>NC_081414.1:780188318-781432518 GCF_030272615.1 Cryptomeria japonica
AGAACCTCTTCTAAGTATTATTAATTCACAAAATAAAATCATATATGTATTTAATGTGAGATGTTTTATTTTTGAGGAAATTGTTTAGATAGAATATTTATCTATAGTACTTTTGAATCAATTGAGAAACAATATCTCCAATTTGATCATATTTTGTACTAGAGTTATTGTGATATTATATACCATTCATGTGCCTTCTGTTTGAGAGGGAAAGTAAGTAACAAAAGAGCCACATTTTGATTTGTTATATGATAGATATTGTATGCATTTTAATTATCACTAATATGATCTAATAGAGAGATACCTGCATATCTATAAAAATGAGGAAATGGTTTTATTACTACTTTTAGAACTTGAATTCTCTATTTTTTCAATGGAATGCTAGTATACCATGGTGAGAATGGTAAATTTAATGCTAGAATATTTAGATGCACATAAATATTAGTCACCATAATGGTCTACAAAATTAAGGATTTGAGATAAGATCATCAATTGGGTTACAAATAGAAGAGGTGTGCTTCTATGGGCTAGTATATTTTATATTATCAACTAAAACCAAATAATATAGAACAAAGATCAAACAAGGGATAGATACAAGTCAATGTTTGCATCCCATTAGGCATATCAATAATTTATATTTTTTTATTTTGTACTTTCATACACACTATATAAACATGGGACATCGCATGAATATGTGATTTCACTACTTATGTAGCACCTATAATTTTAAGAGTTGGCCTGTCATATATTTTTCAATAAATTTTTTAATAAATAAGGAAAAAAAAGGGGAAGAATTTTCTTGAAAATATAACTAAACTCGTAGGTGATTTTTGAAGAGAGTTATTGAAAGTAAAATATATGTATATATTATTTATAATAATTGGATACTCCATTGAAAAATCACACAACATGAAACTAGATATTAATACAAAAAATGTAAGAGGGAAAATAATGCACATCCAATTTATTCAATAAAATTGAATTACACTCATTAATTACAATGGTAAAATCACATGGGCTCACCTAACTACAAAGAAAATTTTATAAATTACAATGCTACGACCACATGGGCCTACCTCACTACAAAGAAGCTCAACTTCTAAAAAAATGCTGTAATTTGAAGATACAATCTACACTAATTGAGATATCTTTTGTAACCCTTTTTCATGACCTAATTTGACACCACTAAATACCTTAGAATGTTTTTGAAAGTGTAAGCCCCACTTTTTGGACACCCAAAGGTTCAACAGTTTGCTTTCCCACTTAGGAGGATATTTCATTTTAAATTTAAATTTTGGTAGCACAACTTCTTAGAGCCATAATTTTTTACTTAGGCATCTACTTTACTATTACAATATATTGTTCCAAAGATAATGAAGATATCTAAAATGATAAAAATTTGAGGGTCATTTTGTTCACTTATTAATCTTAGGCCTCTAAGGGCTTTAAATTTAAGTCTAAATATTTTTTAGGAAAAAATTGATAACTTAATGATGAACGAATAGTACCAAACCGGTACTGAGAGGGGGGGGGGTGAATCAATATAGGAAAAAACTCAACCTTAAACTAGTTTATCAACTAACACTTATGCACTGACAGTCAAACAGTAGCACCAGTCCTTCAATAGAGTTCAACTGGCAAAACCCAGTGTAACTAAGACAAGCAAAGACCGGCTGAGACTTATCTTCTCATATAATCTAACTCTTCATTCCCATTTCACTCTAATGCATGGATAGGCAATCTACCATCAAAGATGTACATATTACAGCAAGATCAACATGTATCACCACTTAATTAGAAAACAATCATAACACCAAACATGCCACACATATTTTTCATGTGGAAACCCAATTGGGAAAAACCACAGTGGGGAAGAATACCCACAAGCTTGTTTTTGAACTCTTTGGAAGTCCACTCTGTTAGGAGCCTTGTCTTGTTAAAGACAGATACAATAGGTTCTGTTAGGAACTGATCCTGTTAGGGATCACCCGGTTAAGGGATGGCTACAATACTCGGTTAAGGGTTAAACCTTGTTAAGGGTACCTTGTTAGAGGATTTCAAGAACTCAATAGCTAAAGGATATCAATAACTCAATAGCTTCGAGTTACCTTGTTAGAGGATTTTCAACAAGCCGGTTAAGGCTACCCTATTAGGGGATTTCACAACTGTTGAAGTGGTTAAAGATCAATAGGTATATCAATGAGCTAATAATAGCACTCAATGCCAATGCAGATCCGCTTAAGCTCCTCTTCACCTTCTGCACTTACACTCTGCAGATATGACTTCTCTCCTTTGGTTTGGCAAGAATCACATATCTCTTCTCTTAGATACACACACACAACTTTTGCCAATAAACTCTTAAAGAATCACAACATCAACCTTATAGGACAACAGATAGGTTGGTAGCATAAACCCTAAACCCTAGACCTGTTAAGTTAAGGAATTCAAATGGTTCAATCCTGACCGTTGATCATACTATATTGAATGCAACAATCTTGATCCAATCTTAAGACATTCTCCATCATTCATTTTCCACTGATTTCATGGTGGCTGATAACCCATCACACATTATCACCGTTTACAGACTTCGCACATTCCCGAGGTAGATAGGAACACTCTTCTTTATGCAAGATCCTTCATGTGCACAAGGCTTATGTGGCAGCACTATCTGTTCTTCGTTATCATGCTAAATTCATCACATAAAGATCACCGATTGAGTCACACAGGCTTAAGATACTCCAACCGAAAATCCTGAAGTGGAAACTACCTACCAATCAATAGTCATACAATGCTTCCATGTGCCAGTTCCCATGACTACATGTCGGTTCACTTTGAACAAATATACTGCTTTACTTTGGCATATATACCAGTTCTCACATATGCCGGTTCTCTCTTCATATTGCATATTGACATCAATGACAACATACAATATCATTATGTCCTCATATTAGTTGACATAATGCCAACAATCTCCCCCTTTGGCATTGATGGTAATATACAAAGATATCTTTCTGCAAACTCATCTTCTCCCCAATTTCTGCAGATATCTTCTCCACTACACTTCTTCTCCCCCTTTGACAACAATGCCAAAGTGGAGGCACGAACATCCTTGTTCCATTATGTTGCTCCCCTTAAGGAGTAGCATCCTTCAACACATCAATCAAAAAAAAATGACTATGCAATACCTGACTGATGTGGAACAAATACTTTTAATTTACCTCCTGAAGGGGTAGTACCTCCAATTCACCTCTTAAATACACAAATGTAGTCTTTGGGAGAGGCTTGGTGAATATGTCTGCTAACTACTCCTTACGGGAAACATGTTCTAGTGTAATCTCTTTATTCTGAACCTTTTCCCTCAAGAAATGATACTTAAGCTCAAAATGCTTGGTTCTAGAATGTAAAACTGGATTCTTTGAAATATTGATAGCACTTGTGTTATCACAAAATATACTTACTGGTTCAGATACAGGGATTTTGAAGCCATCTAATACATGCTTCATCCAGATTGTCTGAGTGCAGTTCATGAAAGCTGCAACATACTCCACTTCCGATTTATACTGAGAGATACAACTCTGCTTCTTACTCATCCATGAGTCCAGTCTACCACCGAGAAAGAATGAACCACTAGTTGTGCTTTTTTGATCATCCACATTACTTGCCCAGTTAGCATCTATGAATAATTTCAGGTTGAAATCATTACTGCATGGGTACCACAATCCATAGTCAACTATTCCCTTTAGATACCTAAGAATCCCCTTGACTACAACCAAGTGGGATTCTCTTGGACTTTTCTAGAACATTGCAGTTATACCAACTGCATGTGCAATATCTGGTCTGCTATGCACTACATAATGCAACTTACCAATCATTGATCGATATTCCTTCTCATCAACCAATGTAGAATCATCTTCTTTTGATAATTTGCAACTGGTCACCATCAGTGTACCAACCGATTTACTATTTTCCATGCCAAAGGTCTTCAACACCTCTTTGACATATTTGGACTGAGTGATAAAGATTCCATCTTTCATCTACTGGATCTGCAGTCCAATGAAGAACTTAATCTCCCCTATGAGTGACATTTCAAACTCTTCCTTCATCTCATCAGCAAACTCATGACTCATCTTGTCATCTCCACCAAAGATAATGTCATCAACAAAACCTTCACAGATCAGGATCTGATCTCCTTTAGATTTCAAGTAGATATTGCTATCTTCACTTGTTCTCTCAAATCCAATCTTCACAAGATGGGAATGTAGATGTTCATACCATGCTCTAGGTGCTTGCTTTAGACCATATAAGGCTTTATGTAGCCTGCACACCATATCACTATCTTCAGATAGGGAAAACCCATCTGGTTGCTCTATATACACCTCCTCTTCAAGTACACCATTTAGGAATGTAGATTTTACATACATTTGATATACCTTGAATCCTTTAAAAGCTACATATGCAAGAAGCATACGAACTCTTTCCAATCTAGCTACCGGAGAAAAGGTTTCTCCATAGTCTTCTCCTTCTTCTTGAGCATATCCTTTGCACACCAATTTGGCTTTGTTCCTGATCACTGTACCATCCTTATTTAGCTTATTTTTGAACACCCATTTGGTGCCAATGACATTTTTATGTTCCAGTCTGGGTACCAAGGACCATGTACCATTTTTCTCTATTTGGTCAAGTTCCTCTTCCATTGCCTTGATCTAGTCTTCATCTTTATGATCCTCTTTGAATGACTTGGGCTCAAATTCAGAGATCAAACATGAGTTTTCTCTAACCTTTCTTCTTGTAAGGATTCCTACATCCTTATCTCCTATGATCTGCTTAGGATCATGATTCAGCTTGACATACCGAGGAATAGTCTTGACTGGTTCTTCTTGCTTTTCCTCTTCATCCTCATCTTCATTAGTATCAACATTCACCAGTTCAGGAACACTATTACTGGTACTTGGTTGACTGACAACCGGTTCCTAAAAGATTGCAACCGGTTTATTTATAGCTTTCTCACTACCTCTTTCTTCTAGTTTCTTAGAGGTTTCATCAACTCTCACATTGATACTTTCCATAATTCTCTGAGTCCTATTGTTGAAACACTTGAGAGCTTTACTCTTGGTGGAATATCCTAGGAATATTCCCTCATCACATTTAGCTTCAAACTTGCCCTGATGTTCACTCCTCTTGATGTAGCATTTGCTACCAAATATCCTAAAGTAGCTAACGACAGGTATCTTACCGATCCAATACTCATAAGGAGTTTTATCCTTACCTTTCTTGATGAGTACCCAGTTCATTGTGTAGACTACAATGCTTACCGCTTCTCTCCAAAAGGTATGAGCTACTTTTCCTTAAATCAACATGGTTCTAGCTACTTCAACCATAGTCTGGTTATTCCTCTCTACTAGGCCATTCTGTTGTGGAGTCCAGGGGGCAAACAGTTGCCTCTTAATGCCAAATTCTTCACAATACTTGTTGAATTCATCGGAAGTGAATTCCCCTCCTTGATCAGTTCTAAGACAATTGATCCTTTTACCACTTTCCTTCTTCACTAATGCTCTGAAAGCTTTGAACTTCACAAAGGCTTTAGACTTGTCTTTCAAGAATGTGACCCACATCATTCTTGAGCAGTCATCAGTGAGAATCATGAAGTACCTATCACCCTGCACACTTCTAGTTTTCATAGGACCACACAAATCAGTATGCACAAGATCAAGCAAGTTGTCAGCAGTGAAAGATTTACCTTTAAAGGTTGAGGAAGACATTTTCCCCAATTGACACTCTCTACACAAGGTATTATCTGGTTTGCTTATCACCAGCAACCCTCTAACTTCCTTGATCTTACTAGCCTTCACAATGTTATTGAAGTTTACATGGCAGAGTCTCCTATGCCATATCCAGTTATCATCAAACTTAGCCATAAGACATGTACTTGTATTTGCATTCAGATGAAATAGGTTACCTTTGGTCTACATGTCAGTGGCCACCAATTCACCATCTTTTCCTTTGATTCTACACATTCCATTCTTGAATTCCAGAGTGAGGCCACTATCATTTAGCTGGGTAACACTTAGAAGGTTGTGTCTGAGACTATCAACCCAATACACATTGTCAGCACTACTCTTTCCATTCAAAGAGATGGACCCTTTTCCTTTAACCATACATGGTGCATCATTGCCAAAATGAACCACACCACCATCATACTCTTCGAAGGATAGAAACTTGCTCCGGTCACCAGTCATATGGTGTGAGCAACCACTATCAATAATCCACTTATTGGAATTATCAAAGCGGGAGACAAGAGCCTTCTTGTTTGACACATCTTCCTTTATAGTAATAAACACAATGTCTTCATTCTCTTCATCTTCTGATTCCTCATTTGTGACACCTTCATCAACTACAACAAAATAGTTTCTCTAGTTTTCTCCTTTGAATTTCCTAAATCTTTCTGGTTTATCCTTGTTGTCACTATTAGGACAGTTTAAAGCAATATGTCCTATCTGGTTATACGAAAAACATTTAAAAGGGAGCTTACCTCTGTATTTACCAGTTCCTTTTGGAAATTTCCTGGCAAGAAGAGTTTCAAATTCCATCAGAAACTCCTCATCATCCATTACTCTACTCTGTCATGGTTCACCACTAGTGCTTGCTTCTTTTCCTTTCCTAGATGGTACAATAGAAGTGCTAAAAGCTGATTTAGTCTTTTGAACATTTCCATCAAAACTATTTAGCTCATAGGCTATCAACTTTGCTATGATGGAGTCCAAGGATACCTTAGTCTTGTCTATAGATCTTAGCTCCTGAATAGCAACAACCCTTATTGCATAGACTGACAATAGGGATCTCAGGACTTTGCTTACCACAGTGGAATCTTCCATTATACCACCTACACTCTTGATTCTCCGACAACAGTTTTGATTCTAATACCATACTATTGAATGGTTTCACCTTCAACCATTTGCATGTATTCAAACTTTCCTCTAAGGCTTTCTTCCTTAGCTTGTTTTACATGCTCATCACCTCCATAGATATTTTCAAGAGCATCCCATACCTCTTTGGGATTTACCTTTTCTTGGACACCAATGAAATCAATATCAAATAAACTAATGATTAGGACTTCCATGACTTGCCCATTCTCCTGTATCTCTCTCTTTTGATCATCGATGAGAGTACTGGTAGGGGTAACATAGGGATTCTCGACATAGCTCCAGTATTGAGCACCCATGCTTCTGATGTATATCTTCATTCTGTCTTTCCATATACTAAAATTTTCTTTGTTAAACTTTGGACCTTCCCTCTTCATCATTACAATAGGATCTTCCCCTCAAGCGGTTAAGCTTACAACATAGAGGACTTGGAGGATGCTCTGATACCAATTGACAACTTAATGATGAATGAATAGTACCAAACTAGTAGTGAGAGGGGGGGGGTGAATTAGTACAGGCAAAAACTCAACCTTAAACTGGTTTGTCAACCAACACTTATGCACTAATAGTCAAACAATAGCACTGGTCCTTCAACAGAGTTCAACTGACAAAACCCAGTGTAACTAAGACGAGAAAAGACTGGTTGACACTTATCTTCTCATATAATCTAACTCTTCATTCCCATTTCACTCTAATGCATGGACAGGCAATCTACCATCAAAGATGTACATATTACAACAAGATCAACATGCGTCACCACTTAATCAAAAAACAATCATAACACCATACATGACACACATATTTTTCATGTGGAAACCCAACTAGGAAAAACCATAGTGGGGATGAATACCCACAAGCTTGTTTTTGAACTCTTTGGAAGTCTGCTCTATTAGGAGCCTTGTCCGATACAATAGGTTTTGTTAGGAACCGATCCTATTAGGGATCACCTGGTTAAGGGATGGCTACAATACCTGGTTAAGGGATAAACCCTGTTAAGGGTACCTTGTTAGAGGATTTCAAGAACTCAATAGCTAAAGGATATCAATAACTCAGTAGCTTCGAGTTACCTTGTTAGAGGATTTTCAATAAGCCAGTTAAGGCTACCCTATTAGGGGATTTCACAACTATTGAAGTGGTTAAAGATCAATAGGTATATCAATGAACTGATAATAGCACTCAATGCCAATGCAAATCTGCTTAAGCTCCTCTTCACCTTCTACACTTACACTTTGTAGATATGACTTCTCTCCTCTGGTCTGGCAAGAATCACGTAGCATAAACCCTAAACCCTAGACCTGTTAGGTTAAGGAATTCAAACGGTTCAATCTTGACCATTGATCATACTGTATTGGATGCAATAGTCTTGATCCAATCTTAAGACATTCTCCATCATTCATTTTCCACTAATTTCATGGCGGTTGATAACCCATCACATGTTATCACCGTTTATAGACTTCACACATTCCTGAGGTAGATAGGAACACTCTTCTTTGTGCAATATCCTTCATGCACAAGACTTATGTGGTAGCACTATCGTTTCTTCATTATCATGCTAACTTCATCACATAAAGATCACCAATTGAGTCACACAGGCTTAAGATACTCCAATCAAAAATCCTGAAGTGGAAACTACCTACCAACTGGTAGTCATACAATGCTTCCATGTGCCAATTCCCATGACTACATGCCGGTTCACCTTGACATGTCGGTTCACCTTGAACAAATATACCGCTTTACTTTGGCATATATACCGGTCCTCACATTTTTCAATTCTCTCTTCATATCGCATATTGACATCAATGACAACATACAATATCATTATATCCTCATACTAGCTCACATAATGCCAACAAAAATTTCAAAGATAAAAATTTAATATGTCCCGAATGATATAGGATATTCGAATTACTATTTCACCATTTTCTTTATATTTTAGTTCTACTCCATTTGACAATATTTTAGGTCCATATGTTCTCATATAGGTTGATTTTATAAAATAGGAAGTAATTTTTTTTTACCTTTTAGGACTTTAGACTACCTTAATCCTCTAAAGTGTCATCATGGGCTCAAAAACAACTAAAGAAACCTAAAAAAATTATTATTTATTTTTAATTGGAATGCAACATTTCTCTTACACCCTAGATGATCTTGCTCCAAACATGTGGGATAGTTTGACAAGAGACCTTGTTATATTTTTTATGTTTGATGAAAACCAAGATGGTCAACATTTTTATTAGATAATCATGACAAATATTCAACGGTCCTTCCCTTCCACATAACCAAATATTATTCTTACTAGCTAATTCCTATACTTCTACCCACATTAATATCTGAGCTTTATTCTATCTATTCCTATTTGGAATAGTTGTTAGTATACAAGCTTATTTTGGTCCAATCTTATTGTCTCCTTCATGATATTTTATCAAATAAACAATGTAAAAAGTAAGTGAAATATCATTTTTCTTAGTAAATTCTACCTCATATGCATTTATTGAATCACATCTATTTATAATCTTAAATGGTCCAACATTTTTCATTTTCAACTTGCTATATGTTATAACATGAAATATTTAGTTTTTCAAGTGAACCATATCTTCATCTTCAACCTTGAATTATTTAAACCTTCACATTTGGTTTGCCATTTCCTTTTACTTAGTATTCATCTTATTAATATCTTCCTTATCTTTTTGTTCAAGTTCTATAGGTGCTCAATAAAATCCTTTTCGTGAACACTGCTCTTTTCTCCATTTTCCATCTTCCTGAACTCAAGAGAATTCCTTAAATATTACTATGCACAATTTCAAATGGGCATTTATTTTGAATATTATTGAAAAAATTATTATATAAAAATTATATCTATGGTTCAATGAAATCTTATGATCCCTTGGTACTAAGCATCTCAATAGGTTTCTGAAAGTCCTACTTACCACCTTTGTTTTATCATTAGTTAGAAAATAGTGCATAAATTTTAACTATTTAAGTATTGCATAAGCTTTTTAATATGACTAGTGATACTAGCATGACACTCCATCCAATTCCATGTCAAACAATTTTGACCTAGATATATGAACTAGTGAAGTCATAGATGAGGGACACAATCTCCATAAAACAATTCCAAGTCTTAAACCTATAAACTCATTTGACCAAGAAAGACACAAACCTAAAATAACAATGACGTAGTGGTAGTTTAAACCTTGGTGATCACAACAACAACACCACCACTTAACTAACACACTATGGGAAGAACCCTAAAATGGTGCATAGAATTAATCTTCAAATTAGTCCTCAATTTTTTTGATAAGGTCCTTACAAATTAACCAAAAGAAATTGTATCTTATTCATAAACTATAATCTTTTGTAGACTATGTTGTCTTACTACCTCTCTAAAAAGAAACAAGCTAAGATGTGAATTAGACATCATTAGTTTTCTAGCATGGACTAAAATGTGTTATCATAGAAAATTTATCAATCACCACAAATATTGAGTCATGTCCTCTTTCTGTCCCTAGTAAACTAAGAACAAAATTCATGATGATATATATCTATGGTTTCTTTAGTATAGGAAAATATAGTTCAACATTATAACTTACTCCTTTGGCCACTTGGCATACTGTGCATCTTTATACAAACTTCCTTACTTCTTTTTCTAACTTTGGCCAATAATAATTCTCACTAACAAAAACATAGTCTTATCTTAACCAAAGTGTTGATCCAATACTCCAATATTATTCTCCTTGATCATATTATCCCTCATAGAACCTGTTAGAATACACAACCAACTTCTTCTAAGAAATATCTCATGTTAGATTAAGAAATACTACCCTATTATCTTATCCAAAGCACTAGTTCCAATCAATCTCTCTAATCTTCTATAACTTATGGATCATCAAGATACATATGCTTGAGTTCATTAAAGCTACCAACCTCTATCTTCATACTTGTATTAAAAGATTGATGATTAGTATATAAAATAAACACTTTTGGAAACATGAAATGGGCTTACCTTCATGACTCAAAAAATCTCCTTTGAGACTACCACTAGTATCACAATCTACCTAAAATATCTTACTAAAATATAGAAGTACCAAAATAGGTTGCGTTGTGATTTTCTTCTTCAACATATCAAAACTCTTTTCTACTTCTTAAATCTATATAACCTTCTTCTTATCCCCTTTCATTGTATTTTTTACGGGTTCGAAAATAATATTTAAATTCTCAATAAACTCTTTGTAAAAAAATGCTAAACCACAAATAGATCTTACCTCTATAACACTGCTTGGTTTAGGTTATTTGATGATAAACCAATCAATAAATTCTTCTTCCTTAGATTCTCAAAATCTTTTTTAATATGCATCAAGTCTTCCTCTAATATGTTATCGAAAATAAAAATTTCACACAAATAAAAAAACAACAATTTTTTTTAACTATTTCAATACCTCATTCGTAATACAGATAAATATGTTTGATGCATTGGTTAACCCAAATTGCATGACTAACTACTTATATAATCCCTCTTTAGTTTCGAAGGTTGTATTCCACTTATCCACTTCTTTGATCTAGATTTAATTATATCCACTCTTTAATTCTATCTTCATAAAGTACTTTGTTGTATTTAGACAATCCATTATTTTATCCATCCTTAGGAATGAGAATTGACACCTAATTGTATTTATAATTATGGCTTGGGAGTCTATACATATTTTCCATTCTTCATATTTCTTTGGTTCGAGTATCATCGTAGATACCATGCATGAGTTAAAAAAAATAATTAATGAACAATTTCTTAAATAACTCTTCAACTTGTCTATATAGGTCTTGATTCCCTATAGGATTCATTCTATGAGCTTCCTTCTTTTGAAAATTTCCTTCTGGTATCAAATCTTAGTGGCAAACATTTCTCTCTAGTGGAAAACCTTGAGGTACATTATTTGACACAATATAATTAAAACTCCAATAGATTTTAAAATTTTAATATTACATCTTAATCTTCTTAATTTTTAACTCTAGGAATTAATGTATAGCATATATGCTCAAGCTTCACACATCCAAAATTTTCCTACCATCAACCAAACAAATTCTTGCTTTAAGACATACCTTTTCTTCCATTTCATTCAAGAACTTCAACTTGTGGAAAACTCTATCCTTTGTTAGGGAATAAGTATTACCGTATCCATATTGTATTACAAGATAGTCTAACTTACATGTTCTCCACAATTATTTATGACATGTATCCATAGACATGATTTGATGCAATACCTCATCATGGTAATTCCCAATCTTGAACTTTATTAAACATTTCTCTTGGACTAAGTCTATATGGTCATTCAACAACCATGCAATGCAATATGGATATGGATGTATCTTTCATTCCAACTATCATTTGTTAAACATATCCCCTAAAATAAGTCTACCAGTGCTATTACTATCAATGACAACACATTTACACCTTGTATAAAATATGACCTTCCTCCTAACTAGATATTTCTCCTAATTTGGAAGATTCCCCCTATTAGAAGAACTCATTTTTTCATCTTTATAATTCTTAGATTCACAATCTTCATCCACATGATAAACTCATACAATATCTTCAAGTCTTCTATTTTTCCTTCCTTGATGTTGTAGGAACTTGGGCAGCCAATGTCCTTCTTATCTAGATTAGAAATAACTTGGATGAATTTTTTTTTTTAATAACCTTGTCTAGACTTTCCTCTTCCTCTTTGATTACCATTGATTTCATCTCAAGGGCAATACGAATTATCTTCTTTAGAGTTTTTATTACTATTAGGTTCTTAATTCTTATTTTCGTCTTCAATTTTTTCCTCCATGGGATCTTCTTCCAGTCCTGCATCCATGATCTTTTCATCTTTGTTTCTTTCAAATATTATATTTATCTTCTTTTCTACCTTCGTGAAAAATTGATCTAACCTTCTCCTACGGTAGTCATTCTAACCAAATTCAACTATTCCTAAATACTTATCTTTAATCTAATTATATAATATGCTACCTTCTCCTTCTAGGCCTCTTAAAAGCCTACTTTCATCATGACCTTGTAAAATTATTCAATATACTCTTTGATAGAATTATTCACTTTCTGCAAACCTTGCATCTTCTTTAGAAAATCTAACTTGAAATGAATAGGCATCTCTTTAGGTTTTCCACCATCACATCTAGTTATTTTATCTTTTTTTCTTCTATTTTATTGTACTTCCTTCTAGTAGATATAGGAATAAACTTTCAATTTGGTATTTGTAAATTTGACCCTCTAAGGATCTTCCACCTCCTCATATTCAATGTTTTCCTCCATATCATTAACCCAATTGATCAATTATTCTAGGGTGATATTTTCAACATATATAGAAACTTCAATCCTTGTCCTTTTTCTAATATTGGAGATGACCTTTAATAATATGATTTGCTTGGGGTCTCCAACAACATCGTTTTTTTTTTTAACTATACAACTTCATCTTCATCTTCACTTTCATCTCTTCCTCTTCGATCAAACCATCTATGAGTGTGTGCAAGATGTTGAGCCCATTTTTTGGCTAAAATGTGAAATTATTTTTCCTAATTTTAAAGATTTGTCACAATTGACCTAAAAACTTGAAGCACTTCAAGATTGAATATTTAAACAATTAGTAATATAAAATGTAGTAATCAGATTTTAGTTTCAAAATATGCAACCTATTTTAATACAAAAATTCTACAAATTGATTTTTAATGGCCATGTGTAAAAGCACTATTTAATTGTCACATTTTAAGGATCATACCATCCACATGTAAGACCACCATATATTGACCAAAATAAAAGTATTTTGTGAATTTTGTTTGTAAATAAGACACTAAAGTTTTATAAGGATAATTTTTTAATTTGTTCTCCATAAAAAGGTGCCTCTGAAACTTGTTCATTATATCATAGGATTTGTCAAAAACTATCATAGTTTGGTGTTTAATAAAGTTGTCATAAGTTGTCATTGGTAGACGTGTCATAAATTTTTTATTACATGACACTTTTCACCCACCACCATAAAATTGTAAGCTCCTCTATGTGGAATTCCTACCTTTATGTGAGAAAAAAATATTGTGTCACATTCTCAATAGATTGAGAAGTCAACATGCCAACTCCAACTAGATGACAATATTGCCGTTATAGGGTCATAAATTAAACAAATATTAATTAAATAAAACTAAATGCCAATGTTAAGACTTGAAAGGTTGATACACCTTAATCCCAACAAGAAGATCTATTGATGTAGTTAGCCTAGTGTTTCCTAGGTAAGCGAGTAGGATTAGTGAAGCTACTTCATAAAATTCACTAGAAGGGTTGCATTTAACTCATACAATGTTCTAGCCTTCTTCAAATTAATGTAACAAAGGGGGGGGGTTTGGACTAGTACATTAAAAAGTATAGTTTAATATTAATAGTTAAATACAAAAAAAAAATATTAGATAAAACCAGAGAGGTCTGAACCATTACATAGCCACAAAAAAAAGAAACCTAGGGTCTCACAGGAGGTGAGAGCCCCAAACTAGAGTGCCAATTATAAAAACATAATAGAACCCAATAGACAGTTAAAACCAAAAACCACAAAACCAAACACCATAAAACCAAAAGATGAAACTAGACTAGATTAGACAAAAAGAATAAAAAAACCAATAGACACACCCCCACCAAATACACAAACCGATGGCCTACTTGGTGGGAGCCTTCTCAATATTTGAATCCTATCTCATCACTTTTAATTTTTTAGAGAAGGAGAGACTCTTATTTGATCCTTTTCCTAATGAAATGGCAGGGGACTCTCGGATATCTCTCACCCTATACACCAATAGCTCCAACCCAGTAGCAAGGGAGGAATCCAAGTGACATTTCATTTCTTCCTACCTCTTGTTGATTTCTTATTGAATAGATTGTATAGCTATAGAGTTCCTCTTTGAAATTTCATTGTTCTATGCTATCATTTTCTTTAGTTTCCTATTTATGAATGCTTCAATGTCCTACAAAACCTCAATTTCATTAATTCTCTCTTGTATATCTTCATTTGGACCATCCTATTAGAGATCCCCTTCAATTTGTCTTTCATTCCTTCCCACTTTTCAAGTTTTTCTTGTAAATCATTTTCTACCACCCAAACCCTTTGATGCTTATCATTTATTGCCCAATTGGAATATTTGGAATCCACTTCAGTAAGGGCGTGAAGCCTTTTAATTTTCCTTTTTTCCACATTAAGTTTCGCAAGAAGCAAATGGATTATAGCTTCTTGTTTTTTGTAGACATCACAAAGCTCCTTACCCTTATTAGTAAAGGTAAAGAAGTCCCATTTCCTCAAAGAGTTCATAGAAGAGAGGGGAGGAGAGCCAAAAATGGGGTAGAAGAGGTGGTAACACTATTGATAGGTTTTTTTGAGTCTTCTAGAACCTTGTAGACCTTGAGGAAGAAGAGTCCTCAAAATCATTCTCCTCTACCTTCGACTCTTTGACAATGCATTCATTAATGGGAGGGGTCAAGGGGTTCTTTGTTTTAGTTGACCTACTAGGGTTAACTCAAGTAGCAATCTCTTTGGATTTAGGAGTGGAGATGATGTCTTTACTACCCTCGATATATGATAGTTCAACAAATAAAGTGGGACTAGAGGGATTGCTAACCATCCCACAAGTTAGGCTCAATTTCACATGGAAATTATATAGACATAGAAAAAGCACCTAATGTAGGGTAGGACATTTCTAGTTTTAGCAAAAACCATAGACTAGGAGATAGATGAGAAAACTCAATAAGTGAAATTCAACTTTATGTCATACCTAAAATGGTTGAGCAAGGCAAAATTTTAAGAATAGAACCATTTAAATCTCTCATACAAAGCAATGAACTTCATAAGGAGTAGTGAACCCTCTTTCCAAACCCTAGATAAGTTATCTTTATTGAAACCACTTTGTAGGTGACTAACTTTCTCCCCACTCTTTAGGAACCTCTTGAAATCCACTTTGTAGTTGTTAGACAACTCAGATAACGATAGGACAACTGAGAGGGGGGTGAATCAATTGTCAATAGATTATAGAGCTTTAAGCATTAAAACCTTATTATCAGAATACATAAACCAAATATTGGAATAACAAATATAACAGCTCAGCACAAATATAATCCACAAAAGATAACACCAAGATTTGTAGGTGGAAAACCCGGTTACGGGAAAAACCATGGTGGGAAGCTTACCCACAGTCACATAATACTTCTGCAGTGAGTATGCAATTAAAATAAGCGGGGCCTGCACATGTAGGAAGGCCAACAACCTAGAGTGCACTACTCATCACAAAAGGAGCCTCAATGACTATAAAATAAATCCAAGCTACAATCCGGAAGAAGAATGAATTACAAGAATAGCATCTCCTATGCTTGAGTACAATTTTGGTTAAGCTCAGTACTAGAGGTCTTAAACCTCTTTCACCAACCCAATTTGATCACCTATGATCGAACAAAAGCCTCTGCATATGATTACAACTTTATTTACACACAGATAATCCCATATCCCATAAACCCCATGAATATGCCCATATGCCCTTGATCTATAAACGAATCTTACATAATATTTATACCAACCTGGGACCTAAACAATTGGGTCAGCCACCTAAAAGATAATACAATAAATCTATAAATAAACTTGCAATCCAATGATCAACCAAGTCGGCCTAAGACCGAAACAACATAATCCAATCAATAAAAGCAACTGGTAACACATCAGGAACATCCACCAACACATTACATAAACTGGTCCATAACCTAGCCAAATAAGACATCATTAGGTCCGGACTCAAATCCAACACCACTGATCAATAGGAGCACAAACAAGATAACCAACAACATCACGCAAACCATCTAGAAGTCGCACCAACACCACTTATCATGTGCATCAAAAGATCTTCAACAAAGATTTGCTAGTAGAACCCTTAGCGGTGACCAAATGGCTTAATAGAACAAATCATAGCTCCTGAGTCATCAAACTCTAAACCAACTGATCGTGATACCCATTTGAATATCATGAATAATAAATCCAAACCAAATCCACAAACCAAAGCATACCGGAGCATATAGGATCAATATCATAAACCAACCACTCTACTAGAATCGATCAGAAGTCGGTAAAAAACCAAAATAGTTGGCGTTGCCATCAATGAAAAAACAACAATACAACACATAATCAATTCCTCCAATTTCCAATAATTTCCCCCTTTAGCATTAATGGCAACACCAGATGTGAAAAATATCCAAGTGCCAAAAAATGCCAAACAAGTCTCCCCCAAAGGAAGGCAAACAACAATCTTGCAAAAGATGATATAACAATGAAGTTAAAAAACTACCCCTGTGAATGATATCTATTGGTGCAGGTGCACCCAAGCAAGCTATCAAGACCATGAAGAGTTCTGAATCAAGACAAGTGAATTGGAGTGTTTTGAAGCCAATAATGTCAATTTGTAATGATCAATATGATTTTAAAGTTAAATGTCTTGAAGGTCTTAATAAGGGCTTTAGGACCAAAATTATGTAAGGGAAGCCAATAGTGCCTAAATAGGATTTGGATGGTTAGATAAGTTTTTTTGGATCCTAGGAGTAATAAAACATTAAGTTTGATAGGTTAGACTTTAAATTATTCAATAATTTGTAAGTTAGAAATTCAAATTTTTGAATTCTAACGGTTAGTTGTTTTTAGGTGGGAAAATGGATTTTAGAGTCTAAACAAGTCTATAATGATAAATAACTGATTGATTTCAGTTTGGGGAGTTGGGGGAAGGTATTATAAAATATTTTAATTCCATTTTGGTGGGGTTGGATGCTATAGTACGGATGTTGTACGGATTTAACAAAAAAAGTGGAAAAAACCTTCATTTTCTTGCAATTTCTTGTGTTTTGTTGCTTGAAAGTGATTGATCTTTCATGGTATAAGCCTTGGGAAATCATTGAGCATTGTAATAAGTGTTTTTGAATGCTTTTGTAGAGGATTTTGATCAGATTTTTTCCATTTATTGCTGACTGTAGTTAAATTTCTGGGTTGTGTCATTGGCATTGAAGGCCCAAAATGCAATTTGGAGCCCTTCTATGGATGTAAGGTCCTGTTTCTCATAGATGAGGCTCTATATAACATTTACCATATGAAACTAACAAGTTCCATGCAGGAAAGTTAACAAAAATTGGGTGTACACCATTGGAAAGTGCAGGTTGAGAAGGGGAAAGTGGTGACTAATTTGTAGCAGCAGAAGATCTACCCAAAGGAGGCATAATTTTTATGAAAAACAGTCAAATATAAGGTTGTATACATGCTATATGACCTTTGGTTGAGGTCTGGAAGTGAAGGGAAGTGCCTAAACAAAAAGGCCCTTGATTTTGGAGCAAGATGGTGAGGGTTTGGTGTTTGCTCATAAAACAAGATCATAGAACCTAAAAAATTGGATTTTCCTTGGTTTGGAGTCATAAAAAACTACTGTTGAAAGTTTTATGGTTTGAAGATAAGTACTTCATATACTTGCTTTGTAAAAGTGGGGTTCTTGCATAGGAAAAATAGTCTCAGTCTTAGGACAGCAAAGGCATGGTCCAAAACAACCCTATCTGATTTTGATATATGTTGTAATACTCCAAAATGGGTGTTTGAAAATATAATTTTTTTGGTGAGTTCTTTGGGAAAATCTAGAGAAAACTAATTTTTTCAGTCTCAGGTGGCCTAGTAAGGGCTAGTAGCCTAATTGAGGCTTAGAAGGTTTTGAGTGTTTATTGGTGGGCTGGAACTTTGTAACCTATTGATTATTGTTGAAATAGGTGTGAATAGGTGTTTGAAACCATTTGGAACCATTGTAGGGTGTTGGAGTGAGAAAAGCCTTTCTTTATCCATTACGAAGCCTTTGAAACACTAGGTGAATTCAAGAAGTTGGAAGCATTGAAACAAACACATTGGCTTAGATCAATTTGACCCCTGAACCCTCTGCATCATCTATGTTAAGCTCTGATATCTTCCCTTGATTGTTTTTTTGTTAAGCTCTATTTTTCACATATATCTATCCCCCTTTTACATCAATGCAATAAATTTGACAGGAACATCAAAGAAAAATTATAAATCCACTAAACTACATAGCTGACTACTTTGTTGGCATTATGTGAACCAGCATGAGCCTTATGTGAACCGACATGAAGACATAATGATATTGTATGTTGTCATTGATGTCTACATGAGACATAGTGTGAACCCGCACATGTGATAAGTGAAGAAAGAGGTACCGACATGTGTGTGAACTGATATATGCCAAAGTGAAGTGGCACATTTGTTCAAGGTGAACCGGCATGCAGTTATGAGAACCGACACATGGAAGCATTGTATGGCTACCGGTTGGTAGGTAGCTTCCACTTCAGGGTTTTCGATTGGAGCAACTCAAGTCTATGTGACCCAATCGGTGATCTTTGTGTGATGAGTTAGTAGTATGATGGAGAATAGATCATGTTGCCACGTAAGCTCTGTACGTGCAAAGGATCTTGCATGAAGAAGACTATTCCTATCTACCTTAGGAATGTGCGAAGCCTATCAAATAGTGATAACGCATGATGGGTTATCAACCACCATGAAAATAGTGGATAATGGATGATGGAGAACGTTTTGAGATCAACTCAAGACTGGTGCATTTAATGCAGTATGATTCAACAATCAGGATCAAACCGTTTGAATTGCTCAACCTAACAGGTTTAGGGTTAGGGTTTTTGCTACCAACCTGTATGTTCCCTATAAGGTCGATGTCAGGTTTCTGTCTGAGGTTGTTGGCAAAAGTTGTGAGTGTGTATCCAAGGGAAGTGATACGTGATTCTTGCTAGACCAAAGGAGAGAAGAGATATCTGCAAAGTGAATGTGCAGAAGGTGAAGAGGAGCCAAAATGGATCTGCATTAGCATTGAGTGTTGTCAATAGATCATTGTAATACCTATTGATCTCTAACCACTTCAATAGTTGTAAAATCCCCTAATAGGGTAGCCTTAACTGGCTTGATTCAAAATCCCTTAATTTGGGTGGTCTTAACTGGCTTGTTTCAAATCCCTTAACCGGGTAACTCAAAGCTAATGAGTTCTAAGAAGCTAGAGAAGCTTAGGAGATCCTTTCAGCTATTGAGTTCTAAAAATCCTCTAGCAAGGTGACCCTACCAGGTTTAAACCTTAACCAGGTATACCTTAACCGGGTTATCCCTAACAGGATCAGTTCCTACCAGAACCTACTATAATGTTCTTAACCGGAAAAGGCTCCTAACAGAGCGGACTTCTAAAGAGTTCAAAAAGCAGCTTGTGGGTATTCATCCCCACCGTGGTTTTTCCCAGTTGGGTTTCCACGTGAAAAATATGTGTGTCATGTGAAATGCTTTTGTCTTGTGATGCTTTGTTTTATTTGTTATGCACATGAAGGTTCTATATTTTATGCATGTCTATAAAACATATTGAACTCACTATTGTGAAGATTTGATGGTTAAGTCTACTAGTTCATGCATGTGAATATTATGATAATGTGGTATTGAGCTAAGAGAAAAGCTTATTGAGTGACCGGTTCATGACTGATTGAGCTATACTGGATGTTACCGATTGCACTCTATTTTACCGGTATCTTTGTTTATCAGTCATTTGGAGTGTTTGCTGTCAAACCGGTTTTTGACTATATTTGTGTTTGTACTGATTCACCCCCCCCTCTCAGTACCAGTTTGGTACTAGTGGTTCATCATTGAGTTATCAATTGGTATCAGAGCACTCTAGGTCCTCTATGTTGTAAGCTTAACTGCTTGAGGAAAAGATCCTAACCAAATGATGAAGAGGGAAGGTCCAAAGTTCAACAGGGAAAACTTTGGTATATGGAAAGACAGGATGAAGATATTCATCAAAAGTATGGGTGTTCAACATTGGAGTTATGTTGAAAATGTATATGTTGTTCCTACTGGTACTCTCACCAATGACCAAAAGAGAGAGATACAAGAAAATGGGCAAGTCATGGAAGCCCTCATCAGTAGTCTATCTGACATTGAATTTATTGATGTTCAGGACAAGGAAAATCCCAAAGAAGTATGGGATGCTCTTTAAAATATCTATGGTGGTGATGAGCATGTTAAACAGGCTAAGGAAGAGAGCTTGAGAGGAAAGTTTGAAGACATGAGGATGGTTGAAGGAGAGACCATTCAGCAGTATGGAATAAGAATCAAAACAGTTGTTGGAGAAATAAAGAGTGCAGGTGGCAAAATAGAAGATTCCACTATGGTAAGTAAAGTCTTGAGATCCCTGTTGCCGGTCTATGCAATAAGGGTTGCTAGTATTCAGGAGCTGAGATCAATAGACAAGTCTAAGGTGTCCTTGGACTCCATCATAGCCAAGTTGATAGCCTATGAGCTGAACAGTTTTGATGGTAGTGTTCAAAAGATAGAATCAGCTTTTAAAGCCTCTACTATACCATCCAGAAAAGGAAAAGAGACTAGCACTAGTGGGGAACCTAATCAGAATAGAGAAATGAAGGATGAGGAGTTTTTGATGGAGTTTGAAGCTCTTCTTGCTAGGAGATTTCCAAAAGCAACCAGTAAATACGAAGGTAAGCTTCCTTTGAAATGTTTCTCCTATAACCGGATAGGACATATTGCTATGAACTGTCCTAATAGTGACAACAAGGATAAACCAGAAATGTTCAAGAAATTCAAAGGAGGAAACCGGAGAAATTGTTTTGTGGTAGTTGATGAAGGTGTCATAGATGAAGAATCAGAAGAGAAAGAGAATGAAGACATTGTGTTCATTGCTGTAAAGGAAGATGTGGTAGACAAGAAGGCTCTTGTCTCCCAGTTTGATGATTCCAATGAATGGATCATTGACAATGGTTGTTCTCACCATATGACTGGTGACTGGAGCAAGTTTCTATCCTTGGAAGAGTATGATGGTGGAGTGGCTCGCTTTGGCAATGATGCACCTTGCATGGTCAAAGTCAGAGGGTCCATCTCTTTGAATGGAAAGAGTAGTGTTGACAATGTGTACTGGGTTGATGGTCTTAGACACAACCTTCTAAGTGTTGCCCAACTAAATGACAGTGGTCTCACTCTGCAATTCAAGAATGGAGTTTGCAGAATCAAAGGTAAAGATGCTAAATTGGTAGCCACTGGCATGCAGAATAAAGGTAACCTATTTCATCTAAATGCAAATATAAGTACATGTCTTATGGCTAAGATTGATGATAGCTGGATATGGCATAGGAGAGTCTGCCATGTGAACTTTGATAACATTGTGAAGGCTAGTAAGATCAAGGCAGTTAGAGGGTTGCTGGTGTTGAGCAAACCAAATAATACCCTGTGTAGGGAATGTCAATTGGGAAAAATGTCTTCCTCAACCTTTAAAGGTAAATCTTTCACTGCTGACAACTTACTTGATCTTGTGCATACTGGTTTATGTGGTCCTATGAAAACTAGAAGTGTGCAGGGTGATAGGTACAAGTCATGATTCTCACTGATGACTGGTCAAGAATGATGTGAGTCACATTCTTGAAAGACAAGTTTGAAGCTTTTGGGAAATTCAAAGCATTCAGAGCATTAGTGGAGAAGGAAAGCAATAAAAGGATCAAATGTCTCAGAACTGATCAAGGAGGGGAATTCACTTCCAGTGAATTTAACAAGTATTGTGAAGAATTTGGCATTAAGAGATAGCTATCTACCCCATGGACTCCACAATAGAATGGCCTAGCAAAGAGGAATAACTGGACTGTGGTTGAAGTAGCTAGAACTATGTTGATCCAAGGAAAGGTTGCTCACACCTTTTGGAGAGAAGCAGTGAGCACTGCAGTTTACACTATGAACCGGGTACTCATAAAAAAGGGTAAGGACAAAACTCCTTATGAGTATTGGACCGGTAAGACTCCTATGGTAAACTACTTTAAGGTATTTGGTAGTAAATGTTACATCAAGAGGAGTGAACATGAAGGCAAATTGAAGTTAAATGTGATGAAGGAATATTTCTAGGATATTCCACCAAGAGTAAAGCTTTCAAGTGCTACAACAATAGGACTCAGATAATTATGGAAAGGATCAATGTAAGAGTTGATGAATCCTCTGAGAAGACTAAGAAAACCGATAGTGAGCAAGCTGCAAATGAACTGGTTGCAACCTTCTGGGAACCAGTTGTCAATGAACCTAGTACCAGTAACAGTGTTCCTAAACCGGTGAATGTTGATACTGATGAAGATGAGGATGAAGAAGAAAAGCAAGAAGAACCAATTAAGACCATTCCTCAGTATGTCAAGTTGAATCATGATCCCAAGCAGATCATAGGCGATAAGGATGCAGGAATCCTTACTAGAAGGAAGATCAGAGAAAACTTATGTATGATCTCTGAATTTGGCCTAAATCATTCAAAGAGGCTCATAATGATGAACACTGGATCAAGGCAATGGAAGAAGAACTTGACCAGATAGAGAAAAATGGTACATGGTCCTTGGTACCCAGACTAGAGCATAAAAATGTCATTGGCACCAAATGGGTGTTCAAAAATAAGTTGAATGAGGATGGCACAGTGATTAGGAATAAAGCTAGACTGGTATGCAAAGGATATGCTCAAGAAGAAGGTGAAGACTATGGGGAAACCTTTTCTCCTGTAGCCAGACTGGAAGGAGTTCGTATGCTTCTTGCATACGCAGGTTTTAAGAGATTCAAGGTATATCAAATGGATGTAAAATCTGCATTCCTAAATGGTGTACTTGAAGAGGAGGTATATATTCAGCAACCAGATGGGTTTACCCTATCTGAAGATAGTGACATGGTATGTAGGCTACATAAAGCATTATATGGTTTAAAGCAAGCACCTAGGGAATGGTATGAGCACCTACATTCCCATCTTGTGAAGATTGGATTTGACAGAACAAGTGAAGATAGCAATATCTACTTGAAGTCTGAAGAAGATCAGATTCTGATTTGTGAAGTTTTTGTTGATGACATTATCTTTGGAGGAGATGACAAGATGAGTCATGAGTTTTCTGATGAGATGAAGAAAGAGTTTGAGATGTCACTCATAGGGGAGATTAAGTTCTTCATTGGACTACAAATCCAACAAATGAAAGATGGAATCTTCATCACTCAGTCCAAATATGTCAGAGAGGTGTTGAAGACTTTTGGCATGGAAGATAGCAAACTGGTTGGTACACCGATGGTGACCAGTTGCAAATTGGCAAAGGAGGATGATTTTGCACTGGTTGATGAGAAGGAATACCAGTCAATGATTGGTAAGTTGCATTATGTAGTGCATAGAAGACCTGATATTGCACATGCAGTTGGCATCACTGCAAGGTTCCAGAAGAGTCCAAGAGAATCTCACTTGAGTGTAGTCAAGCAGATTCTTAGGTATCTGAAGGGAACAATTGACTATGGATTGTGGTACCCATACAACAATAATTTCAATCTGAAAGTATTCACAGATGCTGATTGGGCCGGTAATGTGGATGACCAGAAGAGCACAACTAGTGGTGCACTCTTTCTCGGTGGTAGACTGGTCTCATGGATGAGTAAAAAGTAGAGTTGTATCTCTCAGTCTACAGCGGAAGTGGAGTATGTTATAGCTTTCATGAACTACACTCAGACAATTTGGATGAAGCATGTACTAGAAGGCTTCAAGATCCCTGTATCTAAATCGATAAGTATATTCTGTGATAACACAAGTGCAATCAATATATCAAAGAATCCAGTTTTACTTTATAGAACCAAGCATTTTGACCTTAAGTATCATTTCTTGAGGGAAAAGCTTTCAGAATAAAGAGATTGCATTGGAGCATGTGTCCAGTAAGGAGCAGTTAGCAAACATATTCACTAAGCCTCTCCCAAAGACAACATTTGTTCATTTGAGAGGTGAATTAGGGGTATTTCCCCTTCAGGAGGTGAACTAAAAGTGAGTGTTCCACATTAGTCAGGTACTAGATAGACAAATCTTTGGTTGATTGGTGTGTTTATGGATGCTATTCCTCAAGGAGAGCAGCATGATGAAACAGTGATGATTGTACCTCCACTTTGGCATTGTTGTCAAAGGGGGAGAAGGAGTGAAGCGAAAAGATATTTGCAGCAAATGGGGAGAAGATGTGAAATATCTTTTGTATATTTCCATCAATCCCAAAGGGGGAGATTGTTGGCATTATGTAAACTAGCATGAGCCTTATGTGAATCGGCATGAAGACATAATGATATTGTATGTTGTCATTGATGTCAATATGAGACATAGTGTGAACCGGCACATGTGATAAGTGAAGAAAAAGATACTGACATGTGTGTGAACCGATATATGCCAAAGTGAAGCGGCACATTTGTTCAAGGTGAACCAACATGTAGTTATGAGAACCGGCACATGGAAGCATTGTATGGCTACCAATTGGTAGGTAGCTTCCACTTCAGGGTTTCCGGTTGGAGCAATTCAAGTCTATGTGACTCAATCGGTGATCTCTGTGTGTTGAGTTAGCAGTATGATGGAGGACAGATTGTGTTGCCACGTAAGCTCTGTGCACACGAAGGATCTTGCATGAAGAAGACTATTCCTATCTACCTCAGGAATGTGTGAAGTCTGTCAAACAGTGATAACGTGTGATGGGTTATCAACCGCCATGAAAACAGTGGATAATGGATGATGGAGAATGTCTTGAGATTGACTCAAGACTAGTGCATTTAATGTAGTATAATTCAATGGTCAGGATCGAACTGTTTGAATTGCTCAACCTAACAAGTTTAGGGTTTAGGGTTTTTGCTACCAACCTGTATGTTCCCTATAAGGTCGATGTTAGGTTTCTGTCTGAGGTTGTTGGCAAAAGTTGTGAGTGTGTATCCAAGGGAAGTGATACATGATTCTTGCCAAGCCAAATGAGAGAAGAGATATCTGCAAAGTGAATGTGTAAAAGGTGAAGAGGAGCCAAAATGGATCTACATTAGCATTAAGTGCTATCAACAGATCATTGTAATACCTGTTGATCTCTAGCCACTTCAACAGTTGTAAAATCCCTTAACAGGGTAGCCTTAACTGGCTTGATTCAAAATCCTTTAAATCAAGTGGTCTTAACCAGCTTGTTTCAAATCCCTTAACTAGGTAACTCAAAGCTAATGAGTTCTAAGAAGCTAGAGAAGCTTAGGAGATCCTTTTAGCTATTGAGTTCTTAAAATCCTCTAACAAGGTGACCCTACCGAGTTTAACCCTTAACTGGGTATCCCTTAACCGGGTCATCCCTAACAGGATCGGTTCCTACCAGAACCTATTGTAATGTTCTTGACCGAACAAGACTCCTAATAGGGCGGACTTCTAAAGAGTTCAAAAAGTAGCTTGTGGGTATTCATCCCCAGCGTGGTTTTTCCCAGTTGGGTTTCCACATGAAAAATATGTGTGTCATGTGAAATGCTTTTGTCTCGTGATGCTTTGTTTTATCTGTTATGTACATGAAGGTTCTTTGTTTTATGCCTATCTATAAAACATATTGAACTCACTGTTGTGAAGATTTGATGGTTAAGTCTACTAGTTCATGCATGTGAATATTATGATAATGTGGTATTGAGCTAAGAGAAAAGCTTATTGAGTGACTAGTTCATGACTGATTGAGCGATACTGGATGTTACCAGTTGCACTCTATTTTACGGGTATCTCTGTTTATGATTCATTTGGAGTGTTTGCTGTCAAACTGGTTTTTGACTACATTTGTGTTTGTACTGATTCACCCCCCCTCTCAGTACCAGTTTGGTACTAGTGGTTCATCATTGAGTTATCATACTCCCCCTTAGTAGTAGCACCAACACATCAATCTAGAATGAATAGTAGCTCTATAAAAGCATGTGAGACTAATGCCAATCAACATCATTCAGGTCTCTAGCGAAGGGGCAGAAACCCCCAATCTCTCTCTAAAGTACTCAAATGATTCCTTAGGCAAAGTTCTAGTGAAGATATATGCAATCTCCTCTTTAGTGTTCACATAAAACAGTCTCACTTCATTTGCTTCCATCTTCTCCTTCAAAAAGTTATACTTGATAAAAATGTACTTTGTCTTAGAATGAAAAAACTAGATTCTTTGATATATCAATAGTATCAAAGTTATCATAGTGAATAATTACCAATTCATTACAGTCAACCCTGATATCCTTCAACATTTTCTTCATCCATAGAACTTGTGTACAGTTAGTAGCAGCATCAACAGATTCAGCTATAATAGTAGATAAAGATTTACATGCCTGCTTCTTGTTGATCCATGAAGCAAGTTTCTTTCCAAGAAAGAAAGCTCCACCGGATGTGCTCTTTTGGTCATCAACATCTCCAACCCAATCAACATCTATATATGCACAATGTAAAGTCATCATTTTTAGGATACCACAAACCAAATTTAGTTGTTCCCTGTAAATACCTAAAAATCCTTTTCACTACACTCTCATGATTCTCTATAGGATCACACTAATATCTTGATACAATACAAACTGCATTCATCATATCCGATCTAGTTTGAGTCAGAAATTTAACAAACCTCCAATCATAGACTTGTGCCTTGTAGGATTTACCAGTGCTGATGCATCTTTCTTAGTCAATTTCTCACTTGTAACCATAGGTGTACCAACTGGTTTAGATTTTTCATACCAAATTTCTTCAACAACTCTCTATCATACTTAGTTTGACAGATGAAAATACCTTTATCATTTTGAGTAATCTGCAAACCTAAGAAAAATTTCATCTTCCCAATCATAGACATCTTAAATTCATTCTTCATATTTTCAAAAAAATCCATACATAACTTGTCCTCACCTCCAAAAATGATATCATCAACAAATAATTCAACATTCAATATGTCAGCATCAGTGATCTTATAGTATAAATTATTGTTAGCATTACCTTTAGTGAAACCAAGCTTCAAAATATATTTATCCAATCTTGCATACCAAGCTCTAGGGGCTTGTTTCAATCCATATAAAGATTTCCTTAACCTGCAAACCATATTTTTGTCATCTGAAAGTGAAAATCCATCAGGCTTCTCAATGTAAACTTCCTCCTTAAGATCTCCATTCAAAAATGCACACTTAACATCCATCTGATAAACCCTGTAGTTCTTATGGGAAGTATAAGCAAGAAATAATCAATTCCTTCCTTCTAAGAATATTATTTACAAAACAATTTATTTTTATTCCTTACAACTTGTCCATCTTCATTCAATTTATTCCTAAAAACCCATTTAGTTTCAATAACATTCTTATTTTTAGGCCGGGGAACTAAAGTCCATGTATTATTGTTTTCTATCTGATCTAATTCCTCCTCCATAACTTTCATCCAACATTCATCTTTACATGCTTCAATTACTGATGTCAATTCATTTTAAGAAATTAAACATACCTCATCAGTTGTCGACCTTCTTCTTGTCATCACTCCTTTGTTCTTATCTCCAATGATCTGATCTTCTAAATGATTTAATCTTACATACCAAGAAGTCTTCTGACTTTCTACTCCTCTTCTATGATCTTCAATTACTATTGAATTTTCTGATACTGCCGAAGTTACTGGGTCAACATTTTGTTCTGGAGTAGGTGCTACTGGTTCAATTATGATCATCTCCACTGTCTATTCTCTCTCATAAGTTGTCACTTGATTTTTGTTCTACTCATCCACCTTGACATTAGTGCTCTCCATAATTCTTTTCAATCTTTTGTTATAACATCTATATGTTTTTCTTTCATTAGAATAACCAAGAACTACCCCTTCATCACATCTATGATCAAACTTTCCAATGGAATCATCTCTTTTGATATAGTGTTTACTACCAAAGATTATGAAATACTTAACTGTAGGTGTATGACCAAACCATAACTCATAAGGTGTCTTCCTAATCTCTCCCTTGATATGAACTTTGTTGAATGTGTATATCATCATGCTCACAACTTCTCTCCAGTAGATATGAGGTAGATTATCTTCCATCATCGTAGTTCTATCCACATCCAAGAGAGTTTTGTTCTTCCTTTCCACAACTCCATTCCGCTAAGGTATCTGGGGTGTAGATAACTGTCTCCTTATCCTATTATTTTCACAATAACTATTAAATTCATCAAATGTGAATTATCCACCTGGTCCGACCTTAAGCATTTAATCTTCAATCTTGTCTTTGTCTCAACTTTATCTTTAAATATTTTAAACTTTTTAAATGCTTCAGGTTTCTCCCTTAGAAAAGTAACCAACATCATACTAGAATAGTCATCAATGATTAGCATAAAATATCTAACGCCCTGATAACTTTTGATTCTAGCATGACCACACAAATCAGTATTAATAAGATCAAGAACATCATTAGATTTGTCTTGTATACTCTTAAAATAATTTTTGACTTTCTTTCCCATTTGACATTTCTTACATACTGGATTATAGGGCTCCACAATCTTAGGTATATCTCTAACTACCTTAGTAGAATTGATCTTTACAATGCAATGAAAATTCACATGACACAGCCTCTTATGCCATAGCCAACTCTCATCAATTTCTGCAATCAAATATGTCTTCTCACTAGAGTTTAAATGAAAGATGTTACCTTTAGTCTGAGTACCGGTTGCAGTCTCCAATCCAAATCTATTGATAATCTTGCATTTTCCATCCTTGAGCTATAACTAAAATCCCTTATCCACCAACTATCCTACACTCAAAAGATTATGCCTTAAACCTTCAACATAATAAACATTATCAGTAGCATTTTTATCATCCAATGATATAGTTCCTTTTCCCTTGATCATGCATGCTTTATCATCTCCAAATATAACTAGACTGTGACCAAATTCTTGCAAAGATAGAAACTTCCTTTTATCTCCAGTCATATGATGTGAACATCCACTATCTATCACCCATTCATCCTTGTCTTCAATTTTAGCAGAAAGGCCCTTTTCTTCAGGTACTGGATCATCTTCCTTGATATCCAAAAATTCCCATTCCTTTCCATTATCAGATCCACTAGCCGAAGCTTGTGTCGGTTCATCATCAGAATCAGTCATACCTTCCTCATCAACATAGTAGAATGATTTTTATTTGTTTCTCCTATACTTATGCTTGTTCTAATAATCATGGTTAGGCCTAAAAGATCCTCTACCTCTTTCCTAAAATCTTTAATTCCTTTCAGGACATCTAGATGCAAAATGACTTATTTTATTACATGCAAAACATTTAAAATGTGATTTTTCTTCATACTTATTTCCTACAGGTCCTTTAGGTACTCTTCTAGAAAATAGGGCTTCAAGTTGCTCAAAATATTCATATTATTTCTTCATTTCCTCTAGTTCCTTAGCATATAAGGCTTTCCAATGACTCTTGCTAGTAGGTGACGTAGATGCATGAAAAGAACGTTTAGATTTTGCAACTCTAGAAGGACCGAATTCCTCAAGCTCAAAAGAAGATAACTTCCCAACCAAGGTATGCCTATTAACGAAGCTATTTGTCATTATTCTCAACTCATTAATTGTAATAGCCTTCATCTTATAAGCTCATGGAAAAGCTCTCAATACTTTAAAAACTATTTCATCTTCACTTAGAGATCCACCACAACTCTTAATTCCCATGACAATTTTATTAACTCTATCTATTAAAGCAGTACCTTAATCTTTTCATCTTTTTCCATCTTCAGGATCTCATATCTCACCCGGTAACCATCAAGTTTAGCAATTTTAATAGTAGAGTCACCTTCATTCAAGGTCTCCAATTTATTCCATATAACATTCACAGTTGATTTGTCAGTTAGTCCCATAACTTACTGATCAAAAAGTTCACACAAAAGGGCTTCTCTAGCTCTACAATCATTTTGAATGTCCTTATCCAAGTCTTCCAAAGGAGGATTTCTAGATGCCAGATTATGAGGTGTATATCCATTCTCAGTGATCTCCCAAATCTCTTTGCCAAGACATCTTAGATGAGTCTCCATCCGAGTCTTCCATACCATGTAATTTGTTCCATCAAGCCTAGGAATTTCTCTCTGAAAAATCGTTGTAAATGAACTTGCACTATTAGATGCCATAGGATCTTCTTCAAGAGGTTAAGCTTCTGTAGAGAGGACAAAGATCTAATACCAATTGTTAGACAACTCAAATAATCGAAGGACAATAGAAAGGGGGGATGAATCAGTTGTCAATAGATTATAGAGCTTTAAGCATTAAAACCTCATTATCGGAATACATAAACCAAATATCCCTATATCAGATATAATAGTTAAGCACAAATATAATCCATAAAACATTTACCAACCATCCACAAAAGATAACACCAAGATTTGTACGTGGAAAACCCGATAAAGGGAAAAAACATGGTGGGAAACCTACCTAGAGTCAGATAATGCTTCTGCAGTAAGTATGTGAATATAATAAGAGGGGCCTACACATTTAGGAAGGCCCACAACCTAGAGTGTACTGCTCATCACAAAAGGAGCCTCAATGAATACAAAATAAATATAGACTACAATCCCAAAGAATAATGAACATCAAGAATAGCATCTCCTATGCCTGAGTATAGTTCCAGTTAAGCTCAATACCAAAGGTCTTAAACCTTTTTCACCAACCCAATTTGATCACCTATTATTGACCAAAAATCTCTACATATAATTACAACTTTATTCACACATAGATAATCACATACCCCATGAATATGTCCATATTCCCATGATCTACAAAGAGATGTTACATCATATTTATACCAACCCAGGACCTAAACAATTAGGTCAGCCACCTAAAAGATAATATAATAAATCCATAACATAAATCCACAATCCAATGATCAACCAAGTCAGCCTAAGACCAGAAAAACATAATCCAGTCAATAAACCAAACCAATAACGCATCGAGATCATCCACCAACACGTTACATAAACTGGTTCATAACCTAGCCGAATAAGATAGCATTAGGTCTAGACCCAAATCCAACACCACCAATCAACAAGAACATGAACAAGATAACCAACAACATCTTGAAAACCATCTAGAAGTCATTCCAACACCACTTATCACATATATCAAAAGATATTAAACAAAGATCTGTCAGTAGAACCCTTACCGGTGACCAAAAGGCATACTAGAACAAATGAAAGCTCATGAGTCATCAAATTTTGAGCCAACTGATTTTGATTACCATCTAAATAGCATGAAAGATAGATCCAAACCAAATCCATAAACTAGAGCATACTAGAGCATTACCAGATAAATATCATAAACCAACCATTCTACTGGAAGCCAGTAAACAACCAAAATAGTCGGTGTTGCCATCAACGGCAAAACATCAATGTAACACATAATAAATTCCTCCAATTTCTAACAGTAGTTACCCTTAGGTTTCTTTGGTAAGTTCGTGCCCTCCACCACAATAATCATAGTAGTCATAATATTTTCCATAGATGCCATTAATTTCAATCTACCCACTCGGACTTCACCCTCATTCCAAGACTAGGAAATGACTTAAACAAAGAAGGGTTGAAGCCATTCATTCCTTCAATGTATGTCACTTGATTTCACTCCATCACTTTCTTCTAAAGAACACCATTTTTTTTTAAATGATCATATTTGTCTAATTTAGATTAAATAAGATCACCACCCATGCTTTACTTAAAGAATTCAGAAATAGGGACCAAAAAGGGGTTGCTAAAACCAACTTTGGGATAAACACAACTGAAGGTGGTTTTGAAAAAAGTGTAGCTTTCACTTGATTTAATGAGGACAATCCACATCAATAAATAATTGAAGTACAATTTGAATAGGATAATGAAGTAAAAGGAAATGTTTAAATCTTTAGGTTTCTTTGGGTTTAATTTCTTCAAGAATCTCTAAGGGTGTGTTGTAGCTTTACATGGTCGAAGTTATCAATAACACCTTGGAACTTGGTGATAAGGTCCACCACAAACCATCCTAGTTTTGCCTTTCCTTACACCAACATTTTTGAATCATCTTCGATTATGATATTTTGGTAGCCCCAGTCCTTGGTGATAAAAAATGTCATAGAAATATGCCAATAATTTTGCCACATTAGAAATTTGAATTCCTAGGTTAGCCACATAGGCCACCATCACCCTCTCATCTAAATATTTGATAACCCAAACCCCACCTATTTGACCAAGGTTCTCTTTAGAAGACCAATCAAAATTTAATTTTAACCAACTGGTATCAAGGGGGGAACATTTTTATATGTTATTTGTACACCTAAAAGGAGGGGAAGTAAAATTAAAGAGATAATCAACCATATCCAAAATATTGGCTATAAGATAATTGAAGGAAGGAAAATGGTGTGATTAGGGTACTGACCTAGGATTGTGTCTATCTTCCATTCTTATAGAAAAAACCTATATTAGATTGTGTCTATCTTCCATTCTTAAAAACCTAAAATTATTCATAAATCCTAGGAAGTTCATCAACATCAGTTCTAAGTGTGAGTTAAAACTTTGTAGGGTGGAATTTCCATTTAGGATGGGAAGACCTAGGATACCAATAATGCATTAAAAGAATCCCATATCTATCAACTAGTTTTTTCTCAATAGTTAAATAAATTAGGTGGAACTCGAAGGGAATAGCCAAGTCCTAGAGATCCTTATACAACCTAAAATTCCCCTCATCCTGTGTGCTTTATGAGCAACAATTTGGATTTAATCATATTGTTTCAAATGTGAGATCTTCTAGGAAGCTCTTCATTAGAAAAAAAGGATTTGTTGTTTCCCCCATTAAGGTATTTTCTCTTCATCACTTTTGACTGCTCCTTCTCCATAGTAAGTCTACAACCAATTTAAGCAATGAGGGCCAAATTGAGATATTGGGAAACTTTAATGTAAAGAACACCTGACTCTTTACTAGAAAATACCATCCCCCAATAAACTAAGAAAAATATTTTCTTCCATTTCACTCCCAAACACAATAATATTCCCTGGATTTGATCCAATTTCATTTCTTAGGGAGCTCGGATGTGAAATAAAGATATAAGGTACATTGAAGCACTCTAAAGAGAATCTCTCAAGAGTTTAATTTTACTTGCATTACATAGAAGGGCTCCTTTCGAACCTACCATTTTTATTTGGATTCTCTCAAGTAGTCCTAACTAAACAATTCTCCACTTCACCAAAAGTGAGAGATAATTCCAAATATAAAGATAGAAGACTAGTAACCTGGCAATTCAAAACTCTAATAATGCAAACATGGAGATGAGGAGAAACATTTATGAAGTAGAGATCACTCTTATCTAGATTGATATTTTGTTCAAATACAATCACATACACAAATAAAATAGAGATCCATGTTTTAGTTTATGCCACTGACACTGAATCCAACATAAGAGTATCATAAAAAAATTGTTGATACAAAATAATTAGAGGGCCTGAAGAATGCTTAAGTCATTTCAAGGAACTCTGTTGCATATAAGCCTCAATATCCTTTCCCAAAGTTTTGGCCATTGGAATGAAATGATAGGGAGATAAAAGTTATCCCTATCTAAGGCCTCTAGAGGATGAAAAATAACCGTGAGGAGAGCCATTAACTAAAATAGAGAACATGGACAAGTAGAAAAACTTCCACCATCTTTAGAAAATTTTCTCCAAAGTTGAATCTACATAGGACCTTAGAAAGGAATGACAAAGAAACCTTGTCATACACTTGGAGATGTCTGGTTTCAAGATAATTTTATTTTTATTACTATTCTCCATATATTAGAGGGATTCATGAACCATGAGAATATTAGAGATTTAACAAGAAAGAACGAAGAATTTTTGATGTTCATGGATGAATTTACTAAGAAGGGGTTTGATTTGTTTATGATAAGTTTAGAGAAAACATTGTTTAGGATATTACAAAGACTAATTAGCTCAAATTTTGTTATTTTATTACCCTCATTCCTCTTAGGAAATGGTACAATTAAAGTGTTAATAATCTCTTTAAGAAGACTCATTGAGGATAGGAACTCTCAAGTAGCTAGAATGACATCCTTGCCCATAATGACCTAGTATTCCTAAAATAAGAAGGGTGGAAAACTATTTGGCCCCAAGGATTCAAATGAACCCATAGATAATATTGCCACCTTGAGTTCCTTCTCCATATAATTATGAAAAAAAAATATTATCTTCTAGGCCTATAAGGTTAGGGATGACCATGTGGATCCTATCGTAGATATCATTTACACTTGGGTCCAAGGAGAGAGGGAGTTTCACATGGCAAAGAAGTAATTAAATGCTTAATTGTGAATGTCTTCCTTTTTTGAGAGTAGACAACCATTTGAATTGATCAACTACATCATCTTTTTCTTATTCCAATGATGAATAGTAGATTGGTGTAAGAGCTTAGTATTCTTATCACCTTCTTTCACCCATTGGATGTAGGATCTCTATTTCCAAAATATCTCTTCTTTTTAAACAATATTGTGAAGATAAGCCATAAGAAACTTTTCCCGCTTAATTCTTTCAAGCGTATCACCAAGGCATTCCATGTCCAATTGGAAGTATTGAAGATGGGATCTCACATTATTCTTCTGGGTGAAAATATTACTAAAAGAGGATTTATTCCAACTCCATAATTTATTTTTTGATATTTTTTGTTTACAATCAATTTTGAGCATAGTTGTGCCCTTGAAATAGGAGTTCCACCATTGAGCTGTCAAATATTTAAAATTGAGGTGATAAGACCACATAAGTTTAGAAAAGTGGGATAGGTCTAGATAAATTTGAATGGAAGAGGATAGGATAGTGTTTTAAACCAAAACAAATCTTAGAGCAAAGATAACATGAGTTGAAAATATTCTAAGAGGCAAAAATAATGCATCTATCAAGCCTAACTTGAATAAGACTATCACTTGTATGAAGGTTGGACCAAGTAAACTTCTTGTCCTCCAAATCCAAATCAACCAATTTACTCTTAGGTATTAAAGTCTCACATGAGCATCTAGTTATAGTTTTAAAAATTTCCCTACAAATTATGGAGTAAATCACAAAATTTCCTTCTCATGGTCCACACCACTTTAGACATACCATCAACAAAAGAAATACTTTGATAATTTTTGTCTTGACTCCTAAGAGTGTCATTAATATTATTGGATATTCACATAGTTGTCAAATCACCAAAAGCAACATTAGTAGTCAAATTTATGGAAATAGAGAAGAACCAAATAAAATTTCACACCTTATTGAAGTTATCAAAACTCATTTTAGTTTCTTGAAGAAGCAAAATATATGGCTTCAATTATTTTAATAGAATTTTCACCAAAATATGCTTGTGGAAACCATTTAGTCTGCTAATGTTCCAAGAAAAGATTATAATTTCTTGAGTCTATAGGATCAAACATGCTTCAAGGTACTTTGGATACCATTATCCATATCTCTAGCTACATTGTATTTCCTCAACTCCCTCGCAGACTTCCTCCCCAACTTAGAATCCTTACCAACATCTGTAGACTTTCTAGCACTTTCGATCAATAGTGGATAGGGAGATGGGGAGATATTTGAATAATTAAAAGAAAATTTATCTAGTTAGGAATCATCATTGGAGGGTGTAAAATAGGAACTATCCACCATCTACGAATTCTTTATCCAAAGATGAGTGGACCTAACCATGAAGAGGAGTAACTTGCTCAAGTGAGACCTTAGAGGTACTCATAGAGGTGAGGATCCCCTTAAGAAAACCTATTTAACCACAAAGAGAACAATGTCCAAAATTGGGGATGGTAAGCTAAAAACCTTAGGCCCTCCAACAATAAGTGGACAAACAATCTCCTTCATGATATCTTGTAGAGAGAGAAGAACCTCCAAGGAGACTTTAGGAGGAGAATCTAACACCCCATTCAATGAGGGATCCTTTTTAAGATTAAAATCTAGTAGGAGTGAAGTTTCCACACACTATTTTTAATGGAGTTTCACCATTATAATCCACTTTCTTCCAATCTAATCTCAGGTGAATTGAGCTAGTGCAGAACTCCTCTTTAACCAAGTTCATAATCACCAAACATTTACCTTTCATCCTATAGAACACCCCTTTATGACCAACTTTCTAACAATGGATGCTGAGAAGGCCCACCAAATAAAAAAATTGACAAAATGGAGTTATTTTTTCATACTCAATTAGCTAGGTTCATGAACCTAGATGAGACTTTTGTTCAATCAAAAAAGGTAATGATGAGCTAGGCACAACAATAATGTAGAACCATGCAAACACTAGATTGCACCTTTATTTAGTGATATAGTCTAATAAAAAAAACTTGCCAAAGGAGTTTACAATACCAACCATGATTTATTCATCCTATAATTATAATTGAAGGCCCTAGGGATTGACCTAGGTTGGAATAACCCTCACTAGGTGGATCTTAGGGTTGAAACTCGGGCACCACTTAAAAACAAGAAGTTATTTCTTACCAAAGAACTAGGGCTTGAAAGAGAAAATATACATGAAATATTTCTTTAGAGAGAAGGAGAAGTAAATCATGTATTTAGGAATAGTAGAGACAAATTAAATACCCTTTAGAGGCCACTTATCTATCATCCACTTTCGAACAATAGCGATCTCCAAGTGTCTTCCCAAAAAAGTATCCACCAATGAGTTATCCATCTTAGCAAGAGAATGATTCAATTAAAATTATTTGGTGTTTAAAAAATTTTCTTTCTTAGTATGCTCAATTGAAACCCCATCCATATGAATGAAGTACCCACCATTAAAAACGTCCTTCCAACTACCTTGGGGATTGTTACTAATTGATTCCATTGGGGAAGAAAAGGACACACTAATCTTTTCCTTAGCATTGACATCCTTTCAATTAGACATAGAGTGAGATCCCAAGATGGCCCCACCTTCACCAAGGATCCCCCCTTCCACAAGTATTTCAGGGAACATGAGAAGGCAATTTGCATGGTAATCAATATTTTGAGCTGATAGTCAGAAGGGTTCTAGATCTTCATTGCACCTATTCTTCTCCTGCACGTTCTTGCATGCACCAATACTAGAAAAATCCTACCCAATCCAAGTAGAGGTTATTTTAAAATATAATAAAATAATTTTTTTAGTATGTAAGTTTTTGGGAGGTTTTCTTTATAGGTTATTTGTTTGCTACAAAATAAAGCTTTAAAAATCCATTAAACTATATTATATGTAATCGTCATGTCAAATTTTCATGAATATAAACATATCATTTTTATTCTATGCAATAATAATGTAATTCTTCAATGTAATGTGTTATGCATTGTAACACAAGTAAGTAAAACCTCAAAATCATTTCAAAAGGAATTATTGTTAAATTCTTTAAGTTTTTGCATAACTAGACTATCCAAATATGACTACGTTGGATTCACTATAAATTACCAATTTATCTTCACATTGTTTTCCTTAACTACCTATGAAAATTGTATCAAATAGATATATTATAATTTTAGACTACGTTATATGAAATTTTGATAACCTCTATAAAATTTATCATCTATTGCGATTTAGAAAATATGGGCAAGTAGAGAGTAAATTGGCTGGTTAATTATTGAGCATGTATTGATTGAAGGAAGAATTATGTACATGAATTTATTTAAGAGCATGAGGTCCACTACAACTGATATGATATTTTCTTTCATATTATTATGCATATATCATTATCAGCTTAAGTTTTAGGGTTTTGTGTTTTTTAGGATTTAGGATTTTATGGTGTCTAGTGTTTAGGGTTTACAATTTTATGGTGTGTAATGCTTAGGTTTATGATTTTGTGGTTTGTAAGGTATACTATTTTTGTGATTTTTAGGATTTAAAGTTTATAAGTTTGTGGTGTTTAGGTTTCATGGTTTACAATTTAGGTTACTTCATTATCAATTTCATTTATAGATCATAAAATAAAAAAGCTGGTAAAAATAAAAACCAAGGACTTCTTAAACCCTAATACCTAAACATAAATGTAAATAGAAAAATAACATTAAAATAGTAAGAAAAGCTACTTGAAGGTCTATACTATCAATGAGGCTAGTGGGAGGGCTATAGCTATTCTGGCTCCAAAACGGCATGCCATGCCATGATCTGGCTCCCCAAAATTGCATGCCCTTTCATGCCATACAACCCCATACAACATGTTCCAGGACCCACCATCGGGCTTCTAACATGGAGGCATGTTTCCATTTGTGGTTGACGGAAAGCATTTGCATGCGGCTAATATTTGTCAGCCACTCTCCTGGTCACTCCTCACGGGCACGGGTATAGTTTGTAGCCACGTGTGTCCAAAAATTTGAATTTCAATTTTAAAACTCCTATCCCACTCCCACCCAAACATATTTGTTTTGAATTCTACCGTTATTGAATTCCATTTTCATTTTTTGATGCTGCAATTTCATTTCCATTTTTTGATGCTAGGTTTGGATGTCGTAGCCAGACTGAGGTTAAGAGGTTTTTCTTACTGGTGCTAGTCGTTGTCGTCATGGGAAGAATGGAGATGAAGGGTTCGTCTTATAGAAGCGGTGCTCCTGACTTTTTGTCTCAGATCTATAAGGAGGCGCCTTATTTTCCTAGCATGGATGGAGGAAAGACTTTTCTGGGAGATTTCTGGCATTATTCTTTCATGCTGATATGCATTTTGGCAACTTCAGCTGAGGCATTGAATGACACAGGTTTGGGTTACATATTAATGAAATCTATTAGTCTATATTGTAGTTCTTAATAAAAGTGATAATTTCTGCAGATATTTGTGTTGCCCAGGGTCAAATCAATTTGCATGGGAAAGATTTCAATGGCAAACCAATCTTAGGAGATAAGGTATTGATACTTAAAATACCCATAACATATTTTTTCCTCCAACTACATATTCAGTGTTTTGTTTCTTTTATCTATGATGCACAAGCATGAATTGTTGTTTTATTATCTATAACAGCTTGGAGAAGCCAAAAGAAAGAAAGAAATCAGATTTTTTCCAGAAGAGTATTGGTACAAAACCAAAAGTATTAAAGAAGGGAGAGCAAAAATTTGGATTCATCAATCCAATTATCATGATCCTACCACCCATCCAATTGCTCCATCTCCATGATAAACATAAAATTGGGTTTATTGTTCAAAGTTTGCATTGTAATATTTGAAGGATGTATGGACAAAAAGTAGTGTGTGAATGTTATTTTTGAGCATCTGATTATCATAACATTATCTAAGCACAAAATGCATGGATTGCTAGACCTATAAATGCTTGATATTTTATCTTTTCTTAAGTAGGAACAACATAGTGTAAAGAAAAATTTTGTCTTGTTTTTTTGCTGTAGCTGGGTATGATTAAAATGATGTCTAGAGTTACAGAAGAATAATTTCCCTTTGTTCTTTCGTAGTCTTTGTCATGCTTCTCCAGTGGCGTTTTTGAATCTGAAATATTGAAATCAATGTTGTTGTAGATATAGAGTTTATTTTGTGAGGTTTTTCCCATCATAGAGTTTGATCGAACATCAGTGGAAAAAGTTTGTACTCTCATACCTAGAGACATTTCATGTTAATCAATGTCACATTCTTTGAATAAGAAAAGTTTTGTCTATATTTTAATGTGACTCTTGGGTGCTATGAATGTGAAGTGATTGTATTTTATAAAATGTGTGAATGAATCACACTTCATAATCTGTGAATGAATCACACTTCATAATCTACCAGTGTATGAAGAAAATAGATAACATTTTTTCCCCTTTAAATTTTAGAGATATTTCAGTCTATTATTATTTTTGTAGACTACGAAAAAAATTGTCTTCAATTTTTATTTCATTTTTTTTTCTTCGTATTGCTTTATGAAATTCACAGTCATGTTTGCTTTATAATTTTTACAGTCACAATGGTTAGTGCAAATAATGGACGAGGCATATGTAACATATGCTCAAGTTTTACTTGCAACCTTATTAGTATGGCTTTGACGCCCCCAAAATTACAGTTTAGTTTTCTGAAGTGAAAAATTATTAATTGTAATTATTGATTCGCGGACTGCGTGGCCGCCATTTCCTTTTGCCCCGCGAAACAACGAATTCGACTAACATAGTGTGTTAGTAGCTTTCGTTGATTCATGGGTTATGTGGCTGCCATTTTCTTTTGCCCTATGAAACCTATGAATTTGACTAAAATGGTGTGTTAGTCACTTTCGTTGATTCGCGAGCTACGTGGCTGCCATTTATTTTTCCTCACGAAATGATGAATTTGACTAACATGGTGTGTTAGTAACTTTCGCTGATTCGTGGACTATGTGGCCACCATTTCCTTTTGCCTCATAAAACATCCTAGTCTAATCTGTCAGGCCCACCATCCTTTCACTGCTTCGCGAAAGATAAACTCAATGCTATTTTGCCCACCAAAATAACATAGACCATCGGATCCTTTTCAAGATGCACCTTCTTTACTTTCCACATCATCCTACATTGGGGAAGCCTACGTCAATAAGACCGAAACAACCCAAAAGTGACTAACATGCTATGTTAGTCGAATTCGTTGTTTCACGATCCAAAATGAAATGGCAGCCACGTAGTCTGCGAATCAGCAAAAGTGACTAACACACTATGTTAGTCGAATTTGTTGTTTCGTGAGGCAAAAGGAAATGGTGGCCACATAGTTTGTGAATTAGCGAAAGCGACTAACACACCATGTTAGTTGAATTCACTGTTTTGCAGGGCAAAAGGAAATGGCGGCCATGCAGTCTGTGAATTAGGGAAAGCCCTTTATTGTCATCGGGATAACATACACTATCGGCAATGAGGAAAAAATGTCATCCCGATACCCAATGGGGCTATTGGTGGAGCTCTTACCGATAACCAATGGAGTCATGTCTTCATAGTGCTAGCATTGGGTTATTGGGAGGTCCCAATTTATGTTACCCTGATACCTCATGCACTAAATGGAGAAGGGGACTCTATCAGAGAGACTCTCTCCAATAAAGTGATACCAAGCAAGAAGGGGAGTCAGACTCATCAGGATAACATACATTGTCGGGGAGATGCATTTTGAGTTATCCCGGTGCACGATGAGGAAGATGAGCTCGGCACAAATGAAGTGACTACATCGGGGAAGCCTATGCCAATAAGACCAAAACAACCCGAAAGTAACTAACACGCCATGTTAGTTGAATTCACTATTTCGTGAGGAAAAATAAATGGTGGCCACGCATCTCACAAATCAGAAAAAGTGAGTAACATTACCTCTCTTTCTCATTCTCTCCCTCTCTCCCTTTCTCATTACCACCATTTTCTTTTGCCCTGCGAATCCTATGAATTCAACTAACAAGGCATGTTAGTCACTTTCGCTAATTCACGGGCTGCGTGGCCGCCATTTATTTTTCCTCGTGAAATAGCAAATTTGACTAATATGGCGTGTTAGTCACTTTCAAGTTGTTTTTGTCTTATTGGCATAGGCTTCCCTGATGTAGTCACTTCATTTGTATCGAGCTCATCTTCCTCATTGGGGCATCGAGATAACTCAAAACACATCTACCCGACAATGTATGTTATCCCAATGAGTCTGACTCCCCTTCTTGCTTGGTATCACTTTATCAGAGAGAGTCTCTATGATAGAGTCCCCTTCTCCATTTAGTGCATCAGGTATCAGGGTAACATAAATTGGGACCTCCTGATAACCCGATGTCACCATTATGAAGACATGACTCCATTGGTTATCGACAAGAGCTCCACTGATAGCCCCATCGGGTATCGGGATGACATTTTTTCCTCATTACCAATAGTGCATGTTATCCTGATGACAATAAAGGGCTTTCCCTAATTCATGGGCTGCATGGCCGCCATTTCCTTTTGCCCCATGAAATAGTGAATTTGACTAACATGGCGTGTTAGTCACTTTCACTAATTCACAGACTATGTGGCCACCATTTCCTTTTGTCTCATGAAACAACAAATTCCACTAACATAGTGTGTTAGTCACTTTCGCTGATTCATAGACTACGTGGCCCCCATTTCATTTTGGACTGCAAAACAATGAATTCGACTAACATAGCATGTTAGTCGCTTTTGGGTTGTTTCGATCTTATCGACATAGGCTTCCCCGATGTAGGATGACGTGGAAAGTAAAGAAGGTGCATCTTGAAAAGGATCCGACGGTCTGCATTATTTTGGTGGGCAAAATAGCATTGAGTTTATCTTTTGCAAAGCAGCAAAAGGATGGTGGGCTCGATAGATTAAGTAGTATGGAGGGACTAAAACACGTATTGGGGTAACATAAACTGGGACCTCCCAATAACCCAATGTCACTACTATGAAGACATGACTCCATCAGTTATCAACAAGAGCTCCACCGATAGCCCCATCGGGTATCGGGATGACATTTTTTCCTCATTCCCGATAGTGTATGTTATCCCAATGACAATAAAGGGCTTTCATTGATTCATGGGCTGCATGGCTGCCATTTCCTTTTGCCCCGTGAAACAACGAATTTGACTAAGATGGTGTGTTAGTCACTTTTGCTGATTCGCAGACTATGTGGCCACCATTTCCTTTTGCCTCATGAAATAGAAAACTAACATAGTGTGTTAGTGACTTTCGCTAATTCGCAGACTATGTGGCCGCCATTTCCTCTTGGACCTTGAAACAACGAATTCGACTAACATAGCGTGTTTGTTGCTTTTGGGTTGTTTCGGTCTTATCGATGTAGGATGACGTGGAAACTAAAGAAGGTGCATCTTGAAAAGGATTTGATGGTCTGCGTTATTTTGATGGGCGAAATAGCATGGAGTTAATCTTTCACGAAGTAGCAAAAGGATGGTGAGCCCGACAGATTAGGTAGTACAGAGGGACTAACACGTGTATCGGGGTATTGGGTATCGAGGTAACATAATTTGGGACCTCCCGATAACCTGATGTCACCGCTATGAAGACATGACTCCATTAGTTATCAACAAGAGCTCCACCGATAGCCCCATCGAGTATTGGGATGACATTTTTTCATCATTGCCGATAGTGTATGTTATCCCAATGACTTTAAAGGGCTTTCCCTGATTTGCGGGTTGTGTGGCCGCCATTTCCTTTTGCCCCACGAAACAGTGAATTCAACTAACATGGCGTGTTAGTCACTTTCGCTGATTCGTAAACTATGTGGCCACCATTTCCTTTTGCCTCACGAAACAACAAGTTCCACTAACATATCATGTTAGTCACTTTCACTGATTCGTAGACTACATGGCCGCCATTTCCTTTTGGACTGCGAAACAACGAATTCGACTAACATAGCATGTTATTCACTTTTGGGTTGTTTTAGTCTTATCGACATAGGCTTCTCTAATGTAGGATGAAATGTAAAGTAAAGAAGGTGCATCTTGAAAAGGATTCGATGGTCTGCATTATTTCAGTGGGTGAAATAGCGTGGAGTTTATCTTTCGCGAAGCAACGAAAGGATGGTGGGCCCGACAGATTAGACTAGGATGTTTCACGAGGGAAAAGGAAATGGTGGCCACATAGTCCGTGAATCATTGAAAGCTACTAACACACCATGTTATTCGAATTCGCTATTTCGCAAGGAAAAATAAATGGCAGCCATGTAGCCCGCGAATCAGCGAAAGTGACTAACATGCCATGTTAGTCAAATTCACAGGTTTCATAGGGCAAAAGAAAATGGCGGCCACATAGCCCATGAACCAGTGAAAGCTACTAACACTCTATGTTAGTCAAATTCATTGTTTCACAGGGCAAAAGGAAATGGTGGCCATGCAGTCCACGAATCAGTAAAAGCGACTAACAGGCTATGTTAGTTGAATCTTCCATCAACACGCTATGTGCCTAAACAATGTTCCATGAATCTTCTCTCTCTCTCTCTCTCTCTCTCTCTCTCCCTCTCTCTGCCATTCTTTCTATCTTAAGTCTCTCTCCCTCTCTTCCTCTATCTCTCTATCTCACTCTCCTCCTTTGTCAAGTGTATCTCTTTCCCACTCTCTCCCTACCTCCCCCACTCCCTTTCTCTTTTTCATTTAACTCTCTCTCTCTCTCTCTCTCTCTCTCTCTCTCTCTCTCTCTCTCTCTCTCTCCCCCGCATTCTTTATCTCTAAAGTCTCTCCCTCGCTTCCTCTCTATCTCACTCTCCCCTTCTCTCAGGTGTATCTCTCTCTTATTCTCCCCTTCTCTATTCCCCCTCCCTCTCTCCCTTTCTCATTACCTCTCTTTCTCACTCTCTCCCTATCTCCCTCTCTCCCTATCTCCCTCTCTTTGCACCAATTAGGGTGACCTCCAATGGTTAAATTGAGACACCAAGATCCAAAATCACCAAGAAGGGGAAGTGCACTAACGTATTTAAATATGTCTCTTTTAAGGAAGGCAAGGATGCCCTAGGCACCCCTATACAGAAAAGGGTGCCTCGAGTGCACCTATTCATCAAAAAGAGGGAAAATAAATGAGGAATAAAGAGCAAAAAACTCAATGTTAGGGTTTAGATTACCGTGCAAAAAGATGACATTAGTTTTGAGGTAAAAAGGCTTCAAATGGACTCAGGTGAGAGCTAAGATGGGACACATGAAAGTAGGGGCACATAAAGTTTTGTAAATTTTGCTAGGTTACAAGTTACAACACTTCACTATCTCTCTCACTCATACACACACTCCTTATTTCTATCTCTCTATAAATCTCCTTTCCACCTCTCTCTATCTTTGTGTTCCTCTCTTTGTTCTATATATATCTCTCTACCTCTATCTCATTATCTATACTAAGGGATCATATAGTGTCCTATGACCCCTTAGGACTCCATAAGACATCTTATTTATCATTACAAGTCATATGGTGTCCTATGACCCCATAGGACACATGGATGGATCCCTAGGATACCATATGAACCCTAAGAATACCATATGACCCTAGAGAGGGAGAGAGGGGTAGGAGAGCAAGGTAATGGGAGAGAGACACACCTAATAGAGGAGGAGAATCAGATAGAGAGATAGATATTGAGAGGGAGAGACAAGAGATAAATGAGAGAAAGAGAGATGGAGAGAGAGAGGCAGGGAAACCGAGATAGAGAAAACATAATATTGATGAATCAACACCTTGAGGTCAACATAATTTGTATTCTGATGATGTTTGAAAATCATTGTTGAGTTATTATAGATGTATCTTCTTCTTCATCAATAACATACAAACACATCTCATTAAACAAAATAAGCATTTTCTCATCATATTGCTCAATATAACTAGGTGACTCATTAAACAAAACAATCAAAAACTTGTTATCAACACTTTTTCCTTGCTCTTTAACCTATTGTTTTATATCATCATACATATCATTTTATTGCAATAAATTTAATTTTTGTATTTCTACATCATTTGCAGGTGTATTGACAAAAGATAACTTTGTCTCTACCTCAAAAAAGTCTCTCTTTTGTTCAACAAAATAGCTCTTTAGATATATAATAGGACCTCTTGGACAAAGGAAAATGATGCTAGGGGCATGAAAGTTGATTTGAAGAAGGACTTTGATAAGATTTGGGGGTTCCTTGAGGTGGAGACATCTCTTTAAAGGGTTTCTCTTGGGGAATGATGACCTAGTTTTCTACATTCATTTAACATCTTGCATGCGTTGAAAGCTTCTAAATCTTGTGATTTCAACTTTAGAAGAATCACTTGAAGGTTGAATCTATAGTTTCTTCTTCAGTTTCCATAAACCTCTCTCTCTCTCTAAACCCTTCCCTTCCTCCACCCCTCTCTCTCACCTAGGATCTTTCTCTAGTCTCATACTCATTTTCTATCCATTCCTCCCTCTCACTTAGTATCTCTCTCTCTCTCTTAGGTTAGCCTTGGGAGGTAGAGAGGGAGAGAGAAGAGAGGATGGAGGGAGAGAGGGAAAGAGAGGGTGAGAAGGAGAGATACTTGAGAGAGAAAGAGAAAGGGAATGGGATAGAAAGAAAGAGTGTTAGAGGGAAAGAGAGAGACTTGAGAGAGAAAGGGAGAGAGGGAGAGAGGGAAAGAATGTGAGAGAGAGACACTTCAGAGAGGGAGAGGGAAATAATGGGAAGGAGAGGGGGTGAGGGAAGAGAGAGGATGGGGGAGGGAGGGGAGAGGGAAAGAATGGAGAGAATGGAAAGAATGGGAGAGAGACACCTATGAGAGAGGGAGTGAGAGATAGAGAAAGGGAAAGGGAGGGATAGGGAGAGATGGAGAGAGAGAGAGGGAGATAATGAGAGAAAGAGAGAGATGCCTAAGGGAGGGGGAGTGAGAGAGATAGAGATAGAGGGTGAGAAGGAGAAGGGGGTTGGGAGAGAGAGAGGTAAAAAGAGTTAGAGGGAAAGAGATAGAGACCATATGGTATCCTAAGGGGTCATATGGTGTTCTACAACCCCTCAGGACACTATATGACTCCTTAGGACACCATATGGTGTTGTTATTGGTTCTACCGTGTCCTAAGGGGTCATATGGTTTTCTATGATCCTTTAGTACACCATGTAACCCTTTAGGTGTTGTTAGGGGTTAGATAGTGTCTTATGACCCCTTAGGACACCAAATGGTGTTGTTATGTGTCATATGGTGTCCTAAGGGGTCATATGGGGTCCTATGACCCCTTCGGACACCATGTGGTGTTGTTAGGGGTCGTATGGTGTCCTAAAGGGTCATATGGTGTCCTATGACCCCTTAGGACACCATATGACCCCTCAGGACTCCATATGGTGTTGTTATGGGTCATATGGTGTCTTAAGAGGTGATATGGTGTTCTATGACCCCTTAGGATACCATTGAACCCCTTAGGACACTATTTTGTGTCATTATATGGTGTCCTAAGGGGTCATATGCTTTTCTATGACCTCTTAGGAGACCATATGACCCCTTAGGACACCACATGGTGTTCTTATGGTTCATATGGTGTCTTAAGGGTTCATATGCTATCCTATGTCCCCTTCGGACACCATATGACCCCTTATGTGTCATTAGGGTCATATGGTCTCCTATGACCCCTTAGGACACCATATGACCCCTTAGGACTCCATATGGTGTCGTTATCAGTTCTATGGTGTCCTAAGAGGTCATATGGTGTTCTACGATCCTTTAGGACACCATTTGGTGTCGTTATGGATTGTATGGTATACTAAGGGGTCTTATGGTGTCTTATGTCCCCTTAGGAATCTATATGACCCCTTAGGTATTGTTATGGGTCATATGGTGTCCTAAGGGGTCATATGGTGTTCTATGATCCCTTAGGATACCATATAACCCGTTAGGAGTCCAGATGGTGTCGCTATGGGTCATATGGTGTCTTAAGCAGTCATGTGGTGTTCTTTAACACCTTAGGACACCAAATGACCCGTTAGGACACCATATGACCCCTTAAGACACCATACAACCCATAACAACACCATATGGTGTCCTATGGGTTCATAGGATGCGATATGACCCCTGAGGACACCATATGGTGTCCTAAATGGTCATATGGTATTCTATGACCCCTTAGGACACTATTTGGTATTGTTATAGGTCCTATGGTGTTCTAAGGGATTAAATAGTGTCATATGACCCCTTAAGACACCCTAGGACCCCTTAGATGTCGTTAGGGGTCATATTATGTCCTAAGGGTCATATGGTCTCATTATGTGTCTTATGTTGTCCTATGACCCCTTAGGAAACCATATGGTGTCGTTAGGGGTTGTATGGTGTCCTAAGGGGTCATATGGTCTCCTACGACCCCTTACAACACCATTTGGCCCCTTACAACTCCATACAGTGTCGTTATGGGCTGTATGGTGTCCTAAGAGGTCATATAGTGTTCTATGACCCCTTAGGACACCATTTGGTGTCATTATGGGTCGTATGGTGTGCTAAGGGGTCATATGGTGTCCTATGACCTGTTAGGACTCCATATGACATATTATGTGTCGTTACGGGTCATATGGTGTCCTAAGGAGTCATATAGTGTCCTATGACCCCTTAGGACACATGCATGGATCCCTAGGATACCATATGACCCTAGAGAGGGAGAGGGAGAGAGAGAGAGAGAGAGAGAGAGAGAGAGAGCAAATCATATGGTGTCGTACAACCCCTCATGACACCATATGACTCCTTAGGACACCATATGGTGTCGTTATTGGTTGTATTGTGTCCTAAGGGGTCATATGGTGTTCTATGATCCCTTAGTACACCATATAACCCCTTAGGTGTTGATAGGGGTCATATTGTGTCCTAAGGGGTCAAATAGTGTCTTATGACCCCTTAGGACACCAAATGGTGTTGTTATGTGTCATATGGTGTCCTAAAGGGTCATATGGGGTCCTATGACCCCTTAGGACACCATGTGCTATTGTTAGGCATTGTATGGTGTCCTAAAGGGTTATATGGTGTCATATGACCCCTAAGGACACCATATGACCACTCAGGACTCCATATGGTGTCGTTATGGGTCGTATGGTGTCCTAAGAGGTCATATGGTGTTCTATGACCCCTTAGGAGACCATAGAAGCCCTTAGGACACCATTTGGTATCATTATATGGTGTCCTAAGGGGTCATATGGTGTTTTATGACCTCTTAGGAGACCATATGACCCCTTAGGACAGGACATGGTGTTTTTATGGTTCATATGGTGTCTTAAGGGTTCATATGGTGTCCTATGACCCCTTCAAACATGATATGACCTCTTATGTGTCATTAGGGTCATATGGTCTCCTATGACCCCTTAGGACACCATATGACCCCTTAGGACTCCATATGGTGTCATTATGAGTTGTATGGTTTCCCAATAGGTCATATCATGTTCTATGATCCTTTAGGACACCATTTGGTGTTGCTATGGATTGTATGGTATACTAAGGGGTCATATGGTGTCTTATGTCCCCTTAGGATTCCATATGACCCCTTAGGTGTCGTTATGGATCATATGTTGTCCTAAGGGGTCATATGGTGTTCTATGATCCCTTAGGACAACATATAACCCCTTAGGAGTCCATATGGTGTCGTTATGGGTCATATGGTGTCTTCAGGGGTCATATGTTGCTCTATAACACCTTAGGACACTAGATGACCCCTTAGGACACCATATGACCCCTTAAGAAACCATACAACTCATAACAACACCATATGGTGTCCTAAGGGGTCATAGGATGCCATATGACCCCTCAGGACACCATATGGTGTCCTAAAGGGTCATATGGTATTCTATGACCCCTTAGGACACTATTTGGTATTGTTATAGGTCCTATGGTGTGCTAAGGGATCAAATAGTGTCCTATGACCCCTTAAGACACCCTAGGACCCCTTAGATGTTGTTAGGGGTCATATTATGTCCTAAGGGTCATATGGTCTCATTATGTGTCTTATGTTGTCTCATGACCCCTTAGGAAACCATATGGTGTCATTAGGGGTTGTATGGTGTCCTAAGGGTATTGGAATATGTGTCTCTAGTTCACTTGACAATATTCCATACTGATCGGGTTAAGTCTTGCCGATGAGACAGTATGAAGGATTTTGTGAGCTCTATCAACATGACTCTTGCTGATGCATTCTTCTCTATTGTGTATTGGAATAATAGGTTTGAAGTCATCACGATGACCTGACGAAGTTGTCTTCGATCATCAGGGTAACTTCGGCTATCAGAATGACTTGTGGAGTGATATGCCGATGGGGTCTCTATGGTATTATCAGGAGATCGGTATAACTTCAGGTTTTTAGGAAGACTACAGTAGTGGTGTGCCGATGATCCGATGAAGTTCTCTTTAGTGGTCTGGAGTTAGGTCGATGCCCAATGAAGTTGCCTTTTGGCATTCGGGTTGCATATTGGCTATCGGGTTGACATTCTGAATGTCATGCTGATGTCCCAATGAGTCCACTCTACCTTGTCTCAGAGTGTTTTCACTTATCGACATAGTATTCTTCTTTGTGTTCTGATGACCCAATGAAATCATTTTATGTTATTAGGTTGGTAATGCAGATCGGGATAGCAGTTCTGGATTTGGTCCGATGAGCCGATGAGTCCGTGCTCTTGGTATTAGCGATCGCGATAGTAGTTGTGTTCTTGTTCCGATGTCCCGATTGAGACCACTCCTAGCCATTGGTGATCACAGTATCTTTTGGAGTGCCATACCAGTGACTCGATGGAGCCGCCTTAGGTGATCAGGTATCATTAAGCCAAAACAAAGATAGAAGGGTAGGGAGAGATACTAGAGAGAGAGAGAGAGAGGAAATAATGGGAGAGAGAGACCTAAGAGAGAGGGAGAGAGGGGAGAGAGAGATGGATGGGGAGGGAGGGAGAGAGGGAAAGAATGGGAGATAGACACCTACGAGAGAGGGAGAGAGAGAGGCAGAGAGGTAGAGAGACTTAAGAAATAAAGAATGGGAGAGAGAAGGAAAGAGAGAGAGAGAGAGAGAGAGAGAGAGAGAGAGAGAGAGAGAGAGAAATAGAGGGAGAGATAGAGAGTGACACAGAGAAGGGGACTCAAAGAGAGGGATAGAGAGAGAGAGAGATATCTATCCACCTCTTAGATCTCTCTCTCTTTATCTCTCTCTCTCTCCCTCTCCCTCTCCCTCTCTAGGGTCATATGGTATCCTAGGGATCCATGCATGTGTCCTAAGGGGTCATAGGACACTATATGACTCCTTAGGACACCATATAACCTGTAACAACACATAATATGTCATATGGAGTCCTAACAGGTCATAGGACACCATATGACCCCTTAGCACACCATACAACCCATAATGACACCAAATGGTGTCCTAAGGGGTCATAGAACACTATATGACCTCTTAGGACACCATACGGCCCATAACGATACTGTATGTAGTCGTAAGGGGCCAAATGCTGTTGTAAGGGGTCGTAGGAGACCATATGACCCCTTAGGACACCATACAACCCCTAACGACACCATATGGTTTCCTAAGGGGTCATAGCAAAACATAAGACACATAATGAGACCATATGACCCTTAGGACATAATATGACCCCTAACGACATCTAAGGGGTCCTAGGGTGTCTTAAGGGGTCATAGGACACTATTTGATCCCTTAGCACACCATAGGACCTATAAAAATACCAAATAGTGTCCTAAGGGGTCATAGAATACCATATGACCCTTTAGACACCATATGGTGTCCTGAGGGGTCATATGGCATCCTATGACCCCTTAGGACACCATATGGTGCTATTATGGGTCATATGGTGTCTTAAGAGGTCATATGGTGTCCTAAGGTGTTAAAGAACACCATATGACCCCTTAAGACACCATATGACCCATAACGAGACCATATAGACTGCTAATGGCTTATATGGTATCCTAAGGGATCATAGACCACCATATGACCCCTTAGGACACCATATGACCCATAACAACACCTAAGGGGTCATATAGATTCCTAAGGGGACATAAGACACCATATGACCCCTTTGTATACCATACGATCCATAACGACACCAAATGGTGTCCTAAAGGATCATAGAACACCATATGACCTCTTATGACACCATAAAACTAATAACAACACCATATGTAGTCCTAAGGGGTTATATGGTGTCCTAAGGGGTCATAGGAGACCATATGACCCTAATGACACATAAGGGGTCATATGATGTCCGAAGGGGTCATAGGACACCATATGAACCCTTAAGACACCATATGAGCCATAACAACAACATGTGGTGTCCTAAGGGGTCATATGGTCTCCTAAGAGGTCATAGAAAACCATATGACCCCTTAGGACACCATATAATGACACCAAATAGTGTCCTAAAGGGTTCAATGGTATCCTAAGGGGTTGTAGAACACCATATCACCTCATGGACTGGGGGGTCATATGGTGTCCTGAGGGGTCATAGGACACCATATGACCCTTTAGGACACCATACGACCCCTAACAACACCACATGGTGTTCGAAGGGGTCATAGGACCCCATATGACCCCTTAGGACACCATATGACACATAACAACACCATTTGGTGTCGTAAAGGGTCATAAGACACTATCTAACCCCTAACAACACCTAAAGGGTTATATGGTGTACTAAAGGATCATAGAACACCATATGACCCCTTAGGACACAGTATGACCAATAACAACACCATATGGTGTCCTAAGGAGTCATATAGTGTCCTGAGGGGTTGTAGAACACCATATGACCCCTTTTGATACCATATGGTCACTATCTCTTTCCCTCTAACTCTTCTTACCTCTCTCCCTCCCAACCCCCTTCTCCCTCTCACCCTCTATCTCTATCTCTCTCACTCCCCCTCCCTTAGGCATCTCTCTCTTTCTCTCATTATCTCCCTCTCTCTCTCTCCATCTCTCCCTATCCCTCCCTTTCCCTTTCTCTATCTCTCACTCCCTCTCTCATAGGTGTCTCCCATTCTTTCCATTCTCTCCATTCTTTCCCTCTCTCCCTCCCTCCCCATCCATCTCTCTCCCCTCTCCCTCTCTCTTAGGTCTCTCTCTCCCATTATTTCCTCTCTCTCTCTCTCTCTCTCTCTAGTGTCTCTCCCTACCCTTCTATCTCTATTTTCTCAGCTCTCTCTCTCTCTCCCTTTTTTTCCCTCTTCCCCTCTCCCCCTCCCCATCCTCTCTCTCTCTCTCTCTCTCTCTTAGGTGTCTCTCTTTCCTATTATGTTCATATTTCCCTCTCCCTCCCCCATCCTTTCTCTTCCCTCGCCCTCTCTCCTTCCCATTATTTCCCTCCCCCTCTCTCAAGTGTGTCTCTCTCACATTCTTTCCCTCTCTACCTCTCTCCCTTTCTCTCTCAAGTCTCTCTCTTTCCCTCTAACACTCTTTCTTTCTCTCCCATTCCCTTTCTCTTTCTCTCTCAAGTATCTCTCCTTCTCACCCTCTCTTTCCCTCTCTCCCTCCATCCTCTCTTCTCTCTCCCTCTCTCCCTCCCAAGCCTAACCTAAGAGAGAGAGACCTAAGAGAGAGACATAGATACTAAATGAGAGGGAGGAAGGGACAGAAAATGAGTATGAGACTAGAGAAAGATCCCAGGTGAGAGAGAGGGGTGGAGGAAGGGAAGGGTTTAGAGAGAGGGAGAAGTTGATGGAAAGAGAAGAAGAGACTAGAGATTCAACCTTCAAGTGATTCTTCTAAAGTTGAAATCCCAAGATTTAGAAGCTTTCAATGCATGCAAGATGTTAAATGTATGTAGAAAACTAGGTCATCATTCCCCAAGATAAACCCTTTAAAGAGATGTCTCCACCTCAAGGAACCCCCAAATCTTATCAAAGTGCTTTTGCAAATCAACTTTGATGCCCTAGCATCATTTTCCTTTGTCCAAGAGGTCCTATTATATATCTAAAGAGCTATTTTGTTAAACAAAAGAGAGACTTTTTTGAGGTAGAAACAAAGTTATCTTTTGTTAATACACCTGCAAATGATGTAGAAATACAAAAATTAAATTTATTTCAATAAAATGATATGTATTATGATATAGAAGAATAGGTTAAAGAGCATTGAAAAGTGTTGATAACAAGTTTTTTATTGTTTTGTTTAATGAGTTACCTAGTTATATTGAGCAAGATTAGGACATAATGCTTGTTTTGTTTAATGAGCTACCTTTGTTTGTTATTGATGAAGAAGAAGATACATCTATAGTAACTCAACAATGATTTTCAAACATCATCAGAATACAAATTATGTTGACCTCAAGGTGTTGATTCATCAATATTATATTTTCTCTATCTCGGTCTCCCCTCCTCTCTCTCTCCATCTCTCTTTCTCTCATTTATCTCTTGTCTCTCCCTCTCAGTATCTATCTCTCTATCTCACTCTCCTCCTCTATTAGGTGTGTCTCTCTCCCATTCCCTCACTCTCCTACCCCTCTCTCCCTCTTTAGGGACATATGGTATTCTTAGGGTTCATATGGTATCCTAGGGATCCATGCATGTGTCCTACAGGGTCATAGGACACCATATGACTTGTAACGGTACATAACATGTCATATGGATTCTTAAGGGGTCATAGGTTGTCTCAATTTAAATATGTTAGTGCACTTCCCCTTCTTGGTGATTTTGGATCTTGGTATCTCAATTTAACCATTGGAGGTCACCCTAATTGGTGCAAAGAGAGGGAGAGATGGAGAGAGTGAGAAAGAGAGTTAATGAGAAAGGGAGAGAGGGAGGGGGAGGAGAGAGGGAGAGAATAAGAGAGAGATACACCTGAGAGAAGGGGAGTGTGAGATAGAGAGGATGAGAGGGAGAGACTTTAGAGATAAAGAATGGGAGAGAGAGATAGAGAGACTTAAGTGAAAAAGAGAAAGGGAGGGGGGGAGGTAGGGAGAGAGTGGGAAAAAGATACACTTGATAGAGGAGGAGAGTGAGATAGAGTGATAGAGGCATAGAGGGAGAGAGACTTAAGAAAGAAAGAATGGGAGAGAGAGGGAGAGAGAGAGAGAGAGAGAGAGAGAGAGAGAAGATTCATGGAACATTGTTTAGGGACATAGCGTGTTGATGGAAGATTCAACTAATATAGTGTGTTAGTCACTTTTGTTGATTCGTGGACTGTGTGGCTACCATTTCCTTTTGCCCCACGAAATAGAGAATTCTACTAACATAGTGTGTTAGTAGATTTCGTTGATTCATGGGTTGCGTGGCCGCCATTTTCTTTTTCCCTACGAAACCTATGAATTAGACTAACATGGCATGTTAGTCGCTTTCACTGATTTGTGGACTGCATGGCTGCCATTTCTTTTTCCTTGCGAAATAGCGAATTTGACTAACATAGCGTGTTAGTTGCTTTCGCTAATTCGTGGGCTGCATGGCACAAACAAAGTGACTACTTTCTTTCTAATAATGGGGGAAATATTAACTTAGTTTGAAAGCTCCCATTTTGGCTTACGAGTGGGAGAAAAGAGTTTGAAAAAATCAAACTTTGAGCAGGATTACAGATGACAAAAATGGTAACCAGTAATGGCAAAGTGGATGGGTCAGAGGGGCCCACACCAACCACTCTAAATGGTCAATGCTTTGAGTGCATTTGTTAAGCCTTTCTGTTAACCGGAAAATGACAACATGCCTCTAGATTAGCCTGATGGTGGGTCCCAGAATGTGACTCATTGCATTATGGGAGGGCATGGGAGGGATGTATGTCAATGGACTCTGGATGCATGTCGTTTGTATGAAAGGTCACTTTTGGAGCCAGAATAGATGCATCCTAGTGGGAGGAGGTGGTAGGTGGATGAAAATAGTAATAAAATTGGTATCATTCTCCCTAGTTGATTCTCTATGTCTCTTGTAGGAAAAAATGAATTCACAAGAAATTCTTTTCTAAAAATAAAGGTTTTAGAAATGGGTACTTATTAAAAAATATGTTCTCATATAGTGAATATGTATCCATGTTTGTTGGGATATCCAAAATAAATAGATACCAATTTCTATATCTACCTCAGGTACTCGAACTGAAACCAACGCCCACTATTTTCAAAATGACTACCCATTTCTGTCAGGAATTTTTCTTCCTCGATGCTTCTCCTCAATGTGTATGAAAATTATTGCATGCATCACTTATAGAGAAAATATAAGTTTCATAGACTAAAAATGGTCACTCTATAACTACTTCAACTACCACTTGATGGGTCATATCTAGACTTATCCAACATTTATCTTCTACAAAAAATTCAATTGGGAAATATTTTCTACCAAACTACTTAGGATGAAATTTTGAAACAATATATGGATAATATATCAAGTAGAATATATCATCAAGGATATCCAAGTTAAGTATCTTAGATTCAAGGTGACCCTTTTAAAACCTTTGACCACTCAAATAAAGATATTAGTATATGGAGTACTTCAAGATTCTAAAGTATCAAAAGATAATATATGAGAAAGAATACTTTTGGAGCTAGAAAATACTAAAATGGATGAGTCGAAAAAGAAATGTGCAACTAACCACTATGATTTAGAGACTCACATTTCTCATTGAATAATTAAGATAGTGATATCAATGCCTTTTGATAATTTTTTTCTTCAATGGCCTACATATACAATAAGGATCAAATTGAGCTACATATCTTCAAACTAGTGACATCTAAACTTATAAACTTAAATCAATTAAAATATAAATTAATAATAGTAAGAAAACCTACTTGATGGTCTTGCAAATTAATTAGGTTGGCTGGAGAATATGGTAGGTGGATTGAAACGACAAGAAATCTGGTACCTATTTGTCCTAGTCAGATATCTTTATCACATGTGCAAAAAATAAACTCATATTCAATGTTTTAAAAAATGAATAGATTTTTAAAATGGGTACTTGTTAATAAATGTGTATCCATAGCAAGTACCCATTTTGGCTAGGATATAAAATATAAATAAATACCCATTTTTTTTTTTACCTTGAATACCTAATGTGAAATCAATACCAAGTATTTTTAAAATGGGTACTCATTTACATGTCAAGATTTTTATGTTCTTTATTGCTCCCCCTCAATGTGGACCTAACTTCTTGTATGTACCCCAATAATGTCCACTTTTTAGTTATTCCAACTACCACTGGTTGGATTGTAAGTATAATTATCCAACATTTATCCTCTACAAAATTTAAAACTGGAAATATTTTCCACCAAACTACTCAAAAGGATATTTTGAAACAACATGTGGATAATGTAGAACAAATAGAAGATATCATCAGTGGTTTCCATGTTAAGTTTCCATTTGTATAAGGGGACTCTTCACAACCTTTGACCATTCAAATAAAGATTTTGGTAGATGGGTACTTCAAGCTTCCAAAGTACCAAAAGTTAATATATGATAAAGAATTCTTATGGAGGTACAAAAGGATGCACATATGACTAGAAAAATAAAATAAAATTATTTCCCACTATGCATTAGTGCCATGCATAAACACACTAAATAATATGTAGAATGATATCAATGTCTTATATAAATTTTTCATCTAATGGCCTACCATAACAATTAATATTTGCAACTTCCAATAAAGGAATGAAAAACTAATCAATTATCTTGGTAAAATATAAATATCAAATCTCAATTAGATGAATACAAATGTGATTTTATAAAACATAAATTTATATATTTAATAATACAAATAAAAATACATGAAATATTTAAGAAATTTATTTTCTATTTTGAAGTCAAGTATGAAAATGAAGACAATATTCCTAGTTTATTGTCACTCTCTACTCTTCTTATTTAAAAAGTGAAGGTAATGCAAAACTTTGATTTTAAATAGAATGTTTTAGAATCTCTTTTACAACAATTAAAAATAACAAAAAACATATAAAATATAAATAAAAGAAATTATATTTCTCTAAGTCATTTAACCATTATAAAACTTATCACAAAATTAGAAAAATCAATTATTGAAATTATTAAAATTGTTATAAAATAGGTCCCACTAAAAAATATTATTTTTTAAACAAAATTGTATTTCATAAAAATAGAAATTATAGGGGATGACCCCACAACATAGTGGTTGGCTACAATCATCCTACATGGGAGGCTTGAGGTTCGACGATCTCATTAGTTCATTGTTCCAGTCAAAAGCAATTTTGGCTATGATTGATTAAAAAAACCAATAGAAATTATAATTAAACTCACATCAAAACCAAAATAACAATATATTTCTTATACTCTTTATCTATTGATCAATTAGTGATGAATGGATTGATAGTAGAGCATGTAGATATATTGTGTGCAAAAATATATTAGGAGATAATTTAGTAATAAAAGACAAAAGAATGCATGTAAAATTAGAGTAATTAATGAAATAAATGAAGAGGAACTATTCCTTCCAAATTAAGGAAATTTTTCCTATCATATTTTAAAAAAGATAATTTTAAAATTTCTTTTAATTAAGGATAAAATAAAATGATTATTGCAAAGGTATTAAACAATATTCTCATTGATTTTAATAATGCTTCAAAAGAAAATCTATTATCAAGACAAAACTAAAAATAAAACACAATTATGAGATACAAGAGTATGAAACCTAAATATTAGATGTCTAATGAAATTTTTCATTACAATCTTTCAATTGGATTAGTAAAACAAAATTAATAATTAGAAACTTGTAAAGGCTTTGTTCCAGAAACAAGATACACCGCCCTTAAATAAAATCATAATTTTATTTTATCCAAAATAGTACAATTTACTCCATAATTATTGAATGGGGCTAATGATTGAATGTGGCCATTTTAGGATCGTTTTCTTAAGGGATCTTTATACAAACTTGCATTTATTAATCATTATTTTAGATAATTGTTGAATTGAGGAAAAATTTGGAAATAATTTTATGCCATGTTGATTTCATTATCACCTTTATTATTTTCTTGATATTTTTATTATCACATATTCTTATTCTTAATTAAGAATAAGAATATGTGATAAATTATGACCTATTAGAGTAATAGATCTATTATAACATATTCGTATTCTTATTCTTAATAATAGATCTTATTATCACATATTATTATTGTTCATTAAGATCTATTATTCTAATAGGTCATAATTTATCATTATGTTGATTTCATTATCACATATTCTTATTCTCAATGTTAAGTCAATCAATAAAGCTATTAATTATGTGTTAAATAAAATTTTCTCTATCAAAGTAATATTAACTAAACTCTTTATGATTGTTTTGATAGATGAAGTTTAGTAAAAACAATGTATTAAAGAGTATTAAAAACAATGTAGTAAAAACAATGTATTAGAGATCATTTAGGCTTTCTCTTGGTAGCTAAGTCCTCTTTCATTCCTCCTGGAACTAATAATGTAGCAAAAGCTCTTTCTTTACTATATGGACTGACATTGGCAAAACAAAATAGATTTCACAGGTTACATGTTGAAGGAGATTCCTCTTTAATAGTGAAGGCTTGCATTTCCAGATATTCGTTTAACTGGAAAATTTACTAGATTTAAAAACTTGAGCATTGTCATTAATACTCGTTTGAGGAATGCAGGATTTCTCACATATTTAGAGAATGTAATAGTGTTGTAGATGTTTTAGCAAATTTGGGTTGTGTTACACTAGTAGTGGATTTTGGATCTCCAAATTTCAAGATAGAAAAATTTCCTCAACTTGCAAGCATTATCAATGAGGAAAGGAAAAATATTTAAATAGTTGACACACTCACTGTACCATCAACCTCTTGTCTATATGTTTTTACTATGGCTTTGTTGACCGAGCATTTAATGAAGTTCTCCATACTTGCAGCAAGTGGATTATAAGTATGGCATGATTAATTTTTTCTATGAACTTCCATGTTGGAAGTACGGTGGTTGTTTCCCTATGAATTTCGTGAGATCAAAATCATTTCCATGTTTAATTTCACACACAAGACATTGTTTGTCATCCCGCAGAATAATTAATAATCTTAGTATTAAGCATGTTGCCTTTCCCTACTAATTATTACATAACAGATGAAGATATGAAATGATTTTTGTAGGGTATGAGAATTTCAAGACAAACAATGCTTTTAATGGGTTTCATTCATAACTAGCATATGCTTGCTTCTATAGTCTGCCCTATTTTATTGCATAAGGGACTACTCCCCACGAAACAACAGAGTGCCTGTGTTAGTTGTTGATTGGGAAAAGCCATTTGAGGACCATATTATTGAAGATTAGCTGGGTATTTGGTGTAGGAGCACCCTTTTAGACTCCTTCTCTTTCTTTGTTTTGTTGGTAATATGCTTCTTATGAAGCCTTTGTATATAAAATAATTAGCCAAGTGCTCATAGGTCCTAGGTAGAGTCCTAGAGGTGATCTTAGGGGTCATAAGTCAAAATTATGATGGTTTTGAAAATGGAGGTTGTGTGTGTCCTAGAGGTGTTTAGGGGTCCTTCATATCATGGTGGTGTCCTTAGGTTGGCTGATTGTGGGTCTAGGAGTCATGAAGAGCAACATAGTGAAAGTTGCTCAAAAGTTGCAAAAGTTGCATGAAAACTTTTAAAAGTTGTCAAGCAACTTTTCCACCATGTTGTCAAAATCGTTAGGTTGGCATGGAAAACCCTAAATGTGGCACACTGACTAAGGTATGGGTAGTATAAGATGTTTTAAACCCTAAGTTAAAGGGTTGGTTGTCAGAGATTGTACGGCTCAAGCAAACTGTACTGACTGTGACTGTTTGTGAGTTACCAGTCTGTTTGAATGAAGTTACCGAGCAAGCAAATGGATTTATTTGTGATCCAACCTATGTGGAATGTCTTCTTGAATGTATATTGCTTCATTTTGAGTGATTAGTTTATCTTTTTGTTTACCAGAAGAGTGTGTTTGTAAATAGTTTGTGAATTGCAGTTTTACTGTCCAGTGTTGAACCAGTTTGAGTAAATGAAGTCTTGATTCCATTCCCCATTGTGGAACCACCATGAAACCATGGGGGATGGATGTGGAGAGCTTGTACCATAGTCCCAAACAAGAAGGGCCCTTGGAAATGCAAGGAGGCCAAGCAAATGCCCATTCCTAGGTGAGACTGGACAGTGCCCGGTTAGGAATGGTTGTTGGTGAAGAGGTCTTGGAGAGCAAGGTTGAATAGAGGAGTATACACCCTTTGGAGGAGCTATAAAGGAGTGTGTGAAGAACCAATGGTGTGAAGGAGAAGTCTCCACCAATTCAGATAGGGAGGATAAAACACAAAAAATTCCCTATGACCCAAGCAGACCCTAAAAACCCTCACAAAACCCTTAAAAACCTTAAAATCCACCAAGGACAGAGTACGGACACTAGGGGGCCTAAAACCTGGAAAATCCTTGAGTCTTTTCCAAATGAAGGGCAATCCTTTTTGGGAGATTGGGTTGTTTGTGCGTCAGTTGTGAGAGGGAGCCCTAAAAGACCAGTTAGGAGGCCTAATTGGTCCTAATCCTTGTAGCCCTATTTTGTAGGAAAAACACAAAATGGTGAAAGCGGTAAGGGGTTAGAATCTTGAAACCTCTTGGGGGCTCATGAATGGGTGGATATACCATGAAATAGACCTAAAACAACCTTGCTAAGACCTTGGAAGGTGTGGAACAAGATTTGCCCTTATTAGCCATAGTAAGGGGTTTTGAGTCTCATGAGTAGGTGAGACCTTAGGAGCAGCAAAGCAACACATTGGTGGGTGGATTGGGCAAGGTCAGGGGATTCCTAAAGAAAAGGAAGTCTTAGAGACCCTAGGGTATGAGGAGAACACCAGGTCACCCAACAAAAGGGTCCTAGAGCATAGACTAGGCTAGTTTATCCCATACCCCATCCCATCAATATTATTTTCAACACCTCTTGTCAACACTGCATACGAAGCATCAAGCAGATTATTGACGAAGAAATACTTTATCCGCAGGAGAAAAGGTTTAATTTTCCTTCATAATTGTGTTCTATATTTCTCTCCAATTTAGTGGATTTGTAGATTACTTAAATGATAATCAACTCTTGGATGCCATCCGTCAGTATGATTTGTGGAATGGTAAGGCAAGAGTTGGTGGACCACTCTCCAAGAAGCTTCTGCTCACACATGAGGAATTTCCTACAATATTTGATAGCATAAAGCAGTCTCTTTCCCTACAAAATGTGAGACCCTTCCAAATTGTTGCTCGCAATGCTGGGAGAAGCTTAAACCCATTTAAAAAGAAATTTTTTCTCTAAAATGCATGCCATCCTAGCAATTTTAGGTCATGATCATGGACAAACAAAGCCATCTATTATTTCTCCGATAATTCTAGTGGGTGATGAAATTTCTATGTAGGTGAACAATATTTCTCCTTCTCCTCAGCTCTCCTTTGATCAAATCAATGAAATACATGGTTCACCGATTGAAGATCTTATATCAGCCTTTGCTGCACTCAATATCGGTGATGGATTTTTGTTGAGATTGCAAGGATTGGAGAAGTAATCCTTGACATTCACCCCAGGTTCAAGGACCAGCTAGTCATTGTTGGTTATGGGTTCTTAGTGTTTGCAGCATATGGAGATGTAATTTTGACAATTTATTCTGGATTGGAGCCTTCCAATTTAGCCTATTAAGTCATTGCAGTACTAGTATGCGAGTCATTTTCTATTTCAGCTCTGAATAATAGGTTTTGCAAGCACTCCTTTAGATTGATAAATTAGTTTGCGTATCATTTTTTCCTGGTATAACATAATCGATTACATCAGCATTCTAGTATTCAAGATCTAGTAAGATAAGCAATTTTTTGTTGACTTTTTCCTATGTGGTTCGTTACTCCGATTTGCTAGCTGGTATCGTCAGTGTTCCTATTTCATATCTTCTCTAGTAGCATGTTAGAGTCTCTTTGGTATCCAGTATTAGTTTTAGTGGTGATGATTATGTTGTACTGGTAAAAAAGCCTCTTTGGTAACCCATTTTAGTTTTGGTGGGAGTGATAATGTTGTACCAGTATGATAGTTTTGTAATTCAATTGGCTACATTCCTTTTTCCGCACTTTACAAATATTCGAATATGCTCATTGGTCATTGGTGATGGCAGGTCTATAGTGCTCAGGCATCCTCACAGAATTTTATCAAGATCATTGATAATCGGCTGATTCTAGGATTTCTCTTAGTTTATCCTATTCCACTATTCTCATATGTGGCCTTTATGAGGTTTGTAGGGGTTCCTTATAGCTCCGTTTTTTCTTTCTCCATTGTATCTGAGCAAGGATATTAGGTTTTCTTCCTGGTTATTTCCCTATTGAGCTCTTGAATTAGTTTTCCTATATATATATTTGTAGCTTGCCACTTTCACCAAAAATAAAAAGCCATAAATTTTATTTAATGATACGAAAGTAACATAATATTTATTTAAATCTACATTAAAATATATACAAAAGTGACGATTTGATACGTTGAGTAAATTATCATAATTTAAATTATTTTATTATATATATGAATTTGTTTTCTCCTCATAACACTATTCATCATAGAGATTAGGTGTATATGAGAGTAGTAATTTAACTTATTAAATATGTTAAGGAAATACTTACAAATTGTATGATTTAATTAGAGAACTTATTTATAAATTGAAAAACTAAATTCATATTATACAGAATAAATTATTCTATTGATTTTTGGTACAATAATATATATATTTTTAGAAACATATATTTTATTTTAATTATAATTTACAATTGAATAAAAAGTACTAGATATTTTAAATTTAAAATATTAAAAAGAACGTAATTAATCGATAGGCTATTCCTTGTGGGGAACTCCCTAGCAAAATCCACAATTCTCATGTAGATAGAAACAACTTTTTGACATGGGAACAATTATACGATACTATTAAATATTAAAAAGAACACTAATTAATCGATAGCCTATTCCTTGTGGGGAACTCCCCACCAAAATCCAAAATTCTCACATGGATAGAAACAACTTTTTTACATGGGAACAATGATATGATACGATTAAATTTAATGTTGTGCATTCATAATGTATGATTTGTGACTTAAAAAGTGAGTCCATTTGCCTTAGTTGTTTTGTGTTTGGATATATTTATTAAATTTTTATGATAACTCTACTTTTCCACATTGAATAGTTCAACTTTCCTTATCCTTACATGTAAGTTGTTGCATTTATTGAAGTTAAAATGGTTTCATAAAAGGCTTTCTTGTTGATCGAAAAAATTAGTTTTGCAGAGTAATTGAAAAATAATCCTTTAGTTTTAATTGAAACATAATCCTTTGTATTAAATTTTCTTAAGAAATGAGGCAAATATTTATATAATTAAGTGAAATAGTATAAATAATAAATAAATATATTTTATAATTAAATATAATATATGTAAACTTTAGTAAATAATATATAAGTATATATTATAAATAATTATATTGTTATTAAAATCATTATTATATATAATTTAATTAAACTTATTTAAATTATTAATTAATTATAACTCTTTATAAATTATTCTACATATATGTATTATGAATATATTTTTCTTCGAGTTTTCTTATATTTTATTTTTCTTCTATTAAGCTATAAAAAAGAATGTGATTTTTATCACAAGACACATTTATATTTAAATCCTAATAAATTGAAAATAATAAGCTCATTGCATATTAATATTAAATTATTTTATTATTATTATTGTATTTATTTTAGGTTATTTTTTATTGTTATATAATGTCAAATAGAATGTAAATAATATTTACCATTCATTATTTTTTTTTGATTGGTAATTGGTCGAAGCTTGAATAGCTTTTGACTGGAGCTATGAACCAGTGGGGACATAGTAGTGGGCCCCATCCCCATTACATATCTTTGAATTATTATTATTATTATGTTTGATTAGATTGACCCCAAGACCTTCCCCATCCTATGGAAGGCCAAGAGTCACAACTTAGAGTTCCACTTTAGATGTCCCTATTGGGAATTGAACTTGGGTCTCCACAATGAGAACCCAGTGTTTTAACCAGTTAAGATCAACCCCTTAGACAATATTCATTATTATATGTATAGGAATTTAACTTTGAGTAACTAACTTTCCCACCCCATTCAACTTTAACCTTCAAATAGTAGTTAATAAAAAAATCTCAACTCTAACATTTTCTTTAGTTAACTTTTTTTTTTTTTATCAATTTGTTGGAAATAAATAAATATTTTTCAATCAAATATTAATCGTTCTAATTTTTTAAATATTAGTTCTTTCAATTATCTAAATTATTTTATCTAAAATTAAAATGTATCTTTAAAATTTATTTAAATGTATTATTATATGTCAAAGGAATACTTTATAAAATAAATACAATATGAAATAGTAAACAAAATAAACTATATATATTAAAAAATTAAATTTATATAATATAATATTTTAATAATAAAATATATAAATATTAAATACAATGTATATATAGTTAATTATATATCTACATTTCACTATCTCTCTTATACACTCCATCTTTTTGCCCCCCGCCTCTCTATATTTATCCTACTCTCTCTACCTCTCTATATCATTTCAATATTAAAAATTTAAATGATTAAAGAATATTTTACAATAAAAAATGATTAGCAAATTTATAAAATATTTTATTGCAATATATAGAATACTATATTTATTAATTCAATTCCAATCCTTAATCTAATGTGAATATTAAATAATGGTTACACTTAAGGTTGGGGTAAACAATGGTTAAATTTAAGGTTTCCCTTCTAAGATAAAGCTTAGACTAGAGCTAGGGTAAGTATTAGGGATCGAGTTAGTGTTAGGATTGAATTACATGATTAGTATTCTAGGTAAAAGCTTGAGGTTAGGGTTAGAATTGATTTAGGATTAGAATTAGCATTAGAGTTCAATTAGGATTGGAGTTGGTCTTCGTCACTTTTAAAAAAGGGCTAGAAAAATTTTTAGGGCAAGGGTTCAATTAGTATTAGGGTTAAGGTTAGTATTATGGTTAGAGATAATGTGTGTTATATTAGGGTTAGTATGTAATTAAAGTCATAGTTCCATATGCAATCCTAACTATGATCGTAATGACAACCCTTACACTATCCCCAACCTTTAGACCTAATTCGAGTCGTAAACCTAACACTAACCATAAGTTTTTGATTAATGAAAAAGCAGGTTTTACAAGGACCCAAAACCACCGAGTTATAGGCTAAAATAAAATAAACATTCAAAGTCCACTAAAATGGAAAGGTTGTCAAAAAGAAAAAAAAAAAGACAACAATTGAACCAAAAGACTGCAAACGGCTAAAAATAGAAACACATTAACCTAAGGAATTTAAAGTCTCTTCAATCTTAGTTTCAAGGATGTTCATCTCTTACGTTGCCTTCTTTAGGTCCTCGAAATCCTCAGTGGAAGACTCTGCCTTTCTCTTAAGGTTGGATTTGCTTTTCTTAGAGGGACAAGATTCCTCTTTCTAGCCTTTTTCTCTGTCAGCATCAAGGTCCACGATTAGGGAACCCTATTGGGACTTGTCCAATTTATCCACCACTGTATTCATAGTGGCCACAAAGTTCTTCACAATTTTATGGCTTTTCTTCATAATGGTGTTCATTGTTTCCTTGATTTTAGTGATTTCCCCTTCAAGCTACATGGTCTTTTTCTCGTTTTCCTTTCTCATTATTTTCATTAGTTCCACGGTTATTTGGAGACACTCTTCCATTGACAGCTTCTCTTCTTCAGTCCACACTACCCCTTTAGCATTCTGAGGGTGCCCTTTTTCTATCAATTCATCCAGTTTGTTGGACACCACCCTGTTCTTTATTTTGATGTCTTTTATTTCATGAAAATCCCATTTTAAATCCCTAAATAAATCCACATAACTATTTTAAAAATTACTAAGATATCATTTGGAAATTCCCGATTTGGTTTAAAGTAATGGTCTTCAGGTTTGAGATCTTAGAGGCATCATCATGAATTTAGCATCATGAAGTTTCTTAAGGAAAGGTCTCAAATCTCCTCTATCGATTTGCCTCCATACCTTCTGGTTTTTCTTATGCTTCTCACAATTTTTTGGCTCCACCCTCTTTTTGCTTCCCCCCATTTTTTCATAGACTTCGCTTTTCGCAATAGCAGAGTCGATAAACTTAGAAGAAAGCTTACAATGAAACCAAGGTACCCACACAATGTGCCACTCCTCACAACTTGTAAAGATAATTAAGGCACTGCCAAAGTAATGAATGATGAAACACTACGCTTTTGTGATCCACTTAATCATTATTTGAAACTGAAACTTTACAATGTGTGACATCATAGTCGAATAAGGCTTTGACATCCACTTCTAATTCATTATAGGAATGCCACGTCCATTGACCAATAAGCTTGACTCCTTCATTGAAAAAATAATTGCCCACCGCATTATCTTCCATAAAAGCATGGGAGATTTTAACCTTTTCAAAGTTGGAAAGAAGGGATTTGGCATCATTGATCCAACATTTTATGCTTTGTGATGGGGGGGAACTTCCTAGAAGGCATTCGATAATTTTTTTTTAGTCCCCCTCAATCCATATATTTTTTATGTTCATTTTTCTAGCAAGATCAATGACTTGGAAAGCTCCTATCAATTCGACTATGTGACTGGACTGAGAGCCCAAGGGGAGTGCCACATGCAAAAACAATTTACCATAGTGATCTCTTAACACTCCCCCACTCTAATTTGAACCAAGATTACCCTTGGTCCCCCCATCAAAATTAACTTTTATCCATCCCCTAGGGGGATGAGTCCAACTAACACCTTCATGATCCTTTTATGTTGTCTACAAACTTTAGATATGTCCCCTTTGATATGCCAATCTCTCACCATCTTAAGATCATAGTTGGTATAGACAACAGTCTCCATTTTATCTGCATTAGAAGGTATGCTATTTACATTCTCTATAATTAGGCTGTATATATTCTTTCAAACAGAATATTCTCTTGAGCCTCCTTATCCGTAAATAATCTATTATTTTGTTCCTTCCACATTCCCCAGACAACATGGGGGAAGGTAAAAGACCATAATCTTCAAATAGTGGGATTTAAAGAGGGGGCATTCCATTGGAAGAAAAGGTCTTGTAACTATATAGGAACTACCCAAGATAAATTCTAGAGAACAAGAAATATTCCCCAGATAGAAGCCACATACGAATAGTGGAGGAAGAGATGATTAGCTAATTTTGTAGCTTCCTTGCATAAGTAACATTGGTTGGGGATCTGAAAGCCATGCTTGCAAAGATTATCAACCATCAACACTTCATTCTGAAGCAAAATCCAAACTAATATATTGATCTTAGTAATAAGGTGTTTGATCCAGGATTTGGCCCAAACAAGAAGAGGGGCAGAAGAAAAGGATAGCATAGAGATAGTCAAAGATATCGAGAAGTGGCTTGAGGGGTTTGGCATCTAGAGTAAAAGGTCCCCCTTCTGACTCGACCCAATTTTAATAGACAACAAAGAGGATTGAATAGGAGAAAGGTCCATTTTGACCTGGCAGATATCCACCCACCCATCATTCCTCTAGTAATCCTTGACCTATATGTTTGCATTATGATGCATTTTGTATGAATGGTGAAATAGTTGTTATTGTTGGCAACATCAGCTTCTAAGTCTCTACAGTCTATCGGTAAAGGAGTAAAGAGTAACTTGTGAAGACCAATAGTCCTTATTCCTATCAGCAGTGAGTAGACCAATATATAGGGGTTGACTGACTAAGTAGTGAGTAGACTGGTATACAAGGGTTAACCAGCTAAGCAGTGAGTAGACCAATATACAGGGGTTACTCAGCTAAGCAGTGATTAGAGCAATATACAAGAGGTAACCGGTTAGGTAGAATTGGACCGGTACATAGGTGATAATCGACAATACAAGAGTCTCAACCGAAAGACTTAGAAACATCTAGATAACATCCAATTGAACTAGTAGTCTTTTCTTTTCAACCGGGGAGCATTTTGGCATGAATTGTTGTCTTGACCGATATTCCTAGAATGATTTTTTGAGAGCAATTTGAGGCACGATAATAAATTTTTGAATTTGATTTTTGGAGGGAAAGTTGGCACCAGAACAAAAGGCTAATATATTCACATCATTCATTCTAATTGTGTTGTTATCAATGTGAAAAATATATGTGTGAATGTTAACAGGGAGTGCAAAATAAATAGCAAAGTGTGTGGGAAGTAGACCAATAGAGTACAGAGTCGAGGGTATGAGTAGAGGATTCACAAATTGTAGAGCCGAGGATATGAGAAAAGTATCAGTGTAGTGCAGACAAGAAACAACCAGCACAGATAGAGTATGAGTTTCATTGTGATCTGATCAAGGTATCAATAACTATTCTAGCAGATCAACTTGCTCTTGCTTTCTAACCATTGCAACTCAAAATCCCTTAATCGGGCTTTCTTTAACAGGTCCATTTGTAAAATTCCTTAACTGAGTGACATATTAATTGATGATCCTAAATCCTTTAATAAGGCTACCTCTAATAGGGTAAATACACTAACAGGCCTCAAAGAAAATCCCCGAAGAGTATAAATTTTGTCAGCATAAACTCACATCATGGATTTCTCCCATTTGGGTTTCCACAAAATAATTCTTGGTGTTATTGTGTGTATTTTCATGCATGCATGTTCTCTTGCAATAATTGTTTGTATTGATGAATATTAAGTTAGTGTAGACTTGAGTCAAATATTTTAATTTTGTACAACTGGTAGGTAATCAATTCAGCCCCCCCCCCCCCTCTTAGTCACCAGTAGGGACCAACAATTGGTATCAGAGCATAGAACCTTTGAAGAAAAGTTTGACAACTTGAGGAAAAAGATCATGGAGGAATACCAATATCAAAAGAAGATTGATGAAGCTAATGATATGATTGCTTAGATGAAGGAGAGACTAAGAAAATCACTTGCTAAAAGAAAGGAGCTAACTCTGCAACTAAATGAGAGTTGGGATATCATAGATCAACTCTCTAAACAGAGTGGATCTAAAGAAGCAGAAGAAGCAGTTTTAGAACTGATGCAAAAGAAAAAGAAGCTAACTGAAGAAATCACATATCTAAAAAGGGACCCTGAAAGGCCCTAAGATTGATTGAAATACTAGAAGCCAATAGGATAGAAGATGAAAGAAAAAGAGATGCAGAAGAAGTTTCTCAAAAGATGAAAAAGCCAAAAGGCTTGTTGAAGAAACCCTAAGAGAAAATGATGCAATCATCATTGAAAAAGATGAAGAAATAGGAATTCTCACTCAGGAGAATTAAGCCATGCATGAGCATCTGCATGACAAAGCAGAGGAAAAGGAGAAGGTGATGAAACAGATTGAACAACTCAAAAATGAGTTGAAAGTTGCAAATGAGAGATATGAAAAGATGAGGAAATTTAATGAAAGCTCTGAGAATATAGATGAACAATTAAAAGCTCAGAGGAGAACAACGGAGACAACCAGTCTTGGTTACTTTGGTACAAGTCCTATGGAAACTAGAGAATCATCTAACTCCAAAAGGATGAAGGATGATAAAAGGAACAATTCAAGAGTGAAAGGTATGAAGTTTTCTAAATATTCTTACAATCATTGTGGTAAACCAGGTCATAAGTTTGATGTCTGTAGAAATCAACCGATTAGTCAACAAAAGTCTTTCACCTTTGATGGTTATTGCTATAATTTTCACAAGTATGGTCACACTTCTTATAAGTGTAGATCTCAATCTAGAATCATGTCTAATAGAATAAGCTTTAATGGATATTGCTTTACATGCAATAAATATTGACACAAAGCTAAAGAATGCATGTTCAAGTCAAATACATCAAGATTACCATTCAAACCAGTTAGACCTAATAAAAGGAGTAACCAGTTCAATGCCACCTATTCGACTTGTGGTAATTTTGGTCATGGTGCAGCAAATTGCAGAATGAGAATGGGCCAAAGAAATAATGTAGGACCATGGAGGACAACTGGTATGGCATGTTTGAATTGCCATAAGATTGGTCACTTAGCCAATGAATGCAAGAACTAATCCTATAACTGGTCTAAAGACAGGAACTAGTTTGGCAAAAAGAAAGGGCAAAATGACTTGAAAGGAAAGAAGACAATTGAAGATGTGAGGAATGAAATGAAAAAAACATGGATAAATAAGGAAGAAAGAAAACAAGGAGAGAATCATTCTAAAACTAAGTCATCATCCACCGATGATGATAGTTCCTCTTCAAACTAGGCATACCGATGCTCAGGGGGAGCACATATAGTAAGATCATTATTGAATCCCCTTGACCGATATGAGGTTATGCCTATCTACATACTTTAGATGCATAAAAGTTTGTTTAAAGTTCTTATTTGGTAAATATTTTGAGGGTTAGTGTAAATTTTGTTTGTGTATCGGTATCGGTAACAAGTAACTGGTAGGAAGTAAATCAGTGTACCTTAAGTTGTAAATGGTCAAAATCATTCAAACTAGCTGTTGTATTGGAGCACCGATAAACCTTAACGGATCAATAAAGAAATGACAATACATTTCATTTACCTTGGTTTCTTGTGAACATTATTGAGCTCTCGTGCAACCTAAGGCAATCAAAATCTTGCTAGCACTATTTGTGTGAAGTGATCAAGCAGTGTGATAGTGGTGATTGGCAACCCTAGAGGAGAAGGTATTCAAACCTTGTATTTGAAAAATTTATTTGAGTCCATCAAGGAAGCTTCCCTGTGGACTCATGTGTTATTTGAAGCAATTAAAGAGCCACAACCTGAGCTCAAGATGCATCTTATGAAGGCTAGAGAGATCGACATGACTAGTGCCCTATCATCTATGCCCTTTGGTGTGTTATTGGTTGAAGATATTTGCTCCTTCATCCATTGCAAGCTTGAAGAACTTAGAGACAAATTTATTTGAAATGAATTCAAAGGGATCTATGATCATGATATGTTGTATTTTGATGGCAGAAATTTGCATTTTGAAGAACAAGGGTTTGTCAAATGTTGTCTATTTTCTCGATCAATTTCATGTCGATTGGGTCAGGTATGTGTTAAGAAGAGTACATGATCAATTTCTATGGCTGGAAGTTGAAGCATCGATCAAGATCACATAGGATGTGATTCAAAGAGTAACATGGTTTAGCGCAACGTATGAAACACTAACCCTAAGAACAATATCATCCACTGAAGTCATTCAATTGACTCAATCCTGATGTGACAGGAGAGAAATGACAATCACTCACATTGAGGATGCAAAAGTGAGGTTTTCTTCTACAAAGTTGGGTTATAGGGTCTATCAATGAAGCTGCATGAATAGTGTACCAAGTGGCGCTATTCATGTAGCCTATCAAAACATCAAGGATGATGCAACATACGATATTTGTGAGATGATCAAAAGTCAATTTCTAGTGGACATGGAGCAAATTAAGAAGGACAAGAAGCAATCATTCAAGTATGGTTCATTACTGGTATGTATATTCTTCTATGTGCAAAATTTATTTCCCAGTAAGGGCAATGTAGTATGGTCTAAAGATAAACCTATCATGGTTCAAATAGGTGAAATGATTAGAGATTTAGGTGATAAGTTTGGAGAAACAATGTGGGGTTATTTTAAAGAATTCCAAACTAGAATGCACAAAAGAGACGGAATCCCAACTGGTATAGTTCAAAAGTACAAGGATGGTGCAGGAGCACCCTTCCAAGCTCTCCCTCCTTCTTGTTATGTTGGTATTATGCTTCTGATGAAGCCATTGTAAATAAAATAATGAGCCAAGTGCTCATAGGTCCTAGTTAGGGTCCTAGAGTAGATCTTAGGGGTCATAAGTCAAGATTGAGATTTTCTTGAAAATGAAGGGTATGTGTATCTTTGTGGTGCTTAGGGGTCCTTCATAGCATGGTGGTGTCCTTAGGTTGGCCCATTGTGGGTCTAGGAATCATGAAGAGAAACATTGGGAAAGTTGATCAAAAGTTGCATGACAACTTTTAAAAGTTGTCAAGCAACTTTTCCACCAGGAGGTCTAAATCCTTAGTTTTGCATGGACAACACTAATATGGGCACATAGACAAAGGAAAAGGTGGTATAATTATTTGAAAACCCTAAATGCATGGATAGGATATTAGAGATTGTATGGCCCAAGCAAAAAGAGCTTGACTATCACTGTTTATTGGTTACCAGTCAAATTGAATGAAGTTATCGGGAGAGTAAATAGATTGAACTGCATGCAAAACTATGTGAAATGTCTTCTATGGTGTATATTTTTTCATTATGAGTGATTATATTATCTTTTTATTTATTGGTTGAGTGTGTTTGTAAATAATTTGTAAGTTGCAATCTCACTGCCCAGTTTTGGACTGGTTTGTGCAAATCAAGTCTTAACTCCATTCCCTACTGTGGAACCACCATGAAACCATGGGGAATGGATGTGAAGACCCTATACTATAGTCCCAAGAAAGCAGGGCCCTTTGAAATGCAAGGAGGCCAAGTAAAGACCCACTCCTAGGAGAGACTAGACAGTGCCCGATTAGGAGAGATCAAATTGCAGAGGTCTTGAAGAGCAAGGTTGGTCAGAGGAGAGTGCACCCATTAGAGGAGGTGTAGAGGAGTGTGTGAAGCATCACTAGTGTGAAGGAGGAGTCACCACCAATCCAAACAAGGTATCTAGAACACAAAACAACCACTGTGACCCAGGCAGATCTTGAAAACCCTCACAAAATCGTTAAAAACCCCAAAATTTGCCCAAGGCTTTGTACGGCCACTCGGAGGCCTAAAACTTAAAAAATCCTTGAGTCCTTGCCAAATGAATGGTAGTTCATTTTGGGAGTTTTGGTTTTTTGTGCATTGTTTGTGAGAGGGGGCCCTAGAAGACTAGCTAGGAGGTCTAATTGGTCCTAATCCTTGTAGCCCTATTTGAAGGCAAAAACCCAAATTTGTGAAATTGGTAAGGGGTTGAAGGCTTGAAACCTCTTGGGGGCTCATGAATGGGTGGAAAAACCATGAAATAGACCTGATACAACCTTGCTAGGACCTTGGAAGGTGTGGAAAAAGCCTAGCCCTTATTAGCCATAGTAAGGGGTTTTGAGTCTCATGAGTAGGTGAGACCTTAGGAGCAACATTGCAACTCATTGGTGGGTGGATTGGGCATGGTCAGAGGATTCCTCAAGAAAAGGGAAGTCCTAGAGACCCTAGGGTGTGTACAGAACACCAGGTGATCCAAGGAAAGGATCCAAGAGCATAGACTAGACTATTATATCCCTAACCCCATCCCATCAGATTGGTATCAGAGCAAGTAAAAGACTTGTTGGATTGTGTATGTCTCTATATACTAGTGAATCAATAGGGGAGAGAAGAATGGTTACTAATGTAGAGCTGGCTAGAGAGGTGGAAGAGAAAAAGGAGAAAAATAGACTCCTTGAAGAAACTATGAGTGAGATGAGGGATAAACTACAGGAAGTGGTGGATCAGAGGACACAAGGACCTTGGGATGAAGACACCAAGGGTAAAGGAAAGAAAACTATAGACATAGATGATATTATCCCTGAACCAGATCCCTTGTTCAATGAAGAACCATTTGTGAAAGCTATTAAGGCTTTGAACACCAAGGCTTTTGAAGGATTGCCACATTTCAGTGGAAGGATGGATATAGACACTCTTATGGAATGGATTGAGGGCATGGAAAACCACTTTGAGTGTGAAGGAGTGATAGAGGCTCAATAGGTTAAAGTTGCCAAATCAAGATTAAGGGGAGCAACTTTGACATGGTGGAAGTACCTGCAAGAAGAAAGATTTAGTATGGGGAAGCTACCTATTGCAAATTGGAAAGCTATGGTGGGTAAGATTAAGGAGAACTACTTACCAGAGGCTTATGAAGACCAACTTCATAAGAAGAGACAAGGATTGAAGTAGAAGGATCTTGATGTGGCCTCCTACACAAAGGAGTTTCAAAAGCTATGTCTTGGGTCCAATGTCCAAGAAGATGAATCCATTAAGGTGGCTAGGTATCTAAGCTACCTAAAGTGGAACATTCAAGAGGAGATAAGCCTACGAACTCCTACTACTATCTAGAAGTCTCATCATCTTGTTGCCAAGGTAGAAGAGAGGAACAAAAGGAAAGGAGACTCCAATAACAGGGGTAGAGGCAGAGGTAAAGATCAAATGAACCACCAGGGTGGTTACCAAAGCAAGTCAAATGAGCAGAGGAACCAAGGAGAAGCCAAGTTGACTGAACATGGTAGTGAAACCAATCTTAGAGGAGGACATTCTAGAGGAAGAGGTGCACAAGGTGGTCCAAATAGGAGTAGAGGTACTGGTAGAGGTAACTCCTATTTTGTAACAATGAAATGCTACAATTGTGGACAATTGGGACACCCAGCTTATAGAAGTCCTGACAAGCCTACATCATCAAATAGTGGAAAGAGGGTTGCTTATGCACATGAAGACTCTTCAAGTAGCAAGACACCAGATGTGGACCAAATTGAATTAGAACTTGGTGAGAATCTAATGTTCAATAGGATTTTGATCAAATAGACGGTTAAGGAGGAACCCAAACATAGGAGAGCATTGTTTAGGGTGAGATGCAAGTTTCTTGGTAAAGTGTGCAAGGTGATAGTTGATTCAGGTTGAACTAACAATATCATCTCAGAAGAGGCAGTTAGGAAGCTAAAACTCACAAGGATACCCCACACTAACCCATACAAGGTGACATGGTTGAATCATGAGCATAGTGTGTTAGTCAATCAACAGACTTGGGTAGAGTTTTCTATTGGAGGATACAAGGATAAGATCCTTTGTGATGTGTTACCTATGGATGCATCTCACTTATTGCTAGGAAGACCCTGGAAATTTGATAGGAAGGTAATTTATGATGGAGAGGAGAACTCCATTTCCTTTAAGAAGGACAGCAAGACCTTCAAGATTCAATCTTTGACAGAGAATGAAGAGGGAACTTCAAAGACACCTAGTGTTTTATTGGCTACTAGTAAAGAGTTCTTAAACTTGCTACATGAGGAGGAGATAGTGAATTGTACCATCTTTGTGAAACCAAAGGAGGAAGAAGACAAGTTGCAGGAAGAAGTAGCCAAGGAGGTAAAGCAATAGTGAGTGATGGAACACCTGCAATGCTCCCACCAAGAAGGTCTATAAGCCATCAAATAGACTTTGTTCCCGGTGCATCCTTACCTAACAAGGCTACATATAAGATCACAGTTGATCAAAATAAGGAGGTAGCAAGGTAAGTGCAAGAGTTATTGGAACAAGGACTGATTAAGAAGAGCATCGACCCATGTGCAGTCCTGGTAGTGCTAGCATCAAAGAAGGGAGGCAAGTGGAGACTTTGCACTGATTCAAGGGCAATCAATAGGATCACCATAAGGTATAGGTTTCTTATTCCTAGAATACAGGATTTGATGGACTGTTTAGGAGGTGCTATGTATTCTACCAAGTTGGACCTTAAAAGTGGTTATCACCAGATTAGAATCAAGGAAGGTGATGAGTGGAAGACTGCTTTCAAGACCACAAAAGGATTGTATGAATGGCTTGTGATGCCATTTGGACTCACCAATGCCCCAAGCACATTCATGAGGTTGATGAATGAGGTGTTGAAGGATTTCACAGGTAGATTTGTGGTGGTGTACCTAGATGACATTCTCATCTATAGTAGAACCAAAGAGGAGCACCTTGAGCATTTGAGGTTAGTCTTAGAGGGGTTGCATGAGGAGAAGCTATCCATCAACCTAGAGAAGTGTGACTTCTTGAAGCAAGAGTTGGTTTACTTAGTATTTGTGGTGTCTAAGGGAACCTTGAAGATGGACCCAAGCAAAGTGGAGGCAATCTTGAATTGGCCTGCACCTAAAACAAGGACTGAAGTTAGAAGTTTCCATGGATTAGCTCAATTTTATAGGAAGTTTGTGAGGAATTTGAATCCTTGACACCATCAAAGGAGGCCTTAAAACTAAGTTTAAATGGACTGAGTAGGCTGACAAAGCATTTCAATTGTTGAAGCAGGAAGTAGCCACAAAACCTATCCTTCTCCTACCTACGTTTGATAAGCTATTCACACTGGAGTGTGATGCAAGTGGAATTGCAGTAGATGGTCTATTGAGTCAAGAGGGAAGACCTATGGCATTTTTCAGTGAGAAACTTAATGAAGCAAAGAAGAAGTACTCAGCCTATGAGCTAGAGTTGTATGAGTTAGTGGAGTCTCTAAAGAAATGGAGGCATTACCTACTCCCAAAAGAAATTGTAGTGTTCATAGACAACTAGGCATTGAGTTACATTAATACTCAAGAGAAGCTAAGAAATAGACATCTGAAATGGATGGAATATCTCCAATCCTTCACCTTCACCATCAAGCATAAGAAGGGGCAACTTAATAAGGTGGTAGATGCATTGAGGAGGAAGTTGTTGACAGTTCAAGAGTTACAGTTGCAGAGCATAGGAATAGAAGGTTTCAAGGACCTCTATGAAGGAGATGAAGACTTCTCATCAACTTACAAGGTTTGCAAACAGTTTGAGAACCATTTCCATGGTGAGTATACAGATTACACTCTCCAAAATGGTCTCTTGTTCAAAGGTAATCAGTTGTGTGTACCAAGAGGATCTATGAGGGAAAACCTCATCCAAGAGAAACATAATGGCAGTTTAAGTGGACACTTTGGAGTCAACAAAACCTTGGATTTAGTATAGAGATACTATTATTGGCCTAAGTTGCCAAGAGATGTGAAAAGATATGTAGAACAGTGTGGTGTACGCCAAAGAGAAAAAGGGGGATCAAGTAATGTCGGTCTCTATCAACCGTTGCCAGTCCCTAATAGACCTTGGGAATGTATAAGCATGGACTTTGTAGTAGGACTTCCCAAGACTAAAATAGGTATGGACAACATCTATGTGGTAGTAGATAGATTTTCCAAGATGAGTTATTTCATTCCATGTAGGACTACACATGATGCTAGATATGTTGCACATCTCTTCTTTAGAGAGATTGTTAGGATTCATGGACTCCCTTTAAGCATTGTTTCAGATAGGGGCAGCAAGTTCATGGGTCATTTCTGGCAGACATTATGGAGGAGACTAGGAACTAACTTGTCATTTAGCTCAGCTTACTATCCACAAATAGATGGTCACACTAAAGTCATCAATAGGGTGTTAGGCAACTTATTGAGGTGTCTAACTAAGGAGTATGGTCAGACATGGGACCTTATCATTCCTCAAGTAGAGTATGCATATAATGACAATGTGAATAGAACCACTGGTAGAAGCCCTTTTGAGGTTGTGTATGGTAGACATCCAAGGGGAGTGTGTGAGTTAAGAGACCTTGGTACTTTGGAGATGAAGAGTGGGAAACCAGAGGACTTCACCCAAACCATCAAGGAAGTCCAAGAGCAAGTTAAGAAGGCCATCCTTGAATCCACTCAAAAACTAAAAACCAAAGTGGATGAGAAAAGAAGAGAAGTTTAGTTCAAGGTGGATGACTATGTGATGATCCATTTGAGCAAAGCTAGGATGCAAAGTGGTAAGCCTACCAAACTGCAGATGAAGAGAGTAGGACCTTTTCAAATTTTGGCAAGATATGGTGAGAATGCCTAGAAGGTTGATTTACCTTCAGACTTAGCCATTTCACCAGTCTTTAATGTTGTTGACTTGGTAATGTACAAGGGAGAGACAACAGGGCAGATTGAGAACCAAGCCAAGGTACTACAAGACCTAGATGTGAATACCTTACCTCAAGTGAAGAAGCCTATAGCAGAGGAGATCTTGGAGTCAAGAGTGAAGAAGTCTACCAGACACTAGGTCTACATGGAGCACTTAGTGAAATGGGCAGATCAACTAGTATCTAAATCTACATGGGTGGGGGAGAGCAAGTTCAAGAAGCTTGGCATAGATCCGACTCTCATCTCTTCTCCTATTTATTAATTGTGTGCAGAGGGGGAGTATGATGCAGGAGCACCCTTCCAAGCTCTCCCTCCTTCTTTTTTTGTTGGTATTATGCTTCTCATGAAGCCATTGTAAATAAAATAATGAGCCAAGTGCTCATAGGTCCTAGTTAGGGTCCTAGAGTAGATCTTTGGGGTCATAAGTCAAGATTGAGATTTTCTTGAAAATGAAGGGTATGTGTGTCTTTGTGGTGTTTAGGGGTCCTTCATAGCATGGTGGTGTCCTTATTTTGGCCCATTGTGGCTCTAGGATTCATGAAGAGCAACATTGGGAAAGTTGCTCAAAAGTTGCAAAAGTTCCATGACACCTTTTAAAAGTTGTCAAGCAACTTTTCCACCAGGAGGTCTAAATCCTTAGTTTGGCAAGGAAAACCCTAATATGGGCACATAGACTAAGGAAAAGGTGGTATAATTATTTTAAAACCCTAAATGCATGGGTTGGATGTTAGAGATTGTACGACCCAAGCAAGAAGAGCTTGACTGTGACTGTTTGTTGGTTACCAGTCAAATTGAATGAAGTTACCAAGCAAGTAAATGGATTGAACTACGTGAAAAATTGTGTGAAATGTCTTCTATGGTGTATATTTTTTCATTGTGAGTGATTATATTATCCTTTTTTTTACCGGTTGAGTGTGTTTGTAAATAATTTGTAAGTTGAAGTCTCACTGCCCAGTTTTGGACCGGTTTGTGCAAATGAAGTCTTAACTCCATTCCCCATTGTGGAACCACCATGAAACCATGGGGAATGGATGTGAAGACCCTATACTATAGTCCCAAGCAAGCAAGCCCTTGGAAATGCAAGGAGGCCAAGCAAAGACCCACCCCTAGGCAAGACTAGACAGTGCCCAATTAGGAGAGGTCAAATTGCAGAGGTCTTGAAGAGCAAGGTTGGTCAGAGGAGAGTGCACCCATTGGAGGAGGTGTAGAGGAGTGTGTGAAGCATCATTGGTGTGAAGGAAGAGTCACTACCAATCCAAAAAAGGTGGCTAGAACACAAAACAATCACTGTGACCTAAGCAGACCTTGAAAACCCTCACAAAACCCTTAAAAACCCCAAAATTCACCCAAGGCACTATACGACCACTTGGAGGCCAAAAACCTAGAAAATCCTTGAGTCCTTGCCAAATGAATGGTAGTCCATTTTGGGAGTTTGGGTTGTTTATGCATTGTTTGTGAGAGGGATCCCTAGAAGACCGATTAGGAGGCCTAATTGGTCCTAATCCTTGTAGCCCTATTTGAAGGCAAGAACCCAAATTTGTGAAATCAGTAAGGGATTGAAGGCTTGAAACCTCTTGGGGGCTCATGAATGGGTGGAAAAACCATGAAATATACTTGATAAAACCTTTCTAAGACCTTGGAAGGTGTGGAACAAGCCTAGCCCTTATTAGCCATAGTAAGGGTTTTTGAGTCTCATGAGTAGGTGAGACCTTAGGAGGATCATTGCATCTCATTGGTGGGTGGATTGGGCATGGTCAGGGGATTCCTCAAGAAAAGGGAAGTCCTAGAGACCCTAGGGTGTGTAGAGAACACTAGGTGATCCAAGGAAAGGATCCAAGAGCGTAGACTAGGATAGTCTATCCCTAACCCCATCCCATCAAAGGACAACGTTTATTTTCTTGGTGATGCTCACTGTTGCATTATTCAAGCGGTTCAGCCTAGAACCTTTTGGGTACCTTCTATGGGTTATGAGGTCACTGAAGACATTACTAAAGTAAATGCAAACATGTTACTATCTAAACCAGTAAACATAAAACAAAGAGATTTGGAACTTCTGAGGAGTCAAGCTCCAAAATAAAAAAAAGGAACTTGAGGAGCCTACAAAAGAGAGTAAGGAAAATGATTGAGACATTAGACAAGAAGTATCGAGGTGAAGCATCTAGTGCCACTACTTCCACTAGTACAAGTCAGCAAATAGGGGCCAAATCAAACAAAGTCAAAGAACAAATAGGAGAAAAGAAGAAAATGTCAAAGGCAAAATCCAACGGTACTGCATCAAACAAGTCGACAACATACACAAAAGAAAAGGACTTAGATACTCTTGCATCTTTGTTGGTGTAAATAATTATTCATCATGGATATTATTACACTATACTTAAGTTTACTTAGGAAATGCATTTCATAGTATTTTGGGTATGAAACACTTGGGTGTTTATGCCACATTGGGATAGTGTGTGCAGGAGAATTTCCACCTTTTATGGTGTTGATCTTATCTTGTTGTTACATTCCACGTCATGTGGAATATTATATTGTTTCTCCTACCTACCCACACCAATTTCCTACCTACCCTTGTTTCTTATTGAGCCACATGTCATATTTGTATGCTCACATATCCATATAGCCTTGCCTATATAAGTAGGCTCATCTACATTGTTTGTACGGGCAATCATTGAACATCTTATAATGATCTAGTTGATCATTTTTTTCATCTTGATAGAATATAGTTTATTCCTATCATCTATTTTGTCTCTCTTATTTGTGTTTTCTATTGCCTCTAGATCTTGGCAAATTGTCACATGGTATCAGAGCCATTAGAGTGCCATTGGTTTCCCAATTGAGAGAAATTTGGGGTTCTCAGTTTGGAGCTTTCTATTATAGGTTATTATTGAAGCTTGTTGGGTTGAATCTGAGGTCACCATTGGATCGAGGAGGTTCAATAAATTAAGAATCAGCTTTCGTTTCATCCAAATCGGACATCCGAGGCTAAATCTAGAGTCGTTTGAAGGTGGAGGGTGGTGACTTGTCCTGACACCGATTTGCAATTTTGGCCAAATCCGTCATTGCCATTGCACTCAGAAGGCCTAGAAACCCCCAGATCAATTATCAATTCATCAAAAATCAGCCTCCGTTACCTCGAGTTGAAAAAAATTCCCTTCTTGGCCTACCGTACAGACTTGGAGGTAAAGGTCTAATGAAAAAAAAAATTGTGTTTTTATTTTTTTGGAAATTTAAAAAAAATTTAAAAAATAAAAAAATTATTAAAGGGGGGCCAAATTTCTTTGTTTTGGGTTTCATTGTTAAAAAATTAAATTTTGGCGAGGGGGGGATTTGTGCCGCAGGCATTGCGGGTACACCACAATGTACTTGTGGTCTCGCAGGCACTGTGGGTAGCCGGAGTGTACCTACGACCCCACAATCACTGCGAGTAATCATAGGCATTGTGGCCCCACGGTGTACTTGTGGGTGTCCGCAGGCACTGCGGTGGTCCTGTAGTCCTTTGCGGGCCCCTCCCCATGTGGACGGGGGGTTAACATTTTATTTTTTGTTTTTTTATTAGTTTTTTTTTTTAGATAAAACTTTTTTAAATAGTTTTTAATAATAAAAAAATATTTTCTTTTTTCTTTTCTTTTTTTCAAATAAGTTTTTTTAATAACAAAAAAAAAAACTTTTTAATAAACTTTTTTTTATCTTTAGTAAATTATTAGTAAACTTTTTTTTATTTTTCAAAAACAAATTGTCTTTTTTATTTTTATTTATTTTTGAATAAATTTTTTTTGGGCATAATAATTGGTTTTATTTAGATTTTAAATTTTTTTTAAAAACACAAACATCATTGAATAAGTCAAATTGGGAACACATTTTTTCTTGTTACTTCATACCTGTCTTGCAGTGCTTCCAACCGACAGTCAAGGGGGGGGGGGGGGGGGGGTTGATTTGCTCCTTTATATCTCTTGGCCACATCCCAATCTAAGGCCTCTTTTTCTGCAGTATTCCACATGGCTTTTTGGTGGCATCATTTTCATGTTTCCAGATTCGCACTATCATGTTGTATGCTCTTGCATGAGAAATGTTGTACTCGCACTATCATAAAGTGCCACACCTCTTTGTATCTTATCATTGTTGACATATTTGATGTAATCCTCTTGTACACGTAGATTAGGAATATCTTGTGAGACTTGGTGCATGGCTCCAGTTAAGACTTATATTGTATACATTTATGCATGGCTCTCATGAGACTTAGATTGTACCTGTATTTCTCCCATTTACAAGTATCCATATGATGCTCAAAGAAGGTTGTCTCCATGCTTGATCTTCATTTTTTTGTAGTGAGTGATTCATCGCCATCGACTTGGTACCTAGTTTTGACACACTTTTACATTATTGGTGTAGCATTGGCTCTCTTTCTTCCTAATGGGGAGGTATTTTGGTCAACATCATTGGACCATCCTTACAGGAGTTTCGACATTGAGGGGGGGCTTCATGGTCTCTCTGCTCTCTTATGGGGGGACATGTTTTGTTCTTCTCATTCATCATTGAGAGGATTGCATGCTTTCATCATCTCTCTTTTGGGGGGAGTTTTTTCCCATTGGTTTTTTCTCTCTTTCTCCATTTGTGGGAGATTGCATTTCCATTTGTACATGGGTACCTCACATGGCCTTGTAGCTGGGACCCATCTTGCACTGCTTAGTTGCATTGTAGACTTTAATGCATTCCCCTAAGTTGCGCTTAAGGGGGGTTGTTGGTGTAAATAATTATTGATCATGGATATTATTATACTATACTTAAGTTTACTTAAGAAATGCATTTTATAGTAGTTTGGGTATGAGACACTTGGGTGTTTGTGCCACATTGGGATCATGTGTGTAGGAGAATTTCCACCTTTTACGGTGTTGATCTTATCTTATTGTTACATTCCACCTCATGTGGAATATTATATTGTTTTTCCTACCTACCCACACCTATTTCCTACCTACCCTTGTTTCTTATTGAGCCACATGTCATGTTTGTGTGCTCACATATTCATATAGCCTTGCCTATATAAGCAGGCTCATCTACATTGTTTGTATGGTCAATCATTAAACATCTTGTAATGATCGAGTTGATTATATTTTTCATCTTGATAGAATATAGTTTATTCCTATCATCTATTTTGTCTCTCTTATTTGTGCTTTCCATTGCCTCTAGATCTTGGCAAATTCTCACAATCTTCCCTAGGTAAAGATAGATGGGTAGGAGTGACATATGCAAGAAAGAAAAAGCGTGAAGGGACAGTTGACACAAAGGCTAATATGAAGCCCAAGAAGGATGAAAAGGAGGGTGATAACACTGACACCCAATTTGATGTAGAAATAAAAGAAGTCAGAAGAAGTGGTAGAAATGTAGTTCCAACTATTGATGAATTGGTCCATGGGATCAAAGTGTATGGAGGTCTATCAGACGTCGAGAGAAAATATCCCCTCTACAACGAGGAGGGCAAAAGAAAAATTCAAGAAGCACTTATCTGGAACTTGCATAAGTTTTGCAGAACTCCCAGTGAACTATATGGAATAATTCCATCAGACTTGCAAAATCAAATTGGAAGGAGATGGAAAAAAACTTTAGTTATTAAGAAAGAGCACGAGATAAAAGCATTCATGGAATTGCAACATGAGCTTGATTATAATCAAGCATCTATATTGGCAGAAGCATGTATTCAATGCTTTAAAATAAGGAATATGATAGGGAGAGTGGCCATAGGAGATGTTCAAGGTGTACATGATGAGGGTGTTTCCTTATGGAAAAAAATCTTGAGCCAACAAAAGGAAGATGAAGAAGAAACAACAAAGGAAAAAAAACAGGACTAAGGTGCAGATGCCCTTGACAAAAGGAAAGGTAAAGACAAAGACTCTACAGAAGGATCTTATGTTTTTTGAGTTAATGATATTATCGGTAATGTTGTGTCAGATATTCCTAATCTAACAAAGGAGGTAGAGCAGCTAGTTGAACACAAATCAATCATTGATACTATTGATATTGGTGTTTCATCGGTAAAGGGAACCATTCAAACTAAGCATCCCGGTGAAGATGAAGTCATAGTTGAAGATATACCTTATGAAGATAAACCTCATATAACTTTTGTAATAATAAATCCTACTAACAATGAACCTCTTTTGTCAAAAAAAAGGTGCAGAGGAAGGAAATACAAAGGTGAAAATTTCATCAATACTACCTATTGAAGAATCAGAGAAGAAAGAAATCAAGGAGAAGGAAGAAAAATAGAAGGAAGCAGAAAAGAAGGAAGAAGAGATGAAGGAAACAAAGGAGACCAAGGAATCAGAACAACATAAGAAGAAACAGGATTCTTCATTCGGTCAACCTGAAGAAGGTAAGAAAATAGTGGTGGGCACTCCTCCGGTAAAGAGGAAGTTAGATTTAGAAAAGGAGAGTGAAAAGAAGAAAGATAAACTCACCACCACAACCAGGTCTAAGGTTGAGGCTAAAGAAAAGGAAGAAGAAATAGAGGAGGAAGAAGAGGAAGACTTAGTAATAGATATTAAGAAGATGACCCCCAAACAATTAATGAAAGTGTCAGAGAAATTGAAACTTCAAGCTGAAAAGACAAAACTTAGAGCAAAGAAAAAGAAGACCAAAATTCTTAATACTGCAAAGACCATTCTATCTGAACTCATTCCTAACATTTTTGTTGATGACAATGCACCCATCATTGCTCATTTGGACACTCTTGTCAAAGCAATCACTTGAAAGGCAACCAATCTAGAGAAGGTTGTAGTTAGATAGTATGAAACAAGGAGAGATGATTTATTAATGGAACACATATCAGTTGGCAAAGTTTCTCTCTCCACTAGCATTGAAGAGGTCAAATCTATTCTACAAGAAGTTGGACATTTATTGGTCAAGTAATCAAGATTCACTAATTTAATCAAAGATCTTAAAGATAAAAGAGCTCAGAATCAAAGGGAAATCCAAGATCTGATAGGTTCTTTTGATCCTCTTAAAAGCTCTGCAACAACCTTTAGTGGAAAGGTCAAACAGTTAACTCATGAAATCAAAAATTTAAAAGAGGAAGAGGAGGATAAACGAGCTCTTAATCTATTAGAGCTATAGTGCTACCTTACGCCGATCATTGATTTCATGCAAAGGAATGTCAAAGAAGCAAAAAACCTTATAAGTGCACCTAACTGTAAGATAGTAGATGATATGGAGGATTTTGTTACAGTTTTGCATGGACACTTCAATACCATGAAACAGGTGAAGTCTTCATGGAAATTCTCTTTGCAAGATGCTAAAGAAAATTTGAAAGACATTTTTTCTTTATTCTTATGAATTCCCTTGTATATTACTTTCCATTAATGTCAAAAGGGGGATTTTGTATATAGACTGAGGTAGATTGAATAGGGGTCAGAACCGACACATACATGACTATTTTGCAGCAAAGTCATTAAACCTTTTCTGTAGTATTTTCCACCAATGCCAAAGAGGGAGTTTGTTAGCATTTTGTATGACTGATGAAATGGTTGTCATTGTTGGCAACATCGGCTTCTAAGTCTCTACAGTCCTTCTATAAAGGAGTAAAGAGTAACTGGTGAAGAAAAGTAGTCGTTATTCCTACTAGTAGTCAATAGACCGGTATACAGAGGTTAACCAGATAAGAAGTGAGTAGACCGGTATACAAGGGTTAACTGGCTAAGCAGTGAGTAGACCAATATACAGGGGTTAATTGGCTAAGGAGTGAGTAGACTGGTATACAGGAGGTAATCGATTAGCTAGAATTGGACCAGTACATAGGCAACAACCAAAAATACACGAGTCTCAACCGATAGACTTAGAAACATCCAAATAACATCCAGTTCAACTGACATTCTTCACTTTTCAAGTGACAAGATTTTCAGCATGAACTGTTGCCTTGACCGATATTCCCAAAATAATTTTTGGAGAGTAATTAGAGGCATAATAACAGATTTTTAAATTTGATTTTTGGAGGGAAAGTTGGTGCTAGAACTAAAGGATTATATATGCACATCATTCATTCTGATTGTGTTGTTGTCAATGTGAAAAAAATCTTTGTGAATGTTAACAAGGGGAGAAAAATAAAGAGTAGAGATGAGGGTATGAGCAAAGTACTAGTGTAGTGTAGAGCAGAAACAACCAGTGTAGACAGAGTAGGAGTTTCATTGTGATCTGATCAAGCTATCAATAGCTATTCCAATAGATCAACCTCATGTTACTTTCTAGCCATTGCAACTCAAAATCCCTTAACTGAGTGGACTTTAATAGGTCACTATGTAAAGTCCCTTAACTAGGTGTCATCTTAATTGATGATCCTAAGTCCTTTAACAATGCTACCTCTAACACGGTAAAGGCACTAACAAGCCTCAAAGAAAATCCCTTAACCAGGTGGCACCTAATAGTGTCTTTGTAATCTCTTAATAGGGATGTCTCCTTACAGAGCATGCTCCAGAAGAATACAAATTTTGTGAGCATAAACTCACACCGTGGTTTTCTTCCATTTAGAATTCCACGAGATAATTCTTGGTATTATTGTGTGTCATTTCATGCATGCATGTTCTCCTGCAATAACTATTTGTATTGATGAATATTAAGTTAGTATAGACTTGGGTAAAAGATTTTAATTTTGTACAACCAGTAGGTAACTGATTCACTGCCCCTCTCAGTCACTGGTAGGGATGAATTCTATATACCAAATAAAGTCTTGTAGGTATCGAACCAAGCCAAGAAGCTCTCATAAGAATTTAAGAGCTCCTTCATAATCCATCTATCTTCCCAGACCTTAGCCTAATTCCCATCTCTAATACTCTAACCTGTAACCATCTCAATAATTTTCCTTCCTCTAACCATATAGTTCTAGAGAGCCAACCCACGAGGCAGAAAAGTGGGCTCAAGAAAGGATTTAAGAGATCCATTATTGGCCAAATATTTTCTTTTTAAGATCCTATTACATTCACTATTAAAAGAAAAGGTTCTCCATATTTTCTTGGTGAGGAGAGCCCTATTCATGGTTCTAATTCTCTTGAGACCTAGACCTCTAGAGTCTTCAAGACTACAGATCAAATCACAACCAATAAGTGGCATTATTTTCCTTTAATCCAATCCAGACCTAAGAAAGTTTTTTTTGAATTTTTTCAATGGCCTCCGCATATTTAGACATGATTTTAGAGAGACTCAAAGAATAGATTGGGAGATTCTAGAGAGTAGATTTAAGAAGTTGAATTTTACCTACTTGATTGAGAAGAGCCCCCTTCCAACTAGCTAGCTTTTTACTAAATCTATCAATCAATACATTCCAAAAGGAGCCAAGGGGCTGAACACCCAAAGGAAGACCTAGATAAATAGTGGGTAAAACTTCAATTTTGTATTCAAGGATTTTGGCCATTTTATTCTTCCTAGGCTTCATAGTTTTTAAGAAAAATAAAGATCTTTTTTGTCTATTCACCATCTGACTAGAATCCGACTCATAATAACCAAGGGCCTTTTCAAGTTCCTTGCCTTGACCATTGTGGATTTCCCCATTAGAATGATATCATCCATGAATTGTTTATGAGTGCAAACCATATTGCTTGAGGAGGGCTTCAAACCCGTTAAGGAGTTGTGCTCGACTATCCTTTGCAGGTTTCTACCAAGGCATTCCACCATAATTATTAAAAAGAATAGGGGAAATGTGATCCCCTCGTCTTAGCCATCTTGAGTTCTTAAAGAAATGTGAAGGAGATCCATTCACTATGATAGAAATGGAAGCCGTTGAAATGAGTTGACCAATCAATTGTAAGACTCTACTGTTGAAGCTGAAAGCCTTCATGATTTTGAGTAGGAACTCCTAATCAACTTGATTATAAACTTTTGAAATATCCAATTTGAGAAGAAACCCCTCAATTTTAGATTATGTGAGGGAATGGAATTTTTTCATGGATAGTGATGATGGAATCAAGGATTTGCCTTCTAGGAATGAACCAATTTTGTTGAGGAGAGATTAAGGAGGGAAAAATACTCAAAAATCTTGAGGTCAAGACCTTAGAAATGATTTTGTAAAAAGAATTATATATACTTATAGGCCTTAATGTTTGAAATTTTACAGCTCTAGGGCGTTTAGGGATGAGAACCATGAAAGTGGCATTTAGTTCCTTAAGAAGACATCTTGACCCAAATAAATATTTAGCATCCACCACTTCATCAACCACTATCTCCTGGAATAATTGAGAAAAGAACATATGAAACCTATCTAGCCTCGGAGCCTTACTGCCTTCAAAAGAGAAGATAACTCTTTAGATTTCTTCCCTTGATGGAATAGATGAGAGAATCTTATTATCTTCTTCCTTGATAAGTCTAGGGATGGCCTTTGATGTGATATCTTGAACTTCATGATTAACACAATCATTCACCTTAAGGAGATTGCTAAAGAAAGGACAACATTTCTTCTTATGTCTTCATCCTTCTCAAATCTACTACCATTGTACTCAATAAAAGAAATTCTAGTATGGTTTTTATCTTGAACATTTTTATCTTTTCAAATTTCTCTTTTGACATTTTAGATTCTTAAACCAGTAAGATGTTCGGTCTATGATCCCTTGCTAAAATATGCAAAACATCCTACTTATGGAGGTTGTTCAATCCCCTTATATTCCATGACATTATCTTCATATTTTACCAAGGGAATGAAGTTTACAAATATCTAGTATGGTTTTCTGCACACCGTCCTCTATATGCTGAAATATTTCTTGTTCTATGTGCCATCTCAAGGATCTTCTTCCTTGACTACCCTTTGAGGCTCCACAATTTACCTTAGATCTTAATCTTATAGAGACTCGTACAAGAGAATCCTATTGTTTTTTATTTATTTTTTCTTTAATGGTCTGAGAACATTCGTCCTCTCTATCCAAATTTGGCCAATATCATCTGGAAGTCCTTTCTGAGACAATGGCAGAGTATCCTTAACTCCATTATGATTCTGATCTAAATTTGCACTGGAATCCCCTATATTTTTACTTGAGTCACCATATGTATCCTTTACTATTTCATAAGAGTCCACTGAGACATGGCTTCTTATTGAATCTTGGCTTAAGGAGCTCTTAATAACTGATACTAAAGGTTTACAAGGGATCCTAATATCCACATTTAGATTGACTTCTTCGAAGGGGATAGTAGATCCCTAACTAGGTATATCTTCCGGACCAATCACACCTTTCTCTTTCTTCCCTAAGTCATGGTTAGACTTATTGATAACTAGCTCCTGGTTTTCTAGGTCCACCTAATTACTTGAGACATCCACCTTGTTAGGGGACTCTAAGGGATTCATTGTACTCTTACTATCTTTTTCTCCACTCTGTTGGATTATAATTTCATTACCATCCCCTCTATTATTATTTTTCCTAATTCTATTGGGCTTGGGCTTAAGATTCTCTTTCTCCTTGCTTACATTGAATGGCCATCTTGATGCAGTCACCGGTAAGGAGCAACCTTAAAGAGATCAGTCTGAACCAGTTAACAAGAGTAAACATAATGGAAACATAGAGATATGATCAAGGCAATGCGTAATAGACTAAATTATATCATGAAAATTGATTACAACCAACCGGTAACAACCAAGTTACAAAAAAATGACTCACGGGCCTGCTAAAACATGCTCAAAGTACATAATAAGTCACAACCGAGACCTCAAATCTCAAGATCTATCTTATATTCTTAGTCTGGCTACTTGATTGCATTATAATGTGCAATTGCAATGATATATATGATCCAAGGGAATCTGGTTGGCCCCAAAAGGGATAAAAACCTGAAGAACAAGACCTAACATGTAAAACCAACAAGGTCAGCCTCTGCTAAATAAATTCCTCTAGAAAATCCAAAGGATGAAGTGCGGTTCAAAGGGAAGGTCAGCCACACACCAAGGAATATCAGAATCAATTCTTAGGGATCGACAAGCTATAGAAGGGATCCAATAGATCACAATGCAAATAGGTCCAGGTAATTGGTAACAAGAAACTATCAACCGGTAACCGGAAACTATCATGGAAACCGGTAGTGATAACTTGCCAGGAAATGATCCAAATACTCTATGGTATGGGAATAAGGAAGATGATCAAGTCTTAAAGTAAAATCCAACTCCACAAGACTAGGTGAGCCAAATCCTATACACACAAAAAGAAATGTTGAAACTACAAACAAAAAACAAAAAAAAAAGGAAAATATTTTTGGTTGATGCAAGATTGCCATGAGCCAGGGATGCTCCTGCATTAGACATCTGGGGTTGTTGAAAAAGTGAGTCTCTCACTTTGCTAGGGTCAGAGGAAAATCAAGGCAGTCCACCTATGCCTGAGAAATCCAAGATGAGTCTTCAATTGGTCTACCTTTCCACTTCACCAAGTACTCCTTATACTGACCACTCTGAGTACTATGCCCAATTCTACTATCCAAAATGTCCTAAATCTAATTCGGTTTCTTCCAGGGAAACTATTTCTCCAAGTCTGCAATATTGTCTTCACTGAATTCTAATTCATGATACTCATGAAGCTCTATAATGTTGAATATAGGTGATCTGTTCAAGTGATCTAGTAACTCCACTTCATATGCATTTCCAAAACTGAATTTCCTCAAGATCCTATAGGGTCCAAACTTCTTCATCTGTAACTTGTTATAGGTTCCAATAGGGAATCTCTCTTTTCTTAGATACACCATCACTTCATCACCAACTTCAAATTTTGTTTGTCTCCTCTTCTCATTTTCCTTCTCCTTATACTTGCTATTCATGTCCTTCAAATTTTGCTTAACTTGAATATACAAGGCTGCCATGTGATCTGCAAAGTCTTTTGCTTCTGAACTTCTTCATTCTTAACTGCTAATATATCCCTTAATTCTAATATACCTCTAGGATGCATTCTAGTAACTATATCATAAGGTGTTTTTCTAGTACTCCTATTCACTGAATTATTGTAGGCAAACTCTGCTTGTGCTAAAATCAAATCTCAACTTTTGGTTTTATCTCCAACTAAACATATCAATAAATTTCCCAAGCTTCGGTTAATGACTTATGTCTGTCCGTTAGTCAGTGGGTGAAAATTAGAACTGAATTCCAAATTTGTCTTCATCTTCTTCCAAAGTGTTCTCTAAAAGTAACCAACAAACTTAGTGTCTATTTCAGAAACTATGCTCCTAAGTAACCCATGCAATCTCACTACTTCCTTGAAAAATAGGTTTGCTACATGCACTGCATCTGATGCCTTCCTACAAGGTATGAAATGAGCCATCTTAGAGAATCTATCCACTACCACAAATATAGAATCATTCCCTCTCAGTGTTTTAGGCAATCCAAGTATGAAATTTGTATACACCTAAAAAATGGTCTAAAGATAATTAATTAAATAAGCAATTATTTAATTAATCCTCCTTCCTAATTTAATTGAATTCATTAGCAATTTGATTAAATTCTCGCATTCATCTACTTATTAATAAATCTTAGGATTTATTTAATAGGTTCATTTCAATAGTTCCCTTTGATTAATTAATTTAAATTAATTAATCCTCCCCCCATTTAATCAAAGCTTCTAATCCCCTAATTAATTAAAACAAATCAATTTATGAGTTGTTGAAAATTAATTAGTCTTTTCCTATTAGTTAAATTTTGAAATTAAAATTACCCACATGCCTCCTAACTTCTAACCACCTAACCTAACCATCCCTCTAACTTAACCCATTCCACCTAGCCTTGGGTTTAACTAACCCTATCCTATCTTGCACATCTTAACCTCCTTATCATAACCTCCTATGGTGTAGATATTCTCCCCTTGAGACACATGGCACTTTGGCCACATGTCTCCTCTCTTGGACACTTGCCCTCTTATGAGAAAGGCTCCTTGACACTTGTAACCATAGAGATCACAAGTGTCCCTTCCTCCAACCTCTTCTCTAACCTCCTCCAATTTCACCCTTGATATCGTTAGACTCAATCTTGACCATTGATTCCTACCACCTCACCCCTAGCCTTGGAAATCCTATAAATATCCCCCATTTTGGAGAACAAAGGATCACATCTCATTATCAATTTAGGCAATGTTACTATAGGCATATTCATTCTAGCATATCATTTGAGCATTGTTATTATAGGCAATTCCATCTTAGATCTAGCTTAATTTGATGATTTTCTTGAATAATTATTGAATCATGTAGCTTAATCAATCTCTTTTCTATCATAATTTCATCATCATAATCATAGCTTAATCATGAATATCATTAGTTTAATTAGCATCTTGGATCAATCTAGCATAATCAATCTCATCTAGCTTGCATATCATTATCATTTCAAATCCTCCATCTAGGTGTAGTCAAGTCATTGGGATTGCTTATCTAGATTTGAGAGCAAATCCACACTCGCATCTCTTAGGAGGCTATAGGCTGCTTTGTCATGGCTTATCTTTCATTTTTTTTTTCTAATTATGCTTGCAATGATGTATTGAGTGTTTGTGTTGCAGCTGCAAGTACCATACTTCACAGGCATGACAAAACCCATGCTTATATCCTCCCAAGGTCTTACCAATACTGTCAAAGGTTTATACAATCCCACATTCTAACTACTCCCTTTTGTAGCTTGACAAAGTCTACAACTTTGCACAAATTCCTTAACATCCTTATGAATCTAGGGTGAAAAGTATTGCTCACTCACCAAGGCTATTGTTCTATCAACACCAAAGTGTCTGGCTAATCCTCCACTATGTTTCTTCTTAGATAGATTCTCCCTCATAGAACTCTTAGGTATGAACAAATGGACTCCTTTGAATAACATCTCATCCTAGATGAAATAATCCAACCACTTACTCCCATCTACCATAACCGGTACTCTACATGCTTTCCAAGGTTCTCTAAAATCTGGGTCAGCATCATACAATGTCTTCAACTCTTCAAATCCTAATATTGTAACTCTCATCTGTGTTAGTAAATTCCTTCTCCTACTCAATGTATCAACAACTTTTTTATATTTCCCACTTATATGCTTCAACACAAAGGTGTAACTCTATTAAAATTCTACCCATCTCATATGTCTCTGATTCAACTTACTCTGACTATTCAAATATTGTAAGGCTTGATGATCTATATATGAAACAAACTCCTTAGGAAATAAGTAATGTCTCCACTTCTTCAAGGCTTGAACTATGGCATAAAATTTCTGATCATCTACTGAATATCTTCTTCTAGCATCATTCAACTTATCACTAAAATAAACTACTTCTCTCACTTCTTGACTCAAGACTGCTCCTATTTTTGTTCCACTTTCATCATAATCCACTTCAAATACCTGGTTGAAATTGGTAAAGATAACACAAGCTGCTCAACTTTTATTTTCTTTGGTGGTCCACTTGAATTCCTTCTTATCCCCTCTCATTGTCTCAGTCATAGGGTTACAAATTGAACTTAATTTTTTGATAAAATTCTGGTAGAAACTAGCCAATCCATGAAATGATCTTACTTCACCAATTCTTTCCAGTGTAGGCCACTCAATAATTGCTTTCACTTTCTCAAGGTCCATCTTCAAACCATCAATAGATATCACAAATCCCAAATAGACTAACTCTTCCTTCATGAAAGTGCACTTCTTAAGATTTATCAACAACTTCTATTCTCTCAACCTCTTCAAAACTTTTCTCAAATACAACAAATGCTCTACTTTTATCTTACTAAAAATCTTACTAAAAATCAGAATGTCATCCAAATACACAATAATAAACTTACCCAAGAATTTCTTTAATACCTCATTCATTAACCTCATGAAAGTACTAGGTGCATTAGTTAACCCAAAAGGCATCATCAACCATTCATATAGTCCTTCATTTGTCTTCAATGTTGTCTTCCACTCATCTCCTTCTCTGATTCTAATCTGATGATATCCACTCTTCAAATCTATCTTTCTAAAGTATCTTGCTCCACTAAAACACTCCATTATGTCATCCATCCTAGGTAAAGGAAATTGGTATTTCACTATGATCTTGTTTATTTCTCTAGAATCGGTACACATTGTCCATTCTCCATTCTTCTTAAGTGCTAACATTGTTGGTGCTGCTCAAGAGCTCAAAGTTTCTTTGATCAAACCTTTATTTAACAACTCTTTCACTTGTCTATTCAACTCTTCATTCTTTGTCGATTTCAACCGATGTGCAGCTTTATTTGGCAAACTAGCTTCAAGAATCAAATCCATGAAATGACTGATACTTCTTATCAGTGGCAATCCATCAGACACATTATCTGAAATGATGTCTTCATATTTTGTCAGCAATTCCTTTACCTCCTATGGTTATTCTTCTTCCAGTTCTGGTCTCTCTGTCTTCTTAGTAACCAAGGTAAAACATACATTCTCATGTCTCATTCCATCCACCAAATAGATTCTAGCATTCCTACTGTCCTCACTCTTTAAGGGTTCCTCCAAAGGTAACAAGGTTTGCTTCATTCCATTTTCCATAATGATGTATATGTTCTTCCTCCCATCATGTATTGCCTGTTTACCAAAATGCCAAGGTCTACCCAACAAAAGGTGACAAATTTTCATAGGCATAATATCACACAAAATTTCATCATGATAATTCCCAATTTTCAACTTTACCAAATATTTCTCTTACCAAAAACTTATGTTCATCCTAAATCAATGCTATCTGATAAGGCTTAGGGTGTTTTAATATTTCCAAGTTTAACTTATTCACCATCTCTTTTGAAACAAGATTGTTGGAACTACCACTCTCAATAACAACTTTACAGCACTTATCAGATACCTTACATGTGGTCTTGAACAAATTTCTCCTTTGCAAGGGTCCCTCATCTTCTCGGATATGGCACAAAACTCTCCTCATCATCAACAGTTCTCCATCTTCCGGTTTGTTAGCTGATTTGGTGGGGTTTTCTTCCACCACGACTGCTCTTCTAGTATTCTTAGTCTTCTTACATGTTAGGATTCCCAAACATACTAAGAGGGGGGTGAATCAGTATCTAACTAGTTAACAAATTTTCTGATCTTATTAAACAAATTGCATTCCAAAACAGTGTACCAATAAACAAGAATTAATGTAGTAAATAAGAACAATAACCACAACATAGAAAGAACACCATAACAAAAGATTTTTAACAAGGAAACCCAGTGTGGGAAAAACCTCGGTGGGATTTGTGACCCACAATATTCACTCACTGGCCAATAAATGAATATTACTTACAATAAGGGCATGCACATTCAAGAAGGCCAACTACCTAAAGCTCACTACTTAATTACAAAAAGGAAGTCTCACTGACTTACAAAATGGATTATGGAAATCTAGTATAATGTACTAATTTAGTTCAATGTCTACTATGCCAGGTTCAGTACTGGTTTAAGCTCACATAATAACCATAAACCTTACTCCAAAATATGCCTTTACATTCACATGTTACTTCTGTAATTATCTTCCCATGTTCGCACCTATCCGCATGACCCTATACATAAATGATCTACAAGATCTCATACTTATATATGAGTCCTATTACAATTCACCTTGTTGGCTTACAAAAAGATATTACAATTAAATATAAAATGCAATAAACAAAATCATGTCAGCTAGGGTGTTGATAATCATCTTTGCCACTACTGGCAAACTATCTATCGGTGTAGAGTGTCGATGTTGGTCCTATAAGATTGTAAGGTTGCCATCAATGACAATACCTTCAATCACCTACAATTTCTCATTGTAGTGTGCAATGCCAACAATCTCCCCCTTTGGCATTGATGGCAATACCCATGAGAAAAATTCAAAATTGTATCCAAAAATTGAAGTCCAAAAATTCTGCCAAAAACTATACCAGATGTGTGCTCCCCCTAAGCAGATGATCTCTTCTATCATTTTTTTTCTCATCCCAACTACTCCCCCATTGGCATCAATGACAAAAGTTGTCAAAAATGTCAACTGAGTGTAGTTCTCAGTTGGATCCCTATAACCGGTTGGTTACAATTGGAAATAGATCTGCCAGTACAAAATTGAAGCTATTAGTGAACCTTTCACTATCTTTTAGTATTGCTTCTATCCTTTGTATTATACCGGTGAGTATGTGCATTTTCTCTTCTGGTGTCTTATGTCCAGGAACAAGTGCCTCTAATATCTCTTTTCTCAAAGAGATGAGGATGTCAAGTTTCGAATCAAGTTTGCATTTTAGTTCCTTAGCCTTGAACTTTATTCTTTCCTTTTCCTTCTCTAATTTGTCAAGTTTTTCCTCAAATTCTCCTATTTCCTGCTCTATTACCGATAATGGTTTTGGTGAACTGATGATATTATCAACAATATTATTTATTTATTTTTGTGCTTCACTAATTTTCTTGTCTATATCTATTGTCAAAACATCAGTTTTGCATGTATCCATGTACAACTCCTTAAATTCCATTATTGTTTTTCCTAGTGTCGGTAATAAGGTATCAATGTGTTCCTTGCATCTCTTTATTGTTTCATCAATGAATCTTTCTTTCTCTTTATTCATTTTCTCACTGAATGTCTCCTCATTAATCTGATCAACTGTCAATAGGTTGTCAGTGATATACTTAGACAATGTGTCTAATTAACTCAAAGAATCTTTATTGTCCACATTGCACTTGGGTGCAATCAATTTCAAAATAGGGATGGTATCATTAATAGCCTTGTATGCAAATGCATTGCAATCTGTTATTTTCTTGATTGAATCCAACAATACCTCTATTACATTTGTTAGTCTAAATTCTGTCATGGAAGAACCAAATGATTGACCAACTACCTTAACAATCTTCATTCCACCGATGTGAGTAACCTCTTTGGTTGAGTTGACCTCTGGTAGGTTAGTTTGAGTCTGCATCTCAACTAGCAAAGGCTTGGATTTCTCAGCTGTTGCCAGTGGCACTGTCTTTGTCTCAACCTTTTTCTCTTCATGTTTCTCAGAATGTACCTCAGTATGTTTCTCTATGCTTTCTTCTACCGGTTTCTTTGATGAAATCTCAATATTTACTGTCAGTTTCTCAGTATGTACCTCTGAACTATCCATTTCTGGTATTTCACTATTAGAGGAGGTACCAACCGGTAAAAGATGTGCTTTTGGTTGTAACCCTTCCAGGTCACTTTCCTTGATACCAGTCCTATTCAACAAGTCTTCCTTGATTTCTTTTGCCTGTTTAGTTACTTTTCTGATTGTTTGTTCTCTTTTCTTCCTTCTTTTCAGGGTTTGTACTTTGCTTTCAATGGTTTCTACATTTCCAAATACTTCTTTTGGTTCTCTAGGGTCTTCAAGGAGGGCTTTAGCATATGTTTCTATTATGTTTTCATCTGCCTTATAACCCATTTTAGTTACCCAAACTATTCTTGGAACCACTACTTCCATCCAAATTTCATCCTTTATAACAAAGCATATCGCCTTTTGGTATTTGTTAAGTATGATATGAGATAATCTTTCCCTTGTCTTCATTCTAGCCTTAAATATTTTAAAGTATTCAATTATGTTAATTTCCTTGTCATCTCCCATGCCATTAAAGATATCCAAAAGTTGTTTGCCTACCGGTATGTCAAAACCAAATTCTTTTCTACCTATACTGGGAACTTCCTTAGTGATGTATAGCAAAAGACATACAAGTAAGTTACCAAATCTGAATGTGCCTTTCTTGTCACCCTTAATTTTCTTCAAGTTGTCAATCAATTCATTTTTTAGCCATTCACATATGTCAATATTAGTGTTGTTGTTCACCATGTCATAAGCACTCTTGATACATAAACTGGAAACAGAGTTTAATCTGTTGGCATGTGTAGCTTTGTATCCTAGTATCATACTAATGAATCTAACATTTGTATCTTTCACATCATTGACTCTCAAGGATCTTCTGTCATGGGTTGCACTAGTTAGGGTCATCACAGTGTTGTTTGAAACATTTTTAATTTTATCAGGCCTACTACCAGTGGAAGGTAAGCCAATCACTACCCTAACTACTTCTTTTGTGATCTTATGGATGTAATGTAGCCAAAATAATTCCCCATGAAATCTGCTAAGTACAATTCTTACAACTTCCTTGGGAAAATCAGGAATGTTAAATATTTCCACAAAACCTAGGGTTTCAATTATCTTGTGTTCCGATTTCACATTACCATTTTCATCACAAATTACAGTCCTATAAATGTTCATTATCTCATCAACATCAAGTTCCTCAATATGACAATGTATGTATATCCTAGGGTCCTCAGCATAAGCAACTCCTTTGGGTATTTTAGAAAATGCTCCTAGGGTATCATCCTGCTTCAGTATTTTAAGTATGATCTTAAATATGGGCCTAGAGCATTTAATTACTTCAATTACAATAGGGTTTGCAATGAATTAGAGTGCAGAAGAGGAAGCCATTTGATAAATACCTTAGTCTATCTTTAGGCTTGAATGCTTGATAGATTTTTCTTCACTTCTCACTGTAGATGCCTTCGTTTGGGTTTTTTGCACTCTTAGGGAATTTGAATGCTCAGTGAGTGAAAAAGAGTGAAAAATACTTGTTTTATAATGTCATTTCCTTCAACTACCAAAATAAATACCTACCGGTTAAGTGAAAACTTAACTCATCTATCGATAAAGAAGCATTTTATCTTCTTACCATCAACCGAGGATAAACTGGCATGTATTTTAATTATTTTCCATACCCCCAAAAGGTTTCTTCTCAGTTAGATGAAGAATCTCCTTTTGGTAAAGTGATACTCTATTCTACCGGTGAAGGAATAGCCTCATCAACATTCTGATCTATCTTTCTAATCCATTATTTTGAAAATTCTTGCTTTACCTCATAAACCTTCTCTTTACATTTCAAACTGGGTCCTTTGTTATTTGTTGGTGATGCCTTACTTCTAGAAAATTTTGCAATATGTCCAATCTTGTTACAAGCATAACAAGTCACATTATTTTTCTGAATAGCTTTTCCATATCCTATGTCGATATGTGTTCTACATTGATTAGATAAGTGTCCAAATCTTCCACAAACATAATATCTTACATTCATTCTATAATTTTCTAAATTATGACCAATTTTGTTGCATTTAGAACATTGATCGGTGGGTGCATTAGTGTTCTGATAATTTCTAGATCTACACTAATTTTCTCTATTACCATACTTGTTATAGTTAAAGCATTTACCATTAAATTTTTAGGCATTAGGTTGTCTTACTAGTTTACTGTGATCATGATTGTTTGCAATACCAGACCTTTCACCAACTTCAAAGCCAAGTTCATTGGTATCTTCATTAGGTTTCTGATTTTTCAGCATGTCATCAAGTTTTTCTGAACTTTTCTGGAATTTTTCCTTATGTTGATTTGCAGTAGCCAACTCATTTTCCAAAAAATATTTCTCTCTCATGAGTTCAGTTTTATCATGTTTTGAGTGAATCAGATCTATCTTTAACATATCATTTTCATGACTAAGTCTTAGATTTTCAGTTCTAGCATTATTGATTCTCCTAGTCAAGTCATCTTCATTCTTCTTTCTATCTTCAGTGACTTTATAAAATCTCATAGTCATATCTTGTATTTAATTCCTCAAGGTCATGTTTTCTTGCTTCATCTTGCTTATAAGATCATTTAGAGTTTCCTTTTCATCATCATCTTTCTGCATCTTCTCATGAAGTCCTCTTCTTTTATTCCGGGCAATAGTGTAATTCTCCTGAAGTCCTTGAATGATTTCCTATGCAGCCTTCAGATCATCTTCAAGTTTGATATTCTTTAACTTTTCTACATCATAATCTGCAAGAGTTGTTTCCAATTGCCTTCTCAAACTTTCCATTTGTACCGGTGTCAGAATCTCCCTTAAGTTGTTAGGCTTTTGAAAAAAGAGGACCAATATCTGATACCAATTGGTAGGATTCCCAAAGATACTGAGAGGGGGGATGAATCATTATCTAATCGGTTAACAGATTTTTTGACCTTATAAAACAAATTGCATTCCAAAATAGTGTACTGGTAAACAAGAAATGCAGTAAATAAGAATAATAACCACAACATAGAAAGCACACCATAACACAAGATTTTTAATGAGGAAACCTGGTGTGGGAAAAACCTCAGTGGGATTTGTGACCCACAATATTCACTCACTAGCCAATAAATGAATATTACTTAGAATAGGGGCCTGCACATGCAGGAAGGCCAACTACCTAAAGCTCACTACTTAATTACAAAAAGGAAGTCTCACTGGCTTACAAAATGGATTATGGAAATCTAGTATAATGTACTGCTTTAGTTCAGCATCTGCTATGCCAGGTTCAGTACCGATTTAAGCTCACATAATAACCATAAACCTTACTCCAAAATCTGCCTTTACATTCACATGTTACTTCTGCAATTATCTTCCCATGTTCACATCTATCTGCATCACCTTATATACAAATGATATACAAGATCTCATACTTATATTTGAGTCCTATTATAATTCGCCTTGTCGACTTACAAAAAGATATTACAATTAAATACAAAATGCAATAAACAAAATCCTGTTGGCTGGGGTGTCTGTAATCATTTTTGCCACTACCGGTAAACTATTTGCCGGTGTCGGTGCCATAGGATTGTAAGGTTGCCATTAATGAAAATACCTTCATTCACCTACAATTTCTCATTGGAGTGTGCAATGCCAACATTACATTCAAATGAATGATGTCCTTCTCCTCCACACTTAAATAATGTACCTCTAAATGTCTTCTTGTCTTGTCTGCAAAATTCTCATTCTAGTAGCCATCCAGTTCTCTCCTCTGGTAGAAAGTTTTGTCATCCTTCTGGTATGAATTTCCATCATTTCTCACTTCCTTGTCCTTTCTTTGATCTATACAGGTTCCTCTACCTCTATTATATCATCTTCCTCCTTGAAATATTCCTCTGGTAAACCTTCCACCTCTACCTCTCTACCTCTGCTCATGTCTCTTGTTTAACTTTTCTTCAACCTTCAGGGCATACTGGTAAACCTCTTCAACACTGCAATTTGATCAAACTGATCTCATCTTGTATAGACATCTGCAATCCATTTAGATATCTTGCAACTTGTTCAACTTCATCATCAACATGTTCGGATCTGATATTCAACAGGTAAAATGCTTTGGTGTACTCCTTCACACTAGATTTCTTCTATCTCAAATTTTGCAACTTCTGGAATAGATTCACCTAATAAGCAATCGGTATAAATTTTGACTTCAACTTAGCAACCATCTGATTCCAACTCTTGATTTTCTCTTTACCTCTTCTCTATCTATCAACCTGCAAATACTCTCACCAAAGAGATGCATGACCTTTCAACCGGGTACAGGCATATTTCACCTTTCTTTCCTCTATAGTGTTCTCAAAATCAAAACACTTTTCCATCTCTGAGATCCAATCCATTAACTCATCGGAATCCAACTTTGCATCATATTATAGTGGGGTAAAATATTGTTTATTATTAGCCCTACTCAAAACCCTCAAAAACCTCTCTTCATCCAGATCAACTACTGTTAGGTTTCCTTGTTCTGTCGGGGCTTCTTCTCCTTCATCTTCACTTATATCTTCAATATGTCATCCTCTTCTTTGTTGTTTCCCCATGACGTCCAACCAAGCTGCTATCCCTTGCAACATTTCCATCACAGTAGGGTCTACATTCTCACACGCTCCACCATTCCTAGTTCCTCTCCGCCCCATCTTTCACCAATCCTCTACAACTGCAGGTCATATCCACAGTCTGCTACCCTACAACAAAGTTCTCAGTACAACCAAAACAAAAACTCAAAGAACAAGACCTAACGTGTAAAACCAACAAGGTTGACCTCTGCCAAATAAATTCCTTTAGAAAATCCAAAGGATGAAGTGTGGTTCAAAGGGAAGGTTGGCCACACAATAAGGAACATCAAAATCAGCACTCAGGGCTCCGCAAGCTATGAAAGGGACCCTATAGATCATAATGCAAATAGGTCTAGGCAATCGATAACAAGAAACTGTCAACCAATAACAGGAAACTCTCATGGGAACCGGTACTGATAACTTGCCAGAAAATGATCAAAATGCTATGTGGTTTGAGAATTAGGAAGATGATCAAGTATTCAAGTAAAATCCAACTCCACAAGATCTAGAGAGCCAAATTTGGTACACACATAAATAAATGCTGAAACTGCAAACATAAAATAAAACAGAAAGAAAAATATTTTGGGTTGATGCAAGATTGCCATGAACTGAAGATGCTTCTGCATCACGTATCTTAGCTCAATATCCTAATTTCCTATAGTTGAAGCACATGAAAGGGATTGATTCAACCTCAATAGTTTGAACTCAAGTGCCCACCTTGGATTGTATTTCAATATAGGATGGTAAGTCTACATTCTTAGAAACACCCACATAGATTCTCACAAACACCAGCCTTTTCCTAGTCATCGTCATCAGATCTACAGACAGAAGTTCTCCAAAAGAATTAGCTAGGCTGCTAAAAATATCTTCATTCCAAAATTCCAAAAGGGAGGCCAGGAAGTCTGGCCTAGACTGGTACATTTTAAAAAATGGAATCAGAAAGGTCCAAGTTTGTAGTCCATTTCTTAAGAGCCAAGAAGGGCTCACCAATAACCCAAGGACCTCCACTTCTAACAACCCAATTATTCTTCTTACAAGAAAACTCAAAAGTGAAGTAACCCTTAGGAAGAGCAGAGATAGGGAACTTGACCATTAGTTCTCCATTTCCTTTGGACAAAGTCCCTAACAAGTTCTATGTTAGGCCTAGAACCCATAAATTTTCCTACCAGTGTTTAGTCCATAAGAGAAATATTATGATCAATAACCATATCAAGGACAAAAATGGCAAACTTACCCTTCACAGGATCAAAGATATTGCTGACTAGAAGGAACATCGATTTTCCACTAAGTTTCACTCCCAAAAGAGACGTCCAAGGTTTTTGTCTTGAGACATCACCTCTAGTGGCCCCCGGCATATTTTGGATTCTCTTATCGACCCCCTATCCTTTAGATAGATCAACAAGAACATCACAATAATTGGGAATAAAGAAATCCACCTGAACAGGCTTTTCCTTTTTCTTCCCCCTTTGAAAGTTTCTGTTAGATGAATCAACCTTCCCCCTGAGTCCAGCTAAATATTATTTCTAAGGTTAGGCTCATTTTTCTCCATTTTACCTTGCTTGTCGCTCGATCCCCACATTGATTTTTTCTGTGTTTCCCAAGAAATTGCACCGCCCCAGCCTGCTCAAGTGTTCAAAATTTCAAAAATTTGATTATTTTGCCCATTCACCTGCTTATCCCACTCCATGATTCACTAACTTATGATTCATGTTATGACACTAACCCTGAATAAGTTAATTGTTTACTTATATTATTAAAAGGCTACAAGGACTTATAAGGAGGATCTCAACTATTGATTTATATTTACTCTATCATACTAAAAATATATCACTATTCCTTCGATTTAACCCTCCAATATATTATTTAACATATATCTTACAATCAGCATAACCATTGCATCTCTTTTTGATGAAAGTTCTAGTTTAAGATATTTTCATCAAAAACAGAAAAATAGAGAAAACTACGATGATAAATCTAAATAACTAGACGAATAGTTAGCTCATGAGAATTTTTTTTTTCAGATAAATGTGTTAACCCAATACCTAAAAATTATATGATTCAATTAGAAAAGAAAAATATTAGCCAATAGACTATTTTAATTTTTTTATCTTTTGGTGTTTTTGCCTATTGAAACTTTTTTATCTATCAGTATTTTTCCTTGCTGGCTTTTTTTATCAATCAGTATTTTTGCCTATTGATTTCAGCTTGAAAATTTGTCAATTAGCACTGCAATCACATTTCTCACAAGTCCTCCAAAAGAATTTTATCCTCCTTCGACACAATGTATATTCTCATAACACTTCCATAGTTTTAAGCTATATACAAAAGAGGATCTTGCCATAGAGGAAATGTGTTTTCTACCAATTTACACAATATCAAATCCTACATCCAAAGCCATATTAATCAATCAATCAATTGAAATTCATAAACTACCCAATATGCTACCAAAGAGTTCTCATGCACTAATGGTTACATATGAATAAGATTAGACATTTACATGTCTTTTTATTTATATGATCTATGACATAATACATGATTTTTCAGGTTCTCAACAATCACCACGGTAACCAAGACCTATGCCACAATAAGAAATGTGACAACACATATTCCCCAATATAGTTTCCATCATAGATGCATGTATTTTCAGCCTACTCTTCATATGCTGAAAACATCATCATCATCACTGCTAAAACACTAAGCATTATTATCACCATAAACACTAAATATTTTTTTGTAATAACCATCCCTCTTGCCATATTTCCTACACAAACAATCATGTGAAGGGCATGGAGATATTATGGTTGTAAATAACTACAACTTCCCATTCTAATTTTTGCCCTTATTTTATTTTAAGGGTAATGAAGAATTACCGTATAATTTGATAAATATGTCATTAGGTAATGGCTAAACAAATTTTTTCATAACCAGTTTGGCTATAATTACCGCGTTTACCTTTGTTCTGAAAATAGCAAGAAAATTGTCATCTCTGTAGTGAGATTATTTTCTTTTAAATAGATTTTTATTTTTTTTCTTAGAGTGAAATATTGTTCACTTTTAAGAGGATTCGCCTATTAAAATTAACAAAAATCATATCATTTGGGAATAGGATGTAGTAATTGTGCATCCTAACTTCGCACTTTTCAAAATCTTACTTGGAAATTTTCAATAATTCTCAATATTTTCCAGCAGCTTATTTGGAAAGTCTCCTACTTATAACTAAAGTCTCAGGACCACATCATCAAATATTATACCACATCAGCATGCTTTTTGCCAAAGTGTCCAAATCAGCCAAAAAAAATGTGAGGCCAATATTCATCTAAAAGGGGCTCCAATACTTGTGCAGCTAATGTGGCATCATATAATTGGTTGCCTTTTACAATTAATGTTACATTTAATTCAATTATTAGTAGTCATCATCAATAGTAACAAATTTAAGTTTTCTTGTTAAGTTCTTTCATGTGTGTATTATCCATTTTCTTATCTATATGTCTATACTCTTATCATGATCTAACCCAATTGTCTTGGGAAATTTCACTTTCTAACCTTGTCTTGTTCATATTTTTCTATCTAATGCATTTATTTTGTAGGTCTTCAGCTTGGGGGCATGCTTCTTTGAATCGAAAGATTTTTTTGCTTCCTCTATAGTATCCTTTTGGCATCATGATGTTATTTTATGTTCACTAGATTTCCTTTAGCGTGCATATTCATGATGATTCATAAGCCTGCTAAAGTGGGGGCAAAATGTAGAGTCAAAAATTACATACCCCTTTGCAATTCCACCTACACTTTTGTAGCCACTTTAGTGTCTATTCCCCTGGCATTTGGGTAGGCTCATTTCAGCCCTTGCATTAGGCTTTTCCCTGTCGGGATGCTTAAGACCCCCTTCCAAATGCTATCCTTCACCTTTCGTTTCATGTTAGCCACATGTTTTTCTTACCACTTGTCAGCTTTGATCATGATTTGTCTAGACACTATCACACTACATGGATGTCCTCACACCATAGATTCATCCCTCAATGTCTTAACATTCAAATATTGATTCTATGTATTTTGACACTTTTCACCTATCTTGGTTGGTAGAAATAGTTCGTAATCTTTTGAAATGTCTCGATGATCTTCTTTTTCCCTCCTCTTCTCTCTTTTAAATATTTATTTTCTCTTCTTTCAATCTCTTCGGTTCCTCCATACAATCTCTCTAGTTCTCTTGGCTCTTGGTTCTCTCAAGAAGATCTCTCATTCTTTGGGCTCTCATAGCTTTCTCTTGCTCTTTCTTGCTTGCTACAGTAGTCTCTATTTTGTTACAACACTCTTAAGCTCTCATAATAATATTTTGCAACTCTCTTGGATTTATCAAGCCTCTTTGGTAATATCTTTCTATCATTTTATCTATCTCATTTTTTAGCATCTTTGTATTTATCACATTCCCTACCTATTTGTTCATTTTCTCATTCTTTAGCAATTTTTATTTTTATCTATCTATCTATCTAGGTTGCCTGGGAAGGTAGAAACACCAAAACGGTGGTTTGAGATTAAGGATTGAATTAAGGAAATGTAATGGTGGTGAAAAAGGAAGATGGAGAAATCAAGAGGAAATCGTTTCTCTCCTCGAGAGGGATGAAAGTTTCACACAAGATTCTCTTCAACTTTTCATGCCCATTACATTTAAAGGAGGGGGGGATTCACTAGATCCAATATCAATAGGAAGAGATTGAATACTAAATGAATTTACAATGGATTTAGAAAGTGAAAGTAACCCTCCTTTAGAATGGATAAGTTGAATTACGCGATTTAAGACTAGGTGTAAATATGACTGTAGACACCTAAAAATGGTCAACGCTTCCGAAATCATACTTTAAACATTTACGCATTGCTTTATTTTAGGGTTTTTGCGTCGCATTAACATTTCTCCTATGTCACGCACTTGGTCTTTATCATTTGCGAGCATCAAGTCTTTCTTCTGCATTTCTTCATTTATCTCTCTTTTGAATTTGGTCTTGTCGACAATAATCTTCAGTCATGATTTTGGTCAATCTTACCCTGTCGCATTAATGTGCATGCTAATTTGTCATCATTTCGGACATCGTCAATCCTAATTAGGGTTTTGTCCTCTTATCAATCTTTCTTGTCATTTTGCAATCGATTTGTCATCGATCGTTATCATTTTCAATCTTGTCATCTTGCATTATCATTTTCAATCTTGTCATTTTGTGATCAATTTGTCATCGATCGTCGTCCTTCCCAATCGTGTTAATTTGGATCAATTTGTCATTATTCCTCCTAAATTGGTGCATTTATCAATCAAAATTGTTTGTCAGCATTGGTCCTTTGTCAATTCAAAATCATGATCGAGTCAACATCAAATCAATTTTATATCAAGACCTCATTGTCGTCCTTGCATTCCTAATTTATCTTCTAGGGTTTTATGATTTATTCATTTAACCTTGTTTGTCATTTTCTCTCCATTTTTCTCCTTCTAGGTTAAATAATTTATTTATTTATCCTAGGTCTTCGTGTCACAATTAAATGTTTAATTTAATTGGCTAACTAATTGTTCCTCTTTTTGTGAATTAATTAATAAATGACAAATTATTAATTGATTTACCTAATCTCCTAATTTTTCATCAATTTCTTAATTCCCTCTTTGTGAATTAATTCATAATTAATTCACTAATTTCTAAATTCCCTCTTTGTGAATTAATTAATAAATGAGAAATTATTAATTAATTCACTAAATTCCTAATTTCCTCATTTTCTAGTTTCTTAAATTCCTAATTTCATCATTTCTAATTTCCTATTTTCTAATTTGTCAAATTTAATTTCCACCTAATTAATTTCTCTCTAGTTCTCCCTATTTTTGTGCTTTGGTGGAAGCATGAATTTCTCATGCGTCATACTTTTGGCATAGCAAGATGTCATAAGCCTCTAGTCTTCTGACCTTTGCATTGGCAATATGTCATAATTCATGACATAGAAGGTGTCATAACTTTCTTCTTTCCACTCAATTTTTCCATTTTGAAATCAATTTCCTCTAATATCAATTTCATGCTAATCTTGTCTTTTCTCCAATTTGTCTATAAATTGTATGAATTTCTTTAATCAAGACTAATCACATTATCTAATAATCACTTGTTTGAATTTACTTTGTCGAATCAATCATGCTTTGAGTACTCTTGCACCAATGGCAATCTTGCTTTCACATTAGGTTTATGCACTTGAAGGTGAGATCCACAAACCAAGGCTATTTGGAGAAGAAAGAAGGACAATGGAGCCGCATGAAGGAGACATTCAGATCTGCATTTGGTTTGCTTAGCTTTTAATATTGAATGTTTTGCTTTTCATGTCTCTATTGGATGTAATTAGGATTGATCATTGCATTTGTGCTTTCGTGATTGAGCTATGACTAATATTGATATTGCTTTGATGATTTCCAGATTCCTAGCTACAATGACAAAGAAATGGTTATAACTTGAGATAGAAATGTGGGATGAAGTTGTGCACCTGGAAATAGCAGTAAGATGTCAAGACCAAGCTCCCCTTCAAATTTCAGTGAAATTTGTCAGGACCACGTTGAAAGTGCACATAGTCTTCTAAAAAATCCGCATGACGAAAAGGGTTTTTCTGCCTCTGAAAATGAAGTCCAAATCTGCAAATACAATTGCACACCTACAACCTACATACATAAAAGATAGAAAATGTTGTTGGGATTGGGGGTTTGCCTTCAGGTCAAACCCCAGTTTTGGAATTAACCAAATGATGAAAAGTACTTGCAAGTAATGACAGTAAATGATTGAAATGGAATTCACCTCTAGAGAGGGTACAATTAAAATGTAGATAGAGTTGTTTGAAGGATATGCATAATTGAATATCAAAAGGGACCTCCACTTCAATGGTTGAATCCTTGACTTGAATGCAACACATAACCTTGAAAGGAGACTTGAGAATGCTCAATGCTTCAAAGGAATGCTTGAATACTTGAATGCTTGATTTCACTTAGGATCGCAATCATGTATGCCCATTGAACTTATATTATATATCTGTATAAATAGGAGAGAGTAATACATCTTATATATTCACCAATTAGGGTTAATTGACTAATTTTTTGTTATAGGCCGACATAGGGAAACTTTTCTCTCTTATCAAATGCAAAGCCCAATGTAAAGTTGGATCAGAAGGGGCCCAAAATAGGGAAAGGATAGGGGCACCACACCCCTATCCTAGGGGGGAGAGGGGCACCATTCCCCTACCCTACCCTAATTGAGGACAAGAAGAAATAGAGGAGAGTGCGGGGTGCAGGGAGATGCAAGCTTCAAGAAATGTGAGCATGTCTTGGGTCTCTAGTTAGGCTTAGGGATTCGTTTCACCAATGTGAAGAACAAAATATGGTTGAAAATTGTAAGGACACAATTTTATAATGCTACATTTAGCACCCACTTTAGCAGGAGTATAAGCGTATGCCAATACTTCTGGGAAAGTACAAGGAAACAAGATTGAAAAACTTTCACCACATCAAGGAGGCAAGATACACCAAGCCCCTAGTGTAATTAGGATCTTACGACATCAATTGACAAATTAAAAGGGAATATCAAGAGGGAAGGATCATGACTGCAAGTAGCAAGGTTCCTCACACTATGAGTCATGAAAAGAAAGGATACCAAAAATTACAAAGCAAAGCCAAGTTCACGACAAAAATTTGAGTATAAAGAAGGAAAATATGAGTGGAGTGTATGCCCCCACATTAAAGCGATCATGCACGCCTTATCGGGAGTGATTTCTTTAAGGTAGGATACACCCAAGAAAGAGAAAGAGAGAGCACATTATTGCAAGGAGTTAACCCCAATCGAGGAATAAATCCAAGGATAATGAAAACAAAACACAAAGGATGAGGTAGTTTCTCTTTCCTCAAAGTCACTATGCTATATGATAACTCATGTATGTCATATGTATATGTAAATAGAATAGTCATCATTCTTCAAAGAAGGGAAACTACCATGGAAGAAAGGGAATAGAAGTTGTCTTTTGAGTCAACATTAAAGAGACCAAAAGAGATCTCAATGCTTTGCATCATCCTCAAGTAGATATTATTAGGGAACATAGAAGAATAAGGATATACATAGAAGAATGATTACAAAAGAGAAAGAAAAGAAAGAGAGGTAGAGGATCTACGGTGCTAATGTAGCTAGTCTCGCACGTCATCCACCTCTCAATCTTGTTGGTCACTATTTCAGGAAGGCAGGAAACACGCTAGAGGAGCGACATCGAGCACAGTAGATGGAGCTATCAGAAGATCCAAACATGGAGCTAGGATTAAGGCTTTTGAAAATTATGCAAATAAATGTTTGTCCACATCAACATATTCATTGTCACTATTAGAAGCAATAGGAGTTCTATTGCCATCATGAATAACATTTTCACCTATTTGTTTATCAAGATTTATAGAAAGAGGAATGTGAACATGAATAGGAGTACAACCATCACATATTTTTGTAACTTATAATTTGGAGATGTAGGTTTAACATCTTGTTTAGGAGAAAAGGGAATCATGTCAACTATTGGAGTTTTGGGAGATTGAATGTTTTGAGGTACAACTTCACGAGATCGAGCACGACACTTTCATCTATTCTCTCTCGCACAATGATTTCATCGAGTCTTAGTAGAATACTGAGAAAGAGGAGGAATATTTTCATCTTTGGTAGTTAGAGGGTTAGGTTGAGGTCTTTTAGGTTGGAGAAGAGGAGAGGCAGGTCTCTTCTCTCTATAAGAGAAAGGAGGTGGAATTGCACCATATAAAGGAGGAATGTTTGGTGTAGGAAGGAGACTAGGTCCATCATGAGGAGGAGGTACAAGTCTAACCTTAGAAGGAATATTGTTGTTCTTCTTAGGAGAAGGTATAGTTTCATCCATAGGAAGAGGTTGGGAATCTCCCTTTGGAGGAAGATTAGTTCTATCTGTCAAGGGAAGAACCTCATCTTCAAGAAGGATGGGAATATCAATTGTTGGAGTTCTAGGTTGGCTCAATGATAGGATCATGTCTTTCTTCCACTTTTGATAATATTGAAAGAGAGAATCGCTTCTTGGTGGAAGATATTGAAATTGTCTAGGCCAAAAGAAATCAATAGGAACACCCGAGCTTCTTTCAGCTAGTCGAAATAAGCTATGGTTAACATTTATGATTTCTCCATTGTGGGGAAATTTCAAAACAATTATGGATTGGAAAAGCAATAGCCTTCATGGTTGATAGCCAATGGTAGCCCAACTTCAAATGAAATTGCTTAGAGGAAGGAATGATAAAAAACTTGACATCCATAGATTTAGTGTGAACCTTAATAGGAAGTGTAATAGAACCAATGTTAGGACAAGATAATTCATCAAATAACTTAATGACCACAATAGTATCATCATAGATTCATTTATGCAAACGTAGAGTGAAAAGATTCTCCTTAGTGATAACATTAACCATGCAAGAGGGATCTATAAGCACACCATGACAAGGCATGTCTTGAATCTTTGCAACTATGTATAAAGGTCCATCAGGTGCTCTAATGGTCTCACTAGGGTCAAATGTGATACACAAGTCCCTAGGTTTTCTTTGTTTCTCTACCATATTAACAAAATTTTGAACTATGGTAGTCACATCAAAACGGGAGGAAGATGTGTGTTCACTCTCAATCATGTTGGAGGTATGAGAAGGTAAAGGATTAGTAAAAATCTTAAGATTTTGATTAGGACGGGCTACTGATTTGTTTCCTTTATCATTCGCACCTACCACAGATATAGTATTATTATCAATCAAATCCTAAATTTTAATTTTTATTGCAAAACATTTCTTAGTATCATGACCTAGTTGACGATAAAATTGACAAAAACAATTATTATCAAAGTAAGGTGAGGCTGCCTTAGAAGGGTCAACTAGTTTTATTGGGGGAAGTTTAATAACATTTCTTTATAACAACTGAGACATAATGCTATGTAAATATTCATTCAAAGGATTAAATTGTCTTTCTCTTTTGAAAAATTTAGAAATAGGAGGCACACTTGTTGTAGCATTCACATTGTTGTTGTTGATGTCATTGAATTTGATGAATCCTTTTCTTGGTTTGAACTTGGAAAACAGTTGTTGAGCACTGTCACCCTTATCACTCAGAGCCATAGGAGTGTATTGCTCCAGTTGAGTCACAAACAGTTGATAATTATGAAATTTTGTGCACAACTATGGAAAGGAAGTAAACTCAGAAAGGAGAAGTTTGTCCTAATATCTTTTTGCAAATTACAAATGAAAATTCTCAGAATATCAATATCAGGCACTAGAAAAGAAATTTGAGAACACACATGCTTATATCTACCAATAAAATCAGTCACTTTTTCTTTAACACCTTGTTTGCAATGCATTAAATCAGTCAAAGTGATTTTATGACCTATATTGTTTTGAAATTGTTGAATAAAAGCATTTTCTAATTGTTGAAAAAAAGTAATAGAATAAAAAGGCAAAGAGCAATACCATTGTAAAGCCTTATCTCTTAATGTTCTAGTAAACAATTTTGCAAGCAATCTTTGATCATAAGAAAAGTTAGTACACAATGTTTGAAATGTTTTGACATCTACTAAAGGATCACCTTCTTCATTATAGAGTTTCAATTGAGGGACTTCAACATGTTTAGGTAGGACATCTCTAACAATATCAAGAGAAAGTGGACTCACAATGTCAAATATGGGCACACTAATCTTAGATTGACTCGTAGAAGCGATTTTTTGTTGCAATGATGATATAGTTTGAGCAAGGTTATTAATGGTTGCTTCAGTTGAAGAATTTATGTTAGACATGTTTGATTGAGAAGGTGGTGTGATTTTGTTGAAAGAAGGAATTGATTGAGAATAAGGTGGAGGAACACTATGGTAAGTAGGCATAGGAGATGATTGAGTAGGAAATAGGACACTAAAAGGAGGAATAGAATGATTATATAAATTTCCCCCTTGCATCAAATTTATTGGGTGAGAGACAAGAGGAATACTTATTGAAGGCATAGATAAGGATGAAGGATTTATTGAAGAAGAGGGATTGGCCCCATGACTAATGGTTGTGTTTGAAGTGAAGGTAGGAACGCTAGCCATCAGAGTGGTCAAAGGAATATAACGATTGATTTGTGTAGAAGGTTGTGAATAACCTAAGTTCTCAGCACAACTCTTTATAGGCATGACATTAGAATTGACAATATGAGCAATGCCACGCAATATATCAATTTCATTCTTATCACTTTGAATCATACACTTTAGGCCTTCAATTAATTGAAGAGCTTCACTATTAGGGTATTCTTGGGACATCCATTGTTGAAATTTATCAAATTGATTGTCCAATTTTGAAAGTTTATCTATGGAAACTCTAGTCAAAGCTTCTTCGTGCTCATCATGAGATTCATCAATTGGATAGATGGGGACATTATTAGGATGGGAAGAATTAGAATTATCCTCATTAAAGAAGTCCCCCAAATTAGGCTCCATCTCCTCAGTAATTAAACCTTGGGAAGCCTTAATTCTAATGCTTCGTCTAATGGGGATAGTGTAGGTAGGACTAATAGTGGTAAAACTCATGCACTAAAGGGAAAATTTGAATTTGGAATTTTAAGAACAAAGTTTGCAAAATTGAATAATGTAAAATTCAAGGAAATTATGATTACACAATTTGAACTTTGTTGAAAGGAAGAATGACACAATTTTCCAAGAAAAATTATGAGAAAAGGCAATTGAAATTTTAAAATTAGGGCCAATGGGATACCACTCAATTTCAAAATTAAATTTGTCAAAATTTGAATTAGGGTAGTTTATAAATAACCACTTAATTTCAATTTTTTTCTTAAAAGTTGTGATGTTGAAATTGGGAAGTATTTTTAGAGGGAGAATAATTCAAGAAAATCAGCCAATTTTCTTGATTTAAGCAATTAAATACAGTCATAACAGTCTCTTGAAATTTCACGAAAAAAGTCATGGACTGTGTTGAAAGTGCACACGGTCGTCCCAACTTTTTCAGAAATTTTCAGGGATGAAAGTTACGATGATTTTAAAGCTAATCCCAAAAAATTGGTTGATTTTACAAAGTTTAGATAGGCAAAATTGAGGTTTGAATGTGAAAATAGGACCCTATTAGGGTTTTGCAAAAGATAAGAAATTAAATTGCAAATGTGAAAAAGGTCAAACGTAATGGATAAGACCACCTTAAATAATGTTTAGAAAACTGAAATTGATTAAGATAGATTAAAATTTGCACAAAATCCAATTAAATTTAAAATTTGCACAAAATCCAATTAAATTTAAAACTTGCACAAAATCCAATTAAATTTAAAATTAGGGTTTCAAGACCTAACCACTTAATTTTAAAATTTTGAATTTTGGAAAAGGGAGGGAAATTGAAAATTTGAATTTTAAGCAAGAAGACAAATCTGAAAATAGTCCTAAATCTGAAAATTAAATGTGAATTCAATTTTTGCACAAGTTCAATTTGTGTTTTGAAAATTAGGGTTTTGACAACTAACCACTTAATTTTGTAAATTTGATTTGCAATTTGAACAAGACAATGATGAAATTGAATTTTACAAGTTAAGAAATTTTCAGATATAAAACGATAGATAAAAAATTTTACAAGACACAAGTTCAATTCCAATTTTTGAAAACTAGGGTTTTAATTGATATAAAATATGCAATGATTTGAAATGTGAAGCATGTAAGACATCGGGTTCACCAAAATGTAATGGTGGTTGAAAAGGGAGATGCAGAAATCAAGAGGAAATCTTTTCTCTCCTCAAGTGGAGGAGTGAAAATTTCACACAAGATTATCCTCAACCTTTCACACCCATTACATTTAAAAGAGGAGGGAAATTCAATAAATCCAATCTCAATAGGAAGAGACTAAATACTAAATATTTTGAATTGACAATGGATTTAGAAAGTGAAAGTAACCCTCCTTTGGAATGGATAAGTTGAATTACGTGATTTAAGTCCAAGTGTAAATATGACAAAGAAATGGTTATAACTTGAGATAGAAATGTGGGATGAAGTTGTGCACCTAGAATTAGTAGTAAGATGTTGAGACAAAGCTCCCCTACAAATTTGGGTGAAAGTTGTCGGGACTATGTTGAAAGTGCACACGGTCCTCCGAAAAATCCGTGCGATGAAAAGGGTTTTTCCGCCTTTGAAAATGAAGTCCAAATCTCCAAATACAGTTGCGCAGCCACAACCTACACACATAAAAGGGAGAAAATATTGTTGGGATTGGAGATTTTCCTTCAGGTCAAACCCCAGTTTTGGAATTAACCAAATGATGAAAAGTACTTGCAAGTAATGAAAGTAAATGAATGAAATCGATTTCATCCTCTAGAGATGGTACAATTGAAATGTAGATAGATTTGTTAGAAGGATATGTAGAATTGAATATCAAAGGGGATCTCGACTTCAATGGTTGAATCTACTCGAATGCAACACCTAGCCTTAAAAGGAGATTTGAGAATGCTCAATTCTTGAAAGGAATGCTTGAATGCTTGATTTCGCTTAGGATCACAATTTCCACGTCATGTATTCCTATTGAACTTATTTTATATATCTATATAAATAGGAAAGAGGAGTGCATCTTATATATTTGCCAATTAGGGCTAATTAACTTACTTTTAGTTATAGGCCAACATAGGGAAACTTTTCCTGGTTCTCAAATGCAAATCCTAATGCAAAGTTGGATCGGAAGGGGCCCAAAATAGGGCAAGGACAGGGGTGCCATGCCACTTTCCTATCCTAATTCAGGACAGGAAGCAGTAGAGGAGAGTGTGGGGTGCGAGGAGATGCAAGCTTTGGGAAGTGTGAGCATGTCTTGGGTCTCCACTTAAGCTTAGGGATTCATTTCACCAATGTGAAGACCCACATATGGTTGAAAACTGCAAGGTTGCAATTTTATGATGCTATAAGAAAATATTTTTTAAGTGATAAATAAATAAATATTTTAATGTATGATATTAAAATAACTAATTAAAAGGAAATGCAAATATATCTATTAATAAATGTATTTATATATGAAATATGATGGGTGATGAGTATTGATTTTGAATGTTTCAATTAAAAATAATATACTATTATATAATTAATTGTATATTTTTAGTGTCTTATATATAGCTTATAAAAGATTGACATGCATAATCTATGAAAGTTTTTAATTTTGGAGTATAACTAGCTTATATATTAATATTATATATATAATACACTGAGATATATCCTTCTCGAAGCACATATTTATTCCTTTGTGATAAAGATTGTCACGTAAACTAGTGTAATGTCCCCTTTTTAGTAGTTGTCTGACAATTTGTCATTCGCCCTTTTTTCCATGGTCCAAAGAGTTAACCAAGACATTTTAGGGACTAATGAGGAAATTGGCATAGGTGTTTTCAATTTTGGGTTTTTTTAGACACTTACTATTTATAGTGAGTCAATAGGAACAGTGGAAATTTTGATGAATTTATTATGCCGACTACTTTGGGTTCATTTATTCCAAGTTGGCTTGCCATTTTATGGAGTTAATAATTTATTTGGTTTAATTATTAAAAGTTCCTAAGTTAAAAGTAAATATTTAACTTAGTGAATTATTTAATGCTGGGACTATAGTCAGGAAAAGAAAATTAAAAGTGTCCCTTTCATGTGGGAGATGTAAGGGATAATAATATTTTATTCTACCTTTCCTCTATCCCACATTGATGGTGTTGTGGAATGTGTACCCAAATGAGGTAATAAATAAGTGCATTTAATGAAGTTTCAGTCATCTTGGATATTGTATTCTTGGAAACTATGTATTTGAGTTTCTGGAGAAAATATGGAAATCTCTCTTGGCTATTGGGGACATAAACTCTCATTAATAACATCTCCTATGTTTGTGAAAGAACTAATATGGAAGATTGGTCAGAAAAAAAAACTAATTCGCAAAGGCTGAGAATCATCAATTTGACAATTGGAAGTTGTTGTAGTGAAGACATAGACCTCCAATAGAGTTTTTGTATTTGGAGAGAGGCTGTTAGTTGAGATTGAACTAGGTATTTTTGAATATTGCAAACTATTTTTGTATGATTTTCTAATTGATACGAACTGTGAATAGAAGTGGTACTGGCTGTCTAGTTTGGCGAAGCTGATCAGACTATATTACAGACTCAGAGATGTACGAGGGAATTTATGGAAACTCAACTCAATAGTATTCTCATCGTGGGTGTAAAAAGAAGGTTTGACATGATTATTTAATTATCAATGATTGTTAATCAGTAGTGAAACTTATTAAGTGGGGTCTATATTGTGCCTAGGAAACATAGAGAAAAGACGTCGTTTTCTTAAGGTTCGAAAGTTGTCAAGGTCAATCATATTGTTGTTTGAAATTTTTCTTAGGGGTTGTGAAATATGAATACAAATTGGTCACTGTTGTGAGCGTATAGCCAACTGAGACTCAGTTCCAATAGTCACAACCAACTAACAAGACACGTAGGGTCAAATTTAATAGATGGGTTGGCTGAAATGACAAGAAGCATGGCTACAGGTGAATGTTATTGTTGACAGTTGAAGCTTGTTCAACCAAACAGCTCCTTTGTGAACGCTTCCAACCAGGTTCTTTTTTTGTAGTCATTCTCCTTAGACTTGTAAACACTTCAAAATTGAGTCTATGGATGTCATGTGGGTTGTTTGAATAATTTGAACTGTATTCACTTCTGTCCATTCCTAAATAGATGAAATTGCTAGTAATGTGTATGTTAAAATTATATTCCATGCTAGTCTATGTTTTTTATTATGGTCATGAAGAAATTATCAAGACATCAAATGCAATAGGGACAACATAACATTCTAAATATAGCAAACACAAAAAATTGTCATTGAAATGAGTGTCATCCAACTGTTTGATTAAATTACCACAACAAATTGAAAGGATATAAAGAAAAAAAAATAGGAAGTCCATTACAGTGGTATCAGAGCTTAAAATCCTACCATCTTGAACGGGTTCTTTTAAAAAACATGATTGAACAGTGATATGTTAGGGTCTTGGTAGCAACCTTACACACATCATTACAACACTAGGAGAAGAGCCGCTTTGAATATAGGTACAATAGAACAAGGAGGCCTTGAGATTCTGATTTATCCTTTAGATCACAGTAATACAGGTGAACAGCCAGCTAAAAATAGGGGTGAGAGAAGAGACCTATGGGAAGAGAGGTTCTTATAGCTGCTAGACACACTAGTGTAGGGTCAGTAACTAGCAAAACAAAGGGCACAACAGAAAAACCAACGGTTGGATTTATTGACACAAATGATAGCTAGATAGATGGGTTTAAATATAAATAACCTTGGTGGCGGTAATGTTGGAAATAATCAACTAGGTAGAGTAAATAACTACCAGGGAGGAGTAAACAATCAACAAGGAGGGAATAATGGTAGTAATGGTGGGGGTAATGGAAATGGAGGAGGACAGATGGCAGATAATTTTGGACATGTAGCACAGCCCACTAGAACAACAAGTTCTAGACCTCTTATACCCACCTTTACTCCTATAGTTCAAGTTCAACTGGTACTTGAACCACATATTGTAGATTTACAGGATAAGTTTCAGAGAGATTGGGAGAGTGGTGGACCAGATTTTCAAGTACCTATAACTCTTTGGGACTATATTGATGTAAGGATGAGATACATACCTTGTGCAGGAAACAAGAACCAGAATTATGAGTTAAGGAAGAAAGTGGGGAAGTTGTCTTTACCTTATTTTAATGCTTCTCGTAGGACTACAACATGAGCGTGGGTCTAAAAGATGGACACTTATTTGCAACTAGATCCTATGACGATCAGTTGAATGAACTCAGCCACATGAAGGTAATAAGAAACTTGATAACGATCAATTGAATGAACTCAGAAGGAATAATTTATGTTTCTATGATAGGGAGCCTTGGGATCCTTCACACAAATGTCTCCTTAAGGCTAAGGCTAAGCAGATTGAGTATTTTTCAGCTAAGGAGATAGGCTCTGAGAGTTCAAATAGTTCATCATCTATAGGGGACAATGATAATAAATCAGTTTCTAGTGGGAATAGCGGTGATTGTAGGCTTATCAGGTACTCAAAAATCTATCACCTTTAAGGTGCATATTGTGATTTAGGGACAACAAATGATTTCATTGGTTGACATCGGTGCTATGCATAATTTTGTTGATGCTCAAGTTGTGGTGAAAAGGGGATTGTAGATAGAGGAGAATGATGGATTCAAAGTGATAGGGGCTAGTCAGCATAAGATCCTACATACGCAAACAAAAATTAATATGCACATGAGGATTGGTGGCTACGAGTTGGTTGCTGATTTCTATGTTGTAGACATGGGAGACTATGATGTCATACTAGGCATGAACTGGATGAATTCTCTAGTTGAGTTCACATTTTATTTGGAGAAGGTTGAAATGAGATTTGAGCATCAGGACCGCAAAGTGGTACTTCATGGGTTCTCTGATGGTGGTATTATGAAAATATCACTTCGATGAATTGAGAGGCAGATTCATCATGATTAGTTGTAGTGGCGAGCTGAGATTTTAGTGATACCAGAGGGAATAGGTCAGCAGAAGCAAGATTAGCCACCGCAAGTTCAATCATTGTTAACCAAACACTCCAAAGTGTTCAGTGATATACCTCCAGGTAGCCTCCTAATAGGGGCATTGAGCATGTGATAAAGTTAGATAACAATAACAAAGTTGTTATCACTAAACCCTATAGGCATCCAAAAATGTATAAGGATGAGATCAAGAAGGCTAATAAACAGCTTCTTGAGATGGGGCACATCAGACCTAGTAAGAGTCAATTTGCTTCTTCAGTCATGTTGGTTAAAAAGAAGGATAGTACTTTTAGGACGTGCATTGATTACAAGGAATCAAATAAGAGAATGATAAAAAATAGATATTTGATTCCCCATATTCATGAACTTATAGATGATTTGCACAGTGCCTCTTACTTCTCTAGAATACATTTGAGATCTCGTTATCATCAGATTTGGGTCAGGGAGGATGACGTGGAGAAGGCAGCTTTCAGGTGTCACTATGGACACTTTGATTTCTTGGTCATGCCATTTGGCTTGACTAATGCGCCAGCTATGTTCTAGTCTTTTATGAACTGGACATTCAGGGAATAGTTGAGGAGGTTTGTGTTGATAATCTTTGATGACATATTGATTTACAGTAAGACTTGGGAGGAGCATCTGAAACACATAGACACTATGTTGAGCATCCTAAAGTGCGAGTCCCTTTATGCAAAGATGTCTAAATGTGCTTTTGGAATGAAAAAGATGTTGTACTTGGGGCACATCATTAGTGCTAAGGGTGTTTGTATGGATCCAGATAAGATTAGGGCTATTATGGATTGGATTCCACCAAAGAATGTTTCTAAACTAAAGGAATTCCTTGGGTTGTGTGGATTTTACTGCCACTTTGTGAGGATATTTTCTCAGACTATTGCACCCCTTACATACTTGACTAGGAAAGATGGATTTGAGTGGACAGATAGCGCTCAATAATATTTTGATAGATTTAAGGAGTTGATGAGAACATGTTCAATGTTTTCTATTCTATATTTTTGCAGGCCTTTTGAGTAGCATTGTGGCGCTTTGGGAGAGGGCCTTAGTGTGGTATTGATGCTAGATAGACACCCCATCACTTATGAGAGCAAAAAATTGAGGGGACTTGAGAAGAGTTACAACATTTATGACAAGGAAATGCTAGCGATTATGCATGCCTTGGGGAAATTGAGATAGTATTTGGAAGGGGCAACAAGTTTACCATCAAGACAAATCATAACAGTTTTACGCATTTCCTTGAGCAGAAGGATTTGAATGATAGGCAATAGAAATGGGTCAGCAAACTGCAGGCTTATGACTTTGATATAATCTTCATCAAAGGAAAGAAAACATAGTTGTTGATGCCTTATCTAGGAGACCACTTTTGTGTGCTTTGGAATTGTTGGAGGATGATTTGAGGGAATTGATTTCAGCAAAGTACGCGAAAGACAAGTGGGCTACTAGTATCATTGATGGCACTATTCAGGATGACAGATATATAGTGGAAAATCATTTGATCATATATAAAGAGAGAATTTATTGAATGCCAGATTCTACTATGAAGCAGAAGATTTTGAGAGCATTCCATGACTCACCATTAGCAGGTCACCCAAGTTTTTTCAAAACATACAGGAAGGTAAGAAAGCAATTTACTTGGAAAGGGCCCAAGTCGTAAGTTTTATAGTATGTGAGAGAATGTCCCATATGTCAACATGATAAACATGAACACTCTTTCCTGGGTGGTTTATTGTAGCCTCGACCCATTCCTGAGAGGAAGTGGGATAGAATATTGATGGATTTTATCATAGGCCTACCCAAGGCTCAAGGCATGGATTGCATATATGTAGTGGTGGATCAGTTGACAAAATTTGCCCATTTCTTTGTTATTTCATCCTCCTATACTGCAACTCAGACAACAGAGTTGTTTTTCAAAGAGGTATTCAGGTTGCACGGTTTACAACATAGCATTGTCAGCGACAGGGACAACAATTTTACGAGTAATTTTTGGCAGGAGCTCTTCAGGTTATGTGGGGCAGGGCTCACCCCGAGCACCACCTATCACCTGTAGATAGACAGACAAAGACTATGAATAAGTGGGTGGAAGGATACCTTTGCAATTATATCATAAGGCAGCAGAAGGTGTGGGTAAAGTGGTTGCTTTTAGGAGAGTGTTGTTACAACACTACTTATCATATCTCCATTCAGATGTCACCTTTCATGGCGCTATATGGTTAGGAGGCTCTGAGCTTCTTGGATTTTCTTTTTGGGGACAATCAGGTACCGAAGGCTAAGGATCTCTTACAAGATAGTCATGATATCATTAGATCATTGAAGAAAAATATCCAGAAGGCTCAAAATCAGCAAAAACAATATGAAAATCATAATAGAACAGAGTGAACTTTTTAGATGGGTGACATGGTTTACCTCACACTGCAGCCTTACCATCAGTCCACTCTTAAAAAGAGTGATGCAGAAAAGTTGAAGTCATGTTATTACGACCCATTCAAAGTTGTCAAGAGGGTTGGAGAAGTATTTTATGAGCTTGAGTTGCTGGCAGACAGTAAGGTACATAATGTTTTTCATGTATCACACCTCAAGAAGGCATTGGGCCATTATATTGTACCTTCAGCAAAGTTGCCTCCTCTTGATGATGAAGGGAAACTTAGATTGGTTCCTGAGGGTATTTTGGAGACTCGAGAGTGCACCTTACGAAGATGAGTCATCAGGGAATATTTGGTGAAGTGGAGAAATTTGCTGGTGGAGGATGCTACTTGGGAGAGCGAGAAGATTTTACAGCATCCAGAGACGAGATTGCTTGAGGACAAGCAATTTCTATGGGGGTGGACTGTAATGTCCTCTTTTTAGTAGTTGTTTTGATGATTTGTCATTATCCCTTTTTTCCATGGTCCCGAGGGTTAACTAGGACATTTTAGGGACTAATGAGGAAATTGATCTATGTATTTTCAGTTTCGGGCTGATTGGAGAAGATTTGATGGTTTTTCCAGACACTTACTATTTATAGTAAGTCACCAGGAATGTAGTGGCAGTGGAAATTTTGATGAATTTATTATGTTGACTACTTTGAGCTCATTTATTTCCAATTGGATTGTCATTTCATGGAGTTAATGATTTATTTGGCTAAATTGTTAGAAGTTCCTAAGTTAAAAGTAAATATTTAACTTAGTGAATTGTTTAATGCTGAAACTATAGTAAGGAAAAGAAAATTAAAAGTGTCCCTTTCACGTGGGAGACATAAAGGGATAATAATATTTTATTCTACCTTTCCTTTATCCCACATTGATGGTGCTTTGGAATTTATTCCCAAATGAAGTAATAAATAAGTGCATTTAATGAAGTTTCAGTCATCTTGGATACTGTGTTCTTGGTTCAAATTGTGAATTTGAGTTTCTCGAGAAAATCTCGAAATCTCTCTTGGCTATTGGGGATGTAAAACCCTCATTAGTAATAACTCCTATGTTTGTGAAAGAACGAGTCTGGGAGATTGGTTTGATAAAAAAACTAATTCGCAGGGGTTGAGAATCATCAGTTTCAGAATTGGAAGTTGTTGTAGTGGAGATGTAGACCTCCAGTAGAGTTTTTCGATTTGCAGAGAGGCTGTTAGTTGACATCGAACCAAGTATTTCTGAATATTGCAAACCAGTTCTGTGTGATTTTCTAATTGATACGAACTGTGAATAGAGATGGTGTTGGCTATCTAGTTTGGAGAATTTGATCAGACTACACAACGAACTCAGAGAAGTACGAGGGAATTTCTGGAAACTCAACTCGATAGTATTCTCATCCTGAGCGTAAAAAGCAGGTCTCACGTGATTATTTAACTGTCAATGATTGTTAATCAACAGCAAAATTTATTAAGAAGGGTCTACATTATGCATGGGCAGCACAGAGAAAAGACGTGGTTTTCTGAAGGTTCGAAAGTTGTGGTGGTCAATCATATTGCTGTTTGAAATTTCTGTTAGGTGTTGTGAACTATGAATATAAATTGGTCACTGTTGTGAGCGTACAACCAGCTGAGACTCAGTTCCAGTAGTCGTAGCCAGCTAACAGGACTCATGGGGAAAAATCTAATAGACGCGTTGGCTGAAATGAATAGAAGCGTGGCTACAGGTGAAAGTTACAGTTGACGCTCGTTCAACTAGACAGCTCCTCTGTGAACACTTCCAACCAGGATCTTATTTTGTAATCATTCTCATTAGACTTATAAACACTTCAAAATCGAGTCTATGGATGTCACGTGGGTTGTTTGAATAATTTGAACTGTATTCACTTCGGTCTATAGATGAACTTGCTAGTAATGTGTATGTTTAAAATTATATTCCATACTAGTCAGTGTTTTTTATTATGCTCATGAATGAAACTATCAAGACATCAAACGCACCAGGGACAACATAACATTCTGAATATAGCGAACACAAAAAATATTCATTGAAACGATTAAATTAACACAACAAATTGAAAGGAAATAAAGGAAAAAAAAACAGGCAATCCATTACAACTAGGTGCCCAACTTAAAGGATGTTGTTGCATTCTCTTTCCCATTTGCATAGTAAAATGTGAAGCCTCCAAAGCCTCCAATAATAGATACGATCTATAAAATTGTATGCTTTCAAGGAAATGACATTGTAAGTTAAGACTATTGGTAGTGCATGAATTAGTAGAGAGAAACTGAAGTCTTTACCGACGACAAAATCTGCTTCAAGATTGGATTGATGAAATCAAATGATAGATTTTTTCAGAATTGGCTATTAATGTATTTGTTGGAGTTGGAAAATTCATTTCACTGCACTAAAATTATATATCGTTATCACTACATATCATCGTCAAACCTATTTGTTCCTCTATTTTGTCTGAAACTTTCAAACTTTCGGCCTCCCTATTGTGTTTTAGCTTGCACACTAATCAAATCATTCTGGTTGATTACTTTAATACTAATCAAATCATCTTGGTTCATCACTTATATTGCAATCAAATAATCTTGTATGTATACAAGATGGACACACAATTTGTTCATTATCAATATTTTTAAGATTGAACTTTGATTTGGTTACAAGTTTTTAAGTGCATATGGGTACATTAACGCAATTGGCTATCGAGAAATAATACAATAAAAACTTTTGTAAAGCAGCCTAAGACTTGAAATATCATATATTTGAAATAACCTTACAGATGCAAACGAGTGCATAATTTCTTGCAGTTTAATAGAATGTCATAATCATCTTGAACATTTGAACTTAAATTTTTATTGTATTGTGGACAAATGTCTAAACAAATTGTTTGTGATCCTTGTCTTTGGGTAGTCCATGAATATGGATCTTTACAACTCCATGATTTTACTACAACAAAAATATCTTCACCAGTAGCAACAATACCCACACCTTCAAATGCATCAGCAACACTCGCATCATCAACAACAACATCAGCAATACCCAAATCAACAACAACAACAACAACAAATCGATACTTCCAAATGAGATAGATAATCAAGAATATCAAATTGTTGTTTAGTTGTTGATCCGAGGATCATATGTTTTTCTAATTCTTAAAATATAATTTTTATATTATATTTTTCATTTTTCATTTAATAATATTAATAAATAAAAAAATCAAATTACTATTGACTTAACCATTACTGACTTAACCATTACACATCATTTAGACACAACCGCTAAAAGACTCAATTTAGTCATTATAAATCTAGAAAGTGCGGCAGTCAAATCTTAATTTTTAATTTGTTACTCCGTCCTCTCCGCGTAAGCGCAGTGACTTCTAGAAATCGGAGTTAAAATTTTATTGCGGGATTGACGGCACTACTTCGGCCATGTCGCCATCGTTATTGAAATGGCGAAGAAGTATTAGGCAGCCTGATTATTTTATATATAAATCGGAAAATATAATTGATAAGAAATATAGAAACGCCATCGTTATTGAAATGGCGAGGAAGTATTTGTTTCTAGCAATTAGTCTGATTATTACAGCCAATTATTGCAGTGCAGTAGCAATGAATGGCGGAGCCACGCTTTTAATGGGTTCTTCCCTCTCAGGAAGTCAGACCATAATTTCAAAAAATGGCACGTTTGCATTGGGATTTTTCAATCCAAGGGGAACGAATAATTGGTATATTGGCATCTGGTATGCCCCAATCCCTCAGAAGGCCATTGTATGGGTGGCTAACAGAGACAATCCTGTCAGAAATATGCCCGGCGTTCTCAAATTTTCGAGAGGCGGTCAGCTCACATTGTTTGATAGAAATGGCCGTTCCGTTTGGTCGACTGATAATGGCCCGAAAGGATCAGGGGCTGTGATAACGGACTCTGGTAATTTCATTGTGCTGGACGCCCACAACGAGTCTGCGATTGTTTGGGAGAGTTTCGCGCATCCGACAGATACATTGTTGCCTGACGCGAAGCTGTGGAAAGGAATGACACTAACTTCCTGGAAGAGTTCTTCAGATCCTGAAAGTGGGCTCTACTCTTTCCGAATGAACACATCTCCAGGAAAGACGGAGTTGATGATGTTGTTTAACAATACCGTTCCATATTGGTCCAGTGGAGAATGTATTGGACACAATTATTTTACTAAGGTTCCAGAATTGGAAGGTCAGAAGAAAGTTCAAACGTCGTGTGTGAGGCTTTCTCCTTCAAGAATATACATTTATTTTAGCATAAACCCGATAGATCGTATGATCAAGGGGCGATTCGTATTAAATGAGAACGGCGATTTTGAACTTTTCTTCTGGATGGATGATGGTAGATGGAGTCTGAGGTGGTCGACATACCAATGTCAATGCAGTAACTATAAAATCTGCGGGTCCTATGGACTGTGCAATACGAATGATGTGTGTAGTTGTGTCCAGGGCTTCACACCCAAGCACGACTCTCAAGGTTGGTGGTCAACTGGGTGTGCTCGGGGAAAACCCCTTGAATGCTCTGTCACGGAGGGCACAACCGACGGCCTCTTGGAAGCCACGAACCAATACTTGCCTGAAAAAGAAGCTGTCTTAATCAACAATGAGCCAACACAGCAAGGCTGCCGGACAGCTTGTCTCCACAATTGCTCCTGCACAGCCTTTGCTTTCGCTGATTCTGATCCACCCGTCTGCAAATTGTGGTCTGGAGATTTATTCGGTATGAGGGTTTCGTCGTCCGAGGGTCAATCCGTCTTCGTTAGACTGGCTGCTTCTGAGTTACCACACTTCATATCAGAGCAAAGCAACAAACCCCTGCACTTACAATTTTACTTTCTGCCGGCGCATCAATTTTGGTTTTTTCGGCTCTCCTGTCGACCGCATATATTCTCTGGAAACGTCGAGGTTTGTCGAAGAAAAACGTTGAAGAGGAGGTGCCTTTGTCGCTCAGAATGTTCAGTTACAAAGAGCTGCGAATTGCAACGGAGAATTTCAAGCATAAGCTGGGTAGTGGAGCATTAGGCTCTGTTTTCAAAGGAACTCTGCCAGACAACAGGCCTGTTGCGGTTAAGAGATTAGAGGGTTCCACGCAAGTAGAAAAACAATTCCGTGCTGAAATAATCACCACCGGTAGAATACAGCATGTGAATTTGGTTAGGCTCTGGGGATTCTGCGTAGAAGGCTCTCGAAGGCTACTGGTGTATGCCTACATGCCCAATGGTTCTCTAAACTCCTTCCTCTTCTCTCAGTCGGAAGACGTAGAGAAGGTGTTGGATTGGAAGACCAGGTTTGAGATCGCACTGGGTACTGCACGAGGATTAGTTTATCTGCATGAGGAATGCAGGGATCGTATCATTCATTGCGATATCAAGCCTGAAAACATTCTCCTCGACAGCGACTTGAGCCCAAAGGTAGCAGATTTTGGGCTAGCGAAGTTGGTAGGTAGAGATTTCAGCCGCGTACTGACGACCACAAAAGGAACTCGTGGATACTTGGCTCCCGAGTGGATCTCCGGCCTTCCTATCACTCCCAAGGTGGACGTATATAGCTTTGGCATGACCTTGTTGAAAATTATATCTGGCCGATGAAATTTGGATTTAAAGGTGGAGGAAAGTAGGTTGTGCTTTCCTACCTTGGCTTCATCTCAAATTCAGAGGGGAAACATAAAAGACATTGTGGATGCAAGGATAGCAGGCGAGGCAAATATCGAAGAAGTTAAAAGAGCCGCTATGGTGGCTAGGCTGTGCATTCAAGATGATGAGAATCAGAGGCCGAGCATGGGTGAAGTGGTGAAGATATTAGAAGGCACGATTGAGGTTCCTCTGCCACAAATTCCGACGTCTCTAGAAGTCCTGGTTTGTGAGGTAGACTACGAGAACACAGATAGCTACGGTGAACATTCCATGTCAGGTGGTTCCGTAACAGAAAAATAGTAGCCTGTTTTAAGTTTGGTCCACATATGGACATTAAAAGTTGTTTGCATATTTTTAGTTCATGCCGACAGGCAGAAACTAATGCATTGGTTGGATGCATTTGATTTTTTCCCTTTTTCAATAAGCGTAAAATGAATAATTAATATAACATTATTTAATCATAAATATGATTAGTTCATGCCATTCAAATTTCTCAAAATAATCAATCTGCCATCATATCTTAATGGCTTCATATAGCACAATACAATTGCCAACAAAAAATTATTGTATTTGTCAAAGACCAATTGTATATCATTCAATGCATTGTTAATGCATATGCGTGCAATGTTTAGTATTGTGTGTTGGCTTTGTTTGTCTATTGTTAGTTCTAAACGTTTTAGTAATCAAACATTCTAATAATCTGAGGAATTGTTGAGGAACTATTGGTATGAATCTTGAGACTCTGAGTTTCAATATTAACTTTTTTTAGCTAACAATAGATGTAAGTTGGCATTTTTTTGTTCTTGTTACATTGTTGTGACTTTTGCAAGTTGTGAAGGATATTGGTTGTTCACCATTGTGAAGGTTTGTGGTCCCCTACAAATATATCAAAACATACAATCTTAGCAGCGGGCAACTAAGAGAAGTAGGATACCTTTATTTCAGTACCAGAGACACATGTTTAGGTAACCCTAGTTTTTGGTCCAAAATCTACACAATCCTTGGAACCTTCATTCATGTCGGGAACGATACAAAGAAATTTAGCCTAAACTAAATCCTCAAATTTCTAGACCTCTGTTCAAATTTTTAGATTTTCTCCCTTAAAAATCACTTTGTTTTCTTCCTCAAAATGAGTAAAATAATATCAAAACCACTTTGTTTTCTTCCTCAAAATGAGTAAAATAATATCAAAATTCCTCCTTTCTCTAGGAAAAGAGAGAGAAGATCTCAAAGCTTTTTCCTTGAAACTCAATGAACCAGGAGGTCTGACCCCTTTTCTTTTTATCCACTGCACATTTCATTGCATCTCTGCAGTTGCTCTTTTTTTTTTTCTCACAATGGTTTTTTTGTTTTCTTTTTTTTTTTTTTTTTTCATCGGTAAGTAATGGGAAAATTTGCACATGCACACACCAACTAGACTAATCAACATACTACACTAAAGGAACGGCCATATGGAAATAAGCATACTATGGTATAGGGACGCTCATATGCAGTTAGTTGCTAATCAAACAAATTATAAAATACCTATTCAAGACTTATTTTGCTTTTCTTGTTAATTTACAAGTATTTCATGGGCTATGTTCTATTAACATAAACCCCAAATAGTAAAAATTAGAAACAAGAATTAACTGAGGTGTCATATTACACCTATCCCAAATTGGAATAACTCATTGAAATTATATTTCCATTTTTTATACTAGGTAGAGAAGAAGCTAACGGTGACTGAAATTCCTCTTTTTATTCACATGTTCAAAGAGCAATGCAAATGGTCCTAATTGAAAAACCCTCCAAAAATTAAAGGAAGAAACCACAAAAGATGATCGTACATTCAAACAAGAACCTATAAACTTGGTGAAATGGCCGCTAAGCCCCCATGGATTCCTTCACCATGCAACATCGAAACCCTACATTTCTAAGATTTGTAAACATAGTTTTTCTTGATAGTCTTTTGGGCATGCTTACCTATGATGATCTTTACATTTCCCTTGATCTTGTACTTATATATAGTGATTTTGTTGCCCTCATCAGTCTTGTGGTTCAAACTTAAGATCTTATGAGACAAAAGCAGTATTCTATAGTTTTCTAATAGAGACCACTTGTTCAACTACCATTGCACACATTCCTTAGAAAAAATTGACTCAATTGCTATTATAAACATATCACATCTAAATTATATATAATTTATAACATTTTGATTTACAACATTTGCAAAAGTACAGAAACCAATTATCACACTGTGCCCTTGTTTCAAGATTACACAATCCCTAATCACAACATTAACCCATAATTGAACCCCCGACTCATTAAACAAGGAATAATATAAATATGGGTAAAATTGTACCTAAATGGCATGGATCATGTAGAGAACTATCCTAATGCTTAGGTACTGGAAAGAATGGAAGACCTACAAAATGAGCTTCGAGAAATAAAAATTAGTGAAGACAAAAGCAGTGGTAGTTGTGAATAAATATCTCTTCTACCTAAGCTCAAGGTAGTCATTCAATTGGATGTGGACTTGTTTTTTTTTTTAAATCAATTGGACTTGTAAATTATGTAAAATTTTATCTAAACCTGCACAAGAGCATCTAGCTAAAAAATAAGAACGCAACTTGCAGTATAACATAAGAGAAAATTGAGAGAAGAATAAGAAAAAAATTGTTTCATGTTGATTTACACATGAATGAATTACATAATATAGAGCCTTCATCAAAACAAAAAAGCGAAGGAAAAGCTAGAATAAAACAAAAAAAACATAGATATTCCTTAGTTAGCTTAACAACTAAGCAAACAACATAATTATCTGCAAAACATTGATAAAACAAATTGTGGTGTTTGTTATCCAATAAATACACAAAAAAAAACAAAAAAACCAGCTATTGTATATTGTGCTAACACTCCCCCTTAGGTCTAACTAAGGAGACTAAAGCCTAAGGAAAGTAGAGAGGAAAGAGGGAAAACCCACTGGGAACAAAACCCCCCCTCAAAAATAAACACTAAATCTACATGGCAGCTTCTATGCTACAATGTCCTTCACCCTGAGAAAGTCTCGTAGAAAGTGAACTCATTTCCGCCTCCACAAAGAAGAGAAAGAATGTCAATATAGAATGTAGCCTGGTGAATGTTATAGTAGGTTCCTTTGTAACAAATGACGCCTCTTCCTTTTGGAAGATAGAAACCTCGAGCTATCAAACTGTTGAATTCCCACTCAAGTGAAGGGTATCAAGGGATCAAAATGATTGGTTATGAAAAGAGCTCATATTTATCCAATCTAAACTAGCGACTCTGCAATACAAGACTCAAGAACAGTGACCATTGAAGTTTGAGATTTTTTCAGATGTGAATCAGGATGTGGCAAGATAGTAGCATCGATTGGCTGAGCGAGAACAAGAGAATCCAAACCAAAAGAATATGTATCTCCATGTGAGCTGACATTGGAGAGATGGCATGCGTCCTCAATATTGTCATCATGATCAAGGAGAGATTCAACAAACAAATTATAAATGTTTGATAAGATGATATCTCTCTCATCATGAGGACAAGAATGAACATGTTGAAGAGAATCTGAGGTAGCATTTGAAGAAGCCAAAATCTTTGTCAAGCTAGTAGGTGGAGGGGACTGAATAGATGTCGATACTAGAGGTGTAGAAAGATGAAAATTGGGAGGAGATGTCTCTATGTAATCAAGACAATCAAGACTCTTCTAGTAAGTGATTTCCTCTTCAGTGTCATCATCATGCATAGGACCATAATCATTATCAAGGGAGAGAAGTATGTCTATAGTTAGATCATCTGGGAATGGAGGTTTAGATGAATACATAAACAAAATTAACAGACAACCCTCAAGACAACAAATTTTTTTATTCTAAAACATCTCCAACCTTCAAAAACTACAAACGATTGTTAATGCATCTTCTTCCCCACACCCATGCACTCTGATACCATGTAAAATTTTGGATCTAGCTGAAAAATAAGAACACAAGTTGGAGTATAACAAAAGAGAAAATTGAGACCAGAATAAGAACAAAATTGTTTCATTGATTTACACATGAATGAATTAAATAATATATAGCGCCTTCGCCAAAGCAAAAAAATGAAAGAAATGAAAGAATGGAACTAAAAAAATATAGATATTCCTTAATTAGCTTAACAACTAAGCAAACAATACAATTATCCGTAGAACATTGATAAAACTGATTGCGATGTTTGTTATCCAAGAAAAGCATGGAAAAACAAAAAAACTAGATATTGTAGATTGTGCTAACAAATTGAAAGGTAACTTGGTTCAAATAAAAAAGAACCACTCTCCATCTAGATGGTTATTTTATGCAAATCAACTATCTCCACTCTTTAGGGGACAACATCTTTTCCTTCGCCGCATCCCTTTCGTTGCTCTCATCTAGCAGATTTAAACTTCTTTAATTTTTGCCATCACATGAACCAAGCTGGCCCTTAAGTCATGCGCTCTCCTCTCTTCCTAGTGTTGGCTTCTCTCCTTTTACACAAATAATATTTTGTTGATTTCTTTTAGACAATTGGGCAACACGTGTTAAGTAAATCTTTAAGATGAAACTATAGCATGCCCTCCAAGTTATGTCTTGAATGGAAAATGTGGAAGCCTTGATAAGGCATGTAAGCTATGCTACAAGATACCATAACATGAGAGCTACAACCCATGTGCCCTTCCTCCAGCAAAAATCATAGTGAAATTCCCTTGTGGCATATATCTTGAGTATATATTTTTATTTTTATCTTGATACGCCTCAGTTTTGTAAATATTGTGCTATGGGGATTAAGGACTCACAAAGGATCCCTTGTCAACATAATTTTTGGATGATATTCTTAAGGACAGTAAATCAATTTTACCTATTTACACATTGTATTTGATTATTAAAGATTTAGGTAAATTGTGTTGTCAAGTCTGCATTGACAATAATACAAGCATATGAGCATACTATTTGGATAATGTATTTCCTCTTCACTTATTGTGTCTAGTTGAACACGATATCTGTAGACTATTATAGGAATTTTGCACTAACCATATCATGGTATGTTGATTCCACAATAGATATAAGGAAATAAAACTAAGAAATTTCTTCATATGCCTCACACATAAGTAACATCTCATAATCCTTGTAATCCCCTTTATTTTTCTACATCATTTGTGGACACTTCCATTCGATAACTCAATGATCTCAAGTATTTTTATTGAAATTTTCTATTATGCAATTCATTTCGAAGCTATTATATTTTAACAATGTCTTCATCATCAAACATTTAGAAATTCTATTTAGTTTATGTTGTTTAGAAGTTTTATTTAGTAGCAGTTGCATTTGTCTTCTATTTTGTCATCTTGTTCAGTTATGATTGTTTCTAGATCTTGTTATCGTATTTCTTCTATTCTTATTCTATGTATGTGCAATACAATATTTTGTATATGGCAATTGCATAGTTTCATTCCAATATGTAACTTTTGGGTTCTTAAGATTTTTTTTGAAGTTTGAAGATCAACTAGAATATGATTGGTTAAGTATTTAGAATATATTATAGATTTAAAAACTATCCATGATCATCTGAATTAGAAATTAGGGTGCAAGTTGCATTCTACTTACTTTTTTTTTTTTTTTAGATATTTGACAAATAAATCTAATTTCCTATCATTTATTGCAAATGGTCTTACAGATCTACTTGTTATAGATCCAAATATTTCCAAATTTAGCATTGAATTTATTTTAGTTTGGCATTTACTTATCTTAATTCATTTGTTAAATTAGTTTTCAATTGCAGATCTACTCTAACGTTGTTGTAACCTAACATTCCACCATGATTGAAAGGTATGATACCTTTCATTTAATCTTAAATAATTTATAGCCAACATAATTCAATTGTTAGGGTAATATATCTTTACAAAATCTCTACTCATTCAGGATTTCTCTTTATTGTCATATCATAAAAGAATTCTTTATGTCAATGATTCAATATTCTTCTAAATGTTTATTTTTTGGATCAAATTTGCCAAATAATTTTTTTCCCTAATTTAAGCTTCTTCCATATTCAATGTAAACCAAATGTAATTAATCATACTTGGTTTCTTTCCCATTGTCTTTGATCCAAATATTCATTTATGAAGAATCTATATCAACTTTTTGCCATCACCCAAATGTGCTAGTATAGTTCAAGCTACAAAACATAATTGAATAACACTCCTCTCCCTAATTTTGGCGGCTATAAACATTGTCATGACACTATTTACTTTTTGACATAGCGGATAAGGAACTATGGAGCCACACCACAAAGTTGTATCCTCTAGGTATGTTTTACGAGTAACAATACTAACATTTGCATTCAAAAAACTGCTACCATTTCAATTTCTCAATTACAAAATGACAAGCTTAGAGAAAAATGAGAATTAACAAAAGCTACAAATCACAAGTGGAAACATATGAATGTATAGAGAACACTACTCCTTGTAACACGAAAAATGTGCTAAAACATAGTAGACTATGTAGAGCTGGGGATTTAAAATACAACATTGATGGTTGCTTGTTTGATTCACTAGAACCCCTACAAGAACATCAACTCACTTCCATACAACAACAGAATGATGTGATTGACCATTTCTTATGCAACCTTGCTAGATATGACATAGAGGCAACTCACTAATTCAACTTTAAAATTCATCATGAAATTTTATACAAATGAACCATATTCAAGATAGAGACACTTATCTATGATGCATGTGATTGTCTGGAAAGACAAAAATAATAGAAAAAGAAAGAGGACTATGCGAAGATATTTTTTGTATCCATTGGGTCTCAAAATGGCTGAATATACAAACATGTGTTTATTCAATGACAACGGGTAAAATCACTTGCATTTCATTGAATCATCAAACACAAAATCTTATTGTTTACTCTTCCATGATGCCAATCCACCTTTAGGTCATTTTGAGCCACTTTTACAAATGGAAAACAAAAATACCAAATACAAAGGAAAGCTAACATTGTGAAAAGTTAAAAGAACAATCAGAGATAAAATTGCACCTCCATGTTCTATGTAAAAAGACATGAAACAACTACAAGCTACTAAAATTGGTTCAAACCAATATAGAAAACCTAAAAGATTCAACACCACCAATATGGCAATAATTAAAAAAACCAAATCCGACAATCTAAACCCTCACTCACCAATATCACTTCGTCAACTAAAAATGCAAATTAGAACCCATAAGCTTATAGATGTTGAAATAATTCCATAGTACAAGTGGCCACAACAAATAGTAAACAATCAATCCTTTGAACAAAAATCTAAGACAAAGACTAGTTTGTTGTCATCGGTAGAAATATTTGAACAAATAATCCAAGACACACCTAAGTATACTTTTTCAATTTTCCTAATGTCACACTTAAAAAAAGACACCTAGATATTTAAGGACAAAGAAATGAACACTTATCAAACTCTACTATATTTTGAAGCTCCTATAATAGGAAATACAATATGCAAAATTTGTAACAATGATTACAATAGCATATGCTACCAAAATATGCAATGGCACACAATATTCGAAGTAATAAATCATTGCAATATGTACAACATCTCTCACAACTAGAAGAATGACTAATTTCACTTAGAATTGAATTTGCAAAATCATGGGAACTAGGACATAGAAGATCGTAGTTAGGCTTGAGTGGCTCGATTATTAATGTCCTTGCAAACATAGACATAATACAAATAACACTACCACAATCTATCAATAACACAACAACAATTACAGTTTTTTCTAAAGAGGCACATGGAGTGCAAAAATGCGTTTCTAAAAGGAATGGTGTGACCAAACATTATAATGCAAGCTCTCATAAAACTATCAAGAACACTACTTCACAAAATGCAAAATTTGAAAATTAGGCAAGATTGGGAGGAAATCCTACAAAACAACTCGAATAATCAAGAAAAAAATGAATTAAATGAAAGTGATACTGACACAAATAGTGACAAAAAATAAGAACATCCATCAAAAAATTTGATACATGGATTCACCAAATCTAGATGCGTTCACCAAATGCAAGATAAAATTCTCAATATTGCACCCGCACAAGACAATTATGCAATAGGTATTTTCTAAGATAAATATGTTGAAGAAATAAACTTCCCAACACTTTTCTTCAATAGTCCATGTGATGATGATATTCTTAAAATTTTTACAAACCAAAAGATTGCACAATGGGAATTGTTAAGCTCACAAAGAAAATTTTCATATCGCACAACCAACCTGTTCTTCAAAACCATCAAAGCACTTATACAAGTCTTGTCAACAATGTGGGTCAAGATATGAAAAGGACAACTTAAAGGTAGGAAACTACTTGGAAAAGACATCAAACAAAAGCCAAACCTAGAAAAATGATAAAATCAAATATTGGTTACATTGATCTCAAAAGAATAAGAATTTCTCTAGATTAACTTTAAAAATTGTCTTTGCAATGATCTGAAAACTAGGACAATTAACTTTATTCCTTACATTCACTAGCACAGAGCACAATTGGGGACCCTTGACGACAACTCTACAACATCTATATGATCTACACTACTCCAAACTAGAATAACAGAGAACCATTACTCAAACCCAAAACCAAAAATCCCAACTTATCAAGAAAGATCCAATAACATGTGGACAATAGTATATGAATAGGATAAATGCAATGAAAAAACAATTTTGTTTTTAATAAGACTTTTTTTGGATACATCATAGACTAGTTTTTTAGTAACTGGATTTCAAAATCCAAGTAATGAACATAATCATTTTTTAATATGGACCAAAGGTGCACCAATATACGGGAAAGCTACCTCTAAAGATATTGTGCACTTTATTGAAAAGTATATTAATTGTAGCAAAAAACACTTAGACTCTGCAGTAGCATCTTTAAATAAGTATCACCACATAGAGCAATGTATGAGAAAGAAAAATTCAAGTTATAAATACAACTTTCCATTTCCACCAATTCAAAACACAACAATACTTGAACCATTGTTAGAAAGAAATGAAAAAATAATCTCAACTACTACTAAGATCTACTCAAAATTGGAAGTAGCAAATTACGATGCCTTCTTCACTATACAAGGGTTCTTATATGAAATCCAAATAACTAAGCATGAATATATCATAGCACTAAGGTCCCACAATTTATAGACCAATGCTATTACTAAAAAGAAAGCCCTCACAAATATTGAACAATAGTTTCGCAAGAGAAATACCCCAACTATGGAAAGCCAATATAGATGCATAATTTTTACTCAACACATATGTCACAGTGATGCATTGCAGCTCCTACATTGCAAAAGTAGTTAATTCAATGATGCATCCATTCAGTACAAAATATTAAGATCATAAACACAAAAATATAGATGCCATCAAAATTATAAGAAAACTTGGCACTGCACTACTAAACTTAAAACAAATGTCATCACAATAGGCTACTGACATTGTCTTGCCACTGCCACTAAATTACAACTCATGAAAATGTGTATTCATTGACACAAGCCCTGACAATGATAGGATATTTATAATAAAACCTCACAAATAATTAATCAAAGAACTAGATGGATCTGAAAAAGATTATTTTTAAACATCTAATCAACTACTACCTTGAACGACCATTCGCAATTGCTACAATATGCCTTGCATAATTTATTTCTAGCTATAACAAAATTGGTAATAAGATCAAGAAAAAAAGAAAACTAAACATAATAACGTTTATTAGTTACAACAAGCATATTGACATAGGAAAACTACTATAGAGAATAACTAGTGCTCTTTGTGCCATTTACAATAAATGAAAGAACATTGTAACATAATTTTCTCTCATGGGAAAGTGCATATTCACTCCATGAGAAAAAAATTCAAGCAAACTGCACAAAATTTTCAAAGTCCACTTATCCTGCATGGGTTGGCATTGATAAAACCATTGACGAACTAAAAATTGGAAAGGCTAATGATACGAATAAGTCCTATGTACCAAATACACCTAGACAAGAATAGCTATATGATATAGGAGATGATATTGAAAACACAAAATAGAAAAACAGGAATGCAATCATTCATAGTGCATTCAAAATAGCTCAAAATACATAGATCACTGTGAAAAATGAGTATTACATATTAAGAGAAATGATAAACACAAAAACGTCAACAAATTGTCAAAGACATTTCCATTAAAAAAATGAAAAACATTCAAACGCCATTGCATTTGTTTCTCACTAGTGGAGCAGGAACTGGAAAGACTTTTACAACAAGGGCCATCTACCAAGCACTTCTTCACATCTAAAACACCTCCATGGAAAATGATCTAGACAAACCAAAAGGATAAATAACTACATATACAAGGAAAGAAGCATTCAACATAAGTGGAACTACATTGCATTCGACATTTCACATACCTATCAACAAATCAAACTTTATACCACTTAACACTAAGAAACTTGATGTCAAAACATTTTAGCCAATTATGTATCCTTCTAATTAATCAAATTTTACTAGTTAGTTCAAAATTGATCTGATACATTGACAAACATTTACATGACATAATGCAAGAGCCCACCACCTCCTTCGGTGTTATAGATACAAATATTCTATGGCAACCTCTACCAAACACTACTTGTACTTGACTCCGATATCTTTAAAAATAAATCCACTTCTATAGGATTGCTCCCATATAATTTTTGGATAGACAATGTCAAGTGCCTCATACTAACAAAAATAGTGGGACAAAAGGATGATATTTTCATCTCAATCCTCAACAAAATACTCATAGTAAAAAAAATAGATAATGACATTGAATATATTAATCAACATTTTTTAAAGGAGCCACCATTTGAACTGACACCAGCTTTCCTCTTCTATAGAAAATATGACATCAATGAGCACAAAAATAAAATGCTAGCAAAAATTGTAGGAGATATGAGTGTCTTTCATGCATTGGATTAACAAGAAACAAATACAAACACTATTCCTCTATATGACCACACCACTACTCTACCACCCCAAATTCACGTGAAACCAAATATATTAGTTAAGATGTATGAAGGCAATTATAATACTCAAGATGGTCTTGTCAATGGATTAGATGGTATTTTAAAAATTTATACAAAACACAACGACCTTGACATCATTTCAATTCAAGTCATCAATCTAAAAGTTAGAGTACAACAATGTAATAAATTTGCCCATTGTTATGCTTCTTCTATTCACAAAGAATGGACTCCACTATTTTGTGTAACTAAATCTATTCAAAAAATACATAGAGGGACAAACACTACAATTAGAAAATAGTTCCCAATTCAAACATCATGTGCAAGCACTATACATCGATCACAAGGTCTTACAATGGAGTCCATGACATTTGATCCAATTGGCATTATACACCATGATTAGAAAGCTAAAAATGGGTCCCAGCAACAAGGCTTGATGCGGTACCCAAGTACAAAGAAATCTCTATAAAATGGAGAAAAAGGAAAAAACCCATTGGGAAAAAGATCCTCACCTAAAAGAGATGAAATCATGCTAAACAAACATGAAGGAAGGAAGGCCTCACAAAGACCCCCCAAGGAAAAATTCCTTCACCTCGAGCATAGAGAGCAATTGAAGGTAGTGTGGAAATGCCAAAGGTTTTGTGAAGATGTCAACAACCTCTTCCTCTATAGGAATGAGCTCCAAGGTGAGTGAACCATATTGAATAAAATTCCTGATGAAGTGTATGTGGATATTAATATGCTTCATCCACTAATGCTTCACTGGATTGCGGGAAATGTGTAGAGCACTCTGATTATCACACCGAAGAAGTGTGGCACTATGTGTAGAGAACTCAGAGAGCATCTTAGGGTTATACCCTCACTAGTAGAGACTTAGAAACTTCGAGCATCGCATCAGACTAACAGGAATTAACAGAGAAATATTTTTCCGTCTTTGATGAAGGAGAGCTACTTCTCAGGGGGAGTAGTTGGTTATAACAATTGGTATTTGTAATTAGTTCTATGAACTGGTTATATCTAGTTTTTGTATTGCTTTGGCATTTGATGTCAAAGGGGGAGTGATATCTATGGAAAAACACATAATATTTTTGAGAGATATTATGTATTTTGATTCCTGGTAATTGATCTCTTTGGGAGATTATTGGTTTTTGGTTTTTGGCATTTCTGCTTTGGCACTTAGATGGTTTTTCCATCTTGTGTTGCCATCAATGCCAAAGGGGGAGATTGTTGGTATTATGGATGTGTTGCATTATTTTTGTCATTGATGTCAACACTTGTCAATGCTTATTAGCACTGGAGATCTTTGATTATGTTGACTGGCATGTTCAGTCTCTTATGCACAATCACCAATATCTAGTTCACCGACAGTTTATATTGTTCACTGCCACAAAGGATGACTTTTTATCATCTGGAGATTACTTGGTTATGTCAAAGAAATGGTTTGGACACTTGGTTTTGGTGATTTGGTTATTTGTCTAATCAAGTTTTCTTATTTGTTGTTACCGGCAAATTGGTCTAGGTAATGGACCGGCAAGTGTTATCTATTCCAAATCAGCATGGTAGGTTATATAGATGATTTATTTATTGGTTATTATTGTAAATGCATTAATCCGACATGATGTATAGGAAGGACATAGGGAATGTAATAGGTATTACAAGATTATAATATTCAATATATACGAATATAAGAAGAGCTATACACGCAGACATCATTTGAAGGTTCAAGGAAGGTATGAAGAAGATAATCAGAGCTTAACTAGTACTGAATCCAACATATGAAGATGCTATTTTGAGAAATGCATTATCATTAGGTTTAACTATCCAACTGTAGTCAGTGTGACTCCCATTTTGTGATTGAGCAGTGAGCTCTGGCCAGTTGGCCTTTTTACATGTGCAGACCCCATTTGTACACACATACTATTTGTAGTAGTATCATCTGATAGTCAGTAAGGTTTCCCACCATGGTATTTCCCCTTATAGGGTTTCCACATACAAATATCCATTTTATGTGTCGTGGATGTTATTTGTCTTCCTCTTTCATGCATTAAACATTACTGGTACTATAATTAACTATTAAACTATCAACTGGCATTAAGTTTGGTTTACCGGTATTATGAATTAAGTTTGATTAAGTTATATTTGAGTCGAAATTAATAGACAATTGATTCACACACCCCCCCCCTCTCAGTTGCCTCTGGGTACTAACAATTGGTATTAGAGCTAAGTCCTCTTTTTGCAAAAGTTTAACAGCTTGAGGAGATTCTATGGCAACTAACTATTTTAGGAAGGACAGTCCAAAGCTTGATGGAACTAACTATGGTATATGGAAAATCAGAATGGAGACACATCTGAATTGCATTGGAAGAGATATATGGGATGTTACAAACAATGGCTATATTGGTCCTACACATAGTCAACTTAATCCACCAAACTTGGCTAAAGATCAGGAGAATGATTGCAAAGCAAGAGAAGCACTTTTGATCGCATTGTCAGATCAGCAAATCATGGGATTATCAGACCAATCCACTGCTAAAGCTATTTGGGACAAATTGGAGACATTGAATGAAGGTGATACCACTGTCAAAATTGTAAAACTGGAATGCTTCCAGGTTAGGTATGAAAATTTGAAAAAATGGAAGAAGATGAAAGGATTTCTGCTTTTATGGAAAGAGTTAATGAAATTGTTTTGGGTATACAATGTTGTGGAGGATTCTTAAGTGAAGATGAAATTGTATCTAAAGTTTTAAGATAATTTCCACTGGCATACAAAATGAAAGTAACTGCTATTAATGAATTAAGAACAATGCCTAATACATCAATATCTAGAGATACCTTGGTTGGAAAACTTTCAGCCTTTGAACTTCAGAAATTTGGTCTTGTTGCTACAATTAAGATAGATTTAGCCTTCAAAGCATCATCATCTGCAGCATCATCATCATCATCATCATCTGATAAATCTGATTGGAAAGCACTTTATGCAAGACTACTTGCAGACATCAAGAGAGAGAATGAAGAATTGGAAGAGCTTGAAGCACTATTTGCAAGGAAAATGCCTAAAGGTCCAGGTGGAAGTAAGTATGTAAAGCACCATTTAAATGTTTTGACTACAATAAAATTGGTCATATGGCATCTAGGTGTCCTGATAGACATGCAATATTGAAAGAAGCTAAAAGAACATACAAGCCTAACCCTGAATATCAGAGATACAGATTTAAGAAGAATAGATACAAATCATGTCACTATGTTGATGAAGGAGTTACTGATGATTCTAATGAGGAACAGGTAGAGAAGGCCCTGATAGCTAAAATTGAAGAAAAGGATGAATGGATCATTGATTCCAGATGTTCACATCATATGACTGGTGATAAAAGTAAATTCTCAACCTTTCAAGAATACAATGGAGGTCTAGTAAGATTTCGGGATGATAAAGCTTGTTTGATTAGAGGAAAAGGCACTATATCTTTTGATGGTAAGCACAATACTGACAACGTTTATTATGTTGAAGGTTTGAAGCATAATCTTTATAGTGTTGGTCAATTAGTTGAAAAGGGATTTCAGTTATAATTCAAGAATGATAAATGCAAAATCATGAATAGAACTAGTTTGGAAATTGCAACCGGTAATCAGACTAGAGGTAGTATCTTTCACTTGAATAACAATGAGAATACATGCTTAATTGTAGATATTGATGAAAGTTGGTTATGGCATAAGAGACTTTGTCATGTAAATTTTGATTGCATTGTGAAGATCAGTGCAACTAAGGCAGTAAGGGATCTACCTAAGATTGTAAACCTCACAATTCAGTATGTAAGGAATGCCAATTCGGAAAGCAAGTTAGAGCAACTTTTAAGTATTCCAGAAAAATCCAATAATGTTCTTGATTTAAATCATACTGATTTATGTGGTCTAACAAGAACTAGAAGTTTATAAGGAGATAGATAGTTTATGCTAATCATTGATGATTATTCTAGAATGTGTTGGGTTACTTTTCTCAGGGAGAGATCAGAAGCTTTTGGGAAATTCAAATTATTCAAGGAAATGGTAGAGAATGAAACCGCTAAGAAAATCAAATGTTTAAGATCAGATCAAGGAGGTGAATTCACATCTAAGGAATTTAATACATTCTATGAAGTGAATGGAATCAGAAGACAGTTATCCCTCAGACACCCTTGCAGAATGGAGTTGTTGAAAGGAAGAACAAAACTATTTTGGATGTAGCTAGAAGTATGATATCAAAAGCAAACCTACCTCATTTATATTGGAGAGAAGTAGTGAATTCAATGGTTTACGCATTCAACAGAGTTCACATCAAAGGTGAAACCGGTAAGACCCATCATGAACTATGGTTTGGTAATACTCCTACTCTTAAATATTTTAGAATATTCGGAAGCAAATGTTATATTAGGAGAGATGATTATATTGGTAAATTTGATCCTAGAAGTGATGAAGGAATATTTCTCGGTTATTCATCTAAGAGGAAGGCATATAGATGTTTTAATAAGAGGTTGCAGAAAATCATTGAGAGTACAAATGTGAAGATTGATGAACAGTTTAGAGGTAATTCAAGGTCTATGGACTCTGAACCGGTAGTTGAGATAATCACAAATGAACCTATACATAATGTTGATCTAGACACACTGGCATCATCTAAGAATTCCACAGTGACTGAAGAACATCAGCAAGTGAATACACCCAGGTATGTAAGATTGAATCACCTCGAAAGTCAGATAATTGGGAATAAGTATCAAGGTGTAATGACTAGAGGAAGACTGGAAAATGAAGAGGTATGTCTAATTTATCAAATTGAACCCGCATCAGTTAATGAGGCATGTGAAGATAAACATTGGATTAAAGCTATGGAAGATGAATTGGAACAAATTGAAAAGAATAACACATAGGCATTGGTTCCCCGACCTAAAAACAAAAATGTAATAGGAACTAAATGGGTATTCAAAAATAAACTTCATGAAGATGGTAAGGTAATCAGAAACAAAGAAAGATTAGTGTGTAAGGGATATTCACAGAAAGAGGGAATTGATTACAATGAAACCTTTGCACCGGTAGCTAGAATTGAGACAGTCAGACTATTTCTAGCATTTGTAGCACACAAAAACTATAAAGTATATCAAATGGATGTTAAATGTGAATTTCTAAATGGTGATCTTGAAGAGGAATTTTACATTGAACAACCTGATGGATTTTCTTTGACAAATAACAAAGATATGGTTTGCTAGTTAAGGAAAGCTTTATATGGATTAAAGCAAGCTCCTCGAGCTTGGTATGCTAGATTAGACAAATATCTTTTGAAGCTTGGTTACACTAAAGGTAATGTTGACAACAACTTATGTTTCAAAGTGACTAATGATGACATCTTGGTTATTGAATTTTTTGTTGATGATATAAATTTTGGAGGAGAAGATGGATTGTCTAAAGACTTTTCTAATAAGATGCAGGAAGAATTTGAAATATCTATGATTGGGGAGATAAAATTATTTTTAGGATTATAGATTTCACATATTGATAAAGGTATATTCATATGTCAATCTAAGTACTTGAAGGAACTACTAAAGAAATTTGGTATGGAAAACTCTAAACTGGTAAGTACTCCTATGACCACAACTAACAAACTATCATTAAAGGATGAATCAACACCTGTTAATCCAACAAGATATAAATCTATGAGTGGAGGTTTACTATATTTGACACAAACAAGACCTGATATTATGAATGTAGTATGTATTTGTAAAGCAGAAAATCATGATCGAACCCTAAGTGTTTCCCCCACCACTCTGAGGAGAGGGGAAGGAGGTCACTAGGGTTGACGGTTTTCACTTAGGGGAGACTTTACATTCAAAAGAGGGGTTGAAACCCACAAGACCCAATCCCACACAATGCAAGATTGGATTCTAAATGAGTTTCAAGGGTTAAGACAACAAGGCTACCCTCTTTTGTAAAGAATGTAGATAGAAGGATTAAGCTAGGAATGCATAAAAAGTGAGAAAGATTCACTTATAAACAGAGATAGGAATATAGGATGAAGTTGCAGACCTGGAATTAGTAGTAAATTGTCAAGACGAAACTATCCTACAAATTTGAGCAAAAGTTGACAGGACGATGGCGCTCGGCGTGCACACGGTCCTCCTAAAAATCCGCAAAATGAAGGGGGATCTGTTCGTCTCTGCATAAGGATTCCAGATCTTCAATTACAGTCACGTACCTACAACCTACACACAGAAAAGAGAGGATGATTGGGGGGTTAGAGATTAGGGGTTTGCCCTTAGGTCAAACCCCAATTTTGGAATTAACCAAGAAATGAGAATACTGTAAATGTAAATGATTGTAATGTAAAACAAGTACTAGTACCTTGTTATAAGAATGTTTGTATTCTTACATGTGAAGGTGTAGATGTTGTTGTATGTTGTATGTTGTATGTGATCTCCTCTTCAATGGTTGAATCCTTGTCTTGAATGCAACACTTAGCCTTGAATGGAGATTTAGAATGATCAATTGCTTGAAGGAATGCTTGAATGCTTGAATGCTTGAATGTTTGAATATCGTTTTTGCCTTTTTTTTTTCATCTTACCAAAATGGGAGAGGAAATGTAGTTTATATACTTGCCAATTAGGGTTAAAAGACCGATTTTTCTGACCTTAGGCTGACCTGGGAAGATTATTTTCCAATTTGCAAACATAAAGACCCGAGACCCAAAAGAGACCGGGCCCAAAAATAGGGCTAGGGACCAGGGCGCTGGGCGCCATGGTCCTGGGGGACCAGGGCGCTGGGTGCCCTAGTCTTGAAGGACTAGGGCATTGGGCGCCATGGTCCCACCTCCAGGGACAACAAGGTGCAAGGAGGATCAGGCCAGGGTGCTGAAAAATGCAGTTTTTGGTGTCATGAACAAGTTTCGGGGTCTCCATTTAGGTTCAGTGTTGCGTTGCCATCGTGAAGACCCAAATGCGGTCGAAATTGCAAGTGTCACAATTTTAGGACGTTACATTTAGCCCGCACTTTAGTGGGAGTATAAGCGTACGCCCATACTTCCGGTAAAGTAGAAGGAAACAACATTGAAATACTTTCACCACGTCAAGGAGGCAAGACACACCAAGCCCCCAGTGGACTAAGGATCTTACGACTTCGATTGACAAAGTAAAAGGGAAGATCACGAGTGAGAACCATGACTATCAGTAGTAAGGTTCCCTCACTATGAGTCATGCAAGAAAAATACCAAAAAATTTCAAGGCAAAGCTAAGTTCGCCAAGAAATTTTTGAGTATCCTGAAGGGATAGATGGGGTGTATGCCCCCCTACGTTAAAGCGATCGCACACGCCTCAATGGGGGTGATTGATTTAAGGTAGTGATACACATAAGAAATGAGAAGGGAAAGGAGCACGTTATCACAAAGATTTAGCCCCCAAGTGTGAGATAAACCCAAGGATAATAGACACAAAACACAAAGCACGAGGTGACTTCGCCTTCCTCGGGGTCAGTATGTTGTATGATAATTCATGTAGATCATATGTATGTATGCATAATTGTTCTTCATTCCCCAATCAAGGAAGGTCACCTAGAAGAAGGGAACACATGTGTATTTTGAGTCAACATGAGAGAGACCAAAAGAGATCTCAATGCTTTGCATCGTCCTCAAGTAGACAACACTAAGGACAACAAATAGAAGAATGAGAATAACACATAGAAGAAGTAACAAAAGAAAGAGAGGAGGAGAGAATCTGCTATGCTAATGAAACTAGTCTAGCACATCATCTACCCCCCGATCTTGCTGATCAATGTTTCAGGAATGTAGGGAACATGCTAGAGGAGGAACATCCAACACAGCAGATGGAGCTATCACAAGATCCAAACAAGGGCTATGTTCATGTTCCAAGCCACGTTGTTCTTGTCTAGGAGCTAAGATAAGTGCTTTAGAAAATTTGTTAGATAAATGGTTATCAACATCAACAAATTCATATTCACTATCAGAAGCAAGAGAAGTAACATTTTCATCATGAATAACATTTTCATCTATATCATCATCAAGATTTATAAAAATAGGATCTTTAACTCGCACAGGATCAAAACCATCATGCATCTTATGTTTAGGAGATTTTGGAGAAAATGGAATAATGCTTGTTGAAGGTGTTTTTGGGGATTGCAAAGTTTGAGAAGCAGCTGCTTGAGCTCTAAGACGACGCTTTCATCGACGTTCACGTGTAGAACGATTTCGTCTAGTCTTAGTAGGAAGTTGAGAAGATTGAGGAGGAGGAATGTTCTCATCCTTATCATTTGGGTGTTTAGGTTGTGGTCTCTTAGGCTGGATAATAGGAGAAGAGGAAGGTCTCTTCTCTCCATAAGAGGAAGGAGGAGGAACTACTCCATATAAAGAAGGAATATTTGGTTTAGGAAGGAGACCAAGTCCATCATGACGAGGAGGTATATGTCTACTTTTAGAAAGTTTATTAGACATAGACATAGTCACATCCATAGGAATGGGTTGGGAATCTTCTTGAGGAAAGATATTAGTTTTATCTTTCAAAGGAAGAACTTCCTTCTCAAGAACGATAGGAATATCAAGTTTGGGTGTTCTAGGTTCACTTAGAGATAAGATCATATCTATTTTCCACTTTTGATAAGATTTGAAAAGATGATCACTTCGTGGAGGAAGAGATTGGAATTGTTTAGGCCAAAAGTAATCAATAGGAATGCTAGAAGTTCTTTCAGCTGGTTTAAAGAGACTATGATTGATAGTAACAACTTCACCATTATGGGGAAATTTCAAACACTTGTGAATAGGAGAAGCGATAGCTTTCATGGAAGATAGCCAAGGATAGCCTAGCTTCACACGAAATTGTTCAGACGATGGAATAATAGCAAAGCTCACATCAAGGGATTTATTATGGACCTCAATAGGTAATGTAATAGAACCAATTGCAAGAGAAGAAAATGCATCAAATAGTTTCACAACCACATTTGTTCTGTCATAGATCACTTTATTCAATTGTAAAGTAAAAAGAAATTCTTCAGTAATAACATTAACCATGCACGAAGGATCAATAAGCACTCCACGACAAGGTGTATTCTTGACTTTTGCAACTATGTATAAAGGACCATCAGGTGCCCTAATAGTTTCATTAGAATCCAATGTGATGGAAGGTTCTTTAGGGATTTTCTGCTGCTCCACAAAGTTAATCACATTCGGAGTCATAGACACAAGACCATCAGATGAGAAAGAGGAATCATTAGTCTCAATCGCATTAGAGGTATGAGAAGGTAATGGATCAGTAAAAATCTTGAGATTTTGATTAGGAGGAGCTACAGATGTATTTCCTTTATCATTCACACCAGAAACAGAGATAGTATTATTATCAATCAAATCTTGAATTTTACCCTTTAAAGCAAAACATTTTTCAGTATCATGCCCAGGTTGACGATGAAATTCACAAAAAGATTTGTTATCAAAATAGGGTGAATTAATCTTTGCAGGATCTATTTGCCTTATAGGAGGAAGAGTAAGCACATTTTGTTCCAATAACTTATTCATAATACTATGCAATGATTCATTCAAAGGAGTAAACTTTCTTTCTTTCTTGAAAAACTTAGAAATAGGAGGCACACCTGATGCTGCATTCACATTGTTGATGATGTTTTCATTGAATTTAATGGACTCTCTATTCGGTTTAAACTTTCCAAATGGTTGTTGACTACTATCACCCTTATCACTCGGAGCCATAGGATTTGCTTGTTCCATTTGACTCACAGTCAGTTGATAATTGTGAAGAGTTGCACACAACTATTGGAAAGAAGTAAAGTCAAAAAATAGAAGTTTTTCTCTAATATCTTTTTGTAAATTAGAAATAAAGATTCTTTGAATATCATTGTCAGGCAATGGAAAAGAGATTTGAGCACACAAATGCTTATATATACCAATGAAATCAGTCACTTTTTCTTTAACACCTTGTTTACAATGCATTAAATCAATCAAAGTAACTTGAGGACTTATATTGTTTTGAAATTGTTGAATGAAAGAATTTGCAAGTTGCTCGAAAGAAGTAATAGAATAAGAAGGCAATGAACAATACCATTGTAGGGCTTTATCTCTTAATGTCCTAGTAAACAGTTTTGCAAGCAACCTTTGGTCATAAGCAAAATTGGTACATATTGTTTGAAAAGTCTTAACATGTGTTAGAGGATCACCTTTACCATTATAAAGCTCCAAATGCGGGATTTCAACAAGTTTAGGAGGAATAGCATGAACAATGTCAAGAGAAAGTGGGCTCGCAACATTAAATGTGGGCACACTAAACTTAGATTGATTCATAGAGGCAATTTGTTGCTATAAAGAAGAGACAGTTTGTGCAAGATTGTTAATGGTCGCTTCAGTCGAAGAATTCGTATTAGATGTGTTAGATTGTGATGGAGGTATTATGTTATTGAAAGAAGGTATTGATTGAGATTAAGGTGGCGGGACACTATGATAGTTAGTCATAGGAGATGATTGGAAAAGAGGAGCACTACAAGAAGGAATGGAATGTTGAATGAATTGCCCCCTTGCGCCAGGTTCATTTGTGGAGATGTAATAGGAACACTCATTGAAGGAATGAATGAAGAAGTCGGATTGAATGAAGAAAGAGGGTTAATTGAAGAGGAAGGATTGCCCCCATGACTGGTGATCATAGGGGGAATGTCTTGTATAGAAGTAGTCATTATGTTTGATGTAAAGGTAGGTATACTAGCAATAGAAGTTGTCAACGGAATAGAATGATTAACTTGAGTAGGAGGTTGTGTATAACCCAAAGTTTTAGCACAACTCTTCATAGGCATCACATTCGAATCCACAATGTGTGCAATACCACATAAAATATCAATTCCATTCTTATTACTTTGAACCATACGTTTTAGACCCTCAATTAAAGGAAGAGCTTGACTATCGGGGTATTCTTGAGACATCCATTGTCGAAAATCGTCAAATTGGTTATCCAATTTTGAAAGTTGTTCTACAGAAACCTCATGGAGAGCTTCTTCATCATTAGGAGGATTAGAGGAATTACCCGTGTCCTCGTTAAAAAGGCCATTCAAATTAGGTTCCATCTCCTCAGTAATTAAACCTTGGAAAGACTTAATTCTAAGGCTTCGTCTAACGGGAATAGTGTAAGTAGGGCTTATTGTTGTAAAACTCATGCACTAAAGAGAGAGAGAAAATTTTGAATTTTAGAGGTAGAAAATTTCAGTAAAATTAGCCAATCTCCTAGATTTAAACTGTTAAATGCAATCACGACAATCTCTCGAAATCTTGAAAAAAATGTCAGAGACCATGGTGCTCAGGGTGCACACGGTCCTCGCAACTTTTTCCGAAATTTTCAGGGATGAAAGTTATGATGATTTTAAAGCTAATCTGAAAAAATTGAGTGATTTTATGATCTATAGATAGGCCAAATTAAAGTTGCAATCTCAAAATTGAACCCTACCAAGATTGTTGAAAAGTGCAAAATTTGAATTTTGAAAAAGAGAGGGAAACTGAAATTTTGAATTTTATGATTTTAGAGGGAATACTAAAAGCAATGCAGGTTTTGAAATTTAAAAATTGTCTCAATTTCATGCAAAATTCAATTTTGAAAGTGGAAATCAAGGTTGTCGCAATTAAACATTTAATTTCAAAAGTCACAAATTGCAAGAATTTGAATAAAGCACTAAAATTTTGAATGAATGCCAACACACTTTTCAGATTTAGGATAGTAAGAAACACAATTTTGACATGAATTTTAGTTTCAAAATTTTTTGAATGATTAGAAGCCTTAATCCAAGCAATCCCTAGACCAACTTTGACTTTAATTTTGAAAGTGTTGTAATTGATAAAATCAGCCAAAATTTTGGATTTTAGCAGAAAAATATAGTAAGATCTAACTCCCGAAATTTCGGAAAAAATGTCAGGGACGATGGTGCTCGGGGTGCACACGGTCCTCACAACTTTTTTCCAAATTTTTAGGGATGAAAGATATTATGATTTTATTGCGGAATCCAAAGTTACAGCTGATTTGGAGATGTTTTGATCAGTGAAATTATCAGTCAAAGGTTGAATCAAGAGGGTTTTAAAAATTAGGGTTTTGACACTTAACCACTTAATTTTCAGAATTAAAGCACAAATATGAATTGACAATTTGTAATAGAAGGGTAGATCTGAAAAAAGCATTAACCATTAAACATTTCGCAAGCTCAATTACTAAAAAGAAAATTTAGGGTTTTTATGCAATCAACCTCTAAAATTTGCAAAATATCAAACATGGAAATGTAATCAAGGCATCCAATTTTCAGATCTAGCCATGAATAATCAGAAAGGATGTTCATGTCAGGTTCACCAAAATGTAAAGTGGAAAATCGCAATCAAACCCTAAGTGTTCCCCCCACCACTCCGAGGAGAGGGGGAGGAGGTCACTAGGGTTGACGGTTTTCACTTAGGGGAGACTTTACATTCAAAAGAGGGGTTGAAACCCACAAGATCCAATCCCACACAATGAAAGATTGGATTCTAAATGATTTTCAAGGGTTAAGACAGCAAGGCTACCCTCTTTTGTAAAGAATGTAGATAGAAGGATTAAGCTAGGAATGCATAAAAAGTGAGAAAGATTCACTTATAAACAAAGATAGGAATATAGGATGAAGCTGCGGACCTGGAATTAGTAGTAAAATGTTGAGACGGCGTTGTCTTGCAAATTTGAGCAAAAGTTGACGGGACGATGGCACCCGGCGTGCACACAGTCCTCTAAAAAATCCGCGAAACGAAGGGGGATCTATTCGTCTCTGCATAAGGATTCTAGATCTTCAATTACAGTCGCGTACCTGCAACCTACAAACAAAAAAGAGAGGATGATTGGGGGGTTAGGGATTAGGGGTTTTCCCTTATGTCAAACCCCGGTTTTGGAATTAACCAAGAAATGAGAATGTTGTAAATGTAAATGATTGTAATGTAAAACAAGTACTAGTACCTTGTTGTAAGAATGTTTGTATTCTTACATGCGAAGGTGTAGATGTTGTTGTACGTTGTATGTTGTATGTGATCTCCTCTTCAATGGTTGAATCTTTGTCTTGAATGCAACACTTAGCCTTGAATGGAGATTTAGAATGATCAATTGCTTGAAGGAATGCTTGAATGCTTGAATGCTTGAATGTTTGAATATCGTTTTCGCCTTTTTTTTTTCATCTTACCAAAATGGGAGAGGAAATGTAGTTTATATACTTGCCAATTAGGGTTAAAAGACTGATTTTTCCGACCTTAGGCCGACCTGGGAAAATTATTTTCCAATTTGTAAACATAAAGACCCGAGACCCAAAAGAGACCAAGCCCAAAAATAGGGCCAGGGACCAGGGCGCTAGGCGCCATGGTCCTGGGGGACAAGGGCACTGGGCGCCCTAGTCCTGAAGGACCAGGGCACTGGGCGCCATGGTCCCACCTCCAGGGATAGCAAGGTGCAAGGAGGATCAGGCCAGGGTGCTGAAAAATGCAGTTTTTGGTGTCATGAACAAGTTTCGAGGTCTCCATTCAGGTTCAGTGTTGCGTCGCCATCGTGAAGACCCAAATGCGGTCGAAATTGCAAGTGTCGCAATTTTAGGACCCTATAGTATTGTTTCAAGATTTTAGAGTAATCCTAAGGAAAATCATGAATTAGCAGTGAAAAGGATTTTACGGTATCTACAAGGCACAACAACTCTTGGTTTATGGTATCCTAAAGATGAAAATTTTTATTTATGTGCATACACAGATGCAAATTGGGTTGGAGATGTAGATGACGAAAAGAGCACCACCGACAGAGCATTCTTTCTTGGTAGCAGATTGATTTCTTGGTTGAGTAAGAAACAGAGTTGTACATCATTATCAACAGCAGAATCAGAATATGTTGCAGTAGCAACTAATTGTACTCAGGTATTATGGATTAAGCAAATGTTGAAGGACATAAAGGTAAAATGCAAATAACCTATAATCATTTACTATGATAATATGACAGAAATAGATATATCCAAAATCTGATATTTCAATCTAAAACTAAACATGTTTCTATCAAATTCAATTTTCTGAAAGAGAATATTGAAGCAAAAGAAGTGAAATTGGTTTATATGAACACTAAAGAGTAGATTGTAGATATCTTTACTAAGCCTTTGCCTAAGGAAACTTTTGAATATCTCATAGAGCAGCTTGCGGTGATACCCTCACCGGTAGAGACTTAGACAGTTAGAGCATGGCATCAGACTGGCAAGAATTAACAAAAAAATCTTTTTCCGACTTTGATGAAGGAGAACTACTTCTTAGGGGGAGTAGTTGGCTATAACAATTGGTATTTGTAATTAGTTCTATGAACTAGTTGTATCTATTTTTTGTATTTCTTTGGCATTTGATGTCAAAGGGGGAGTGATATCTATGGAAAAACACATTATCTTTTGGAGAGATATTATACATTTTGATTCCTGGTAATTGACCTCTTTGGGAGATTATTGGTTTATGGTTTTTGGCATTTTTGCTTTGGCAATTAGATGGTTTTTCCATCTTGTGTTGCCATCAATGTCAAAGGGGGAGATTGTTGGTATTATGGATGTGTTCCATTGGTTTTGTCATTGATGTCAACACTTGTCAACACTTATCAGGACTGGAGATCTTTGGTTATGTTCACTGACATGTTCAATGACTTATGCACAGTCACCGGTATCTGGTTCACTAGTAGGTTATATTGTTCACCAGCATAGAGGATGACTTCCTATCATCTGGAGATTACTTGGTTATGTCAAAGACATGGTTTGGACACTTGGTTATGGTGATTTGGTTATTGGTCTAATTGAGTATGCATATTTGTTGTTACCGGCAAATTGGTCTAGGTTATGGACCGACAAGCGTTATCTATTCTAGATCAACATGACACATTATGGAGATGATTTATTGATTGGTTATTATTGTAAATGCATTAAGCCGACATGATGCATCACATATTGATTCATTTGTAATTGATTTAATTGTAATATTCTTAGTGAACCGACCTACACATTTGGTCTTAGGTTTTGGTATATATGTAAGATATCATTTGTGAGATTAAGTCGGAAGGAGATAGGGAATGTAATAGGTATTAAAAGGTTGTAATATTTGGTATATGTGAATTTAATAAGAGCTATACATGCAAACATCATTTGAAGGTTCAAGGAAGGTATGAAGAAGATAATTAGAGCTTAACTGATATGAAATCCAGCATATGAAGATTTTATTTTGAGCAGTGAATTATCATTGGATTTAACCGTCCAATTGTAGTTAGTGTGACTCCCATTTTGTGATTGAGCAGTGAGATCTAGGCAGTTGGCCTTTCTACATGTGCAGACCACATTTGTACACACATACTATTTGCAGTAGTATCATCTAATTATGGGTAAGGTTTCCCACTATTGTTTTTCCCCTTACATGGTTTCCACATACAAATATCTATGTTATGTGTTATGGATGTTATTTGTCTTCCTGTTTCATGCATTAAACTTTACCGGTACTATAATTAATTGTTAAACTATCAACCAACTTTAAGTTTGGTTTACTAGTATTATGCATTAAGTTTGATTAAGTTATATTTGGGTTAAAATTAATGGACAACTGATTCACCCACCCCTCCTCTTAGTTGCCTCCGGGTACTAACAATGACAAAACTTGTGTCATTTGATCTGAAGGAAGTAGAGATTCACACTATTGTATTTAGTGTATTTATTACTATTTTGGATAACTTGAAGAGTGGGTGAGATACTCACCTAAGATCCTTGAAGATCATTTTTGCTAACATCTTCAAGTATTCATAGAATATATTCGGCAAGTATCTCTATATATAAGTTTTGGGTAGCACCCCATCTTTGGCATTTCTTTAAAAGGAGGAGAGAAATAGTGAAAAATGTACAATATGGAAGAGTGTAATTCTTTGTCTAAGGGGGAGCCTTAGAAATTGTTTTGATCCAGTGTATAGTGTTGAACACTTAGCCATTTTTTTCATGAGTGTTTCCATCAATGCCAAAGGGGGAGATTTTTCACAATTGGCACTCATCTAGTGGCTTTTGATGGTTTATTACTAGTTTAGGGTTGCCATTGATGGAAACTCCTCATGGAGATACGATCCAATGGCCTTAATTCTTCTCAATTAGAAGCGGATGTCAATCGGTAGCTAGTTAATCAGTGTTTTAGGAAGAATAAACCAGTTCTAGGTTTGAAAGCTTTCTGGTTATTGCGGTGCATTATATCATGTTTGGATTGATAAAGCTGACATAGAAACATCATTCTATTATTATTTTTGTGATCTGGTCAATTCGACATGTGATTACACATTACACAAGTAGGATGACATGATAAATGACCATTTTGTGATTGTCGGTATATAAGTTTGGTGTAGATGATCTGTTTGGAGGATGGTATGATTGTATATGAGTGAGTGGTGATTGTGAATCTATTTTGCCACAGTTTCACATGCACATTCTTGATTCAGTAGCTGACTGAAACAATGAATAGGGCAAAATAGAGTAGATCTACAAAGGTGACCCAGTTAGTATATTTGGCACTCAACCGGAACTAATCCAAGCATTGTAGATGTTATTTCAGATTTCCTTTTGTTGTAATTCACCATTGTAACTAATTAGTAAGGAAGTGAGCCTTTCAGGGTGGTAGCCCTTATTGTATTTGAGCAGTAAGCTCTGGGTAGTGTGCTTGAATTCTTATGCATTCCCCATATTATAATATTGGTTTTCTACTAGCCATAGTGGAATAATATTGGTTCAAATCCCACCATGATTTTTCCCATTTGGGTTTCCATGTAAAAATTTGGTGTTATTCATTTGTGGTTGTTTGTTCTATGTTTTTGCATTCTAATTACATATTTATGTTTGTGGTGCTTTAAAGTTAAGTTTGAAAATCTGCTAACTGGTAGAGCATTGATTCACCCCTTTCTTAGTGATCCCTGATTCCAACATATCTTTTATTCCTATTGTATACACTATTCCTCTATTTGTGTTTTGTGTATTCTTAGTTTCTTTTTTTGGGTTCCCATTCCCTTGAGTTTCTAATTTTATTCCCCCATTTCCTACATCTTTGTCACTCTGGTTTAGGTTTTCATCAATTAGGGTTTCAAAATTATCATTCCTACCCTTGGCTCCATGAGCCTTTGTCTCATCTTTTTGAGCTAGGGAACTTTCTTCTCCTAAAACATTACCCAAGTCAATGTAGGTATTGCTTGTTCCAACCCCTTCATAACTTTCAACTTAATAAACCCATGGTGTGTGTAGTGTCCTAAATTATGTTCAATACATTTATGACACTTACACATTGCGCCCAGTGCATTTATGACAATGCTCATGATAAATATCCTGTTACTTTGGCATCATGAGCTCAAAAGATAGATTGTACCCAATTGCCCTTAGACTTCATTTGGGACCATCTTGGTATGGATAGTAGCAAATCGTGTAGACGTATGTGTTCCTCACTAAAGTCCTATCAAATTCCCAAATATGGAATCATATATCCCACATCAAACTTTTTTGGACTTGTGACCCTTCACTTGAATGAATCTCTAATGGTTATCCTTGGCTATTCATTGTATTAAAACCAAATCATCTTGTTTATTGAAATCTCTAGACACTCTTAGAAAGAAAGCTCTCAAGGAAATACTCTCTCATGTTCTTGGATCTCATTGTAAACACAACTATTGTCTTGCAATAGTAATACTATCTCAAGCTTCATCATGCTCCTATCTAAAGAAAGTGGTTTGTAAATTTAGTGGAGACCATCAAAGAAGCAAATCAAGGACAATCGGTTTATGTGTTGAATGTGGTTAACTCTAAACTAGTATCGGTGTTCCAACCGCTATTCATTGATTGTGTGATGAGTTACCCCTAACTGACAGATTTGGTGGAAATTTGTGATAAGTTATGTTATATTGTCTAAGCACACTGCACCTAGGAAATTGTGATATGATTCTTATGCCGACATGAAATCTAATGTCCATTTAATGAAATTATGATGAGCTATTTTGACATGTGATATGATGCGAGATAGAAGTGTTAAGTTATTGAAGGCATTACAGAAATATGTTGGTGATGCAGTTTTGATTGAGCAAAAGAGGATCTATTCAAGCAAGTTGTGCTACTTCTAGATCACACCACCTATTGTTTTCTAATCACTACAATAGTCAAATTCCCTAAATGGGTAAGCTCTAACAAGCTTCAATGTACAAATCCTTTAACAAGGTCATCCATTATTAACAGGGTACTACCTTTAACAGGGTATAGCTCCTTACAATGCTTTGGGATCTTTAACAGGATTCGCTCCTAGCAGAGCACTTTTGTAGACCTTAACCGATCAGTTATCTATTACTGCAAATAGTTAACTTGTGAGTCCCATCTCACTGTGGTTTTTCCCATTTGGATTTTCCACGTCTAAACACTTGTGTTATGGTGGATGTTTTAATTATTGTGGATGCTTTAATATCATTTTGGATTGCATGCATAGTGTTTGGTAAACTTGTTAAGTATCTCTATCGGTCAATTTTTAAAGTGGTATTGTTTTTGTTGTCACTGATTCACCCCCCCCTTTCAATTCCTTATAAGTCTATCAATTGGTATCAGAGCCTAACTTCCTTAAGGCTTAATCGCTTTGAAGGAAACCCTAAATCCACCATGGGGGATATGAGCTAATTTCAGATGGCTAGAGTTCTTCAAGCTACCGAGGAAGAGCTTGATACCCTAAGGGTTAGATTTAAAGCTTCACAAGTCAAAAGGAGAGAGCTAACTGAACAACTATTGGAAATATCTGATAATAGTTCTTCAGATGAAGCTAACATTGATGCATTGGCTGAAGAAGTTGATAAACTAAACGGTGAAAAGCTAAATCAAAGAAGAGAGTTAGAAGCCCTAACTATCCACATGAGCCAAGAGCTTGAAGCAAGAAGGGCAGTTGGAGACCTAATCAAAGAAAGAGATCATGAGATTGTTAAGATTAAACATGAGAATGCAACTTTGCATGATCATTGGCATGAAGAAAAAGAAGAAAAATAGGCTTTGTAGTTAGATCTTGAAATGGCAACATCTCTAAGAGAGACTCTTACAAAACACAATGAAGGTCTTACCAGAGAGCTCACTGAGGCTAATGGAAAGATGGAAAAGTTTAATAAGAGTTCTACTATGCTGGACGAGCATATCCAATCTCAGAGGATGAAAGGTGATACATTTGGACTAGGCTTTAATACATCTGAGAAAGGAGATTCTTTTGGTACAAAGAGCAACATTCACAAGGACAAAACTGCTCCTAAGGCTTACAAGCCTACCGGTAAGAAAGATTTTAAACCTATTTGCTTTGTCTGTCATAAACCTAGACATACTGCAAATGTGTGTAGAAAAATACCCAATGAGAATATAGGCTATAATGCAAATGCTAGGTATGTATCTAGGAGATTTGAAGGTCATTGTTTTACATGGAACATGTATGGACATAGATCAATTCATTGCAGATATGGATAAAATAATCTAGTACCTCACATGAATCGAAGACCTAATGGTAACTGGAGGAGAACCTATGACAACCGAAGTAACATGAACCCACAAAAACCCTATGTCAACTTGTTTAGTCCATTTGAAATGGAAAAGGTAACTACTGTCATATGCACCATTTGTAACAATTATGATCATGTGTCTATGAACTGGAGAAGGAGAACAAGAAGAGGCAATGCACTTTCTTGGAGATCATCTAGAATGGCTTGCTATTATTGTCACAAACTGGGACAAATGGTGAAGTTTTGTAGAACCAGAAAGAATAAACTGGTGAACTACTCTGAAGATCATAAAGGTAAGCATAAGGTAAATATTGAGGAAACCAAAGAGGATATGAATTGAATCTAGAAAAAGAAGAGTGTGGATAAACCTAAAAAATAATCTAATCCTTCATCATGGTTTTTCCCATTTGGGTTTTCCACGTATAAGCGCTTATGTTATGGTGGATGTTTTACTTATTGTTGATGCTTTAATATCATTTTGGATTGCATGCATAGTGTTTGGTAAACTTATTAAGTATCTCTACCAGTCAGCGTTTAAAGTGGTATTGTTTTTGCGGTCACTGATTCAACCCCCCCCGCCCCTCTCAGTGCTTTATAAGTCTATCAACCTCCACCCATGGTCAAGTGTCCTAATGATTATGATCTTGTTGAAAAACTTAAAGTTACTCCTACTATAATCTCACTATAGGATTTTCTTCCAACAACCCCAATGTATCAAGGTATACTACAAGAAGCTTTGCAAAATATTACGTTGCGTTCTTCTACAGGACTAGTGGATATACATGTGTTGATGGATCATATTCATGTAGATACACCAAATATTACATTCTATCCCCATAAAACCACACCTATTGAAGCAAAGAACTTGGACGATCCGTTAATGACAATCATTCATGTTAATGGTTTTAGCATTAGACAAACCCTTGTCAATATAATCTCTCCAATTAATGTGTGTCGTTTGGATCTATTGTCAAAGATTAAGGTGGATCCAAATGCCTTAGTAGCATCTTCTTTGTTCATCTAAGGTTTTGATTATATTGGAAAGATTTATTTGGGAATGGTAATATTATATTTGAAAGTTGAACTCATCACCATTCCAACTCTTGTACATGTGATGTCGAGTCCTTTATCTTACAACCTTCTCTTGGATGGTCCATGGCTTCATTCTCTGGGAGATGTTTCTTTCACATTTCATGTCTGTTAGCCCCAATTTGAACTTGTCAAAATTTAAACTTTTGGTGTCAAAATCCTCATATTGATAAGCTCATGATAAAAAAAACTATTATAAATGAGGGTTTTCATGTCAACAAGTACAATGTATTGACCTTCTCACTTACTTGTCAAAGTAATCTAAATTATCGATCGGTGTTATCAAAGCAAGCAAAAAGTTTGATGAGACATTGTTTGTAGAAGCTATCATCAAGTTTTTTCACTTTAATTAAACACCGATAATAGTTATGAAGGGGCATTAGAATCTAATTGAAGTTGATGAAACACTAACAAGGTGATGCAAATCAGTGTTTTGTCCAAGAAATACAAGTCACTAAAAGGGGAACGCTATGTTGTATTTAATATGTTCATCGATAATTTTAGTATCATTGGCAAGTTGGTCAAGTTTTTAAAGATGCAGAGGTATTCAATCTCGAGGCATTATCGGTTTGAAAGATGCCGATGCATTCTCATTCATTAAATAATTAGTTATTCTAACTCGTACAGTGGCAATTTTTGAAAGTTGAACAAAATTTAGATGGAGCTGTTGGGATTCGACATGTTTGCGTTAGCAAAGAAGAAGACGATACGTAAGTTAGTTATTATAACTGACTTATTACAAATGCATTTGAAGCTCTCAAATAGGAAAAGCATGTAATACGAAACGACTTTAAGCTAACACCATTGTTAGTTAAAAAAGCTAAATCCCACCAATCTCTACGGTTATGAAAGACATGCATGCATGCGTAGTGTGCAAGAAAAGACTTGAGGCTCCTGAATTGTTTCGTAGAATACCTAAAAGAAATGTCGCTTCACAGTGCAATGATCAAGAGATTCACAGAAAATCGATTTGTTGATCAGGCTTTTCATACTTTCAAGAATATGCAGTTGGAAGGTGTACAACCAAATTATTTCACAATTGAAAATAATGCGAGCACCAAAACAGTGTGTGGATATTCATCAAATCATAATTGATAAGCGCCAAATATTTGATAGATGCACATGCATAATGTGGAACCATAGACAAAAAGAACATCTCCAAGGTCTCGTCGTCTTGAAGCAATATCATCTAATGCGATGCAATGATTGCGGCTGTGCACCAAATATATTTGTTGAAAATTATTTATGAACATCAAAGAAGATGCAATTCAAAGACGTGAGGCCAATTCCTACAAGCTTTGTCAGCATCTTCCCATACTCAAAAACGAGAATTTTGGAAAGTATCAAAATCGGTTGTAAACATGCATACAGAACATGGAAAATCACAAATCAAGTGAAATGTTTAGCGTTCAAGTTGTGTACAAAATTGTGTGTTTAAAAAGACTTCACAAACATTCGAGCAAATGCAATTAATAGGAGTAAAGTCAAATTCTACGACTTTACTGGAGCATCTTTCATGGTTGTGCAGAATGAGAACTTTAAAAGAGGTTACATCATTCATCAAAGCACAGTGTATGGTCTTGGAATGAAAATTGTGATATCGGTGGGAGAATATTAAGTTGTAGAAGTTTTCAAAGAAAATAGTTTTATTATGTTTCATTTCAAAAACAGTGATCACATTGGTGTGGAACACAGATGTCAATTCTTATCATTAATGAGAATATTACAATGAGGAAATGGAAGTTAATTGTTTGTGTTTGAAGGAATGTCGTGGGTGAATGATCAGTGTACATTAGTGATCAAGGTAGTGTTATAGTTGCAACAACTTGGTCTTTTTCCTAACTTGCTAGTTTCAAATTGTCATTTTGTGACTTGTGTCACTTGATGTTACTAAAGTTAGAATTTGGATCTATTGTTTGTAAAAGTTAGCTAAATTCTAACTTGTCTTCAAAAGGGTAATTACTCTAAGTGTTCGTTTATGGTAGTTATCCTAAGTAACTATTTAGGTAGTTATCTTAAGTAGTTATTCTAAGTGTTCACTTAGTTAGTTATCCTAAGTAGTTCGACCAAGTATTTATGAGGTAGTTATTCTCTCTAGCCTATAAATACAAGGCCAATTAATTTGTAAAAATGGAGGAGGACTCTTACAAAGGGAAAACTCTAGAGAATTTTGTAGAGAAACTATTTGAGAACTTTTGGTTTTCACATTTTGTACACAAAGCTTTTGGACTTGTATATTTTCAAAATAATAATGAAGAATACATTGAGTTCGTATGTGTTAAATGTATTCATGATTTATTGAACTACTAGTTTCTCGTTTGTTAAATTAGTAATCCCTTTGTGTATCGGTGGAATCTATTGGTTTTTAGTTTAATAATCTATGTAATTGACGTGATGATGCACGTCATTTCCTGGTATCTTGTCTTGTCTATGCTAGTATAGCCTATATCTTTGTATGTTGAGATTTGTCGTGCTTCTTTCATCATCATTGCATTTCTTAAACCCATCTTGTGCTTAAACCCCTTTGAAATTGTTATTCATCGTGAATCTCATATGGTGTTTGTATGTCTACTTTTGGGTTTTCATTACTTATCTCTCTTTAGTTTTGTGTTTTCTCCTTTATGTACTTTCAGGTTAGAAGTACACAAAAATATTAAATACCCCCATCATATGAGGCAGTTGCCCCTCTCAAATGCAAAGGAATATTATGTTTTCACCATAATCTCTCCAACTCTTGGAACAGTTGTCACTGCTCTTCGAGCAAACAGGGTCAATTTTGAAGGATAATTCACAGTGACAACTCTATTTACCAGCATATTTTTGGCGACTCTGCCAGGGAGAGAAATACCAGTGTGTTTTCTTCCTCAGAAATTTTAAGGTACCTTTTTCAGAATGAAGGTTGGTGACTTTGTTTGAAATATCAAATTCAAAACAATGGTTTGGTACAAAGGAAAGTTGGAAAGTGATAGTGAAAGTGATGATGAAGACTATTTATATCAAAAGAAGAAAGTTCCTGATCAGCCCATACAAATTGAATTCTTGAAGAGCTTTTATGGTGGTATGCAGTTTACTCTTGATAAGATTCACCCCTCCTTATGTCAAGTGTTGCAAAATATTGAAGAATGGGATGGAAAAGAGATTGGTTTTGTTGCTTATAATAATTTACTTAAATCAACAACAATTGAAGAGAGATGAAGATAAAATTTATCTTTCTCCTGTACTAGTTGCTCAACATAATCAAAGTCTTGATGATCTTGAACAAGTCATCTTCTTGAAAAATTTCTATGGTGGAAACCAACTTGGTCCTAATAAAATTCATCCTTCTCTACTCCAATATTTGCAAGTAATTGAAGAGAAAGAAGGAAGGGTAAACTTGTTTCTTGTTCATGATAATTCACTTGAACTAGAGGTAAACAACAACAATGATGAAAAAAAAGATCCGTGTGTTTCACTTGTTTCTCAAAGAAATCAAGATCTTAATGATGCTGAACAAGTTCAATTTTTGAAAATCTTCTATGGTAATAGGAAACTTTATCCTAACAAAGTGCATCCTTCCTTGCTTCGAAAATTGGAAATGATTGAACAAAAAGAGTAGGGATACAATTATTTTCTTGAAGATGTGCACATTCCCAATGAGATGTCTTATGATCCAAGTTTTGAAAAGGATCCATCATATTATGCATGTGTTGAGGAAGATGAAGCCATATCGGTTCACAAGGATACATGTCAAAAGAAAGATCAAAATAAAGTGTGTGAAGAAGAAAAAGAAGATTGCATCTATGTATGCCATGAGCATTATGAAGATTATCACAACAAGGAAGAAGTCTTCCATGAACCTAAAAACAAGGAGTTTGAAGAAAAAGTATCAAATGTTTTGAAGACTTCCATGGAGCCCAAGCTTCAATAAAATGATGAAGAGGAGAGGAATAAAGAGAAACCTTATATGGTTTTTATTCTAAATTGGTGTCTTAATTCTTCTGATGATGATTTGCTTTGTGGAGAAGACATTCCTATTATTCCATCACCAATCAAATGAGATAATAGCAGCATTGATGATGTCAAAGTTTCAATAACTTCTGAGCAACCTTTCATTGCCATGACCAATGGAGAGGCAACTACAAGTGAAACTACAAATATCTTCTTTTCCTTCATAATTGGAGACCTTTATTTTTGAAGATATTGATGTACTTCTAGATTAGCTTCAAGCACTAGGAAATGAGTCATCAAGTTTACATTCTTCATCATTCTTCCAAATTAAATATGAAACATTTAAATTCATTAGTGACAATAATAATAAAGAAACATTGATGAAGGAGATGGTTAATTGGCCAATTTTTTAGTCTTTCCATTTTGATGACTTACTTTTGGAAACTCCAGAAAAAAAGATTATTTTCTCTATGGTGAAGGTGGCTACCTAGATTCTTTGAAACCATCTACTGAATCTATTTCTACAAATATTTCTAGAGATGTGGATGTATTCCCTTCTTCTTCATTCTCATATTCTATAGAGAAATATTTTTCTGAAATTTTAATGACAAAGGAAGAGGAAAGTATTTTGATAAAAGATGATCCTATGCTCCTAGAAGGTGACATTCAAGAAGAAGATTCAATCATTGTATCTACACAAGTATCTTCAAATCATAAATTGTATAAAGGATGTCCAATTCAAGGCTTGATTTCATCTGATCCAAACTATCAGAGGGGTCTTTAGATAGAGGATATTGGTATGCTTGAGAATATTCCAAAAGTTGCCAATAATGTTCAAAGTGGTACCAATTTGATTCAAGAGAGCCCACAGATTTATGATGAGAGATGGTTGTTTGGTTCATTGCTCAAAGATATTTCTCATCTTATACATGTTTATTTACTCCAGCTATGCAACTTACAAGTGTCACATGGATGCACGTCAATTTTCCGTAGAGGCACCTATTTCTCTCAATTCTGTGAATGGTTTTGTATGACAAGCCTCGATAAATTTGAGGTAGGAATTCCCTACCATGTACATATTTAGTCAGAAGTTTTGGTTGTGTTCATCCCATTTCTGGTTTGACGTTGGTCTCTCCAGTTAGTTCCTTTTGTGGTCTCCTCTTTTCATGACTCTATTTCCCAATGGATAAGACATTAATCATTTGCAAAACCTATGGGTTCATCCTACATCCCTTATAGTCCTTGTCCCCAATCAGAGCCAGTTGTTACCCTATTTTAAACTTGGTAATATTTAAACTTTTTGGCATTTAAAATTTTATGCGCAATAGTTGTTGATTTAAAAGGTTTCCTATAATCCTCAAATGATAAGTCTCCTATCTCATCAGCTATTTAACAAATTAAACAAAGTTGTGGATATTCTTATTTTCACCAAAGTGAAGGACCCATAAAATAGGTTATCCTGCTAAGTTCAACAAAATATTGATGGACTTGTGGATATTCTTCAAATCACCCATAATTTGTAAACAAGTTGAAACACTTGCTAATTGTATGGGTTGATCTTTTTGCATGGCTGATGAAGTTTTCAAAGATGTTGATAAGGAGAGTAATGAGTTTCAAGTTAATACAAATTGGTGTTTTTCCTTGAGACTCATAACTTACCGAAAAGGAAATGATGATTCAAACATTTTATAGTTGTCAACAACTTCCTAAAAGACTAGAAAAGGCACTAGCAATTGAAAGGCTTCATTGGCAAGTTTGTGTGCCTTCACAAGTTGTTGTACTTGTCAAACTCACCAAAGGAGGAAGAGTTTTTAGTGCCACTTATAATTTTCATGAGCAGATAAAATCACCATCGATGAATTCACCAACATTGTAAACTGCAAGTAAACGCGGATGCATTCTTACTCATCAAAGAGTTAGTTATTATAACTCATAAGTTTGGGATTTGAGTAAGTTTCCCAGGTTTCTGACAGCTGATGTTGATCATGAAAATGCAAGCCTTCAGTGACAAGTGATATCATTACCATAACTACCCAAAACAAAAAGAAGATTTGAAAAGAAGAATTATCACAATCTTCATCAGGAGTTCTACACTTATCAGCAAGTTAATTCTTTTCCACAGGTCACCGATAGAGTTTGAAGTTAGGTGTAAAGAGTCACTAAAAATCTCAAGTAAAAGGCTCTTACCGGTGATTTATGTTACTTCATTAGAACTCTGAAATTGGGAAGTCATTAGAACTATTGGTGAGTTATGTCACTAAAAATATCGAGTAAAAGGCTCCTATCTTCTATGCAAAACCTTTGAGTTTTAAAGAGTTATGTGATTTTTATGGTCTAGGGTATAATATTGTATCAAATGTTGGTTATGATGGCATAGTTTGTGGACCTAATTGCTAAGATATTGAGATTCCAAAACCTGAACCGCATCATCATAACACTGGACTAGGATATCGACCTACATCTCACAAGGCTAAACAATGGTTAATTGTCAACATAGTTTTTGTTGAGCCTTCCTCTTAAGCTCATACATCCTGAATACATTGATACTATAACACCATCTAACAAAGTTCATTTGGACCTTTTCCCTTTAAATGAATTCTTGTGTCTATTTGTTGAGTTACCTTCTTACCATCATAAACATTAATTCCCATATTATTTGAATGCTAAAGCATACTTTGGGGAATTTGTCATGAGTATTAATAAAGAAAATTACTTATCCCATGATGAGGAATGCATATCTTTATCTCATCCAGAAGGCCATAGTACTCTCGTAATGAGAGAAACTATTAATGTTGCCATGGATGATAAAGCTCTTGATAAGGTTATAAAAGTTTGAAAGTGTCTATCCTTAGAGGAATCTAAGGAATATTCAGATGTCCTACATTAGTTTCATGATATCTTTTCTTGGTTATATGATGAAATTCTAGGGATTGTTGAATCAATTCTGGTTCACAATAATATGCTAAGTCCTAATGCCAAGCCTATAAAGAAAAAGATATGAAAAATAAATCCCAAGGTAGCCTTGTTAGTCAAGACAAAGATAGAAAAGGTTTTAAAAGTTGGTTTTATCCATCCTATCGACTACTTTCATTGGATTGAACATTGTTCCAATTGGTAAACCTAATGTTCAAATCCAAATTTGTATTGAGTTTCAAGATTTAAATAATGCTTCCCTCAAGATCGAATTTCTACTCCAGAATATTGATACGATTTTCGATTCAATTACAGGTTACACTTTTGTCTCTTTATTGGATGGCTTCTTGGGTTATAATCAGATTGACATTAAACTGAAAGATCAATACAAAACTGCTTTTACAACCTTTTGGGTACCTTCTATTATGCCATCATGTCGTTTAGGTTGAAGAATGTAGGAGAAACCTACCAATGAGCCATGACTCATATTTCATGATTTCATCCTTAATATTTTAAAAGATTATGTTAATGATGTCTTAATGAAGTTGATTATCTACCAAGATAGTGTCAAGAATCTTTGATCAATCTTTGAAAGGTTTCGACTATATAAGATGAGACAAATCCTCTTGTGTGTTTTTGGTATTGATGCTAGAAAATTTGTAGGGTTTATTGTCTCTCGCTGTGGAATCAAGATAGATACAAACAAAATCGATGAAATTGGTAACATGCCTCCACCAAAGAACATCTCTCAAATTCATAGTTTGCAAGGGAATATTCAGGCCATTCATAGATTTGTAGCTCAATTGGTAGATTATACCCTTCCATTCACATAATTGTTGAAGAAATCTATGTACATTTCAAGTGGAATGAAGAGTGTCAGAGAACCATTTGATTCTATCAAGAATTATTTGGCTAATCCAGCCATCTTGATGTTGAATATGTTAGATAGGCCCTTCCTTTTATACATATCTACCTCATCTAACTATCTAGTAGTCTTGTTAGCTCATAATGATGATGATGGTCGAGAAAGGGTTGTATATTACATTAGCCATGTTCTTGTCAAGTATGAAACTCGACATTCTACAATAGAAAAAAATACTTAGATCTTGTATTTGCAACACGGAAGCTAAGTATTATATCCTTCATCCATAAATATGAGTAGTCATTAAAAATAATCTTCTTAAACATCTCTTTCAAATTTTGACCTCTTAGGTAGGCTAGATAAGTGGGTAATGTTTCTTTCTGAGTTTGATATAAAATTCATGGCTTAGAAGTCAATTAAAGGGTAGGTATTGTCATCCAATTACTTGAATACCCTACTATCAAATACTTTCCTACTTTAGACCTCTTCCTTAATGAGGATCATTGACAATTAGTCAAGAGCCCATATGGGTCATGTATTTCGATATATCGAGATGTCAGACTAGTTCAGGAGTGGGTTTTGTGTTGAGCTCACCTAAAAGAATGCTAGTCCCTCTTTCCTTTCATTTATAATTCCATTGCACTAATAACATCACTAAATATGAATCCCTAATTGTTGTCTTATGCTCTATGATTGTGATGGAAGTGAAGCATATTCACATTCATGGGAACTTTGAACTTCTTGTAAATCAAGTAACAACAACATATCATGTTAACCAGTTGAAATTATCTCAGTATAAATATTTAGTCATGACCATACTCAAATATCTCACCACTTATACTATTGATAGCATATCTTAGAGAGAAAATCATCATGCAGATGCAATGGCAAGTGCTACTTCCCTTGTAGGCCAAAACTATAGTCAAAATGAGTCATTTTTTGATACAAGTTCTTCACTCTCCTATTGTATCTAATCAACTTGAATTTGATAGTTCTATGTGTGCTCATGTAGACTCAGAAGAGTGTTTTATTGATATCTATAACTATCTTAATAGTAGAATTTTTCTAGATGACGCTAGTAAGAGTACGCATGTTTGGGTTCAAAAGCTTGCTACTTGATTATATTCTCTTATCTAATGCTTTTTATCAAAGATCATACAATGGTCTTCTTCTACATTTTTTAAATAAAGCGAGGAAGCCCATTCATGTTTTGGAGGTGCGAACTTTGAAGGTAAATCTCCAATTCATAAATTAACCCACATGGGGTATTATTGGCAAACAATGGAATAAGATTCATTTGCCTTTGTAAAAAAAATCCCTCAATGTCAATAATATAGTAACCTTATTCGAGCTGCCACATAGGAGATTCGAGCTCAAACCTCTTCTTAGCCATTTCAAACTTGGGGACTTGATAGTATTGGTAAGATATCTCTCCCTTATTCTAAAGGACACACCTTCGTCATTACTGCTATAGATTACTTCACTCTGAGTGGGTCAAAGATATATTGCTAAGGTCCACCACTGCTGGTATAATTTGTAGGTTTATTTTAGATAATTTTGTTTCTCATTTTGGTTTACCTATTGTCCTTATGTTTGATAATGGTACACCATTTAAGAGCAAGGAGCGTAGCCAATTTCTAGAAAAATTTCACATTTTGCATCTTTTTTTTGCACCATATTTTCCTCAGTCTAATGGTTAGGCAGAAGTATCCAACCAAAATATTGAGTGGATATTACACAAAACCATTAGCAAGAACGATAAATATTGGCAAACTCAATTGACCTATACACTACAGGCCTATCGCAAAAGTGTATGTATAGATACAAGAATGAAACCTTATAACCTTGTGTACAGAACTGATGCACTCACTCCCTTAGAGTTTGAAATTTCTTCATTATGCATTTCCATTAACGAGATAATTTATGATGACTCTTATCATACCCTTTGTATCAACTAGCATGAGTTGTTAGATGATTGTTGCGTAAAGGCCCTTCAACATCTCCAAACCTATAAAAAATCCTTATATAAATAGTATAACCAGAGTGTCCTCTTAAAATTTCAAAATAGGTGGTTTGGTTCTTTATGGGAATTAAAAGAATGCTAACATGCCACACAACCAAAGTGGGAAATCTAGCCCAAATTGGTTAGTTCTATACATAATCACCTATATTTATAGTTTTGGTGCCTATGGTTTGTCTCATATAGATGGCAACCTTTTAAAGAGCTTATGAATGTTTTGTATTTACATCAATATTATGTGTAGAAGGAATTTATATGTCATAAGAACAACCCTTAGTTATGTAGGGTTGTTTTTCTATGACATTTCTTCATCAAAACAATTCCATATATCTCTATGTTATGGAGTGACTATGTTGGCATTGTGTTGTCATTGATGTCAACCAGTAGAAGATGACCACCAGTAGATGAGATGTATGTGCAACTCTAGAATGAAGGAGTATAGGATGTGATATCTTGGATATCACCTTGTTTTGCAGAACATCGGTAAAGGTAAGGAAGATGACCTTGGGAGTCACCAATACACAAGTTGGTGCCTAACTTGTGTGATGAGATAGAGAGGTGTTTGAGCAGTTGTTTGTGATGAAGAGGCAAAATGTTATCTGAATAACATCAACATTGGTAGACAATAATGAACTAGGGTGCTGTGAGGTTGCAAAACTACTGGACCCTCATCGGTTGAAGATGTAGTCATCATGAGAAGCAATGACTAAATAGTGAGTGTGTCCACACTGGATCACATGTGCCTATTTGACGAAATACTGCATAGACAAGGAACTCACATGAGCAGATGACAAGGTGTTACTCCACCAAGTAAGTGGGGCTTATCTCCTATATGCATTGAAGAATTATAGTATGGTGAGATAAGAGTGAAGAGGTAAAAGCAAGGACTTGTCAGATCACTCTAGATCCACCAGTGAATTGAGGGAATGTCTTAAGTGAGAGAAGGCATGCTGAAGAAGAGTGATATGTTTGTCATTCAAACAAACTTGTTGAGTAGATACAGTTAGAGGAGAATGGTCTGACCGATGAAGGAGTCTAGCAAAGGTTGATGACTCATGTCATCAAGCATGATAACCGGTCTGTAACCCCACTAATAATATGAGCAAGGTGCACATGCAGGCGACTCTCCACCCTGGGGAAATGAGCAAATGAGCTTGCTCAAAGAAAGACATGTCTGATGACTAGTCAAGGTGTTCCACCCACAGTTCAGTAGAATGCAGACATGATGAGGTTACCAGTATAGTGTGTGATACCGGCAGGGATAGCAAACTGGCAGGAAAGAGGAACAGGTTGAGTGGTTGGTCAGTGATCCAATTTGGACCAACATGAAGTGCCAAGAAGGAAGTTAGTCGATATGGATGCCACATGGAGTCAATGTGGCAAACCTACATTTAGATAAAGATGGAATGTACATCAACTGGGTTGTTGCAGGGTTGGTTGGCTTTAATGAAAAGTCACACAAATCACAGGACATCTTGCAGAGGGGTTGTAGGGGTTTGAGGCTCGAGGTCTGGAATAAAACTACGAGTCAACCAAGAGTGATTGAGAAGATTGAGGTGACAAAGGTAACAACATGACAGTTCATTCATGATTGACCAAGGGATTAGCTATTAGGGTAAAAAGAAAGTCACCAAAGATGGAAGGCGTGATCTAGAAGATGCGAATATGACGGAGTTGTGCAATCGGATGTCAGAAAGATCAGATTGTGCAAGATCTGATTGGATTTGGTTTACCTCAACAATGGTGAGGAAACCCTAACCGACTAGATTTTGAATTGGTCTTTGGAGGGAAAATTGGACTATAAGTGTGTGGCTGAAGAGAATGTTTAGTGCTGCTGAATAGTAGAATATTATGTGATTGCAAAGTTCAAGACTTATGTAAGTAAGAGAAAATCATCCAAGTGCTCAATGAGCATCTGTAAAGAGAGTGGGATTGAGAGAGAACCTAGTTGAAGCTTTCAACTAGTTGGAGAGAAGAACCAATAGTGTTCATACTGGCAATGTAGAAGTGAAGGAGGCTATAGAGAAGATAAATAGAGAACCAGCAAAGAGGAGAATCAGTGAAGAGGAGATTCAGTGAGAGAAGTATAGAAGAGAGATATACTATTAAGTCTTACCAGCAAAGAAGTAGTAGGTGAAGAGCAACAGAGAAGTGAATCGGTGAAGCAGAGAAGGTATCTCACTGATAGAGTAAGCTATATATATATATATAATGGTTACAAGATACACTTATAACAAGATAACCATTTATGTATTTGATGTTTACATTGGAACATTGAGTTGTATCTCAGTGTAGGGGTTGTAGCTTCTTGGTTTGGTGCCCTAAACTATGTAACTATGATTTATTGTGAGGTTGGATTGGAGTAGTAGACTACAACGACATTGCTCACTGAGGTTTTTCCTCGTATATGCTAGTGTTATGTGATATTTCCTTGTGAGTGTGTTTTGTATTTAAGTTAGTCTCCTCCTTACCTGGTAAGTCTACATTAAGTTAAATCTATCAACCGGTGTACTCAAAAAGGACTGCAAAAGAAAAAATATTTGAGAACCATTGATTCACGTCCTCCCCCTCTCAGCGGTGCATTGTGTCTAACAATTAGTATCAGAGCATAGGTTCCCAATTAGAAGAGTGTTCTCCAACTTGGGTAGATTCCGACCTAAGGACACAATGGTTTGTTTAGTATCAATCTTCGCTCCTGTATTTGATGGTTCAAATTTTTCTATTTGGAGTTGCAAAATGGAAGTATTCCTTTCCTCCATAGGGTTTGATGTATGGATGTTAGTAATTGATGGTCTCCCTAGAAAGGTCAATCTTCCTACCAGATTTGTAGAAGAAAGAAGAAACAAGTGCAATGAAGAAGCCATGAAGGCTATTTTCAGTGGACTTGCCGGTGATGTCTCTTCATAGGTGGACAGGTGTAAAACAACAAAGAGATAATGGGAATGATTGAAGAAGCTCTATGGAAATTAACCATCAGTTGCAGAACTAAAAATTCAAGCAAATATGAGAAATGCCTCTCATATTTATCAAGATGATGAACATAGATCTACTAGTAGCCGTAGCAGTGATGAAGGAGCTTAACTCTTCATGGCCCAAGAATTTGAAAGTGGTTGGGCAAACAGTTCCCCTCAACAAAAAATGTTGAGTAGTGATGATGATGAAGAGGAAGACATGGTAGATAGATCTTGCCATTAAGATCCTTCTGATGATGAAGAAGCAGTAGAAGTTCACCTTGAAGGAGATCTTGTAAAAACACTTGAAGAACTCCATAGAGTTAAAAGGGAATATAAGATATTCAAGAATGATTCTATTGTGGACCAAAACTAGTTAGTCAAATTCCTTGAAGAATCTAAGAAATGCATCTCAAAATTGAAGACACGAGTAAAAGAAACAAAGAAATGCTGGTGTGAAGATGTAGCCTCTTAGCTAGAGATAAAAGACAAAAAAACTTCAGTGGCGGCTTAAAGAAAACAAAGGCCAGACCTCTCTAGTTAGATATGTTCCTCTAAAGAAGGTTGACTTGACCACAAATGGTGTGGACTTGCAAACAAAAGTGAAGATCAATGTTGCAAGAAGGAATCTTCATACAAATCCTAGAGGAAAGGGGAGGATGGAAGAAGAAAACTCCATCAGAAGTAGGAAGATGAGGAAGTAGCAAAGGAGATCCTCCATTGGCAGAGGACAGAAAAATGCTATCACCCATAGGTGGAAGAAAGTGTGGGAGAAGAAGAAGAGATCAGATGGAAGAGATTCTCAGAATGGATAACCAAGGATCCATTCTCAAAAAGGTGAAGATGGGGATGCAAAACTGGCAAGATCTCCTCATGCATAACAAAGTAAATATGTAAGTCACATGTCATCATTTACCACTTACTACTTTACACGTAATGATTATGGATATAAGGTAAGGAAATGTAGAAAGAGATCTAAAAATAATAATGTAGGATCTCATAGAAATCATGCTTATGGGAAGGATGTATCTAGAAGTAGATACATGCATGTTCCTTCTCCCAGTTATGCAAAGATTGTTTGTCATAACTGTAGCATCGAAATTAGGATTCATCAAAACAAGATATATCAATCAAAACACAAGACAATCAAAGCAATATCATGAGAATACTCATTGAAATGAACCTAATTCTAAAGCACATTCAATAGAGGTATGAAAACGAAGCATTCAAAAGAAAACATTATGCAAACCAGATGTAAGATTGAATACTCCTTCCATGCGGCTCCATTGTTGTTCTTTCCTCTTCAATGGGTTTGTGGATCTCACCTACAAGTGCTCACACAATTGAAAGCAAGATTTGATGAAAAGTTCAAGAGTACTAGAAGCATAAGTTCGGTAGTTTTTGATAGAAATTCGGATTATTAAGGCCTTTGATTGAAGAAAATCATCCAATTTATAGAGAAATTGGAGAAATGGACAAATTAGCATGGAATAGATTCGAATAGAAATTAAAATCAATAATAGCAAAGTTATGACATATTGCTATGCAAAGAGGCTTATGACAGATTTTATGACAGATTTTATGACAAATTTCCATGTCAAGACAAGTTCTATGACAAATTTCTATGTCAAGAGTATGACGCATGAAGCACAAAAATAGGGAGAACTAGAGACAAGTTAATTAGGTGGAATTTGAATTAGAAAATTAGAAAATAGGTGGAAATTAGGAATTAGGAAATAATGAAAATAGGAATTAGGAAATAATGAAATTAGGTAAATTAATTAATAATTTGTCATTTATTAATTAATTCACAAAGAGGAATAATTAGCCAATTAAATGAATATTTAATTGTGATGAGAAGACTTAGGATAAATAAGTAATTTATTAATCCTAAAGGAAGAAAATGATAAGCAAGGTTAAATGACTAAATCATGAAACCCTAGAAGGTGAATTAGGTCTTGAAAGATAATTGACTCGATTTGATCATGATTTTGAATTAATAAATGATTTGATTGATAAATGCATCGAGGAACAATGACAAATTGATCCAAATTGACATGATTGAAGAGGACAAGGATCGATGACAAATCGATCGTAAAACGACGAGATTGACAAGTTGATAAGAGATTGACAAGATCGACCAAAATCATGATTAAAGATTGTTATTGACAAGACCAAATTCGAAAGCGAGACAAATGAAGAATGCAGAAGAAAGACTCGATGCTCGCAAATGATAAAGACCAAATGCGTGACATAGGAGAAATGTTAATGCGACGCAAAAACCTAAAATGAGGCAATGCGCAAATGTTAAAATATGACTTCGCAAGCGTTGACCATTTTTAGGTGTCTACAATAACTATAATGGATCTGGCCATAAAGAGTTTGAATTCAGATTGAGGAACCTGCAGTTACATGGAGACCAACAAAATGGTCATGATCTGCAGATAAGCAAAGAAAGAGCATATGGAAGGTAGAGATTTGCATGGAACCAAAGGAGAAATGTCCCTAGAGGAGAAAGAGGTTCACAGGTTTCAATTGCTAGTCAAAGTAACATGACTAGGAGAAGATGGTCAAACCGATATGTCAAGATATTTCCCAAACATAATGTTGGGATGAATGTTGTGTGCTACTATAGCACTACTTCTGGCTGTAATGAAGAATCGAGAAATGGAAGGACCCATCAATAGAAAAAGGAAAGACCTACTCCCGAGTCTGGAAATGGGAAGAAGGATGAGATCAAATAGTTATGGAGGAAGAAGACCATGGATTGGCATTGTGCACTCAATGCACAAGTGATTTCTCCTAAGGCCTAAAGGAGATGCAAGATCTTAGGGGGAGTGACACATTGAATTTATCTTTCATCCCCTTAGTGAAGAGGCAACTTGAAAGAACATGATGTTGCTTGTATGAAAGAAGAGAATGTAAAGATAGGTATGTGTAGTTGTTGCCTTGACTACACACCTAAAGATCAGTGATAGATCACCACTGCATATTTCAAAGGGTGAAGGTTAACAATTCGAATTAGATGTTAATTGATACATGTAGGATGTTACCAACATGGATGTTAACAGGTACTTGTAGGTTATGTAAGACAATGAGGTTGGAGAGCATTGCATTATACCTGATAGCATAGAGTGAAATTATGTCTCAAAGGGTGTTGATGAAGACCTGAAAGACATATGTTGGCCCCAGTTGTTGATGATTTAGGCTTTCATGTTTTAGGGCTAACCGGTTTGTCTCTTGGCATGATGATGTCATTGTATGGTATTGGGAAAATTCAAGATCATGTCATAGACTATGCTAGATACAATAGAGTTGAAAGATCATTAGATGATCACATATGCACAGCTAAACTAGTATATGGAAAAGATTAGAGTTCTAGTACTGTACCTGACTGGAGATAAAGAACCAGAGATGTATGATTGAGGAGGAGTTCAAGTGCTCATGATGAAGAGTTGACTTGCTTGAACATGCAAGGGTACTGACAGCCCAAACTGCAAGAGATGGAAAATGCAAAGGTATTGCAAGATGACTGCCAGGTGCTTAGTATTCATTGAGACATCAACAATTGGTATCAATATTTCTATAAATTGAGTTCAAATTGCATCAGAAGTGCATGCTCAATTAGTATTAGTTGATGGTTAAGTTCCCCATCTCAAGTTTTGTGACTTGAAAAGATGTAACAGCTGATGACAAGATAACAAGTGATATCAAAGTAAGTGTTACATCCAATGAAGACAAAGGGGGAGAAAGTAGTCAGTCAGTGTTGATAAAGACAAGAGGTATGACATCCTAACAATGCCCTTTTCCATTGTTGTCAAAGGGGGAGAAGGATTCTGTAGTATGCTCGATACTACATGTGTTGACATCAATGCAAAAGGGGGAGATTGCTAGCATTTTGTTGTCATTGATATCAACCGGTATAAGATGATCACCGGTAGATGAGATGCATGTGTAGCTCCCAAATGAAGGAATATAGGATGTGATATCTTAGATATCCCCTTGTGTTGCAGAACACCAATAAAGGTAAGGAAGATGACCTCAGGAGTCACAAATACACAAGTTAGTGTCCAACATGTGTGATGAGATAGAGAGGTGTTTGAGTGGTTGTTTGTGATGAAGGGGCAAAATATTATCTGAATCACATCAACACTAGTAGAGAAGAATGAACTAGTGTGTTGTGAGGTTGCAGAACTACCAGACCCTCACCAGTTGAAGATGCAGTCATCATGAGAAGAAATGACTAAATAGTGAATGTGTCCACACCAGATCACATGTGTCTATTTGAAGAAATGTTGCACAAACAAGGAACTCACATGAGCAAATGACAAGGTGTTACCCCACCAAGTAAGTGGGGCTTATCTCCTATATGCATTGAGGCATTATAGTTTGGTGAGATAACAGTAAATAGGTAAAAGAAAGGACTTGAAGGATCACTCTAGATCCACCGGTGAATTGAGGGAATCTCTTAAGTGCATGAGATCAGGGTTATGCACTAGACCGAGAGAGAAGGCATGCTGAAGAAGAGTGATATGTTTGTCATTCAGACAAACTAACTGAGCAAATACAGTCAGAGGAGAATGGTCTGACTGATGAAGGAGTCTAGAAAAGGTTGATGACTGGGGTCATCAAGCATGATAACTGGCATGTAAGCCCACTAATAATATGAGAAAGGTACAGATGTAGAGGACTCTCCACCTTGGGGAAATGAGCAAATGAGCTTGCTCAAATAAAGACACACTTGATGAATGGTCAAGGTGTTCCACCCATAGTTCAGCAAAATGCAAACATGATGAGGTTACCAGTACAGTGTGTGATACCGATAGGGCTAGCAAACTGGCAGTAAAGAACTAGTTGAGTGGCTAGCCAGTGATTCGATTTGGACCAACATGAAGTGCCAAGCTGGCAGTTAGTCAATATGGATGCCACACAGAGTCAACGTGCCAAACCTTCTTTTGGATAAAGATGGAATGTACATCAATAGGGTTGTTGTAGGGTTGGTCGGCTTTAATGAATGGTAACACAAATCACTGGACATGCTACAGAATGGTTGTAGGGGTTTGAGGCTCAAGGTATGGAAGACAACTACAAGTCAACGAAGAGTGATTGAGAAGATCGAGGCGACAGAGGTAACAACAAGATAATTCTTTCATGATTGACCAAGGGATCATCTATTAGGGTAAAATGCAAGTCACCAGAGATGGAACGCATGATCTAGAAGATGCGAATATGGCATAGTTGTGCAATGGGATGTCAGAAAGATCAGATCGTGCAAGATCTGATTAGATTTGGTTCTCCTTGAGGATGGTGAAGAAACCCTAACCGCCTAGATTTGAATAAGTTTTTGGAGGAAAAACTGGACTATAAGTGTTTGGCTAAAGAGAATGTTTAGTGCTACTGAATAGTAGAATATTGTGTGATTGCAAAGTTGAAGAATTATGCAACTAAGAGAAAATCAGCCAAGTGCTTAACGAGCATCTGTAAAGAGAGTGGGAGTGAGAGAGAAACTGGTTGAAGCTTTCAACCGGTTGGAGAGAAGAACTAGTAGTGTTCATACTGGCAATGTAGAAATGATGGAAGTTGTAGAGAAGATAAACAGAGAACTGACAAAGAGGAGAACTGATGAAGAGAGGAGTTGCAAAGAGGAGATTCAGTGAGAGAAGTCCAGAAGAGAGATATACTGGTAATTTTTACCAGTAGAGAAGCAGTAGGTGAAGAGCAGTAGAGAAGTGAGTCGGTGAAGCAGAGAAGGTATCTCATTGATATATATATATATATATATATAATGGTTGCAAGATTCACTTGTAACAAGATAACCACTTATGTATTTGATGTTTACATTGTGAACACTGAGTTGTAGCTTGGTACAGGGGTTGTAGCTCCTTGGTTTGGTGCCCTAAAGTCAGGGGTTGGTTCTTCTTGGGTTGGTGCCCTAAACTATATAACTGTGATTCATTGTTAGGTTGGATTGGAGCAGTAGACTCCAACAACATTTCTTACCGAGGTTTTTTCCATCTTGGCTTTTCCTCGTATATGTTGGTGTTATTTGATATTCCCTTGTGAGTGTGTTTTGCATTTAAGTTAGTCAGCTCTTTAACTGGTAAGTCTACATTAAGTTAAATCTATCAATTGGTGTGCTCACAAAGGACTACAAAAGAAAAGATAGTTGAGAACCACTGATTCACCCCCTCCCCCTCTCAGTGGTGTATTATGCTTAATGGACTATGTATTTGCATTTTGGTGTGTATATGTGTATCATACATGTATCCTCTATATCTCAGAAACATGTATACAAATATTATAATAAAGTTTAATTATATGCCTGTGCATAACATATGTAGGTTAAATCATGATATACATCTAATCTAACAATTCATCACATGAATATAAATAATGAGCATAAAATAGAAAAGCATCCATCCATGATGAAACAAGATATGGTAGAACCAAAGAATCATGTATATATATGTAAGTGTCTAGTCTTCATGTACATGTATCACATCACTACAAAAACATGTGATTCTATTATATGTGTCTATGAAACTACATCAGTACATCTATATATATGAAAATAATGTTGTACATTTATGTCATAAATATGAATATATACAATATCAAAATTGTTCTCAAGACCCTTCAAAGCCATCAATCTTTAAAACCACTAATGCTGGAGGATCCTAATCCTAGTGTGAAGGCTACATAACTAATGTCTAGTGTGACCTTGTAACTATGGTGCTCTATGAGAACCATCCTCTCAACTATCATCATAGCTCCACAGTGGTCTCTCTCTCTCTCTCTCTCTCTTTATGTTATTAGCTCCTCTCTTGTGGTGGCTTCCCTCTATCATGCTTCATCCTGATTTGTCATCAACTAGTGTACTCTATGATGATCAAGATCACCAGCTACACCTTGTTGTGCTGCAATAACCTATCGATGAAGGTCACTGACCTAGATCAATGAAGATTCACATGCTCTCTCAAAACTCTTTATTGGCATTGAGACATGGTCTAGTCTTTCTCAATGATGATAATTCATAGCTCGAATAGGGCGTAGTCTCTTCTATCCCATCATTATGGCTAGTTGTGATTCTCCTTGTACCAACTTCACCCATCCCTCCTCATAGGCTGTCCTGAACCATGATATAGGATCGAATAGGTGTGTGTGCCTCCCTACTGACAAGAGTGGCCAATATGCATCCAAGAATCAACCCTAGATCTGGATAGATGGGACTGTATTCAAAATTTCTTGGTGGATGAAGCTCAAATACTCAACAACTCACTCTACAATCATAAACAATATATAAATGTCACCATCTCCATCATATCATATCTATATCATATATGAAATCAAAAGTAAAAGAACTATATCATACAAACTGAAATTAGAAAACATACTAGGATCATCCATCTACCAGTTAAGATCTCGTGGAGGCACCCTACTCAAGGATGCCTCTATAGTCCATGTTGTGATGTTGGTGGTGGTACAAGAGGTGTAATAGGTGATGGTGGCAACCCATTAGGTAGGAAAGTTCATCTAGCTCTCACTAAGCTCTAACTAGCTATCCACTACCTCTTTGTTGGTCTCTTGTCATCATCGCCTAATTGACAACCCCTCCTTAGTGTCTCCTCCTAAGGATTCGATGTCTCCTCACTTGTAATCCACTAGAAACATGGGGAGAGAGACCTGCTATGATCTACCACTTGGTGAATTATTTGGTCACCTTGACATCATCAATGACTAGTTGGGGTGGTGTGTCATCATCATCACTACCTGCTAGAATATCTTGTACATCATCAATGGTGGGAAAGAGTAGGTATGTGGCTACACATCACTCCTTATTGACCGGACATATGTAGGTGTGGTAGGTGGAATCATTTGAACCTTCCCTAACTAGATCGTACATCGATTCTAATAGTAAGGGATGACTATGTGATCCTATCACCTAAGCAAAAACTCGTCTCACTACATCCAGGGTAGCTATGTCTGATTTGTAGCCCAGATCACCATCTCCCAAACTAGATGTAAAACCACATCTCTGATCCTCATCCAATCGATTGTGATCTACTAGTATGTCAAATTATTAGTCCTCCAATCATCCTGTCAAAGTGGGTATTTGTGTGCTCAATGCATATCCATGGGCATCAGATCTAGGAACCCGACAGGCCTTATATAGGTGATATACTTAAACATCCACACCTATAATAATGTATATGTTGTTATGCTCTAAAACTAATGGTGAACATAGTGTGATATCTCATAGTAGAGAGGCACAAGCATGCTCTATCCCCATGAAGAAATGGTGTCCTCCTCCTCCATCTCTCAGACTAATGGTACAAATCTCACTACTAGCTCTAAGCCTCGTCCATTAGTGAGCACCTACAACACTATTGTCATGATAATAATGCATCGAATAAATAGTATCGGTCCCCACCAGTGGCCACATTCTTAGAGAAAGATGTCGATGACTGTCTCTATCTCTCAACCTAAGTCACACTCTTGGAGCGCACATAGCTCTTGCACCGATGAAATAGTTCGTGACACTCATCGATCATGAATGGCTAATCTTAGGATATGATAGATATTTATCAAGGTCATTATCAATTCCCCTATGGGTAGGTGAAATGGCATAGTGTCCACATCTCACCTATCCATCAAAGTTCTCAGCATTGGTGCATGGAAGCAAAACATTAGCATGTGGTACACCCACCAGAGTCACACTCTCTTGAGTTGCTATTGATCTACTCTAGCAGCTCCTCTACTCTCTCCTATAACAAGCTAAGGAGATGTTTGAATGTGTGCTCCCAGACCTCCAACAATGTCTATATTAAATAAAACTATGATTAGTCTTCTATATATATATATATATATTCACTAGGATGATAGCACACCATGCAGATGCTAGTGTTAGAATATCAACATAATTGATAACGTAAATGGATATTGGCATAATTGTTGATGATATTGATGAACTAGTATAAGGACTATTGGTGATGATATAGTTGAGTTGTTGTTTGATGACTTGATGATCAATTTGTGTTGTTGTTGATGGCAACTATGGATATATTGTTCTATCATGAACTATCTAAGTCATCTATGATTGATCGGAAAGCTATAGAATGGATTTGATAGTTAACAGGCAAATAGGACTTTAACCGGTAAATGTGAAACTGTGTTATGCTTAAGTAATTGGATCTAGAGATTGATGAGGAATTTGGTGTTGCAGTTTGGAATATGTGTTTGTAACATTGTAATGAGGTTATGATCAGAACTGCATCATGTTTTGGTTACCAAAAGTCATGTTTGAGATTGACTGCTGTTTTTTTTGTAGGGTTTAAGAACTGATATTTAAATCTTATGACCGGTAATGATTTTGAGTTTGGTGGTGTATTACATTATGTTTTTAAGTTGTTCATGATGTCGTTGTATCCACATGAAGTGTTAAAATATTTTTTTGGTGGGATTAAAGATAGAATCTCTTGGGAAATAACGAAGAACATAGAAGAATGTTTGAAGGGCTTGATTGCTTATCAGATCGAAGTGCGGTGATGATTTATGATCATTCAATGACTATAATTGATTTGTAATTTGTTGTAATGATCCATATGATGATCTATAATGATTTTTAAATATTTGTGATGATCTATGATGTAAATCTTAGTATGTGGCTAGGGTTTTGTAACCAGCTAAGTTGTCAATTCTATTTAGGGTAAGAGTGTGTGGCCGAACCAGTGTCTCTGTCTACAAGAGAGAAGCAGATTGTGTTGGTATTTTGGTATGGTTTTGTCATTGATGTCAACACCTACTGAAAACAAGCACTTTCGAGATCCAACAACACTCACCGGTAAGCAACTATTGCACAGTTACTGGTATATGGTTCATCGACAGGACATAATGTTCACCAGTATCTGGAATGATATGGAAGACACTTGATAATGTCGAAGACATCATGTGGATGCTTTGTTTTGAGGAATTTATCATTGGTATATTCATATTTGCATATTTGCTTTTACCGGAAAATAGGTCCAGGGTTATCTAGGGTTACACTAGTAGGTTTATCTTTTCCAGATCAGCATGGCATGCTATGGAGATGATTTATTATTGATGTAAATGAATTAAGCCAACATGTTTAATCGATTATTGCATCAGATATTATATTGTATGTAAAATGTTTATTGTAATATCTTGTAGAGCCGACCTACTAAAATTGGTCTTAGGTTATGGTATAAATGTAAGATCTTATTTGTAAGATCAAGTGTGGAATACGAAAAAGAATTGAGTGAAGGTATATGCGAGATTAAGCAGAGGTATACACGAAGACATCATTTGAAGGTGAAGCTAGGTTTTTGTAGAAGCATATCAGCATTACACCGATACTGAATCCAGCATATGAAGATGCTATTTTGTGCAGTACATTCGTATTGGATTTAATCATCCAACTGTAGTCAGTGAGACTCCCATTTTGTGATTGAGAAGTGAGCTCTAGGCTATTGGCCTTTTTGCATGTGTATACTCCATTTATGTACACTTACTATCTGCAATAGTATCATCTGATTGTGGGTAAGGTTTCCCACTATGGTTTTTCCCTTACAAGGTTTCCACATACAAATATTGGTGTTATGTGTTGTGGATGACTTTACGTTTATGTTTCATGCATTAATCTTTACTGGTATAGCAATTTACTGTTAGCACTATCTACCGACATACTCAACTGGTTTACTGGTATTAAGCATCAAGTTGGTTAATTGGTTTTCAGTTTGAATTTATTTGACAACTGATTCACCCCCCCCCCCCCCCTCAGTTCTCTCTGGGACCTAACAATTGGTATCGAAGCCTAGTCCTCTTTTGCAAAAGTTTAACAACTTGAGGAGATCCAATGTCTACTAATTATTTCAGGAAGGACAGTCCTAAACCTGATGGAACCAACTATGGGATATGGAAGATAGGATGGAGACACATATGAATTGCATTGGTAAAGACATCTGGGAAGTCACAAAGAATGGTTATACTGATGTTGTAGCTGGTCGGACTGCTCCAACTACCTTAGCTAAAGACGAAGAGAATGATTGCAAAGCAAGAGAAGCACTTCTGAGCACATTATCAGATCAACAAATCATGAGATTATCAGATAGGTCTAATGCTAAAGCTATTTGGGATCATTTGGAAACACTAAATGAAGGAGATTCCACAGTCAAGATTGCAAAACTTGAAAGCTTTTGAGTCAGGTATGAACATCTTAAAATGGAAGAAGATGAAAGGATTTTTTCTTTTATGGAAAGAGTAAATGAAATTGTTTTGGGTATTCAATGTTGTGGAGGAACCTTGAGTGAGGATGAAATTGTTTCAAAAATCTTAAGAGGATTGCCACCAGCATATAAAATGAAGGTTACTACTATAAATGAGTTAAAAGCAATGCCTAATACATCAGTAACTAGGGATACATTGATTGGAAAACTTTCAGCCTTTGAAATTGAGGAATTTGGTCCTGTTGCTACTATAAAAACTGATTTGGCCTTTAAAGCATCAACATCATCTACTCCATCATTTGACAAATCAGGCTGAAGAGCCTTTTATGCAAGAGAACTTGAAGAAACTAGGAAGGAGAATGAAGAGCTTGAAGAACTTGAAGCACTATTTGCAAGAAAAAAGCCAAAAGGTCCAGTTGGAAGTAAGTATGAAGGTAAAGCACCCTTTAAATGTTTTAACTGCAATAAGATTTGTCATATGGCTTCAAGATGCCCTGATAGACATGGTAGACTAAGAGAAGAAGCTAGAAGAACATACAAAGCTAATGTTGAATATCAGAGATACAGATTTAAGAAGAACAAAGACAAATCCTATTACATTGCTGATGAAGGTGTGACTGATGATTCTGATGAGGATCCAGTAGACAATGGATGGGTTTTCATTGCTATAACAGAGGATCAACTAACACCTACTACTCAACCGGTAGAACAAGCCCTAGTAGCTAAAGTTGAAGCAAAGGATGAATGGATCATTGACTTAGGATGCTCACATCATATGACTGGAGACAAAGGTAAATTCTTGAACTTTGAAGAATACAATGGAGGTTTAGTAAGATTTGGAGATGACAAAGCCTATTCAATCAAAGGTAAGGGTTCAATATCTCTTGATGGTAAGCATAACACTAACAATGTCTACTATGTTGAAGGATTAAAGCATAATCTTTTAAGTGTTGGTCAATTAGTTGAGAAAGGATTTCAGTTACAATTTAAAAATGGAAAATGCAAAATCATGAATAGAACTAGTTTGTAAATTGCAACCAGTAATCAGACTAGAGGTAATATCTTTCATTTGAATAAAAGTGAAAAGGCATGCTTAATTGCACATATAGATGAAAGTTGGTTATGGCATAAGAGACTATGTCATGTAAACTTTGATTGCATGGTAAAAATTAGTACTTCTAAGGAAGTTAGAGATCTACCTAAAATTGTAAAACCTCAGAATACAATTTGTAAGGAATGTCAATTTGGAAAACAAGTTAGAGCTAGTTTCAAAAGTATTCCAGAAAAATCCAATAATGCCCTTGATTTAATTCACACTGATTTATGTGGTCTAGCTAGAACTAAAATCTTACAAGGTGATAGATATTTCATGCTAATTATTGATGATTATTCTAGAATGTGTTGGGTTACTTTTCTCAAAATAAAATCAGAGGCACTTGGGAAGTTCAAATTATTCAAAGCAATGGTTGAGAATGAAACCAGTAAGAAAATCAAATGTTTAAGATCAGATCAAGGAGGAGAATTCACATCTAAGGACTTTAATACATTTTGTGAAGTGAATGGAATTAGAAGATAGTTATCAGCACCCTGGACACCACAACAGAATGGAGTTGTTGAAAGGAAAAATAGAACTATCTTGGATGCAGCAAGAAATATGTTATTAGAAGCAAATCTATCACATGTGTATTGGAGAGAGGTAGTTAGCACTGTTGTCTATACATTCAACAAAGTTCACATCAAAGGTGAAACTGGTAAGACCCCTCATGAACTATGGTTTGGTAATACTCCTGCTCTTAAGTATTTCAGAATTTTTGGAAGTAAATATTATATTAGAAGAGATGAGTATATTGGCAAATTTGATCCTAGAAGTGATCAAGGAATATTTCTTGGTTATTCATCTAAGAGTAAGGCATATAGATGTTTTAATAAGAGATTGTAGAAAATTGTTGAGAGTACAAATGTAAAGATTGATGAACAATTCAGAGGAACTTCAAGGTATATAGACTCTGAACTGGCAATAGAAATTGTGACAAATGAACCTACACTAAATCCACCAGTACAAAATGAAGATCCAGTTACCCCGGATCATCAGAGGATTCCACAGTAATTGAAAAACAACAGCAAACTAAGACGCCCCGGTATGTAAGATTGAATCATTCTGAAGATCAGATAATTGGAAACAAATTCAAAGGAGTTATGATAAGAGGAAGATTGGCAAATGAAGAGGTATGTCTTATTTCTCAAATTGAACCATCATCTATCAATGAGGCATGTGAAGATAAATTTTGGATTAAAGCTATAGAAGAAGAATTAGGACAAATTGAGAAAAATAATACTTGGACATTAGCTCCCCGACCAAAAGATAAAAATGTAATTGGAACCAGATGGGTATTTAGAAACAAACTTAATGAAGATGGTAAAGTTGTTAGAAATAAAGCAAGACTAGTGTGTAAGGGATATTCTCAGAAAGGAGGAGTTGATTACAATGAAACCTTTGCACTGGTAGCTAGAATTGAGGCAGTCAAATTATTCTTGGCTTTTGCAGCTCACAAAGACTACAAAGTTTATCAAATGGCTATTAAATGTGCATTTTCGAATGGAGATCTTGAAGAGGAAGTATATATTGAACAACCTAATGGATTTTCCTTGACGGATGACAATGATATGGTTTGCAGGTTAAGAAAAGCTTTGTATGGATTAAAACAAGCCCCAAGAGCGTGGTATGCAAGGTTGGATAAGTATCTTTTAAAGATTGGTTTTACTAAAGGAAATGCAGATAGTAATTTATATTACAAAATAACTAATGATGACATCTTGATTATTGAAGTATTTGTTGATGATATAATCCTTGGAGGAGAAGATGGATTATGTAAGGAATTTTCTATTAAAATGTAGCAAGAATTTGAAATGTCTATGATTGGAGAAATAAAATTCTTTTTAGGATTGCAGATTTCACAGACTGATAAAGGTATATTTTTTAGTCAATCCAAGTACTTGAAAGAATTACTAAAGAAATTTTGGATGGAGAACTCTAAACCGGTAAGCACACCTATGACTACAAATGGCAAATTATCTCAAAGGGATGAATCTACACCTATTAATCCAACTAGATACAAATCTATGATAGGAGGTTTATTGTATTTAACACAAACCAGGCTTGATATTATGAATGCAGTATAAATTGTTTCTAGATTTCAAAGTAATCCTAGGGAAAATCATGAATCAACAGTAAAAAGGATTTTCTGGTACTTACAAGGCACAACAAATCTTGGATTATGGTATCCTAGAGATGAAAATTTTGACCTATATGCATACAAACATGCAAATTGGGCAGGAGATGTGGATGATAGAAAAAGCACCACTGGAGGAGCATTATTTCTTGGAAAGAGATTAGTTTCTTGGTTGAGTAAGAAACATAGTTGTACATCTTTATCAACAGCAGAATCAGAATATGTTGCAGAAACAACTAACTACACATAGGTACTATGGCTTAAACAAATGTTGAAAGACATAAAGGTAAAATGAAAGGAACCCATTACTATATATTGTGATAACACTGCAACAATTGATATATCTAAAGATCCGGTATTACATTCTAAAACAAAACATGTTTCTATCAAACTAAACTTTCTAAGGGAAAAATTTGAAGAAAAAGAGGTAAAACTAGTTTATGTGAATACTAAAGAACAACTTGTAGATATTTTCACAAAACCTTTGCCTAAGGAGACTTTTGAATATCTCAGAGATCAGCTTCGAGTCATACCACCACTGGTAGTGACTTAGAAAATTGATGATTGTCATCAACCAGCAGAATTAAAAGACAAATCTTTTATTCTGGTCTTTGATGAGGAAGCTACTTCTCAGGGGGAGTAGTTGGTGTTTTGTATGAACTTGATTTTTTGTAACTTTCACATTTGATGTCAAAGGGGGAGAGATATATATGGAAAAACACATTATCTTTTAAGGAGAGATTGGTATTGAAAATAAATCTTTGGATAAACTCATGTTGCTCCCAGGGGGAGAAATTGAGATTGTTGGTTTTTTATATATGGCATTTCTGTTTTGGCACTTTGATGGTTTTTCCATCTTGTGTTGCCATCAATGCCAAAGGGGGAGATTGTTGGTATTTTGGTATGGTTTTTTCATTGATGTCAATACCTACTGAAAACAAGCACTTTGGAGATCCAACAACATTCGTCGGCAAGCAAGTAACTATTGCACAGTTACTAGTATATGGTTCACCGACGGGATATAATGTTCACTGGTATTTGGAATGATATGGAAGACACTTGATAATGTCAAAGACATTGTGTGGACACTTTGTTTTGAGGAATTGATCATTGGTATATTCATATTTGCATATTTACTTTTACTGACAAATAGGTCCAGGGTTATCTAGAGTTACACTGGCAGGTTTATCTTTTACAGATCAGCATGGCACACTGTGGAGATGATTTATTATTGATGTAAATGAATTAAGCCGACATGTTTAATCAGTTATTGCATCGGATATTATATTGTATGTAAAATGTTTATTGTAATATCTTGTAGAGCTAACCTACTAAAATTGGTCTTAGGTTATGGTATAAATGTAAGATCTTATTTGTAAGATCAATTGTGGAATGCGAAAAAGAATTGAGTGAAGGTATATGTGAGATTAAGAAGAGGTATACATGAAGACATCATTTGAAGGTGAAGCTAGGTTTTTGTAGAAGCATATCAGCATTACATCGGTACTAAATCCAGCATATGAAGATGCTATTTTGTGCAGTACATTCATATTGGATTTAACCATCCAACTGTAGTCAGTGAGACTCCTATTTTGTGATTGAGCAGTGAGCTCTAGGTTGTTGGCCTTTCTGCATGTGCAGACCCCATTTATGTACACTTACTATCTGCAGTAGTATCATTTGATTGTGGGTAAGGTTTCCCACCGTGGTTTTTCCCTCACAAGGTTTCCATGTATAAATATTGGTGTTATGTGTTATGGATGACTTTATGTTTATGTTTCATGCTTTAATCTTTACCAATATAGCAGTTTACTATTAACACTGTCTACCGACATACTCAACTGGTTTACCGGTATTAAGCATCAAGTTGGTTAATTGGTTTTTGGTTTGAATTTATTTGACAACTGATTCACCCCCCCCTCTTAGTTGTCTTCAAGACCTAGCAGATTGAAGTTGAAAAGGATCTATATAAGCAAGAAGAGAGTGTCATTTCATATCATACATCTGTTGTTCCCTAACAGTTGTGGCATACTCAGAATCCCCTAATTATGTAGGTTGTGACAGGCCTAATTATATAAATTCCTTCACTGAGTGACTCATTATCCTGTGTTTTAAATCATTTCACAAGGTTACTCCTAATAGAGTAAGGCTTCTAACAGGGCTGAGGTAAATCTCTTAATCGAGGGACTCCTAACAAGGTTTGATACAAATCGAGCATAATTATAATCTCCTAATTGAGCTAGGCTCCTAATAGGGCACATTCTGAAAGAGTGCAAAATATTATGGGTACTAATTCCCACCATGGTTTTTCCCATTTGGGTTTCGACAAGAAAATCCTGGTGTTCATGTGTTGATTGATTTCTTATGTGTTGAAGTTGATATATTTCTATTACATGCAGGTTGATGAACACTTAGAAGAACAATTTGATAAATTTGATCAATAGTATGATTTCAGTTATTACCCTTACTATTTATGAGTTGTTTTGAAAGAAGTTTTTGGTAGTTGTTAAAATTTTAAAATTTATTGTAATTACTGATTCAGCCCCCTCTCAGTAATTACCCATCATTCACAAATAACAGCTAGTGCATCTAATGGATGTGATTAGATCTAGTGGATAATAGCGCATCCATCAGACGCTAGCCCAAAACTCATTCATGGGATGAAAGCATGGGTATATAAGACCATAGCACCATCTGTAGATGTGTGCTCTACTACAAAACATAAAATCATCATAAAATGCATAAAATCATCTAGAATAGCATGATTTGAGACTCACCTACTCTGGCTACTCTCCTTGCTCCACTACAATATGTAGCTCCTTGATCCTACTCACTCTATGCCCTCATCTGCATGGAATTTTCACTTAGGTTCTATAGAAATATCAGCAAAAACACCCACAATTTATATTGCTAATGACTCTTCTAAGGGACCACCCCTTGAGTATATATCCATATTGTCCCAACTCCTTTTTATGGCCCATTTGGCTCATCCTTCTTCCTATTCTGCCCACCTCACTAGGGGCCATACATGAGGGGGGATATACTCACCTTCATCAAATTTTTCTCTTCTTATCTATACTAACAATTCTTAAGCATTCTTCTCACCATAGTAGCTTCCTCAAATTTTTTTTCTAACCAAGTTTTTATCTCTATAGTACTTGAAATTTCATGATGAAATGTTGTGGTTTTCATAGAAATATGGGGGCATTGCTCATGTCTAGCTAGTTGACCTCTACAACCTCTATAGCATCCTTTTTGTTAGGTATTTAGTGCATTTAAAACTCTGCATGGGTTTAATGAGTTTATCTTTTTTACACTAAATTAGTGCACTTGCTCTCTCGAGTTGGTTATTTCACTAGAGTGGGTGCAAAATGTAGTGTCCTAAATCATGCCTAGTGCATTTCTGACACTTTCAAATTGTGCCCAATGTACTTACGAAAAGAATCATTATCAAGATATCATTACTTTGGCATCATGAGCTCAAAATACAAATTGTCCCCAAATGCCATTAGACCGCATTTGGGACCATCTTTGTGTTGATGGAAGTGCGTCATGCAAATGTATGCATATTGTCTTAATGTCGTCAGATTCCCAAATCTAGAATCATATATCCCACATCAAACATGTTTTGATGCATTCCCCTACACTTGAATGCATTTGTAATGGCTATCCCTAGATGTTTTTTGCACTAAAACCTCATCATCTTGTTCATTGGAATCTCTAAACACTCTTGGAAAGAAAGATCCCAAGGAAACACTCTCTCAATTTCTTGGCTCTCACACTTTGGCTCTTATTGTCAACACTTAGATACTATATTCCAACAACAATACTACATCAAGATTCATCACACTCTTATATCAAGAGAGGGGTTTGGTTGAAATTTTTTGTCTTCTCTCTTATCTCTTATATTTTAACATTGTGTGTTTTTCATTGTTGCATCTTTGAATGTATCCATTGTCTAAGTGTATTTAATCTATCTCATATATCTTTCAATAGGGATTTTCCTCCATTAAGTGAGGCTTGTTTCTTTTGCATTTATCATTTATCATTTATCATTAAATCATATGTAGTAGGGGTTTTCTTCCATAAAGTGAGGTTAGTTTCTATTACAGTTATATTTTTATCAAATCTATTTATTTGTCTATTTGTGGTTGTGGAAACACCAAAACAGGGGTTTAACTAAGGCAAATCCCTATATAGCCCCAACATTTTCCCTCTGTCTCTATCTACGCAGGTGGAAAATAGGCTCTACATGGATAAGGATAAGTTCTAGGGCATTTTAGCTGCATTTGTGGGTCTTCATCTGTACAGACAACAACACAATGTGTAGACATCCCCGCAGTGTGTTGGCATCCAAGACATGAAAGCCGAATAGATCCTCTAGTATAATCTCATTTTGTGTTTGTAATTCTATAATAGTTAGAATTTGTTGTTCTATTATATATACTTTAATATTCTATAATTCCATAGCTTGGTTTAGTTGTCATTTTATTGTTATGTTTTTATCCTCTGGGTCACCTTTAGCACCAATTTAAGTGAGGTAGTGATGGATAGTTTGTTCTATAAGATTCATCATCTTAGAGGTAACAAATTCCCTCCTCTACAATGTGCTACTAAATTTTTATGCCCCTTTTCAACTTTGACACTCATCCTCTTGATTGACCAAGGTCTTGATGTTGAATTACCATCTTAGCTACCTCTAGCCAATTCTCTATATGTGAATCCCACAAAGTGCCCTATTTTATTACTAAAGGAGAACCTAGGAGGTACTAGAAGAGGTGACAAGAATAATATGGAGTTGCTTTACTAAACTACAAATGAAGGTATCTCTAGATAGTGTCTTTTTGTATAGTTGTAGGTGGTGCTTATTAGCAAGGAGAGTCATACATTTTTATTCCATAATGCATAACTTAATAGCGCCATTATAAAAAAATAACCTCTATTTCATAGGGACCTTGGTGTAGGGCACCTAACACTCCAAGCATGCAGTTTTGGTTTTGTTTTAAGTTTTTTGTTGTCTCTCATGATGTAATAATGGAGCAACCATTTGGACCTTAGTAGAGCCATGGTTGAGTTGTCCAAGCTTTGGGTTGTGTCATTTGTGTTCAAGATACTATCAACCTAGGAAGTTGTAATGATACTATTGATCATAGGAGTAGTACTCTAAATCAGAGTTACCATGTCATAGGGGTTTATTGTATTATGTTTAGGTATTCTAGGATTTTTTAGGGCCTTTGGGAGCCTTGGAATGCACTTGAATGCAAAGTTGCATCTCAAGTGACAAAAAATGTAAAAGTTGATAAGCAACATTTTGCAACATTTTACAAAAGTTACATTTTTGGATGTTGGCATTGAAAGTTGGTTCAACCAATTGAATCATCAGAATATAAGCCAAAAAAAAACTTCACTATATGGATTGGAGGATTTGGAATGCAAGAGCAATCTTTCTAGTTGTAAGCAAATCTTGTTTTCTTCACCGTTTTTAAAAGTTTTCTTGGTTTTTGTTGCATTGTACGGTCCAGTACAAACTTGTTAGTAGATTTATATTGTAGGGAATGAGAGTTTGTTGAATTTTCCTTCCAATAAGGTAGATTAGGAAGTCTAGTTTTGTTTAGTTTTAAAGATCTAATTCGTACTTTGTGACTAGGTGCAAAACCCTTGCAAAGAAGGGTTTAAGAGAAAAATGGCTCTAACTTGAGCATCCATTGATGGAACTAGTTGAAATCAAATGAAATGATAGGTTAGGATCTATGTATAATTTTACAATAGGTTTTGGTGTTTTGCAAGCCTTTGTGGTGATTGTGCATTGAAGCCCTAGGTTCACTGCTAGGAGTTAGTGAGTGAGGACAGTAGAAGATGTGCAAATTCCGAGCATGTGTGGATTGGTAGAAAAGAAATGGAATTTTGGTTGGAAATCCCTATGAATTACCTCAAATAATCCTAAATTTATTTGAGAAGATGTTTTGACTGGTGAAGGTTTTAAAGAACAAGTTGGTAAGTCACCCGGGTAGGCCAAAACCCTTGAAATTAGGACATATTTGGTTCCCATATGTGTATGGCAAACCCAGATGAAAATTTTCAATATTGTAAGTAACCTTGAAAAGGGTATCCAAATATATAATTTATTTGTGGCCTTATTTGGGAAGTTTTGAAACTAAGTTCTTAAAACCACCAAGGGAGGGATAATTGTATTAGGCCTAATTGAGCCCGGTGTAGACAAAGAGAGGTTAGGAAAGATTGGTGATGGGTGTGAAGGTGCTCAAACCTCTAAAAGACTTTAAAGACACTAATTAAATTTATTTTTATCCCATTTAATGAATTGGTGTGTTGTGATCATTGTAGAAGTTGTTGGAGCCTTAGGAGTGTTGTGAAGAGATTGAGGTGGTAACCTCAATAGGAAGAGTTGATTCAAAGATATCAGTGGCTATACCTTGGAGGAAAGCCAAAGTGGATCAGACCTTAGAGGTACAGATAGAAAAAACCCAACCAAGTACCATTGGATGGGCTTGAGGAGTGAGAGGGTTGAGTAAGACAAGAAACCAAGAAGGTGAATAGGATTAGCTCCAAGACTCTCTACATCAGACCTAGCCATTGAGTGTGAAATTTTCCCTTGAAATCTTAGAACCTGGAGTCATATAGCAATTCCCAAGATACCTAGTTGAAATGATCATTGTTAAGTAAAGTGATCATGCCAATGGGCTCGTTGTTGTTTTATCACTTCTACATGAAAGAGGGCTTGTTGATGCATCTCATCCAAGAAATGATATTGGAATATTCTATCCTTCTAAGAATTAGATAGACTCATCCAAATTTCGATAGTAGTGGGTAGAGTATTCACTTTAAATTCTATGGGCAAGACAACTATTTTCCCATAAATAAGTTCATATGATGTAAAACCATTTGTCATATTCCATGTAGTCATGTAAGCCAAGACTTACTTTGATAGTCTATCTACCCAATATTTCTCTTAGAGTGTCATAGTCTTTGTGAGGATATTTTCTAGCTCTCTATTAGTCACTTCCACTTGTCAATTGGCTTATGGGTGATATGGAGAATATTATCCATGTTTGATTTCATACTCTCATAGTAAAGCTATAATTAGTTTTGATGTGAACTATGGCCCTTGGTTTGTAATAATTTCTCTTGGTATGCCATACCTGGTGAAGATCTTAGAATACAAAAAGTTAGATACTTTAGTATCCTGAGAATGTTTTAGTAAAACAAATTATAGCAACAACAAAGAAGGAAGACTGGGGGGGTGAATAAGTCTTCACTGAATCTACAAACGAAATCCGATAAACTACAGTAACAACAAAGATAATAAAATTAAAATAACAACACACAACACCAAGATTTTGTTGTGGAAAACCTGATTAAGCAAAAAACCATGGTCAGAACCTAACCACAATAAGATGATACTTTTTAATAGTATGTGAAAATATTACAATGGGGAATGCACATGCATTCACACACACTACCTAGAGCTCACTGCTCAAAAGATAATGGTCTGAAATGCTACACCCCTCAAGGAAGTCTCACGGACTTACATTAATATTCAGACTACAATCCGAAAGAAATGAACTGAAAGAATAGCATCTCCAAATGCTTCATTATAGTTTTGGTTAAGCATAATTGTTTGCTCTACAACACTAGTCTCTCCTCAATCACAACACTAAAAGATAAGTCACTTGATCACACATATATCACTCTCTGATAATGCAGACACAACCACTACTACTAAATTACATGATAATATCACCTATATATACAAATTATCAACCTTGATAACAAGGTCGGATAAACACTCAACTCACAATTATAAATTACATCACATGATACAAATATTGACCACCAAACCAATATAACAATTTACATGACATAAAATGGACCTAAATCAAATTCCCAAATGCTCAACTTCACTAGAAATCATGCCAAGGTCAACTACAACACGCTACACTAGCAGAAATATTGCATAATATGAAAATCATTCCTGCTTCATTAAAAACACCAAAAACTAGCACAATGATCAATGAGGATCACCAAAACAATTAAGGAATGACTAGGAAACACCACCAAGCATGTTAGAATCATCAAGAACAGATGCGTCAACACCACTTATCAAATCTTCATCTGTCAACATCTGAAAGCTCAAGAACACAACCAATCAACAACTATCACAAAGAAAGATAACTTGTAGAGAACCAAATCATGATCCATCTGAAATGAAGATACAAAAGACCATCCAAAACTATATCCCAAAATCATAGCACAAGATCTAATCACACTAAAATATACCAGAGGAAAACCTAAACTCTACAAAACAGTGATCAGCAAAAAAAAACTACAAAACCGGATCATAAGATCTTCCCAAACACACTAGAGAAAATCACGGGAATATGTTGACATCAATGAAAACACACATCCTAGAAGCATAAATATCCAACAATCACTAACAATCTCCCCCTTTGGCATTCATGGCAACATATTAATGTGAAAAAAGTCAATGCAAAGAAAGAAGATATCTCCAGCAAACTCCATCTAAGATCAAGACATATAAAGAATTTTTTCACATGATCTCTCTCCCCCTTTGACAATAATGTCAAAGATCTAAAAATAGAAAACCAAACTCATGATTCTCTCTCTCCAAAATAGAAACATGAATTTTAGGAGTCATTTCCCCTAAAACACAGACTACTCCACTAGAGGAGTAGCACCAAATCGTCAATCTAGATAAACAGATAAGTATCTAAAGTCCACCAGATTAATGCAACTCAATGCATCTAGTTCTCAATAAGAGGGGTAGATACCCCTAACTTGTCTCTCAAATAGACAAATGTACTATAGGCAAAGGCTTAGTGAAAATATCAGTTATTTTTTCCATTGTAGATACATACTCTAGCTTCACCTTCTCTTCACTAACTTGCTCTCTAAAGTAATTATATTTGATTGACAAATGCTTAGTCTTTGAATGTTACACCAGATTCTTTGACATGTTAATAGCATTGGAATTATAATAATAAATGATAGTAGGCTCATCATAGATAACTCTGATATCCTTCAACATTTACTTCATCCAAAATACATGTGCGCAATTACTAGTAGCAACAATGTACTCAACTTCAATAGTAGATAAGGATACTGAATCTTGTTTCTTACTAGCCCATGAAAACAACTTCTTTTCCAAAAAAGAATGCTCCTCTAGTAGTTCTACTTCGGTCATCAACATCACCAACCCAATCAGCATCAGTGTAAGCACATAGCATGAAATCATCATTCCGCAGATACCATAAACCATCTCCATAGTTCCCTTCAGGTATCTAAATATCCTCTTCACAACAGTGACATGACTGTTTTTCGAGTCATCTTGATATCTAGCAGCCATGCATACAACATGCATAATGCCTGGTCTAGTATGAGTAAGATATAGAAGTCCTCTAACCATACATATGTACAAACTCTGATTAGCTTTTGAAGATTTATCATTCTTAGATAATTTGCATACAGTCACCATAGGAGTTCCAACCAGTTTGGAATCATATAACCCAAACTTCTTTAGGGATTCCTTCACATACTTTGTTTGAGATATCAATATACCTTTTTCAACCTATGAAATCTACAAACCTAAGAAAAATTTCATCTCACCAATCATAGATATCTCAAATTCTTTCTACATATCACCGACAAACTTCATACTCAAGTCATCATCACCTCCAGAGATAATATCATCAACAAAGACTTCAACAATTAGGATGTTATCATTCTCAATCTTAAAGTACATATTACTATTAGTGGCACCTTTACTAAATCCCCATTTTAATAAATATTTATCTAGTCTATCATACCAGGCTTTTGGGGCTTTCTTCAATCCATAAAGGGATTTCTTTATTTTACATACCATGTCTCCATCATCTGACAATGAAAATCCATTAGGTTGCTCAATGTAGACTTCTTCCTCAATACCACTATTCAAAAAGGCAGATTTAACATCCATCTAATATACCTTGAAATTTTTATAAGCAGCATATGTAAGCAATAATCTAACAACTTCAAGTTTATCCACCGAAGAAATAGTATCCTCATAGTTAATTACTTCTTTCTATGAATATCCTTTGCAAACTAGTATAGCTTTATTTATGATAACTTCACCGCCTTCATTCAATTTTTTCATGAATACCCATTTAGTACCAATAACATTCTTATTCTTAGGTATAGGCACAAGCTCCCATGTATAATTCTTTTCAATTTGATCTAATTCTTCTTCCATAGCTCTCATCCAATTTTCACCTTTACAGGCTTCAACAACATCTTTAGGTTCAACTTTAGAAATTGAACATACTTCTTTAGCAGATAACCTTCTTTGAGTCATCACACCTTTATTCTTATCAAGAATAATATAATTTTTAGATTGATTCAATCTTACATACCTCAAAGTCTTCTAATTGTTCTGATTTTTTCAGGTGCTTGCACCTCTTTAGCAACAACATCTGGGTTGACTATCTCTACTAGATCATTCTGCTTAGGTTCTTCAATTTGCATAGGGGCTAAAACAATATGTTGTACATCATCATATCAAAATTCTTTGATCTCTTTCCCAAGGTTCTCATCCATCTTCACATTTGCACTCTCCATTGTCTTTCTCGATCTCTTATTGTAGCACCAGCAGGCTTTCCTATTTGTAGAATATCCCAAAAAAATTCCTTGATCACTTCTAGTATCAAACTTGCCTATGTCCTCATCTCTCTTGATATAACATTTTCTACCAAATACTCTAAAATATCTCATAGTAGGAACATGACCAAGCCATAGCTCATAAGGAGTGTTTCTGGTATCACCTTTAATATGAATTATGTTGAATGTGTAAACAACACTGCTAATAGCTTCTCTCTAGTAGATCTTCAGAACATTTCCTTCAATCATCATAGTCCTCGCAACATCCAAGACAATTATTTTCTTCCTTTCAACAACTCCATTCTGTCAAGGGTTTCTAGGAGCATATATTTGTCTTCTAATTCAGTATTCTCACAGAATGAATTGAAATTACCATAGAAAAATTCTCCACCTCTATCAGATCTCAGACATTTTACCTTTAAAATAGACTCAGTCTCCACCTTAGCTTTGAATATCTTGAATTTTTCCAATGCTTCTGATTTCTCCTTCAAAAAGATAACCCACATCATCTTGAAATAGTCATCAATTAGCAACATAAAATATCTATCACCCTACACATTTTTAAGATTTGTAAGTCCACATAGGCTAGTATGCACAAGATATAGCAATCCATCAGATGTATATTATTTACTCTTAAAATAAATTCTTGTTTTCTTACCCAACTAAAATTCCTTACATACCATATTAGCAATCTTAACAATCTTAGGTAGATCTCTAACATCTTGTGTAGAATAGATCTTAATCATTGAATGAGAATTTACATGACACATTCTCCTATTCCACAACCAACTCTCATCAATCTAAGAAATCAAACAAATTTTCTCATCGGCAATCAAATGGATAATATTATGTTCAGCCTTAGTTCCAGATGCAATCTCTATACCGGAGGCATTTAGGATCTTGCATTTTGCATCCTTGAACTGTAGATCATAACCTTTGTCAACCATTTGTCCATCACTCAAAGGATTATGCTTCAAATCTTCAACATACAAGACATCATTAGTATTATTCTTACTTTCAAAGGATATAGAACCTCTCCCATGGATTACACAAGCTTTGTCATCTCCAAATCTAACTATTCTACCATCATATCTTTCCATACTCATAAATTTGGTTTTATCACTGGACATGTGATGTACACAACCACTATCAATTACCCATTCATCATTCTCTTCAACTTTAGCAGCTAAATCCTTCTCTTCAATAGTACAATTTGTGGAATCAATAGGTATGCATCCATCTAGCTTAATGAAAAGGAATACAACTTTATCTCCTTCTAATTCTTCATCTTTAATACCTTCATCACCAGCATAATAATAGTTCTTCTGATTCCTATAATGCTTATCAAACTTATCATTCCTGTCATACTTAGCCATTCTCTTCAAGCATCTAGAAGCAAAATGTCCTATCTTATTACATTAAAAACATTTTAGAGGCATGTTTCCATCGTACTTGTTAGCCCCTTTAGGTAAGCTCTAGGCAATCAATGCTTAAAGTTGATCTAGCTATCTTTCTTTCTCTTCTATCTCTCTTCTCTCTCTCTCTCATATCTAGATATTTTGAACTCATCAAGATCATACTTCTACTTACCAGATATAGATGTTGATTCTCTAAATGTTGTCTCATATTTTCCATGTGATTCTCCAAATTCCCTTAGCTCAAATGAAACAATCTTTCCAACCATCATATCTCTCATAACTATAGTCACACTCCAAATCTCATCAATAGTAGCAACCTTATGTTTCTAAGCAGAAGGAAAAGATCTCAGTACCTTAGCAACAATTTCATCTTCTTCAATGGTTCCACTGACACATTTGATACCTAAGACAAGGTCATCCACCTTAGCCATGAAAGAGTGTATGTTCTCATCATCTCCCATCTTCAATGTCTCATATTTTCTTTCAAACTCTGCAACATAACAACTTTCACTTGTTTATCTCCTTCATAAAGGATTTTAATAATTTCCCATATCTCATGTGCGGTCTAAAGTCCCATTACATTTGTCATATTAGAATCAGTCAAGGCACTAAGAAATGGCTCTTTCACTCTAATATTATGTTCATCTTCCTTGATCTCATCAGCAGTAGTCAGTCCATTCAGAGGAGAAAAATAGGCATTATTTGTAATCTTCTAGTAATCTTCACCAAGACATTTCAAGTGCACTTCCATCCAATTGTTCCATATAGCATAGTTACTTCCATCAAATGGACAATCCTTCTTAAAGATAACACCTTGAGCTTCAATCCCAAATCTCCTCAAGTGATTAAGTTTCTACTAGAGGATCTAGCTCTAATACCAATTGTTAGCAATAACAAAGAAGAAAGACTGAGAAGGGGGGGTGAATTAGTCTTCACTAGATCTACAAACTTAATAAAAAAAATAGATTTGATAAACTACAGTAACAACAAAGATAAGAAAATTGAAAGCACAACACACAACACAAAGATTTTGACATGGAAAATCCAGTTAAGCGAAAAAACATGGTGGGAACCTACCCAAAGTAAGATGATACTCTACAATAGTATGTGAAATCATTACAATGGGGAATGCACATCCATTCAGGCACACTACCTAGAGCTCACTGCTCAAAAGATAATTTCATGGAAGGATACAACCCTCTGGGAAGTCTCACTAACTTACAATAAGAATAAGACTACCATCCAAAAGAAATGAACTAAAAGAATAGCATCTCCAAATGCTTGATTACAGTTCTGGTTAAGTACAGTTGTCTTCTCTGCAACACCAATCTCTCCTTAATCACAACATTGAAAGATGAATCAATTGATCACACATATACCAATCTCTAATAATGCATAAACAACCACTACTACTAAATTACATGAAAATATCCCCTATATATACAAATCATCAACTTGGATAACAAGGTCAGCTAAATGCTCAAATTTACTAGAAATCATGGTAAGATCAACCGCAACATTCTACACCACCATACATACTGTATAGCACAGAAATTATCATTGGTTCATTAAAACCACCAAAAAATTGCACAATGATCAATGCGGGTCACCAAAACAAATAGGACACAACTAGGAAACACTAGCAAGAACATTAGAATTATCAAGAATAGCTATCCCAACACCACTTATTAAATCTTCATCTGTCAACATGCAAAAGCTCAAGAACACAACCAATCAACAACCGTCATGAAGAAAGATAACTTACAGAGAACCAAATCATGATCCATATAAAATGAAGATACACAATACCATCCCAAATAATATCCCAAAATCACAACACAAGATCTGATCACATTGGAATATACAGGAGGAAAGCCCGAACTTTGCAAAGTAGTGATCAGCAAAACAAAACTGCAAAACCGGATCATAAGATCTTCCCAAACACATCAAATTAAATCACATAAATATGTCGACATGAATGACAACAACATATCCTAGCAGGATCAATGACCAAAAATCTCCAACAACAACTTCTACCCACTTGGTTACATAATTAATACAAATCAAGATATATTCTTTGTTCTTAGAGTGAAGATTAATTTGTCCCACAAAATTGAGACCCCTTTTTTCAAAGGGCTCAGTGGATAACTAAGGATGTAGAGGAATTTCATATAAATACATGAGATGACCCATGTGTTGAAACTTTTACTAATGCTAAAATATCTTTTGCAATCTTTATGGATCATAGGTCAATAATATCTAATGGTAAGGATTTTTTGGTGGTCCTTTGAGTTACAAAATAACCTCTGCAAGGCTCATAATGGCATGAACAAAGTATATGGAAGACATCATCCTCAATTACATATCACTTAATGACATCATCAATGTTGGTACAAAAGAGCATCCCATTGATCCACATGTATTGATCACTAAGGACAACAAGCTTGCATCCTTCCTTGGATAAAAAGTGTGGAGGAAATTGGTATGTGGTCCTAAATAGTTTGCAATGTCTACAAACCACCACATACTCTTTACTAAAATAGCAAAGAGATGTTCATATAGAAAAATATCATCAACTAACACAAGTTCATCTTATTTCTACAACCTAGATAAAAGGTCTACAACCACATTTTCTCAATCAAGCTTATCAAGTATATTTATATCAAATTCTTGCAATAAAAATAACCATCTAATCACTCTTCCTATTATTTCTCATTTATTCATTAAGAATCTTATTGTAGAGTGATCAATATGAATAAAAATCTTATAACTAGTAATGTAATGACATTTTATTCACTCCAAATATTGTCTGTGTGAAAAGTGGACTTGTATCTGTATTTGTATCTAAATACACAACACTTCAATTAAGTCATTGGATGCATGGTTAGTAAATCAATAATCAATAATGAACAATAAACCATTACAAAGTGACCTATTGCCTTCTAGTAGATGTGGGTTTAGTCTTGCTCCCAAATTTCATATGCAATACTAGTGACTAGACAACACCTAAATGGACGAATGTAATCTATATGAGCATGAATTTTAGCTAAATTAATGCAATATTAAGCTAGATGAATGCAACATTTAAGCTAGATATGCATGATTAATCTAACACGATTTAAGCAATATTAAGCTAGATGATTTAATAAGGATGCAATAACGAATATGTAATATCTTAATGTGAAATCTTAGTGAACCTAGAGAAAAAACAACATAATAACAATATATTCTCCAGGATCCCTGAATGAGAGATGAAAGCCTGAATTTATAGAAAATTCAAAAAGAAACCAATGGCTAAGATCAAATGATGATTAGTTGTCAATATTTTCCAAGAGGAAGCACAATCCAGGTGAATTGATGTGATTGTCTATTTTTCTTAGTTTTAAAGGAAATTGAGCTAAAATTAAGATAAAATCAGAAAATATTGATTTATTCTCTATTTCATTCAATTTTGAGTTTTAATTTTTTTAATTGCTTTCTTTGAGATTTTTCTTCAATTTTTAATTTGATTTTCAAGATTGTCTCCATTTGATTGCTTTTCTCAAATTTTTATTCCTTTTTTCCAATTAATTCTTTTTTTGATGATTTAGTGGCAAATTGATTAATTTAATTAAATATGCTAGGATATTTAATAAAATAAATAGGATAATTGTTTAAAAATGATTTACTTGAAATGATAAATTAATTATATATTTATTTAATTAATTTAGAGTGATTTTACAATGTGACATTAATGATTTAAGAAATTAATTGTGTGCTCAAGATTAATTTTAATTATTTTTGGTTAGAACCTTGGTGATGTTGTCAAGACTAGGGGGTCTATGGTTTAGATGCCCATTTTTAGGGTATTACATTTGCCCCTCTTTGAATTAATGTGTGAGAAGTGCGTTGGTTCAAAGAATAGTTAGTCTAGGAGATACTAGTTCTGAACTTGATTGATCACGAACCAGATGAAGAGAGAGGTATTCAGTTTGTTTTGAAGTGATGAAACTGAATAGAGTTGATTAAAGAGTTAGAAATCCTGAACTTGATTGAACTAGGCCCGATGAAGAGCAAAGATACCGAACTTGAACTTGATTGATCAAGAAGTGGATCTTACTAATCTAGGACTTGATTGAACTAGACACAGTGAGCAAAGATAAAATCGATCTTGAACTTGATGGATCAAGACATGATGAGAGAAGATAAATTGTCTACCTTGATTTGATGTGATGAAACTAAACACCTTCTTAGATTGGGTGTGTGATCAAAGATACTATTTAAACCCTTGATTGAGTTTAAACGAATAATCAGCTTGATGAAAAGCGATGAAACTGATTAACATTAAGAGACTAATTCAAATGAAGACAATATCAGGTTTGATTTTATATGACAAAATTGATGCCCCTAGAGATTGATTTGATTCAGATGATCGAGAAGCCTTAACTTGATATGAAGTGATCAAATTGAGATGCCCCTAACAATAAGGTCTTGTTAATTTTCTTTGGTTGAAAATATTGTTGCTCAACTTTAGATGAAGATTTGAAAAATTTCTCAACTTTTGATGATGATGTCATGAGTATACCCCCTCGGGAGCAAAATCAAAAGATAGCGAGGGTTGTGCAGTGACTTCAAGAAATTTTTTGAGTGATGATAAGTTATTTGAGCATAATGATTAATGTTGAAGATTAAAATGAGAGTTGGTTTGAGAATTAAAATTGAGATTCAGAGCCAAGCACAAATTGAAGAAAAGAATGAGCATTTGATGAAAGCGCTAATTGGTCTCTATTGTGCAAAATTGATTAGGAAGATAATCTTAGATTTTGATTTCGATCCAGAAAAATAGAATCAGGACGAGCATATTAACTTAGGGTATAGTTTTCATGTCCATCAAAGCAAGTTAAAAAATTAGGGTTTTGGCTATATAAGGGGTTTATGTGTCATTTTCAATTCATTTCAAATTCTCTAAGTTTGAAATTTTAAAATTGCTCTACAAAGAAAAATGGCCATTCCGACTAAGGAGCATCATTTTGAGCACTAGAGATGACATAATCAATCACAAAAATATGACCCAACAGTAAGTGATCCATCTTACGCCTGTTTAATTTCTTAAATTTTGAATTTTGGTTTTTTTTTTTGCATTTTAGAGTCATTTAAAGTCTTGTGCCTCGGTTTATCGTGTGGGCTAAGACCATTTTTTGTATGATAAACTGTCTTTTTAGTGGTTTTTTGTATGGGCATATAGGGTTTTTCATCTGATGTGGTCCCATGTCTTGTACGAAAGTGTGATTGAGTGCCCATTTTATCGTGCGATGTATCATGTTTTATCATATGGGGATAGTTTGTCATGCTAGATGTAATCCTGATTCGTACGAGTTTCTGCCTGTCTATGAAAACTCGTATGAAAAATAACAGGCATGTTTGAGGGTCAAAACATCAAATTTTGATTTTGCATTTTGTATGTTTGGATTTGCAAGTATGTTTATCATATTTTTAGCGCAATTTGGAGCACGTGCTGACAGTGTTTATGTTTGATTTAATAGATTCAGATGTTGGATATCTTGTTTTGATGTGTTTATCCACTGATGATGGGGTTAGTTCACGGTTTATCAGACATAAATAGGGCCATATTTATTTGTGTGAGTTTGGATACCTTCTTCAAATGCCAAATATCTATGTGAATCATGGGATGTTGATTGCATTAGCAAAGCGGTTTCATTCAGAGCATAATAGGGTTAGTGCAGGATCATGGGGGGCCAAAAAGTGGCGATGTGAAAAAAATAGCCTTCTCTACTCACCTAAAAATGGGAAAATCCGTGTTGAATTTTTGCTTGGCCTAGGTGTCAGTACACCTTGGCATGGTAATTACCCAGGCAAATCGGATATCTGATTTTTATTTGTAATTTTAAATTAAAAAATATATTATATAATATATAATGTAATATTATATATTACATGTTATATAATATAATATTATATAAGTTATATAATATAATAATGTATTATATATTATATAATATTATATTATAATATATAATATATTATTATATTATATATATTATATAATATAATATAATATTATATATTATATTATATAATATAATATATATTATATTATATATTATATAATATATCATTATATTTTATAATATAATACAATACATATTATATAATATAATAATATATTATATAATATATTATTATATTATATAATATAATGTTATTTTAAAATAATTTAAGTATAAAAATCGGATATCCAATTTTCTAAGACAATATATTTCGACAGTGATAACACGTGAGTCATTTTTCACCGACGGTCAACTCGATTTTATAAAAATGTGATATCTGATTGTATCCGATATCTAGTGTTTTGGCCAAAAATTGCTAAAAAATAGATTGAAAAGTAAGATTTTTATTGTTTCCAATCATTTTCATTCAATTTTTGTATTTTTTGTTAATGTTTATTTGATTTTTCATTGAAAATATGGTTTTTTAATGAAAAATAGGTTTTTTTAAATCAAATACAAAATTATTTAAATTTGTTAACTAAATTCAATTGTTTACATTCAATTAGGTTAAAAATGGGGGATAACAATGAAAACATTGATGAACCACAACTGCAACAACCAAACCCTCCTTTGTCAAACCCCCCTCAATTCAGGATTTGATTGCACAAAATTTGAATGAATTGAGGGGGATTGCAGATGTATATCATAGGATCCCTCGTCTAAACCCAATTTTTGATCCTCTCATGTCGATCATAAAGAGTATGGAAACCATGACTGAGGAGCACAATGTCGCCCTTTTGTGGCAAGATTCTATGAGGGAATAATATGCAGATGGCTTGTTGTATAAGGATATCAAGGATCTCAAGATATTGAAAGCCGATATCACCTCATTATTTATGAATCCCTACATTGGTTAACCCGTAGACCCCAAAAAACAAAACTTTCTATTAAATGGTGCACAAATGATGGTATTGTGAAAAAATTTTGGGATCGTTGGTGGATGGTTTTTGACAAACCACCCAACAACAATCTTGATGTCCCCTTCTATTTCATAAAAACATTGTATGCTGATTTTGTTTTACGCAAACATGTGAACTACTTTGACATCCAACATTTCCAGGGTGTGAGTTTAGTTATGCCCCAAAATAGACCTGGGGTAGTTAGAGTAGTCCAGGACCCATATGTCCTCCCTCCTACTATTGATCCCGCACCTCAAGTACAAAATCCAAATATCATTTGTGAGGTGTCTTCATAGACCATATCGGCTATTCACTCTTTGAGTAGCCTTTTGGTTTCTCAGCCTAGGTCAGTAGCTCAGCCTACTTTTGATGTTAGCGATGCATCAAGTGGCATTGACATGTCATCCTCGGCTCCACACATATGTGTGCCCCATAGTTGTGTCATGTGTGGGCATGTTTGCTTGGGTCTAGTTGAATAGCCAGTTGATCCTCCTATGGATAGTGTACCCATTATGTGCATGCAAAAACCATGTTGCCAAAAAAAAAGTTCATCAATAGACCTGCATTTTCAACACATCCTTAATATACACATAACAAACTTGAACATTAAGGTTTAATGATCATTGTTTGAAATGAAATGCATGATAAAAAAATAAGGCACCATTAAAGACCTACTACTCAAGTGTGCCTGAAGGGTCATCTCTTTGCTTAAGAGTATCTAGTATTGCTTCATGATCAGCAGTAGTCACTATCCATAGCTCTTTGGTCTTTGGTTTTTCTAATGCTTCAACAACTTGACATTTATAGCTATAATAAGGTGTGAATACATTATAATGTTTTTGTGTTTCTCATAGTCTTCAAATACAAGTATGCCATTCTTTCTAATCATGTATGTTTGCAACCAAGTTCCCACAACAACAACGGAACCTGTAGGATATGTGAGCCCGTCATCATCTACCACTGGTCGTGTTAGCTTTTGTTTTCCATGTATACATTGTGCCAACCAATATTCTAATCTCTCTTCATTCCCTTGCAGTGCAACAACTACAAAAACATGTCTTGGTTGTACAAGATCTGATAGACGGTCATACTCAAGTGAACTTTCCATGTCATCATTTGACAAGGATATTATTTGAGATAAAGGAGTTAGATAGTGGAGAACCCACGTATCAACCCACTCACTTGACTTGCATTGATCCCAATCACACCGAACACAACTTTGACAAAAACAAGCCAACACTCATGTCCAAATGGTCCATGTACTTGCATCTGAGTTGAGAAATGAATGCATCTTTGAAGAATATTTAATCGTTTAACAATCTGATCTACCTCCCACTATTACCTCCTCAACCAACCAAAATAATTTGGTCACTCTTGAATCAAGAGTACCTCCATGTGACAATGTTGAACTACACCAATCAACAATAGAACGTGCATCAGAGAAATTTGCACCTAAAATCCTCAATTTCTCCTTAACTAGAGCTCTCTTCAAACATGCACCTACTCCATCATAGTCTCCCTTCCCATGCCCTGCCTTAAAAAAACACCAAATATGAGGTATACGCCTCTCTACATGCATTCTACTCAACCAATAAAACATATGGGCATTCTTGAATTGACCTGTATAGTTATCTGACCATATTATATGTCGGCCAATTGCAATATCTTTCTCATGCAAGAACTTCAAAAAATTGTCGAAAGAATGTTACACATACTCAGAGGAGTGTGATCTATCATCACTCATATAAAAATGATACTCCCTGATTATCTTCCTTTCCTCTTCTATACTATCACGAGCATGTCTATATGTAATGTGAACAAAAATAGCAATCTGGATTGAATTGCAGTACTCAGACTGTACCTCATTCTATGGTTGCAATGTATAGCTCTCTACAAAATCAACCATCGATACAATAGTGCCAATCAGGAAAGAGTTCTTACACATCCTGAACCATTGATCCAACCACTGAGACCTATGGGTGTGCCTCACATACTTGTAGAAAAGATTTTCTTTAAAATTCAAAATAAAATCAGCAATACTCACTTCTCTTGAGACTAATTCGCATCTAGAACCTTCACCTCCACTCTTCAAAGTATGTTTCACTATCTCATATCTTTTTCTCTGAACATAATTCTTTCCAAACTCATGTTCGCTGCCCTCATGAAAACATGAAACAAACTTTGACAACCCACCACATTTTGAGCACTTCTCATTCAAACTATCATTTCTATAGAAATAGCAGCCATCATCTCTAGGGCATAAAATAGATCCTACAAGTCTCTTGATGATCTTAGAAATAGCATTGCACCACACTCCTGCAACATCTCATTAGTATGCATTGTAGAATGAATATGACATTAAAGTTCTTGGAACATTGAAAACTCCACATGGTACTTGCAACGACAAGTATTGCGAATATTAAGAGGAACACAATAAAATGGTTTCAAAGATTCAAATGCCCTTTGTGATATTTGCAAAGTTGGATGTCCTTCACAAAAAAAATTGTACAACATTGTTTGGCTTGATTCCAAGAAATGTTTGGGATGCGGTGTGCAGTCTTAGTTGCAAAATATTAATTAAAAATCATCCTTTACATTGGGTGACACTCTATAATTAGAGTGCCAAAATTGTTGAATCTCCTCCTTTACATTGTCAGTCAACTTTCTATCAACACATGGAAGCCTCCCACCAAAAGCCCATTTTTCTTGTTGAAGTGGATCATCAAGTCTTTGTCTTCGTGCAAGTGTGCTATCCAAAGTTTTATGGTTTATGTTAAAATCAACACAAGTTTGTCTCATTTGATGAGCCTTCCTCAATTGATGGCTTACTAAGGAGGTTGTAATCACTCTTCGATCAATTCTCTTATCTCTTTCTTTGGTATTCTTTCCAATAGAATTGAGAGCATGAAATAGATTTTTTGTAATAATAGAATTTCTCTCCATCTTCTTGTTCATACGAATCTTCAATTTGTTTAGCAATGGTCTCATCGTTGTCATCTTTAGCAATTGAACAAAGAGTTGGCATTTCTCGATCAATGTCTTATTGCTAAAATTTTGGGCGAAAAGTTGTGTAGCCCACAACCAAATGGTTGTTGTTGACCTCTTGCCTTCAAGATTCCAAATAATGTTCTCATCAATTTCAAATAACCATTTTGGGGTTCTTGAAGGTCTTGGATTTGGAATTTGTCTTTCATCCATGAGAGGGTCTTCATTTCTAAAGTAATTAGGTGTTACACATGGTTCACTTGGCTAAGCAATTCCACCTTCAATGTCAAAGTTTTCCACATTTTCACCTCCTATGTCAAAATTTTCCACAAGTTGAGCATTTTCATTATCACTTTCAACATTTTCAAAATTTTCACTTTCAAAATCTACATTTTCATTTTCAATAACTTGTGACACATTTTCAAATTCAATTTTGTCTTCACTTTCAAAATCTACATTTTCATTTTCAATAACTCATGACACATTTTCAAATTCAATTTCCTCTTCACTTGAAGTAACATTAGCAATATTTAACATACCTTGTCTTCTCCTCCTATGGCATTCTCTATCTCTTTCTCTATACACTTCAATTTGGTGATTTTAAAGTTTTCTTTTGCATTTAGACTTCTGACGACTACTAATCCCCATTTACCTCCACACAGATGCTCCTACATGATTGACAATGTAAGATTTGACTTTAAGAATCTCCCAAAAGAACAAATTTGTCTCAACCTATCTGAAAACCCGTTATCATCGACAGAAAAGAGAATATCTAGGCTGTGGACCATTGGAATCCACAAAATGTCCCACAAGGCTCTTTTTTAGTTACAAAAATCGAATATCCAATTTTAATGTATAAATTTGTGGTCCCCAAATTTTTTCCTGTTATCACCTTTTTTTTACTGTTGCCACATTAATGGCAATGGCAGAAATCGGATATCCGATTAATTCGATATCCAATTTTATTAGTCATATTTGTGAGAGAGAGAGAGAGAGAGAGAGATATTAGGGGAGAGAGAGAGAGGAGGAGGAGAGGGAGAGAGAGATTAGGGGAGAGAGAGAGAGAAGGAGGAGAGGGAGAGAGAGATTAGGGGTCATATGGTATCCTAAGGGGTCATATTGTGTCCTACAACCCCTTAGGACACCATATGACCCATAACGACACAATTTGGTGTCTTAAGGGGTCATATGGTGTCCTAGGACACCATATGGGACACCATATGACCCCTAACAACACCTAATGGTGTCATAAGGTGTCGTATGTTGTCCTTAGGGGTCATATGGTGTCCCATGAACCCTTATGACCCTTAGGACATCATACGGCCTGTTATGACACCATATTGGGTCTCTTTGGGTTCTATGGTGTCCTAAGGTGTCATATTATGTCCTACGACCCCTTAGGACACCATATGACCTCTAGCGACACCATATGGTGTCATAAGGGGTCCTATGGTGTCCATCGCGGTCATATGGTGTCCTACAACCCCTTAGGACACCATATGACCCCTTAAGACACCATATTTGGTCATTATGGGTCATATTGTGTCATATGACCCCTTTAAAACATCATATGACCCCTTAGGACATAATATGACCCCTTATGACACCACATTGGGTCACTTTGGGTCATATTGTGTCCTACAACCCCTTAGGACACCATATGACCCATAATGACACAGTTTGGTGCCTTAAGGGGTCATATGGTGTCCGACAACCCCTTAGGACAGCATATGACCCCTTAAGACACCATATTGGATCATTATGGGTCATATTGTGTCCTAATGGATCATATTGTGTCATATGACCCCTTTAAGACATCATATGACCCCTTAGGACACAATATGACCCCTTATGACACCATATTTGGTTGCTTTGGGTCCTTTAGTGTCCTAAGGGATCATGTTGTGTCCTACAACCCCTTAGGACACCATATGACCCATAATGATACAATTTCATGTCTTAAGGGGTCATATGGTGTCCTAGGACACCATATGACCCCTATGGACACCATATGACCCCTAATGACACCATATGGTGTCGTAAGGGGTTGTATGTTGTCCTTAGGGATCACATGGTGTCCCATGAACCCTTCTGACCCTTTAAGACAGCACACGACCTGTTATGAGACCATCTTGCATCATTATGGGTCCTATGGTGTTCTAAGGGGTCATATTATGTACTAAGACCCCTATGGACACCATATGACCCCTTACGATACTATATGGTGTCATAAGTTGTCCTATGGTGTCCATAGGGATCATATGGTGTCATACAACCCCTTAGGACAGCATATGACCCCTTATGACACCATATTGGGTTGTTATGGGTCATATTGTGTCCTAATGGATCATATTGTGTCATATGACCCCTTTAAAACATCATATGACCCCTTAGGACACAATATGACCCCTATGGACACCATATGACCCCTAACAACACCATATGGTGTCATAAGGGGTTGTATGTTGTCCTTAGGGGTCATATGGTGTCCCATGAACCCTTATGACCCCTTAGGACACCATACAACCCATTATGACACCATATTGGGTTGTTATGGGTCCTCTAGTGTCCTAAGGGGTCATATTATGTTCTACGACCCCTTAGGATACCATATGACCCCTAACGACACCATATGGTGTCATAAGGGGTCCTATGGTGTCATAACGGATCATTGGTCTCTCTCTCTCTCTCTCTCTCTCTCTCTCTCTCTGTGTGTCTCCCTTGCCTCCCTCTCTCTCTCTCTCTCCCTTAATCTCTCTCTCTCCCCCCACTCCCCCCTCTCCCTCTCCCTCTCCCTAATATCATATACTAATTTATTTATAAATTAATATATTAAAATAATATATATTAATATATTAATAAACATTAGATTAATTATGTGCAAATTTAGTTAGTGAATTTACTTATTAAAATCGGATATCCAGTTTGTGTTGTTAAATTTTCAAATTTTAAATTTCGGCTCGGGAATGCTTTAGGATTTGGCTTGGAAGTGACAAGGCTAGAAAGTCAACTGAAAAAATGTGTTTTTCAGTATTCCTTGATTTTCCTGACTTTACACTGGTGGCTGACGACTTTTTTTGTAGTCAAAATTCATAAAATGAAAAGGGATTTTTAAGGACGTTCTCAACTTTTCAACAATATAAGGTTTGTCTTATTTTGACTTTAATAAATAATTATTACTTATTTTCTAATTGAATTATGACAATAGTTCATATTGATAGACTAATTGAAAAACACTCATAACTTTCAAATGGTATAAGATTTTTTGAATCTGAAACATGCATCACATCCTATGCTTCGTCTACTATAGGGAAAAAAAATTTTAAAAAAAATTCGTAAGGTTTTAACCATGTTAAGGTGGTCAGACGTAGGAGTTTTTGAATTTCTTAAAAGCTGTAGTAAAAAATTCATAAATAATTATTTACTTTATAAAAAATTCAAAAACAATATGTGTCACATCTGGACATGAGTCTAATACTTATATTATAAATATTATAAAAAAATATTATGATTTGATTGTGATTAGGGTGGTCAGACATACGTCTACTTCTTATCTTTTTTCTGAAATTTTAGTACCACAGCATTGAAATTTGAAAGTTTCATCAAATAGGATTTTTTTCTTCAAAAAAACAACTAGTAGCTTAGAAACTAGATTCAAGTTTCTATATATTCTCTATTTACATATTTTAAAAATAACATTCACAACTTACTCAAATTTTCTTGTCAAGTTGCATAACTCTGATTTTCTGAAATTTCATTGCCACTTAAGGGCCTATTTTGGTACACCATGATCCTGCACATACCCAACACCTTCCATCTACCTGTAGGAGAGATGATGATCACACCTGAGGATTTATGTCAGATTCTGAGGATTTCATTTGTTGGTGACAAGGTCAATTATGATTCTGCTTAGCGACCGTGTATTGTACCATTGAGATGAATATTCCATGATGAGACTATCCTTGAGTGGGCTATCACATGGGATGTTCTAATGAGCAGGTATAGTGAGCAATTTCCACTGGTATGTGTTTTAGCAGGTATCCTTGGTTGTTTTGTTATGCCAGATAGGGGACAACAAGGTTTTCTTTGTGGTTGGGCTAGGATGTTGTTATCTTGTCATTCGTCCCTCATAACAAGAGTGAGTCACCTTGCAAAATTTTTAGTTGAGTCCTTGTCTTGTTTAAAATTCATTGGTTCAATCCCTAATCCACTTGTAAATCATTTCTAGATCATTAGCATTAAGTTTCAATGGTCTGTTGAACCTCATGAACCCCTTGAACCATTTTGAACAGAGTTCATAGTGTTCATTTAGGTTCCGTAGGTTCTAAGAGGTGTCTAAGAGATTTTTAGATTAACGCTCACCTAAGTTTTTTACAGCAGTTCTACTTCACGGTCGCGGGTGATATTTCATATCCTCTTTTTATGGGTTGTGAACCATTTGAACATAGTTCAAATAGTTTAGGGATGTTCAACATGTTAAATGAAGTTCAAAGGTTCAACCCACAACCAAAATGGAGAGGCAAAGCAATCAGTGGATAAATTTGGTCAACCAACAAAAGTTTGGAAGAAGAATATTGATTCACCATTTACTCAGGCAGCAATTGATTATTTTTCCTAGAGGATTGTGAAAGAGTTAGCACGAAGAATGTTTATAAAATTTAGTGCAGCCTGTAAATACAAATTTTCTGAGATAGCAAAATTAGTCTCTGTGCAGGGGGTATATCTCTCACTTCAATCATTGGATCAAGCTAGATTTTGGATATGTTTTATGAAACCTATTTTTATAAGTTTTGACAAAAGTAATTGTGGAAATTCAATCTGGTCTACAAGATATACTTAACAGAATACAAGTCTAGAACAAAGAATATTTTCTGATTTTTGTGACAGAAAAACTATCATGTTGCGAGTGGTATAACTTTTTGTTCCACCATTGGTTTTTTCCCATTTTTGCATATGTTGTGCATAGACATGTTGTACATGATTCCACTAGAGTGATGAACTGAATTACATCTCCTTCAAAAGATATGGTTGCCTAAGTGTGGGTTTGTCCAAGGTGACCAACAACAACTGAGTTTCTTGTCTTCAAATATTAATAAGGCATGACTTGTATTTGCAATGATGGAGCCCATAATTAATTCATAAAGCTTATGTATTTTAAGTTATAATGTTTTCAGATTTAAAAATTATGATTAAAGATTACATTTAAACCAAGAAAGTGTCAAAACAATGAAGACAGTTATTTATATCCAGCTGTCAGCATATGATATGCCAAGATTCAGTTTTTGGAACTGAAAGTGTCTCACTCAGAGGAAAAGAAGGATAAATATGCAAAAGAAAGGGAAAAGTTGGGTTCTTCTTCTTTTTCTTTTCTTCCAGCAACCTGTGGGTGAGGGAGAGTAGATTTTTATTTGTAAGGGAAGATTTGAAGCTTTTCTAAGCAATGCTTTGTACAGAAAATATCAATCTTTGAGTTGATATTTAGACATGAATAGAATGTAGATGATATCTTCAATCTTTGTGTTGCTAATATTCTTCTCATGACTATAGCTAGACTTTGAGCCTTTGCAATTGTTTATTAATGTCTTTTTTGTTATAATCAATTGTGTATGTGGATTTATTACAAGTCTATGTGCTTGAAAGTAAGCCATATTGGAGCAATGATTTTCTCTATTAGTTTTTAGTCCAAGTGCTATCCATAAGTGCATAAAATTAAACTTTGATTTAATGGTCTTCATTTATATCTGTTTTGTAAGTCTTTGCCATTGATTTTCATGGCTATGGATGAATGTTATTTTCCTTTATTGCTTTCTGGTTAAAAGCATATCAGCAATTTAATTCCTTGTAAATCTTCTAAGTGGGAGTTATACCTCTCAATTCAGAGGAAGATTATCACTTCAATGATAATCTATCCAACTATTAGTACTTTTTGTCCTTCATTCTAGGAATTTTGAGTTTATTTGTATAGTTATCTTCGAAGGACAAATTTATTCACTAATAGATTGTTGGTGACTTTGCTAGGGATTCAAAATAAAAGATTAGTGTATTTTGTTTCCTCATATTTTTATATTTATCTCTGTGCAGGAGAATGGTGACTCTGTATATAAATATCATACTCAAGGCAAGAGAAATGAGAAAAGGGAAAAGACCAGATCCTTCAATCATGGAGATTATTGCAATAGATGATAAAATACTGCATGACTTCTTGGAGCATTACAAAGAAAGTATTTCTCATGTTGTTAGAATTAATGTGTGGAAGATGATCATGCATCCACTCTTCTATGGAGAAGTCTTTGTGTTAAATTTCACAAGTTGAAAGAGTTGAAAGAAAAGACATGGTTGGTGCATGAATATGAAAAAAGGGTATCCCATTTGAAAGAAGAATTAAAATTTGATGATGATGAGGCTCCAGTCATCTCAGTTTCATCTCACCCCTACAATTACCTTATCATGAATGAGTGAGAAGTTCGGCAAGAAACAGTTTAGTCTCATGCAAGTCAGACAATGGTAAGTTAGAATAATCAAGACAACATTAGAGAACCTACAAACTTGAATGAAAAAGGTTTTTTGAGATCTTTCTCTTACCCAGAAATAGAAACTTTCAGTTTTGATAGTATGGAAAGTTATCTTGTTCCAAAAAGTATAAAGGATGAAAATTTTCAGATTTACATGCAACTAGAGTATGAAGCTTTGAGTCTTATACATTAAGTTGATGAAAATGATTCTTTATGTTTAAAATTTTGTGATGAGTCCTTTGTAGAATCATTTCATTTTGACAGTACAACAATATTATGTCTTCCTCATGAAGAGTTGCAGTCCCAAGAACTGTTGATCTGTTTGGATAATACTTCTTTTTGTGAAGAAGAGATCATAGAGTAGTTCTTGTCATCCAATGAAAAAGGGGATTTCAAGGAGAAGGATTCAGGTATTAATCTATTTCATGCATTAAGTTTGGATAGGGAATTCGCAGATTTAATTTTAGCAAAAGATGTTGAAGTTGTTTCAGCTAAGTTGGATCCCATGCATGATGAAGTGTCTCTATATTCTGAGATTAGTTCAAATGCTGAAAATTATTTTAAGAATGATGGTCTTAATAGTGGTGATTGTGAGAATGATTTAGCCTTTTCCCTAGGAATTTCTAAGCATTACTTCTTTCAGCTAGAAATAGAACATTATTTGAGAAGTACTGTGCAGATATTTCTAGAAAATTCAGAAGTTCATGATGAAACATGGTTTTTTGGGCATGAATGTGTGTTCACAAAGTTCTTACATATTGTCAGTTTGGTGTTCAGCATTGAAGAAGTTACCAGAAGAGCATGGTTTTGGGTTGCTTCATTTGAACACAAGCCATTTTTTAGAAAAGGCTTCTTCTTCTCCCAATTGGTGGATGGTTTTGTGTAAGAAGTTCTTGGCTCCAATTCTCATGGTGGGATTTTCCTACCTGTATATTTTTGTGAATAATATTTTTGGTGTGATCTAGGTGTAGCTTGTCTTAGTTTTCAACCTTGGTTTAGTTTTGGTTTTGGCTTGTTAGTTTTTCCTTGTTGCCTCCACCCTCTGCAAGAAGCTCCCTATGCTTTGTTTTTCTTGACTCTATTGCCCAATGGCGATGCACTGATCTCTTCCAAAGATATTCTAGATTCTCCTAGTCCTTTACAGTCTAGGTCCCCAGTCAGAGCCAATGTTATCTTGTCATTCGTCCCTCATAGCAAGAGTGAGTCACTTTGCAAAATTTTTAGTTGATTCCTTGTCTTGTTTAAAATTCATTGGTTCAATCCCTAATCAGCTTGTAAATCATTTCTAGATGATTAGCGTTAAGTTTCAATGGTTTGTTGAACCTCATGAACCCCTTGAACCATTTTGAAAAGAGTTCATAGTGTTCATTTAGGTTTCGTAGGTTCTAAGTGGTGTTTAAGAGATTTTAAGATTAACACTCACCCAAGTTTTTTGTAGCAGTTCTAGTTCACGGTCGCGGGTGATGTTTCATATCCTCTTTTCCGCACTGTGAACCATTTGAACTTAGTTCAAACAGTTCAAGAATGTTCAACATGTTCAATGAAGTTCAAAGGTTCAACGCGCAACCAAAATGGAGAGGCAAAGCAATCAATGGATAAATTTGGTCAACCAACAAAAGTTTGGAAGAGGAATATTGATTCACTATTTACTCAGGTAGCAATTGATTATTTTTCCTAGAGGATTGTGAAAGAGTTAGCATGAAGAATGTTTATAATTTTCAGTGCAGCCTGTAAATACAAATTTTCTAAGATAACAAAATTAGTCTCAGTGCAGGGGGTATATCTCTCACTTCAATCTTTGGATCAAGCTAGATTTTAGATATATTTTATGAAACCTATTTTTATAAGTTCTCACCAAAGGAATTGTGGAAATTCAATCTATTCTACAAGATACATTTATCAGAATACAAGTCTAGAACAAAGAACATTTTTTGATTTTTGTGACAGAAAAACCATCATGTTGCAGGGGGTATATCTTTTCATTCCACCATTGGTTTTTTCCCATTTTTGGATATATTATGCATAGACATGTTGCGCATGTTTCCACTAGAGAGATTAACCTAATTGTGTCTCCTTCAAAAGATATGGTTGACTGAGTGCGGGTCTATCCAAGGTGACCAAAAGCATCCAAGTTTCTTGTCTTCAAATATTAACAAGGCACGACTTGTATTTGCAATGATGGAGCCCATAATTAATTCATAAAGCTTATTTATTTTAAGTTATAATGTTTTTAGATTAAAAAACTATGATTAAAGATTACATTTAAACCTAGAAAGTGTTGAAAGAATGAAGACAGTTATTTATATCCAGCTGTCAGCATATGATATGCCAGGATTCAGCTTTTAGAACTAAAAGTGTCTCACCAAGAGGAAAAGAAGGATAATATACAAAAGAAAGGGAAAAGCTGGGTTCTTCTTCTTTTTCTTTTCTTCTAGCAGCTTGTGGGTGAGGGAGAGTAGATTTTTATTTGTAAGGGAGGATTTGAAGCTTTTCTAAGCAATGTTTTGTACAGAAAATATCAATCTTTGAGTTGATTTTCAGACATGAATAGAATGCAGATGATATCTTCAATCTTTGTGTTGTTGATATTCTTCTCATGCCTATAGCTAGACTTTGAGCCTTTGCAATTGTTTATTAATGTATTTTCTGTTATAATCAATTGTGTATGTGGATTTATTACAAGTCTGTGTGCTTGAAAGTAAGCCATATTGGAGCAATGATTTTCTCTGTTAGTTTTTAGTCCAAGTGCTATCCATAAGTGCAGAAAATTAAACTTTGATTTAATGGTCTTCATTTATATCTGTTTTGTAAGTCTTTGACATTCATTTTCATGGCTATGGATGAATGTTATTTTCCTTTAATCCTTTCTAGTTAAAAGCATATCAGCAATTGAATTCCTTGTAAATCTTCTAAGAGGGAGCTGTACCTCTCAATTCAGAGGAAGATTATCACTTCAATGATAATCTATCCAACTGTTAGTACATTTTGTCTTTCATTTTGGGCATTTTGAGTTAATTTGTATAGTTATCTTTGAAGGACAAATTTGTTCACTAATAGATGCTTGAGAGGTTGTTGACTCATCTTGAGAGATTAGGGTGGGGATCTTGTTTACAAGTTGTGTATCGGGAGGGTAAGAGCATGGAAGCAGGTGTGTTAGTTTTGGAGTTATGGGAATGGGAGAACATCCCAGTATGTAGGGTGGTAGTAGATGATTCTAGAGAGCCACACCAGCCCATTTTTTATTGCTATTTAGGTTATGTTACTCAGGCCCATCTAAGCAAGACGGACTACTAGAGGAGACAACTAGACGATTTGATCGTGGTAGTATGGAGGCCGTATAGGGGTCTGGAGCTATAGGATGATTAGAGAGCATAGAGGAAGGATATGTTCATGACTAGACCTCTCATCGACCGATTAGTGTCTATCATTGAGTGGTTTGTTGTATCTAGGGTGATGAGGTAGTATCAGGGACCATAGGGTATATCCCAAGAGTTTACAACTTATGCTCGATATGGAGAGGAGGAGAGATGAGGATGGGCTCCAAGGTTATCATATTCTCTGAGCATGTAGGAGTTAGTTGTTTTATAGCAATAGAGATGGGAGTATTTGGAGGATGTTACAGATGCGAGGGTATTGACCCAGTACAGGGATTGGTTCTAGAGACATCCATTTCCTAGATTAATAGATCTTGGAGAGCATGCACCTCTCATAGAAGAGGCTGAGGATGAGGCACCAGTGCTGGTATAGGTACCAAGTCAAGTATAGGGATGAGGATAGGTCCAAGGATGATGAAAGATGTAGGGACCAAGAGCAGATTAACCTAGGTAGGCAGGAGGTGATCCTACGACTACTAGAAGCAAGATACTGATAGTTCTGATACTTAATGTAAAGCATAGATAATAATAGCTAACAAGATGAGAGGGGGGGGTGAATCATACAAACTTAATCTTCCATAAAATCAATAGATTCAACCTCGGTAACATATACTACAGCAATATAACCAAAACTACTAAACATGCAAACTCATAAACACATAATCATCATGTAGCGTCATAAATTGTACGCACTTGCTAAAGCAGTACAATTTTACACCTAGTTTAGCACCCGCCTTGGCACATTTTGCATTTGCATTGCATTTCACCTTTAGCACTTAATTAATCAAATTAATTAAGTCTAAGGTTCTATTTCATCATCTTCTACATCATAAAGTTGGGCCCTTTCATAAAAGTGTGCCCTTTTCATTTTATTCCTCCAATACATCATTTAATCAAAAACCCTAATTAAGTCCTATTTCGAACTTAGGGGCTTGATTTCGGGCTCAAAACATCTCAAAATCACCTGTAACTTCAGGATTCTCTCTAAAATCATCATATCTGATGGCCCTGAAAATTTGGTGAAAAGTTGTTGGGACCGTGGCGCCCGGAGTGCACATGGTCTCGGACATTTTTCCCGAAATTTTAGGAGTGCGATCCAATCATAAAATAAAGCTTAACCCCAAGAAATTGGCAGGATATTCAATCTCTAGGTCAGCCAAAAGATGAAATTACGACCTAGGGTTTCATACATAAGAGCTCTCTTTCTTCATTTGAAGGGATCCGAATTTTGTTTTTAGGAACCTCATATGCAGCGAAAGAGAAAATCTTTGAAGACTTCAACAACATTCAACATCCCTCTATCAAGCATTTATCAATTTCATTCACCCATTTAGGGCTTGGAAGACATTGAAGAACAATAGGAGATTACCGACTAAAGATTGGCTTGTACTCCTCCCTTGGGGGTTGGGTATGATTTCATGTTGTTTTCATGTCTTTGCATAAGCTTCAATATATCCTTTATTCATGCTTTAGATCACTTTGCATCTTGATTTACAACATTTGCATTATCATTTACAAGCAATTAGGGTTTACTTTCTAGGTTGCTCTAGTTTGCTTGCTTGCATTTTAGGATCTTGCACACACACAAGGTCTGCACACACAATACATTTTACAATACAACTTGGCTATTCGTGGAGGTGGAATTCACTGAAGTGGGGGTTTGACTAAGGCAAAACCCTATATAGCCACCCACACCCTTTTTAGATATAAGTGCAGGTTTCGAAACTCGGACGATGCCGCAGGTTACAGATCTGGGAAAAGTAGGTTGAGATAGCACTCCACACCAAATTGCAAAGCAAAAGACCTGGATAGGGGTGTGGGGCACCCTGGTCCTGCCAAGACAGGGGTGCTGGGTGCCCTGGTCCCTGGGACAGAGGCGCTGGGCACCCTGGTCCTCCTGACAGATAGCATTTCTGACAGTTTTCCAGAGTTGCAGACAATAGTTTCAGGTGCAGAATCAGGACAGTGGCACCTGCGCCCCCATCCCAAACATTTTCAATCAGATTTTGACTTCGGGTATGCATCTGCATTCTTATTTTGTCCTTGTGTTTTCAGCTTTCCATTGTTTAAGTTCAATTCTGCAATCTTATTATTAGTTCATACTTGCATTTTGGGGTTAAGAATTGAACTTGCATAATTTTACCTTTCAATTACAACAAAGGAATAGAAATCCTAATAGGTAGCCCATGGCTCTCTCTTTTACCAAAAAGAAGTAGCCAATTGTGTGATACCTCTACGCTCTTTCGTATTCCACAAGTGTGTGGTTGAAAGTGAGATTAGGGCATGTTTGCTTAGTGTCACTTTTTCTCCTACACATTTTGGTGAACCCGACGTGAACCTTATTATTGCTTCCTCTTACATTGCATTTGCTAGATCTAGATCTAGGTTTAGTGTGTTTCATTTTCATTTTCATAAAAAAAAAAAAAGAACAAAGAAAAAAAAAAAAAAAGAGAGTGTGTTCCTTTGTTTCTTTGCATTGTGTGTTTAATTTTTATGCAACTTTTATTTCAAAATGTCAAATTTTTATTTGCAAGATGTTCATATTTATGATGATGTATGCAATTATGCCAATTATGAGTATAGCCAAGATGAATTAGATGAAGCTTTAGATGAGTTTTTGAATCCTAAAAATGCGAAACCTTCATTTTACCAAAAACTCATAAACCTTGTTACTATGCCATTTCATTGTGATGAGAAAGATAAGTCGAATGATTCCTCTCAAGGATACATTCCTATCAACTCTTCCACTAAATCTAGTAACATGGTTGTTTTCAATATTCCCCTCTATGAGGAGATGTCTCCTTTTGAATCAAAAGATAAACCTTTTAATGGATATGATCATGCTTTGTTTGATGATGCTCTTGATGATTTTGTGGCTTTATCGAAACCTTTAAACAAGAACACAACTTCCAAATTAGTTAACATGATAAACCTAAAAGAGCATAATAAGCCTCTCCTTACTGTCCAAGGAGGGTATGGTCATGATTCCTTTCTTACTCTGAATAAACCTATCATCACCGTGCAAGGAAGAAAACCTGTGAGTCCTTATAGTTATGCCAAGCAAATAACTAGAGAGAGTTATCATGCGGTTGCCCTTACTTATCATATCAGAAATAATAGGCAGCCTAATCCTCCTCTTGTTATTCCGGTTTCTCTTCCTAATCCTCAACCAATTCTTCCGCAAGCTCCACGTATTTCACAAATTCTTAGTAAGGAGTATGATCTCATAGAACAACTTAAGGCTACCCCTGCTAAGATATCCCATTGGGATTTGATTCAAACTTCTTCTGCTCATCACGGAATGTTACAAGATGCTTTGAAAGATTTGAATGTTCCTCCACTGAATACATCTAGTAATATAGTGTCTTTGGTTAACTCTGTGATGAATCCTAAGGCTCATATTATGTTTACTCAAGACGAGTTGCCTACTAGTGAAATTCAACATCAATATGATCCCTTGATGATTGTGGTTATCATAAATGACACTGCTATAAGACGAACATTAGTAGATAATGGCTCTGGCCTTAATGTGTGTAACATTAATCTATTGCATAAGATGAATGTGGATACATCCCTTATTGAGCCTGACTCTCATCCTATTCGAGGCTTTGATAATGTGGCTAAGTCTTCACTAGGTACTATCACCTTACCCGTCACAGCGGGGCCTGTTACTTTGCCTACTCCTATCCATGTTATGTCGAGAAATCTAACGTACAACTTGTTATAAGGGAGACCTTGGATTCATAGTATGCAAGTTGTCCCCTCTACATTGCATAGACAAGTTAAATTCATTTATAACAATAAGACATATACCTTGATAGGCGATACTAATTTCCAAGCTTGTTTGCAAACATCTACTTCCAAAGGGAGTTCTTCTAAGCCTTCCTATTCTAGTGATGAGTCTTTAAAAAAGATACCTATGGATGAACCCTCACTTTCTGATGGTCAAAATTCTTTGGATGAGTCTAAAGCTCCTGAAGAAGATCCTTCTTGACTTGAATCTACACATGAAAAGGCCCTTGACCCTGAGAAGATTCTCACAGAAGACGATTGGTGATCTCTGGATTTCAATCCCACCTTTTCAGGTGAATATAAGGTTCCTTCTAGAGATCTTAAAGTTGAAAAGAAGGAAGAAGCTAAAAATCAGTCAATCTTACCTGAACCTATGAGTAATAATTTTGTGGCCACTTCCCAAACTTCTTCTCCTCATACCTCTAATTCTGAAGAGTTTGATTCTTTGTCTTATGAAAAACTGGCTTCTCTTTCTAAAATGGCTGATCGTTATGGTCGTGGTTTTCGCATTTTTGCTAAGCATGGGTATCATGGAAATGGTTGTGGTGCTCACGAACAAGGGATAAAGGTTCCTCTAGAGAATAATTTTCACAATTATGCCTTTGGACTTGGCTATAATCCCTGCAAACACACTAAAGCTTCTAAAAGACCATGCATTAGTGTGAATGCTATTTCTACATCTCTATCAATGCTATTTCTACATCTCTATCAATGCAACACCTCGAGTATACTGATGGGGATCCTTCATGTGCCTATGCTTTAGATGTCTTCCCTATCGATGATGCTTTAGTTGAGTTCTTCGGAGCCTATGACACTCTTCCTCATTATCATCACAATAGGGGACTCCCTTATTGTTTGAACATTGAAGCCTATTTTGGAAAAGAGATTGATAATGATGAGATTGTGAAAGAATTCCCTTAGTTAAAGGATACTCCTCAACAAAGTAATCTTCTTATAAGTGACACCATTGATGTTAAGATGGATCCTTGCAAAGAGGAAAGAGTTATTAAAATTAGAAAGTGCTTGGATAAAGAAGAACAAAAACAATATGAAGATTTATTGCGTGAATTCCCTGAGATCTTTGCTTGGACATATTCTGACATGCCTGGTATAGATCCTAAGATTGTCACTCATAATATTGTCTTAGTTCCTGATGCTAAGCCTGTGAAACAAAAGATTCGAAAAATGAATCCTAAGGTAGCCTTGCTTGTTAAGGCTGAGATTGAAAAATTATTGGAGGCTGGATTTATCCACCCTATTGATTATTCCCTATGGACTTCAAATATTGTTGCTGTGGCTAAACCAGATAATAAAATAAGAATGTGTACCGATTTTTGAGATTTAAATAAGGCTTCTTTAAAAGATGATTTCCCACTTCCAAACACTAACATGATAGTTGATTCTACGGCAGGACATGCCTTGTTATCCTTCATGGATGGTTTTTCAGGATACAATCAAATTTTCATTAACCCTCAAGATCAATTCAAAACCACTTTCACCACTCCTTGGGGTACGTTTTGTTGGATAATGATGCCTTTTGGACTTAAAAATGCCGGTGCAACTTATCAATGAGCGATGACCCTTATCTTTCATGATTATATGCATAAGATTTTAGAAGATTATGTTGGTGATATTTTGGCCAAATCCATTCTCCGCATGGATCATATTAAAATCCTTCATCAAATCTCTGAAAGAATTCATAAATATCACATGCGCTTGAATCCCCGAAAATGTGTTTTTGGTGTGGATAGTGGAAAACTATTAGGATTCATAGTTTTGCATCATGGGATTGAGGTGGACACTAAGAAAATAGATGCTATTGTCAACATGCCACCTCCTAGAAATGTGTCTCAACTTAAAAGCTTACAAGGAAAGATTCAAGCTATTCGTAGGTTCATATCTCAGCTTGCGGATCATACCTTTCCTTTTACTCAACTTCTCAAAAAGAATAGCACTTTTCAATGGAATGAAGATTGTCAGCAAGCATTTGAGGATTTAAAAGTGTATTTGGCTAGTCCTCCTATTCTTCAACCGGCCGAACCTTCTAAATCCTTCCTTCTATATACAACTTCTTCTTCTCATGCTCTCGTAGCATTATTGGTACAACATGATAAAGATGGTAAGGAATGTCCGGTTTATTATATAAGTCGTACCTTACTCAATTATGAGACTCGATATTCTGTGATAGAAAGACAATGCTTGGCCTTGGTGTTTGCGACTCAAAAATTGAGACATTATCTTTTAAATTCAGAAGTCCACATCATGGTAAAGTTTTATCCTTTGAAGCATCTTTTCTCTAAAACTGATTTATCAGGACGCCTAGCTAAGTGGGTTATGATGTTAACTGAATTTGACCTTAAATTTGTTTCACAAAAAGCAATTAAAGGGCAAGCATTGACTGACCATTTAGTTGAGGCCCCTTCACCTTTCTCTTTCCCTAACCCTGAGTCTTTTCATGATGATTTCATTCTTTGTACAGAAAAAGATGAAACTTGGGAACTGTACTTTGATGGTTCTAAGTGTCGTACAGGATCGGGGGCAGGTGTTGTTCTGATTTCTCCTACAAAGAAATCCATTCCCTTATCCTATCGTCTAAATTTCCTATGTACCAATAACATTGCTGAGTATGAGGCTCTTATAGCAGGAATAAAAGCAGCCTTAGCTCTGAATATAAAGCACATACATATTTATGGAGATTCTCAATTGATTATAAGACAAGTAACAAGATTGTATCAAGCAAAACAAGACAAATTATCACAATATAAAGATCTTGCTATCTCTTTATTACAAAAAATTGATTCTTATACCATGGAACCTATTCCTCGAAAAGATAATCGACATGCGGATGCAATGGCATGTGTGGCTTCTCTTGTATCTTTAGAGGACCCTATGGTTGATCTTAAATTTGTTATTCACAACCTTATTTCTCCAGCTATTGTAGACGATTCCAGCTTGGTAACATGTTGTGACTTTATAGACTCAGATGAATGGTATTCGCATATCGTAAGACATTTGACCGATGGTACCTTTCCTGATTCCACTAATAGGAACACTAGGGCTAGAATCCACAAGCTATCTGCTAGATATATCATTCTTTCTAATGTCCTTTACCGAAGGGGTTATGACGGTATTCTCCTTTGCTGTCTTAATAAATCAGAAATCCCCGTTGCTCTTGAAGAGGCACATTCAGGTGCCTGTGGGGGGCATTTTGGAGCCAAATCCTTGGTGCAAAGATTGCTTCGTATGGGATACTATTGGAAAACTATGCAGAAGGATTCTTTTTCATTTGTTAAGAAATGTCATCAATGTCAACAACACAATAATCTGATTCATGCTCCTGCTCAAGAACTTCATTCTCAAGTAGCTTCTTGGCCTTTCTCCGCATGGGTTTTGGATCTCATTGGTAAAATCTCTCCTCCTTCATCTCAAGGACACACCTTCATTATAACTGCAACAGATTACTTTACGAAGTGGGTAGAAGCTATTCCCCTTCGCTCTACTACTGCTGAAGTGATTTGTCAATTTCTTCTAGAAAACATCATTTCTTGATTCGGGATACCTTCCACTATAATCTCAGATAATCAGACATCATTTAAGAACAAGGACGTGAAGAAATTCCTCGAGAAGTATCATATCAAACATCGATTTTCTACAGCATACTATCCTTTATCAAATGGTCAAGCCGAATCATCCAATAAGATAATTGAAAAAAAAATTCGCAAAACCATGAATAAGCATGGTAAGGATTGGAGTAATCAGCTAATCTATGCTCTTTGGGCCTACCGAATGAGTGTACGAATTGCTACAGGAACTACCCCTTATAATCTTGTTTATGGTGCTGACGCTATTATGCCTTTAGAATTAGAGATTCCATCACTTAGGGTTTCTCTCAGAGGTATAGTAGATGATGACTCTTATAGAGAACAATGACTTCAACAGCTTGAGATGCTTGATGAACAGCATATAAACGCTCTTGAGCATATTCAAGCATATCACAAAACTCTACAATGAAGCTATAATGATAAGGTTATTCAACGTTCCTTCTCAGTAGGTGACTTAGTCCTCTATGAGAATAAGCGCAATGTGAATGCCTTACTTGCAGAAAAGGGAAAATTTAGTCCTAATTGGCTTGGACCATATATCGTTATGGAAGATTATGGATCAGGTGCTTACAAAATAGCTGATGTAGATGGTACACCTCTTAAAGAACCTATCAATGCTATGCACTTGCGTAGATATTATGCTTAATTCTTCATTCCTTATTTATTTTCTTTTCAGTTCTTCAACATTGGGTAATATGTTAGTATATCTTAATTAGAGCAAAATAGAGTTAAATGTTACGGTGTTTAATCTATATTGCTTCATTCTCAACAAGCATGTTTCTTTACTTTATAGTTTGTCTTGAATTCATTTATATAAATTGTAAAAGATTTACATTTCCATTATGCTAGCATATTATACAATGTCTTTATGTGTTAGGTAGAATCGTATCATGTTGTGTTTAAGTTCAAAATTAAATCACATTAGTTATATGATTCTTAGACTTATTGCATATTTCTTCCCTATCATCAATGTAGTACTTGATTAAATATTTTAATTAAGTCACACATGTATCAATTTAATCATGGAGCATTGAGAAATCAATCACATGGAAATTAAATCCTGAACATACATGTACACCTACCAAATGTATTAGATTTAATCAAAGCAAAATATACATTGTTTTAAGCATTAAAGATAACACATTTGAGACAAAGAGAAGCATGTATATATATATATATATATGTGGATCGTATACAAATATAGGTCATTATACATCCAAAAATATGACCTATCCTATATCATAAAATCATCTCCTATCCCTAGGGCTGGTGGCTAGAGAGTGACGACTAGATGCTCCCTCCCGATCCGACCGTCCAGGTGGACCCATAGGTGTGTAGCGCGATATAGACCGTGAGTGACTCCGAGAGGAACTCCTATGATCCCTATCCATAAGGATCGTGTGATAGGAGGTAGCCTCGGCCTAAGCTACTACTAGATCTTGTTGTGCACACTGAAGGTTCTCTGATAGAACTCTCTCTCTCTCCCTCCATATGTCTACTTGTATTCAGAATGGGGAAAACAAGTCCTCATGCTGACCCGTGTTCCCCTGAGGCCTATAAGCAATCTGTGAGGAACTGGGGATCTGTGCCATCATGGAAATGTCTGTCACTGCTTGCTAAATTAGGGAATGCCACTCCTACACATTAGCTGTAGCAGTAGAATAGATTTTTGTATTAGTACCATTCTATATCATCAAAACATTAATCAATCAATATAAACCTACTATACCTGGATCTCCCTCACGCCAGTAGGGATCATGATATGGTAGTATCTATGACTGGGAATTGCTAGGCTCCCCATGCTCAAATAATCTATGCATGATGGGTGTAGGCTGGCCCATACTAGAAACAGGTCTCTGTATCGCCTCATGTTCCCCCTTTTGGGGAATAAGAGGAGGATCTAGGGCTATGGTATCATCTCCTGAATGGTGGGGAGCTGCATCTGACCCCTCCTCATCATCTCTATCCTCCTCCTCATCATCCTCATCCTCATCCTCATCCACATCCTCACCTGCATCCTCATTCTCCTCATCTCTATCTGTGTCATCCCCCTCTTCCTCCTCCTCCTCCTCGGCACTAGGCTGATCTCCTGTGGGTGGATCAGGATCTCCTGCCTCCTCATGACCCTCTCCCTCCTCTGGCTCCTCCGACTTGGATCCCTGATCCTCATCTCGGTCTCCATGTCTCCATGGGCCTAGATGGCCTTTCGGGTGATCTGGTGGAAAGATAGGCCCTGGGTATGATCTCACAAACCATGAGATATACCTGCGCTGTGCCCCAGGCTTTGTAGAATAATTTGTGACTACATCCTGATCGGATCCCTCTATATCTGTAATCTCGATGTCATCTATCATCGGTCTCGCTACTGCTCTAGGTCTGGGAAGGACTCGTGAGTGTCAAGTATAGATGGGTACATCGACTGGAATGCACTACTCTAGCCCAAACTACCTCCGTACTCGGTCAAAGTAGAATGGGACTATGATATGTGAATATCGTCCCCACAGTAGGTAGTTCCTCTGTAGGCATGCTAACTATCTCTCCATCCCATCCCATTTGTGCATCCGCAGATAGGGTCTCCATACTGTCACCTCAGCTGTCAATCTATCAAAAATCACTCTCCAATATAGCAGATCTCCAAATCTCCACTCGCTGGTAAGTGGATAAGCAAACACCCTAGGTCGCTCACTAGTCGTACTCATCGGAAAGCTGATAGGCCTGGTGCATGTGAAGTGCTCAAATATCCACACCTGCAAAAGTGTGCATGTCATCAAGCTGCAACCCTGTCCAAACACATACTCCTCAAGGTCATGATAGAGATGTGCAAGCATACTCTGACCCCAAGCATATACTCTCATGTGTCTCTCCATAGCTCTATTGCACCATGTGAGACCCCCATGCATATGCGTACCTCACCCATTAGGGCAGATGGCTAGTGCTATGATAGCGATCATAAGGCGTCTCACAAGGGGCACCTCTCCAGTAGGATGTAATAGCTAGTTGACCATGATGCGACCTCTCGTCTCGCTCAGCATGACTCTCCCTATGCAATATACCTGCTCTCTCTGATGGTCCTCCGTAGACCGACCGGTCGCGTATGTCACAGTAACTCCTTTGATAGGAAGATGAAGTATGCGGTACACATCCTCAAGTGTAACTATCAGCTCTCCTACTGGAAGATGGAATGTGCATGTGTCAGGATCCCATCACTCCATCAGTGCCATCAGCATCATAGGATGGAACCGAATGGCTAGCATGAGGATCGCATACCATAAACCCATGATCGACAATGTGTCTCTCTCTGCCTGAGTTAGCCGCAGAATCTGATCTTGCAAACTGTGAAGAATCTATCCCGCCGTATGCTCTCTCATGTATGGGAGACCCTACAACACAAAAACATAACTATAATCAGTACTCAATCATCAAAATCATTCATGCAAACTGTCGAACATCATATGCTAACCCTGACATCTCTCGCCAAGTCCTGATTGGGACCATGGCACCCTGTTAGGGACCATGGCGCCCTGTCAAGGACCATGGCACCCTGAGGGGACCATGGCACCCCACAGGGACCATGGCACCCCACAGGGACCATGGCACCCTGGGTGGGACCTAGGGTCAGATTCCAGGGCTCGCAAATGATCACAAAAAGTCAAAATGCAGAAAATCAAAAGTCAACATTCAGTCAACTCACCTCATCCAGTGGCTCGTCATCGATCATGGCCTGTCGCAGGATCTCAATCCTCATGGGACACTCCGATCGTCGTGAAGGCATGATGATGGCTATGTGGGCTCTACTGCAATGAATAGTATTTCGAAATCAACAAAGTGACAAATGCAAATATCACTTTCAAGGTATATACTTTCATTCCTTTAACTTTACTTTCAAAACCCTAATTTTCCTCTATCACTCATTTCATCATAACTTGAGTTTGGGAGATGCAATTTTCAAACTGTTTGTTGCGTAGGAATTGTATTTTCATTCCCCTACTCTCAGGATGTTCCAAAAAGTGCTCTGATGAAGCCTTTTCAGTGAACATCCCTCATCAATACTCTCTTACATAATTTGTCGTAAGTAAACATGCTACCCTGTTTCACCTCCCTAATAAGCAAGTCGAAACAGGGGGGGGCATATAGCTACTCACAAATTTTATCACTTTCCTTAGTAACCATTAGGTGATTTTGTGATCTAACGTGTGTTTTGTAGGGTGCGGTTCCTAACTGTGTACTGCAAATACCGCTGGGGGCTTTGTCCGACAACTTATGGATATATCCTTTTTCAAATGATGTTTACTTTTCTGTACTTTAGCTTGCATATGCACGTAGTACTCATATGACCGCTAAAGTGGGGGCTAAATGTAGCGTCATAAATTGTATGCACTTGCTAAAGCAGTACAATTTTACACCTAGTTTAGCACCCGCCTTGGCGCATTTTGCATTTGCATTGCATTTCCCCTTTAGCACTTAATTAATCAAATTAATTAAGTCTAAGGTTCTATTTCATCATCTTCTACATCATAAAGTTGCGCCCTTTCATTAAAGTGTGCCCTTTTCATTTTATTCCTCCAATACATCATTTAATCAAAAACCCTAATTAAGTCCTATTTCAAACTTAGGGGCTTGATTTCGGGGTCAAAACATCTCGAAATCACCTGTAACTTCGGGATTCTCTCTAAAATCATCATATCTGATGGCCCTGAAAATTTGGTGAAAAGTTGTCAGGACTGTGGTGCTCGGAGTGCACATGGTCCCAGACATTTTTCCTAAAATTTTAGGAGCATGATCCAATCATAAAATAAAGCTTAACCCCAAGAAATTAGCACGATATTCAATCTCTAGGTCGGCCAAAAGACGAAATTACGACCTAGGGTTTCATACATAAGAGCTCTCTTTCTTCATTTGAAGGGATCCAAATTTTGTTTTCAGGAACCTCATATGCAGCGAAAGAGAAGATCTTTGAAAACTTCAACAACATTCAACATCCCTCTATCAAGCATTTATCAATTTCATTCATCCATTTAGGGCTTGGAAGACATTGAAGAACAATAGGAGATTACCGACTGAAGATTGGCTTGTACTCCTCCCTTGGGGGTTGGGTATGATTTCATGTTGTTTTCATGTCTTTGCATAAGCTTCAATATATCCTTTATTCATGCTTTAGATCACTTTGCATCTTGATTTAGAGCATTTACATTATCATTTAAAAGAAATTAGGGTTTACTTTCTAGGTTGCTCTAGTTTGCTTGCTTGCATTTTAGGATCTTGCACACACACAAGGTCTGCACACACAATACATTTTACAATACAACTTGGCTATTCGTGGAGGTGGAAATCACCAAAGTGGGGGTTTGACTAAGGCAAAACCCTATATAGCCGCCCACACCCTTTTCAAATATAAGTGCAGGTTTCAGAACTTGGACGACGCCGCAGGTTACAGATCCGAGAAAAGTAGGTCGAGACAGCACTCCACACCAAATTGCAGAGCAAAAGACCTGGACAGGGGCGTGGGGCACCCTAGTCCTGCCAGGACAGGGGCGCTGGGTGCCCTGGTCACTGGGACAGAGGCGCTATTTGCCCTGGTTCTCCTGATAGACAGCATTTCTGATAGTTTTCTAGAGTTGCAGACAGTAGTTTCAGGTGCAGAATCAGGACAGTGGCGCCCACGCCCCCCTCCCGAACATTTTCAATCAGATTTTGACTCCGGGTATGCATCTGTATTCTTATTTTGTCCTTTTGTTTTCAGCTTTCCATTGTTTAAGTTCAATTCTGCAATCTTATTATTAGTTCATACTTGCATTTTGGGGTTAAGAATTGAACTTGCATAATTTTACCTTTCAATTACAACAAAGGAATAGAAATCCTAATAGGTATCTCGTGGCTCTCTCTTTTACCAAAAAGAAGTAGCCAATTGTGTGATACCTCTAGGCTCTTTCGTATTCCACAAGTGTGTGGTTGAAAGTGAGATTAGGGCATGTTTTCTTAGTGTCACTTTTTCTCCTACACACATCATAACACTCATAACACCAAATGTAATGTGGAAGCCCAAGTAGGGAAAAACCACTATGGTATTTTGGACCAACTAATAAATATACTCTTCTAGAGTATGCTCGGTTAAAAGCAAATCCTGTTAAAGATTACAAACACATTGCTAGATGTGACCCGGTTAAGGGATTTCCCTTAGATCTATTAGGATCTTCACTTTGTTAGAAGTGACCTTGTTAAAGGATTTCAAAAACTCAACTAAAATGTTGCCTTTCTAGAGGGTTTACAAATAAGACTGTTAAGTCTAGGACCCTAGTGCCCTGACTGGTAAATTAAAATGTGATAGGTACCAAGTGGGTTTTCAAGAACAAGTTGAATGAAAATGGTGTTGTAGTTTGCAACAAAGCTAGGTTGGTTTGCAAAGGTTATGCATAAGAGGAAGGAGACGACTATTGTGACTTTTGTACTAGTGGCAAGACTGGAAGTGTCACAACTTTACTTGCATTTGCAGCACACAAGAAATTCAAGGTATACTAGATGGATGTTAAGTATGCATTTTTGAATGGGATACTAGAAGAAGAAGTATACATTGAGCAACCAGATGGTTATTCTCTGTCTGATAAGAAAGACATGGTATACAAATTGCATAAACATTTGTATGGATTAAAGTAGGCATGAAGAGCATGGTATGAAAGGCTTCATACACGTCTGATTAAGATAGGCTTTTTGAGAACCAGTGATGATAGTAGCATATATCTCAAATCTGAAGAAGATAAAATACTAGTCAACAAAGTATTTATTGATGATATCATATTTGGAGGTAATGATGATGTGAACAACAATTTTGTAGATGAAATGAAAAATGAGTTTGAAATGTCTTTAGTGGGAGAAATAAAAATTTCATAGGCATGCAAATATAGCAAATGAAGAAAGGTATTTTTGTCACACAGTCTAAGTATGTGAAAGAGGTCTTGAAGACATTTGGCATGAGTGACTGTAAACCAGTTTGGACACCTATGGTTACAGGTTGTATGTTGTCAAAGGAAGATGAGTCCAAATCTGTGGATGAGAAGGAATACAGGTCAATGATTGGAAAGTTGCAGTATGTTGTTCACAGTAGACCGGACATAGCTCATGTAGTTGGCATAGTTGCTAGATTCCAGAAGAATCCTAAGGAAACACATTTACTAGCATCCAAAAGAATTTTTAGATATCTAAAAGTTATTTGTTGGTTATGGGTTATGGTATCCATATGGAGGAAATTTTGACTTGAAGGTGTACATAGATGCAGATTGGGGAGGAAATGTTGATGACTAGAAAAGCACAACCAACAGAGAATTTTTTCTTGGAGGAAGACTTGTTTCATGGAGTAGTAAGAAGCAGAGTTGTACATTACAATCTACTGTTAAAGCTGAGTATGTTGTAGCTTACATGAATTGTACACAGGCTATATGGATGAGGCACATTTTGGAAGGTTTTAAGATGAAGATTTCATAACCTATAAAGATTTAATATGATAATACAAGTGCCATAAATATTTCCAAGAACCATGTTTTGCACGCACTAACCAAGCATATTGAATTGAAGTATCATTTCTTGAGGGAAAAAGTATAGAGTAAAGATGTGATTTTGGAGCATGTTTCTACCAAGGAACAACTTGGAGATATTTTTACTAAACCTCTGCCTAAGACTACTTTTGAGTATCTTAGAAGTTAGTTAGGGGTTGTCCCTCTTCATGAAGTTAGTTAAGTATGATGTAGATTACATCAATCCTAGAGCTACTTACAAAATTTTATAGAAGGATTGGTGTAGAAGTGGATTTATTCCATAGGGGGAGCATGAAGTTGTAGAATGTTGATGACGCATAGTGAAATTCGACATTACATGTTTTACTTTGCTATCAAAGGGGGAGAAGAATTATATGATTGTGGGAAGGAGAACTAGTGACAAGCTGAAGACATGGAGAGCATACTGAATACTCCGTAATGTAAACCAAGATTCCTATTCACAATCACATAGCAATCAATGGTATTGATATTTGTATTGCCATCAATGCCAAATGGGGAGATTGTTGGCATTTACATGAATATTGCATTAATGATATGTTATGTTGTCATTGATGTCAATTAAACGGTAATGATATTGTTGATATTGTTGTAATATTGTTACTGTAACTGATAGGAACAATTTGTAGAGTGAACCAGTAACCATTGTAAACCTTATCTATTATTGTAATCGGTAAACCCTACCTGTTGTTTTTGATAAACCCTAACCGATTGTCTGGTGAATTCGTTATATTGGTTTATGATCTGATGATGAGTGGTAATGATTATCACACATATGATTATTGTATCAAGATAATTCCAAGATATTTTGGTGATTTGTTGTAATAGTTTTGGTCTAGGGAATGAGCAAATGTATTGCATCTAATGCAAAGTGCATGATGAGTTACTAAGTTTGATGAAGTGGTGATCAAGGAGCGATCAAGGTTCTCTTGATTGATGTACAGAGATTGCTATGTAATCAAATGGTCATACTTGAACCGATTTGTTTTTAATATTTATGAGAATTACGATTTTGTTGTGTTACCGACCTAATTTATTTGTTTATAAGGTCGATGAAGTTGTTTAGTTTAATGAGTTGGAAAAGAGATAGACATAGTTTAGTTGAGTGTGTAGTTGCTAAACTAGATGATGTATCTATAGTTTGAGTAAAGGCATATACGAGCATGAAATGAATCTGATCAAGTGAGTGTAGTACTATTTAGGTAGATCGACAAACTCCTATTGTTTTCTAACAATTACACCATAATTGAAATCCCCTAATCGAGTAAGCTCTAAAAGGCTTGGTGCTATTCAAATCCTCTAACAAGGTAGTCCATTAGATTGGATTTTCAAATCCTCTACCAAGGTTACTCCTTACAGGGTATTGCTTCTAACAAGGTATTTGTAGTCAATCCCTTAACTAGGTCATTCCTAATAGGATCGGTTCTTAACTGGACTTTTTTTAAAGCTTTAATAGGGTAGGCTCCTAACAGGGAAAACTTCAGAAGAGTTCATATAGTTATCTTGTGAGTCTCATCTCACTGTGGTTTTTACCTATTTTGGTTTCCATGTGAAAAATATTTGTGTCAAGTGGTGAATGTTTTTGTACTTATGTTTTCAAGGTTGATTTACTTAGCCACTTAACTATTTTTATAAGTCATGATAACCAGAAGCACTGAGAAATGAAGTAGTTGTTTACTGTTAATTTGTTGTAACAATCAACCAATTTATCTTGAGTTTTTATCTTGATAGAGGTATTACATTGTTAGTTCTATGTTTACTCTGAGAGAATGATTTTTGAGATTGGTGAAGTTTGTATCAATTTTTATATCTACTGATTCACCCCCCCTCTTAGTACTTGACCGGATACTGATTCTTTCATCATATCATCATAGTCAAGAGGCTTTAGTAGATCTGCTAGTAAAGATAAAGAAAGAAATGTCTACCAGTAAGGAAGAAGAGGCTACTAGAAGCATAATAACCTATACACTATTGAGGATGATGTCATAGATAAAGAAAGTGCATAAGAAGATGACTACCATGAGAATGACAAAAAAGTTAATCTTTATGGCACTTGATGAACCGTTTGGTGAAGATGAGGAAGAGGAAGATATTGAGGCTGAAGTAGATCTAGAAGGTGGGTTTATAAGTTCTCTTGAGGAGCTGAGTAAAACAAGAAGAGAACTCAAGAAGTTCAAGCTTATTGCAGTAGATAAACAAGGTCTCTAGAATCAATCCCTGGATGAGTCCAATTAAGTTATATTTGACTTGAAACTATAGTTGGAAGAAGCCAAGAGGATATGTGAAGTTACATCCTCTGATCTGATGAAGAAGGAAACAGAGCATGAAGATCTGGAAGTAGAAATAGTGAAGCTCAGAAAGGAGCTTGAAGAAAGTAAGGAATAAATAAAAGTGAGAAGAAATTATGAAGGCATCACCAAAGCCTTAGACAAGATGTTAAGTAAGTAGAAGCATTCCAAAGATATGGGTGGCTTGGGATTTGAAGAAGGTCAAAGTTCAAGTGAAAGATAAAGGCCTAGGAAGGAATTTAGATGTCGGTGGGTGCCTATAGAGGCATTATGATTCCTTCTAGGCATAGGCATAATGCTCAAACAACAACCTATGGACTGTTAGATTCTTGGGAGGCTTGCGCGTCGCACGGATGTCTCCGCACCATGCTTGTGTCCTCGGAGATGATAGATTGATAGAATTGACAATGTTTTGGCCAAAGCTGACATGGAAGATCTAAGTGGACAAAAGAAAATGATGGTGAACCTTGACCTCTGATGACATGAAGAAAAAGTGCCATTTGTCACATTAATTACAAGGGTTAATATTTTTGATATTATATTTTACTGCCACTTTAGCGAGAATGCCTTTACCGAGGTATGCAAAGCTAAAGTAGAGGAAGATACAGAGAAAGAATAGTCACAATGGGGAGGCATATTTTTGTTGATCAGATGAGGTTTCCCCCAATGAGATGATGTTAGGATTTAGAATACATATTAGTACTCGGTACATCGCAAGGATGCTAGCTATAGACTATCCTGATGGATGGTAAGGTAAAGAAATGGAAAAGATAGCGTAAAAAAAAACCTTGCTCTAGAGGAAAGCCATTGGATATGGAAAGAAATGAGATAAGAAGCCACCATTGGTATAAGATACGCCGGTATGAGTAGCAAGATGTGTTATGCTAGATGGCCATACGATAGGGCATGGGTAGTGATACGCTAGATAGCCATGCGATAGGGAAGATAAAGATATATTTGTCGGCATGGGTAACAACATTATAGATAGCCATGCGATAGGGAAGATAAATTTGGTAAGTATTAGATTGGCCCCTACCAAGGCAAACAAGAGAGATATAAGTGGAGAATGGTTTGGCCCCCTTATAGGAAATCTTTGGAAAAGAGCAAGTGGTTTTCCCCCCACCTAGACAATCCTAGAAAAGAAAAAGATTAAGTGGTTTGACCCCCTCCTAGGCAAACATTAAAAGGAAAATTGTCAAAGGAAATTGATACACGAGCTAAAAGATAAAATGTAGATATGATGGCCCCCTTTAGAATGATATGCACAGAAGGAATTTCATTCTAAGGAGAAGAGAAGTTGTGGCATGTCAATATAGTGAGATGTTTATGTGGAATGCTACCAATAGATAGTGACACATAAATGTCCACAACATCAAAAGATGCAATGCAAGAGGACAGTGGGATCCGACATTTTGGTATCAGAACCCATAACAGTGTCAAAAAGATATATAGGATCACTGTGATATGGGTGTATCATCATATTGCCAAATTTATTGGATTTGAAGAAGAGAACATGAAGACAAAGAGAAAAATTAAAATTCAGGTCAACATGGGAGAAGGAAAAGGATGCCCCCAACACTTTTTAATCATTCCCGAATGTCAAAAAGAAAGATACGACAAATAGAAGAAAGAGGTAAAAAAATAGATGAATTGTATGACATAACATTCCTTGTATCCGAACACCTATGGAGTTACTCAGGTCCTTTAGGAGAGCACAATAGATAAAAAAATTGAACCTCCCATATCCAAGTATGTATGGAGTGACCTGGGTCCTCCAGGAGGGAACAAATAGATAAATCAAGCATGAGGGAACACAATCACACACATAAGCAAGAAGATGTAGATGAAAGATAAAAGTCCTAACAATCAGCCCTTAGGAGGGGATCGTACTATAGGAGATCATCATCCTCAAGAAGAGACTCATTCTCCCAATCTAGGTCATAGGGAGAAGGGGTCAACCATAGAGATAGACTATCACAAGGGCCGCATCAGGTGCTTCACTAGCATTGAGAGAAAGAGACGAAGTGGCAGTGATGTCTTAGTCTATAGGCTCAGAGGAGGTGAGGGTCAATGATCATATGAAGATCATAGACAAGGCCAAGATATCCTCTAAGGAGCCGAACATGCAGGCCTCTGTGGAGGAAGTAGGTGACTCACTCAGAGAAGATAGAATAAGAACAGGATTACCAGCCTTTAAAAGAGGGGTAGTGACAAACCAAGGAGAAGGCGATGCCTTCTCAATCATGCAAACAAAAATAGGCAAACTAGAAGACACTAAGATAGGGAAAGGAAGGGATAAAGGACATACTTATGAATACTTGTTCCATTGGAACTCCATAACAGGGCCCTGCTCAAACTTGTGTTTACATGAGATAGGAGTGTTAGGTCTCCTATCAACCATAGTAGGCTGAAGGACCCCTGGAAAACTCAAATGCTGGAGTGGTGGTGAAGTGGTCAGCGTAGACAAAGATGCACTATGCAACATTTGCATATGTACCATGTTAAGGGGCCAGGACAAGGGAGGCATGTCTGACAAAGAAGTGATAAGGGGTGGCTTCATAGAAGGAGCAATAAAAACCTACACCTATTTGGAGGGAGGTTGATCAAAAGCCACTTAAGCAATAGGGATCAAGACGAAAATAGCTACAGAGATGGGAGTAATAGAGGGAATAGGCTTCTAAATAGTAGTGTTGGGTGTCAGATCGACACTAGAGGACTGTAAGGTATCATTGCACTCTCATGCTCAGGCCTGTCGAAAGCATTTATGCTCAAATTCACACTAATTTATGAAGGTGAGGACCACCAACTAGAGCCGAAGAGGATTCAGGAGCATTGTGTTCCATAGGAGAGGCCTCTGGAATTTTTTTAAGGATAGAAGAAGGCCTAATTGAGGAGACATGAGGTGCATCCTGGAGAGGCACCATATCCATAGTAATAGGAACCCGAACTAATTTTGCTCGAGGAGTAGCTAGAGGAATAAAGGGTGTTGACATAGGTTGTGATGAAGGGACACAAGAAGAGTTCTCCCTTTTCTCATAATGAGAGTGTTGGTATTTGCATGAAGATTGCATTAATCATTTGTTATGTTGTCATTGATGTCAATTAACTGGTAATGTTATTATTGTAATGTTGTTTTGTAACTGGTAGGAAGAGTTAAGTGAAAGGAACTATAATCGGTAGGTAAGTTTGTGGAATGAATCAGTATTGCCAAGTATTGAAGAGTTGAACTGGTAAACCCTACCTATTGATTTGATAAACCCTAACTGATTAAGTCTGGTGAATTGGTTATATTGGTTTAGGATCTGATGGTGAGTGGTAATTATTATGACACATATGCATATTGTATGAAGAGATTTTCAAAGTGTTTTTGGCACGTTGAGGTAACGGTTTTTGTCTTGGGAATGAGCAAGTATATTGCATGTTCTTGTTGGTCTTGATTTCTGACTACTTTATTTTCTATTCACATATTATGCCTCTATTTACAAGAGAAGAGAACAACAAGAATAGGAAGCAAGACAACATTAATGAGGTTTAGAAGGAAAAAACCTCCTACACTTCAAGCTTTAAAAAGCTTAGGCGGGTGAACCTAATTGTGACTACTTTCTCACAACCTAGTAGATGGTTTACAGAAAACTAGCGCGAGTTTCTACAAACTTCATCAATTTACTGCAACCAAACATGAATGAAAAATTTGTTTTGATTGTATGGGACCACAAAGATGTCACACATACTAGCAATTTAGACCAGTGCCTTATCTGGGCATGAGGGTCATCAAAAACCAAACTGAAATCTTACAACAAAATTCATATACATATCACTATTCTTAATCTATTAAATTTGTATATGCCTGACATATATAGACTTCTAATTTGTACTAGACCTATTCATCAAATTCATGTGAATATACTGATATCAATGAAGATGAATTAAGTATATTTAATTTTTCTCCTTGATAAAAAGACTTAAAACATTCCCATTAATTGCCTTGCAAATCATCTAGTTAAACAATCCTTGATTATTTAATTAAAAATAAAAACCAACATGCAAACATAAAGGCAACACAAATTTGAGCTCAAAATATTTTGACTATATATTATTATTCTATCATCAAACATTACAGAGATACAAGAATGATTCAAAATGCCAAAAAAAAAGTCTGCATATATTTCATCGGAGCTTTGATACCAAATTTTGTGATGATTTCTAGGTAGTCCTGGCATCCTTTTATAGAACTTTGGATGCAACAAGCTTCAGACTTCCCTAGAAGAATATTCCTATCTTGACAATAATTCCCTCTAAAATTTACACTGATTACAAGACTACAATTGAGGGAGAAGCATGGCTTCTTTTGGAATGTGTACTTCTATAACTGATTGGTCATTCAGCTAGAAAATGGCCAAAAGGGTAGGTTCCTAACATGTGGTGCCTTTGTCTTAAGATATTTTGATTAGCCATTTGTTAATTGTGGTGGAGATACTAGTGTTATTTTCAAAGAAAATGTGCAACATCTTTTAGATAACTAACCTCCCTATATTCATGGATCAGGCACTAGGTGTCCTCAACTCTTGAAGGTTCCAATTACCCAAATCTATTACAAAAAACCAACTGCTTCAGGATACCGGTGAACTGTCACAGGCCAAAGCATCAATGGGACCTTCTTTTTCTCCTGTCTCTTTCAAAATGTACTTTCTTTCCCATACTTTGAACATCTCATCATTGGGCCAGGGAAAGTTGATAATTTCAAGCTTTTGTTTATTCAAATTTTTCCATTTCATCCTTAATTGTTTAACCTCCTTTTCTAAAAAGCCAAAATAAGATTTTTCCTTTGTTGGCAAATGCACACTCCAATGAGAAATTGTAGGTGATTTAGGGTATTGTCATTGATGGCAACCTTACAATCATATGATACCGGTAGGCACCGACACCGACAGACTCTAAACCAGCATACAATTCACCGACACCAAAAAGAAATATTACTGGCACCATGGCTGATAGGAATTTTGTTTAATTGTATTTTGTATTTAATTGTAAAATCTTTTTGTAAGCTAACATGGTGAATTGTAATATCACTCATATAAGTATGAGATCTTGTAGATCATTTAGGATGTGAATAAGGAAGGATTATTGCAGACCTAATATGCAAACTGTAAGGCAGATTTTGGATAAGGGTTTATTAATATTGCAAAGCTTAAACTGGAACTGAACCTGGCATAGCAAATACTGATATGAAGTAGTACATGACATTGAATTTGTACAATCCATTTTGTAAGTCAGTGTGACTTCTTTTGTAATGAAGCAGTGAGCTCTAGGAACTTGGCCTTGTTGCATGTGCAGGCCCCTATTGTATCAGTAATATTCTCTTATTGGCCAGTAAGCAGATATTGTGGGTCACAAATCCCACTGAGGTTTTTCCCACACCGGGTTTCCTCGTTAAAAATATTGTGTTATGGTGTGTCTTTCATGTTGTGCTTGTTGTTCTCATTTACTAAATTATTTTTGGTTTACCGGTACACAGTTTTGAAATGCTTTTCATGTTATAATTCAAGAAAATTCATATACTGGTCAGATACTGATTCCCCCCCCCCCTTAGTATCCTTGGGAATCATAACAATTGGTATCAGAGCTTAGTCCTCTATTTTAAAAAGCCTACCAACTTGAGGAAGATCCTGACACTGATAGAGATGGAAAACTTGAGAAAGCAATTGGAAACAACTCTTTCAGACTTTGATGCAGAAAAGGTGAAGAATATCAAACTTGAAGATGACCTGAAGGCTACACAAGATATCATTCAAGGACTTCAAGAAAATATCACTATTGCAAGGAATAAGAGAAGAGAACTTTGTAAAAAGATGCAGAATGATGATGATGATGAAAAAGAAACTTCTAATGACCTGGTGAACAAACTGAGACAAGAAAATAGTACAATGAAGAATGAGATGCAAGATATGACTATGAGATTTTGCAAAGAGACTAAAAATTGGAAGAAGAATGGAGATGACTTGGCTAAAAGAATCAATGATGTGGCAAATGAAAATCTAAGACTCAGTCATGACAATGATATGCTAAAGAAAGATCTAATTCACTTAGAATATGACAAAAATGAACTCATGAGACAGAAAGATTTCTTGGAAAATGAGTTGGCTACTGCAAATCAACACAAGGAGAAATTCAAGAAAAATTCAGAGGAACTTGATGGCATGCTGAAGAATCAGAAACCTAATGGTGGTACAAATGGCCTTGGCTTTGAAGTTGGTGAAAGCTCTAGTACTACAAACAATCATGATCATAGTGAACCGGTAAGAAAACCTAATGCTTACAAATTTAATGGGAAATGCTTTAACTATAACAAGTATGGTCATAGAGAAAATTAGTGTAGATCTAGAAATTATCTTAACACTAATGCACCCACCAGTCAATGTTCTAAATGCAATAAAGCTGGTCACAATTCAGAAAATTGCAGAATGAATGTAAGATGTTATGTTTGTGGAAGATTTGGACACTTATGTAATCAATGCAGAACACACACTGGCATAGGATATGGAAAAGTTATTCAAAAAAACAATGTGACTTGTTATGCTTGTAACAAAATTGGACATATTGCAAAATTTTGTAGAAGTAAGACATCACCAAAAAATAACAAAGGACCCAGTTTGAAAGGTAAAGAAAAGGTTGAAGAGGTAAAGAAAGAATTCTCAAAGCAATGGATTAGAAAGTCAGATCAAAATGTTGATGGGAATACTCCTCCACTGGCAGGAGACTCTTCATCTAACTGAATGAAAATCCTTTGGGGGTCTGGCAACTAATTGAAAAACATGCTAATATACCCTCGGTTGATGGTGAGATGTTAAATTACTTCTTTATTGGCAGATGAGTTAAGTTTGACTTAATTAGAAGGAATTAAATGTGGTAGTTGAAGAAAATAACATTATAAAGTAAGTGTTTTGGCTCCTTTTTTCCATTCACCGATCATTCAAATCTTCGAGAGCGCAAAAATTTCTGAGCGAAGGCATCCTTAGCGAAAAGGGAAGTAGTTCATCCAAGCACTCATCCTAAAGGTAGATTGAGGTATTTATAACTATGGCTTCTTCATCTACACCTAAATTTATTGCAAACCCTACTATGATTGAGGTTATCAAGTGACCTAGACCCGTGTTCAAACTTATTCCCAAAATTGCGAAAAAGGATGATACCCTAGGAGCATTTTCAAAAATACCTAAGGGAGTATTTTATGCAGAGGATCCTAGAATATACATACATTGTCATATTGAGGAATTAGGAGATGATGAAATCAAGAACATGTATAGGACTGTAATCTATGATGAAAATGGTAATGTCAAACTAGAACACAAGGTAGTGGAAACCCTAGGTTTTGTGGATATTCTTAGCATTCCTAATTTTCTTGAAGATGTGATAAAAATAGTCCTAAGCAGAGTCCATGGAAAATTATTTTGATTGGATTCCATCCATAAGATCACTAAAGAAGTAGTTAGGGTAGTAACAGGATTACCTTCCACCAATAGTAGGCCTGATAGAACTAATAAAGTTCCAAATGACACTATGACAACCTTAACCAGCGCAAAATTTTATAGAAGATCCCTAAGAGTCAATGATGTGAAGGACATCAATGTCAGATTTGTTAGTATGATTCTTGGCTATAAGGTTACACATGCAAATAGGTTAAACTCAATATCCAGCCTATGTATTAAAAGTGCATATGACATGGTGAACAACAATAAAATAATAGATGTGTGTGAATGGCTTAAAGATGAATTGATAGACAACTTGAAGAAACAACCTAAAGAAAATCAAAGTTGATAATAAGGGAACTTTCAGATTGTGAAATCTGCTTGTATGTTTAATGCTATACATTACCAAGGAAGTACCCAGTATTGGTAAGAAAGACTTTGGTGTTGATATTCTGGTAGGAAAGCAACTGTTGGACATATTGAACAACATGGGAGATGATAGAGAGAAACATATAAATGAACATTTTCAAGCATTGAAGGCCCGAATGAAGACAAGAACAAGGCTATCTCAAGCAATTGTTGACAAATATCAAAAGGAGATATGCTTTGTAATTAAGAAAGATGAAATCTGGTTGGAGGTAGTTGTCCCTAGAACTCTTTGGGTAACCGAGATGGGATATGAGATTGATGATAACATAATTGAGACCTATGCAAAAGCCCTCATTGAAGCACCAAAAGAACCATCTGAGAAAGTTTTTGGCAATGCAAAAATAATTGAGAGTGGCATCCAATCTTAGAAAAGAGTCAATTAAACTAAACAAATAGTGAGGAAAGAAACAAGACAAGATAAAGAGATTAAAGAAGATGTACTTAACAAAACTAGTATCAAGGAAAGTGAGTTGGAAGGACTTCAACCAAAAGCTCATCTTTCACCGGTTGCAACTTCTTCTGAAAGTGATATACTGACTGAGTTCAAAAGGGTAGTAAGGAAAAGAAAACCCTCACTGACACCCTCACCTACACCCAGAAGAACAAGACAAAAGAAACAGGCAATTAGGCCTCCAGCTAAGAAGCTAACTCCAAAGAAAAAGAAGGTAAAACATGCGATTGCTCCACTGGACAAATTTCTAAATAAAATAACTGAGGATGGAAAATTGAAAAATATTAGCAAGTTGTATAACACACTTTCTAATGATGATAAACAGAGCATAGAGAATAGTGTAATTTTACACTTAGACATTTACAAGAAATTTTTGATGGAGATTGTTGATGATATATCCAATGATTTATATAGAAGACTAGAAGCTAGAAGGGTAGCTATTGTTGAGTTAGATAAAAAGATAAAGATATAAAAATTACTTGTAGTTCACCCATTGAACTCCAATAAAGAGATAGATGAATTAATCAATGAGGCCAACCGAATAGTATTTTCAACCAGTCACTAGCATTTAGCACTAATGGTAGGCAAAGTGAATGAAATCATTGAAGAAACTACAGATCAATGGGATATATTCTTTGTTGAAAAGGAGAAACAAGAAGAGCTTAAAAGAACCAAGACTATCAGAGTCTACCAAAAGGACAAGGATAAGGGGAAAGGTAAGGTAGGTGGACCTCCAAGCCTAAAGATAACTGATAACTTGCCCCCACCTCCTTTTAATACTCCACCGATACATACTATTGACAAACAATCGAACATAGATAGTATGGAGACTCCTCATGAGGATACAAATCCTGAGTTTGAAGTTTTGTACACTATGAATATATACACCCAAGGGGTAAATATTGTTGTTGATAAAGAGACCACTGAAGATAAGAAGAAAGATGTGGCTACTGAGCCACTGGCTGTAGATATTGAGATTGGGGTTGAGACACAAATTGAACAATTAGTTGATCCCCTATCTACTGGAATGGTGACTGATACTGAAACCACTGAGCTAGAGAAACCAGTTGACAACACAAAGAAACCAGTTGAGATATTGACAATGGACAGTACAGTGGTGCATAATGAGAAACTGACAGTAAATACTAAGAATTCATCAGAGAAACCAGCAGTAGAGAGCACATTGAAACCCACTTAGGCACAAGTTCATGCAGGGATAGTGTCACCGGCAATAGCTGAGAAACCCAAGCCTTTGCTAGTAGAAATGCAAACACAAAATGACCTACCAAAGGTCAATACAAGCAAAGAGGTTACTCACACCGACAAAATACAAATTGTTGGTTCTTCCATGAGAAAATTCAGACCAACAAATGGGATAGAGGTATTGTTGGATTCCATTAAGAAAATCACAGAGTGTAGTGCACAAGCATATAAGGCTATTGATGATACAATTCCTATTATAAAATTAATAGCACCCAAGTGCAATGTGGAAAATAAAGATTCTTTAAATCAACTAGACACATTGTCTAAGTATATCACTGGTAACATTGTGATAGTTGATCATATTAATGAGGAGACATTTAAAGAGAAAATGGATAAAGAAAAATAGAAATTCTTCAATGAGAAAATAAAGAAGTGCATGGGACACAATGATACCCTTTTACCAACACTAAGAAAAACAATAAAGGAGTTTAAGGAGTTGTATAGAGACACATGTAAAACTTATATTTTGACAGTAGATATAGACAAGGAGATCAGTAAGGTACACAAAGAAATAAATGATATAGCTAACAATTTCATTGATTTATCTGAACCATTACTAGTTATAGAGCAGGAAATTGCAGGTTTTGAGGAGAAACTTGAAAAATTGGAAAAAGAGAAGGAAAGAATAAAAGGAAAGGCAAAAGATCTTAAATGTAGACTCAGTCCCAAATTGGACTACCTCATCTCTTTGAGAAAAGAGATATCAGAGGCACTTGTTCAAGGACTGAAGACACTAGAAGAGAAAATGCATCACCTCACTGGTACAATTCAAAGAACAAAGGCTGCATTGAAGGATAGTGATAGGTTCACTAAGGGCCTGAATCTTATATTGGTAGATCTTTTCCAGATTGTAACAAACCGGTTACAAGGATCAAGCTAAAACTGCACTTAGTTGACACTTTGACAACCTTTGCAATTGATGTCAAAGGGGGAGTAGTGGAACTGAGTAAAATGATCAGAAGAAAGACATCATCAGCTCAGGGGGAACACACATTTTTATAACATAGTTTTGGTAAGACAATTTTGGCAAATTCTTTTTGGACAACATTTCTGGATACTTTTTGGATTTTCCTCATGATTGTTGCCATCAATGCCAAAGGGGGAGATTGTTGGAAAATGAACACTCCAATGAGAAATTATAGGTGACTTAAGGTATTGTCATTGATGGAAACCTTACAATCATATGATATCGGCAGGCACCGACACCGGTAGACTCTACAACGGCATACAGTTCACCGACACCAAAAAGAAAGATTACCGACACCATGGCCGACATGAATTTTGTTTAATTGTATTTTGTATTTAATTGTAAAATCTTTTTGTAAGCTGACATGGAGAATTGTAATATCACTCATATAAGTATGAGATCTTGTAGATCATATTAGGATGTGAATATGGAAGGATTATTATAGACCTAATATGCGAACTGTAAGGCATATTTTGGATAAGGGTTTATGCATATTGCAGAGCTTAAACTGGTACTAAACCTGGCATAGCAGATGCTGATCTGAAGTAGTACATGACATTAGATTTGTATAATCCATTTTGTAAGTTAGTGTGACTTTTTTTGTAACTGAGTAGTGAGCTCTTGGCACTTGGCCTTCCTACATGTGTAGGCCCCTATTGTATCAGTACTATTCTTTTATTGGCTAGTAATCGAATATTGTGGGTCACAAATCCCACTGAGGTTTTTCCCAGACCAGGTTTCCTCGTTAAAAATATTATGTTATGGTGTGTCTTTCATGTTGTGGTTGTTGTTCTCATTTATTGCATTATTTTTGGTTTACCGGTACACAGTTTTGAAATGCTTTTCATGTTATAATTCAATAAAATTCATATACCAGTCCGATACAGATTCAACCCCCCTCCTCTCAGTATCATTGGGAATCCTAACAACCTTTTCAATTTCCTCAATAGTTTGAATAAACAAAAATGTATTATCCATGTTTATAATATTATTTATCCTTTGAAACAACATGCGATCTAGCTCCTCAATCCACACTCCCTTGTTTTTCATTTTTTCTGCACTTAAGAAACCTCTAGGAAATAATTCAAACTTTTCCATGGGATATTCCTTTCAAAATAAATTTTCCCTTCTTTCAATGTTTATTCTTTCAGCTACAAACCTGGACAAGTCTTTAACTAATTCATAAGTAGACTTAATTATATCATCAACATCTACTTCTTCCTAAGATAATGAATATATTGACTCTAAGTCCACTTCTCCTCCAATACACTTGTCTAAGACTGGCTCGAAAGTACCCTTTTCCTCCTTCAAAGAATCCAAGAGATTCATTATTATTTTTATGTTCAAATATACAATTTCTATCTCAACAGTATTGTTGAATTTCAAAATAGTGTCTCTGACTTTTTCTTCATACTTATTTGCCAATATTGACTGAGCCTGCTTTAACATTTCAATTTCATCTTGAACACTCTCTATTATGTAAAAGCTAGAAGTAATGGGGGAAGGAGGATATTCAATGATAGGACTGGAAGAAGGGGGCTAGGCAGGAGAATATGCAAACATCAATTGAGAGGACCCACCCTTTTGCTATTATCCTTCTAGTCTACCTTTTAATTCTGCAATTTTATTGTCCTTACAAGCGATTTTAATCTTTGCATCATTGTAAGCCTTGATAATTACTTCTAATTTTACACGAAGATCCACCTTCTCATTTTCCTCCTTCTCGGCCACTACCATTCCAAACTTAGCAGACTCTAAAGTCATGCTACCAGCTTCTTTTTCACCTGTATCTTTTACCCTCTTCACTATCATCCCCCCTGAGTAATCAGACCTTGAGGATTCACCCCTTTTTCTATTCTCTTCTCTTTTTAATGACTACATTACAAGAGCTGCATGGTCATTACTATAGGTTATCCCCTCTAGGGGCTTAGTTTATTTTCTTACTAAATCAAAAACAAGAACATGTGCTACATCCCACTTTGGGAGAATTAGCACTCCAATACTTTCAATTAATTTTCTCCCCTCCTCTAGGGTAATCATCTCAAACACTTGTAGCATTTCTTGTTTAATTTCTACTTCAATAGAAAATGGATATTTATTTGGTTGTTCAACTTGTCTTTTTTCACATCTCTCCATAAACTAATCCCTATACTTTCTCCAAACAAATTGCAAAAAGGCTCCCAACCTCACAAAATTTTCATCGGCCAAAAACTCATCACAGGCCTCTTTTATAAAAGGATCCAATTCTCTTACAACAAATTCCTCAATAGTTAAATCCATTTTAGCACCTATTGGCTCCTCTGGTACTCCCTCCTACAATTCTCCATAAGTAAAATTAATTTGTCCCAACCTTCCTAATTGCAGTAGTTTCTCATCTATGGCCCACTCATCACCTATAGGTAATGGGGATTGGGAAGGTGAATACATAGATTCACTTGGTTGTGCCTCTTCCTCCAACCTCTACCTCTTTGGGGAAGTTTAGAACTCGGGAGCATCCTCCATTGGCCATTTGCCCTTTTGTGTAGAAGGCTCATCCCTCCTAGGCATCACCACATTATAGCCTATTTTCTTATATATTATATATTCACTAGGACGAATGATCTTAGCAAAGATAGGTTTGGTCAAGATGAGTTTGGCCTTTTCAGGATCTGCCTTTATTACTGCATCTTTTTTCTCATTTAGGGTTTGCATGGTATCCTCAAAATATTCTATTAGAAACTTTACCTTTTCCCCAAATGGATGAAAGCTCTTCAGTGGATCATAGTTTTTATCAAAATACTAGACACAATCCAGAGTTTTCTTATATACCAACCATTTTTATTTGTTCACCTCTTGATCCACTAGATTAAATTCATTTCTTACTAAATCCTTAGGGAAGTGGAATTGATGAACTTTAGCACCACACTTGACCTTCTTTCTGAATCTGCCATTGAAAAAATCTTCTGGGTCAGTAAATCTTATGACTGCTATTGACAATCTATAGGGCTTGAAGAACTTGTCAAAATGCAACCAACCCCCTTTAGTAATCACAAATGGGTGTGCAATGGTAATGGTTGGAAAAATTGTTCCTCTCCCCTTACCTATCAATTTTGCTTCCTGCAAACCCCCAATCTGCCTTATGATCTCAACAATACCTATTTTCATGGAGACTTGATAAGGAAGCAAATATGGAGTTACCCTAAAGCAATACACTCTAAAAATAGTAGAACTAGGATACAAAATTATATCACCCCAATTATGCACAATTTTGATATCTTCTGCAAATTCCTTAGGTCTGATAAATTCAAGAAGAACTTTTTGGATCCTAGGGTTCTCTAGACACAAGAGAATTCTTAACCTTGATGCAAAACGTCAGTCAAACTTTAAATAATTGGCATCTTCTCTATCCTAGGATAGATCTACACTCCATAGTTGCACTGACATGTTTTCACCATCTTTTACTCTCAATAAGTTCATACCCTTTGCAAAATTGTCTACACCCTTGAACAAGAACATGTGCATTAACAAAGAGTACCAACCAAAAGGTCTATCCACCTTGGCAATATTAATCCCAATAAAACCCTCATGGAACACATTTGCTAGATAAGGTGTAAATTCATAAGCCACTGCTATAGATGGATTGAGAATTTGTGCCATCATGAGCATATAATGAGTTGGCATAGCATTTTATGCATCCTCTCCAAAAATCTGACACAGAGACCAATATACTCCTTTATCCCTCAAAGTGAAAAAATTCATAGGGAAAGGTTCAATTTTATTGGGACCTACCAATGTTAGCCCTCCTATTTTTGCAAAGAATTCCCTCATTGGTCCACCTCTAAGATGATATTTTTGAGTATCATAGACCTTCTTTAACATTCCAAAATCAATCGGCTCTAGATAATTTGAAGATTCATTTAGCCAGAAATCCCTTCTAATCTCATCAGTTGTAACATCAATCAAATTTCTTCCACTTACATTCCTTACAATTCTAGTAATAGAGTCATAATTCTTTGCAATTTGGGTCAACAAGTCAACATCCATAAAAACTCCAGTGACCACAAATTTCTCGATGTCTAATTGCCATAGGTTGTTTGCAGTTGAAGACGGATTTTCCTAACTAAACCCCACCCTAAACAGACCTAAACCAGACATGCCTATTTAGGGATCTCTTAACCAATTTCCTTAGTTGAACAAACCATGACCAATTTGTAAGTGAGAAGACTTGGGTACAAGTTATTTTTGTTTGGCAGAACTATTCGTAGATTGAACCAATTGTTCTAAAAAATCATCATAGATAATTGTTCTAAAAAATCATCATAGATGGCCCTTTCCTGATAATCTATTTTCCCTTTGAATTCCCATTGTGGTGCCATTTTGATAATTTAGGATTTATTTTATTTTAACATTTTGATTCAAACAACCCCTGAAATTTTCCAAAACCAGACAATGCCAACACACAAGAGTGGAAGTTGCAAATATAGTAGTCACAGAACGACTTACTTGTCACCAGAAAACCCACAAAAGCTACAAACTTTTTCTCTGCAAACCCTTCGTGAAAGCCTTTTACAATCAAAATATCAAAAAGCAAGATTTTATGAAGCAACCTCGATAGTAAATTAGCATTAATTCTCATTAACCAAGCCACATGCTCTTTATTTAATTCTTTTAAACTTCAAAATTTCCTCTCCAACGGACAGAAGGGACTTTAGTGCACTTTTTCCTTCAGCCGGTGATCCACTAAGAGTAAAGAACTTGCAACTCTCATTCATGGATCAATGACAACCATTAGATCGCTAAGATCTAACATGCCCTTTAATCAATTAAATCTTGCGAAGAGGTCCCACCATACTATATCTGTCTACCTTTCATCGCTAAGTCACGATGAGTAAAAGAATTGCATCTTCCGATCGCGGTCTCACGACTATTGTTGGATCTCTTAGATCTGACAACACTTTAAAGCACTTTAGCAGCTCACACTTGCTGGGCCCACCCTTTAGTCACTGATCCGCAAAGGGTAAAGTTCCCGCTACTTTCCATCATAGTCTTATGATCACCATTGGATTACTTCAGATCTGTCTGACTTTTAAGAGCCCAATATGTGTGTTAAAGATCTTATTTATGACTTAGGGAATATTAAAGTGTTCCAGCTTTAATAAAAATGAAACCCGCCTAAGCTTAAGACTTAAAAGGCCCCTTTCAACAACATAATGACCCTTTTGGATAAGTGGTGAAAAAGGTAACGATTAAAAAGACCTTCCCTTAGGACAAGAGACATATAAAGGTTTTTTATTAACAAAATATTCTATTCATTAAACCCTAAACCCTTAAAAGCTTAAACATGCAGACTTAGAACATTGAAAATTTATAAAAACTTTTAGAGATATCAGGAATATTACAACACCACCCAAATTACTGATAACAATGACTCTGACTAGGGATGGTTCGACATGAGATCAACACAAGAAACTAGAAAAACTCTGGGATGCAAACCAAAACAAAACCCAAACCAAATAAAACCTAATATATACAGTTTTTACAACTACTATGCATGAATAAAATGAGTTATGAGTAGTGCTTCAGGAATTTTCCATGCACTAGGAATTCCTATAGCTCACCATTCATTTTTTGGAGGAAATATGAGTCTTTTCCATTGGCATCGAAGATAATCAAAGGGCCTATCCACAATAATTCAAACTTCTTGTATCCTATTTATCCACCTGCACCTTTTACCAATAACTTCAGACTGGATAAAATGTCTTTGACTAATGCATGTGGGACATAGGCAACAAATCTTGCATTCACAAGATAAGGCCTTAATAATTTAACAACCTTGACCAAAGCATATGCTTGTTTTTCCATAATCTCATATTTTAACTTAGTAGCCTACAAGGATTTACTATAAAAAGAAATTGGATGCTCATAACCTTCATCATCCTTCTGAAGCAAGACTGCTACTATTGTATGGTAAGAAGCAAAGAAAAACAGTTAAAAAGGCTTACTATAATCAAAATATTTTAACACAGGGGCTTCTTGAATATCCTTTTTAATCTTGTTGAAGGCCTGTGCTGCTTCCTCATCCCAAGAAAACTTAGCATCCTTTTTCAGCAACTTAATAATGGGCTTGACAATCTCGACAAAGTTGGCTATAAACCTTCTGACAAAATTCACTTTACCTAGGAAAGACTAAATTCCTTTAACATTCTTAGGTTGAGGCACCTTGTTAATAGCCTCAATTCTCTCAAGGTCAATCCTAACTCCTTCCTTCGAAACAATTTGTCCTAATAGCTTTCCTTCAACTACAACAAATTGGCATTTTTTGGGATTTAGAGACACACTGAATTCCAAGGCCCTACAGAATATTGTTTCTGGATGACCATAATGGTCATCTACCTTCTTTAAAAGAATGTAATGTCATCCCAGTAGAAAACCATTATAATGTTAATAAATTCTTTGAAGGATAAATACATAGCCTTCTGAAAAGTTTCCCTAGAATTTTTTAAACAAAATGGCATCCTCACATAAACATAGGTTACCCAAGGGGTAGTAAAAGTAGTCTTGAATTGCTCAGACTCTTTTACCAATACCTGATTGTACCTGGAGAAACCATCCATCATTGATAGTAGGTAACACCCAGTTATCCTCTATAGCATGGCTTCCATATTTGGTGATGAGCAGTTGTCCTTAAGACAAGTGACATTCAAATTCCTAAAATCTACACAGAGCCTTATGTCCCCATTCTTCTTCCTAATATGAACCAGATTGGATACCCATGATGAATGCCTTATGGGCTTTATAATTCCCCCTTCTCTCAGCTTGGTTAGTTATTGCTTTATTTTGGGTTCTAGGAGGGGGTTGATAGGTCTTTTCTTTTGTCTGAAAGGCTTAGCATCAGGATGCAGAGGTATTTCATGCTGAGATAAATCTTGTCTATATGCCTTCAGCTCATCATAAGACCAAGCAAAAACATGTTTATACTTTTTTAGCAGATTAATGAGGTTGGCCTTGATATGAGAAGACAAATGTTTCCCAATATACACCAACTTAGGGGATTCCTTTGTCCCTAAGTTTACATCTTCTAGTTCTTCCAACATAGTAGATAACTTCTGGTGTAAATGACTATCACTATAGCTGAACATACCCTCTAGTTCCACTAGTCCTCTAGGTATCTCATTAGTTTCTAGTTGAACTATGTCATTTCCAAAAATTGTTTCTTTCTCATCTATTATTTCTATCAATGCATTACAGTCATTTTTCTGGCCTTCATAGTCATCAATGCATTGTACAAACCTAAGTATATCATCATGATTTTCGAACACCTACCAATTATACGCATTTTTTGGAATAGTGGGTCTGGCCTTGATCTCAACTATTGATACTCTAGTTAATGTTACATCACTATTTTTCAGTGCAACTATATTTAAGAAGTCAGACATAATATTTTTTGACCTTTCAATCTAGTCTATTGAAAATGCATCAAATTATTCAATCACATCTGTAACAACATGTTTATACTTTTTTAACCTATCATTCTTAGATGCATACCTTGATCTTATTTGAGACACCACAAGTTCTGAATCTCCAAAAACTCTTAATAGCTTAATCCCATGTTTCTTAGCGATTTCCAACCCCAATAATAAGGCCTCATACTCAGCTGTATTGTTTGTGCAATGAAAAGCCAATATAAAGGAGTATTTAAAAGTAGTACCATATAGGGAAACCAAAAGTACTCTTTCTCCAGATCCTTCTTTGGAATAAGCTTCATCAAAGTACATCTACCACAGTGCTTCCTATTGGGATTCCATCTCATTAACAATAGGGTATGTATTTTTTAACTGAAGTTGAATTGGTTCAATTATAAAGTTGTCAAGGTCCACATCAATCATGCAATTAAGAATGTTAGGATCTATTTTCTCAATGACCATTGGGGCACATGGTTCTCTATATAATTTCACCTGATTCCCATTCGCTAGGATGGTTGCATATGAGAGATCTAGTTGAACATTTCCTCCAACTGTTGTAGCCCATTGTTTAGATAAAAGCATTCCATAATGGGGCTTGGTGTCGATTAATATGACATCCATCTTATAGGTTGCCTTCGGGAATGTTTCTATTTTCACCTCTATGTCTTTCATTATACCCACAATAGGTACTTCTCTATTATCCATAGCATAGCACTTCCCATATAAGGTACTTACTAACAATCCTAGCTCCTTCATGACCCCATATGGCATCACGTTTGCAATAGCCCCAAAATCTATCATACAATTTTTTATTTGTCTATTGGTGACTAATAATGTCACATAAAAAGGATCAACCTAGGAAGGTTCCTGAGTAAATGGGGTTCCCACATAAATTTATGGGATTTTTTGTTCTTGATCCTTTCTCTCCTTTCTAGTAACTTTTGGTGAAGATGCATCCATATCTTATATACTAGAAATCAAAGAAAATGCAACTTCTCTCTGTTCTTTTATTTTTAAGAGCTCTATTAGTGGTACTATAACTTTCATCTGGGTTAAATCTTGAGTGATATCAAATACATAATTAATATTAGACTTAGAATGGGCTTTAACCTTATTTTCCTTTTGGTGACTTGTCTTATCAGGAGTGGTCTCTAATTAATTACTAGTTGCACTAACTTTCTCAGGTTTCCCTGAAGTGTTAGACTGATCCTTTTTAGCATGACCATCTATGGCAAGAGTTTTACCATCAGTCACCTTTTTTTGGGAAATTTATTTAATAAATATGGAACCAAACTTATCTTGATTCTCATCATTGTTTCTACTTCTCAAGTTATAGTTGTGTTTGGCCTTTTCTATTGCATCTTTGGTGAGGTTCTTCAATTCTTCCTCACTAGGCCTTCTAAGATGAACTTCTTCATCTTCAATTGTCACCACATTTAGAGTAGGATGCCAACCAGTCGTTAATTACCCATGGCAATTTTCATTGCTTCTTAATGCACCATACTCATCTGCTTCATCCTATGAAGACTCATAGTCACTATCAATAGTGGTTTCTATCATGCTCTATGAAGTGTACCTGTTCTTGCAACCAAAATGCACTCAATAAATCATTACAAGCATGGTTAGAAGATTTAAATCAATAAAATTTAAAACCATAGCTAATCGACTTATTGCCTCCTAGTAAATGTGAGTATGAAAAATGCTCTCAAATCTGATTATATATATTCCAGTGACTTGATTACACTTAGATGAAGAATTTGAATGATGAGAATGCATGATCTAGAAAGAATAGCATGATTAAGCTATATGAGTTCACGATTGATCTAGAAAATGAACTAAGATTAAGATGCAATTAAGATAAAATTGAGCATGATAACATTGCTAAAAAAATGATAAACTAGAAGCTAGATGCCTATAGTAACAATGCATGAGATGGGAATGAGATGGGATCAAATGTTATGCAAAAATGATATGAAATTGGGACCCTTTGTGCTCTAAAATGAGGTCTATTTATAGGATTTTCCAAGGCTAGGGGTGAGGTGTCAAGAATCAATGGTCAAGATTGATCTGAAGATATCAATGGTTAAATTGGAGGAGGTTGGCAAAGGGGTTGGATTAAAGGGAACATCTGTCATCTCTATGGTGACAAGTGTCAAGAGGCTTCTAGAAGAGGTTAGATGAAAGGGAAAACTTAGCGACAAGTGTCACAAGGGTTCTAGAAGATGTTGGATCAAATGGGATATGTGGGTAGGTAGAATGGGTTAGGTTTAGGAGTGGTAGAAGTTAGGGGAATTTGAATTAGAAATTCAAATAATATGGAAAAGGCTAATTAATCTCAACAACTCATGATTGATTTGTTTTAATTAATTAAAGGATTTAGAAGAAATGATTTTGATGGGGGGAATTAATTAATCGAAGGGTTGAAATGAACCTATTAAATAAATCCATAGATTTCTTAATAAGTAGATGAAGAGTGGAAATTTAATCAAATTGCTTAGTGAATTTAATTAAATTGGGGAGGGAGATTAATTATAATTGCTTATTCAATTAATTATCTTCAGGGTGAAAATAGAAGTGTGATGTAGAGATGGCGTGCATGCAAAGGATTTCAAGTAGCCAAGCTAGGGTTTCGAAGCCCTAGCTCACGGGAGGTTCTTGTTGCAGGTGCAGAGGGGGAGGGAAGTGAAGGGTGTCAGGGGAAAGTGGCAGGCTGGGAGCGGCTAGGGGGTTAGGGCTACTTCACTGGTCATGGGGGGAGGATTGGTTATGCGGGAGTAAGGATTGGCTACACGGGAGGAAGGGCTCTGGACTACTAAGGCAGTGGGCTTCCGGTGGGGCTCCCGTGGATTTGGGAAGTCCGTTTGGTGTCATCTTTTTGAGGAGCTTGGAAGGGGGAAGCCTTAGGGGTAGCGCTTTCTCAAGGGGCTCCTCAGGTTGGGGTCCTTGGTTGCCCTTTGTCACCTTTTAAATCTTTTTGAGCTCCGATGTTGGGTTTTGGTGGTGTGGCCTCTCAGGTGGCTCCAGCCATGGAATTTCATGCTGTGGTGGGTTCTAAACCCCCACCTCAGAGTATGAAGACATTTTCCAATAATCTATTCTCTTCAGAATCGGGGTCTAGAAGTACTAGTAGTTCTCGCCTTACGAAGATTAATGGGTGTCTAGAGAGATGTAGTGAAAGGTCAAAGATGGTTATTCTTCCAGAGATGATAGCTGAAGATGTTGAATACTTTTCAAAATACTCACTCTACTATAAATTTTTGGGAATGAGGGTCACCTTGTAGTTCTTGGAAAACTAGGCACAGAGGGCTGGGGGTCTTCCACATGAGGAAAGGGAAGGCTCCTATACCAGATGGGTTCCCGACTAAATTCTTTCAAGAGTTATGGGATATTATAAGCTAGATTTATTAGATATTGTCTAGGAGTTCAAGAGAAATAAGCAGATACTTAGGGCTTTGAATGCGACCTTCATTGATTTAATCCCCAAGTGTGAAGGGGCCGACCGGTTAGGCCAGTTCCATCCTATCTCTCTCTATAATGTGATTTATAAGATCATCTCTAAACTGATAGCAGATAGATTGAAGAAGTGCCTGGGGAATGTTATTTTGGAGGAGTAGAGTGGGTTTGTTGAAGGCCACCAAATTCTAGTTGGTGTGGTCATTGCTATAGAGACCATTCACTCTATGGCAACCTCCAAGGAAAAAGCTATGTTTATCAGGTTGGATATGGCTAAGGCATATGATAGAGTTTGGTGGTCCTTCCTTCAAAACATCCTTAAGGCTTTTGGTTTTGCTGACGAGTGGATCTAGTTGGTTATGAGTGGTGTTACATCCACCTCTTTCTCGGTGCTTATCAATGGGGACCATACTGAGCTGTTCAGTGCTTCTAGGGGTCTCTGCCAGAGGGATCCCCTCTCCCCTTATTTATTCATTCTTCTTGCTGAGGGTCTGGGGAGGATGATTAAGCATAATGTGGGCCTGGGTAATATTCAATGTTGGAGTTGGGGTAATGACTTGCAGCCACAGTCTCACTTGTAGTTTGTGGATGATACAACCCTTATGGGGCTAGCTCGTATCAACGAAGCTTCTAATATGCGTAAGGTCCTGGATGTTTATCTTGCGGCATTTGGCCAGTTGATCAATGAGGATAAGTCTTCTATCCTCTTTGTCAACACTCCTGAAGCTATTCAAAGGAGGATTACTTTTATACTAAGATTCCAAATTGGCTCCCTGCCCTTGACCTATTTAGGAATTCCTGTCTCTCCTAGCAACCCTCCTAGGGAGTCATGGCAGGGGATCTTGGATAAATTTTGATCGAAGGTTGATCACTGGACTCATAGATGGTTATCCTTTACAGGGAGGGTTCAACTAATTCAGTCGGTGGTTCAAGCTCTGCTGACCTATCGACGTATGCTTCAGGTGGTTCCTAAGGGGTTCTTGAAGAGTTTGGACTCTCTGGCTAGGCAATTCTTATGGGCAGGAAATCTCTCCTCTTCCAAGTGGATTCTGGTCAATTGGGACCTAGTGTGTAGCTCGAAGTAGTCAAGGGGGCTTGGGTTAAGGCAATCTATTCTTTTTGGGGAGGCACTTGCAGCTAAATTGTACTAGAGGTGGTGTGTTAAGTAGGATCGAGGCTAGGCTAGGATTGTGGCCAACAAATATATGCAGAGGATCCCATTTGAGGAAATCCCTAGACATCCGCTTGAAGCAAAGGGCTCATTAATCTGGTACATGCTCAAGAGGGGGGCTTCTCTCATTAAGGTAGGACTTTTTTGTATTTGCAGAAGGGGGAAAGAGGTCCTTTTCTAGAATGACTCTTGGGATGGATACCCTCCCATCCTTGATCAGTTTCCTAACCTTGGAAACCTGGGCCAGAGGTTTTTGGAGACAAGATGGTCAAGGGTGAGTGAATTTAAGGTTGTCTATAGGTGTGGTCAGTTGGATTTGGAGTGGTGGAAGAATCCTAATGAGTGACCGGTGGTTGGGATGGAGGAAGAATGTGTTGAGCTACAGCGCATTTTGACGAATAGACATTGTAGCTCCCTTAAGGGTAGGGATGGGCTTTCTTGGTCTCCAAATCCCAAGGGCATTTTTTTTGTGGCTAGTGGTTACTGGGAATTGATGAGCCAAAGACTTGAGCGAAGAGAAGTGAACTGGTGGAAACAGGTGTGGAATAATGCTTCTTGGCTTAAATGTAACTGCTTTGCTTGGACTTTAGCTTGGAATAGATGTCTTACTTGGGACAATATCCACAAGTGGGGATTCTTGGGGCCTTCTATCTATGTTTTGTGTGGTAATAGAGAGGAAGATTCCTCTCATCTATTCTTTAGATGCCCCTTCTTTATGCTTATCTGGCACTATTGGTGGGGGGTGTGGAAGCATCCTTGTGTCCATGCAGATTCTCTGGTGGAATTTTGGAGCAGATTGGGTAGACCTCCTATTCCGTCCTCCTTCCTCCAGACTGTCTAGTATATTGGGCCCATCTTCATTCTATGGCAGATTTGGCTCGAAAGGAATAGGAGGAGTTTTTGTGAGGCCAAATTGTTTGTTCAACAAGTTTGGAATAGGATCACTGTTATGATTCGGGAGATAGTGGAAGCTAAGTGTGAGGTTAATTTCCCTTTGGGTAGAGATGAGATAGATATTGTGAGTAGGCTTGGATTGCAGGAGTTATCTCTGACCTCTGCTTGTGTCAGGAGAGGTAGATGGGCTATTAAGAAGGTGCAAATGGTGGGAAGGTGGATAACCCCTTAGGATGATTTTATCAAGGTTAACACTAATGGCTTATCTAGGGGTAACCCAAGCCCTACTGGTGTAGGGGCTGTTGGTAGGAATAGTAGGGGGGAGGTTGTTTTCTTCTTTTCAGTGCATAAAGGATGGCAGTCATAATTTTATGGAGGGTTTTGCGATTCTTTATGCACTGGAGCAGGCTTTGGCATTGGGTTGTAGGAAGGTGATTTGTGAATCGGATTCACAAATTGTTGTTAACTTGTTGTCTGAGCAGAAGGTGAGTGGGATTTAGTGGCAGTTGGCAGGGACTGCTCAACAGATTCTCCAAATTAGCTCTTTAATGGAGCAGGTGTCCTTCATCCATATTCCTCGCGAATGGAATGGAGTGGCGGACTGCTTGGCCAAGTGGGCCTCGGATCGTGATAGTGATTGGAAAGTGGAAGGTTGGGAGCATCTCTCTGGGGACTACTGTCAGGAATTGCAGAAGATTTTCACTAAGGACATGGATGGTTTCGAAGCTGGTTGATTTGTGGGGGTTGGTTGTTTTCTCTGGGGCCTCGGGGCTTTGGTTCTCTGTGTAATGAATTTTTTCTGATTTTCAATAAAGTTTTTACCCTTTTTATTCAAAAAAATTATCTTCAGACCATTTTTAGGTGTATACATTTTGTCCCTCTTTGAAGCAAGGTGTGATGACATGTTGATTCAAACAATAATCTCATTTTGATGATGATATTGATTTGATAGGATGCCCTAGCTCTTGATTGCTAAATTCTAGTACGATGATGCCCCCTCGGGAGATCAATTGAGATAAATGATCTTTGGAGTTTTTGTGAGATTGATATCTTGATAGATTTAATTTAATTTCTGTAATTGTGTTTGATTAAAATGTGAGTTCTTCGATTAGCTTGATTGCTTAGATTGATAAGATTGAAAAATCTTGATTGATTAGATTCAGTCTGGTTTCAAGAAGGATTCATCCTATATAAGACATGAATGATCATAGCATTTGGTTTCAGGAAGGATTCATCCTGTATAAGGCATGATCAGAATGTCTGGTTTTAGGAAGGATACATCTTGTATAAGACATGATAGAATAGATTAGGTTTTATTGATTGATTTGATTTGATAAGGTTGATTAGATAAATAACTGATAGTTTGTTGATATCAAGTTGCTGAAATATTTGGATATGCTGATTGTTGATTCTATTGAGGGAGATAGCATAAGATTTTCGTTGGGTCAATAATATCTGAAGAGATATGAGTCATTCTTCTGATGGAGTATACCCTTGTGATGATACTTTGATGATTCCTGTGATAGATTTAACCTTGGATAAAAGGAGCTTGTAGGATCCTATGCAAGAATGAAATGCAAGCTAAAATGCAATGGAACAACCAAACTAGTCATTGGATTATTTCTTTTTGTCATCATTGAGCTTTTGAAATGTGGGAAGTGAGTGCAAACATCGATGGTATAATTAAACCATGATGACCCGAGCACTTCTTTTCTGTATTTTGATATAGCAAGTTACCACAAGCATCGAGGTATAATTGAACCAAGATGACCTGAGTGTTGCTTGCATAAAATAGGAAGTATTAATCATTTCAGTATGCAAATAAAAAATGTCTTCAATGATATTCTGATGATCATGTCCTAAGACAAATTTGCACATATTAATGATTAATTTTTAGATAGGAAACAAGAAAAATATCATGTTTCTTCCTTGTTCCTCTAGTCAATGACATCCTGGAGTCACTTAGAAATCATGATAGCGAAAATCAATATAGAAAAGTTGAACAATCATGTTAAAAACATTATCCAAAAGATATTATCCACTAAAAAGTGTGTGATGTGCTTAGATTGATTTTGTGATAGCTTGATAGTTGATAGTTTGATCTCATGTTCAATGTTGGATGTGTCTCAATTTTCACTTGATAAGAGTTGTCTAACTGTTGTTCTACCTATTTGATTTAGCTCAAAATGATCAAGAGTTTTCCCCCAGCCATGCACAGGATTTTGCCCCAAGCCTAGAAACAAAGTTGTTATGATATATCCAATGTTCCAAACCATGGCAAGAAGCCACCTGGGATGTGTGGGTATGTACAAAGGCTTATGATAGATATGGACAATGCTGATGGAAGATGAATGCAAGAAGAAATAACGCATGAACTAATAGACAAAAGAGCTAGCGGATAGATAGTGCCTGTTTGTTAGGTTTTCACCATCTATTTTTATTGCACTTTCTCTCATATTTGATTTTTTTTTGGATTTTTCTGCTTCTTCATTGTTTTTGATTTTTAAAATTTTTTTTATTTTGATTTTTTATTTTTCTGATTTTTCAGACATAGAATTTCTTCAGGTGCACGCTATTAATGGGTTCCTCGAGTTGATCTTCATCCTATGTTGATAGATGATATGCTTCTAACCCAAATACTGTTGTGACCAAAAATGGACCTAACCAGTTTGGTTCAAACTTTCCTTGCTTTTCTCGATCTGCCTAGTTATGTGGCTTTTCTTTTAGCACTAGTTCTCCAACTTGAAATATTCGTGGTTTGACCTTTTGATTATAGCTCCAGCACATTCTTTTCTGATATACCTTTAAATGATCAAAGTCATTTTGTCTTCATTCATGAATTATTTCTAACTCTTGCAGTCTAGATACTCGTTGTTCTTCATCTGGGATGAGTCCTTTTAGTGATACACATAAAGAGGGTATCTCTACTTTGATTGGAAATATGGCTTATGATCCATATACAAGAGAGAAAGGTGTGGCACCTGTCGGTGTGCGGATACTAGTGTAGTAGGCCCAGAGAGCAGGGTTTAGTTGAATATGCCAATCTTTCCCAACATCGTTTACTATCTTTTTGAGGATTTTTAGAATAGTTTTGTTAGATGCTTCTGCCTGCCCATTTCCCTGTGGATAGTATGGTGTGGAGAATCTATGTTGGATTTTGAACTTCTCACATAGCTCTTGTACATCTTGGTTCTTGAATAGTTGCCCATTATCCGTGATAATGGTCATTGGTATTCTATAGCGACAGATGATATAATTCAAGATAAATGCAGCAATTTGTTTTCCTATGATGTTGATGAGAGGTACTGCCTCAATCTATTTTGTAAAATATTTTGTAGCTACAAGGATCAATTTGTGTCCATTAGATGAAGAAGGATTTATCTTTCCTACCAGATCAAGACCCCATTGGCAAAAAGGCCATGATGTTGCTAAAGAATGAAGTTCTTGTGCTGGTGCATGAATCGGATTACCATGCATCTGACATTGTTTGCATGTTAGAGGTATGTGAAAAGAATCTTGTTCCATAGTCGGCCAATAATAGCCCAAGCGTATGAGTGTTTTTGAAAGGGTAAGACCACTTGAATGAGTGCCACAAATTCCATTATGGACTTCATGTAAGGACTTCTCAGATTCTTCTTGTTCGAGACATCATAAGAGAGTACCGTCTAGACTTTGTTTAAATAGGATATCCGCGATGAGAGTAAAATGGGAGGATTGGTGAATAAAATTTCTCTTTTGGTTCTTTGATAAGTCAGGAGGTAAGGTATTGTCTTTCAAGTATGTGTAAGTTTGGCCATATCGGGAGGAATCGTGTCCAATAAGTTGACAAATGGTTCAGGAATGGACAATTAAAGGTAGGATGAAACAAATCTTCTACTAGGAATTCATACTACTATTGATTTTCCTGTGTCTGTAATAGAGAAGCTAGTGTAGCCAAGGTGTCTGCTACTTTATTATCATTTCTTGGAATCTGTTCAAATATTATTTCTACAAAGTACTTCTTGATATCATCCACCATCTTTTTGTAAGGCATTAGCTTTTCATCCTTTGTTTGATAGTCATCATTGATTTGATTAATGATGAGTTGAGAGTCTCCAAAGACCTGAAGTTGTTTAATGTTCCATTCTAAAACCATTTTGATACCTGTTACTAATTCTTCATACTCTGCTATATTATTTGTGTATGGAAAGCATAATTTGTATGCTTTTGGGATGGTATGACCTTGTGGTGTGATAAATAGAATGCCTGCTCCTGATCCATGTTGTGTTCCTTTATTGATATCTACTCCTAGACTGATATTTGGGTGATGTATTGTAAGATCTGGATCGAATCTTGGAACATCTATATATGACCAAGTAAAATTGACTTGCCATCTTTTGAATGGTTTCAATTATTTTTGTCTTTCTAGTTCTGATAGTGAAGTTGCTAGATGTAGATCAGTTGTGCCAATGATAGTTGCTTTTGTTGGTGCTATTATGGTAGATAACTTCTCTTGATAACATTTAGATAAGGCGTCAAATCTCCCATCTTCCAGCGCCTCAAGGAGGTTTTCACCATTAGATGCATCCTTTATTTTTACTTTTTCTCAGTCCAATGTTGCCAATAAATGGTTTTTAGCATTAGACTTGATATTGTTTTCTTTATTTTCACTTTTGCGACTAGGAGATTTGACGTCAATTTGACATGAAGATACATTAGCGAAATCCCTGGTGAACATTGTTGCGGGTTTTATTTCATCAAGATATAAGGATATGGCATGGTCATTTGGAAAGGTATCAGTGGTAGTATGTCCTTCATTTTCCCAGTCCATAGGTTCAGGATAGCTTAAGGATAAAGGATCTTCAGGTTGAATAGTTTCAAAGATATTAGGGGTCATGATAGACATGTCAGAGCTTTCAGTATGTATTTCCATGTCTAGAATGATACTCTCATCAGAATAACCTCGTATAAGAAAATACTAATCATCCTTGGTTAAGTCCATGTCCATCAAATGTGATTCTGATTAAAGTGAACTAGTTCCTGACGTTTGTCCTCCATACATGTGAACTACATCGACTACTATATTTGCTTCATCATCCCTCTCAATTTGAAGTTGCTCTTGTTTGCTTTTCCACAATAGAAAATGTTCTTCATTCTCTTGATCTCTTTTCTACCTTTGTTTTTCCAAGTTTGACATAAATGATTCAAATGATTGTTCCTTTGATTGTGTGCTTGAAGCTGCTACCTCTCTGTTATGTGAAACAATGATCTCTTGAGCTGATTTTAGATTATTACAACATTGCAATGGATTTGAGTCTATTGATATTGTGATTTCCTATCCATTATATGAAAATTTTAAGCACTCATGACATTTGATGTAATAGCTTGTATGTCCTGAATCCATGGTCCTCCCAAGAGTATATTATATGATAAATCCAAGTGTAGAACTTGGAAGATTGTGTCCTTCTGCAAAGGTCCCACTCTGATAGGTAATATAGCAATTCCCTTAGAGGAATGCTCTTCTTCATTATGTTCTTTGAATGTGATCTTTTTCTAGGGATCAACTGCATCTTCTGAATATCCTAGAGCACGGATAAGATTCATAGACAAAATGTTCAAGCCAACTCCCCCATATATTAGGTCACGTTTAACAAGCGTTATATGAATGAGAACTTGAATTTGCAAGGAAGCGCTATGGGGATTTTGCAAGGAATCAATGCTTGGATATGAAGGAGATGAGATTTGAATAGGATCCTCTGAAATATGTTTGATGGCCATTATGTATATCGCTTGGGGAACTTTAGCTTTGGATGCATTATTTGGCAAGGATGCTATGGAAGGTTCTTGCAAGCTTTCATGAGGTGTAGGAATAGATGCCTTTGGAGGGTCAATTTACTTATGGATGGATGGATCATTGTTAGATATGGGTGTATGATTTTGATCTTTCTCAGCCAAATCTTTTAGAGATCTCTTTAAGAGGTGCATTAAAGAACCACTTTTCTTTGGAGATGTATTTGAATCCTTGTGAGGTTTTAACATAGTTTGATTTTGAACTTGTTTGACTTCTCTAATATGTTGGTTTGTCACGTTTTCTTCTTGTGTTTTTCTTTGGTATGTCATGTTGATATGATTTTTAGCTATTGCAAATGTTTCAGCGATCTTATGTCTCTGCGCTCTAATCAAAATGGGCATTGTGTTTGATATTGTGCTAGGATTTGATTGTCTAAAAGGTTGTTTTGATAAGTGATCAACTGTCAAGGTAGATATGATAGAGTGATAGGACACTATAAGATGGTTCAAGTGTTTAAAGTTTTGCAAGTTTTTTGATCTTCAGTTTAGGAGTGCAATGATGATCATTTGATAAGAACCAAGTCCAGTAGGAATGATATATCCTATGATGTGGGGCAGGCTATCCTAAGCAAAAATTTCAGTTTCGTGATAAAGGATGATTGATCCTGATGAGAAACTATGTTTGAGTGATCAATTTATCAAAGAGGGTTATAATGCACTTTAAGAAGTTTAGATTTTGGACTTGTTGGGGGTGAGCACTTTGAAAATATTAAGGTGTATATTTTCTAGAGTCTGGTTTTGACGGGTGATAACTTGACCAAGCAAACCAAGCAGACAATCTAAGCACAAACTGATAGATAATAGGTGTTTATATTTACTGCAAATTGATAAGGCAGAAATGACAAATCTAAGACAAGCATGCAGGACATAGCTCTAGACTAACAAATGTAGAGTTTTGTACGACAGGATGTGTAGCTTAGAATGACACAAGATATGAGTCTGTACGACAAAACATAAGTTTTCATATAAAAAGAAGAGGTTTGTATGACACACTTTTCTAAATCATATGACAAAATAGCTGCCTCGTACAACATAAAATGTTGTGTAGTACGACACAAGATTTTAGTAAATAGGTTCGTATGATAAATATTCTAACTCATACGACAGATAAACATACAAAGATAAAAATGTTTGTTTGTTTGAACTTTTTTTGAACCAGTTTTAAGTGTCTGATTTGTCAATTTAGGGATGAATACACAACAAACACATGATGTGATAAGTGACTCTCAATCAAGCTAAACCCTAAGTAAGTTGGCTAAGAACAAAAATATGGCTACCGAGTCTCACGCAATGGATTATCAACGTCCTATTATCCGAATCCAAATGCTAATGGGGGAGCGATATGGCAAGTGTCTTGGGAGAGTTACTATCTCTATTGCACAAAGATTATCACCCTTTCGGAGGTGATTCGGGTAGCTTCTATTTTAACTGACACTAGTAAGGGATCCGTTCGGTGCATCAGGGTATAAACTCAATTAAGAGGTCTCCTAGCCTTGAAAACCAAGGTTTGATATACCGACAGGTACGGAGGAGAGCTATTTCTGAGCACTGTCGTTGCTTTGATTTTTATCAAAAATACATTTATTTTATAGTGGGTTGGATTACTTGGCATTAGCCATTCCCACTTAGGTCATTCACCTCTCACCAACCTTAAGGGCTAAGAGTTAATAACTCCTCAAGAGGGCAGGCCTGCTAAAGTGATGCACTAATGAAAGAAAAAGATGAGTCTAGCTTTCTGATCACCTAAGAAAGGTGAGAGCATACCTGCCTATCATCAAGGATACATAAGACATGATAGTTGTTCATTTCTTTAGGCCCAAATTGAAGTGTGTCTAAAAATATTAAAGAATATACAAATTTTTTGTTGAATCCTTAGGCAACCTACAAAATAGATCCATTAGTTGTGATGATTGTGTTTAGAATTTGTCTTTGACAAGTGTACCTCTGACAAGCATCCTACAGAAAAGAGTTAGGCTACAAACATCTCATAAACAGATCAAAGTTAGTGTTAGAAAATTTTGGATTAGAATCAGAAAACCCTAAAATGTAGTCTATTAAAAATCACAAAGCTAGAGACTCGTACGACACAGATTTCTAGTTAGTAAGACATAACTTTAGATTTTGTACAGTATCCAAAATAGGCTCGTACGACACAAGATCAACCTAGTATGAGTAAATAATTTGCAAGAAATACACTTGTACGACACATATTTAGACCTTGTACAAATAAAGAATTTGAAACATAAAAAGCTCATACAACACAAAGTTATACCTAGTACGAGTCAAAATGAGGTGTCGTCCAAGGCTAAAAGGAAGTTTGTACGATCTGAAAAGGCAACTCGTACGAATATTTGAACTAGAGCTGGACAAAGCTGAATTTTGCTGAAGATTAAGAGACCAAAAGTGATGATTCGACCCCACGGTGGGTGCCAAAATATCATTCTCTATGAAGTGTACCGATTCCTACAACCACAATGCACTCAATAAATCATTACAAGCATGGTTAGAAGATTTAAAACAATAAAATGTAAAACCATAGCTAATCGACTTATTGCCTCCTAGTAAATGGGAGTATGAAAAATGCTCTTAGATCTAATTATGCATATTCCAGTGACTTGACTACACTTAGATGGAGAATTTGAATGATGAAAATGCATGACCTAGCAACAATAGCATGATTAAGCTATATGAGTTCATGATTGATCTAGAAAATGAACTAAGATTAAGATGCAATTAAGCTAAAATTGAGCATGATAACATTGCTAAAAAAAAGATAAACTAGAAGCTAGATGCCTATAGTAACAATGCATAAGATGAGAATGAGATGGGATCAAATGATATGCAAAAATAATATGAAATTGGGACCCTTTGTCCTCCAAAATGAGGTCTATTTATAGGATTTTCCAAGGTTAGGGGTGAGGTGGCAAGAATCAATGGTGAAGATTGATCTGAAGATATCAATGGTTAAATTGGAGGAGGTTTTCAAAGGGGTTGGATTAAAACGAACATCTATCATCTCTATGGTGACAAGTGTCAAGAGGCTTCTAGAAGAGGTTAGATTAAAGGGAATACTTAGTGACAAGTGTCACAAGGGTTCTAGAAGATATTAGATGAAAGGGGAGATGTGGGTAGGTAAAATGGGTTAGGTTTGGGAGTGGTTAGGTTTAGGAGTGGTAGAAGTTAGGGGAATTTGAATTAGAAATTCAAATAATATGGAAAAGGCTAATTAATCTCAACAACTCATGATTGATTTGTTTTAATTAATTAAAGGATTTAGAAGAAATGATTTTGATGGGGGGAATTAATTAATCAAATAGTTGAAATGAACCTATTAAATAAATACGTAGATTTATCAATAAGTAGATGAAGAGGGGAAATTTAATCAAATTGCTTAGTGAATTTAATTAAATTAGGGAGGGAGATTAATTAAATAATTTCTTATTCAATTAATTATCTTTAGAGAATTTTTAGGTGTATACAGTTTCAAACATATTTACTGCAGGCTTATCTTCATTCTAATACCTCAATTCATCCTCACTCATTGATTCATTTAAAGCCTGAGCGCTACAACACACTAGTAAGGGGAATGTGGTCCATCACATGCTATACACCAAGGAGTATTCTCCACATTATGCACATTTCCACCTTTTACAGGGTTAGGAGAATCTTGATTCTGTGTACTTCTTGGCTTGTCCTGCTTAGGTTTGCCATCTTTCTAGGTAGTATTATATGGCATATCATGTAACCTGGTAGGCCTATCATGCCTATTGTAATGAGGTTTGTCATTCTTACTCACCTTTGTAGCAAGGTCTTTTACAATAGTCATTAGTTTCTCAATCTTATCCTCTTCTCTAGAGGCCTTATTTGGTTGTGGGTTTTTCTCTTGCCATAGTCTGACATCAGCTCTTCTTCCTACTTCGACTGATGCTTTCCTATTACTTTCTAAATTTATTGAAATCCTAAAAGAATCCCTTAGACTATGTGGATTTTTATCCCTGAGGATATAGGCCATCTTTGGGTCAAAGGCATTATAATAGGTTGTCAGACATACATTTTCATCTAACCTCATCACTTGAAATAATCTGTACATTGCCTTCTAGAACCTTGCATTAAAGTCTATGACGAACTCATTATCAGATTTTTTGATATTATTAAACTCGTTGAGCATTAATCTCACATTTGTCTTATCCCCATACTTCTCTTGAAAATAATTCTTGAATTCTTCCCAAGAAATAATTCTATCCACAGGCAACCCTTTGTACCAATCCCTGACATCTTCAACCAAAGATTGCATGAACAGTTTCATGATCACATCCTCATTTGCAATCTCATAATCATTAATCATTAATCATATCACCAAAAGACTTCAGATGCTCCTCTGCACTTATGACATTATTTCTAGCAAATTTCTAAAGTTTATTCCTCATTTCAATAGGGACATGGTTTGGATAAATTAGGATCCCATCAAAGAAAAGTTGTCTACACAAGTCAACACTGATGGGTCTTCTCTGGAACTGGTCACCAACAAAATTATTCCTAGTGTTCATTCTTGGACTTGGACCACCAACTCAAGGAACTTGGTTACTCCAGTTGTGGGGTAGTCCAAGAGGTATTTGATTTACTGGTGCAACATTAAAAGAAAAGGTAGGGTTATTTTGGTTAACAGGGGTATATTGGTTCACATGTCGAATAGTATTCATGGGCATAGTTGGTTGAGTTTTCATTACAGAGAGTGAGGTATATTGAGTTAGGGTTACTCTGATCTATTGAAGGGAAAGTTATAGAAGGGGCTTTTACGTACTCAATTTTTCTTCTGAATTTAGCATTGGTTGCTTCTATTTAAGCTTTCTCCAACTCCCCTTGTATATTTTCCTTCTCTTTTCTCATTCTCTCTACTTCAACTTCATGCAAGGACATTCCATGAGGTACCCTTCCATTTCTTGATACTACGTCTGTAGTTTTGGAAGCAGATCCAGTCTCTACAACCTTTTTTTTCCCTTGTCACGATTGACTTTGATAGGTTGTGGATCACTTTGAACCTCCCTATTAGTTTGCACAACAATTTTGGGTGTAGAAATAATTTTGGCAATCAGATTCTCTCTAATAATAGGGCCCTCTTCCTTACTTTTAGGCTCTTCTTGAGTGAATAACTCAGGATCTGCAATCTGTCTCAACAACCTATCTCTCTGAATAAGGTTTACCTTAGTTTCATTTTCCTTCTCCTTTTCTTTTTGTTTTCTTAAGGAAATTAACTGATAAACTCTTTTATTAAGAGGCTCAATTTGTTGGGAAACCTCATCCAGGTCTGGAAAAGTTTCCTCTGAATCTGATATATTGACATGGTCAATATCAATCAAGCTGACATTTCTATCTATAGTTTGGGGAAAAGGATCTACCCTAGCATTGGAGCTATTCCTATCTCTCCTAGAATGGCCAATATGAGACAATCTTTGATGGAAAGTTTGAATATCCTCATTAGTACCAAACAGGCCCATATGAAAACCCATAATGTCTTGTTTAGATTCATGAGATGATGTATTAGAATTTGTATAAATTGGTCATCTAGAGGACTTACCCATATGGCTATCTTTCTATCTCCATGAAGAATTAACTGGTTCATGTATAACTATTTCTCTCTAGCCATTTTGGACTAGTTCAGGCAATTCTTCTTGCAATTTCTCTTGAGGATTCTTCTCCATGTAGAACCTGGAGTTCATTCCTCTTTGCATTATGTAAACTTCCTTAAAGTGATTTATGATATATTAAAAGAGCACTAGTTTTCCCTTGCTTTCAGAGCCGCCTCCCAATTGCTTGGGAATTTAAAAATATTTTGAACATAGTAGCTCACTCATAGGATATTGCAGGACAAAAATGTTACTCTCAGAGAAAGATTTGAACAATGTTGTGATGGAACAAGACAATTACAGAGACTTGGGTAAATGCAGGGTCAAAAAATTTTCACAGAGACCACAGGATACTTGATTTTAACAACTTATGCAATGTAGACACTGATTTTCATTATAAGACTTATCTTATATGAGTCTCCCCAACAGTGTCGCCATTTCTTGTTGCTCTTGATTTCTGCCTACTTTGTTTTCTCTTCACAAATTATGCCTCTATTTATAAAAGAAGAGAACAAAAAGATAGGAAGCAAGACAACATTGACGAGGTTTACAAGGAAAAAACTTCTTTCAATTCAAGATATACAAAGCTTAGGTAGTTGAACCTATTTGTGATTACTTTCTCACAACGTAGCAGATGGTTTATAGAAAACCAATGTGACTTTTTGCAAACTTATTCAATTTAGTGCAACCAAACATGAATGAATTATTTTTTTGATTGTATGGGACCACAAAGATGTCACAAATACTAGCAATTTAGACCAGTGCCTTATCCGGGCATCAGAGTCATCAAAAACCAAACTGAAATCTGACAACAAAATTCATATACATATCACTATTCTTGATCTGTTAAATCTGTATATGCCTAACATATACAGACTTCTAATTTGTACTAGACCTAGTCATCAAATTCATGTGAATATACTAATATCAATAAAGATGAATTAAGTATATTTAATATTCCTCCTTGAGAAAAAGACTTAAAACATTCCCATTAATTGTCTTCCAAATCATCTAGTTAAACAATCGATTATTTAATTAAAAATAAAAAACAACATGCAAACATAAAGACAACATAGATCTGAGCTTGAAATATTTTAACTGTATATTATAATTCCATCATCAAAGATTACAAAGATACAAGAATGATTCAAAATGCCAAAAACAAAGTCTGCATATATTTTTCTAGAGCTTTGATACCAAATTTTGTGATGATTTCTAGGTAGTCCTGGTATCCTTTTATAGAACTTTGGATGCAACAAGCTTCAGAATTCCCTAGAAGAATATTCCTATCTTGATAATCAATCCCTACAAAAATTATACTGATTACAAGATTGCAATTGAGGGAGAAGCATAGTTGCTTTTGGAATAGATTCTTTTATAACTGATTGGTCATTTAGCTAGAAAATGACCAAAAGGGCATGTTCATGACATGTGGTGCCTTTGTCTTAAAATATTTAGATTAGCCATTTGTTAACTATGGTGGAGATACTAGTGTTCTTTTCAAAGAAAATGTGCAACATCTTCTAGATAACTAACCTCCCTATGTTCATGAATCAGGCACCAAGTGTCCTCAACTCTTCAAGGTTCCAATTACCCAAAATTTGTTACAAAAAACCAACTGCTTCTGGATGTCGGTGAACTATCACATGTTGGAGCATTAGTGGGACCTTCTTGTTTTCCAGTCTCTTTCAAAATGTACTTTCTTTCCCATACTTTGAACATCTCATCATTGGGCCAAGGAAAGTTGATAATTTCAAGCTTTTGTTTATTCAAACTTTTCCATTTCATCCTTAATTGTTTTAGCTCCTTTTCTTAAAAGCCAAAATATGATTTTTCCTTTTCAATTTCCTCAATAGTTTGAATAAACAAAAATGTATTATACATGTTTATGATATTATTTGTCCTTTGAGATAGCCTATGATCTAGCTCCTCAATCCACACTCCCTTGTCTTTCATCGTGTTTTCACTTAAGAAACCTCCAAGAAACAATTCAAACTTTTTTGTGGTATATTCTTTATGGAATAAATTTGACCTTCTTTCAATGTTTATTCTTTCAGCTGCAAACTTGGGCAAGTCTTTAACTAATTCATAAGTAGACTTAATTGTATCATTAACATCTACTTCTTCCTGAGATAATGAGTAAATTGACTCTAAGTCCACTTCTCTTGCAATCCACTTCTCTAAGACTGGCTCCAAAGTACCCTTTTCCTCCTTCAAAGAATCCAAGAGATCAATTATTCTTTTCATGTTCAAATATACAAATGCTATCTCAATAGTATTGGCGAATTTCAAAATAGTGTCTCTAACTTTTTCTTCATACTTATTTGCCAATATTGACTGAGCCTGCTTTAACTTTTCAATTTCATGTTGAACAATCTCTATTCACTGAAAACTATAAGTGATGGGGAAGGATGAAATTCAATGATAGGACTGGAAGAAGGAGGCTTGGCAAGAGAAGAGGCAATCATCAATTGAGAGGACCCACCCTTTTGATGTTGTCCTTCCAATCTACCTTTTAATTTTGCAATTTTATTATCCTTACAAGAGATTTCAATCTTTGCATCATTGTAAGCCTTGAGAATTACTCTAATTTTACCTAAAGATCTACCTTCTCCTTTGCCTCCTTCTTGGCCACTACCATTCCGAACTTATCAAACTCTAAAGTCATGCTAGCAGCTTCTTTTGCACCTGTACCTTTTACCCTCTTCACTATCATCCCCCCTGAGTAATCAGATCTTGAGGATTCACCCCTTCTTCTATTCTCTTCTCTTTTAATGACCACATTACAAGAGTTACATGGTCATTACTATAGGTTATCCCCTCCAAGGGCTTAGTTTCTTTTCTTACTACATCAAAAACCACAACATCTGCTATATCCCACTCTGCGAGAATTATCACTCCAACACTTTCAATTAATTTTCTCCCCTCCTCTTGGGTAATCATCTAAAATTATTTTAGCATTTTTAGTTGAATTTCTAATTCAATAGCAGATGGATCTTTATTTGGTTGTTCAACTTGTCTTTTTTCACATCTCTCCTTAAATTGGTCCATATGCTTTCTCCAAACAAATTGTGAAAAGGCTCTTGACCTCACAAAATTTTCATCGGCCAAAAAATCATCACAGTCCTATTTTATAACAGGATCCATTTCTCTTCCAGCAAATTCCTCAATAGTTAAATCTATTTTAGCACCCGCTGACTCCTCTGACACTCCCTCCTACAATTATCCATAAGTAAAAGAAATTTGTCCCAAGCTTCCTAATTATAGGAGTTGCTCAGCTACGACCTGCTCATCACCTATAGGTTATGGCGATTGGGAAGGTGAATAGATAGATTCACTTGGTTGTGCCTCTTCCTCCAATTTCTGCCTCTTTGGGGAAGTCTAGAACTCAGGACCATCATCCATTGGCCTTTTACCCTTTGATGTAGAAGGCTCATCCCTCATAATCATCACCACATTATAGCCTGATTTCTTATACATTACATATTCACCAGGAGGAATGATATTAGCAAAGATAGGTCTAGTCAAGATGAGTTTGGCCTTTTCAGGATTTGCCTTTATTACTGCATTTTTTTTCTCATTTAGGGTTTGCATGGTGTCCTCAAAATATTCTATTAGAAACTTTACCTTTTCCGCAAATGGATGAAATCTCCTTAGCGGATCATAGCTTTTATCAAAATACTTGGCAAAATCAAGAGTTTTCTTATGTACTAGTTATTTTTCTTTCTTCACCTCTTGATCCGCTAGATTAAACTCATTTCTTATTAAATCCTCAAGGAAGTGTAATTGATGAACTTTAGCACCACACTTGACCTTCTTTTTGAACATGCCATTGAAAATATCTTCTTGGTCAGCAAATCTTGCAACTATTGTTGCCAATCTCTAGGGCTTGAAGAACTTGTCAAAATGTAGCCAACCCCCTTTAGTAATCATAAATTGGTGTGCAATGGTAATGGTTGAAAAAATTGTTCCTCTCCCCTTAGCTATCAATTCTACTTCCTACAGACCCCCAATCTACCTTATGATCTTAGCAATACCTCTTTTCAAGGGGACATGATAGGGAAGAAAATATGGAGTTCCCCTAAAGCCATACACTCTAAAAATAGTAGATCCAGGATACAAAATTATATCACCCCAATTATGCACAATTTTGATATCTTTTGCAAATTCCTTGGGTCTAATAAATTCAAGAAGAACATTTGGGATTTTGGGGTTCTCTTGACACAAGATAATTCTTAACATTGATGCAAAACATCTATCAAACTTTAAATAACTAGCATCTTCTCTATCCCAGGATAGATCTGCACTCCATAATTGCACTGGCATGTTTTCACCATATTTTACTCTCAATAATTCCATACCATTTGCAAAATAGTCTACACCCTTGAACAAGAACATGTACATTAACAAAGAATACCAGCCAAAAGGTCTATCCACCTTGGCAATATTAATCCCAATCAAACCCTCATGGATCACATTTGCTAGATAAGGTGCAAAGTCATAAGCCACTGCTATAGATGGATTGAGAATTTGTTCAATCATGAGAATATAATGAGCTGGCATAGCATTTTTTGTATCCTCTCCAAACATCTAACATAGAGACCAATATACCCCTTTAGCCTTCAAAGTGAAAAAATTCATAGGGAAAGGTTCAACTATACTGGGCCCTCCCAATGTTAGCCCTCCTATTTTTGCAAAGAATTCCCTCATTGGTCCACCTCTAAGATAATATTTTTTAGTATCACAAACCTTTAAAATTTCAAAATCATTCAACTCTAGATAATTTGAAGATTCATTTAGCCAAAAAACCCTTCTAATCTCATCACCTATAACTTCAATCAAAGGGCTTCCACTTACATTCCTTACAATTCTAGTAACAGAGTCATAATTCTTTGCAATTTGGGTCAATAAGTCAACATCCCTAAAAACTCTAGGGACCACCAATTTCTTGATGTCTAATTACCATAGGTTGTTTGTAGGAGTAGATACATTTCGCTGACTAAACCCAACCCTAAACAGACCTAAACCAAACATGCCTATCTGGGGATCTCTTAACCAATGTCCTTTGTCGAACAAACCATCACCAATTTTCAAGCGAGAAGATTTGGGTACAAGTTCTTTTTGTTTGGTAGAACTATTTGTAGATTGAACTAGCTGTTCTAAAAAATCATCACAGATGGTCATTTCCTAATAATCTATTTTCTATTTGAATTCCCGTCATGGTGCCATTTTGATAATTTAGGGTTTATCTTATTTTAACTTTTTGATTCAAACAACCCTTCAAATTTTTGAGAACCAGACAATGCCAAAACACAAGAGTGGAAGTTGCAAATATAGTAGTCGCAGAACAACTTACTTGTCACCAAAAAACCCACAAAAGCTGCAAACTTTGTCTCCGCAAACCCTTCATGAAAGCCTTTTACAATAAAAATCTCAAAAAACAAGATTTTATGAAGCAACCTCGGTGGCAAATCAGCATTAATTCTCATTAACCAAGCCACACGCTCTTTATTTAATTCTTTTAAACTTCAAAATTTCTATTCCAATGGACAGAAGGGACTTTAGTGCACTTTTTCCTTCAGCTGGTGATCCGCGAAGAGTAAAGAACTTGCAACTCTCATTCACGGCTCAGTGACAACCATTAGATCGCTCTGATTTAACATGCCCTTTAATCACTTAAATCTTGTGAAGAGGGCCCACCATACTATATATGTCTGCCTTTAGTTGCTAAGTCATGATGAGTAAAAGACTTGCATCTTCCGATCGCAGTCTCATGACTATTGTTGGATCTCTTAGATCTGACAACACTTTAAAGCACTTTAGCAGCTTGCACTTGCCAGGCCCACCCTTCAGTCTCTGATCTGCAAAGGGTAAAGTTCCTGCTACTTTCCATCGTGGTCTTATGATCACCATTGGATTACTCTAGATCTGCCCAACTTTTAAGAACCTGATACATGCGTTAAAGATCTTATTTAGGACTTAGGAAATATTAAAGCGTTCCAAATTTAATAAAAATGAAACTCACCTAAGCTTAAGACTTAAAAGGCCCCTTTCAATGACATAATGACCCTTTTGTTTAAGTGGTAAAAAAGGTAATGATTAAAAATACCTTCCCTTAGGATAAGAGACATAAAGGTTTTTTTTAACAAATTATTTAAATTCATTAAACCCTAAACCCTTAGAAGCTTAAACCTACAGACTTAGAACATTGAAAATGTGCAAAAACGTTCAGAGATATCAAGAATATTATAACACCACCCAAATTAGTAATAACACATGTAATGCAAAGTGCGTGATGAGTTACTAACTTCAATGAAGCGGTGATCAAGGAGCACTCAAGGATTTCTTGAATGATGTGTAGAGATTGTTATGTAATCCAACGATCATACTTGAACTGACTTGTTTGTAATCTATATGAGAGAAATAGATTTTTTTTGTGTTATTGACCTAGTTGATTTGTTTATAAGGTCGATGACTTGTCTAGTTTGAGAGTTGGAAAAAGTTCAGCTGAGTGTGTGGCTACTGAACCAGATGATGTATCTATAGTTTGAGTAAAGGCAGATAAAAGCATGAAAAGGATTTGAACAAGAAAGTGTACTGCTATTCAAATAGATCAAAAAACTCCTGTTGTTTTCTAATAATTACAGCAGTTAAAGATCCCCTAACCGGGTAAGCTCTAACAAGATTAGCATTAAGGTGATCCATTAGCTTGGAGTATAAATGCTTTACAAAGGTTACTCCTCATAGGGTATTGCTCCTAACAAAGCATTATAGTCAATCCCTTAATTGCATGGTCCCTAACAGGATCTGTTCTTAAAAGGAATTTTTGTAAAATCTTTAGCAGGCTTGGCTCCTAACAGGGCGAACTTCAGAAGAGTTCAAATACTTATCTTGTGAGTCTCATCTCACCATGGTTTTTCCCATTTGGGTTTCCACATCAAAAATATTGTGTCAACTGATGAATGTTTTTGTGGTTATATTTATATGTTTGATTTTATTAACTACTCAATCCATTTTGATAAGTCATGATAACTGACAACATCATGAAATGAAGTTTTACTTACATCAAGTAAAAGTATTTGGATGCTTGTGAGTTTCAAGTTGTTTATTGTTATGTGTTTTAACAATAATCTGGTTTAGCTTGACAGTTTTAGCTTGATAGAGATATTGCATTTATAGTTCTAAGTTTACTTGAGAGGTTATTTTATAGAAAGGTGAAAGTTTATCAATTTTTCTATCTACTCATTCACCCCCTCCTCTTAGTAGTTGACCAGATCCTTGTTCTTTCATCATACCATCAGAGAGGGCTGAGGAATATCGGCTCTGATTAGGAGCTCAAAGGGAGAGTGGACTGTAGACTTTGATAGTATGGGTGCCTTTCTCTTAGCTATGTTGAGTGTAGTCATAGAAACAACAAACACTGCCAAAGGCTATGTGGTCCTAGGTGAAAGTGGAGGTCTATTTGAGGGAGAAGGATAATCCTTGGCCCCCGATGATGAGGATACATGAGGCACTTCCTTCTCCAAGACCAGAATTAATGGAGGAGAGGTCGATGTAGGAGGTGGCAACAAAACACTAGGCTGCACAGATGTAGGGACCGACTCCCTCATTTTATACTAATAATAAGTGTGGTACATTAAATCACCATGAGGAAGAATGGGTCCCACCAGAGTAGGCCAAAAGTGGTCCAACAAAAAAATCCCCATGGGCAATCAAGGGTCGGTATCTAGTGTCCTAGATGACATGCACCGTGCCCTCATAGGGAAATTTAAGACATTTGTGCATAATCAAGGGGACTTCTTCCATAGCAATTAGCCAAGGAATGTCAAGCTTAACTTAGAAGTGGTATAATTAAGGAATGATGATGAACACATACGACACCTCCTTAGTTCCTATGAAGACCATCAAGGTATACCGCCCAAGGGGCAGATAGAAAATCCATCATGTGTCCTCAAAGTTGCACGACACTTATCAGATGCTAGTCTATGCAAGCCATTCACAAAGAGAGTCTCCTCTGTGATAACATCGACTCTGCTAGATGGGTCAACCATCACACCTATGCCAGTTTGACCATTCAATTTGGCAAGGATGTAAAGAGGAGTGGGTTCTCCGTAATATAGGCCATCTAGAGGGGTAGATGACAAGGACAAGTCAAATATTTTCCTCAATGTTGATGTTGACCATGTTCACACATGGACCATAATGTGAAGAAGGATCCAATGCAAAATCAGTTTTTTGAATGCAGAGGGAAATGGTTCATATAAATCTACAAGTCACTATTGGTTTTATCAACACACTTATTTGATTTGTGCTTCCATGCATCTACCTTAATTGTACCACTATTGATGTTGTCTTGGAAAAAATGTCAAAGATGATAACATCGCTCAGTATCATGAGAAGACACATGATGATAATGAGAAAACTTCAAACCATCATACCAATGTGGATAAGGCCAACTATTACACAATGGTTGTATTTTCGAAAGGGTAATAAGGTTGTCTTTCAGTAACTATTGCATTATGCTCAAGTAGGAGTCGTTCAGCTTAGTGAAGACTTAATTTTGTTGCAGGGCTTGCACAACAACCATCAGAGGATTAGCCACAACCTTAGCAACAACCTTATTCTTCTGGAACCCATCTATGGTTGTGCCTACAAAGGACCCACTATCAAGGTTCGAAGAAGTATCTTTGAACTATGACATAGTGTGTTAGTAATCAGTGAGAGCAAAGCACATGTTAGCAAAGTTTTGATATCGGTTAAGAGATAGTTTCTCCCTCAATACCGGTTGTAGATTGTTGATAAACATCCTCTGTAGATCACTATCTGTCATGGAAAAGGGGATATTGGTTGAGATAGCTTGATATCTCGAAATAAAATTAATGATCTTTTTATTGGGCTTCTGTTTACAATGAACAAGGTCAATGATAGTGACCCTCCTACCAATGTTTTCTTGAAACCATTTATGCAAAAGATCCATAGGTTGATCAAAGGTACAAATAGAGTGGTGAGGTAAGGAGCTATACCATTCTAACATTTTTTAGTATTTGCATGAAGATTGCATTAATAAAATGTTATGTTGTCATTGATGTCAATTGTAATCAGTAATGATGTTGTTATAATGTTATTTTGTAACTGGTAGGAAGAGCTAGTGAAGGGAACTATAACCGGTACATGAGTTTGTGGAGTGAACTGGTATTTCCAAGAAGAAGTGAATTGAATTAGTAAACCCTACCCATTGATATAATAAACCCTAACCAATTAAGTTTGGTGAATTGGTTGTATTGGTTTATGATCTGATATATTGGCATATGATTAAGCAATGATAATGTATGTTCTCATTGATGTAAATAAGTGATCAAGAAGATGAACCGGTATGAAGATCGAAAGTGGTTATGGTCAACCGGAATGTGTTGGCATATGGACACTCCAATGAGACATTGTGTGTGATTGAAGGTTTTGTCATTGATGGCAACCTTGCAATCCTATGGCACCAACAAGACATTATACTGGCAAAGCATTACATAGGCAACCTTGCAATCCTATGGCACCAACAAGACATTATACTGGGAAAGCATTACATAGGCAACCTTGCAATGCTATGGCACCGGCAAGACATTATACTGGCAAAGCATTACTCAAATAGAATAGTGCTCCGACATCAAAAAAATCAATCTACACTGGCACTGGTACAAAAGATGTACACCGGCATAGAAGGAAATATGTATACCGGCACAGAGGCCGACAAGACTTTTGATATGTAATATTTTGTTTATCATTGTAAGCCAACTCAGCAAATTGTAAAATGACTCTTGTATATAAAAGAGATCATTGTAGGCATTTGTAGGATATGGATAGAATGTAATAAATAATTTATAAGGCAGACCTAATGTGGGAATTGTAGGTCGTATATGTAAAGAACAGAGCAAGAACCGGTACTGAATCTGGCATTGAAGATGCTATTGTAAAATAGTACAAAATATTGGATTTGTGTAAATCCTCTTTGTAAGTCAGTGTGACTTCTTGTTGAGCAGTGAGCTCTAGGCAGTTGGCCTTCCTGCATGTGCAGGCCCCTATTGTAAGTAATATTCTCTTATTGGCCAGTAAGTGAATATTGTGGGTCACAAATCCCATCGAGGTTTTTCCCACACCGGGTTTCCTCATTAAACATCTTGTGTTATGGTGTTCTTTTCATGTGGATGCTTTTGATTCTATTATTTGCATTAATTCTTGCATACCGGTATACTGTTACTTTATATTCTGCATATTCAGTTTTAAGAAAATTTCATAATCGGTCAGATGTTGATTCACCCCCCACCTCTCAGTATCTATGGGAACCCTAAGAATTGTTATTAGAGCTTAGTCCTCTATTTTCAAAAGCCTAATAGCTTGAGGAAGATCTTGACACCAGTAAAGATAGAAAATCTGATGAAGCAACTTGAAGGAGCTCTTACTAACTATGATGCAAAAAAGTTGAAAAATATCAAATTAGAAGACGATTTAAAAGCAGCTCAGGACATTATTCAAGCACTTCAAGAAAATCTTACTGTTAAAAGAAACAAGAGAAGAGAACTTTGTGAAAAATTGCAAAATGAAAATGATGAAAAGGAATCATTAAATGATATGCTAAGCAAATTGAAATAAAAGATCATGACAACAAAAAATGAAATGCAGGATATGACTATGAGATTCTGCAAAGAGATTGAGGACAGAAAGAGGAATGAAGAAGAATTGACCAGAAGACTAAGTGATGTAGCAAATGAGAACACAAGACTTAGCTATGAAAATGATATGTTGAAGACAGATCTGATGCATACTCAAAATGACTCGAATGAACTAATGAGACAAAAAGAGATCTTGGAAAGGGAATTGGAAACTGCAAATCAACACAAAGAAAAATTCAAGAAAAGCTCAGAAGAACTTGGTACCTTATTGAAAAATCAAAAACCCAAACGTGACACTTTTGGAGTTGGATTTGAAGTTGGAGAAAGCTCTAGTACTGCAAATACCCAGGATCAAAGCAAACCGGTAAGACCCTCTAATACTTACAAATTCAATGGAAAATGCTTTAACTATAATAAATAAGGTCATAGGGAAAATGAATGTAGATCTAGGAATTATCAGAACATCAATCCTCCCACCGGTCAATGCACCAAATGCAACAAAATTGGTCATAACTCTAAAAATTGCAAAATGAATGTAAGATGTTATGTTTGTGGAAGATTTGGTCATTTATTAAATAATTGCAGAACACAAACCGGCATAGGTTATGGGAAAGCTATTCAGAAAAATAATGTAACTTGTTATGCATGTAACAAGATTGGTCATATTACTAAATTCTATAGAAGTAAAGGTACACCGGTAGATAACAAAAGTACTAGCTTGAAAGGGAAAGAAAAGGTTGAAGACATTAAGCAAGAATTTTTGAAGCAATGGATTAGAAAAGGTGATCTAAATATTGGGGTTACTCCTCCACCGGTAGAACCAACAAATACTTCACTGGCAGGACAATATGATGCTCCACCAGCAGGCTAGAGCAATGCTCCACCGATACGATGTTCTTCACCAAATTGAAGAAAATTATCTTGAGGGTTTGGCAATTTAATGACACGTGCTATTATTCCCTCAGTTAGAGAAAAGAAGTTGAAAATCCTTCATTACCGGCAAATACAGTTGAGTTAATACATTACCGGCAAACAATTAATGTGGTAGGTGGTAGAAAAGACTTTATAAAATAAGGTTTTTGGCTCCATTTCATTTCACTGTGAATTCAAACTTTCAGAGAGCGCGAAGATTTTTGAGCTAAGGCATTCCAAGAAAAGAGGCAAAGCACTTCAGCAATCAATCCATCCAAAGGTAGAAAAAGGTATTTATCATCATGGCATCCTCCTCTGCACCTGAATTCATAGCAAACCCTATAGCAGTCGAGGTTATAAAATGACCCAGGCCTGTGTTTGAGCTATTTCCCGAGGTAGCTAAGAAAGATGACAACACATGTGCTTTTTCCCAAATTCCAAAGGGTGTTGTTTATGTAGAAGACCCTAGAATGTATATTCATTGCAACATAGAAGAATTAGGTGATAAAGAAACCAAAAACATGTACAAATCTATTATATGTGACAATGCCAGAAATGTGAAACTTGAACATAAAATTGTTGAAACCCTAGGATTCACTGAAATCCTCTGCATTCCTGAATTTCCCAAGGAAGTGGTTAGGATAGTTCTTAGCAGGGTACATGGCTCATTCTTTTGGCTTGACTCAGTGCACAAAATTACAAAGGTAGTTGTGAAAGCAGTAACAAGGTTACTTCCATCGGTACCAGACCCGACAAAACCAAGAAGGTCTCCAATGACCTAGTAATGAAATTAACTGGTGCAACATCTGACAAAAGATCATTGAGGGTTAATGATGTGACCGATACAAATGTGAGATTCATTAGCATGATTCTAGGTTACAAAGTAACTCATGCAAATAGGCTTAACTCTATTTCCAGTTTATGCATAAAGAGTGCTCATGACATGGTTAAGAACAATGTAAAAATTGATATCTGTGAATGGTTAAAAGATGAGTTAATTGACAACTTGGCAAAAATCAAGAAGGATAAGAAAGGAACCTTTAGATTCGGAAATTTTCTTGTATGCTTAATGCTACATATAACCAAACAGGCTCCTAGTATAGGCAACAAGGATTTTGGATTTGACATACTGGTAGGAAAACAATTGTCTGACTTATTCAACAACATGGGTGAAAACAAAGAAAAGAATATCCATGAGTATTTTCAAGCACTAAAAGTCAAAATGAATAAGAGAATCAGATTATCATAGGAAATTGTCAACAAATATAAGGATGACATATGTTTTGTAATAAAAAAGGATGAGATCTGGATGGAAGCAGTCATCCCAAGAACAATCTGTGTTACAGAAATGGGGTATGAAACATATGACCACATAGTGGAAACTTATGCCAAAGCACTTCTAGAAGCACCCCATGAACCAAAGGAAGAAGTATTTGGTAGTGCTGAGCACATTGAAAGTCAAATTCAATCTAAAAAGAGAGTAAAGAAAGTTGAGGCATCTGTGAGGAAAGGAAGCAGACAAGAAAAAGCCTTAAAAGATGATGTACTAAAGAAAATCGACATAACAGAAGAAGAGTTGGCAGCCCAACAGCCTGAAACTCATCTATCACGAGTACATACCTCCTCAGAAGGAGATATGCCAACAACTTTCAAAAGAGTTGTTAGGAAAAGAGACCCCTCACCAGTATCCACTCCTTCACCTAGAAGGACAAGATAGAAGCAACAAGCTGTAAGGTCTCCAGTCAAGAAAGCCACACCTAAGAAAAAGCTAACCCCCAAAAAGAAGAAGAAGACAGACACTAACTTGGCCCATTTTGACATATTATTGAATGAAATCACAGAGGAAGGAAAATTGAAAAACATAGGGAAAATCTATGACACCTTATCTGAAGATGAGAAAGGACAAGTTGAGGAAAGTGTTATACTACACATGGACATGTATAAAAAGTTTTTGATGCAAGTCCTAAATGAAATTCTTGATGAATTATATAAAAGACTTGAGGCCAGAAGGCCAGGAATAATTGAGTTGGATAAGAAAATTAAAATAGAAAAATTACTTGCAGTATACCCGGCCAACTCACCTAAGGAAATTGATGATTTGATAGCTCAGGCCAATCGGATAGTCTTTTCCATTGCACACTAGCAAATATCATTAATGGCAAGTAGAGTTATAGAGGTTTCAGAGGAAACAGAAAATGGTTGGGACATATTCTTGGTTGAAAAAGAAAAACAAGAAGAATATATGAATCCCAAGCCCATTTTGGTATATCAAAAGGACAAAGGGAAAGGTAAAGTTGGTGGACCACCAAGTATCAAGATTAGAGACAACTTACCCCCACCTCCTTTAAATACTCAACTGTTAAAAACAACTACAGAAGATTAATCGACAGCTAAGAGCATGGACACAGAGGATAACAATCCTAATCCCGAAGTCCTATATATTGTGAATGTTGATACTCAAAAAATCAACATAGTGGTAGATAAGGATACCACAGATAAATCTGATAATAAAGAGCAACCGGAAATAGGAAACCAAGAGCAACTGGTAGTAGATTAAGAGAAAAAGATGGAATCTGGAACACAAATAGAGCAACTAGTAGAGCTAAAGGCTTCATAACAGATGCCACCGGCAAGAAATGATGCAAGAAAAACTATGGAGACACAAACAAACCTACCAGAGGTCAATACCAGCATGGTCCCTTCCACCAGCACTCAGTTTACTATGTCACCATCAAATGTAACAGAGGTATTGCTCGATTCTATCAAGAAAATAACTTATTATAGCTCACAAGCCTATAAAGCAGTAGGTGATTCAATTCTAGTTTTGAAATTAATAGCTCCAAATTGTAATATAGCCAACAAAGATTCTTTAGGCTAGTTGGATACACTTTGTAAATATATTTCTGGAAATTTTGAGCAAACAAAGGTAGAAACTATAAACGAAAGTGTAGAAAAAGAGAAACAAAAATTCTTTGAGGAAGGAATAAAGAAGTGTAACAAGGAATTTGACACACTTCTACCAGAACTGTGCAATTTATTGAAAGAGTACAAAACTCTGTATAAAGACACCTGTAAGATAAACTTTTTGACCATAGATGTAGATGAAAAGATGAGCAAGGTACAGGAAGAGATCAATAAACTTGCTGATAATTTTGTTAACTCACCCAATACATTATTAGTTTTTGAGGGAAAGATATCAAATTTTGAGGAAGAATTGCTCAAATTAGAAAGAGAAAAAGAGAAATTAATAAACAAGGCAAAATTTTTGAGATCTAAACTAAGTCCAAGATTGGACTATTTAGCATCTATGCATAAGGAAATCTTAGAGGCACTAACACAGGGTAGCAAAACACTGGCAGAGCACTTGTAGCATCTCACCGGTACAGTACACAGAACTGAGATAGCAATAAAGGAGAGCAAGAAGTTTATGGATGGTATAAACTTAATTTTGGGAGATATTCTTTAGGTAATAACTACCCAACTACAAGGTTGAGGTTATGAATTGGTACAACTACAAATCTTCTAACCATTGTCATTGATGCCAAAGGGGGAGTAGTAGATGAGAAAATTCAAAACATAGGGATCACATGCTCAAGGGGAGCCCTCATATTTTTGGTAACATTTTTTTGGTATACACATTTTTGGATATCTTTTTGAAATTTCTCATGAGTGTTGCCATCAATGCCAAAGGGGGAGATTGTTGGCATATGGACACTCCAATGAGACATTGTGTGTGATTAAAGGTTTTGTCATTGATGGCAACCTTGCAATCCTATGGCACTGGCAAGACATTATACTAGCAAAGCATTACATAGGAAACCTTGCAATCCTATGGCACCGGCAAGACATTATACCAGCAAAGCATTACTCAAATAGAACAGTGCTCTGGCATCAACAAAATCAATCTACACCGGCACCGACATAGAAGATGTACACCAGCACAGAAGATGTGCACCGGCACAAAAGGAAATATATATACCGACACAGAGGGTGACAGGACTTTTGATATGTAATATTTTGTTTATCATTGTAAGCCGACTTGGCAAATTGTAAAATGACTCTTGTATATAAAAGAGATCATTGTAGGCATTTGTAGGATATAGATAGAATGTAATAAATAAATTATAAGGCAGACCTAATGTGTGAATTGTAGGTCAAGGGTATATGTAAAGAATAGAGAAAGAATCAGTACTGAATCTGGCATTGAAGATGCTATTGTAAAGCAGTACAAAATATTGGATTTGTGTAAATCCTCTTTGTAAGTCAGTGTGACTTCTTGTTGAGCAGTGAGCTCTAAGCAGTTGGCCTTCCTGCATGTGCAGGCCCCTATTGTAAGTAATATTCTCTTATTGGCCAGTAAGTGAATATTGTGGGTCACAAATCCCACCGAGGTTTTTCCCACACCGGGTTTCCTCGTTAAACATCTTGTGTTATGGTGTTATTTTCATGTGGATGCTTTTGATTCTGTTATTTGCATTAATTCTTGCATACCGGTATACTGTTACTTTATATTCTGTATATTTAGTTTTAAGAAAATTTCATAACCAGTCAAATACTAATTCACCCCCCCCCCTCTCAGTATCTGGGGGAACCCTAACAAAATGGAGTGGACCAGTGTCAGGGTTCACCAAGTGTGACTACTAGTTGGTAGTCTCAGATCTAGGGTTACTGGTTTGGCGATTTGGCTTGTTCGGTGCAACCGATGATGTTTTGTGATGAGTTAGTTAAAGAATAAGGATAAGGATCGAGATGCCACATTAGCTGTGTGTACATGAAGGACTTCTTAGAGGATCTTGCATGTGAAGACTGAAGGCATTGAATGCCTACCTCGGGAATGATAATTTTTTCTTAGCAGTATGTGAAGAGCGCGTGATGGGTTACTGATTTCTAGATATAGTGAAGATTGGATGATGTAGAATGTCTTGAGATCTATTTTAGATCATTTCATTCTATGAAATGTGTTTAGACAATCATAATTCGACCACATGTAATTGTAAACCTAAAATATTTAGGGTTTAGGGTTTATGCTATCGGCCTAGTTGTTGTCTATAAGGTCAATAATATTTGTTATTACAGCGGTTGGCAAAATTTTTGTTTGTGTTCGCATGTTGGATATTTGATACTTGCGAAACCAGAGTGAGGAATCTGCAGAGTGTGATTGCAGAAGAAAGGAACTAATAAGGATATGCCTTTAAAGCAAGAAGTGTTGTTATCATATTAGAGTGTCTTACCTGTTGTCTTCTAACCATTTCAACAGAAGTTAAATCCCTTGATCAGGTAGCTTTAACAGGATTTGTTGTAAATCCTCTAACCATGTGGCTCAAGTTCATTGATTTATTTGAATCCTCTATCAAGACAACTTTTAATAGGGTTTCACCCTTTAATGGGTATATAGCCATCCCTTAACCAGGTGATCCCTAACAGGATCAGTTCCTAATAGAACCTTTATTGTAAAGTCTTTAACCAGACTAGGCTCCTAACATAGCAGACTTCAAAAGAGTTCACAAACAACTTGTGGGTATTCATCCCCACCATGGTTTTTCCCATTTGGGTTTCCATGTGAAAAATCTGTGTGTTATGGATTGTGAGTTTTTCATGGATGATTCTGTGATTCTAATTAAGTTAGATATGCATGTAGTGTTAAATGGTATGGTATTATTGATAAAACTCATACATAATTATATCGGTGAAGTAGTCATAAAGATTTGAGATCTGTTGAATGTTGTCTGAAGTATTTTTGTTTAACCGATTTAGTTGTCTAAAGTATTTTGTTTAACTAGTATTTCTATGGTTAAAGTATAGTGGTGAAGACAACCGGTTAGCTGCATTTTAATATGATAAAGTGTTGAAGCAATTTTGTGTGTACTAATTCATGCCCCCCTCTTAGTACTAGGTAGGACCTTAGTAGTTCATCATTATCCATCAATTGGTATTAGAGCACATCCACATCCTCAATGATATAAGATTAACTGCTTGAGGCAAAAGATCCTGCTTTAATGATGAAGAGGGAAGGTCCTAAGTTCAATAGGGATAATGTTAAAATATGGAAAGACAGGATGAAGATATATATCAAGAGTTTGGGTGCACAACATTGGAACTATGTTGAGAATGCCTATGTAATCCCCTCTGGCATTCTAACCAATGATTAGAAAAGAGAGATACAAGAAAATGGGCAATTCATGGAACCCCTTATTAGAAGCTTGTCCGATGTAGAATTCATTGATGTACAAGATAAAGACAATCTAAAAGAAGTATGGGACAAACTGGAATCTATTTATGGCGGTGATGAACATGTCAAGCAAGCTAAGGAAGAAAGCCTTAGAGGAAAGTTTGAATATATGAGGAAGCTTGAAGGAGAGACCATTCAACAGTATGGCATAAGAATCAAGATAGTGGCTGGTGAAATCAAGAGCACTGGTGGAACAATTGATGATGCCATTGTTGTCAATAAAGTTATGAGATCACTTTTACTAGTCTATACAATCAAGGTTGCCACTATTCAGGAGCTAAGGTCTATCGACAAAACCAAGGTATCTTTAGACTCTATTATTGCAAAGTTGATTGCATATGAATTGAATGGTTATGATGGTAGTTTTTAGTAGACTGAGTCTACCTTTAAAGCATCTTGTTCCTCCACACTGACTAGGAAAGGAAGAGAGGTCAGTACCAGTTATGAATCTAGTCAAAGCAAAGACATGGATGATGAGGAGATTCTGATGGAGTTTGAAGCTTTTCTTGCCAAGAGACTTCCAAAAGGGACCAAAAAATATAGAGGTAAGCTTCCTCTGAAGTGTTTTTCCTACAGTAAGATATGACAAATAGTTGTTAAATATCCTAATAGTGATAATAAGGATAAATCAGAGAGGTTTAGGAAGTATAAAGGAGTAGGTAGGAGAAATTGTCTTGTTTCAGTGGATGAAAGTGTTACCGATGAGGAATTTGAGGATGAAGAAAATGAGGACATAGTTTTTGTGGCTGTCAAGGAAGAGTTGTTTGACTAGAAAGCCCTTTTCTCACATATTGAGAACTCTAATGAGTGGATCATTTATGGCGGGTGTTCTCACCACATAACCGGTGACCAGAGAAAGTTTCTGTCTCTTGAAGGATATGATGGTGGTGTTGTCCGATTTGGCAACAGTGCACCTTGCATGGTGAAAGGAAAAGGATCCATCTCACTAAATGGAAAGAGCAGTGCAGATGATGTCTACCTGGTGGAAGGCCTTAAACATAATCTTTTGAGTGTTTCTCACTTGAAAAACAAAGGACTCATACTAGAATTTAAAGGTGGACTCTGTAGAATAATTGGAAAGAGTGGTGAACTTATTGCCATCGATAAGTAGACTAGAGGAAACTTATTTCACATGAATGCCAAGATTAGTCAGTGCCTGATGGTGAAATTTGATGACAGTTGGATATGGCATAGGAGATTTTGTAAGATCAAAGAAGTAAGAGGATTGCCTTTGCTAAACAAACCGAAGAATGCCTTGTGCAGAGAATGCCAACTTGGGAAGATGTCTTCCTCAACATTCAAAGGTAAGCCTTTTTTCTACAAAGAACTTACTTGATCTAGTGCACATCGATCTGTGTGGTCTGATGAAAACTAGAAGCATTCAGGGAGATCAGTACTTTATGATTCTTACCGATGATTGCTCAAGAATGATGTTGGTCAAATTCCTGAAAGAAAAATTTGAGGCATTTGGAAAGTTCAAAGCCTTTAGGGCATTGGTGGAGAAGGAGAGTGGTAGAAGGATAAAATGCCTAAGGACTCATCATGGAGATGAATTCACTTCTGATAAATTCAATAAGTACTGTGAGGAGAATGAAATTAAGAGGCAATTGTCTACCCCTAGGACACCACATCAGAATGACATAGCAGAAAGAAACAACAGGACTGTGGTAGAAGTGGCCAGAACTATGTTGATTCAAGGAATGTCACTCACACATTTTGGAGAGAAGCAGTGAGAATTGTAGTCTATAACATGAATCGAGTACTCATTAAGAAAGGTAAATACAAAACCCCTTATGAGTACTAGAATGGGAGAACTCCCAATGTGAGTTATTTCAAAGTGTATGGGAGTAAATGCTATATCAGGAGAGGTGAACACCTGAGTAAGTTTGATGCTAAGTGTGATGAAGGAATATTTTTGGGATATTCCACTAAAAGAAAAGCTCTTAGGTGCTACAACAACAGGGCTCAGAAGATTGTTGAGAGTATCAATGTTAGGGTTGATGAATCCCTTGAGAATCTTGAGGAAACTTGCAGCAAGCAAATGGAAGAGGAACCGAGTTTAGCCTTCTAGGAACTGGTTAAGAAAGAAACAAGTGACAAACACTGCAAAGACCTTAGTGTTTCTGTACCAGTAGAAGCTTCATTGGGTGAAGAAGAAGATGAAGTAGAATAAAAAGAAAAAAAAAGCAGAACCTGCTACGATCATTCCTAGGTATGTAAGATTGCATCAAGATCTGAAGCAGATCATAGGAGACAAAGATGCAGGAATACTTACAAGGAGAAAGGTGAAAGAAAATTCTTGCATGATTTCAGAATTTGAGCCTAAGATCGATACAGAGGCACTTACCAATGAAGACTAGATAAAGGCAATAGAAGAGGACTTGGACCAGATAGAGAAGAATGCAACATGGTCCTTGGTACCCAAACCAGAACACAACAATGTCATAGGTACCAAATGGGTCTTCAGGAATAAGTTGAATGAAGAAGGCATAGTGGTAAGGAACAAGGCAAGACATGTTTGCAAGGGATATGCTTAGGAAGAAGGAGGAGACTTTGAAGAAACCTTTGCCCTAGTGGCTAGACCAAAAGGTGTCTGAATGCTACTTGCATTTGTAGCATTTAAGGGATTTAAGGTATACTAGATGGATGTGAAGTTTGCCTTCTTGAATGGATTCCTAGAGGAAGAAGTGTATTTTGAGAAACCAGATGGTTTTTCTTTGTCAGAAGATAGTGACATGGTGTGTAGATTACACAAGGCCCTATATGGATTGAAATAGGCACCAAGGTCATGGTATGAATAGTTACACTCTCATCTTGTGAAGATAGGATTTTAGAGAACAAGTGAGGACAAAAAAATCTACCTAAAATATGAAGGTGGTCAGATTCTAGTATGTGAAGTATTTGTAGATGATATAATCTTCAGTGGATATGATGATATGAATCATGCATTTGCAGATGAGATGAAAAAGGAGTTTGAGTTGTCACTAATTGGAGAAATATATTTTTTCATTGGTCTACAGATTCAACAGATGAAAGAGGATATCTTAATTACACAGTCCAAGTATATCAAAGAGGTATTGAAGACCTTTGGCATGGAGGAGAGCAAACCGGTTGGAACACCGATTGTGATTGGCTGCAAACTAACAAAGTAGGATGATATAGCGTTGGTGGATGAGAAGGAGTACCAGTCAATCATAGGTAAGTTGAACTATGTGGTGCACAATAGACCAGATATTGCTCATGCAATGGGCATAGTGGCCCATTTTTAGAAGAGTCCAAGAGAATCCCACTTGGTTGCGGTAAAAAGGATTCTTAGATACCTAAAAGGGACAGTTGATTATGGATTGTGGTATCCATATAATGATGACTTTGTTCTCAAAGTGTTTACTGATGCAGATTGGGTAGGTAATGTGGACGATCAGAAGAGCACAACTGGTGGAGTGTTCTTCCTTGGGGGACGACTAGTCTCATGGATAAGCAAAAAGCAGAGCTATATTTCCCAGTCTACAGCTAAAGCGGAGTATGTGGGAGCATTTATGAATTGCACTCAGGCAATCTGGATGAAGCATGTATTGAATGACATCAAAGTGACTATATCTGAACCGGTGAGTATTTTCTGTGATAATACTAGTGCAATTAATATTTCCAAAAATGTAGTATTGCATGCTAGGACCAAGCATATTGAGCTCAAGTATCATTTCTTGAGAGAAAAGGTTCAGAATAAAGAGGTTGTATTAGAACATGTTTTCGTTAAGGCGCAACTAGTAGACATATTCACTAAGCCCTTACCGAAGACTACATTTACCTATTTGAGAAGTGAATTACAGGTTCTGCCCCTTCATGAAGTAAATTAAAGTTGTGTGCTCCACATCAGTCAGGTACTACCATGTCAGATCTTATAGGATTGATGTGTTGAAGGATGCTACTCTATAGGAGGAGCAACATAGTGGAGACCAAAATCTTGTCCCTCCACTTTGGCATTGTTGTCAAAGGGGGAGAAGATATCTCATGATGAAGATATATCATGGAGAAGATATCTGAGGATGAAGATATATGGGGGAGAAGATATATGTTTGAAGGACAATATGCAAGTGTGAGAAGTGATTGTGCAAAGCGTACACTGACTAGTCCAGGTGGTGGTGGTGATCTTTTTAAGTTGAACCGGTATATGTCAACCGATATATGTTATTGATCATGGTGCAAATATTGAGCAATGATACACTGAGTATTGCCATCAATGCCAAAGTGGGAGATTGTTGGCATATGATGAAGTAGTGATAATGTATGTTGTCATTGATGTCAATAAGTGCTCAAGCAGATGAACCAGTATGAAGATTGGAAGCAGTTATGGTCAACCAAAATGGATTGGACTGGTGTTGGGGTTCACTAAGTGTGACTACTGGCTGGTAGTCTTAGGTCCATGGTTACCGATTTGGCGATTTGATTTGTATGGTGCAACCGATGATGTTTTCTGATGAGTTAGTTAAAGAATAAGGATAAGGATCGAGATGCCATGTAAACTATGTGCATGTGAAAGATTTCTTTGAGGATCTTGCATGTGAAGATTGAAGGCATTGAATTCCTACCTCGGGAATGAGAATTTTTTCTTAGTGGTATGTGAAGAGCGCGTGATGGGTTACTAATTTCAAGATACGGTGAAGATTGGACGATGCAGAATGTCTTGAGATCTATTTTAAATCATTTCATTCTATGAAATGTGCTTACACAGTCAGAATTGGACCACTTGTAATTGAAAACCTAATATAATTAGGGTTTAGGCTACCAGCTTAGTTGTTGTCTATTAGGTCAATGACTTTTGTTATTACAGTGGTCGGAAAAAGTTGTGTTTGTGTCTATGTGTTGGAGATTTGATAGTTGCCAAACCAAAGTTTGGAATCTGTAGAGTGTGATTGTAGAAGAGAGTAACTGATAAGGATCTACCTTAGCAAGAAGTGTTGTTATCAAATTGAAGTGTCTTACCTATTGTCTTATAACCATTTCAACAGAAGGTAAATCCCTTGACCAGGTAGATTTAATAGGCTTTGTTGTAAATCCTCTAACTAGGTGGCTCAAGTTCATTGAGTTATTTGAATCTTCTAGTGAGGTAACTCTTAATAGGGTTTCAACCTCTAACAGGGTATATAGCCATCCCTTAACTGGGTGATCCCTAACAAGATCGGTTCCTAACAAAACCTATATTATAAAGTCTTTAATCAGAATAGGCTCCTAATAGAGCAGACTTCAAAAGAGTTCATAGACAAGCTTATGGGTATTCATGTTGGCATTTTTTATGTTTATGTTGTGTTTGTCATTGATGGAAACACACTTGCATTGAGATCCCCTTTATATGTATGGGCTAGATCTCAACCGGTATCTGTTCCAACCAGTATGTTGTATTTTAGTCTTTAGACTATTGGTGATTTTGCATAAAGTGTTTCCTAATCTGAAGTAGCATGTCGACCACAAGCAATTCATAGATCTCAAGTGGTATGAGGGAGCAAAGCGGCATAACACATTCTTACTAGTCTTCATTTTTCTCAAACCGGCAACCAGTATTTTGTATGAACCAGTAATACTCTGTGTTGAGTTACCAACCGACATTTTGTGATGAGTTACCAATCCACCGATTGTTTGATGATTCCCACACACTAACGGTGCTTTTTGTGTCATGTTACTGAGTATGTCTAGATTGATTGAACCTAGGAAATTGAAATGTAATCCTACTGGACCAACATGAAATCAGATTCCTTTAAAAGGACATCATGTCTAGGGTTTTAGGTTGTTGCTGAAAGGGTTTATGTTGTGACTAGGGTTTAATGTGGTTGAGGAGTTGAAAAGAATATGAATATGTAGAGGACTGAAGTAATGCAGGAGTGCATTAAGAATGAGCTATCAAGGATCTAACCGAGTAGTCTCTACTATTAGATAGATCAAACACTTGCTGATAACTCACATCTTTGACAAGTCTGTAGCCCTTAACTGGGTAGGCCCAAAAGCCTTTTGTAAAATCCTCTAACAAGGTGGTTCACCTTTGTGAATCTAAAATCCTCTAGCAAGGTAGTCCTTGATCAGACTTATCTCCTAAAAGAGATTGAGATTCCTAACAGGATATGTTCTGGTGAAGAACATTGTAAGACCTTAACCGGTCTGGTTTCTATTCTGTAGATAGTGACTTGTGAGTTCCATCTCACCGTGGTTTTTTCCCATTTGGGTTTCCATGTCAAATATCTTGTGTTATGGTTGTATTCCCTTTGTGGGTGAATTCTTTATTTGCATTTGGGTTTGCATGTGTGATAATTGGTTTGTCTGTTAAACTGTTTTACTGGTTTATCTCTAGACTATTTAATTATTTCAGTGCAATGTTTTTTGGCATACTAATTCACCCCCCCCCCTCTTAGTATTCATCAATTGGTATCATAGCCTACCTTTCTATAAGTTTAACCACTTGGAAAGAGATATGGGGGAATACACCTTGAGGGAACTTTCTCAATGGTTCACTCAGTCTGAGCAAGCCTATGATGATCTTATGGTCAAATACAAGGCATCTCAAGCAAAAAAGAGAGAACATGTAGAAAAGCTGATGGAGCTATCTAAAAATAGTTCTGCAGATGAAGCAAATATGGAAGCCATGATAGCAGAAGTAAATAAGCTAAATGATTCAAACTCCAATCTGAGAAAGGATTTGGAAGGACTGACTATCTAGTTTAGTCAAGAGCTTGAGAACCGGAGGAAAGCTGAAGATCTAGTGAAGGACAGAGATCATGAGATCTCCAAGTTGAACCAAGAGATTAGTGCACTGACTGCTCGCCTTCATGAGAGCAGAATGGAAAAAGAAGGAGTACAAGATGAACTGAACATAGCCATCTCTAAAAATGCAAGCCCAATGGAGACAAATACTGCTATTTCCAAATAACTCTCTGAGTCAAAGGAAATACTTGCTAAGTTCAACAAGAGCACTGTTAAGCTAGAGCAAAAGCTTGAGTCATCTAGACCGGCAAAGAATACCAATGGAATTGGTTTCTCTAGTCATAAGAAAGGAGAATTATCAGGAACAAATGTTGAAACATCAAAAAAGCAACCGACATTTAAAGGAAAAGGTAAGAAAAAATTCAAACCTATTTGCTTTAACTATCTTAAAGAAGGACACACTACCAATGTATGTAGGAGCAAAGCCTACAATAATTTTCCTTACTTTATTAACAATACACCTAGATCCAATAGGTTCAATGGTCATTGTTATGCATGCAACAAGTTTGGGCATAGAGCATCTGAATGCTGGTCTGTCATGAACAACACCGGAAGATATCCTCAGAGGACCCAAGGAGCTGGTTCAGAATCTTTTGTGAACCGAAACCCCAACTGGTTTAATGCTTACAATTATCAGTCAGGTAACAATGGCTATCAAGCAGCAACCTGATGAAGAGAAAACTATATGGTATGTCATGGTCATGGTCACACTGCTGCTACATGCAGAAGAAAGAATGAAAACATAAACAATGGACCTTGGAGAGCACCTGGATTGGTTTGCTATCATTGCAACAAACCGGGTCACATTACAAGATTCTGCAAAAGCAGAAAGAGTATATCTAATGATATACTAGTCACTTCGGAAGGAGGAATTGATGTTGAAATAGTTCAAGTGGACATGAACAAAACCTGGAGGAAGAAACAAACAATGTTGGAAGACGAACCAGTTTTTGCACCTAGTGTGGAAATATCGGAACTAGCAAACTAAGCTTCAAAAGGTTTAGGGGGAGCAAATGGTAAAATGTTTTCGAACCCCCAGTTTATATTGGCAAAAGACCTTAACCGGTATATGATACCTGTCGCTTGGCAGAAGACTGGAAATGGTAAAAAGGAAAATTAGGGTTTACACCCTAATAGAGGAGCATTAATGGCAGTAGGTGAGAGACATGTATAAAAACATTTTTCAAATCATTTCTCACTATCTGTTTTCAAGCAAAGAAAAGACAATTTGAGCTGAGATTTCAAGAAATTGACAAATCATGAAGGAGACTCAAATGCAAATTGCAAATGGTCAAGTGGAGAACACAAAGCAGTGATTCAACAACTGACGAAGTGTGGAGTGAACGAGAATCAGAAAGCCCTAAATTCATGTTTTAAAGGTATTTTTTGAGTTCTTAAAATATTCTACAATGGCTTCCACATCTCATACCAGTTCTAGTGCATCCATTGAGTCTGAAAGTTTCATTCAAAAGAAGTCAAAGTATAATGCCCTATCACAAGTTTCGGCTGGAGTGATAGTAGAAGAGGGAATTTCTGACTATATTGATTGCAAGATTGAAGACCTAGTGTCTCTAGCCATCCACTCCCAACTAGGTCTGTTTTGTGGAAAGGATAAGAAAATCAAACTGGAATATAGTATCTTAGAGAAGAATAAACTCCATAATGTTGTATACTTTCTGGAAGACTTTACAGAGGATCATATTTGGATCATTTTGAGCAGAGTCCATGGTGACAAGATGTACCTGGAGAGGATGCATGATATCACACCACAGGTAATTCATGCAGTAACTAGTTTCTGCAACACAGGGGAAGTGCCAGCCCTAAGGCTCACCAGTTCAGTGAGTGATTCACAAGGCATGACAGTCAACTCCATCAAGGATGATCTAGTTAAGTATGCCTGCATGATGATAGGCTATCAAACATTCTTTGCCAGTAGAATTAACTCTATATCTACTGCAGTGGTAAATGCCGCTTACCAGATGATTAAAGAGGATGCATCATTTGACCTGTGCACCGGTATGCAGAGGCAACTCCTGTCTAATCTAAAGTCGATCAAATAGGATAATGCACTGAGATTCAAGTTTGGACAACTATTGGTTGGGTTGTTCTTCTATTTCCAAGGCTACTTTCCTGGAGTAGGAGATGTCTAGGGTCTCCTGACCAACCGGTAACCAAACAAATCAAGGAAAGCATTCAAGCAATTGGAACTAGTTACCCTGATGTGCTGAACAAGTATTTTGATGAGTTTAGACAGAATATGAGTCAAAAGATGAGGATCTCAGGTGACATCATCAAGAAATATGAAGATGACATTTGTTTCACCATCCAGGTGGACACATGCTTAATGGAGGCTGTTGAGCCTAGAATGGAAGAAGTGGAGCTAAAGGGCTATGAGGTGATGTATGATATGCTGGAAGGGTATGCCTCAACCCTTATTGCCTCACCTCTTGATCCTAAGGAAAAGAGGACCGGACCCTATCTGGAAAGGATTGCACCAGTCGAGGAACCCTCTATTAAGAAAGGAAAAGAACCGACAACAAAGAAGGCAAAGGCAGTGCTTGTAGCATCAGTACCAGCTACTACTGCAACTCCAAGAGTGACCAAGTGGTCACCTTCAAAGAAGAAACCAGAAGTGGCACCGACAAAAGTCTTTGAAAGAAAAAGGAAGAATAAGTCTAATGAACCAGACTCTAAAGAGACTAAGTCTGAGGAGATGGCAAGGAAGGCCAGACAGACGAAGAATATGAAGAAGAATGAACCGGTAGTGTTTGCACCAGTAAATATTGATATCTCCTCATATAAACCTTTGACACATTGTCAAAGAACAATAAAGAATATTAGGAGAAAATTACTTCATGACTTAGTAGATTATTATGATGATTTTAGTGATGAGGAGAAAGAAGAAGTGCTATAGGAGATTATTATTTATTTGTGTAAGAATGACTAGTTGCCATCAAAGATTAAATCTCAGACACCAGATTCCTTATATAAGGCATTAGATAATAAATGGTGCATTACCATAGAAAAAGAATAGGAGATTAGAGAGAAGGTATTTGCACAGTACTTTCCTGACCTCTCAAGCTCATAATTATTTGATGTTTTGGACCAAAATATAGGACTCTTCTTCACAAGGAGAAGAAGACTCTGGCTGTTAGAGGGAAGAGTTGATGATGTTGAAAAAGACACTCATCAGTATATGGATCATGCTATCCATGCTCACAAAGAACATATGGCCAACCTGCAAGCGGAAAAAGAACCGGTTATATCCAAACTAGATGAAGTTTTTGATGAAGAAGGAAACTCGATTGAAGAACCAATTGACACTATTGATGTCAATGCCCTGGCTGTAGAAGATGTCACTCAAGACATACCTTCTAAGCGAGCAGGACATGTACAATAGGCCGAACATGGCAGTGAGAAAGCTGAGAACAGATAGGAAGCGGCTAAGGAACAGACAGAGAAGAAGAAGAGGGATGAAGATGAGAAAAAGAGAAAAGAGGAAGAGAAGAGAAAAGAGGAAGAGGAGAAAAGAAAAGATGAAGAGAAAAAGAAGCAAGAAGATGAGAGGAAAAAGAAAGAAGAAGAGGATAAGGAAGAAAAGAAGAAGAAGGAAGAGGAAAAGAAGAAGAAGGAAGAGGAAGATAAAGAAAAGGAAAAGCGGAAGGAAGAAGGAAAGAAGAAGAAGGAAGAGGAAGAGAAAGAAGAGGAGAAGAGGAAGGAAGCTGAGAGGAAAAAGAAAGAAGAGGAAGACAAGGAACAAGAAAAGAAGAAGGAAGCAGAGAAAAAGAAGAAGGAAGAAGAAGACAAGGCAGTGGAGAAAAGCAAAGTGGAGAAAAAGATAGTGGAAGAGGATAAGGCAGTGGAAGCGGTGAAGAGCACATAGATGGAGACTCTAAAGGCAACCGAGAGTCAAGCCAAACCGGCTGATATTACCAGTCCTATCAATCTCCAGTCTACAAGTGAATCAGAGCTAATGCAGAGCATCAAGGTTGCTCAAGAGTGCCTTGAAATCATTTGAAGGAAAAAGGAGCAACATATAATTCAAGCGCCTGTAGACACCCTTACCAGTTTGATCCATAGTACCAATATTCTCAACACTGAATCATCACTAGCAAAGCTTAAGCTACTATGTATAGTACTAGATGATCAAGTACAGAGCTTGGAAGAAGTAGATGAGGCAAATGTCAAGAAGAGCATCAAAAGGCTCTTAACATTGCTCTAGTGAAGAAGTTGAATGAACTCTGGTCTGAACTGCTGAAAGACCAAAAGGATATAATGGACACTTTAGATGAGGGAAATCTACTACTAAGCAAAATCTATCAACCCCATCTATTCTACGATGATGTGCTAGCTCAGAAGCAAAAGATTCAAACGGACTTACAGTCTTACTTGAGCACATTTAAGCCACCTTATGATTCCTTTGCAACTTATGGGCAAACCATTCATCGATTTCACATCCAGTCAGCCAAAATGGAGCAAGTCAACTGGTTCTACTCCCACGTTTGCAAATTCTTTAGAAGTGTTATCTGAACCTGGATGCCTTGATAGTTACATAGGAAATGAGCATAGTTGATGCCATGGAAGAACAAGTCTCCTAGATGCAAACAAAGAAAGAAGTGGCCACCTCGCTACTTGAGTCCTGGTCTCTATCAATGAAACAATTTTTGTAGGACTATAAATCAGTTTTTGACAAGTATTATTCCTTGTTGTCATAAAATTTTATTATTTTAATATCAAATGGAAACAGGGTTGTTCAGCGGTACTTCTTCATTGTTGGCAAAGGGGGAGAAGTACTCTATCTATTTTGGAGAAGTATAGGGGAGAGGTATCTAGCTTAAAAATTTTTCTATATGCTTTGATATATGCTATATGCTCTGATATCTCAATGTTTATGCTCTGTATGCAAAATTGCTATACATTGTATTGATTAAGGGATAGTGTATATGCTTAGGGGGAGCAATTTTGTTTATGGCATTTTTTTGTTGTAAAATAGTTAGATGTAAAATTTTTATTTTCCTAAGTGTTGCCATCAATGCCAAAGGGGGAGATTATTGGAATTTTTGATGTTTATGTTGTGATTGTCATTGATGGACACACACTTGCATTGAGATCCCCTTTATATGTATGATCTAGAGCTCAATCAGTATCTGTTCCGACCGGTATGTTGTATTCTAGTATTTAGACTATTGGTGATTTTGTAGAGAGTGTTTCTCAGTCTGAAGCGGCATGTCGACCCCAAGCGGTTCGTAGATCTCAAGTGGTACGAGGGAGCAAAGCGGCATAACACTTTCTTACCAGTCTTCATTTTTGTCAAACTGACAACCGGTATTTTGTATGAACCGGTAATACTCTATGTTGAGTTACCAACAGACATTTTGTGATGAGTTACCAATCCACCGATTGTCTGATGGTGCCGACACATTGACAGTGCTTTTTGTGTCATGTTATTGAGTATGTCTAGATTCATTGAACCTAGGAAATTGAAATGTAATTCTATTGGAGCAACATGAAATCAGATTCCTTTAAAAGGACATCATGTCTGGGGTTTTAGGTTGTTGCTGAAAGGGTTTATGTTGTGACTAGGGTTTGAGGTGGTTGAGGAGTTGAAAAGAATATGAATGTGTAGAAGACTGAAATAATGCAGGAGTGTATTAAGAACAAGCTATCAAGGATCTAACTGAGTAGTTTGTGCTATTAGATAGATCAAACACTTGCTGATTCTTCACATCTTTGACAAGTTTGTAGCCCTTAATCCGGTAGGCCCAAAAGCCTTTTGTAAAATCCTCTAACAAGGTGGTTCACCTCTGTGAATCTAAAATCCTCTAGCAAGGTAGTCCTTGATCAAACTTATCTCCTAACAAAGATTGAGATTCCTAATAGGATCTGTTCTGGTGAAGAACATTGTAAGACCTTAACCGATCTGACCTTAACTAGTCTGGTTTCTATTCTGCAGATAGTGACTTGTGAGTTCCATCTCACCATGGTTTTTCCCATTTGGGTTTCCATGTCAAATATCTTGTGTTATGGTTGTATTGCTTTTGTGGGTGAATGCTTTATTTGCATTTTGGTTTGCATGTGTGATAATCGGTCTATCTATTAAACTATTTTATCGGTTTATCTTTAGATTGTTTAAGTGTTTCAGTGCAGTGTTTTTCGGCATAATAAGTCACCCCCCCTCTTAGTATTCATCAATTCATCCCCACTGTGGTTTTTCCCATTTGGGTTTCCATATGAAAAATCTATATGTTATGGGTTGTGAGTTTTTCATGTGATGATTGTGTGATTCTGATTAAGTTAGATATGCATGCAGTGTTAAATGGTTGTGGTATTATTGATAAAAGTCATGCATTATTATATCGATGAAGTAGTCATCAAGATTTGAGATCTGTTGAATGTTCTCTCAAGTATTTTTGTTTAGCCAGTTTAGCTGTCTGAAGTATTTCTATTTAACTGATATTGCTATAGTTAAAGTACAGTGGTGAAGACAACCATTTAGCTGCATTTTAATATGATAAAGTGTTGAAGTAGTTTTTGTGTGTACTGATTCACCCCCCCTCTCAGTATCGGGTAGGACCTTAGTAGTTCATCATTATTCATCATTGATGATGAGGGGTAATGATTATGACACGTATGCATGTTGTATGAGAAGAGTTTCAAAGTGTTTTTGGTGCATTGAGATAATAGTTTTTATCTTGGGAATGAGAAAGTATATTGCATGTAATGCAAACCACGTGATGAGTTACAAAGTTGGATGAAGTGGTGATCAAGGAGCAGTCAAGGCTATCTTGAATGATGTGTAGAGATTGTTATGTAATCCAATGGTCATACTTGAACTGACTTGTTTGTATTCTCTATAAGAGAATGAGGTTTTTGCTGTGTTACCGACCTATTGATTTATTTATAAGGTCGATGAGTTTTTTTGTTTTAGAGCTAGCAAAGTTTTAGTTGATTGTGGTTGTTGAACTGGATGATGTATCTACAGTTTGTGTAGGGTAGATAGGAGCATGAAAAGGATCTAGGTAAGCAAGTGTAGTTCTATTCAAATAGATCAGAAAACCCCTGTTGTTTTCTAACAATTATAGCAATAAAATCCCCTAACCGAGTAAGTTCTAACAAGCTTAGTGTTATTCAAATCCTCTAACCAGGTGGTCCATTAGCTTGGATTTCAAATCCTTAGCCGAGGTTACTCCTCACAAGGTATTGATTCTATTAGGGCATTATAGTCAATCCCTTAACCGGGTGATCCCTAACAGGATCTGTTCTTAATAGGAATTTTTGTAAAGCTTTAACATGCTTGGCTCCTAACATGGCAAACTTTATAAGAGTTCAGAATACTTGTGGGTACTCATCTCCATTGTGGTTTTTCCCATTTAGGTTTCCATGTCAAAAATATTGTGTCAAGTGGTGAATGTTTTTGTGGTTATTTTTACTATGGTTGAATTTATTAACTGCTTAATCCACTTTGATATATTATGTTTACCAGCAACAATCTAAAATGAGGTTTTAATTATGTCAGTAAATTATTTGGATGTTTATGAGTTTCAAGTTGTTTTAATGTTAATCTATTATAACAATCAACCAGTTTAACTTGATAGTGATATTGCATTTATAGTTCAGTGGTTTAACTTGTCAGATTAGAGTTTTCTTTGAGAGGTTGATTCTGAGATTGGTGAAATTTTATATCAGTTTTCTATCTACTAATTCCCTCCCCCCCCCCTCTCAATAGTTGACTGGATCCTTATTCTTTCATCATACCATCAATTTGTATCATAGCTTCTCAGGTTATTTAAGGTCTAAGCCTAACAGCTTGAGGTAAAGATCTTGTAGAACATGATGAAGAAGGAAGGTCCAAAGTTTATTAGAGAGAACTACAGAATATGAAGCGATAGAATGAAAATTTATATCAAGAGTCTAGGAAGTCAATACTAGAAACATGGTGGTACTCAATATGTTGCACCTAGTGGGATTATGACTGATGATCAGAAGAAAGAGTAACAAGAAAATAATCAAACACTAGAGGCTATTATTAGTTCTTTGTCTGATCTGGAGTATGTAGATGTCCATGGTCTGGAGACTACATATGAGGAATGGAAGAAACTCGAAGAAATTTATAATGGTGATGAACATGTTAAGATTGCCAAAGAAGAGAGTCTTAGAGGAAAGTTTGATGACATGCATATGGTTGAAGGTGAGAATATCCAACAATATGGTCAGAGGATAAAAGAGATAGTTGGTGAGATCAAGAGTGCTGGTGGTAAAGTGAAATATGCCACAGTGGTTAGTAAGGTGTTGACAACCCTGCTACTGGTCTACACTATCCGATTTGCAGCCATTTAGGAGCTAAAGTCAATTGACAAAACCAAGGTAACCCTTGACTCAATCATTGGTAAGCTTACTGCTTTTGAATTAAATGGTTATGATGGTAGTGTTAAGAAATATGAGTCTCCATTTAGAGCTTCAGTTTCTAACCCATCTATGAGTAAGAGTAGCGAAGTCAGTCATAATTATGAATGTAGATCTAGCAGAGAAGTTGATGATGAAGACAGTTTGGTTGAGCTTGAAGAATTGTTGGCCAAGAGGTTTCCCAGAGAAATTGGTAAATACAGAGGTAAATTACCTTTGAAATGTTTTGCATGCAACAAGATTGGACACATTGCAGCTAACTGTCCTAATGGTGATAATGAGAACAAGTGTGAGAAGTTCAAGAAGTACAAAGGAAAAGGCAAAAGAGATTGTCTTATTGTAGTTGATGGTGGTATCACTGATGAAGAATATGAGGGTGATGCTAATGAAGACATTATTTTTGTAGCCATTAAAGAGGAGACATTTGATCAGAAAGATTTAATTTCACGCATGGATAATTCTGATTATTGGATCATTGATAGTGGTTGTTCACATCACATGACCGATGACCAGAGTAAATTTCTTTCTTTGAAGGAATTTGATGGCAGAGTTGTGAGATTTGGTAATGAATCACCCTGCATGGTAAAAGGTAAGGGATTTGTCTCTCTTAATGGGAAGAGTAGTGCAAATGATGTCTACTGGGTTGAAGGATTAAAGCATAATCTTTTGAGTATTGCTCAACTCAATGACAAAGGATATCCATTGGAGTTTAAGAATAGTATGTGCAAAATCTATGGGAGCAAAGATGAACTGATTGCAACCGGTAAGAAGAATAAAGGTAACTTGTTTCACCTAAATCCTAAAGTCAACAACTATTTAATTGCTAAAGTAGATGAGTAATTCGAAGATAGTGAGATGTTTCCCTCAATTGGAAAAACCAGTTAATGCTCTATGTAAGGAATGTCAGTTGGGAAAGATGACATCCTCAACTTTTAAGAGAAAATCTTTTTCACCAGAACATCTCTTAGATTTTGTTCATATAGACCTCTGTGGACCAATAAGGACCAAAAGTATTCAAGGTGATAGATATTTTATGATCTTCACCTATGATTGCTCAAGAATGATGTGGGTCACATTCTCAAAGGATAAATTAAAAGCATTTAGTAAGTTCAAGGCATTCAAGGTCTTAGGTGAAAATGAGAGTGGTAAGATGATAAAGTGTCTAAGGACTAATCAAGGTGGTGAATTCACTTCTGTGGAATTCACTAGATATTGTGAAGAAAATGGTATCAAACAACAACTTTATGCATTGAGGAGACCATAGTAGAATGGTATTGTAGAGAGAAACAATCGATCATTTGTTGAAGCTTCTAGAATGATGTTGATACAAGGAGGTGTAGCAAAAACTTTCTGGAGAGAAGCTGTCAACATAGTTGTCTACACTATGAACCAGATTTTGGTAAAAAGAGGTAAGTGATAAGAATCCCTATGAATACTGGTATGGTAGATCACCTAATGTTAGTTATTTTAAGATATTTGGCAGAAAATGTTTTATTAAGAGAGATGACTATGTTACCAAGTTTGAGGCTAAAAGTGATGAAGGTATATTTCTCGGTTCCTCCACCAAGAGTAAGGCCTACAAATGCTACAACTACCAGATATAGATAATCATTGAGAGTGCTGATGTTCAAGTGGATGAGTATCCTAAAGTCTCAGGGGAGACTAGTGTGGAGAAAAAGGATGAAGATCCTTGCATTCTATTTTTGGAACTAGAACTGATGAAACCTCAAATTGGTAAAGAGAATGTTGTTGTACCAATTCAACTAGAACAAGTAGATTCAAAAGAAGATGATTTTAATGAAGAAGAAGAACCAAAAGATAATGATCATGTTATTCTGAGGTATGTGAGACTCAATCACAATCCTAGCTAGATTATTGGAGATAAGGATGTTGGACTATTAACCAGAAGAAGAATTAGAGAAAATTCTTGCATGATCTCCACTATTGAGCCTAGAAATACTAAGGAAGCATTTGGAGATGATCATTGGATCAAATCTATGGAGGAGGAGCTTGATCAAATTGAGAAGAACAATACATGGACCCTAGTACCCAGACCGGTGAATAAAAATGTGATAGGTACTAAGTGGGTATTTAGGAACAAGTTGAATGAAGATGGTGTAGTAGTCTGGAACAAAGATAGACTAGTTTGCAAAGGTTATGCACATGAAGAAGGAGAATATTATTGTGATACTTTTGCACCAATTTCTGTACTGGAAGGTATCAGGACTTTACTTGCATTTGCTACATATAAGTGATTCAAAGTATATCATATCGATGTGAACTCAACATTTTTGAATGGATATTGGAAGAAGAAGTATAGATTGATAAGCCAGATGGTTATTCTTTGACTGATTAAAAAGACATGGTATGAAAATTTCACAAGGCATTATATGGATTAAAGCAAGAACCTAGATTCTTGTATGAAAGGCTTCATTCACACCTAATGAAGATAGGTTTTCAAAGAACTAGTGAAGATGACTACATATATCTCAAATCTAAAGGAGATAAGATATTGGTTAGTGAAGTGTTTGTAGATGATATCATATTTGGAGGTAATGATGACTTGAGAAATGACTTTGCAAATGAAATAAAAAATGAGTTTGAAATGTCTCTAGTGGGAGAGATAAAAAATTTCATAGGCTTGCAAATACAATAAATGAAGAGTGGTATTTTTATTACATAGTCTAAATATGTGAAAGAGGTATTAAAGACATTTGGTATGAGTGACTATAAACCAGTTGGGACACCAATGGTTATAGGTTGTAAATTGTCTAAGGAAGATGAAGACACATCTGTTGATGAAAAGGAGTACAGGTTAATGATTGGGAAATTGTACTATGTTGTTCACAATAGACCAGATATAGTTCATGTAGTTGGTCTAGTTGCTATATTTCAGAAGAATCCAAAGGAAACATATTTGATAGCAACCAAGAGGATATTCAAATATTTGAAAGGAACTATTGACTATAGATTATGTTATCCATATGCAAGCAACTTTGATTTGAAGGTGTATATAGATGTGAACTGGGCAGGTAATGTTGAAGATAGGAAAAGAACAACCGGTGGAGCATTCTTTCTTGGAGGAAGACTTGTTTCATGGAGTAGAAAGAAGCAGAGTTGTATATCATAGTCTGCTACTGAAGCTGAGTATGTTGCAACTTATATGAATTGTAACCAGGCTATCTAGATGGGGTAGATTCTGGAAGGCTTCAAGATGAAGTTTTCAAAACTTGTAAAGATCTTCTCTGACATTACCAGTGCCATAAGTATTTCCAAGAGCCTTGTTTTTCATGGAAAAACCAAGCATTTTGAATTGAAGTATCATTTCTTGAGGGAAAAAGTGCAGAGTAAATATGTGTTATTGGAGCATGTTTCTACCAAGGAGCATCTTGCAGATATCTTTACTAAACCTCTGCCTAAGACTACTTTTGAGTATCTTAGAAGTCAGCCAGGGGTTGTACCCCTTCATGAGGTCAATTGAGCATGATGTAGAGTACATCAATCCCATAGCTACTTGCAGAGTTTTACAACAAGATTGGTGTAGAGTGGAGTTATTCCACAGGGGGAGCATCAAGTTGTAGGTTGATGATGCTTAGTAGTGAAGTTTGACATTGCATGTTTTACTTTAACTTTGGAATTGTTGTCAAAGGGAGAGAAGAACTATGTGATTATGGGGAGAAGAATTGTATGATTGACAAAGAGAAGGTCTATAGCCAGTTACCAGCTAGAGACAAGGAGAGTACATGGTAAAATATAAACCAAGATTCCTATTCACAATCATACCAATCAATGGTATTGATATTTGTATTGCCATCAATGCCAGAGGGGGAGATTGTTGGAATTTGAATGAAAATTGCATTAATGAAATGTTATGTTGTCATTGATGTCAATTGTAACCAGTAATGGTGTTGTTATAATGTTGTTTTGTAACCGGTAGGAAGAGCTAGTGAAGGGAATTGTAACTGGTAGGTGAGTTTGTGGAGTGAACCAGTATTGCTAAGAAGAAGTGAGTTGAACCAGTAAACCCTACCTATTGATATGATAAACCCTAACTAATTAAGTTTCATGAATTGGTTGTATTGGTTTATGATCTGATGATGAGTGGTAATAATTATGACACATATGCATGTTGTATGAGAATATTTTCAAAGTGTCTTTGGAATGTTGAGATAATAGTTTTTATCTTGGGAATGAGCAAGTATATTGTATGTGATGAGTTACAGAGTTCAATGAAGTGGTGATAAAGGAGAGGTCAAGACTATCTTGAATGATGTACATAGATTGTTATGTAATCCAAAAGTCATACTTGAACTAACTTGTTTGCAATCTCTATGAGAGAATTAGGTTTTTGGTGTGTTATCGACCGATTGATTTGTTTATAAGGTTGATGAGTTATTTTGTTTAAGAGTTGGAAAAGTTTTAGTTGAGTGTGGTTGCTGAACCAGATGATGTATCTATATTTTGTGTGAGGAAGATAGGAGCATGAAAAGGATCTAAACAAGCAACTGTGGTGCTTTTCAAATAGATCATCAAACCCCTGTTGTTTTCTAACCATTACAATAGTAAAATCCCCTAACTAGGTAAGCTCTAACAAGCTTAGTGTTATTCAAATCCTCTAACTAGGTGGTCCATTAGCTTGGATTTTAAAGCCTCTACCAAGGTTACTCCTCATAGGGTATTGCTTCTAATAGGGCATTATAGTCAATCCCTTAACTCGGTGGTCCCTAACATGATCTATTCTTAACAGGACTTTTTGTAAAGCTTTAATAGGTTTGGCTCATAATAGGGTGAACTTCAAAAGAGTTTAGAATAGTTGTGGCTATTCATCCCTACCATGGTTTTTCCCATTTGGGTTTCCACGTCAAAAATATTATGTCAAGTGGTGAATTTTTTTGTGGTTATGTTTAGTATGGTTGAATTGCTTAACTGCTTAATCCACTTTGATATGTTATGTTAACTGATAATAATCTAAAATGAGGTTTTACTTATGTTAGTAAAGTATTTGGATGTTTGTGAGTTTCAAGTTGTTTTACTGTTAGTCTATTATAATAGTCAACCAGTTTAACTTGGCAGTGATATTGAATTTGTAGTTCAGCGGTTTAACTTTTCAATTTATAGTTTTATTTGAGAGGTTGATTCTAAGATTGGTGAAAGTTTATATCATTTTTCTATCTACTGATTCACCCCCCTCTCTTAGTAATTGACCGAATCCTTATTCTTTCATCATACTATCAACATTGTCCCCTTGAGGGAGCATGAAAATAGTTTCAAAAACACAAAATATAGACTATGGTAGTCACTGCACATAGTCATGAAGGAATCTATATGCACATTCAGGTCCCAATCACCACTGAACCTATCAAACTTCAATGACTCAGCAATAGTTTTAAGGATAGTATTTAGGATGGTAATGTCAAGGGGAATCTTCCTATAATATGCAGGCACAAATGATTGACCAGAGATAGAGGCTAAGTTTGTTAGCTACAACTACAACTACCCCATGTTTTGTAAGATTATATTCAAGATAGGATTAGAAGGAAGAGGAGGTGGAGTTGGGCCAGATCCACCACCAGCTCCACCGAAACCTCCAGAAGAACTAGTGCTACTGGTAGATATAGTGATAGCACTAATTACTAAAACCTAAGCATCAACGGAGGTTGAGGTACTAGCCATGCCTGTGTATCCAAAGGGAGTGAGAGAAGCACTAAGACTAGGTATGGTGGAGTCCACCATGTGCTCAACTAGGCTCGAAATGCTAACACTAACTTGGGAACTAAAAGGATCATACTGATTGTCCAAAGCCAGTGCATCCACCAAGGGAACATGGATTTTAACAATCATGGACAAGGCCTTGAACATCTCTAGGCCTCTCTTGTTAGAGATTAACATGTCTCACAAGGTACCTATGATATTTTTGGCCTAGGGGATGACATTCTCTCTATTCAAGAAATGTTCAAAATCTCTTAGATTCTGCTCCAACATATTGATCATCTCAAAGTCTACAAAGACAATAGAATCATGATTGATCACTGGAGGGGAAGACAGAGTTGAACTCCTAGGAGAGTTAGGTTGCCAATTAGAAGGATAAAGCCCTAGTCCAAATAGATTTTAGACTATGAGAGGTCAAGAACTCATTAGGATTAGATGACTACCCACCCTGCATGGTGTCTGGTATAGGAGGACTGTAACAATCAGGGGGAAACTCTGTCTGGATGATCTCCTAAATATGGCTCCAATTGTAGTCAGAGTCAAAAATCTCATAGACAACCCAAACAACATTCAAGACCACACTACAGGGACATCAAATGATAAACACAATAGTGTAGAAATTTAAACTAAATGCCAATGAAATTTTTGTTGTTTTTTATTTTCCTCTTTTTTTCTTTGTAGATAGTTTTCAAATTTTTGTACTTTTGAAAGTTTAAAAGATTAAATGCACCTAAGTGAAGCAAAAACCTGTTGGCATTATGTGAACCGACATGAGCCTTATGTAAACTGGCATGAAGACATAATGATATTGTATGTTGTCATTGATGTCAATATGAGACATAGTGTGAACGGGCACATGAGATAAGTGAAGAAAGAGGTACCGACATATGTGTGAATCGGTATATGCCAAAGTGAAGTGACACATTTGTTCAAAGTGAACTGGCATGCAATTATGGGAACCGGCACATGGAAGCACTGTATGACTACCGGTTGGTATGGTAGCTTCCACTTCAGGGTTTCTGGTTGGAGTATCTCAAGTCTGTGTGACTCAATCAGTGATCTTTGTGTGATGAGTTAGCAGTATGATGGAGGACAGATCATGTTGCCACGTAAGCTCTATGCACGTGAAGGATCTTGCATGAAGAAGACTATTCCTATCTACCTCAGGAATGTGCAAAGTCTGTCAAATGGTGATAACGCGTGATGGGTTATCAGCCACCATGAAAATGGTGGATAATGGATGATGGAGAATGTCTTGAGATTGACTCAAGACTAGTGCATTTAATGTAGTATGTTTTAACGGTCATGATTTAACCATTTGAATTGCTCAACCTAACAGGTTTAGGGTTTAAGGTTTTTGCTACCGACCTGTATGTTCCCTATAAGGTCAATGTTAGGTTTCTGTCTGAAGTTGTTGGCAAAAGTTGTGAGTGTGTATCCAATGAAAGTGATAGAAGATTATTGCCAAACCATAGCAGAGAAGAGATACCTGCAAAGTGTATGTGTAGAAGGAAAAGAGGAGCCTAAACGGATCTGTATTAGTATTAAGTGTTGTAAATAGATCATTGTAATACCTCTTGATCTCTAACCAATTCAACAATTTTAAAATCCCCTAATAGGGTAGACTTAACTGGCTTGATTCAAAATCCCTTAAATCAGGTGGTCTTAACCGGCTTGCTATAAATCCCTTAACCAAGTAACTCAAAGCTAATGAGTTCTGAGAAGCTAGAAAAGGTTAGGAGATCCTTTCAACTATTGAGTTCTTAAAATCCTCTAACAAGGTGACCCTACCGGGTTTAACCCTTAACCGAGTATCCCTTAACTGGGTGATCCCTAATAGGATCGGTTCCTACCAGAACCTATTGTAATGTTCTTAACCAGACAAGGCTCCTAATAGAGCGGACTTCTAAAGAGTTCAAAAAGTAGCTTGTGGGTATTCATCCCCACCGTGGTTTTTCCCAGTTGGGTTTCCACGTGAAAAATATGTGTCATGTGAAATGCTTTTGTCTTGTGATGCTTTGTTTTATCTATTATGCACTTGAAGGTTCTATGTTTTGTGCCTATCTATAAAACATATTGAACTCCCTATTGTGAATATTTGATAGTTAAAGTCTACTAGTTCATGCATGTGAATATTATGATAAAGTAGTATTGAGCTAAGAGAAAAGCTTAGTGAATGACCGGTTCATGACTGATTGAGCTATACTGGATACTTCCAGTTGCACTCTGTTTTACCGGTATCTCTATTTATCAGCCATTGTGAGTGTTTGCTGTCAAACCAGTTTTGGACTGTATTTGTGTCTGTATTGATTCACCCCCCCCTCTCAGTACCGGTTTGGTACTAGTGGTTCATCATTAAGCTATCAAAACCAAGTAAAACAAAGATAATCTTAGTTCACATAGAGTTCACCAAAATGTAATGGATGGAATTTGCCACCTCAATGATGATGGATCCTTGAGGACAAATTATCCTTCCAGTTACCTCTATGATCTTACGCTAGGATGAGCTAGGGGATAACATATTTATGGATGAAGTGATAGACACCTGAGAAGCATGTCTAGACAACTCTACAGAGCCTCTATCCTCAAAATGAGCATGCAAATCCAGGATACCATTGCACTGCATTATTCTCTTGTACATATGAGCTAGAGAGTTCATACAGAAATCTATAAGTGTGATCGCAATGCAATAAAAGTACATAAAACAATGAAACTAAACTAGTATATGTGGTATGTGAAATAACAAAAAATGAATGGAAGGAGAAAAAGGAAGGAAATAAATAAACAAAAGGTCCATGCTATGAAGACTCCTGCAAGTCAATCTCCTCTTCATGATAATGCAACTACACACATGCAAGAAAGGAAAATGTTGGGGGTTGTGTTCTGGAGCCTGCCTAAGTTAGTCCCCCATTTTGGTGTTTCCACCTCCATGGACAACCCAAGAAAGGTATGAGAAAGATAAATGATAAAGAGAATAATAATGTAACATGAAATTGGAAATAAAATTGATAAATATGCAAGAGTAAGGATTAAGATAACTCCCCTATCACGAATAAAGATTGGAATGCTTGGAAGTGCTTGGAATGGTTTGCTTGGAATGCTTGGTGGTGCTGCAACAATGGTGGTGTTCATAGTATGTTGTCTAAAATGGTCTCCAAGAGTTCAACCTGCAATAAGATTACTAAACTTACTAAAGAATCCCTTTCAAATGTCGCCAAAGTGAAAGTTTAAGGCCCAGGAAGGAATTTGGATGTTGGTGGGCGGATGTAGAGGAGTTAAGATTCTTTTTGGGGATAGACATAACACTCAAATGACCACCTATAGACTGTCAGATTCTCAAGATGCTAGAGCACAATGCAGACGTCTTCACATCGTGTTTGTGTCCTTGAAGGTGATAGGCCGGCATAGTTGGGAATGCTTCGACAAGAGCTAACATGGATAATCTAAGTGGACAAAAGGACATGATGGTAGACCTTGACCTCTGATGACATGGAGGAAAAGGGCCATTTGTCACATTAATTACAAGGAATGATGTTTTTGATATTACAGAAACAAGCTACTACAATAAAGAAAAATATAAATTTTTCTTAAGTAGTTTAGAAAGATTTTTTATTATATGTCATGCAGTACAAGAAAGTTCAAGAATTTATGGTTTTTGGATAGTTGTTGTAGTAATCATATAATTAGAAATACATATTTGTTTAATTGTTTGGATAGTTCAATTAAATCAAAAGTAAACTTGTATAATAATGATGCAGTGGAAGAAATAGGAAAAGGTGCTTTCAATGTGATAACAAATCTTGGTAAAAGGACTAGTCCTGATGTTTATTATGTACCTAGTTTGAAACACAATCTCATAAGTATGGGTCAACCTATTCAAAAATCTTATAGAGTCATTTTTCATAATAATGTATATAGATTACTTGATATATATCCTAGCAACATGATAATTGAAAAAGTGAAAATGAAAAATAATAGGATGTTTTTGTTAATCTTAGAGGATCCGGTTAATACTGAGAGGGGGGATGAATCAGTATTAACAATAATTTCAAAACAAAAACATTAACTTATAAAAATTCTTGAAATCAAACATAAACTAGTAATAAACTCTTTACCATTATTGGTAATCACTGATAACCAATTGTTAAACCAGTTTATCAGAACAACTCATTAAGTGGTCATCATATGCATAAACTGAAAGTAAAACATAACAACACATAAAACCATTCACCATATGAACACCATGTTTTCCATGTGGAAATCGAAATAGGGAAAAACCATGGTGGGAATTGGTACCCACAAAAATTGTGCACTCTTTCGAAATGCGCCCTGTTAAGGGATTTACAATATAAGGCCTGTTAGGACCTACCCGGTTAAGGGATTTTGACTGTTGCAATTGTTCGAGAACAACAATGAATGATTTGGGTACAACACTTAATTGTTTTCTTGATCAGATCCAATTAAGCTCCAAATCTTCTACTCTTTGGCATATCTCATTATCTAGTTTAGCTTCACACTTTTGTCAAAACCACCGACACAACAAACATCAACTGTACTAGCATAAATAACCTTTTCAACTTAGTTAGTTACAAAACCATAAGATTTACAACATAGATCATCACAGATCTTTTACAACTCATTACAGATCATCATTGATCATCCTATGGATCATTACAATCAATTACAACCATTGAATGATCATTGCATCTCGATCTAATACAAATTCAAACCCTTAGAACTTTGCATATTCCCAAGAAATTCACTCTGCAAATATGCCAAAACATCTTTCAAACACTTCATTTGGTTTGTGCCATGTCATCACCAATATTTGAACTTGATTTAGATCACCGTGAAGCCAAAAGTTATTACTGGTTAAGAGAATTCTTTAAAGGTCCTTAAACCCTTCTTAAATCCTAGCAAAAATACAACAAAAATCATAAGCATGAATTTCGATTACCAAAAAATGATGCGGTTCTAGTCAAATACATATTACAATGATACAAGCTCACATTCTAAACTGCAACACTTCAATCATCACCAATCCCCAGATCAAATCAAAATATTCCTTGTTTATTGGTTAAGGTCCTAATTCCTAGTTCATTGTCTATAATACTGGTAAGGTATTTCCGGTAGACCAAAAAGAGTTAGATGACAAAATACAACATAGTAAACATCATTTGCCACCAATAACAACATAAATAACTAATCAAAGTCATCCGATCATGAAATCTCAATCTCTTCATCATAATGTCATCGCAAACAGTCCTTTATTAGTTCAGTCACCATTCTTATTTGTATTAGTTATGCCAATCATGCCAACATTCTCCTCCTTTGGAATTAATGGAAACCCCAACATAAACTCCCACATATTCAACTAAAATCATGTTGCTTAATTCTAAAACTTCTCTATTGTACTTCACTCTTCTGTCACTTCTTTTGTTTCCTTCTTCACTTAGAACTGAATCTTCATTTCTTCTCCCCCTTTCTATTACACATCTCCTCCTCCTTAGGATAATAGATTTTTTCTTCCCCTGTGTGAGCAATGCCAAAGGTGCATATGCATCGTTGGTCATCAAATCTCATCTAAGGTTCTCCCCTTGGGGAGTAGCCACCATTTCATCAATCCTCAATGAAAAATATTTAGTAAGCCCACTAGATTAATGCATCTCCTGCATCTTAGTTCTTCTTATGTAGGGATCTGACCCCTAATTTACCTCTAAGGTACTCAAAGGTAGTCTTTGATAATGGTTTTGTGAAAACATCTGCAAGCTGCTCTATGCTTGTCACATACTCTAGTTTGACTTGTTTTTCCTGTACTCTCTCTTTTAGAAATTGATATTTCAATTCTATGTGCTTTTTCCTTGCATGTAACAAAGGATTTTTTGAAATATTAATAGCACTTTTATTGTCACAATAAATAGTTATCGATTCTAACATACCAAGTTTAAAACCTTCTAATACATGTCTCCTTGAGATTGCCTATATGTAATTCATTGATGGTGCAACATACTCTACCTCTGTTGTTGACTATGATACTCATGTTTGCTTCTTGTCCAAGCAACCAATCTACCTCCAGGAAGAAAAGCTCCATCGACAGTTCTTTTCTAGTCATCAATATTGCCTGCCCAATATGCATTACTAAACACTTCCAAAGAAAAATTATTTTTATAAGGATACCATAAACCATAATCTATTGTGCCTTTCAAGTACTAGAATATCCTTTTCACCACTACCAAGTGAGTCTCCTTGGGATCCTTCTGAAATATAGCAAACAAACCACCATTATGCATCTTACCAATAATGGACTTGTATGCCTACCATGAACAAGATAATGCAGCTTACCAATAATGGACCTGCATTGTTTTTCATCAACAAAGGGTGAATCATCTTGTTTAGACAATTTACAACCTATCACCATCGAAGTACCAACTAGTTTACAATCCTCCATGCCAAATTTTTTCAACACTTCCTTTACACACTTACTCTGATAGATAAATTTTCTACAATCAAATTGTTGGACCTGCAACCTAATGAAAAACTTAATCTAACCAATAAGAGACATCTCAAATTATTTCTTCATCTCCTCAGAAAATGCCATACATAAATCATGATCACCACCAAAAATTATATCATCTACAAATACTTCAGCTATAAACACTCTATCTCCATCGGTCTTAAGATATATGTTATTGTCTTCACTGGTACGTTGGAATCCTATCTTGATCAGCTGTGGATGCAATCTTTCAAACCATTCCCTATGTGCCTGCTTCAATCCATATAGCGCCTTATGTAACTTGCAAACCATATCTTTATCTTCAATTAAAGAATATCCATCTATTGTTCTATGTACACTTCTTTGTCAAGGATGCCATTAAGAAAAGTAGATTTAACATCCATCTGGTAGACCTTAAATCCTTTAAATGTAGCATAAGAAAGTAACATTCTTATTCCTTCCAATCTCACCACTAGTGCAAAGGTTTATCCATAGTCTTCTCCTTCTTCTTGTCCATAGCTTTGCATACCAACCTTTCTTTATTCCTCACAACCTTGCCTTCTTCATTCAACTTGTTTCTAAAGACCCATTTAGTCCTGATCATATTCTTGTATTTTGTTCTAGGAAAAAGTTTCCATGTCTTGTTCTTCTCTATTTGATCCAAATCCTCATTCATGGCATTAATCCAATCATCATCCTTTAATGCCTCTCTTACTGTTTTAGGCTCTATAGTTGAAATCAAACATGAATTTTCTCTGATTTTCCTTCTTGTTTGTACATGAGCATTTTTATCTCCTATCATTACTAGTTTTGGTGTTGTGCCTTCTACTTCATGTTCTTCATGTTCTTCATCACTCTCTTCATTTACTAGTTCAACACCTATTTCTGCATTTTCTTGCTCATCATTCTTTTATACTTCTAGTTCAATGAACACAAGTTTTCTTCATCTTTCTTGGGTTCAAATCTGCTAGTTTTTTTCATATTTCTCAGAGAGTTCATCTACCTTCACATTTGCACTCTCAATAATCATTTTAGTTTTCTTGTTATAACATTTGAAAGCCTTACTCTTTGTAGAGTAACCAAGAAAAATCCCTTCATCACACTTTGCATCAAACTTTCTAGTGTAATCATCATGTTTAATGAAACATCTACTCCCAATTTTTTTAAAGTAAAATACATTAAGGTGTTTTGTTGTTACCTCTCTTGACAAGTACCCAGTTAAAAGTGTAGACAACAGTGCTAACTACTTCTCTCCAAAGCATTTTCCGTACTTCACCTTGAATCAACATGGTTCTAGAAGATTCAATAGTTGTTCTATTCATCCTCTCTACTATCCCAATTTGTTGTGGAGTTCTTAGAGATGACATCTGCCTCTTGATTCCCTATTCATCACAAAACTTCACAAACTCATCAAAAGTAAATTCTCCTCCCTGGTCAGATCTCAAACATTTCAAATTATTCCTGGTTTATTTCTCAGCTAAAGCTTTGAATGATTTGAATTTATTGAATGCCTCAAAATTTTATTTTAGAAAAGTTACCCACATCATCTTAGAAAAATCATCAGTGAAAACCATGAAATATCTATCACCAAAATAGCTCTTAGTCCTCATAGGACCACAAATATCAGTATGAACCAAATCTAGAATATTTTCTGAAGAGAAAGACTTACTCTTGAAAGATACAGAAGTCATCTTACCCATCTGACAATCCTTACATAAGACATTATCTAGTTTCAAATTGGGGCAAACCTCTCACAATACTTGATTTACTAAATTTTATCAAATTGTCAAAATTAACATGACAAATCCTCTTGTGCCATAACTAGTTGTCTTCAATATTTGCCACCAAACAACTATTCATATTAGTATTCAGATGAAATAGAATACCTCTTGTCTTCTTTCTAGTAGCAATCAATTCTCCACTACTTTCAAGAATCCTGCGAACTCCACTTTTAAATTCTAGAAGATATTCCTTATCATTTAATTGACAAACACTCAAAAGGTTATGTTTTAATCCATCAACCCAAAAGACATCATTTTCATTTCTTTTTCCATTTAATGAAATAGTTCCTTTACCTTTAACCATTTAGGGTGTGTTGTTACCAAATCTTAACAGCACTGCCATCAAATTCTTCAAGGGATAAGATCTTGTTTCTATCACTGGTCATGTGGTGTAAGCAACCACTATCTATTATTCATTCATTACTGATCTCCATGTGAGACACCAATGCCTTTTCATCAGTTGGATCTTCCTTCACAACATCAAACACTATCTCCTCATTATCATAGCAATGTTTCTGTCCTTTTCCTTTGAATTTCTTGAACTTTTCTTTTCTATCACCTTTCGAACAATTTGCAGCAATGTGTCCAATCTTACTGCAGTAAAAACACTTCAAGGGTAATTTACCTTTATACTTATCGGTGTCTCTATAAAAATATTTTAGCCAATAGTGCCTCAAGTTTCATCAGATGATCTTTATTATCATCCTCACCTTTGCTACTGCCATGACTAGACCCGCAATCATGATTATGACAAATATCCTTTCCTTTCCTAATAGATGTACTGGCTACAGAAGCTTTAAAAGAAGATTCAAATGGTTTTGAAACACTATTATCAAATTTGTTTAACTCAAACACAATCAACTTTCCAATAAGAGAATCAATAATGAATTTATCTTTAGAGATAGATCTCAGTTCTTGAGTTGCGGAAACTCTAATAGCATATTGTGGTAGGAGAGTTCTAAGCATTTTACTAACAACAATATCATCATCAATCTTACCTCCAACACTCTTAATACCACCTACAAATTCTTTAATCCTTTGACCATAGTGTGCAATTTTCTCACCATCAACCATTTTCATGTCCTCAAATTTGCCTCTTAAACTTTCTTCTTTTTCTCTTTGAATGTATTCATCTCCTCCATAAATCAAATCTAATTTCTCCCATGCCTCACATGTAGTTTCTAATCCATGAACATCTATATACTTTGAATTGGATAAAGTACTTACAATTGCTTCTAAGGCTTGAATGTTTTCTTGTTGTTATTTAAGCTCATCTTGTGTCAAGGGGCTAGTTGTAGGAGCAATATAGCTGGTTAACACATGATTCCAATACTAATCACCCAATCCTTTAATGTATATCATCATCCTGTCTTTCCATATCTAGTAGTTGTCCTTCATAAACTTGAGACCCCCCTTCTTCATCATCTTTCTTCAAGATCTTTCCCTCAATCTGTTAAGCTTTGCGCACACAGAAGACCAATGCTCTGATACCAATTGTTAATCTTAGATGATCCGGTTAATATTGAGACGGGGTGTGAATCAGTATTAACAATAATTTCAAACTCAAAAATTTAACTTATAAAACTTCTTCAAATCAAACATAAACCAGTAATAAACTCTTTACCATTACCAATAATCATTGATAAGCAGCTGTTAAATCAGTTTATGAGAATAATTGATTAAGTGTTCATCAATATGCATAAACTAAAAGTAAAACATAATAGCATATAAAAACATTCATCATATCAACACCATGTTTTTCATGTGGAAACCCAAATAAGGAAAAACCATGGTGGGAATTGGTACCCACAAAAAATGTGCACTCTTTTAGAATGCACCTTGTTAGGAGTGTAGCCTGGTTAGAACCTTACAATGATGCCCCATTAGGAGTCACCCGATTAAGAGATTTAGATGATGAGCCCTTTTAGGAGATTTGACCTATTAGGATCAACCTTGCAAGAGGATTTAACAATCAGATGTTGAGCTACCTGGTTAAGGGATTTACAATGTAAGGCCTGTTAGGACCTACCCAGTTAAGGGATTTTGACTGTTGCAATTGTTAGAGAACAATAGTGAATGATCTAGGTACAACACTTAACTGCTTTCTTGATCAGATTCAATTAAACTCCAAATCTGCTACTCTCTAGCAAATCTCATACTTTGGGTCAACTTCACACTTTTCTAAAAACCACCAACACAACAAACATCAATTGTACCAACATAAATAGCCTTTTCAACTTAGTCGGTTACAAAACCCTAAGACTTACAACATATATCATCACAAATATTTTACAAATCATTACAAATCATCATTGATCATCATGTGGATCATTATAATCAATTAAAAATCAATTACAACCATTGAATGATCATCGCATCACGATCTAATACAAAATCAAACCCTTAGAACACTCCGCTAAGCACTTTGCATATTCCCAAGAAATTTGCTCTCCAAACATGCTGAAACATCTTTCAAACACTTCATGCGATTTGTTCCATGATATCACCAATAGTTGAACTTGATGTAGATCACCGCCAAACCAAAAATTAGTACCGGTTAAGAGAATTATTTATTGGTCCTTAAACCCTTCTTAAACCCTAGAAAAAATACAACAAAAATGATGCGGTTTCGATCAGATACATATTACAATGATACAAGATCACATTCCTAATTCACAGTTCACTATCTATAATATAGGTAAGGCATTTCCGGTAGACCAAAAAGACTTATATGACAAAATACAACATAGTAAACATCAATTACCATCAATAACAACAAAAATAACTGGTCAAAGTCATCAGATCATGCAATCTCAATCTCTTCATCACAATGCCATCACAAATAGTCCTTTGCTAGTTCAATCACCATTCTTCATCTACATTAGTTATGTCAATCATGCCAACAGTTTCCACTTCAAATCAAGAGTGAAAAAGTAGAAAAATTTGAAACAAATCTCAAAACAACATTCCTAGATCGATCATGGGTATGGGACTTAAGGTATGGTCATCTTCTGTTCAAAGGATTAAGTTTGTTACAAAAAAAGAAAATGGTAAAAGGACTACCCCCAATTGAAGAGCCTTTGATTTCATGTGAAATTTGTATTTTGGATAAACAACATAGAGAAAAATTTCCAAAGGGAATGCCATATAAAGCATTGGCACCTTTATAACTTGTGCATACATATATATGTGGTCCAATGCAAGCACCATAACTAAGGGGGGAATATTTACTTTTTAACATTCATTGATGAATTTAGTAGGAAAACATCAATTTATTTACTTAAGAATAAATTAAAGCATTTAAAAAGTTGAAATAATTCAAATAAAATATGTTGTTGGATTATTGCAAGAATAATGGAACAAAAAAATAATTCACTACAAGCTGTACACCTCAATAGAATGGTGTTGCAATAGAACAATAATGGAGATGGTGAGAAGAATGTTGAAACACAAGAAATTACCTAATGAAAGTTGGGCCAAAGTAATAGCTTTTGCAGTCTACATCCTAAATAGGTGTCCGAAAAAAAGTGTAAAAGATAAGGTTCCACCACAAGCATGGAGTAGCAAGTATCATAGTGTATCTAATTTTAGAATATTTGGATGTGTTGCATTTGCACATGTGCCAAATGAAACAAGAGGAAAGTTGGATGATAAAGGAGAGAAATGCATTTTTATTGGTTATTATGAACTGTAAAGCGGAAAATCGCGAGCGAACCCTAAGTGTTCCCCCCACCACTCCGAGGAGAGGGGAAGGAGGTCACTAGGGTTGACGGTTTTCACTTAGAAGAGACTTTACATTCAAAAGAGGGGTTGAAACCCACAAGATCCAATCCCACACAATGCAAGATTGGATTCTAAATGAGTTTCAAGGGTTAAGACAGCAAGGCTACCCTCTTTTGTAAAGAATGTAGATAGAAAGATTGAACTAGGAATGCATATAAAGTAAGAAAGATTCACTTATAAACAGAGATAGGGATACGGGATGAAGCTGCGGACCTGGAATTAGCAGTAAAATGTTGAGACAACACTGTCTTGCAAATTTGAGTGAAAGTTGACAAGACGATGGCGCCCGGCGTGCACACGGTCCTCCAAAAAATCCATGAAATGAAGGGGGATCTGTTCATCTCTGCACAAGGATTCCAGATCTTCAATTACAGCTGCGTACCTACAACCTACACATAGAAAAGAGAGGATGATTGGGGGGTTAAGGATTAGGGGTTTTCCCTTAGGTCAAACCTCGGTTTTGGAATTAACCAAGAAATGAGAAATGTTGTAAATGTAAATGATTGTAATGTAAACAAGTACTGATACCTTGTTGTAAGAATGTTTGTATTCTTACATGCAAAGGTGTAAATGTTGTTGTATGTTGTATGTTGTATGTGATCTCCTCTTCAATGGTTGAATCCTTGTCTTGAATGCAACACTTAGCCTTGAATGGAGACTTAGAATGATCAATTGCTTGAAGGAATGCTTGAATGCTTGAATATCGTTTCCGCATCTTGTACACATATGTCCTTCCTCCCCAAAATGGGAGAGGAAATTTAGTTTATATACTTGTCAATTAGGGTTAAAAGACTGATTTTTCCAACCTTAGGCCGACCAGGAAACATTATTTTCCAATTTACAAACTAAAAGACCCAAAGCCCCATAAGAGACTGGGCCCAAAATAGGGCAAGGGACTAGGGCGCTGGGCGCCATGGTCCTGGGGGACCAGGGCACTAGGTGCCCTAGTCCTGAAGGACCAGGGCACTAGGTACCATGGTCCCACCTCCAGGGACAGCAGAGTGCAAGGAGGATCAGGCCAGGGTGCTGAAAAATGCAGTTTTTGATGTCATGAACAAGTTTCGGGGTCTCCATTCAGGTTCAGTGTTGCGTCGCCATCGTGGAAACCTAAATACGGTCGAAATTGCAAGTGTCACAATTTTAGGATGTTACATTTAGCCCCCACTTTAGCGGGAGTATAAGTGTACGCTCATACTTCTGGTAAAGTACAAGGAAACAACATTGAAAGACTTTCACGACGTCAAGGAGGCAAGATACACCAAGCCCCCAGTGGACTAAGGATCTTATGACTTCAATTGACAAAGTAAAAGGGAAGATCATGGGGGAGAACCATGACTATCAGTAGTAAGGTTCCCTCACTACGAGTCATGCAAGAGAAATATCAAAAAATTTCAAGGCAAAGCTAAGTTTGCCAAGAAATTTTCAAGTATCCTGAAGGGATAGATGGGGTGTATGTGCCCCTATGTTAAAGCGATCGCACATGCCTCAACAGGAGTGATTGCTTTAAGGTAGTGATACATATAGGAAATGAGAAGGAAAGGAGCACATTATCACAAGGATTTAGCCCCCAAGTGTGAGATAAACCCAAGGATAATAGACACAAAACACAAAGCACGAGGTGACTTCACTTTCCTCGGGGTCAGTATGTTGTATGATAATTCATGTATATCATATGTATGTATGCATAATTGTTCTTCATTCCCCAATCAAGGAAGGTCACCTAGAAGAAGGGAACAAATGTGTCTTTTGAGTCAACATGAGAGAGACCAAAAGAGATCTCAATGCTTTGCATCATCCTCAAGTAGACAACACTAAGGACAACAAATAGAAGAATGAGAATAACACATAGAAGAAGTAACAAAAGAGAGGAGGAAAGAGTCTACTATGCTAATGAAACTAGTCTAGCACGTCATCTACCCCCCGATCTTGCTAATCAATGTTTCGGGAAGGCAGGGAACATGCTAGAGGAGGAACATCCAACACAGCAGATGGAGCTATCACAAGATCCAAACAAGGGCTATGTTCATGTTCCAAGCCACGTTGTTCTTGTCTAGGAGCTAGGATAAGTGCTTTAGAAAATTCGTTAGATAAATGGTTATCAACATCAACATATTCATATTCACTATCATAATGAAAAGAAGTAATATTTTCATCATGAATAACATTTTCATCTATATCATCATCAAGATTTATAAAAATAGGATCTTTAACTCGAACAGGATCAAGATCATCATGCATCTTATGTTTAGGAGATTTTGGAGAAAATGGAATAATGCTTGTTGAAGGTGTTTTTGGGGATTGCAAAGTTTGAGAAGCAGCTGCTTGAGCTCTAAGACGACGCTTTCATCAGCGTTCATGTGCAGAATGATTTCGTCTAGTCTTAGTAGGAAGTTGAGAAGATTGAAAAGGAGGAATGTTCTCATCCTTATCACTTGGGTGTTTAGGTTGTGGTCTCTTAGGCTGGATAATAGGAGAAGAGGAAGGTCTCTTCTCTTTATAAAAGGAAGGAGGAGGAACTGCTCCATATAAAGGAGGAATATTTGGTTTAGGAAGGAGACCAAGTCCATCATTACGAGGAGGTATAGGTCTACTTTTAGAAAGTTTATTAGGCATAGATATAGTCACATCCATAGGAATGGGTTGGGAATCTTCTTGAGGAAAGACATTAGTTTTATCTTTCAAAGGAAGAACTTCCTTCTCAAGAACGATAGGAATATCAAGTTTGGGTGTTCTAGGTTCACTTAGAGATAGGATCATATCTGTTTTCCACTTTTGATAAGATTTGAAAAGATGATCACTTCGTGGAGGAAGAGATTGGAATTGTTTAGGCCAAAAATAATCAATAGGAACGCTAGAAGTTCTTTCAACTGGTTTAAAGAGACTATGATTGACAGTAACAACTTCACCATTATGGGGAAATTTCAAACACTTGTGAATAGGAGAAGGAATAGCTTTCATGGAAGATAGCCAAGGATAGCCTAGCTTTACACGAAATTGTTCAGATGAAGGAATAATAGCAAAGTTCACATCAAGGGATTTGTTATGGACCTCAATAGGTAATGTAATAGAACCAATTGTAGGAGAAGAGAATGCATCAAATAATTTCACAACAACATTTGTTTTGTCATAGATCACTTGATTCAATTGTAATGTAAAGAGAAATTCTTCAGTAATAACATTAACCATGCAAGAAGAATCAATAAGCACTCCATGGCAAGGTGTATTCTTGACTTTTGCAACTATATATAAAGGACCATTAGGTGCCTTAATAGTTTCACTAGAATCAAATGTGATGGAAGGTTCATTAGGGTTTTCTTGCTGCTCTACAAAGTTAATCACATTCGGAGTCATAGACACAAGACCATCAGATGAGAAAGAGGAATCATTAGTCTCAATCACATTAGAGGTATGAGAAGGTAATGGATTAGTACAAATCTTAAGATTTTGGTTAGGAGGAGCTACAGATGTATTGCCTTTATCATTCACACCTGAAACAGAGATAGTATTATTATCATTCAAATATTGAATTTTACCCTTTAAAGCAAAACATTTTTCAGTATCATGCCCAGATTGACGATGAAATTGACAAAAAGATTTGTTATCAAAATAGGGTGAATTAATCTTTGTAGGATTGACTTGCTTTATAGGAGGGAGAGTAAGCACATTTTGTTCCAATAACTTATTCATAATACTATGCAATGATTCATTCAAAGGAGTAAACTTTCTTTCTTTCTTGAAAAACTTAGAAATAGGAGGCACACCTGATGCTGCATTCACATTGTTGATTATGTTTTCATTGAATTTAATGGACTCTCTGTTCGGTTTAAACTTCCCAAATGGTTGTTGACTACTATCACCCTTATCACTCGGAGCCATAGGATTTGCTTGTTCCATTTGACTCATAGTTAGTTGATAATTGTGAAGAGTTGCACACAACTGTTGGAAAGAAGTAACCTCAGAAAACAGGAGTTTTTCTCTAATGTCTTTTTGTAAATTAGAAATAAAGATTCTTTGAATATCATTGTCAGGCACTGGAAAAGAAATTTGAGCATACAAATGCTTATATCTACCAATGAAATCAGTCATTTTTTCTGTAACACCTTGTTTACAATGCATTAAATCAATCAAAGTAACTTTAGGACTTATATTGTTTTGAAATTGTTGAATGAAAGCATTTGCCAGTTGTTCGAAAGAAGTAATAGAATAGGAAGGAAACGAGCAATACCATTGTAGGGCTTTGTCTCTTAATGTTCTATTAAACAGTTTTGCAAGCAACCTTTGGTCATAAGCAAAATCAGTATATATTGTTTGAAAAGTCTTAACATGTGTTAGAGGATCACCCTTACCATTATAAAGCTCCAAATGAAGACTTTCAACATGTTTAGGAGGGATAGCTCCAACAATGTCAAGAGAAAGTGGGCTTGCAACATCAAATGTGGGCACACTAAACTTAGATTGATTCATAGAGGCAATTTGTTGCCGTAAAGAAGAGATAGTTTGTGCAAGATTGTTAATGGTCACTTCAGTCGAAGAGTTCATATTAGATGTGTTAGATTGTGATGGAGGTATTATGTTATTGAAAGAAGGTATTGATTGAGAATAAGGTGGTGGGACACTATGATAGTTAGTCATAGGAGATGAGTGGAAAAGAGGAGCACTACAAGGAGGAATGGAATGGTTGAATGAATTGCCCCCTTGCACCAGGTTCATTTGTGGAGATGTAATAGGAACACTCATTGAAGGAATGAATGAAGAAGTCAGATTGAATGAAGGAAGAGGGTTAATTGAAGAGGAAGGATTGCCCCCATGACTGGTGATCATAGGGGGAATGTCTTGTATAGAAGTAGTCATTATGTTTGATGTAAAGGTAGGTATACTAGCAATAGAAGTTGTTAAAGGAACAAAATGATTGACTTGAGTAGGAGGTTGTGTATAACCCAAAGTTTTAGCACAACTCTTCATAGGCATCACATTCAAATCCACAATGTGTGCAATACCACGCAAAATATCAATTCCATTCTTATCACTTTGAACCATAAGTTTTAGACCCTCAATTAATGAAAGAGCTTGACTATAAGGATACTCTTGAGACATCCATTGCTGAAAATCATCAAATTGGTTATCCAATTTTGAAAGTTGTTCTACAGAAACTTCATGGAGAGCTTCTTCATCATTAGGAGGATTAGAGGAATTACCCGTGTCCTCGTTAAAAAGGCTATTCAAATTAGGTTCCATCTCCTCGATAATTAAACCTTGGAAAGACTTAATTCTATGGCTTCATCTAACGGGAATAGTGTAAGTAGGGCTTATTGTTGTAAAACTCATGCACTAGAGAGAGAGAGAAGATTTTGAATTTAGAGGTAGCAAATTTCAGTAAAATCAGCCAATCTCCTAGATTTAAGCTGTTAAATGCAGTCATGACAATCTCCCAAAATTTCAGAAAAAATGTCAGGGACCGTGGCGCTCGGGGTGCACATAGTCCTCGCAACTTTTTTCAAAATTTTCAGGGATGAAAGTTATGATGATTTTAAAGCTAATCTGAAAAAATTGAGTGATTTTACGATCTGTAGATAGGCCAAATTAAAGTTGCAATCTCAAAATTGAACCCTACCAAGATTGTTGAAAAATGGAAAATTTGAATTTTGAAAAAGAGAGGGAAACTGAAATTTTGAATTTTATGATTTTAGAGGGAATACCAAAAGCAATGCAAGTTTTGAAATTTAAAAGTTGACTCAATTTCATGCAAAATTCAATTTTGAAAGAGAAAATCAAAGTTGGTGTAATTAAACGCTTAATTTCAAAACTCACAAATTGCAAGAATTTGAATAAAGCACTGAAATTTTGAATGAATGCCAACACACTTTTCAAATTTAGAACAGTAAGAACACAATTTTGACACAAAATTTCAATTTCAACAATTTTTGAATGATTAGAAGCCTTAGTCCAAGCAATCCATAGACCAACTCTGACTTTAATTTTGAAAGTGTTAAAATTGATGAAATCAGCCAAAATTCTGGATTTTAGCAGAAAAATAAAGTAAGATCTAACTCCTGAAATTTTGGAAAAAATGTCGGGGACGATGGCGCTCAGGGTGCACACAGTCCTCGCAACATTTTTCCAAATTTTCAGGGATAAAAGATATTATGATTTTGTTGCGGAATCCAAAGTTACAGCTGATTTGGAGATGTTTTGATTAGTGAAATTATCAGCCAAAGGTTGAATCAAGGAGGTTTTAAAAATTAGGGTTTTGACACTTAACCACTGAATTTTTAGAATTAAAGCACAAATATGAATTGATAATTTGCAATAGAATGGTAGATCTGAAACAAGCATTAACAATTAAACATTTCACAAGCTCAACTACTAAAAAGAAAATTTAGGGTTTTTATGCAATTAACCTCTAAAATTTGCAAAAGATCAAACATGGAAATGTAATCAAGGCATCCAATTTTTAGATCTAACCATGAATAATCAGAAAGGATGTTCACGTCGGGTTCACCAAAATGTAAAGTGGAAAATCATGAGCAAACCCTAAGTGTTCCCCCCACCACTCCAAGGAGAGGGGAAGGAGGTCACTAGGGTTGACGGTTTTCACTTAGAAGAGACTTTACATTCAAAAGAGGGGTTGAAACCCACAAGATCCAATCCCACACAATGCAAGATTGGATTCTAAATGAGTTTCAAGGGTTAAACAGCAAGGCTAGCCTCTTTTGTAAAGAATGTAGATAGAAAGATTGAACTAGGAATGCATATAAAGTAAGAAAGATTCGCTTATAAAAAGAGATAGGGATATGGGATGAAGCTGCGGACCTAGAATTAGCAGTAAAATGTCAAGATGATGCTGTCCTGCAAATTTGAGTGAAAGTTGATGGGACGATGGCACCCGGGGTGCACATGGTCCTCCAAAAAATCCGCAAAATGAAGGGGGATCTATTCGTCTCTGCAAGAGGATTCCAGATCTTCAATTACAACTGCGTACCTGCAACCTACACACAGAAAAGCAAGGATGATTGGGGGGTTAAGGATTAGGGGTTTGCCCTTAGGTCAAACCTCGGTTTTGGAATTAACCAAGAAATGAGAAATGTTGTAAATGTAAATGATTGTAATGTAAACAAGTACTGATACCTTGTTGTAAGAATATTTGTATTCTTACATGCGAAGGTGTAAATGTTGTTGTATGTTGTATGTGATCTCCTCTTCAATGGTTGAATCCTTGTCTTGAATGGAACACTTAGCCTTGAATGGAGACTTAGAATGATCAATTGCTTGAAGGAATGCTTGAATGCTTGAATATCGTTTCCACGTCTTGTACACATATGTCCTTCCTCCCCAAAATGGGAGAGGAAATGTAGTTTATATACTTGTCAATTAGGTTTAAAAGACTAATTTTTCTGACCTTAGGCCGACCAGGAAACATTATTTTCCAATTTGCAAACTAAAAGACCCGAAGCCCCATAAGAGACTAGGCCCAAAATAGGGCTAGGGACTAGGGCGCTAGGCGCCATGGTCCTGGGGGACCAGGGCACTGGGCGCCCTAGTCCTGAAGGACTAGGGTGCTGGGCGCCATGGTCCCACCTCCAGGGATAGCAGGGTGCAAGGAGGATCAGGCCAGGGTGTTGAAAAATGTAGTTTTTGATGTCATGAACAAGTTTTGGGGTCTCCATTCAGGTTCAGTGTTGCGTCACCATTGTTGAGACCTAAATGCGGTCGAAATTGCAAGTGTCGCAATTTTAGGACGCTACATGAACAATCCAAAATTTATAGTTTGTTTAATCCTATCACCAAGAAAGTGATTATTAGTTGAAATGTTATATTTAGAGAAGAAGAATTTTGGGATGGAAGTATAGATAAAACAATTAAAGGTACTACAACAATACCTTATGATGAAGAGGAAGGAAAAGATCAAAGAAGCCAAGGAGATCAATCACATGAACAAGAAGGAACTCAAGAAGATGAGCTAGAACAAGGAGAATCACAAGTAAGTAATGACTCTAATCATACACTTGCATCATTAAGATCAAGAATTAGATGTAAGAAAACTATAAGTTTACAAGAAATTTATGATCAAGGAGATGAAATAGATTTGCAATCAAACTTTTCTTTACATACTTATGATCCTGCATACTTTGAAGATGTAATTAAAGAATAGCATTGGTTTAATGCAATGGATGAAGAAATGGAATCTATACAAAAGAATGACACATGGGAATTAGTATATTTTTCTAAACAAAAAGAATGCATAGGTGTGAAATGGGTTTACAAGACTAAATTTAATGCAAATGGAGGTGTAGAAAAGTATAAGGCAAGGCTAGTAGACAAGGGATTCTGATGCAAAACCCTACCCAAAATCCTAAGGAAAAGCCCAAACTAGGTTACTCTAGTGAGCCCTAAAATAACTACAAGGGCCCTGCAAGGAAGAACTCCAAACCTTGGATGAAACTACACACACATTCACTAGGTTTGGTCTTACTCAAGATGAGTAAAAGGCCTTACTTTCTCAAACAAGCCTTACCGGTAACTCCTACTCTTAGGAATTTTGGAAATGATCCATTCATGATGTCTAAGAACTATTCCAAACACTGGTTTTAGTTTTGGTCACCAATTCCTTGTACCTTCTTTGGAAATCTACCCCCTAGGCTTATAGCCCTACTTTGTGATAGAATGGACCTTAACTCAAAAATGTTCCACACACCCATACAAAAAAATTATCATTTTAGAAACCCTTTTGGAAGTTGTATTGAGCCCCAAAATAGTTTGGCCAGATCTGCAATTTCAAGGTCTGTTCCCTTCAGAGGCTAAGAGACCTAATAAGGGAAATTAGCCCTATTTTCAAAAGAAATTACCTTTACTGGTACACCAAATGAAAAATAAAATTTATAGGAATGTGGAGGATAATGAGAAACCTCTAATTCTAGGGTTGCATGCATGTGATAACTCAATGATGAGTGAATAGTACCAAACCGGTACTGAGAGGGGGGGTTAATTAGTACGGACAAAAATACAGTCCTAAATCAATTTGACTGCAGACACTTCAACTGACTAGCAGAAAATTACACTAGTTTGAAATAGAGTGCAACTAGTAAAGCTAAGAATGTCTGAGACAAGCATTAACTGGTTACTCACTTATCTTTTCACTCAACTCAAGACCACACTACCAGGTCACCCTTATGCATAAACAACTAATCTATCATTAGATCATAATAACAGCTAATTCAATATGTTTTATTGATAGGCATAAAACACAGAACTATCATATGCTTGACAAAAAATAACAAAGCATCAAAAGATAAAAGCATCACACATGACACACATATTTTTCACATGGAAACCCAACTCGGAAAAACCGATAACTCAATGATGAGTGAATAGTACCAAACCGGTACTGAGAGGGGGGGTTAATTAGTACGGACAAAAATACAGTCCTAAATCAATTTGACTGCAGACACTTCAACTGACTAGCAGAAAATTACACTAGTTTGAAATAGAGTGCAACTAGTAAAGCTAAGAATGTCTGAGACAAGCATTAACTGGTTACTCACTTATCTTTTCACTCAACTCAAGACCACACTACCAGGTCACCCTTATGCATAAACAACTAATCTATCATTAGATCATAATAACAGCTAATTCAATATGTTTTATTGATAGGCATAAAACACAGAACTATCATATGCTTGACAAAAAATAACAAAGCATCAAAAGATAAAAGCATCACACATGACACACATATTTTTCACATGGAAACCCAACTCGGAAAAACCATGGTGGGGATGAATATCCACAAGCTATTTTTGAACTCTTTAGAAGTCCACTCTTTTAGGAGCTATAAAGCAGAAAATCAAACCCTAGGTGTTCCCCCCCCCCCCAAGGAGAGAGAAGGGAGGTCACTAGGGTTGACGGTTTTCACTTAGGAGAGACTTTACATTCAAAAGAGGGGTTGAAACCCACAAGATCCAATCCCACACAATGCAAGACTGGATTCTAAATGAGTTTCAAGGGTTAAGACATCAAGGGTACCCTCTTTTGTAAAGAATGTAGATAGAATGATTGAACTAGGAATGCATGTAAAGTAAGAAAGATTCACTTGTAGATAGAGATAGGGACACAGGATGAAGCTACGGACCTGAAATCCGTGAAACGAAGGGGGATCTGTTCGTCTCTACACAAGGATTCCAGATCTTCAATTACAGCCACATACCTGCAACCTACACACAGAAAAGAGAGGACGATTGGGGGGTTAGGGATTAGGGGTTTGCCTTTAGGTCAAACCCCAGTTTTGGAATTAACCAAGAAATGAGAGTGTTGTAAATGTAAATGTTTGTAATGTAAACAAGTACTGCAACCTTGTTGTAAGAATGTTTGTATTCTTACATGCGAAGGTGTAATGATGTTGTATGTTATATGTTGTAAGTGATCTCCTCTTCAATGGGTGAATCCTTGTCTTTGAATGCAACACCTAGCCTTGAATGGAGACATAGAATACTCAATTGCTTGAAGGAATGCTTGAATGCTTGAATGTTTGAATGTTTGAATATCGCTTCTGCATCTTGCTCTTGCTTCTTTTCTTCCTCCCTTTCTAGGAGAGGAAAAGTAGTTTATATAATTGTCAATTAGGGTTAGGAGACTGATTTTTCTGACCTTAGGCTGACCTAGAAGCATTGTTCTTCGAATTGCAAACTTAAAGACCTGATGCCCAACAAGAGACCGGGCCCAAAATAGGGCCAGGGAACAGGGCGCTGGGCGCCATGGTCCTGGGGGACTAGGGCGCTAGGCGCCATGGTCCTGAAGGACCAGGGCACTGGGCACCATGGTCCCACCTCCCAGGACAGTAGGGTGCAAGGAAGGATCAGGCCAAGGTGCAGAAATATGCAGTTTTTGATGTCGCAAATAGGTTTTGGGGTCTCCATTCAGGTTCAACATTGCGCCGCCATTGTGAAGACCCAAATGCAATTGAAATTGCAAGTGTCGCAATTTTAGGATGCTACATTTAGCCCCCACTTTAGCGGGAGTATAAGCGTATGCCCATACGATAGGTAAAGTACAAGGAAACAACATTGAAAGACTTTCACCACGTCAAGAAGGCAAGATACACCAAGCCCCCAGTGGACTAAGGATCTTATGACTTTGATTGACAAAGTAAAAGGGAAGATCATGAGGGAGAACCATGACTATCAGTAGTAAGGTTCCCTCACTATGAGTCATGCAAGAAAAATACCAAAAAATTTCAAGGCAAAGCTAAATTCGCCAAGAAATTTTCAAGTATCTTGAAAAGATATGAACGGGGTGTATGGCCCCCTACATTAAAGCAATCGCACATGCCTCATCGGGGGTGATTTCTTTAAGGTAGCGATACACATAAGAAATGAGAAAGGAAAGGAGCATGTTATCACAAGGATTTAGCCCCCAAGTGTGAGATAAGCCCAAGGATAATAGACACAAAACACAAAGCACAAGGTGACTTCACTTTCCTTGGGGTCAGTATGCTGTATGATAATTCATGTATATCATATGTATGTATGCATATTTTTTCTTCATTCCCCAATCAAGGAAGGTCACCTAGAAGAAGGGAACACATGTGTCTTTTGAGTCAACATGAGAGAGACCAAGAGAGATCTCAATGCTTTGCATCGTCCTCAAGTAGACAACACTAAGGACAACAAATAGAAGAATGATAATAACACATAGAAGAAGCAACAAAAGAGATAAAGAGAGGAGGAGAGAGTCTGCTATGCTAATGAACTAGTCTACCACGTCATCTACCCCCCTGATCTTGCTGATCAATATTTCAGGAAGGCAGGAAACACGCTAGAGGAGGAACATCCAACACAGCAGATGGAGCTATCATGAGATCCAAACAAGGGCTGTGTTCATGTTCCAAGCCACGTTGTTCTTGTCTAGGAGCTAGGATAAGTGCTTTATAAAATTTGTTAGATAAATGGTTATCAACATCAACATATTCATATTCACTATCAGAAGAAAGAGGGGTAACATTTTCATCATGAATAACATTTTCATCTATATCATCATCAAGATTTATAAAAATAGGATCTTTAACTCACACAGGATCAAGACCATCATGCATCTTATGTTTAGGAGATTTTGGCTCAATTTTTGGCTGAGGAGAAAATGGAATAATACTAGCTGAAGGTGTTTTTGGGGATTGCAAAGTTTGAAAAGCAGCTACCTAAGCTCTAAGATGATGCTTTCATTGGCATTCATGTGCAGAACGATTTCGTCTAGTCTTAGTAGGAAGTTGAGAAGATTGAGGAGGAGGAATGTTCTCATCCTTATCACTTGGGTGTTTAGGTTGTGGTCTCTTAGCTTGAATAATAGGAGAAGAAGAAGGTCTCTTCTCTCTATAAGAGGAAGGAGGATGAACTGCTCCATATAAAGGAGGAATATTTGGTTTAGGAAGGAGACCAAGTCCATCATGATGAGCAAGTATAGGTCTACTTTTAGGAAGTTTATAGATATAGACATAGTCACATTCATAGGGATGGGTTGGGAATCTTCTTGAGGAAAGACATTATTTTTATCTTTCAAAGGAAGAACTTCCTTCTCAAGAATGATAGGAATATCAAGTTTGGGTGTTCTAGGTTCACTTAGAGATAGGATCATATCTTTTTTCCACTTTTGATAAGATTTGAAAAGATGATCACTTCGTGGTGCAAGAGATTGGAATTGTTTAGGCCAAAAATAATCAATAGGAATGCTAGAAGTTCTTTCAGCTGGTTTAAAGAGACTATGATTGACAGTAACAACTTCACCATTATGGGGAAATTTCAAACACTTGTGAATAGGAGAAGCAATAGCTTTCATGGAAGATAGCCAAGGATAGCCTAGCTTCACACGAAATTGTTCGGATGATGGAATAATCGCAAAGCTCACATCAAGAGATTTGTTATGGACCTCAATAGGTAGTGTAATAGAACCAATTGCACAAGAAGAAAATGCATCAAACAATTTCACAACCACATTTGTTTCATCATAGATCACTTGATTCAATTGCAAAGTAAAAAGAAATTCCTCAGTAATGACATTAACCATGCAAGAAGGATAAATAAGCACTCCACGGCAAGGTGTATTCTTGACTTTTGCAACTATATATAAAGGACCATCAGGTGCCCTGATAGTTTCACTGGAATCAAATGTGATGGAAGGTTCTTTAGGGATTTTCTACTATTCCACAAAGTTAATCACATTCGGAGTCATAGACACAAGACTATCAGGTGAGAAAGAGGAATCATTAGTCTCAATCACATTAGAGGTATGAGAAGGTAATGGATTAGTAAAAATCTTAAGATTTTGGTTAGGAGGAGCTACAGATGTGTTGCCTTTATCATTCAAACCAGAAACAGAGATAGTATTGTTATCAATCAAATCTTGAATTTTACCCTTTAAAGCAAAACATTTTTCAGTATCATGCCCAGATTGATGATGAAATTGACAAAAAGATTTGTTATCAAAATAGGGTGAATTAATCTTTGTAGGATCTATTTGCTTTATAGGAGGAAGATTAAGCACATTTTGTTCCAATAACTTATTCATAATACTATGCAATGATTCATTCAAAGGAGTAAACTTTCTTTCTTTCTTGAAAAACTTAGAAATAGGAGGCACACCTGATGCTGCATTCACATTGTTGTTGATGATGTTTTCATTGAATTTAATGGACTCTCTATTCGGTTTAAACTTCCCAAATGGTTGTTGACTACTATCACCCTTATCACTCGGAGCCATAGGATTTGCTTGTTCCATTTGACTCACAGTCAGTTGATAATTGTGAAGAGTTGCGCACAACTGTTGGAAAGAAGTAGACATAGAAAACAAAAGTTTTTCTCTAATATCTTTTTGTAAATTAGAAATAAAGATTCTTTGAATATCATTTTCAGGCACTGGAAAAGAAATTGGAGCATACAAATGCTTATATCTACCAATGAAATCAGTCACTTTTTCTTTAACACCTTGTTTACAATGCATTAAATCAATTAAAGTAACTTTAGGACTTATATTGTTTTGAAATTATTGAATAAAAGCATTTGCAAGTTGTTGGAAAGAAGTAATAGAATAAGAAGGCAACGAGCAATACCATTGTAGGGCTTTATCTCTTAATGTTCTAGTAAACAGTTTTGCAAGCAACCTTTGGTCATAAGAAAAATCGGTACATATTGTTTGAAAGGTCTTAACATGTGTTAGAGGATCACCCTCGCCATTATAAAGCTCCAATTGTGGGATTTCAACATGTTTAGGGGGGATAGCTCGAACAATGTCAAGAGAAAGTGGGCTCGCAACATCAAATGTGGGCACACTAGACTTAGATTGATTCATAGAGGCAATTTGTTGCTGTAAAGAAGAGACAGTTTGTGCAAGATTGTTAATGGTCGCTTCAGTCGAAGAGTTCATATTAGACATGTTAGATTGTGATGGAGGTATTATGTTATTGAAAGAAGGTATTGATTGAGAGTAAGGTGGTGGGACACTGTGATAGTTAGTCATAGGAGATGATTGGAAAGGAGGAACACTACAAGGAGGAATGGAATGATTAAATGAATTTCCCCCTTGCGTCATGTTCATTTGTGGAGATGTAATAGGAAAACTCATTGAAGGAGGAATGAATGAAGAAGTAGGATTGAATGAAGGAAGAGGGTTGATTGAAGAAGAAGGATTGCCCCCATGACTAGTGATCATAGGTGGAATATCTTGTATTGAAGTAGTCATTATGTTTGATGTAAAAGTAGGTATACTAGCAATAGGAGTTGTCAAAGGGATAGAATGATTAACTTGAGTAGGAGGTTGTGTATAACCTAAAGTTTCAGCACAACTCTTCATAGGCATCACATTCGAATCCACAATGTGTGCAATACTATGCAAAATATCAATTCCATTCTTATCACTTTGAACCATACGTTTTAGACCCTCATTTAATGAAAGAGCTTGACTATCAGGGTATTCTTGAGACATCCATTGTCGAAAATCATCAAATTGGTTATCCAATTTTGAAATTTGTTCTATGGAAACCTCATGGAGAGCTTCTTCATCATTAAGAGGATTAGAGGAATTACCCATGTCCTTGTTAAAAAGGCCATTCAAATTAGGTTCCATCTCCTCGGTAATTACACCTTGGAAGGACTTAATTCTAAGGCTTCATCTAACGAAAATAGTGTAAGTAGGGCTTATTGTTGTAAAACTCATACACTAAAGAGAGAGAGAAGATTTTGAATTTTAGAGGTAGCAAATTTCAATAAAATCAGCCAATCTCCTAGATTTAAGCTGTTAAATGCAATCAGGACAATCTCCTGAAATTTTGAAAAAAATGTCAGGGACTGTGGCAAACGGGGTGCACACGGTCCTTGCAACTTTTTTTGAAATTTTTAGGGATGAAAGCTATGATGATTTTAAAGCTAATCTGAAAAAATTGAGTGGTTTTACGATCTATAGATAGGCCAAATTAAAGTTGCAATCTCAAAGTTGAACCCTACCAAGATTGTTGAAAAATGCAAAATTTGAATTTTGAAAAAGAGAGGGAAACTAAAATTTTGAATTTTATGATTTTAGAGGGAATATTGAAAGCAATGCAAGCTTTGAAATTTAAAAGTTGACTCAATTTCATGCAAAATTTAAATTTGAAAGTGGAAATCAAAGTTGCTGCAATTAAACACTTAATTTCAAAAGTCACAAACTGCAAGAATTTAAATAAAACACTGAAATTTCGAATGAATGCCAACACACTTTTCAGATCTAGGACAGTAAGAAATATAATTTTAACACAAAATTTCAATTTCAACAATTTTTGAATGATTATAAGCCTTAATCCCAGCAATCACTAGACCAATTTTGACTTTAATTTTGAAAGTGTTAGAATTGATAAAATCAGCCAAAATTCTGGATTTTAGCAGAAAAATACAGTAAGATCTAGCTCCCAAAATTTTGGAAAAAATGTCAGGGACAATGGCGCTCGGGGTGCACACAGTCCTCACAACTTTTTTCAAAATTTTCAGGGATGAGAGATATTGTGATTTTGTTGCGGAATTCAAAGTTACAGCTGATTTAGAGGTGTTTTGATCAGTGAAATCATTGGTTAAAGGTTGAATCAAGAAGGTTTTAAAAATTAGGGTTTTGACACTTAACCACTTAATTTTCAGAATTAGAGCACAAATATGATTTGACAATTTGCAATAGAAGGGTAGATCTGAAACAAGCATTAACAATTAAACATTTCACAAGCTCAATTACTAAAAAGAAAATTTTAGGCTTTTTATGCAATTAACCTCTAAAATTTGCAAAAGATCAAACATGGAAATGTAATTAAGGAAGCAAATTTTTTAGATCTAACCATGAATAATCAGAATTAGGATGTTTCACATTGGGTTCACCAAAATGTAAAGCGGAAAATCGAACCCTAGGTGTTCCCCCCCCCCAAGGAGAGAGAAGGGAGGTCACTAGGGTTGACAGTTTTCACTTAGGAGAGACTTTACATTCAAAAGAGGGGTTGAAACCCATAAGATCCAATCCCACACAACACAAGACTAGATTCTAAATGAGTTTCAAGGGTTAAGACATCAAGGATACCCTCTTTTGTAAAGAATGTAGATAGAATGATTGAACTAGAAATGCATGTAAAGTAAGAAAGATTTTCTTGTAGACAGAGATAGGGATATAGGATGAAGCTATGGACATGAAATTAGCAGTAAAATGTCGAGACAATGCTGTCCTACAAATTTGAGTGAAAGTTGACAGGACAATGGCTCCCGGAGTGCACACGGTCCTCTGAAAAATCCACGAAACGAAGGGGGATCTGTTCGTCTCTACACAAGGATTCCAGATCTTCAATTACAACCGCGTACCTACAATCTACACATAGAAAAGAGAGGATGATTGGGGGGTTAGGGATTAGGGGTTTGCCTTTAGGTCAAACCCCAGTTTTGGAATTAACCAAGAAATGAGAATGCTATAAATGTAAATGTTTGTAATGTAAACAAGTACTGATACCTTGTTGTAAGAAAGTTTGTATTCTTACTTGCGAAGGTGTAATGATGTTGTATGTTATATGTTGTAAGTGATCTCCTCTTCAATGGTTGAATCCTTGTCTTTGAATGCAACACCTAGCCTTGAATGGAGACTTAGAATACTCAATTGCTTGAAGGAATGCTTGAATGCTTGAATGTTTGAATGTTTGAATATCGCTTCCGCATCTTGCTCTTGCTTCTTTTCTTCCTCCCTTTCTAGGAGAGGAAAAGTAGTTTATATACTTGTCAATTAGGGTTAGGAGACTGATTTTTCTGACCTTAGGCCAACCTAGAAGCATTGTTTTCCTAATTGCAAACTTAAAGACCCAATGCCCAACAAGATATCGGGCCCAAAATAGGGCCAGGGACCAGGGCGCTGGGCGCCATGGTCCTAGGGGACTAGGGCACTAGGCGCCATGGTCCTGAAGGACCGAGGTGCTGGGCGTCATGGTCCCACCTCCTAGGACAGCAGGGTGCAAGGAAGGATCAGGCCAAGGTGCAGAAATATGCAGTTTTTGATGTCACAAATAGATTTTGGGGTCTCCATTCAGGTTCAACATTGCGCCGCCATCGTGAAGACCCAAATACAATTGAAATTGCAAGTGTCACAATTTTAGGATGCTACAGGAGCCTTGTCTGGTTAGAGACATTACAATAGGTTCTGCTAGGAACTAATCCTATTACAAATCACTCGGTTAAGGGATGGCTACAATACCTGTTTAAGGGTTAAACCCTATTAAAGGTTACCTTGTTAGAGGATTTCAAGAACTCAATAGCTAAAGGATTTTGGACTCAGTAGCTTTGAATTACCCTATTAAAGGATTTACAACAAGTGAATTAAGGCTACCCTGTTAAGGGATTTTCCAACTGTTGAGGTGGTTAGAGATCAATAGGTATTACAATGATCTTGTAACAACACTCAATGCCAATGCAGATCTGCTTAAGCTCCTCTTCACCTTCTGCCCTTACACTCTGCAAGTATCACTTCTCTTTTTGGTTTGGCAAGAATCATGTATCCCTTCTCTTGGATACACACACAAAACTTTTGGCATCAACCTCAAAAAGAGACACAACATCGACCTTATAGGAAAACAAATAGGTCAGTAGCATAAACCCTAAACCCTAAACCTGTTAGGTTAAGGAAGTCAAACAGTTCAATCTTGACCGTTGAGAATACTACATTAAATGCAGTAGTTCTTGATCAAATCTCAAGACATCCTTTGTCATCCATTTCCACTGACTTTATGGTGATTGATAACCCATCACACGTTATCACCGTTTTAAAGACTTCACACATTCCAAAGGTAGATAGGAACAATCTCCTTCATGCAAGATCCTTCACACACACAAGGCTAACATGGCAACATGATCTTTTCTTTGCTACAATGCTAACTCATCACGCAAAGTCATTGGTTGAGCCACATAGGCTTCAAGTACTCTAACCAGAAACCTTGAAGTTGAGACTACCATCCAGTAGTCATACAATACTTCCATATGCTGATTCCCATAACTATATGCTAGTTCATCATGAACAAGCACATCTCTTCACTTTGGCATGAATGCTGGTTCATAATATTCTACCGGTTCTCTCATATGCTGGTTCTCACTCTTTCAGCATATTGACATCAATGACAACATACAATATCATTATGTCCTCGTACTAGTTCACATAATGCCAACAATCTCCCCCTTTGGCATTGATGGCAATATACAAAAATATCTCTCCGCTTCACATCTTCTCCCCCAATTTCTGCAAATATCTTCTTCGCTTCACATCTTCTCCCCCAATTTCTATAGATATATTCTCCACTTCACATCTTCTCCCCCTTTGACAACAATGCCAAAGTGGAGGCACAAGCTTCCTTATTCCATTATGTTGCTCCCCCTGAGGAGTAGCATCCTTCAACACATCAATCCTGAAGAAAGATTTGACTATGTAATACATGACTGATGTGGAGCATATACCTTCAGTTCACCTCCTGAAGGGGCAGTACCCCTAATTAATCACTTAAGTATATAAATCTAGTCTTTGGGAGAGGCTTGGTGAATATGTTTGCTAACTGCTCCTTACTGGAAACATGCTCCAGTGCAATCTTTTTGTTCTAAACCTTTTCCGTCAAGAAATGATACTTAAGCTCAAAGTGCTTGGTTCTAGAATGTAAAACCGGATTCTGGGAGATATTAGTTGCACTAGTATTGTCACAAAATATACTTACCGGTTAAGATACAGGAACTTTGGAGCCATTCAATACATGTTTCATCTAAATTGTCTGAGTGCAATTCATGAAATCTGCAACATACTCTACTTCTGCTATAGACTGAGAGATACAACTCTGCTTTTTACTCATCCATGAGACCAGTCTACCACCAAGGAAGAATGCACCATGAGTTGTGCTCTTCCAGTCATCTACATTACCAACCCAATAAGCATCTGTGAACACTTTTAGGTTGAAATCATTATTGTATGGATACCATAACCCATAGTCAATAGTTCCTTTTAGATACATAAGAATCTGCTTGATTGCAACCAAGTGGGATTCTCTTGGATGTTTCTGGAACCTTGCAGTAATGCCAACTGCATGTGCAATATCTGGTCTGCTATGCACTAGATAATGCAACTTACCAATCATTGATAGGTATTCCTTCTCATCAACCAATGCAGAGTCATCCTCTTTGGATAGTTTACAACTGGTCACCATCGGTGTACCAACCGGTTTGCTATCTTCTATGCCAAAGGTCTTCAACACCTCTTTGACATACTTGGACTGAGTGATAAAGATTCCATCATTCATCTGCTAGATCTGCAGTCCAATGAAGAACTTAATCTCCCCTATGAGTGACATCTCAAACTCTTTCTTCATCTCATCTCCAAATTCATGACTCATCTTGTCATCTCCACCAAAGATAATGTCATCAACAAATACCTCATAGATTAGGATCTGATCTCCTTCAGACTTCAAGTAGATATTTCTATCTTCACTTGTTCTCTCAAAACCAATCTTCACAAGATGGGAATTCAGGCGTTCATACCATGCTATAGGTGCTTGCTTTAGCCCATATAAGGCTTTATGTAGCCTACATACCATGTCATTGTCTTCAGATAGGGCAAAACCTTCTGGTTTCTCAATATACACCTCTTCTTCAACTACACCATTTAGGAATGTAGATTTTACATCCATTTGATATACTTTGAAGCCTTTAAAAGTTGCATATGCAAGAAGCATACGAACTCCTTCCAATTTGGCTATAGGAGCAAAGGTTTCTCCATAGTCTTCTCCTTCTTCTTGGGCATATCCTTTGCACACCAATCTGGCTTTATTTCTAATCACTGTGCCATCCTCATTCAACTTATTTCTAAAGAGCCATTTGGTACCAATGACATTTTTGTGCTCTAGTCTAGGTACCAAGGACCATGTACCATTTTTCTCTATCTAGTCAAGTTCCTCTTCCATTGCCTTGATCTAGTCTTCATCCTTATGTGCCTCTTTGAATGTCTTAGGATCAAATTCAGAGATCATACATGACTTTTCTCTGACTTTTCTTCTTGTAAGGATTCCTGCATCCTTATCTAATATGATCTGCTTAGGACCATGATTCAACTTGACATACTGAGGAATGGTCTTGATAGATTCCTCTTTCTTTTCTTCTTCATCCTCATTTCCATTAGTATAAGCATCTACATTTGTTGGTGTAGGAACACTGTTATTGATACTTGGTTGACTGACAACTGGTTCCCAGAAGGTTGCAACCGGTTCACTTACCACTTGCTCACTACCAGTTTCCCTAGTTTTAGAGGTTTCATCAACTCTTACATTTATGCTTTCCATAATTCTCTAAGTCCTATTGTTGAAACACTTGAGAGCTTTTCTCATGGTGGAATATCCTAGGAATATTTCGTCATCACATTTCACATCAAATTTGCTCTGTTGTTCACTCCTCTTGATGTAACATTTTCTACCAAACACTCTAAAGTAGCTAACCAGAGGTGTCTTACCAGTCCAATACTCATAAGGAGTTTTATCCTTACCTTTCTTGATGAGTACCCAGTTCATTGTGTAGACTACAGTGCTCACCGCTTCTCTCCAAAAGGTGTGAGCTACCTTTCCTTGAATCAAAATGGTTCTAGTTGCCTCAAACATAGTTCGGTTATTCCTCTCTGCTAGGCCATTCTACTATGGAGTCTGAGGGGCAGACAATTCCCTCTTGATTCCATGTTCTTCACAATACTTGTTGAATTCACTGGAAGTGAATTCCCCTCCTTGATCAGTTCTCAGGCACTTGATCATTTTACCGCTTTCCTTCTCCACTAATGCTCTAAAAGCTTTGAACTTTACAAAGGCTTTAGACTTGTCTTTCAAGAATGTGACCCACATCATTCTTGAGCAATCATCAGTGAGAATCATGAAGTACCTATCACCCTACATACTTCTAGTTTTCATAGGACCACACAAATCGGTATGCACAAGATCAAGCAAGTTGTCAGTAGTAAAAGATTTACCTTTAAAGGTTGAGGAAGAAATTTTTCCCAATTGACACTCTCTGCACAATGTATTATCCGTTTTTCTTAGCACCAACAACCCTCTAACTTCCTTGATCTTACTAGCCTTCACAATGTTATCAATGTTTACATGGCAGAGTTTGCTATGCCATATCCAGCTATCAGCAAATTTAGCCATAAGACATGTACTTATATTTGCATTCAGATGAAACAAGTTACCTTTGGTCTGCATGTCAGTGGCCACCAATTCACCATTCTTTCCTTTGATTCTACAAACTCCATTCTTGAATTCCAGAGTGAGGCCACTGTCATTTAGCTAGGCAACACTCAGAAGGTTGTGTCTGTGACCATCGACCCAATACACATTGTCAGCACTAATCTTTCCATTCAGAGAGATGGACCCTCTGCCTTTGACCATGCATGGTGCATCATTGCCAAAGCGAACCACACCACCATCATACTCCTCCAAGGATAAAAAATTGCTTCGGTCACCAGTCATATGGTGAGAACAGCCACTGTCAATGATCCACTCATTGGAATTATCAAACCAAGAGACAAGAGCCTTCTTGTCTGACACATCTTCTTTGATAGCAACAAACACAATATCTTCATTTTCTTCATCCTCTGATTCTTCATCTATGACACCTTCATCAACTGCCACAAAATAGTTTCTCTGGTTTCCTCCTTTGAATTTCTTGAACCTTTCCAATTTGTCCTTGTTGTCGCCATTAGGATAGTTTACATCAATATGTCCTATCTAGTTGTAGGAAAAGCATTTCAAAGTTATCTTACCTTTTTATTTTCTAGTTCCTTGAGCAAGTTTCATGGAAAGGAGAGCTTCAAATGCCATAAAAATCTCCTCATCATCCATTTCTCTGCTCTGTCTTGGTTCACCACTAGTGCTAGCTTCTTTTCCTTTTCTGGATGGTACACTAGAAGCTTTAAAAGTTGATTCAGTCTTTTGAATACTGCCATAAAAACTATTTAGCTCATAGGCTATCAACTTTGCTATGATGAAGTTCAAGGATACCTTAGTCTTGTCTATTGATCTCAGCTCCTGAATAGCAGCAACCCTTATTGCATAGGCTGGCAATAGGGATCTTAGGACTTTGCTTACCATAGTGGAATCTTCTATTTTACCACCTGCACTCTTGATATCTCCAACAATGGTTTTGATTCTTATTCCATACTATTGAATGGTATCACCTTCAACCATCTGCATATCTTCAAACTTCCCTCTTAGGCTTTCTTCCTTAGCCTGTTTTACATGCTCATCACCGCCATAGATATTTTCAAGAGTATCCCATACCTCTTTGGGATTTACCTTATCCTTAACATCAATAAACTCAATGTCAGATAAACTACTAAGTAGGGTTTCCATTACTTGCCCATTCTCCTATATCTCTCTCTTTTGATCATCGGTGAGAGTACCGGTTGGGCCAACATAGGCATTCTCAACATAGCTCCAGTGTTGAGCCCCCATGCTTCAGATGTATATCTTCATCCTATCTTTCCATATACTAAAATTTTCCCTGTTAAACTTTGGACCTTCCCTCTTCATCATTTGACTGGGATCTTTACCTCAAGTGGTTAAGCTTATAACATAGAGGACCTTGAGGACAATCTGATACCAATTGATAACTCAATGATTAGAGAATAGTACCAAACCGGTACTGAGAGGGGGGGGGGTGAATCAGTTCAGACAAAAATATAGTCCTAAACTAGTTTGATAGCAGACACTTCAATTGATTGGCAGATAGTGACAACGGTTTGAAACAGAGTGCAACCGATAAAGCTAAGAATGTCTGAGACAAGCATTAACCGGTTATTCACTTAGCTTTTCACTCAACTCAAGACCACACTACCATTTTACCCTTATGCATAAATAGGTAATCTATCATCAAATCATAATAACAGCTAGTTCAACATGTTTTATTGATAGGCATAAAACACTGAAGCATCATATGCTTGACAGACAATAACAAAGCATCACAAGATAAAAGCATCACACATGACACACATATTTTTCATGTGGAAACCCAACTGGGAAAAACCACGATGGGGATGAATACCAACAAGTTGTTTTTAAACTCTTTTGAAGTCCGCTTTGTTAGGAGCCTTGTCCAGTTAGAGACATTATAATAGGTTCTGCTAGGAACCAATCCTATTAGAGATCACCTAGCTAAGGGATGGCTACAATACCCAGTTAAGCATTAAACCCTGTTAAAGGTTACCTTGTTAGAGGATTTCAAGATCTCAATAGCTAAAGGATATTGAACTCAGTAGCTTTGAATTACCCTGTTAAAGGATTTATAGCAAGCCAATTAAGGCTACCTTGTTAAGGGATTTTCCAACTGTTGAGGTGGTTAGAGATCAATAGGTATTACAATGATCTGGTAACATCACTTAATACCAATGCAAATCTGCTTAAGCTCCTCTTCACCTTTTGCAATTACACTCTGCATGTATCACTTCTATCCTTTTGGTCTGGCGAGAATCACATATCCCTTCTCTTAGATACACACACAACTTTTTCCAACAACCTCAGAAAGAGACACAACATCGACCTTATAGGAAAATAGATAGGTCAGTAGGATAAACCCTGAACCCTAAACCTGTTAGGTTAAGAAATTCAAACATTTCAATCCTGACCATTGAGCATACTACATTAAATGCAATAGTTCTTGATCCAATCTCAAGACATTCTCCATCATCCATTTCCACCAATTTTATGGCCGCCGATAACCCATCACACGTTATCACTGTTTTACAAACTTCACACATTTCCGAGGTAGATAGTAACAATCTCCTTCATGCAAGATCCTTCACACACACAAGGCTAATGTGGCAACATGATCTGTTCTTCATTACAATGCTAACTCATCACACAAAGTCACCGGCTGAGCCACATAGGCTTGTAGCACTTCAATCAAAAACCTTGAAGTTGAGACTACCAACTGGTAGTCATACAATACTTCCATATGCCGGTTTCCATAACTATATGTCAGTTAATCATGAAAAAGCACACCGCTTCACTTTGGCATAAATGCTGGTTCGTAGTGTTCTACCGGTTCTCTCATATGCCAGTTCTCACTTCTTCAGCATATTGACATCAATGACAACACACAATGTCGTTATGTCCAAATACTGGTTCACATAATGCCAACAATCTCCCCCTTTGGCATTGATGGCAATATACAAAGATATATCTCCTCTTCACATCTTCTCCCCCAATTTTTGCAGATATCTTCTCCACTTCACATCTTCTCCCCCAATTTTTGTGGATATCTTCTCCGCTTCACATCTTCTCCCCCTTTGACAATAATGCCAAAGTGGAGGCACAAGCTTCCCTATTCCATTATGCTGCTCCCCCTGAGGAGTAGCATCCTTCAACACATCAATCCTAAAGAAAGATTTGACTATGCAATACATGACTGATGTGGAGCATATACCTTTAGTTCACCTCCTAAAGGAGATGTACCCGTAATTCACCTCTTAAGTACATAAATGTAGTCTTTGGGAGAGGCTTGGTGAATATGTTTGCTAACTGCTCCTTATAGGAAACATGCTCCAGTGCAATCTCTTTGTTCTGAACCTTTTCCCTCAAGAAATGATACTTAAGCTCAAAGTGCTTGGTTCTAGAATGTAAAACCGGATTCTTGGAGATATTAATTGCACTAGTATTGTCACAAAATATACTTACCGATTCAGATATAGGAACTTTGAAGCCATTCAATACATGTTTCATCCAAATTGTCTGAGTGCAATTCATGAAATCTGCAACATACTCTGCTTCCACTATAGCCTGAGAGACACAACTATGCTTTTTACTCAACCATGAGACCAGTCTACCATTGAGGAAGAATGCACCACCGGTTGTGCTCTTTCGATCATCTACATTACTAGCCCAATCAGCATCTGTGAACACTTTCAGGTTGAAATCATTATTGTATGGATACCATAACCCATAGTCAATAGTTCCTTTCATATGCCTAAGAATCTGCTTGACTGCAACCAAGTGGGATTCTCTTGGACTTTTCTAGAACCTTGTAGTAATGCTAACTGCATGTGCAATATCCAGTCTTCTATGCACTATATAATGCAACTTACCAATCATTGATTGGTATTCCTTCTCATCAACCAATGCAGAGTCATCCTCTTTGGATAGTTTACATCTGGTCACCATCGATGTACCAACCAGTTTGCTATCTTCCATGCCAAAGGTCTTCAACACCTCTTTGACATACTTGGACTGAGTGATAAAGATTCCCTCTTTCATCTGTTGGATCTACAGTCCAATGAAGAACTTAATCTCCCCTATGAGTGACATCTCAAACTCTTTCTTCATCTCATCTCCAAATTCATGACTCATCTTGTCATCTCCACCAAAGATAATATCATCATCAAATACCTCACAGATCAAGATCTTATCTCCTTCATACTTCAAGTAGATAATACTATCTTCACTTGTTCTCTCAAATCCAATATTCATAAGATGGGAATGAACATGTTCATACCATGCTCTAGGTGCTTGCTTTAGCCCATATAAGGCTTTATGTAGCCTACATACCATGTCACTATCTTCAGATAGGGAAAACTCTTCTAGTTGCTCAATATAAACCTGTTCTTAAAGTACACCATTTAGGAATGTAGATTTTACATCCATTTGATATACTTTGAAGCCTTTAAAAGCTGCATATGCAAGAAACATATGAACTCCTTCCAATTTGGCTACAGGAGCAAAGGTTTCTCCATAGTCTTCTCCTTCTTCTTGGGCATACCCTTTGTACACCAGTCTGGTTTTGTTTCTAATCACTATGCCATCCTTATTTAGCTTATTTCAGAAGACCCATTTGGTACCAATGACATTTTTGTGCTCTGGTCTAGGTACCAAGGACCATGTACCATTTTTCTCTATCTAGTCAAGTTGCTCTTCCATTGCCTTGATCCAGTCTTCATCCTTATGTGCCTCTTTGAATGTTTTAGGCTCAAATTCAGAGATCATACATGAGTTTTCTCTCACTTTTCTTCTTGTAAGGATTCCTGTATCCTTATCTCCTATGATCTGCTTATGATCATGATTCAGCTTGACATGCCAAGCAATGGTCTTGATAGATTCCTCTTGCTTTTATCCTTCATCCTCATCTCCATCAGTATCAGCATCTACATCTGCCGGTGTAGGAACACTATTACTGGTACTTGGTTGACTGACAATCGGTTCCCAGAAGGTTGCAACCAGTTCACTTACCACTTGCTCACTACCAGTTTCCTTAGTTTTCTCAGAGGTTTCATTGACTCTTATATTGATGCTTTCCATAATTCTCTGAGTCCTATTGTTGAAACACTTGAGAACTTTGCTCTTGGTGGAATATCCTAGGAATATTTCCTCATCACATTTCACATCAAATTTTCTCTGGTGTTCACTCCTCTTGATGTAACATTTGCTACCAAACACTCTAAAGTGGCTAACCATAGGTGTCTTAATGGTCCAATACTCATAAGCAGTTTTAGCCTTACCTTTCTTGATGAGTACCCTGTTCATTGTGTAGACTGCAGTCCTCATTGCTTCTCTCCAAAAGGTGTGAATTACCTTTCCTTGAAACAACATGGTTCTAGCTGCTTCAACCATAGTCCAGTTATTCCTCTCTACTAGGCCATCTTCTATGGAGTCCAAGGGGTAAACAATTCCCTCTTGATGCCATGTTCTTCACAGTACTTGTTGAATTCACTGGAAGTGAATTCCCCTCCTTGATCAGTTCTCAGGCACTTGATCTTTTTACCACTTTCCTTCTCCACTAATGCTCTGAAAGCATTGAACTTTACAAAGGCTTTAGACTTGTCTTTCAAGAATGTGACCCACATCATTCTTGAGCAGTCATCAGTGAGAACCATGAAGTACCTATCACCCTGCACACTTCTAGTTTTCATAGGACCACTCAAATCAGTATGCACAAGATCAAGCAAGTTGTTTGCAGTGAAAGAATTACCTTTAAAGGTTGAGGAAGATATTTTCCCCAATTGACACTATCTGCACAAGGTATTATCTAGTTTGCTTAGCATCAGCAACCCTCTAACTACCTTGATCTTACTAGCCTTCATAATGTTATCAATGTTTACATGGCAAAGTCTCCTATGCCATATCCAGCTATCATCAAATTTAGCCATAAGACATGTACTTATATTTGCATTCAGATGAAATAGGTTACCTTTGGTCTGCATGCCGGTGGCCACCAATTCACCACTCTTTCCTTTGATTTTGCAAACTCCATTCTTGAATTCCATAGTGAGGCCACTATCATTCAGTTGGGCAACACTCAGAAGGTTGTGTCTGAGACCATCAATCGAATACACATTGTCAGCACTACTCTTTCCATTCAGAGAGATGGACCCTCTGCCTTTGACCATGCATGGTGCATCATTGCCAAAGCGAACCACACCACCATCATACTCCTCTAAGGATAGAAACTTGCTCCGATCACCAATCATAAGGTGAGAACAACCACTATCAATGATCCACTCATGGGAATTATCAAACTAGGAGACAAGAGCCTTCTTGTCTGACACATCTTCTTTGACAGCAACAAACACAATATCTTCATTTTCTTCATCCTTTGATTCTTCATTTGTGACACCTTCATCAACTACCACAAAACAATTTCTCTGGTTTCCTCCTTTGAAATTCTTGAACCTTTCTGGTATGTCCTTGTTGTCGCCATTAGGACAATTTACAACAATATGTTCTATCTTATTGCAAGAAAAGCATTTTAAAGGTAGCTTACCTTTGTATTTGCCAGTTCCTTTAGGAAGTTTCCTGACAAGGAGAGCTTCAAATGCCATCAAAATCTCCTCATCATCCATTTCTCTACTCTGTTTTGGTTCACCACTAGTACTAGCTTCTTTTCCTTTTCTGGATGGTACAATGAAGCTTTAAAAGCTGATTCAGTCTTTTGAAAACTGCCATCAAAACTATTTAGCTCATAGGCTGTCAACTTTTCTATGATGGAGTTCAAGGATACCTTAGTCTTGTCTATTGATCTCAACTCCTGAATAGCAGCAACCCTTATTGCATAGGCTGGCAATAGGGATCTTAGGACTTTGCTTACCATAGTGGAATCTTCTATTTTACCACCTGCACTCTTGATATCTCCAACAATGGTTTTGATTCTTATTCCATATTGTTGAATGGTCTCACCGTCAACCATCTACATATCTTCAAACTTCCCTCTCAGGCTTTCTTCCTTAGCTTGTTTTACATGCTCATCACCACCATACATATTTTCAAGAGTATCCCATACCTCTTTGGCATTTACCTTATCCTTAACATCAGTAAACTAAATGTCAGATAAACTGCTAATTAGGGCTTCCATGACTTGCCCATTCTCTTCTATCTCTCTCTTTTGATCATCGGTGAGAGTACTGGTAGGGGCAACATAGGCATTCTCAACATAGCTCTAGTGTTGAGCACCCATGCTTCAGATGTATATCTTCATCCTATCTTTCTATATACTAATAGTTTCCTTGTTAAACTTTGGACCTTCCCTCTTCATCATTTGACTGGGATCTTTACCTCAAGTGGTTAACCTTATAACAAAGAGGACCTGGAGGATGCTCTGATACCAATTGATAACTCAATGATGAATGAATAGTACCAAACTAGTACTAAGAGGGGGGGGGGTGAATCAGTATGGACAAAAATACAGTCCTAAACCGGTTTGATAGCAAACACTTCAACTGACTGGAACACAGTGACATCGGTTTGAAACAAAGTGCAATTGGTAAAGCTAAGAATGTCTAAGACAAGCATTAACCAGTTACTCACTTAGCTTTTCACTCAACTGAAGACCACACTACCATTTCACCCTTATGCATAAATAGGTAATCTATCATAAGATCATAATAATAGCTAGTTCAACGTGTTTTATTGACAAGCATAAAACATAGAACCATCATATGCTTGATAGACAATAACAAAGCATCACAAGATAAAAGCATCACACATGACACACATATTTTTCACGTGGAAACCCAACTGAAAAAAACCACGGTGGGGATGAATACCCACAAGCTATTTTTGAACTCTTTAGAAGTCCACTCTATTAGGAGCCTTGTCTAGTTAGAGACATTACAATAGGTTCTGCGAGGAACCAATCCTATTAGAGATCACCCAGTTAAGGGATGGATAAAATACCAGGTTAAGGGTTAAACCCTTTTAAAGATTACCTTGTTAGAGGATTTCAAGAACTCAATAGCTAAAGGATTTTGAACTTAGTAGCTTTGAATTACCCTGTTAAAGGATTTACAGCAAGTCGGTTAAGGCTACCCCGTTAAGGGATTTTCCAACTGTTGAGGTGGTTAGAGATCAACAGGTATTACAATGATCTGGTAACAACACTCAATGCTAATGTAGATCTGCTTAAGCTCCTCTTCACCTTCTACACTTACACTCTGCAGGTATCACTTCTCTCCTTTTGGTCTGGCAAGAATCACGTATCCCTTCTCTTGGATACACACACACAACTTTTGCCAACAACCTCAGATAGAGACACAACATCGACCTTATAGGAAAATAGATACATCAGTAGCATAAACCCTAAACCCTAAACCTGTTAGGTTAAAGAATTCAAATGGTTCAATCCTGACCATTGAGCATACTGCATTAAATGCAGCAGTTCTTGATCCAATATCAAGACATTCTCCATCGTCCATTTCCACCGATTTTATGGCGGCTGATAACCCATCACACGTTATCACCATTTTACAGACTTCACACATTCCTGAGGTAGATAAGAACAATCTCCTTCATGCAAGATCCTTCATGTGCACAAGGCTGACGTGGCAACATGATCTGTTCTTCGTTACAATGCTAAAGAATAACACAAAGTCACTGGTTGAGCCACACAGGATTGAAGCACTTCAACTAGAAACCCTGAAGTTGAAACTACCAACCAGTAGTCATACAATACTTCCATATGTTGGTTCCCATAACTATATGCCAATTCATCATGAACAAGCACACCGCTTCACTTTGGCACAAATACCAGTTCATAGTGTTCTACCGGTTCTCTCATATGTCAATTCTCACTTCTTCAGCATATTGACATCAATGACAACATACAATGTCATTATGTCCTCATACCTATTCACATAATTCCAACAACATGGAATACACCACTATAACAACTTATGATGATTGTCCTAAATTGTGTCGTAGGTAGTCACATAGAGATGCCTACCTAATCTTGCTCCTTTCTCCATACAAAAATGTTTCCACTACAAAAAACCATGAAAAAACTAAAGTACAGAGGCTTATCCTACATCCCTCCAAAGGAAGAGTCTTCTAATGGGATAGAATGCAAGATAAAGCCATTTTTGTTCAAAACCCTCTTGAAACCCTCCATTTCCGGGTTAAAGTCAGAAGAATGGAGGGTTCTCTCTACTCCAGAATACTTAAGACCTCAGACAACCACCAAAAGAAAACTATTTCATCTCTCTACCTAATCCATGGATGATGGGGTTCAAATCAATCCATATAGACACATGCAACTCCTACAAACTCAAGATTTCTGGGAAAACTGAAGTATTTTGTGTATTATTGCTTCACAAACTCCAATTACAACAGAAGTTGTTGGCATTTTTGACAATTATGTTGTGATTGTCATTGATGGACACACACTTTCATTGAGATCACTTTTATATGTATGAGTTATGCTCAACTGGCAATTGTTCCCAACCGGTATGATGCATTATAGTCCTTAGACTATTGGTGTTTTGCAGAAAGTGTTTATTGGTCTGAAGCAGTATGTTGACCCCAAGCAGTTTGAGGATCTCAAGTGGTATGAAGGATCAAAGTGGAAAAACACATATTTCCCAATCTTCATTTTTGTCAAACCAACAACCGGTATTTTGTATGAACCGGTAATACTCTTTGATGAGTTACGAACCGACATTTTGTGATGAGTTACCATCCACCGATTATTTGACGGTGCCGACACTTTAAAAGTTCTTTTTGTGTCATGTTACAAAATATATCTAGATGCATTGAACCTAGGAAATTGTATTGTAATCCTATTGGACCGACATGAAATCAGATTCCTTTATAAGGACATCATGTCTAGGGTTTTATGTTGTTGGTAGGGTTTAAGGTGGTTGATGAGTTAGAGAGAGTGTGAATGTGTTGAAGACTGAAGTAATGCTGGAATGCATTAGGAATGAGCTATCAAGGATCTAACCAAGCAATCTATGCTATTTGCTAGATTACTCACATCTTCGACAAGTTTGAAGCCCTTAACCGAGTAGGCCCAAAAGCCTTTTGTAAATCCTCTAACAAGGTGGTTCACATCTGTGGATCTAAAATCCTCTAGAAAGGTAGACCTTAACTGTACTCATCTCCTAATAGAGAATGAGATTCCTAAAAGGATCTGTTCTAGTAAAAATCATTGTATGACCTTAACCAGTTTGGTTCCTATTCTACAGATAGTTACTTGTGAGTTCCATCTCACCGTGGTTTTTCCCATTTGGGTTTCCACATCAAAATCTCTTATGTTATGGTGTTTGTGCTTCTGTGGGTGAATACATTATTTTCTATTTGGTTTGCATGTGTGCTATTCGGTTAGTCTACTAAACTATTTTATTGGTTTACTATTAGTCTAGTAAAGTGTTTCAGTACATCAATTTTTGGCATACTAATTCACCCCCCCCCTTAGTATTCATCAACAACAACCTTGGGAATCATGTCCACAAGGATTATAAAACTCTCCAATGGTTTCCCACTGAACTTGGAGTAGGTTGGACCCGTTTAAAGGCTTCCCCCAATCGATTTTCAAAAAATTGCACTTTCGCACTCAAAAGTTGCATTTTTGCAATTTTGCACAAAAAGTGTTCATATAGGCTAAGGTTGGAATCCACATAAATGTCTAAAAACACACATGAAACATGTCTAAAAACCTATCAAACACAAATCTAGACCATCTATTACCCCTATTGACCACATTGTCCCAATTGGCTTCTCAAATTGCCTAATTGGTGACATGAGCTTACATGGTGGGATTTATTTGCATACATGAAACACAAGAAACTCTTAAGACACCCTAATGATCCTAATATTCATCCTTAGGGTCATGAATAGTTTTTTTATGAGGTTATCCTACACCATACTCCTTGGAAGAAGAGGTCTCAAACCCACTTGAGATCAAAGTTTGTAAATCTGCACCATGATTGGATATTTGGTCACTTCTCATCCAAACTACCTCAGAGTCTGGTTTGTCTTTCCAAGCCACTAAGTACTCAATGTACTCCTTTTTCCTTGTCTTCTTTATGACTCTAGTGTCTAGCACTTTTCTTAACTAAGGTGATTCATGGCTTGGAATGTCATTGTCTGGTGCAACCTCCATTGGTTCCTCCCCTTCATTTTCACTACCTTTGAAAAGTGTAAGATCACACACATTAAAAATGGGTGATAATCCCAGATCAGGAGCAAGTTGGATCTCATAGACATTTTGTCCACACTTATTCAATATCTCACATGGTCCAATCTTCCACTACATGAGGTTGGTGTATTTGCCTTTTGGGAGTCTCTCCTTCTTTAAATGTACCCATACCAGATCCCCAACACTAAACTATACATCTATCTTCTTCTTATCAGCATGAGCCTTATACTTCACTACAGATTGTTGGAGATGAGACTTGACTTGATCATGCACCTCTTTGATGGCTAACACAAAAGATTCACCATCTGCACTAATGGGCTCTTCTTTTGGTACATGTTTTAACTCCAACACTCCCCTTGGGTGGATGCCATATACAATCTAGAAAGGAGACTTCCCAGTACTCCTATTTATGGTGTCATTGTATGAGAATTCTACCTGTGACAAAATATTGTCCCACTACTCTCCATGTTTCCCTATCAAACACCTTAATAGGTTTCCCAATGACCTATTGACAACTTCAGTTTTCCCATCCATTTGAGGATGATAGGTTGGTGAAAAAGCTAGGTTAGTCCCCAACTTCTTCCAAAGGGTCCTTCAAAAGTGACCTATGAACTTCACATCTTTATCTGGAAAAATGTTTAGGGGCAACCCATGTATCTAGACTATCTCTTTGAAGAATAGGTCTGCAACACATGATGCATCACAAGAGGTCTTACATGGCAAGAAATGAGCCATTTTACTAAACTTGTTCACCACTACAAAGACACTATCAAATCCTCTCCTTGTCCTAGGCAAACCCAACACAAAGTCCATACTTATGCTCTCCCATGGCCTAGAAGGGATGGGTAAGGGCTGATACAAACCTGCATTTGTAGACTTCCCCTTGGCTTTCTGACATATGACACATGTCTCCACAAACTTTCTTACATATACCTGCAATTTAGGCCAAAAATAATGTTTCTTCACAAGGTCTAGGGTCTTGTCAAGGCCAAAATGACCTGCCATAGCTCCACAATGCTTCTCCCTAATAATATTCAACCTCATGGAACACTTAGGAATACACAACTACACTCCCTTGAGCAAAAATCTATCTTGTATCAGGATTTTAGAAAACTAAATATGGTATCTCTCACCAAAGGTTTCACATACCTTGTATATCTCTCCAAAGTCTTCATCAACATCATACATACTCTTCAAGGAATCAATACCAACACTCTCCATCTTTATTTGGTTGATAGTCAAGACCCTCCTGCTCAAAGCATCTGCAACTTTGTTCTTGACTCTCTTCTTGTGTTTGAGGGTGAATGTGAAGGTTTGCATGGTCTCTACCCACTTCATGTGCCAATGGTTTAGCTTCTCTTGGCTATTTATGAAACTAAGTTCCTGATTATCAATAAAAACTATGAACTCCGTAGGGAATAAATAGTGCCTCCACTTCTTCAAGGACTGTACTAAAGCATACATCTCCAAGTCATAAGATGAGTACCTCTTCTTGGCATCATTTAGCTTTTCATTGAAAAAATAAATAGGCCTTCCTTCCTGACTGGGAGCTGCTCCAATAGCCATGTGGCTTGCATAAAATTCCACCTAAAATATATTGTTGAAGTCTAGTAAGGCAAGCACTGGCTGTTCTGCAACCTTCTTCTTCAATGTTTCAACTAAATCATATGCCTCTTTGGTCAAACTAAACCTGCACTTTTTTCCTCCCTTTATGGCATCAAACATGGGTGCACAAACATGACTAAATCCTCTTGTGAACTTCCTATAAAAATTTGCTAAACCATGTGTAAAGCGGAAAATCGTGGTCGAACCCTAGTTGGTCTCCCCTCTTCTAACTCCGAGGAGAGAGAAGGGAGGTTCGCTAGGATTCGATGGGTTTTCACTTAGGGGGAAGAATTTACATTCAAAAGAGGGGTTGAAACTCATAAGATCCAATCCCACACAATGTAAGGTTGGATGCTAAATGAATTTCAAGGGTTAGGAAAGCAAGGCTACCCTCTTTTGTAAAGAATGTTGATTAAGGAAATTAAGCTAAGGATGCATAGAAAGTCATAAAGATTCACTTATAAACTGAGTTTAGGTTATAGGATGAAGCTGCGGACCTGGAATTAGCAGTAAAATGTCGATACGGCGCTGTCCTGCAAATTTGAGCAAAAGTTGTCGGGACGATGGTGCCCGGCGCCACGGTCCCCCAAAAAATCCGCGAAACGAAGGGGGATCTATTCGTCTCTGCACAAGGATTCCAGATCTTCAATTTCAGCCGTGTACCTGCAACCTACACACAGAAAAAGCGAAGATGATTGGGGGGTTAGGGATTAGGGGTTTGCCTTTAGGTCAAACCCCGGTTTTGGAATTAACCAAGAAATGAGCAAGTGCTGTAAATGTAAATGACTGTAATGTAAAACAAGTACTAATACCTTGTTCTAAGGATGTTTATATCCTTATGTGCAAAGGTTTAGATGTTGTATGTTGTATGTGTAACATGTAATAAGTGATCTCCTCTTCAATGGTTGAATCCTTGTCTTGAATGCAACACTTAGCCTTGAATGGAGACTTGGAATGATCAATTGGTTGAATGCTTGAATATAATTTCCATGCCTTTTTCCCTCATATCGAATGAAAGAAGAAAATGTAGTTTATATACTTGTCATTTAGGGCTGATAGACTGATTTTCCCGACCTTAGGCCGACCAGGGAAGTATATTTCCAAATTGCAATAAAAAAGACCCGATATCACTTAGGAAACCGGGCCCAAAATAGGACCCAGGGACCAGGGCGCTGGGCGCTCTGGTCCCACCTCCCGGGACATCAGGGTGCAAGGAGGTTCAGGCCAGGGTGCTTGAAAAATGCAGTTTTCAGTGTCGTGAGCGAGTTTTGGGGTCCCCATTCAGGTTGCGTGTTGCGTCGCCATCGTGAAGACCGAAATGCAGTCGAAATTGCAAGTGTCGCAATTTTAGGACGCTACATTTAGCCCCCACTTTAGCGGGAGTATGTATGCTCATACTTCCGGTAAAGTACAAGGAAACAACGTTGAAAGACTTTCACCACGTCAAGGAGGCAAGACACACCAAGCCCCCAATGGACTAAGGATCTTACGACTTTGATTGATAAAGTAAAAGGGAAGATCACGAGGGAGAACCATGACTGTCAGTAGTAAGGTTCCCTCACTATGAGTCATGCAAGAGAAATACCGAAAATATTCAAGACAAAGCTAAGTTTGCCAAGAAATTTTCAAGTATCTTTGAAAGGATAGACAGGGTGTATGCCCCCCTACGTTAAAGCGATCGCACACGCCTCAACGGGGGTGATTGTTTTAACGTAGTGATACACATAAGAAATAAGAAAGGAGCACGTTATCCCAAAGATTTAGCCCCCAAGTGTGAGATAAACCCAAGGATAATAGACACAAAACACAAAGCACGAGGTGACTTCACTTTCCTCGGGGTCAGTATGCTGTATGATAAGTCATGTATATATCATATGGATGTATGCATAATTGTTCTTCATTCCCCAATCAAGGAAGGTCACCTAGAAGAAGGGAACACATGTGTCTTTTGAGTCAACATGAGAGAGATCGAGAGATCTCAATGCTTTGCATCGTCCTCAAGTAGACAACACTAAGGATGACAAATAGAAGAATGAGAATAACATATAGAAGAAGTAACAAAAGACAGGGGGAGAGAGTCTGCTATGCTAATGTAACTAGTCTAGCATGTCATCTACCCCCCGATCTTGCTGATCAATGTTTCGGGAAGGCAGGGAACACGCTAGAGGAGGAACATCCAACACAGCAGATGGAGCTATCACAAGATCCAAACAAGGGCTATGTTCATGTTCCGAGCCACATTGTTCTTGTCTAGGAGCTAGGATAAGTGCTTTAGAAAATTCATTAGATAAATGGTTATCAACATCAACAAGTTCATATTCACTGTCAGAAGCAAGAGGAGTAGCATTTTCATCATGAATAACATTTTCATCTATATCATCATCAAGATTTATAAAAATAGGATCTTTAACTCGCACAGGATCAAGACCATCATGCATCTTATGTTTAGGAGATTTAGGCTCAATATCCGGCTGAGGGGAAAATGGAATAATGCTTGTTGAAGGTGTTTTTGGAGATTGTAAAGTTTGAGAAGCAGCTGCTTGAGCCCTAAGACGACGCTTTCGTCGGCGTTCCCGTGCAGAACGATTACGTCTAGTCTTAGTAGGAAGTGGAGAAGACTGAGGAGGAGGAATGTTCTCATCCTTAGCACTTGGGTGTTTAGGTTGTGGTCTCTTAGGCTAGATAATAGGAGAAGAAGAAGGTCTCTTCTCTCTATAGAAGGCAGGAGGAGGAACTGCTCCATATAAAGGAGGAGTTTTTGGTTTAGGAAGAAGACCAAGTCCATCATGACGAGGAGGTCTAGGTCTATTTTTAGAAGATTTATTAGGCATAGACATAGTCGCATCCATAGGGATGGGTTGGGAATCTTCTTGGGGAAAGACATTAGTTTTATCTTTCAAAGGAAGAACTTCCTTCTCAAGAATGATAGGAATATCAAGTTTAGGTGCTCTAGGTTCACTTAGAGATAGGATCATATCTGTTTTCCACTTTTGATAAGATTTGAAAAGATGATCACTTCGCGGAGGAAGAGATTGGAATTGTTTAGGCCAAAAGTAATCAAGAGGAACACTAGAGGTTCTTTCAGTTGGTTTAAAGAGACTATGATTGACAGTAACAACTTCACCATTATGGGGAAATTTCAAACACTTATGAATAGGAGAAGCAATAGCTTTCATGGAAGATAGCCAAGGATAACCAAGCTTCACACGAAATTGTTCGGAAGAAGGAATAATAGCAAAGTTCACATCAAGGGATTTGTTATGGACCTCAATAGGCAATGTAATAGAACCAATTGCAGGAGAAGAAAATGCATCAAATAATTTCACAATCACATCTGTTTTGTCATAGATCACTTGATTCAATTGCAAAGTAAAAAGAAATTCTTCAGTAATAACATTAACCATGCCCGAAGGATCAATAAGCACTCCACGGCAAGGCATATTCTTGACTTTTGCAACTATGTATAAAGGACCATCAGGTGCCCTAATGGTTTCGCTAGAATCAAATGTGATGGAAGGTTCTTTAGGTTTTTCTTGTTGCTCTACAAAGTTAATCACATTCGGAGTCATAGACACAAGACCATCAGATGAAAGAGAGGAATCATTAGCCTCAATTGCATTAGAGGTATGAGAAGGCAATGGATCAGTGAAAATCTGAAGATTTTGATTAGGAGGAGCTACAGATGTGTTGCCTTTATCATTCACTCCAGAAACAGAAATAGTATTATTATCAATCAAATCTTGAATTTTACCCTTTAGAGAAAAACATTTTTCAGTATCATGCCCAGGCTAACGATGAAAGTGACAAAAAGCTTTGTGATCAAAATAAGGTGAAGTAATCTTTGCAGGATCAATTTGTCTTATAGGAGGAAGGGTAAGCACATTTTGTTCCAATAACTTATTCATAATATCATGCAATGATTCATTCAAAGGAGTATACTTTCTTTCTTTCCTGAAAAATTTAGAAATAGGAGGCACACCTGATGCTGCATTCACATTGTTGTTGATGATGTTTTCATTGAATTTGATAGAATCTCTGTTCGGTTTAAACTTCCCAAATGGTTGTTGACTGCTATCACCCTTATCACTCGGAGCCATAGGATGTGATTGTTCCATTTGACTCACAGTCAGTTGATAATTGTGAAGAGTGGCGCACAACTGTTGGAAAGAAGTAAACTCAGAAAACAAGAGTTTGTCTCGAATATCTTTTTGCAAATTAGAAATAAAGATTCTTTGAATATCATTATCAGGCACTGGAAAAGAAATTTGAGCATACAAATGCTTATATCTATCAATGAAATCAGTCACTTTTTCTTTAACACCTTGTTTACAATGCATTAAATCAATCAAAGTAACTTTAGGACTTATATTGTTTTGAAATTGTTGAATGAAAGCATTTGCAAGTTGTTCGAAAGAAGTAATAGAATAAGAAGGCAACGAGAAATACCATTGTAGGGCTTTGTCTCTTAATGTTCTAGTAAATAGTTTTGCAAGCAACCTTTGGTCATAAGCAAAATCAGTACATATTGTTTGAAAAGTCTTAACATGTGTTAGAGGATCTCCTTTACCATTATAAAGTTCCAAATGCGGGATTTCAACATGCTTAGGAGGAATAGCTCGAACAATGTCAAGAGAAAGTGGGCTCGCAACATCAAATGTGGGCACACTAAACTTAGATTGATTCATAGAAGCAATTTGTTGCTGTAAAGAAGAGACAGTTTGTGCAAGATTATTAATGGTAGCTTCAGTCGAAGAGTTCATATTAGGTGTGTTAGATTGAGATGGAGGTGTGATGTTATTGAAAGATGGTAAAGAGTAAGGTGGTGGGACCCTATGATAGTCAACCATAGGGGATGATTGGATAGGAGGAACACTACAAGGAGGAATGGAATGGTTAAATGAATTGCCCCCTTGCGTCATGTTCATTTGTGAAGATGTAATAGGAACACTTATTGAAGGAATGAATGAAGAAGTCGGATTGAATGAAGGAATAGGGTTAATTGAAGAAGGAGGATTGCCCCCATGACTGGTAATCATAGGAGGAATGTCTTGTATAGAAGTAGCCATGATGTTTGATGTAAAGGTAGGTATACTAGCAATAGAAGTAGTCAAAGGAATAGAATGATTGTCTTGTGTAGGAGGTTGTGTATAACCTAAAGATTCAGCACAACTCTTCATAGGCATCACGTTCGAATTCACAATGTGTGCGATACCACGTAAAACATCAATTCCATTCTTATCACTTTGAAGCATACGTTTTAGACCCTTAATTAAAGGAAGAGCTTGACTATCGGGATACTCATGAGACATCCATTGGTGAAAATCGTCAAATTGGTTATCCAATTTGGAAAGTTGTTCAACAGAAACTTCATGGGGAGCTTCTCCATCATTAGGAGGATTAGAGGAATTACCCATGTCCTCGTTAAAAAGACTACTCAAATTAGGTTCCATCTCCTCAGTAGTTAAACTTCGGAAAGACTTAATTCTACGGCTTCGTCTAACGGGAATAGTGTAAGTAGGGCTTATTGTTGTAAAACTCATCCACTAGAGAGAGAGAGAAGATTTTGATTTTAGAGGTAGCGATTTTCAGTAAAACCAGCCAATCTTCTAGATTTAAGCTGTTAAATGCAATCACAACAGTCTCCCGAAATTTCAGAAAAAATGTTTGGGACCGTGGCGCTCGGAGTGCAACACGGTCCTTGCAACTTTTTTTGAAATTTGCAGGGATGAAAGGTATGATGATTTTAGAGCTAATCTGAAAAAATTGAGGGATTTTACGATCTGTAGATAGGCCAAATTAAAGTTGCAAATTCAAAATTGAACCCTATCAAGATTGTCGAAAAATGCAAAATTTGAATTTTGAAAAAGAGAGGGAGACTGAAATTTTGAATTTTATGATTTTAGAGGGAATGTCAAGAGCAATGCAAATTTTGAAATTTAAAAATTGATTCAATTTCACGCAAAATTCAATTTTGAAAGCGGAAATCAAAGTTGTTGTAATTAGGCACTTAATTTCAAAAGTCACAAAATGCAAATATTTGAATAAAGCACTGAAATTTCGAATGAATGCAAATACAATTTTCAGATCTAAGACAGTAAGAACACAATTTTGACACAAAATTTTAGTTTCGATAATTTTTGAATGATTAGGAGCCTTAGACCAAGCAATCACAAGACCAACTTTGACTGTAATTTTGAAAGTGTTATAATTGACAAAATCAGCCAAAATTCTGGATTTTAGCAGGAAAATACAGCAAGATCTCGCTCCCGAAATTTTGGAAAAAATGTCGGGGACGATGGCGCTCGGAGTGCAACACGGTCCTCGCAACTTTTTTCCAAATTTTCAGGGATGAAAGATATTGTGATTTTATTGCGGAATCCAAAGTTACAGCTGATTTGGAGATGTTTTGATCGGTCAAATTGTCGGACAAAGGTTGAATCAAGAGGGTTTCAAAAATTAGGGTTTTGACTTTTAACCACTTAATCTTCAGAATTAAAGCACAAATATGAATTGATAATTTGTAATAGAAGGACAGATCTGAAACAAGCATTAACATTTAGACATTTCGCAAGTTTAATTACTAAAAAGAAATTTTAGGGTTTTAATGCAATCACCTCTAAAACTTTGCAAAAGATCAAACATGGAAATGTAATCAATTTTTTTAGATCTAAGCATGAAAAATTAGAAAGGATGTTCACGTCGGGTTCACCAAAATGTAAAGCGGAAAATCGCGGTCGAACCCTAGTTGGTCTCCCCTCTTCTAACTCCGAGGAGAGAGAAGGGAGGTTCGCTAGGATTCGATGGGTTTTCACTTAGGGGGAAGACTTTACATTCAAAAGAGGGGTTGAAACTCATAAGATCCAATCCCACACAATGTAAGGTTGGATGCTAAATGAATTTCAAGGGTTAGGAAAGCAAGGCTACCCTCTTTTGTAAAGAATGTTGATTAAGGAAATTAAGCTAAGGATGCATAGAAAGTCATAAAGATTCACTTATAAACTGAGTTTAGGTTATAGGATGAAGCTGCGGACTTGGAATTAGCAGTAAAATGTCGATACGGCACTGTCCTGCAAATTTGAGCAAAAGTTGTCGGGACGATGGCGCCTGGCGCCACGGTCCCCCGAAAAATCCGCGAAACGAAGGGGGATCTGTTCGTCTCTGCACAAGGATTCCAGATCTTCAATTTCAGCCGCGTACCTGCAACCTACACACAGAAAAAGTGAAGACGATTGGGGGGTTAGGGATTAGGGGTTTGCCTTTAGGTCAAACCCCGGTTTTGGAATTAACCAAGAAATGAGCAAGTGTTGTAAATGTAAATGACTGTAATGTAAAACAAGTACTAATACCTTGTTCTAAGGATGTTTATATCCTTATGTGCAAAGGTTTAGATGTTGTATGTTGTATGTGTAACATGTAATAAGTGATCTCCTCTTCAATGGTTGAATCCTTGTCTTGAATGCAACACTTAGCCTTGAATGGAGACTTGGAATGATCAATTGCTTGAATGCTTGAATGTTTGAATGCTTGAATATAATTTCCACGCCTTTTTCCCTCATATTGAATGAAAGAAGAAAATGTAGTTTATATACTTGTCATTTAGGGCTGATAGACTGATTTTCCCAACCTTAGGCCGACTAGGGAAGTATATTTCCAAATTGCAATCAAAAAGACCCGATATCACTTAGGAAACCGGGCCCAAAATAGGACCCAGGGACCAGGGCGCTGGGCGCCATGGTCCTGGAGGACCAGGGCGCCGGGCGCCCTGGTCCTGAGGGACCAGGGTGCTTGGCGCTCTGGTCCCACCTCCCGGGACATCAGGGTGCAAGGAGGTTCAGGCCAGGGTGCTTGAAAAATGCTATTTTCAGTGTCGTGAGCGAGTTTTGGGGTCCCCATTTAGGTTGCGTGTTGCGTCGCCATCGTGAAGACCGAAATGTAGTCAAAATTGCAAGTGTCGCAATTTTAGGACGCTACACCATGGAAGCTTCGGACATCATTCGTAGTTCAAGACACTATAGCACTCACCTTCTCTTGGTCCATTTTAGCCTCACCTTGTGAGATTACAAAACCCAAGTAGATGATCTCCTCCTGCATGAACAAACGCTTATCCAAATTGATCATTAGTTTCTCTTCATGTAACCTCCTGAGAACCATATCTATGTGTTTGAGGTGCTCTTCCCTTGTGTGACTAAAGATCAAGATATGATATAGGTATACTATGACAAATTTTCCTATGAATTCCACCAAGACTTCATTCATCAACCTCATAAAGGTACTAGGGGCATTGGACAACCCAAATGGCATGACTTTCCATTCATACAACCCTTCATTGGTTTTAAAAGTTGTTTTCCATTCATCCCCTAGCCTTATTCTAATATGATGGTATCCACTTTTGTAAAATACTTAGCACTCCCTAAGCAATCAAGTAAATCCTCTATTCTAGGGATTGGGAACCTATACCTTATGGTTATCTTGTTGATGGCTCTTGAGTCTGTAAAAAGCCTCCAAGTGCCTTCTTTCTTGGGTGGAAGGACTCCCTATTTTGCACATGGGCTTAGAATTTTGCCAATCAGTCCTGATTCAAGAAACTCTTCAATCTGCCTTGTCATTTCTGCATTCTTGTCTTGGGTGAGCCTATAGGCTGCTTTGTTTGGGAGGGTAGATCCAGGGATCAGATCTATGCAATGACTGATGTCCCTCATCGGTGGTAGGGACCTAGGAATTCCATGTGAGATGATTCCTTGATGATTATCAAATACTTTTGTACTTTTGTCCTCCTCTCTCTTCTGCAAACTGCTCTTTCCTTGTCACCTTTGGGCTAGGCATGAGGGCATAGAAAATTGTACCTTTCTCTGCAATCTCCTTCATGAACTGTTTTCCTTATACCTTCGGCACCTTTGAATCCTTTCCATTTGATTCCATCTCTTCCTCTATTAGAGGTAATAGTTCTATCACCTTCCCATATTTGGTGATTGAGTAGTTTTTTCTCAACCCATCATGATGAGATTTCAAGTCATACTTCCATGGTCTCCCAAATAAGGGGTGGCATGCATCCATCTTGGCTATGTCAAATAGAAATATATCCTTATAAGAACCAATTTGAAACTCCACCCAAGCCTTCTCTTCCACCATTGCTTGCTGACCTTGGGTGAGCCATGAAACCTTATAGGGGTAATGATGAGGCATCTTTCTAATCTTAAGCTTTTCTACCATCTCAAGTGATACAAATTTTTCAGTGGATCCAGAGTCTATTAGAACCTTGCATACCTTTCCTCCTACCTTGCAAGTGGTTTTGAAAAGATTTCCTTTGTGTAGGCTCCTTCTCAGTTACCTTCATGGTGGTTACTTCTCTCATCATTAGAGCCTCTCCTCTTTCAAGATAGCCATAGCTATCAAGAGCATTGACACTTTGACAATTAGATTCCTACACCAAATTGTTTCTCCTTTCTCTCATGGATCCAAAAGCCTTCTTCGGACACCTATTGGCCATATGCCCTTCTTGGTTGTAGTTGTAACACCTAGGAGGTCCTCTGCCTTGGGATCTTCCTCTAGAGGGTGGTCTTTTACCCCTAAAGCTCCCTCTTGGATTGTAGCCCACTCCTTGGTTGTAACTGCTCTCTCCTCTATTGCCTTCTTGGTTGGAGTCGCCCTAGTCTCCAAAACCATTTCCTGTACCTCTAAAAGGGCCTCTTCCTCCTCTTTGTTGTCTCCCTTTACCTCTGCCATTTTGATCTTGCCTTCTCTTCAACTTCTCCTCCACCTTGAGTGCCAATTGAAAGCACTTTTAGACTATCTCTGGGGTGTGGAGATTCAAGTCTTCTTGGATTGTAAATCTCAGCCCATTGAGATACCTTTCCATATTCTCATCTTCACTCTCTTTCACCTTGGTCCTCACACACAACATCATGAACTCTTGGGTATAGGAACTCACGTCCATCTCCTTTGGTTTCAAATTCTATCTCCTCCTATGCAATTGGATATTGAAGTCCATTGGGACATAGGATTCTTTCACCAAATCCATCATCTTCTTCCATGTAGCCACTCTTCTCTTTCCCTATTTCACCCTCTCATCTTAGATGAAAGTCCACTAAGTCAGTGCAGACCCTTTCATTTTGGATTGGGCCATATTCAGCCTCTGGTGGTCTGGTATGTCTTCACTTTCATAAAAAATGTCCAAGGAGTCTATCCACTCCATCATTATATCAGGCTCCATCTTGCATGCAAATATTGGCAGATCCATCTTCACATCCATTGTTCTCCTCTCCATGGACTTGAGGACACTCATCAAGGGTCTCTAGTTTGTAGGTACCTCTAGCTCTTCCTACATAGGGATATCCTCTTCATCCCCTTCTTTTCCAAAGTCTCTCTCTCCCCTCTCCACTTTGTCCTTCAACCGGTCCATCTTATTTCTCAAGGCCTAATTCTTAGCCCTAACTTCTCTTCTCTTTGCCATCTTCTTCTTCACCAGGACATTCAACTCCACATTGGTCATTCTTGAAGGTGCCTCATGGGATCCTTCTTCTTTCAACATCTTCTCTTCTCCTTCTCTTCCAAAGGACACTCCTTTTCTCTGATACCACTTGATGCAGAGCCCTACCCAAACTCCTAAGGAAAATCCCATACTAGGTTAGGCTAGTGACCCCTCAAATGACTACAAGGGTCCTGCAAGGAAGGACTCCACACCTTGGATGAAACTACACACACATTCACTAGGCTTGGGCCTACTCAAGATGAATAAAAGGCCTTACTTTCTCAAACAATCCTTACCGGTAAGTCCTACTCTTATGTATTTTGGAAATGATCCATTCATGATGTCTAAGAACTATTCCAAACACTGGTTTTGGTTCTGGGCACCAATTCCTTTTACCTTCTTTGGAAATCTACCCCTTAGGCTTGTAGCCCTACTTTGAGATAGAATGAACCTTCACTCAAAAATATTCCACACACTCATACAAAAAAATTATCATTTCACACGCCCTTTTGGAAGTTGTACTGATCCCCAAAATTGTTTGGCTAGATCTACAATTTCAAGGTCTGTTCCCTTCGGAGGCTAAGAGACCTAATAGGGGCAATCAGCCCTATTTTCCAAAGAAACTACCTTTACTAGTACACCAAATGAAAAATAAAATTTTTGGGTATGTGGAGGATAGTGAAAAACCTCTAATTCCAGGGTTGCACACCTAGAATCCACCTCTATGACAACTTATGATGACTGTCCTAAATTGTGTCCTACGTAGTCACATAGAGATGCCTACCTAATCTTGCTCCTTTCTCCACACAAAAAGGTTTCCCTACAAAAAACCAAGAAAAAAATAAATTATAGAGGCTTATCCTACATCCCTCTAAAGGAAGAGTCTTCTAATGCAATAGAATGTGTAAGATAAAGCCATTTTTCTTCAAAACCCTCTCCAAACCCTCAATTTCTGAGTTGCAATCAGAAGAATGGAGGGTTCTATCTACTCTAGAATAGTTAAGACTTAGACCACCACCAAAAGAAAAATATTTCATCTCTCTACCTACTCCATGAATGGTGGGGTTCAAATCAATTCGTACAGGCATGTGCAACTCCTGCAAACTCAGGATTTCTGAGAAAACTGAAGTATTTTGTGTATTATTGCTTCACAAACTCCAATTACAACACCAACAACCTTGGGAATCATGTCCAGAAGGATTATACAACTTTCCAATGGTTTCTCACTGAACTTGGAGTAGGTTGGAGCCATTGAAAGGCTTCCCCCAATTGGTTTTCAAAATGTTGCTCTTTTGCACTCAAAAATTGCATTTTTGCAATTTTGCACAAAAAGTTGTCATATAAACTAAGCTTGGAATCCACATACATGGATCAACCAAACACACACGAAGCATGTCTGAAAACCTATCAAACACAAATCTAGACCATCTATTACCCCTATTGACCACATTGTCATTATTCACTTCTGAAATTGCCTAATTGGTGGCATGGGCTTACATGGTGGGGTTTATTTGCATACATGAAACACAACACACTCTTAAAATACCCTAATGATCCTAATCTTTATCCTTAGGGTCATTAATATCTTGTTGATGAGGTGTTCCTATACCAAATTCAAATAAACAATATCGAATAAATTATAACAAAACATTTGCACCTATCACAAGACTTGATATAGTTTGAATTGTATTAGCTATAGTAGCCAAAACAAGTGGAAGGTTTACCAAATGGACATCAAATTAGTATTATTAAATGGTTTTCTAAAAGAAGTAGTTTATGTTAGAATTAGAGATCACTATGAGGGGGGAGTGAACCCATGATCTATCAAAAATCAAATCCACAAACTTATTCTTTATCCATTGGTTAGCAATGCATAACATAAAAGAACATAAACAAGTAAGAAATAAACCACAAATCCACAATATGTGAATTTTTACATGGAAAATCCGAAAGGGAAAAACCATGGTGGGGCTAGGACGCACAATATTTATATACTATGGCGAGGAGTACATAAATATTACATAGATGGGGAATGCACTTGCATTCAAGCTCTCTACCTAGAGCTCACTACTCAATTACAATGAACTGGAGGGCTACAACCTTTAGAGTCTCACTGACTTACAATTTGATTACATTGAGAAAATAAAATGAAATGAACTTTGAGATAGCATCTGATAATGCATGAATAAGTTCTGATTAATCACAAGATCTATGCCTGTCCTCGCTCTCAAAATACTTTTTTTATGTTTGAATCAACTATCAGATTATATATAAGCCAAATGCACATGTGAAACTGCACTCAATCACACCAAAATGGATCACCACAATAGTATTACCATAAAAACCAATTTCCAATTCGATCATATATCTGTTCATATTAAAAAATAATCTCCTTCAGGTTGGCTTCAAGAAGTGTAACCTGTAGCTTCAAGTCAGCTTCAATCATGAACAAAACATACCATCAGACGAAAAGAATATAGTCACACACTTCCTAAGAATCTTTCCATTCATCGAGATCACAAAATCAATCACCAAAATCACTGCAATCATCGAAAATCTTTCTGGACCAAAATATCACTAAGATAGCCTTGAATTACCGATTAACTCTTGTTTCCAGATAAGATGAATCATGATCACCAGGTCAAATCACCAAGAAGGGGTGCCATCAATGACAACCCTAAACAATAAATCAATCATTGGAAATCACTGGATGAGAGTTAATTTCCAACAATCTCCCCCTTAAGCATTCATGGAAACACTTGTGAAAAGTTACTAAGTGTTGAAGCCTATGAAACCTGTACACTGAATGAAAAAGAATGAAATAATTCTAAGGCTATCCCTTAGATCAATAACCCAAATATCTGCATCACTAAACTATACACAATCAACCTATACTTTTTTCACCTTATCTCTCCCCCTTTGAAAACAATGCCAAAGATGGGGTGTGCATCAAAATTTCTTGTACATATTGTAGACGTCTAAAAATGGTCAACGCTTGTGGAGTCGTACTTTAACATTTGTGCATTGCCTTATTTTAGGGTTTTTGCATCGCATGAACATTTCTCCTATGTCACACACTTGGTCTTTATCATTTGCGAGCATCGAGTCCTTCTTCTGCATTCTTCATTTGTCTCATTTTCGAATTTGGTCTTGTTGATAACAATCTTCAGTCATGCTTTTGGTCGATCTTATCCTGTCGCATCAATATGTGTGCTCATTTGTCATCATTTTGGACATTGCCAATCCTAATTAGGGTTTTGTCCTCTTTTCAATCTTGTTGTTTTGCGATAAATTTGTCATCGATCATTGTCCTCTTTTCAATCTTATCATTTTGCAATCTATTTTGTCATCGATCATTGTCATTTTTGTCATTTTGCGGTCGATTTGTCATCAATCGTCGTCTTTCTCAATCATGTCAATTTGGATCAATTATTCATTGTTCCTCACCAATTGGCACATTTATCAATCAAATCATTTATTAGCATTGGTCTTTTATCAAATCAAAATCATGATCAAATCGATCCTTCAATCAGGACCTAATTGTCATTCTTGCATTTTCTAATTCATCTTCTAGGGTTTCATGATTTATTCATTTAACCTTGTTTGTCATTTCTCCCTCTAGGTTAAGTAATTTATTTATTTATCCTAAGTCTTCTTGTCACAATTAAATGTTTATTTAATTGGCTAACTAATTCCTTCCTTTTTTGTGAATTAAGTTATAAATGAAAAATTGTTAATTAATTCACTTAATTCCTAATTTCCTCATTTTCTAATTTTTCTAATTCTTAATTTCCTCATTTTCTAATTTCCTAATTTCTAATTCATCTAATTTCAATTCTCTCCTATTTTTCTCCTAATTTCATGGGAATGACATAGCAATTTGTCATAATTTGTCATAATTGATAATCAATCAATCCTTGCATAGCAATTTGTCACATTTTGTCATAATTGACAATCAATCAATCTTGCATAGAAAGTGCAAATTTGTCATAATTTGTCATATTTGTCATTATTGATTTGCAATTTCCATTCGAATCTCTTCATGCTAATTCCATCTTTTCTCCAATTTGCCTATAAATTGGATGAATTTCTTCAATCAAGATCACTACCTGGTCGAATCAATCATGCTTCGAGTATTCTTGCACTACAATCTTGTCTACTTTCTTTCACATCATGCTTATGCACTAGTAGGTGAGATCCACAAGCAAATCTAATTTAAGGAGAAAGGACAATGGAGCCACATCAAGGAGACATCCAAGTTTGCAATGGTTTGCATTTGAATTGATGTCTTGTTTTCATGTTTTTATTGAGTGTTTTTAGGATTGATCATTGCATTTTAGTTTTCGTGATTGAACTAGTCCAATTTGCTATTGCTTTGATGATTTTCACATTTACTACCTACACATATATACACACACACTGGATGATCAAATCTATACATGCTTAAGGACATTTGCATATGCCATATTAAAGAACCCAAGATAGGTGTTCCATCCTACTCGTAACTTCTCCAAAATTGAAACAAAACCATTCAAAACATAAGAATGAAATTCTATAGTTTCAATCTCAGTTGGAGTCTTCTGAGACATACTTTGAATGTCGTCCATTTTATCATACACTAAGATGTCTAAAAGGGGACCAATTAGGTTTCAGAGTTCACTTGATCGCCTAACCATTTTCTCCTTCTCCTTCTCAAAATTCCTAATATGCTCCATAATAGTTAAAATTTGGCCTTCAATACTACTAGTTAAGTTAGTCATAAGTTCATAAGCCTGCGAAATTTGAGCTAACTATCCTCTACAATTATCTATTTTCTTGTCTATTTCAGTAGTAAAATTTGTCAAAACTAGACAATACATAAATCTTACCACATTTTGTTAAGGCCTCATCAATTAGTTTAATTCCTCTTCAAGCTAGGCCTTATCATTGCTGATCATTTGTAAAAAAATTTGAACTTTGGCATCTTTAAATTTCCCCATAACCTCTCGGGTTGATCCCTTGGTCAGAGAATCAAATTGAGAGGATCTGTGATCTTTTGGGTTCTCAAGTTTACCAGATGAGCTAGTATCAACATTGAGTTGTAGTTCTAGAACCACATATTCCAAAATTTTAACTGATTTCTCAATGAGTCTCTTCTCTTTAGATTCTAACTGTGTTAACACCTAACTAGCTTGTGCTTGGAGAGAAACAATAGTAATCATCCTTTCAGCCGGAGACATTTGATTAAAAGGTTTCTCAAAAATGATATTAAATTATGGAAATCTCCCCAGGCTTTGTATTTTTGATTGTCAATAGCCATAAGGATCAAAGTTTCCATTACCTTACCCTTCCCTTTATCTAGTTCCTCTTGTTTTTCTTCTTCCTTTTTCTCAGCCTCAACATGTTCGATTTTGTTTCCTTTAGGTACCTCCTATGCACAGGTGTCACCACTTGGTGCACCAACCTCTACCTCAACTAATTTATCATTCTCTTTAACAGGCTCAACCTCTACAAAATCAAAAATTTATTTCTCTACAACATCCTGAGTGCCCTCATTATTTAAATCATTTACAGGAAGATTCTCTGACTGAGTGGCTTCATCTTGTGAAATAGTTTCTACTAGCCAATTCTTAGTGAGAAAATATCTTCGAAATTGTATTGGTTTCTCTCCTTTTTTCTTCAACTCTTCCATCCATCAGGCTGTTGACTCTGTGCTTGCTCCTGAATTCCTTTTATATTTTTTAACAAAATTAATCTATCAATTTCTTCAATAGTGATACTGGTGCACTGATTAACCAATTCGCTTTCCTTTATTTCTCTATCCATCTAACTTGCAGAATTTCTCCTAGCATCAATTATATTGTACAAATATTTTGGAAGATATTTTCCTAATTCAATCAATGCTTTACTAAATACATCCATGTACAAAACTACAGATTCCTCAATCTGCCTCTTATCCTTATCATCCATATTTTCATAATATACAGAAATGTTCTTCAAATTTTCATTTTTAATAATTTTATTTATTAATTCTTGAGTAGACATGGGAGGAATAATATGATACTTGGTTTGGGAGGTCTCCATCTTATCGGATTCAATTGCCTCATCCAAGTCAGATTTTATCTTCTTTCCTCACTTAGGCTTGCTTGTCAGTACAAGATCAGACTTTGCCTCTTTCTCCTTTAGTCCTTTCTTCTTGGCATCGGATTGAGGTTTCTGGATTACTCTTGCAAACTCTCCTTTCTTTGGGGCCTTGGGAATGTTTGCATCTGACTCAATTTAAAATGCCACTAGAGAAACTTCTACATACTCCCTTTTGGGTTTCTACTTCTTCCTTAGAACACCTTTATCCTTAGTAGATGAACTAGAGGGTTCTGATTCAGTAGGAGGTGTCTTCACCGGAGTGAGAGAAGATCTTGTCACCTTCACTTCAATTGGAGTAGGTGCAATATTTTCTTTCTTTTCCTTTTCAACTGCATCCATTGTAGATCTTGTAGCCCTGTCTTTTTCTCAAGGGTGACCTTCCTCAAAAAATATTTCCTCCATTATCTTAGCAACTTTTCTTTTCCTATCAACTTCGATGAACTTGGTGTGCAGTTCCATGTATTTTTCCTTGTAAGTTTTGAACCTTTCTTCTTTGGAGTCTACCAAAGCATTTAGCAGGTGTTGTGCATAGGCATCCAAAGTGGCTGCATCAACCTCATAGATCATAGGAATCATCTACATTGTTTGGGGATTAAACACCTCCATGAGACATTCATCTTTATTTACCATGAAACAAATTGTCCCCTCATATTTCTTCATAATTTCCTTGAGGATTCTGACCCTCTGCTTCATCTTGTCCTAAAAAGTCTTGAAGAATGCCTATATGCAACATTTTAATTGTCTTTGTTGCCAAGTCTGTCAAGACCCTTCTTTATTTGTTGGGCCATCAATCTGTCAAAAGCCCACTACACTCTACCGGTTCCAGGGATTTGATTCAAAAAGTAAAGTGCCAGACAAATAACCAAGGAAGGTGAAATTTGAAGACATGCTTTTTATCTTGCTTAATTTTCTTCAAATTTATCATCAATTCCTCCAATAGAATACTACAAAAAACATAATGAGCATCTTCCTTAACCATCTGGTAGGCTGCATGAATGGTAGTGTTAGATACAGAATTCGGTCGGTTACATTGATACACCTTATAACCTATAACCATTGCAAAAAACTTAACATCATCTTCCTTGATTGTGTTGATCTTCATTGAACACCCATCAAACTCTGCACCAGTTAACTTTGTGACGGTAGGATTTGTGACTTTTTGTAGGCCTGGCTTGTCACCATTTTGATTCAAACAATTTACCACCCTAATTGCTTCTAAAGTAATCTTGTAGGGTTGGTAAAGCCATATAAACTCAACATGAATTCTCCTCAATACATACCTCACCCTTTCATTTTCATCGAATGATGAAAAGTTCACAAACTCAATGAAATCCTTTCTCTACAGTTGCATAAATTTCATCTTGGGGCTACTGATTTCATCCATCATGTTGTTGGTTTCTTCGTTCTCATAGTGAATATAGGCGTGTACATCATCTACATGCAAAACTCCGTGCAGACTAGAAGAGAAGGCTCCAAACGGGTCGACCTCCATGGATTTGTAGGGGTTCTTCTTGAACACAAGATGAATTTTGTCCTTGACCTCAACAACCACTGAAGTTGCAATGGAAGAAGAAGATGCCATTTGAAATTTTCAAAAAATTGAATGCAGAATGCTCTTTGAAAAATACCTCAACTAACTATCACATGCCCTAAATCACTCGCCAAATTACTTTTATCTCTCTTATTTCCAAGAAGCCTTGATCACCTTGTTCTGCAACTCAAAAACACTATTCATAAAGTGAAGAATAACTCTCGTATTTACCTTTTTATCTTTGCAAACCCTAATTTCACTTTGAAATAAACGCAACTCAGATATCCAACTAGATGCCTTGCACAATTACCGGATGTCAAGATTAGCCATTTGAATTCCAAATATCAACTGGAATTCAATTCCTACCATCTATAATCCATCGACTATAGATCTCATCAAGGGGTACTATAAGATTTGCATGAGTTTGCCTCTCCCTAAGGCCAAAAGCCCTAGTTACCGGATGAAGGCTCTACACTGGGTTTAGGTATAGATCCACCATCTACCTTAGATTCATCCTTCTTTACCCACATCTTCTTATGTTGATCTTTGATTTCATCTACCTTTTCCTTTCCATTTTCATCTGATTTGTTCTTGTCTATCAGAGCACTATTTTGCTTCTACAGTACTTTGCAATGTGACCAGGTTTTTTGCATGCTCTACAAACAACATTATTCTGCATAGGTCTAAAGTTCATCTGATTTGGTATTATCCTACACTGATTAGAGATATGTCCAAAAATTCCACAAGCATATCATCTTTTGTTCATAAACTTATTCATTACTGCTCTACACGTATTTAAATTGTGTCCAAAATTATTGCATGTGAAACACTGACTAGTAAAGGTAGGAACATTATTCATATTGTTCGTCATATTGTTACTGTTCATCATTCCATTATTCATCCTACTTCTGCATTGGCTCTCCATATTAGCAGACTTATTGCAAGTAAAACATCTACCATTGAATTTATGAGCATTAGATTATCTTATCGAAGGATTATTTCTCTTCTTCTGATCAAGTTTTGCATTGCCTTGTCTAGATCTAGAGGATTCACATTTCTCAAATCCTACGCCTCGCATACCCTCTCATCAAGCCTTGCTGAACTAGCCTTGAATTTATCTTTGTATTCATTGGCAGTAGCAAGTTGATCCGTCAAAGTAGCAATATATATTTCAAGCTTTTGACCATTATTCCTTGATTGTGTCAACTTAAGCTTCAATTGATCATTCTCATAGGTAAGCCTAAAATATTCATCGGCTCTTTCCTTCAATGATTGTGCCATATACTTTTCATTCTTCTTTCGATCCTCAATTTTCTTAGTCAACCTCATCAAAATGGATTGTATCTCATTCTTCAAAGCAACATTTTCTCTCTCAAGCTTGTTAACTTCATTAGCTTTGTCCCGATATTCCATGATCTTATCTTCTTTCTCCTTCAACTTGTCCATCAATTCCTTCCTTTTCTCTGTACAGACACTTTCTTGATCCTTCATCTTACTAATGAACTCATCAATAATATTCAAGTTCTTCTTTAGATTATAGATCTCATTTCTAGATGCATCAAGATCCTTAAGTGCCACATTGAGTTGTCTCTAAAAATCAGAAATCACTGAATCAATCTCTTGGATCTTCCTCAAGCAGTTAAGCTTCTTCGTAGGAAATAGGATCTGATACTAATTTTTAGAATTAGAGATCACTAAGGGGAGGTGAATTAGTGATCTACCAAAAATTAAATGCACAAAATTATTCTTTATCCACTGATTAGAAATGCACAACAAAAAAGAACATAAACAAGGAACAAATAAACCACATATCAACAACACCAAAATTTTTACATGGAAACCTAGAAAAGGAAAAGCCACAATGGGGATGGGACCCACAATATTCATATACTATGGCTAAGACTACATAAATATTACATAGATGGGGAATGCACCTACATTTAGGCTCACTTCCTAGAGGTCGCTGCTCCATTAGAATGACCTGAAAGGCTAAAACCTTCAAGAAAATCTTACTGACTTACAATTTGATTACAATGAGAAAATGCAATGAAATGAAGTCTGAGATAGAATTTGATAATGCATAAATGAGTTTCGGTTAAGCACAAGATCTCTGACTATTCTTGCTCTACAAATACTCAATTTTGTCTTAGTCAGCTACTAGATTATCTATAAGCCAAATGTGCACGTGAAATTATGCTCAATCATACCAAAATGGATCACAATAATAGTATTACCAAAAGAAATAATCACGAATTTGATCATATATATCCGGTCATATCCGAAAATAATCTCCTTTAAGTCAGCTTCAAGAAGTGTAACGGGTAGCTTCAAGTTGGCTTCGATCATGAACAAAACATAGCACTAGACCAAAAGAGTATAGTCACATACTTCCTAAGAATCTTTCCATTCAACGCGATAAAAAAATCAATCACCAAAATCATCGCAATCATCAAAAAATCTTTCTAGACCAAAATATCACTGAGATAGCCTTGAATTACCGGTTAACTACCTAACCATTAACTCCTGCTTCCGGATAAGATGAATCACAATCACCAGATCAAATCACTGAGAAGAGTTGTGATCAATGACAACCCTAAACCATAAATAAAGCATTAGAAATCACTGAATGAGAGTCAATTGCCAATAGTTTACATGCAACAACCAATACGATACAAGATAAAAGGATATGAAAACAAGGTATACAAGCTGAAAAGGCACTTTATGTGTCGAAGCAAGCACCAAGAGTATGATATATCAGAATAGATTCATACATGATGAATAATGGATTCAACAAAATCAACAACGAGCCTACACTGTAAAATAAGGACAACAAGCAAGGTCAGATTCTAATTGTTTGTTTATATGTTGATGATTTGATCTTTACATTAAGTTTATCTATTGATGAGTTTAAAATAGAAATGAAAAAGAAACTTGAGATGTCATATTTGGGATTAAAGAGATACTTTCTTGGAATTGAAGTAATATGAAACGATAAAGGAATTTTCATTTGTCAAAGTAAATATGCATAGGATGTAGTAAATAGGTATTGAATGATAAACTATACTCCAACATCAACTCCTATAGCAACAGGGACTAAACTCAATAGAGAAGATCAGGAGTCTAATTTTGATACAACTATATTTAGACAAATTGTTGGAAGTTTAATGTATCTCAATAAAACTAGATCGGATATTTTATATGGAGTTAGTTTAATATCTAGATTCATAGACTCACCTAAGATTTCACATTGGAAAGTTGGAAAAATCATATTGAGGTACATTGTAGGATCTCTGGATTATTGGATATTGTATTCTACAATGGATGATTTTAAGTTGATTGGATATACAGATAGTAAATTTGCAAGGAGTATAGATGATCAAAAAAGCACATTTGGATATGTGTTTCATGTTGGAACAAGAATCATGGCATGGACATCCAAGAAACAATCTATAGTGATAATTTCATCCTTGGAAGTAGAATATGTAGCCTGAACAACAAAATCATGTCAAGCAGTGTAGATGTGAAGAGTATTAATAGATTTAATGCATGATCAAAAGGAGCCAACAACAGTATATTGTAAAAATAAGTCCACTATTGTATTATCAAAAAATCATGTCTTTCATAAAAGGAGAAAACATATCAATATGAGATATCACTTTATTTGAGAATTAGTTAATGAAGGGGAATTCAATCTAGAACATTGTAAATCTAAGAATCAATTAGCAAGAATATTCACAAAGGCTTTAGGTGAAGAGAAATTTGAATATTTAAGAGAAAATTTAGGTATTATGAATATTTATGTAATTAATTGTAAAAATTAGAGGGGAGTGTAAGAAATATCCGGTAATTTCTAGTAGCTTCCAACTCCAATGACCATATTAAATTCTCACACTCCACCGATTTTATTAAAAATCTCCATTTAGAAATGTCAATAAGTAAAGGGAAATTTTAGAGACTATTGTAATTAAGTAAAGGGAAAATATAGAGACTATTGTAAGCAAGTAAAAGGAAATTCTAGAAATTGTTGTATCTTTTTAAGACCTCTATAAAAGGAGGTCAATGTAATTGTTTCAGCAAGTAATAAAAATTTATATATTTTACTATGCAATAGCACTCTATTTTTGTTTCTCTTTCCTATGCCCATTGACATAGTGCTATCAGAGCTTTGTAGTGTTTTTCATCTGTTCTTACTTACATTCAACAATACTATGCTCTCCAATATATGAAAAAACTTAATAAAATTATTCATATAATGATTACATTCGAGTAAGAATGTGAAGAGACAAATATATTGGAGGGAAAATACAGTTATTGTTGGGCTTCAAATCTAACATTATGTTTTTTATTTGAATTTGAGATGTGAAGGGAAAACAAACCTCCTAGAAAAACCATCTGAGATTAGTATGCACATCCATCATCAATCACTAACACACACGACTATTGTATAAAGTGGAATCGGGCACAATTTAGTTCCCATATTAACCCTTAGAGGAAAGTGATTGCAATTTAAGATCTTTCTAGATCAAAATATAGTTTCAGTAGCATGCATACATTTAGATTCAATAACACAAAATCATAAAGAAAAAAAAACCTACACTCCAAAACCAGAGAGCCATTGTACTATCTAACAACAAAATATAGTTACAATAAAATCTTTAGGCTCTAGGCCTTTACACATGGAAATTTACATCCTTCTCCATCTTGGAGAAAATATACTAGCATAACCCCTATAATAATGAACTCTTGTCTTCTCATAAATTAGCTAAACATTGACATATATATAGAGCTCAACACAAAGAGGTAGGTGCCCATGGTTTCAAAAACCATCTTCAATACCTAAGAGGTAAATTGCGTCATAAACAATATCTTATGAATCCCATGACATTTTTCTCATAGAAACTTACAAGGCAACAACAACTATCTCATCCATAATAATCATCTTGCCAAATACAATGCAAGTACAACAAAAATTATTATGACTAGGAATAGGTCCCTTCCTTACATCACAACACTTGTCAAAAGTGAACTCCACCATAAATGCCAATACCTAAAACACAACTCCAATACATAATAGAAGCTGAAAACCAAGACTCTTTAGTCAACATAGGAAATTACCAAATTAATTTCCACTCTAACGTAGCATCTTCCAAGTGGTGCCAACTTCCTAGAAAATAAGGAATATGCCATCTCATCACCTACCATGTAGGATGCCACCTCACCAAGAGGTCCTATAAATAAAATTAAAACTTAGGAAGTTTATAACCTAAGCTAAATCAATTAAGAAATAATTAATTAAATAATTCAACATTTAGGACTCTAAGGTTGAGACACCTTAATCTAAACATTTTCCCACTTGTCAAAGACCTATCAAGAGTCTATAAAACCAATTTTTTAGGAGCCAAAATGATGAAACCACATCATCATTTCCATGGATGAAATCACATAGATCTTGAACCTTCTCTTGTGCTCCAATTAAGATATCTACAATAGCATCGATGATGTCAACCATCTTAGGCAACAATTCCTATCATTCTCTAATGTGCCACCTATGGAAGAAAGGAACAAGCCAAGGTCAATGTGCACCAGTCCAAAGAACATAAGAATAAGATCCGAATAATATCAAAGGCTACAAGATACTACCAACATTACATTGTGCTCACAATCTATATAGAAGCATCATCAAATCAACTTCAAAGCATGTAACTAGAACACAACTACAAAGTAATCCTCCAGAAAACAAGATATAACATTAGCTAGAACAACAAGAAAAATTATTTCTCCCATCCAATTGATAAACCCACACAACTAAAAGTAGCATCGATAGAAAGTGCTAATAAATCAAATCACCCATACATCAAAGGTATACAACATCATAAAATTCATGCCACCAACACAACAAACCCAAGAAACTACGACCTCATGCTCCATGTTCAAAATGAGTCAATAAAGACCAAACACATTCAGGAACTCTCACTCCATGGGTAATGTCAAATCTAACAAGATAAAAAAGGCATACTAAGTCTTCCAATCACAACACATAGAGAGTGTAACCAAGGACCACCAACAAAGATATGCACATCCTGCAAACAAAACCACTTCAATAAATATCTCTCTCAACAAGTCTACATAGCTCTCACATGTTCTCCACATCTCATAAAAGAAAGAGATATAGAAACCTCCATTCCATCACCCAAGTGACAACATATGACTACACAATAGTGATCAATATAGCTCCACATAGAACCTCACATCCAATGCCAAGTGAATTCAAACATCGAGGAAGATCACTAAGACCAAAGAGAGAAACTACAAACCATAAAAATGTAGCATGTCTATCTACAAACACCTCTGAATGCCAATTGTGCCAAGTATGATCTCCTTTACAACCCCAAGAGAAAATCCATAAAAAAATCTAAGACCATTTAACCTCAAGATATCAAACATAACGTATGCATCATGTATCTACATGGATTTAAGCCTTTCAAAGAAGATCAAACTATTCCATTTCCGATTTCAAGAAATCATCCCACTACCACCCCCTATGATCATTATAAAATCAAACACATTCCAAGGAGATATCCATGCTATCCATCTCTTGCAATTAATCCTCTAGAACTATCTAAGTACAACTCAAGATCCATGAATATTAAAGAAAAAGCATAAAGAAACTGAGAGAAACAATGGGCAATACTTCACGAGTGATAAACCATCGAGTAGACAAAGAATGAAAAATGGGAATACTCCTCCAAGATTTCAAAGTTTTCATGATTCATCCAAGAATAATCTCATCATAGATATTTGTTGAAATCATGTTCAAAAAACATGTAGACTCCTTGGAATTCAATCTGAAATCTTATTAGGAGTAAGAATCTCATCACATGTATCTCATTTCAAGAGAACTATAGCCTCACCTAAGTCTCCATGTATCCATGAGTACTAGAAAATAATCAATCCATACCAACTTTGAATGCATCTTTGCACTCTCATGAAGCTCTCCATCACATGACCAATGCACTCAATACAAAGAGAACTCACTAGACCACTATCAAAGCTTCAATCTGTAAAGTTAGGAACCTATCATGATACCATGATCTTACCATCCCCTCTTAGGAGATCACATGCTCTAAGTGAACATACCATGGTCTCAAGAGAAATTTGTCATGCCAAACTTTAATTCACAATCAAGTGTATACTATGACATAACACCAACATACTCTAAACGAACATCACCTATTAAGAACCACCAACATCGTAAACCAAAGACTCTAAGAGTCCTCCATGGCTGCAAGATGTTACACATCCTCAAATAGTGTACATGTAAAATATGAAATAACCCTTCTATAGAAACATGGTCTAAGAGTTCCTCCAAAACATCTGCATCACTAAAGAAGATCATTCATCACCAAGTAATGAATACATTGTCTTTTTTAAAGCTCACACTGAACTATGATACCGAGCTCTTCAAGCACATGACACACCATCTTCCAAATCTAAATCATCTAGGTCCACAAACATAGAAGTGTACTACTAATCACACCAAGTGAAACCAAGATATCCAAACCAAGGAAATGCAAGATGCTACAAGACCCCACAATTGACTATCCAAGAACTCACTTATCAAGTATCCTCTTAACTAAAAGAAACAACACCAATGCACAAGTGACCACAAAAAAGGCTAGCTAACAAGCCTACATAAACATTGAATCAAACCTCATGGATATAGATAGTCCACGTCCAAGTTCTACCACTACAAACATGTTGGTAAAGATAGACCACAATATTGCACAACTCGTAGATCCAATTATTGAAACATGGAAGCTCACTATCATATTAGTGAAATGCAAAATGAGATCTCAAAGAGAAAAATAATGTAGACAACATGAATCAAACACCAAATAAAACATAAATCCAATTTGCCAATCATGTCCACATCAAGCACCATAGTTTAGGAATCCACCAAGCGTCACCATAAAAATGCCGAGTGACTAATCACGTACCAGTATCCCCATTCAAAGAAAGCATATCACCTCCTTGAACCATGCATGAAGCATGCATGCAGAACTCCAACTATCTCATCTAGTAACACCACAAAAGAAAAAAGGTCTAGAAAATATATCCTCTATAGCTCCACAAAACCATAAATATTTCCTTGACCATGTAAAACCTACAAAACCACTGTGTTTGAGAACATCCATGCACATTCATACCCACTTCACCTCTAGAAGACTCAAAGGTCTAAAAAAGAACTAAACAACTTAACTTAGAACAATGGACCATTGTAGATGAGCATCAACATATATTTTGAAGGAAAATCTATAAACCTATAAGATCCAAAGAACATGAATCCAAGCCATGCAAGTACAACCATCCATAAGGAAATAGAAAATCAAGAACTCCGGGCTCATTTCTAGGCCAACTCAACAACAACCATTAAGAGATGCATCCAAGGGAGACAAAATATTTTAGAAACTTCCAGATCTTCAAATGATCAACTCCACAACCTTCATGCGTTTAGGGAAACAAAAGCAATGCCTTCCAATACTAGGAAAAACAATAACCCAACATAAGTACATCACTCAATAGTTGAAACAACCCAAGATTCTCCAAATTACCAAGGAGCCTTTTAAAGACACCCAATATAAAACATTATTGCATGCAACCACAAAATGTAAAAACCCATCCCATGCACTAGGAATTATTCTGCTATCAGAACAAGAACTCCAGATCAACATTATTTCAACATGACCAACTCAATTTTATCTATCTTCACCGTCCTTCAAAATGTGTGATGTCTCCTAAGACTGAAACAAGTACAAAATTTCCACTCACCAAAGGATCAATCTTCAGTTGATTCCTTCAGATTTTCTTAAGCTTGCCATGCTAAGAAATCTTCACAAAAGGAATACCCAGAACCCAAAACACTAATGATCTTTACATGCATTAACATACAAACACATGCAAACAACATGTGAGTTCATGCAACACAAATGCAAATACATGTAACTCACATATTGCACATGCAAGCAACCTGCAAAACCTGGAATGGAACTCTGATACCAACTAAAGGTAAAATGGACATCCCAAAAAAGCCATCTGAGATCATTATGCACATCCAGCATCAATTGCTATCTCACATTGCTATGCCATAAAGCCGAATTAGGCACAATTTATTTCCCATATTAACCCTTAGAGGAAAGTGATTGCAATTTAATATCCTTCTAGATCAAATAACAGATTCAACAACACAAAATCATAAAACAAAAGACAAAGGTAGAAGAATAGAACACAAATTTACTATGGGGAAAACCCTTTTGGGTAAAAAACCCCACACTCCAAAATCAGAGAGCCATTGTATTATTAAACAACAAAATACAATTACAATACAATCTTCAGGCTCTAGGCCTTTACACAGAGATTTACATCTTGCTCCATCCTAAAGAAAATTCGGCAGCATAACCCTTGTGAGAATGAACTCCTCTCCTCTCATAAATAAAATAAAGCATGGACATGCATATAGAGCTCAACATAAAGATGTAGGTGCCCATGGTTTTGAAAATCATCTTCAACACCTAAGAGGTAAATTGTGCCATAAACAATATCTTGCTAATAACATGGCATGTTGTTCATAACAACTTCCAAAGCAACAACACCTATCTCATCCATAATAGTCATCTTGCCAAATACAATGTAAGTGCACAACATAGAAATTATTATGACCAAGAATAGGCACCTTCCTTACCTCACATTACTTGTCAAAAGTAAACTTCATCATAAATGTCGATAGCTGAAATATAACTCCAATACACAATAGAAGCTGAAAAACCAAGACTCTAGTCAATGTAGTAATTTACCAAATCAATTTCCACTCCTACATAGGATCTTCCAAGTGATGCCAACTTCCTTGAAAATAAGGAATATGCCATCTCATCACCTAACATGTAGGATACCACTCACCAAGAGATTCTACAAAGTGAATGACCATTTAGAAAATTTGTAACTTAAGATAAATCAATTAGAAAACAATTAATTAAATAATTCAACATGTTAAGCCTCTTAAGATTGAAAGACATTAATCCCAACAAGATGAACTCTCCTCCACCTAAGTCTAAATTTCTACGACCGAATATATTTCAAACAACATCCTACCAGAACTGTATACGTCCACATTGGGAGTGATAGGAAGCCCGGATATCCACTCAGGACCCAAGCGACAACGAGTTCCTATTGTGGGCCTCGGAACGCGGCTGAAGTTTCTGCCAACCAGCTTTGTCAACTAGACTCATTATGGACATCCAATATAACTAAACCGACCGACTGACCGTCCATTAATATTGCGCCCAAACCGACCGACTGACCGTCCATTAATATTGCGCCCAAACCGACCGACTGACCGTCATTATCAGTCGACCAAACTGAGCGACCGTCACTCTCAAACAATCTGAAATGGCCGTTACTTGAAAAGTTAAGAACTCCGGGTATGCTTCTGACAAGAGTCTTTTGTTAGCTACCCAAACAATGGTCTTTCGAGAGATTCGTGCATACCAACTTAAAAATCCCAATGCGAACGTCCCATTCTTTGATATTATGGTCTGCTTTCCTAACAGAGAACCACCCAATAGAAACGTATCTCCAGCATCTGCTGTTAAAAAAATGCAAATATGCACTGCAATAATAATAGTAATTGCTAGGATCAAATTCTTCATCTCCATTTCTATAACCAGAGCATTTGTATTTTTCTTAAAAGTACCGAAGGGGAACAAATTTATCTTGACGAATTCAAAACTTTGACATTTTTGAGCTAATAATGTTAAAGTCGACGTCTCAAGAGAAAATGGAGTTCTAGAACCCAATTTCATCCTTCCGCAGCTCCTACAATGTATGGTATTCTTTTTTAATATCCTACGAGGGGTGAGCTACTAAGGGGGTAGTAGCTGCAATAGCTTGGGTTACGACCCACCCAAGGCAGCAGGGAAAGGAGGCATCAAGTCATTATTTGAATTAGTAGGGAATATAGTGAGATAGTGATGATCAACACCTTTTCACAACGTGGGGGAAAAATATAGACAAGACTCACATGACGAGGAAACCAAATGACCCATAACAAAATAATGTTAGAAATAAATAGGGATCCAGTCTTAATCACCTTCAAACTTATCTCATCAGATAGAGCCTTCAAAAGATCCATCTCTATCAATCAAGTTTTGAGCATATGGTGCATGGGTTCACTAATGTTAGAGTCCATAAGAGCGTGGAGTAGAAGGCGATGAGTAAATGGAACCAAAACCTTAAGGTTATAGGTTTTAAGTTCAACCTAACTTCTAAGATCTAAGGGGGGAATATTTAAGTAGGGACTAGCGAGGATTATGTAATAAAGCCATTGGTTTAAAGTTTCTTTCAAACTACAAGGCATGAAAAAAACTAGGAATAGAAGAACACTTGTATTATTAGTCATTTTTTGGGTTTTTGAAAAATGAAGATTCATTCAGTAAGTGTAAGGATAGGTCAGAAATAGCCAAGACAACACATAAAATTTTAGGGACTCAAGAAGAAATAGGGACCATGGATTTGAGTCCCAATCGGGAGTAATCTCATTTTACCTATTTCTCACTTCTCCAAAATCAATAAAGAAAATAGGATCCATATTTCTTTACAAAGGAAAATTAAATATGTCAACAAGGAATCTAATTACAACACTTTGTATGTAAGTATATGTTGAGGTTTCTTCCACAGAAATTCCTCATACTGTAAGAATTTTTTTTTCCTCAAGAAGTATAGATGGTGATATAGCCTTATCAACTAATATTTTTTTATTCATTTAGCCCTTATTACATGCCCCACTCCAAAAATAAGATGATAAAACTTAACCCTAAGATTATAAACTTCAACAATTATATCCACTCAAATAGTTCCACAAATTCAACTGTTACCTTAACATTATGTAAAAATGAGTAAAAAGTTGTATCTTTTCTTTAAAAAATTTAAGATTTCTCATTTTATATAATTTATTGTAACATCCCTTATCTTGAATGAAATTTTATCTTTATTTTATATAATTTATTGGACCTACCTCGGTCTCCCTATGGGCATTGCACCTCCTGATCCCTTCTGGAGTTCTCTAGTGGACAAATTCCATTAAAAACTTGCAGGCTGGGAAGGAACCCTCTTAAGTCAAGCTAGCAAGCTCCAACTCCTTAAGGCAACTCTTCAAAGTATTATGATTTATTCTCTAAGTCTTTTCAGAATTCCAGTTAAGTATGCTAATGCAATCAAGAAAATTCAAAGAAGATTCCTATGGTCTAGGGTTGAGGATAAGCAAAGAATGTCTTTGGTGGCTTGGGACCAGGTCTGTAGGCCGAAAAGCAAAGGTGGTCTGGGCATCAGGAGGATTCGAACCCTAAATGAAGCTCTCCCGTCTAAACAAGTCTGGAGAATGTTTCTTTTAGACTCTGAATGGTGTAAAATTTGGTGAAGTACTCTCTTTTGTCCTCCTCTCTCTCCTCTTTTATCCATTCAGACCTTAGTATTAATGGATCCCACATATGGAATCATGCCTTTAAATGTAAAGAAGGTATAGCCAAAGGAGTGATCTAGAAACTAGGAAATGGAAGGAAAATTAAATTCTGGGAGGATTCTTGGCTTTTTGATAAACCCTTGACTGATATCAATGAATGGGTCCCCCATGCCCCCTCTTGTATTAGAACTTTTGGCTCCTTAGTTGCTGAGTACTGGGTTGGTAATGAATGGCAGAACATTGAAAGCATCCACCCTAGCCTTTCTAAGCTCAAGACCCATTTGTCTGTGGTATGGTTAAATAAAGAAGAAGACTCCCTGATTTGGAAACATGATCCTAAAGGTACTTTATCTATTTCCTCTATGTATTGTGTCCTTCGCCCCCCCCCTCTCTATCAACCCTTATTGGTCAAAAGCCTAGATTAAGGGCCTAACCACCAAAATCAATATTTTCTTCAGGACCATCCTCCAAAATAAGATTTTGACCCTTAACAACCTCAAAGGTAGAGGCTTTGCCCTTCCTAATAGATGTGTGTTGTGCCTTCAAAAGGAAGAGTCTGTGGACCACCTTGCTCTCCACTGTTCCTTTTCAACCTCTGTTTGGGAAAGTTTTCTCAAGAGCTTTAGTATGGCTTGGGTGTTTCTGAATAACATCAGTGACCTGTTCTCCTTCTGGAATATTAAATGGACTAACTCTTTTTTGAGATGTTTGTGGCAGATCTCTCTTCCTCACATCTTGTGGGGACTATGGAAAGAAAGAAATAACTGAATCTTCAGGGATGTCTCCCGTGATCAAGATATTGTGTTCCAGAAAATTCATTGGTTGATTCAAGAAAGTATAAGGATCATTGAGGGTCCTTGTTACTCGAACAACTCACTGGAATCAAATATCTTGAGGGTATGGAATATGAAGATTACTGATGGTCCTAACAACCACAATAAAAGGCTTGAAGCTAAATGGCAAACCCCTCCTCAAGGTTGGTTCAAAGTTAATTTTGACAGTGCTGCCAAAGGTAACCTTGGTCCTTCAGGTTATGGAGCTATACTTAGAGATGACAGATGAATTTGCAAGGAAATGGTTGCTATCCCTATTGGAACCCAAACCAACTACAAAGCTGAAGCTATGGCTGCTCTTCAAGGCATCCTCCTAGCTAAAAAGTGGAATTACCCCTATCTATGGATTGAAGGGGATTTAAATAATATTATAAAGTGTCTTAAGGAGACTTCAAAATTTTCATGGTCGATTCACAACATAATCACCTCTTCTATTGACCTTATTAGCACCTTTAAAAAATGCCATGTATCACACATCTACCAGGAGGCCAACGGCTCTGCTGACTAGGCTACTAGTGCGGCGATTAAAAGTGAGGAAATTTCTAAGTGGATGGGTGAATGCGGACTCCCCGAAGATGTCAAACAAATCATTAGTAATGAGTGATATAGAAGCACTCCAAAGATTCCTGATGGATAGGATGATTATGAAAAGTAATAATGTGAGTACTTTGAGTTATTATAATAATGAGAATATCACTCATTCTAACATCAATGCCATTAACTCTCACACTTTCTGGGTAACTATTATAGTTCTAAAAAGATCTCTGGTTTATCTACTCTGCAAGCTTCAAAATTTGGCCATGGGTAGAAACAGGAGGCGATATGAACCAAGTAGCTCCAAAGAGTGGAAACAGAAGGAAGAGGTTTGGGGTATTCTGCAGAAGGGTGGTCTCTCGAACTTCATGGAGAGACTCCATGTTTGAGATGGTATGGTTACTAGTCTTTTATGCAAGAACTAGAAGAAGGGCATGTTAAAAATGGGCGATCAAATGGTTGAAATCGATGAAGACTTAATTTGTCAAGCTACGGGCCTCACAAGGGAAGGCTGCAACTTCTACAGAGTTAGGAAGGTCAGTAGGGAAGCTATTGAAAGGTACCTAGAAATTGAGAAAGAGAAAAAATGACTAGTAAAGTTGAGTAAACACTACTATCCGCCTAGGGCTTTTACCAAACCCTGGCAGGAAATCCTCTTTGTTTTAATGTGTTACATCACTCTAGATGGTAGGTTTACGAAAGTTTATGGTTATCACTTTGTTCTATTAAACCACTTTAGGCACAATCATAACATTAATTTCCCTTATTTCCTACTTTTCTCGATGAATGCATCCCTCAAGGCCTATAAAGAAAACCCTCTGGGTGATTCTACTATGCACCAAGGCCTAATGGTCCTAATTTATGACCATTTGAAAGCCAACCAGATTTCTCGGATGCATCCCTCTATGGATTCTGAGGAAGAGATGTTTGACTCTACCTTTTCTAAGGAAGAGGAATCTGACAGTGATTCTTCAACTGACACAAAGGATAGAACTAATGTCTCGGAGTATGAAAGTGAGAGAAAGAGGAAATACAGTAAAACAAGACCCTCTTCCTCTAAGGGCAAAAAGCCAAAAAGCACACCCCTGATCAGCATCTGTTCAGAAGAGGAGGACTCGAATAACTCTGAAAAGGAGAACCCTAAAGGGTTGCCGAAGAAGAAAACAAAAGACCATACCCAGACCAGAAAAAAGCACAAGAAGAAAGAGGAGACTGGTAAGGATCTGGTAGTCGGCAAGCAAGCAAAGGCCCTAGAAGCTGATTGGAGTCTAGAAAAGGAGACCATGGAAGAGACTCTTAGGGCTGTCGACACAATTTCTGCCCTCCACATCCCTAAAGAGGAATAGGTTACCCCTGGAAAAGCTACCCCCCCATCTGGCCCTCCTCCTGAGGGGTTGCATGGTTTCATGGAAACTATGGAGTGGCTCATTAATGGCTACAAGAAAGCTGAGGATGAAAACAAAAAACTCTGCAACAGAGTCTTGATCCTGGAAACCATTAATACTGGGGAAGGGAACACTATGGCTAACTATATCGAGGACCTGAAAAACACCATTGCCAAAGTTGAAGACATCAGAGATGCTTTTAACCCCAGGTTTGAGAAGATTGAGAAGGATTTGCTAGAAAGGAAAAGCCTTGCTGACACTAGGAAAGAAACCCTGTCAGACACCATTACCAAAATTGGCAAAATTGAGGAGTGTCTGAAGAACATTGCTGAATAGAGCCTAAGTATCCTGAAGATCTCAGTGAACAACACCCACACCCTCATCAGCAAACTAGATGATGAAAAGGAAATCCAGGACATATACCTGGAAGTTGAAGGAACAGAGGAAGCTCAGGGTCGTAGAACTCGCACAAGAGGCAAGAGGAAGGAAAAGAAATCGAACAAGGATCTAGAAGACCTGAATGTTGTCAGGGCCACCTACGATGAGTTGGTGATTAAGGCGAAGGATTTGCTGACGAAAATTACTGTGTAGTGCCTCCTCTGTTTCTTTGCTATTTTTTGTTGTTAAGCTATTCTTTATGGTTGCTGTTCTTTTGGCCAGTCTTTTTTAATGCAGACTCTAAAGCACTGTTCTTCTTCATGCTTTTTCTCTATCTATGTTGTAAAGGTTTCAGGTCCTAAAAACCTATTTTTTAATTAATCAGAACATTGAATTCAATGAAGAAGTTGCGTATAGTCTATTTTTCTTTTTGTCATACTTCTATCTCCATTAAAAAATGATAAGAATCACATATATGTTCCAACTTTTGAGTTAAATGTCCATTTCAAAATCTTAAACTTATAAATTAAACCAATCAAATGCAACAAATATATAACTAGTATGTTTATTACAATTAGGGCACTATAAGGACAACCTTTGCAAGGGGCATTTGATGAAATTTTTTTAGATGTTCTCAATTTTATCACATTTGGAATACCTTAATCTACAAGCTAAACACCAGTAAATATATTATATTGAAATCCATTTCTAATTATGAATTAATGAGCATTCATTCCTTCTTCTGAACTAGGTATATTAGTACCCTAGAGTCATCACTATCCATGAAACTACCTCCCTTTAGGTATGGAGTTATACTTTCTAGGTCCATTTCCCAACAACTTACTAACCTTCAAAACTTATTGAGAATACATTGCATTCCATATTCTAATAAAATTTGTAGGCATTTGACTAACAAGTCTTGTAACCACATTTATGCCTTCATATTTTGCATAAAAGTATATTGAGTAGCTATAATTGTAGCATCCAAATAAATTTTATTTTTACTATACTTTGATAGATGTTAGACCACTATTTCAAATAGAAAAAATAGGAAAGGAATATTCAAATAGGTTATAGAATTTATCTTTACACTTTCCAAATGCATTTGTTTGAATTTTTAAGAGCAAATAATAATGCATTTTGTAGGTTATTACATTCTATTAAACATATTCTCTTCAAAAAAATTTGTCAAACAACTTTTTTATTTTCCTATAGTTCCTCTTCATAAAGTTTACCTTTCATTATTTAAATACCTCTTGATCCATCTCCAAGAATTTTTTTCTTAAATTTAAAGTTAGATTGTGGACAACCTTATTCCAATGGTTCAGAGTATTCCATTCCAATGTAAAATATTTGAGGTAAAGTTGCATGCCTATTTTTAACAATCAAAACTATAGTATTGTCATTGTTCTACAAATTTAAATGATATTTGAAAACACCTAAAAGTGATAACTATTGAGGAAAAATAAATTTAATTATATAGAGAATACTCCTGTAAATTCAATTACTTGGGCAGCTTCTCAAACTTCCTCTAATTCTCCTAGAAATGTCATGTCATAATTTTAGTTGTTAGTAGTAAGCTAGCACTTGAACAATGTCCTAATCATAGTATTTATCAATTTAAAGTAAGATAGTTCCTAGTGGTACATAGAGACACACTTGAATTTATGGATAACAATAAGTTTCCTCATAAGAAAGAGCTTTAGCTCTTCCTTCAATAGTGATGTGAAGAACTAATGATGTTTCTTTTAAAAATTATTCAACCCTACTATTCCATTATTCATTTTTATATCAAATATAAAAAACATAAAAGATGTTACTAATGGATTTTCCAATGACATATTCCCTTTCTGAGGGATCCTCTAAATTGAGTATATCTAATAGTCTAAGAATAAAAGACTAGTCAATGTCTATCTTGGCAAATTTTGCATTACTATCTATGGAAGCCAAAAATATCAATATGAATTCATAGATAATTTGTTAGTTGGGCCATGCAGTCCACATGGAAGTCTCTTCCTCATTTGGATCTAAACCCTCAATTATTAAGTTTTCATGGGAGAAAGTAGGTGTGTTTTGAAATAAATTGATAGTCACCATGTTGATTTTTTATTATGGAACAAACAAGTTTTGAAGGGACTTGAAATGCTTTAATAAAGAATTACATCAAAAAGTTGCACAAGAATATACCATTGCCACCATAGCCCAAAGATAGCAAAAAACCAACACAAAGCCAAAAACAAGGAAAAAGACAATGAAAAGTAAGAAACTACTACAAGTTTTTAAGGGCCTCAATGACCTCAGTTTCCTGTCAAGTCATATTTAGTGCAGTTTTCTTCAACTCCTAAATATCCTAATTAGTATTTTTATTCTACAAATTAGCTCTGGTTCTCTTGCAAGGCCCCATCATTTCCTTTGGCTTTTTATGCAACGCTTCCACATCCACTATAGATCCTTCCTAGAATGGATGGCTTCAATCTTTCCAACCATGGTATTTAAACTCTCAGCCGAATTCTTAACCACTTTATGACAGAAGGTAACCAAAGATATCAAATTGTCATTAATTTTTTGGTATTTATTCTCCATCTTACTCAATCTTCCTTCAAAATATTTCTTCAATTTTTCCTCTAGTTAAGAAATCCTTTGTAGTCATAGTCTTTCTTCATATCATTCTATTCCCATAGTCTTCTACATAGAATCCATAATTGACTTTCTCTGATCAATGGTCCACTGCTCTACAGCTTGAGAATCTTGTTTACTGCTAATTGCCCAGATTTTCGCATTGATATCCTTAATTCCATGGAAATCCCATTTAAACATCTTGAAGTTGTCAACAACAACATCACGGGCTAAGGATAGAACATCATCCTGATTCTTCCTTTCCAAGTTGAGATAAGAAGAATTGGCATTGAGATCCTTCAGGAAGGGGGATCTATCACTTCGGATCGGGGCCTAGATAGACTTAACTAGAAGTGACTAGTGGGAAGCTTAAGAATCAAATTTTGAATTAGAAACATGGGAGGCTCTGTCACATTTATCTTGGTGGCCAATTTACAAAGAAGGACCGAATTCAAATTCAGAGTCATCCATATCAGTGTTCCAATCTTCTTCATTCGAGGAAAGACTAACATGGTCCTCTTCCTCAAAATCACTAGAAATATTGGGAACCCTAGTCAAAGGAGAGGGAATGGTTTTGATATGTTCATGAATGAGGAAGAGCAACACACCATGTAGGACGAGGGATTTCTTGTTTTTTCTATGGTCCTTAATACTAGGATTAATGGCTGCCATCAAGAAGAAAGGGAAAAATATTTTCTCTTTGTGCCTAAAGTGATTGAGAAAAAAAAAATGATGCCCATAGGTCCTAGTAAATCTACCATCAAGGGTAAGATATTTCATTAGAACCAAAAGAATAGAGCTCCAGATAGATTTAATGTTACCCGTATCATAGCTGCTTTTGTCAACTTTTGCAAGCTTTTCCCTTTCCTTCTTATTTTTGGGGAATTTATTGACTACAACATCAGACATTTTCATGTCCCTGTAGAACTTTTATTCTTCCATTGACAAGATAGTACCCTTAGAAATGAGTTTCTCATGAACTTCCACCCTTTTACCCTCAATTTGATTTTTTTCATCCTTCAAACCCTTGGCAAATTTCTTCATGATGTTTGCATGGGTGTTATTTAATCTTTCAATGAAGTGGGTGAGACCTCCCCGGTCCAAGATATGCCAAATTGTTTAATTATTCTTGAGCTCTTCATAAATCAAGGGCTCCACTCTTTTCCTTTCCCCTCCCATGGAATCACCAATGGCAAGTAATGCAATTATGACACATTTAATGATTGAAATGTGAGACATTAGAATAAGATAGTATGTGATCATTTAAAACTTGTCTCATTTGAGGCAAATCATACATCATTAAGGCCTTTATTTCAACCAATAGACTATCCCTTGGCCCCCATTCGTTTTCATCTTTACTACTAACTCCAAGATTAGCAAAGTGGTCAGTGAAGACATTGGCTTCACGATAATGATGACAAATGTTATGGTTTTGGAATGTTTTTAATAAATCCCTAGCTTTCTCAATCCAACATTTTATATTTCACGAGGGTTTATGTTTAGCCAATAAACATTGGATAATGCTAATAGAGTCCCCTTCCAACCATACTGACTTAACATTAATTTTTTTGGCCAACAATAACCCATGGTAGGCAGCCACAACCTCACCATATTGTTGGTTTCCTTCATTATAAACACTTCATCTATCCTTTCACAACTAGTAAACAAGTTTAAGTTGTGAGTTGCAAGTGGTTTAATTTCACAACCTATAACTTCACAACTTTTTGAAAATCATAACCTCAATCAATAAATTGATAAATAGTGTAACCTAAAATCACAACCTCAATTCACAACATGTTAAAAATCATAACCTTAACTCAACACCTCAATTCACAACTTTCTGAAAATAATAATCTCAACTTAGAACCTTAATCCAAAACTTATTAAATATTACAGCCTTTCAACTTCCAAACTTGTTAAAATTATAACCACTAGAGATTTTTTGAGTTGTGACTTATGTTTATGAATACACATCTATTAAAAATATAATTTTTGAAACTTAAAAAGTATCCAACTTCAACTCATGAAAGCTTCATAAAATTTGGTTGCTAAAATTGAGAATGGTATGACATAATTTTTTATTGACTCAACATTTTCCCTTGAAAAAATGACACATCCTCAATAATAATGTTATAATATTCATTGTCAAACTATTTCACTCAATCGTCTATAAAACTTTCAATTTAATTGTTTTATAAGTAGCTAGATAAAAACTTGACAAATTAATATTTCTGAAATGAAAATTAGTTTGTAATGAAAAAATTTACCACATTATGTGTAATGGAGACAAAATAATTCCTATTAAATAATTTTATATCAACTTTTTCAAAATTCCAAATTTAATTATTTTGATAATTTGCCAATGTGATTTTGATTAAGGGTAAAGTAAGTTTTGAGGGAACTCAAAACCCCATACAACAAGTTTATAAGGTACCCAGAACCCTTTGATTTTATGGGGAGCTAGAACCTACTTACAGAATGTTGCAATGGGATATAACACAAGCAACCAACATCCAACCTACAACCTAACAAAAACTACTAATCATTAAAGAACCTATTGTAAAAGAAAAAGGTCGAAGACAACAAACCAAAATACTTACACAATAATAATCAAAAGATTTTTATAGGCTCCCTTAACCTTAATAATGTATTTTAACAAGGCTCCCTCATTTATATCAAGGGTAGGCATAAATTATTTGACATCATGTTTTAAGATTATGGGTTCTTATTTCTTCAAACCTCAGATTTGCTTCAATCCCCTTAAGCCTACACATAGATAAAACCTTCAATTTTGGTAACCATCACTCAAGACTTTAATAAATACTTTTAAACATCCTTTAATATGTCTAAATGACCTATACAAACCCTCCATGTCTTCCAAGATAAAATGCCTAGCCAACTTCTATGGTTTCTTTACTAGGATCACCCAATTCTAGTAGGTTTCCAAAAATGATAAAATGGCAATAACTTGCAAATAAGATCTCATATCAAAAATCTAAAACCTGTTTTGAATAGCCTTTTTGGAATTATTTAAAATATTCAAAAATTAGGTTAGAATGTTTTGTACAGACATGCCCTAATTTTGACTGTCCTATTTCTTGACCCTAAGGCATTGTAGCAACAAATTGGGTTTTTTGACCATAACATTCAAACCAAACTTGTTACCATAATTATAAACATATTTATAGATACCCATTTTGGATTTATATCACATATTTAGAATTTAGGTAGGGTTGTTTTGGAACACAAGACTCGAATTTCCATCATTCTCCCTCAAATTAGGCTTACTAGGGTTTCAAACCCGTTTGTAGTAAAATGAGCATATCTTTCTTGAAACACATTGAAATTGGATGAAATAAAAATAATTATAAATTTGAATAAAATATATTTCCAACCATACCACATTCAGGTCATGAAAAAGCCATACGTATCCATACCATGCAATGGAATTCACTAGTTAACGATAAGAAATGCAGAAACAAGGATGTATTTTATTAATTTCACTTCAAAAATGTAACACCCACCTTTGGGTTAGACCTCCCTCAACCTATTTACAAATTTACCAGCCAATTTACAATTGATTCTCCAACTAAAACAATTCTAAGTCCTTTATTTACACTTGGTACCTCTTCACATTCCCTATTTTTACACTTTTACAACATTTGTGCAAACTTGATAATTTTATGCAACTTTACTCTCCAATCTACCTAATGACCTAATATTGAATCAAACACACATGAAATGGTCTAAAATGACCTTATTACATAAAAGATCCAAAACTAAAACTAAAATGACCAAATTGCCTCATGGAGGTATGAAATCAACTAGGTGCTCCTGCAACACTCCCATAACCTTCACCTCTAGTAACATATAGATATTACATAATAAACTCATTGGAATTATGGGTTTTTTACTACCTCTAATGAAATTCATCCAATGCAACAAATATTTTTGATAGTTTTCCCAAACCTTCACAATGGGTTTTAGAATGGCTCCCAAAACTCTCAGGAAGACATTCTCAAAATACCCCAAATAGAAAATCCCAACTCTCCTATAAAGACCATATCCACCTCAATAGAAGATGCCCCCACCTAAATAAGTTCAATAGAGGAAGAAATTGATATATGGAAGAGCCAAAACCAAGTTTTCTCTACTTCTGAGTATCGAAGGGTGAGAAGTGGAGTAGAAAATGTCCCCATAAAGAAGCTTCCAACCTCCCCGACAAAGCCATTCTCCACCTCAAAAGGAGACTCATCCATCTCAATAGGAGTAGCAAAAGAGGAAGAAAGGAAAATAGAGAACCCAACATTGGCCTTTCCTATGAGAATATTCTCCACCTCTATAGGATAAGACCCAACCTACATAGGAGCAATACAAAAAAGAAATAAGGATAGAGAATGATAAGCCCACTTCTAAAAACTAAAAGCCTGAAACCACTAGGATCCAAACATTACTCACAAGACTAAGATGCTTCTCAAAACTAGAAACAAACCTTAACCAAAAATATTCAAAACTAACAAAAATGGCTCCAAGAGAAATAGAAGCTAGTAGCACAAGCAAAGTGAAAAAAAAAATGTTCCCTCCAAGAACAATAGGACTGGGAATGAGAAGATAAAATTAAAGTAAAATCATTCCCCAAACAAGGGATCAGGATACAAACCCCAAAGTGTAAGATAAACTTGCTTCCAAAAGCATGACAACAATAAATATCAGCCATAGGATGCTAGTAATTATATTTTAGGAATCCAACACTGGTAGACCCATAACGATATTAATCACCAAACAAGTATAGAAATTATATGATGATCACATAAAGGTGACCAAGAAGCCTTTATAGACTAAAAAATTAATAAAAAGGGATGCAAACCCAACATAGAATGAAACATAATCCTCTCATATTGAATCCTTCTCCTTGCATATGTAGGATGAAAATAAAATGCACCAATGAAGAAATCCTCAATAGATTTGCTCACAAAACACCACATACCAACAAAAGAACCACCATCCATAACCAAAGGAGAAATGACCCACATGAAGTGAGACCAAAAAAGGTAATGATAGCCAGCTAAAAGGAGATCTTTGGGAAAACCTAGCAGAGATGGAGCTCTCACAGACCAATCATCATCATTTTCATCTGCAAAACCACCCTCCTTTCCTACAACTATAAAATCTACTCCCACTCACCCTCTCCGTCTTGCTCTTATATTATTGAACTATAATTTTATGATCAAAATAATATTATTTATAAGGTTGCATATCACAATGTGCATATGTCATAATTTTCCAATGTGTTACTACTTTTACGATTTTTGTTAAAATAGATTATAAATCTTCTCCAAACTAGCGTACCTTTTCACAAGAACCAAATTAACAATGAAACTTAAAATATGGGTTTTAAAGTTACTAGCATGGAAAACATGTGAATCTATCATTTGACAACTAGAACCGGCTTGACAAAGTTGTTTGATGCATGAAAACACTTGTTTTAAAATGAAAAGTTCAAATTTTGTGATGTTAAATTGAGACTACAACACATGTAAACTATTAAGGAGAAAACTATGTTTTATATTTTACTAATTTGCCATATAGGGTTTTACTAGGTTTATGATAACATAGAAATTTCAATGTCACATGCTCAATTGTGGTGCCTCTTACTTGGGAATTTTTTGTGCACTCACTGATTATTCCATGACTATAAATTATATACATGATTAGTGAAACTTGTGTATGAAAATAAATTTAAAAAATATAAATAATCTATAATTATAAAAAGTAAATAATACTAGTTTATTTTTGCTCCCTTTTAATTTATTTCCCGTGTTTTTCCTCTCTTCTTCTTTCATTCCCATTTTGTTTTGCCTTCCTCTATTTTTATTTATATTCATTATTTTTTTCACGTCATTGTTATAGTTTTATCTTTGATTTTTTCTTTATTTCTTCTTTTCAACTTTTTTATTTCTTCCCTTTCTTTTTGTCTCTTGTTATCTTTCTTTTTATATGCTTTCTTCTTCTTCTTCTTTATTACATTTATTTTGATTCTCTTTTTTTCCTATTTATTCATATTCTATTATTTGTTTTATTTATCTTATTTTTATTCTCATTGTTTCATTATCTTTTCTTTGTTTCTTTTATTTTTTCCTTATTTTGTTATTTACTTCTTTTTTCTTTTTTTTTCCCCTTTTATTTCTAAATTTTATTTTATTTTATTTATTTTCATATATTTTCATCTTTCATATTAATTTTTGAATTTAGTCTGTTTAATTTTCCTTTTTATTGTTTTTATCTTTGTCTTTATTTTGTTTTATTTTCTTATTATTATTTTATATTCATAATTAGGTATACTTAATTATTAATCTCTTCATTAGGTCTTGCCATTTATATTCTTTGTTTATTTTTAAGGTTTTTCTTATTTAGTTTCTTTATTTTTCTTTACTCATTTATTTCCTTTTTAATATTTCGTTATATTTATTTGTTATTTTTATTGATTATTTTATTTAATAATCCTTTTGTTATTCATTTCACCTATTTCTTTCTTTTTATTTCCATTCTTTTCTCTATCTTCTTCTTGTTCATGCTTTTGTTCATCTATTTTATTTACTTATTCTTTTTAGATTTTTAATCTTATTTCTACATTATTTTTCTCTTTATTATTTAATTATTTTTAATTGTTTTCATTTTATTTATAAATATTTCTCAATTTCCTCTTCATATATAGAAAGCTTTTTTTTAGTCTTTTTAAAGTTCGGTATATTATTCTTTATTTTTATTATTTTATGATAGATCATAGAGTACGATGCAAAATGTCATTTTTTATTGATACAACAAAATCATAGACAATAAAATTTAGAACAAAGTAGTAATAGGGTTTGTAACAAATCTCGCAAGGTTCTATGAACAATAAAATTCAATGGTTTAATGTGCACACCATATTCTGCATCAAAGGATAAAATTTGTTAATGATAAATGAAAGGAATGTGTTTCCTAGAGTACCCTATGAATAAAATTATATTAATAAATCACTAACACTTAACATTATATATTTAGGTCAATCAAGTCAAACCACATGGCTGAAGCCTCTGCTACTCTTCATGCCATCAAACTCGCATGTGATCGTGGCTTCAGGAAGGTTTGGATTGAAGGTGATTCACTCAACATATCTAATTATTTAAAGGGGTCTCATCCCTTGAGTTGGAGCATTGAAGCTTTGATCCAAGATGCCTTAAACCTAATAAAAGATTTTTATAATGTTCATATTTCTCATATCCTTAGGCAAGCTAATTCCCTTGCAGATGCTTTTAAAAATATTGGTGTGTTGCGACATGATGGTTTCTATTGGAATGGGATTGGCCCTCTTCCTTGTAATGTTTAGGATGTAACTAAAGTTGAAATTATTCATGGGAGTTAACCTTTCATGGTATGCAAGGGTATTTGATTAGAGATATACAACTACAAATCATAAACAAAATGATATGTACTTCACCATTTTCAATCAATACATCTTACATATATATAGGAGAGTGTACTCATATATTCAAGGAGAGATTATCTCCATAAATCCTTATTTAGTTGTCATTGTTACTCACATAACAATACACAACTTAAATTATTTGAGTTGTTGAAACAACTCCAAGCCATAATATATATTATTGTTAATATAAAAATAATATTACTAAATACTAACATTTACATGATAATAATTACTCGCATAATTTTTATTTACCAACATACATGGAGCACTAACTCCTCTATAGTATTCTCACCCCTGTGGCATGACCATTCTCGTGGCTCATGATCTTAATACAAAATAAAGTCTCCCTCCTTCCATCATTTTAAAAAATCTTACCACAAATATTTACGTGAACAAGAACCCATCAACTATCCACCTCATATGGTTTTATGAATCCTCCCACAAAACCTTTCAAGATCCATGAACAAACTTACTTTGGTGCTTTTTTTTCTACTATGCTTGTAAATCAAAGAAGTTATATAAAAATTAACATATATATCATAAAGCTTTTGTTTTGAGATTTCCAAAATCGTCGCTATGTCGCCTGGAGCTGCTGCCGCTGTCGCAACCCTAAGGCCGAATGTCGCTGCTGCCGCCGCAGCCCTAAGGCTGACTCTCATCTTACCTACTACTGCTGTGGGGAGCTCGATGAAGGATGTTGTGGGAGCTACGAAGGGGGGCAATGTGGAGGTTTCTGTTCGGGCCAAAGCCAATGGTTCGAGGGTTTCTTCTGCGAGTTCTTCCTTGTGAGCCTTGCCCTCTTTGGGGATAGATGTTGGGTCTGCTCCGATGCTTGGGGGCTCCCATGCAACCATGTTGCTAAAGGAGGCTCTTGTGGTTTCTCCTTGCAAACCCAAGACTCCTATCACTAATATGGAGGGTAATGATGTGATGCATTCGGTACCCTCTGGTTCAGATTGGGTTGCCTGCGGTTTGGGGCCTCTGACTGTTCCTGTTTGCAAACCATTGGCTTTCCAGGTGTCTGATGATATTGATCAGGAGATCATCCACAACTCCTCTATGTTTGAGTCTCATGGTCTGATTTGCAGGTTTCGAGGCTTTTGGCCAAGCCTTCCTCAGTTGGACATTTGGATTTCCCAAAGCTGGGAATCGATTTTAAAAGGTTCAGTTAACATTTTTCCTTCTACCAAGGGCTTTTTCATTGCTAAATTTGAATATGAAGAGGATAGATAAAAAAATTTATGTACAAATCCTTTCAGCTGGGAGGACAAATTTGTTTTGATGGTTAAACCCTGGTTCTTGGGTTTTAATCCTTCTACTGATTCTTTTAATGAGATTCCTATCTGGGTTAGGCTCCCTAACCTTCCCCTTCATCTATGGACAGACTCTCTACTAGAGGAGGTGGGGGAGGCTTTAGGTGAATTCCTAATGATTGATAAGGACTCTTACCAAATTTATCATTCTACTTATGCTTGGATATTGGTTAACATTGATGCTTCTAAGGGGCTTCCAGCTGAGATAGAAATTGAATCTTCTTTGGGATCTTGGGTCCAACTGCTTGACTTTGAGGGCATCCCCTTTAGATGTCGAAAGTGCTTCCAGATTGGACATGTTGCTGCATGGTGTGAATCAGATAAGAAGAAAAAGAAATTTGCTTCTTGGTGGAAAGGTGCCTCCTCTGAGCATTACTTTATTAAAAAGAAAATCTTTTCCAAGGTGGCTGTGTAGGATCCTCAGGCCGAGCCTTTGGTTGCTGCCTCTATTTCTGGTACTCAGGAGTGTGGGGATGCTTGTGATGGCATCCCTAATGATCGTCTGAAGATTTTTGGATCTTCTTCCTTGGTTGATGACCTTCCCGCCTCCTAGATTGATGCTGGATCTTTGTCTGATCCTTTGATTTCTGCTATCCATGCCTCTCCAGAAGCTGGCTCTATTCCTCCTGGTGATGGGAGGTCCTCTATTCTTGATCCATCCTCTTGGAAAAAGGCTACTGCTAGGGTTGAGGAGGGATGGATTATTGTTAAAAGTAAAAAATCTAAATCGTCTCAGTCCTCTTTTGATATGACCCTTCGATCCCATAAGGGTAGGTCAAGTTCTTGATCCGTCCTGGTTAGGTTGGGGCTGCTGGTCTCTTGCAGCTCACTGGTTCTTGTTGGGGGTCCTTTTTGTGTTGTACCCCATCCTTGGTTTGGCCATGTCGTGTCTCATTTATGTCTTGTTTCTTTGAGTGGACTTTCAAGTTTATCTTTTAGTTTGGGTTGCAGGTCCTTCCAAAACCTACCTTGTAAAGGGTTTCGGGTCCCTTAAAACCTGTTTTTACTTAATCAAAAACATATATATCATAAATCTAAAAAACACATTGCATAAAAACACAATGTTCTTAATTGTAGTCATTGTTATCGATCACTGTCACTCGATCTCGAACAATATAGACAACCACCACTACCACTGGAAGTTGCCCTTTTGTTTAGTCATTTTGGTACGAAATGGAAATGGAACATTCGTTATTATTCCCTCATACAATGTGAAATTTCCACTTAATGACACAACCAAAAATAATGAAAAGCATAAAAAAATAAATAAAACAACAGTTGATAAGTCACACCATCATTGGTGACTGATGAGAGGACAATGATTTTCCTCTTTCCTTCATTGCCTTTGGCCTCCAATATTAAATTATTTGAAGAACATATTCCTCATCACTAAGACATGATAACTCTTCATTACTGGCATATTCTTTCCAATTTTTTTCTTTAGCAAATGTAGCATGATGATCTAGTTTATCATCTAGTTGATCTTGTGCCCTCTTCTTGTAATTCAAAATTACATGCCCTATTTCATTACAATAGAAATATTTTATTTTTCATTTTGAAAGAATATTCTTAGATTTGTACTTTCCTTCTCTTGCTTTGTTATGTACAAATAAGACCTCTTTATATTTTGAGTCTTCATTATGATCAAGTAGAGTAGACATTACTCCTTCAAGACTCATGGTTACCTTTCTTAATGTGAACACCATTCTAGACATATTTTTAGGAAAACTATTCAGAAGTATTGCTTTTGTATCATCATCATTTACCTTCTCATTAATGCTTGCTAGCTGATTTTGGAGAGAGTGAAACTTACTAATATGTTCTGCCATTTTTATACCTTTCTCCATCTTAAATCCAAACAATCTCTGGTTCAATGTTGTCTTGGCGCTTTCTGCTTCAAATATGAAAACCTTGTTTAATGACTTGCAAATCTCTTTTACAAACTTCACAAAATCTACATGGTAATATGCTTTTGATAAGACGATACCAATAGTTCCCAAACCTTTCTAATTTTTGATATTCCACTTCACAAGTTCATTTACATCAATTGTTATGACTGAATTTGGTTTGACAACATCCCAAATATCCTTTTATATCAAGTGCAACTGCATCTGTACTTGCCAAGTATGAAATTCTCTTCCTTAAAATTTCTCAATAAGAGTTATTTTGTCCATGATTATTCTTTTAATTGAAGGTGTCAGACTCAACTGATAATGCACCTTAAAGCTTTTGCAAATTTGACACAACAATAAAATAATATAAACTTTCTAAACAATAAACATAATTGCCGAACAAAGGTAGTAGAAATAACAAGAAATAAGATCATAACAATAGTTATAGCTTTCAAGTAAAAAAAACTGCCACCATGATCAAAGATCAATGAATTCTCAAACCTTTTGAATGCATGTTCCAATGGAGATAATTTCCAATATTCTAATAAAGAAAGATGGGTCACAACCAGTGAACATTAAATGAACGATATAGAAATTGCATTCGCTTATGAAAAGCCATTGCCAAAATAAAGAGAGCTGATCAAATGTCGTAAAATGCGTGCAGTAGAAAGAAAAGAATGGACATTTAGAGATTCAACACTAATATTGAGGCATTTGGATTATCTCATGTGGAGATCTACGCATTTTTGCTTGGTGTAGCGTAACAGTCTCTAAAGGAATTTACCAATTGCTAACATAATTGTGTGTCTTGGTGAGAAATATGCCTTCTATGCATGAGCTGCTACCAGAAACAATTTTCACAGCAATGATAACTTAGTCCTCAACCTGATCAAGGTAAATGTCGTTGTCAGCTCAGCCAATGAGAATTGCTACAAAAAACACAGCAAACAACAAAGAAATATAAGAACTTATACCTCTCGGAATGAATGGATCGCCTGATGAGAGTTCGCTGACCAAGATAGATGTGGCCAATGAAGCAAGCTGATAAGGTACGAGAATTTGCAGATTTGATCAATACCAATACAAACACAAAATTCTTCTACTTTGAATTCAACGGGAAACAACGCCACTCTTAGTCTCAAGAATGAATACTATTCTATGTCATGATCGAGTCTCACTTAAGAAAGTCTTGAAAGTCTTGAGTTCAACAACATGCTTGTAGGTTGACTTCCATATTGAACAATAGACTGCATATTATTTGGCCTAATTTTAAAAAACCAGTTTTCTCTGCTCATCATATGGACAAGATATTATCCCGCTCTGATAACATATTGTAAAATTTGATTGGAGATATACAGCTGCAAATCACAAACAAATGATACATACTTCACCATTTTCAATCAATACATCTTAAATATATAGAGTCTACTCCTATATTTAATATATAGAGTCTACTCCAATATTTAAGGAGAGATTATCTCCACAAATTCTTATTTAGTTGTGATTGTTAAATTTATGTAACAATATGCAAATCAAATTATACGAGTTGTTAAAACAAATTCAAATTGTAATATAGATTATTGTTATATTAACAATAATTATACTCAATAATAACATTTACATGATGATAATTACTCACATAATTATTATTTACCAACTAACTCAAATTTCCTAACATTCCACTCCTTAGTACGAACATGGTAGAAAACAATTCACACACTCCTCTGTAGTATGCTCACCCCTAGGGCATGCCCATTCTCGTGGCTCATGACCTTGGTACAAAAGGTCTCTTTCCTTTCATGGTTTTAAACAAGCTTACCACAAATCTTGATGTGAACAAGAACCCATCAAATATCCACCTCGTGTGGTTATCTAGATCCTCCCACAAATCCTTTCAAGATCTGAACTGACTTACTCTAGTGCTTTTGTTTTGTACTATGCTTGTACATTAGGGAAGTTATATAGAAATCAACATATATATCACAAATCTGAAAAACACATTCTGTAAGAATACAATGTCCTTAATTATAATCATTGTTATTGATCATTACCACTCGATCGAGAACAAAAAAGACAACCACCATTGCCATTGGGACCTGCCCTTAACTTTAGTCATTTTGGCACGAAATGGGAATGTAACATTGGTTATTATTCTCTCCTATAATGTAAAATTTCAAGTTACTCACACAACTCGAAACAGTGAAAAGCATAAAAAATTAAATGCCACCAGTGCTGATAAGAAACCCCATCATTGGTGACTGACGAGAGGACATTGATTGTCCTCCTTCCTTTGTTGCCTTTGGCCTCTAATCTTGAATTATTTTTAAAGCACATATTCCTCATCACTAGGACATGGCAACTCTTCATTATTGGCATATTCTCTCTAATTTGTTCCTTCAGTGAAGGTAGAATGATGATCTAGTTTACCATCTAGTAGATCTTGTGCCCTCTTCTTGCAATTCAAAATTACATGTCCTATTTCATTGCAATAGAAATATTTGATTTTTCATTTTGATGCAATATTCTTAGATTTGTACTTTCCTTTTCTTCCTTTCTTATGTACAAATAATAACTCTTCAGATTCCAAGTCTTCATTATCATGAAGTAGAGTAGACATTTACTCCTTCAAGACTAATAGTTACCTTTCTTAATGTGAACATCATTATAGACAAATTTTTAGAAAAACTATTCAGAAATATTGCTTTGAAATCATCATCCTTTACCTTCTCATTAATCTCAGCTAGCTGATTTAGGAGAGAGTAAAACTTACTAATATGATCTACCATTTTTATACCATTTTCTATCTTCAATCCATACAATCTCTTCTTCAATATTGTCTTAGAACTTTCTTCTTTAGATAAAAAGAGCTTGTTTAATGACCTCCAAATCTCTTTTGTTGACTTCACAAAATCCACATGGTGTAAATATGTTTTTGATAAGATGAGACCAATAGTTCCCAAATCTTTCTAATTTTTTATACTTTGCAAGTTCATTTGCATCGGTTGGTATGATTGATTTTGGTTTGACAACCTCTGAAAGATCCTTTTATATCAAGTGTAGCTGCATCTATAGTTGCCAAGTATGAAATTCTCTACTTGCAAATTTCTCAATGAGGGTTAATTTGTCCATGGTTATTTTGTTAATCAAAGGTGTCAAGCTCAACTGATAATGCACCTTAACACTTTTGCAAATTTTCCATACAACAATAAAATAATATAAACTTTCTAACAATGAACACAATTGACTGAGCAAAAGTAGTGGAAATAACAAAAAATGAGATCATAACAATAGTTGTAGCTTTAACCTCAAAATAACTACCACCACGATAAAAGATTAATGAATTATTGAAGCCTTTGAATTCATGCTCCAATGGAGATAATTGCCAAGATTCTAATAAAGAATAATAGGTCACAATCACTAGCATTACATGAATGATATAGAAATTGCACTAGCTTATGAAATACCACTCCCAAAATAAAGAGAGCTGATCAAATATGGTAAAAATCATATAGTAGAAAGAAAACACTATAAATTTGATGATTCTACACTAACATCAGGGCATTTGGATTATCGTGGAGATCTATGCATTTATTCTTGGTGTGGCATAATAGTCTCTAAATGAATTTACAACTACTATTATAATTGTGTGTTTGTGTGAGGAATATTCCTTCTTTGCATGAGTTGCTACTAGGAACAATCTTCACACTAATGATAATGTAGTCCTCAACCTGATCAAGGTAAATATAGTTGTTAGCTTGGCCAATGAGAATCACTAGGTAAAACATATGAAACAACAAATAAATATAAGAACTTCCTCTTAGAATGAATGGATTGCCTAATGAGAGTTCATTGATCAATATAGTTATGGCCAATGAAACAAGTTGATAAGCTACATGATAATTTATAGATTTGATCAATACCAATCCAAACGTAAGATTCTTCCACTTTGAATTGTAGGGAAAACAATGCCACTTTTAGTCTCAAAAAGGAACAATATTCTATGTCATGATTGAGTCTTGCTCAGGAATGTCTCAAGTTCAACAACATGCTTGTAGGTTGACATTGTTATTGAACAATAGATTCCATAATATTCAGCCAAATTTTTAAAAAATAGTTTTTTCTACTCATCATACGAGCAAGATATTATCCCTCTCTAATACCATATTATAAAATTTAGTTAGAGATATGCAACTACAAATCACAAACAAAATGATATTTACTTCATCATTTTCAATCAATACATCTTACATATATATAGGAGAGTCTACTCCTATATTCAAGGAGATATTATCTCCATAAATCCTTATTTAGTTGTGGTGAATACTTAGGGACAAAAATTCCTATCACTTTGTGGTGAATACTTTTCTCAAATGCAAGTAAGGTTCGACACTTGTTAAGAAATCAAATGGATCAAATGGTGGCTACTAGGTAGACTGTCTTAAATCACTTTGGGTGGGTATGGTTAAGGTTATTATCTATTATTTCACCTTGGATGGGAAGTTTAACACTATCTATGGCCATCATTTTTCATTACTTAATCACATTAGGCATAAGATATTGGTTTTAGTCCCTTTCTATCTTCTTTCATCCCTACAAACTAGTATTAAGAAGGTCAATAAGAAATAGAGTAATTGTATTCTTCATGAGGGCTTGTTTCTTCTAATTGTGGAACACTTTAAAGCCCTTGCATCTCCCCTTAATGGGAAAGGATATGGTTCCCTCTCTTTGCATAAAAAAAATTTAGGGTTTGAGGAGGATATGGAGATGGATTTTGGGGAGGGAGAGGATGAATTGAAGGATGTTGACTAGGAAACAGAGAATGGGGATTCATCAGAGTTGAAAATTCTCTCAAACGAGTAGAAAAAGGAGGTCCGTCCTCTTAGGAATGAGAAAGGGATATTTGTGAAGAGAAAGAAGGCAACATATGACTCACCTAGTCAAGTAGATGTGAATTCAAATACAAAGGAGGTTGGTGATAATCCAAATGTGCAAGGGGTGAATTTCATTGATGAAGGGGCCAACCTTATGGGTGGAGGCAAAGGATCCTTGTGAGCGACACCTTCCCGTTCATTATCTAATTGTGCTGATGAGGATAGAGTTAATCATCCTCCCTTGTGCAAGGATTTTCTTAAGGGTCCCCCTTCCTCAAAAATAGTCCTATGAACTCCCTTGATCTTTTGGAAATTGATAGGGATGCTACTATGGTATAGTTTAGGATTTCCAAATGGTTATTTCTATAGATAAAATAAATTAATGCAAATATCTAGTCCATTAAAAGTAAGATGGATTATTTGGAGTGGTGAGATGGTCAGATATCCTTTGAGGCTTGTGTGAACAATGTGGCTTTTTATGAGAAAAGATTAGAATGCTCTCTATCCTAGAAAAAGTGGCCAAAGATGTTTCTCTCCTTAAAACTGACTGTGAAGGTAGGCTGGGGGATTTTTAAGCCAAAATAAAGTGAATTGATGATAACTTGTCTAATTTGGTAAAGATGAGTTATCACACAATTCATACTAGCGCAGAGGGGATCACAATCCTTGTGAATCATTGGTAGAATGTGCATGCAATAAATTCTAGGGGCAGTATTATTATTGATTTGGAATTGGAAAATAAGGGTAAGCTAACAGAAGATGACAATAGCGGTCTTTTAGAGTGAACCCATGGGTATATTAAGAAGAATAAGGAGTAAGCGAAAGATCGAATTGTATGATCTAACAAACTTGGCTCAAAATATTGATTAGATGGAAGTTGAGGTTGTTGAAGCCCAAAAGAATCTTTGTTAGATTTTTTGTTTTCCTTTACTAGCCTATTTTTCTAGGAGTCTAGTTTTTGGTGTTTTTGTGTTGTTGAGTTGTTGGTTGTTTGTATTCTGTTTCATTTGTAGCTCATTGTACTCAAGGTTTCGAGACCCCTTCAAAAATATTTTTTTTCCTTAATAAAAAACATTATATGCTTAGGTTCTTCTTGCTATAATTTGATAGCTAAAAAATATAATGGGAATAAATATAATATAGAACTAGTTAATTACACTATGTGTATAAAACTGAAATTAGATTTAAGGATATAACAAAAAACATAAAATTTTACATATTTAACACCATTGCAGCACACATTGAGAAATGCATTGATAAATTTGTTAATATACATTTATAAGAAGTATCTTAGAATTACATTTTGTAGTCAATGTAGTCACATCCCTTCTAACCTAACTTACAAGTTTTTGTATCATTTTATGGCTAGAAAAAATTGAATTTAGCGGTTTCCTAAGTATCATTGGAAATTAAATTTCACTAGCTTTCAAGATAATTTTGGCAATCAAGCCCTTAAATGTACTAATATATGCTATATTGATATTTAAAAAGAATAAAATAAGAATAATTTGATATACACAATATATGCACCTATCGTATAAGCAATGCCTTAGACACATAAATATAGATCTAAAATGCACAAATACGCATACTCCTAGTAATTAATGATATGATTTAATGATATTGATATATTTATATGACCACTTCACAACAACAACATTAAAAATTTGTGGACATATCTATCTTGTATTTTAGTCTTATGATAACCAAAGTGTGGTTGGTGGTGAAATCCATGAATAATAACAATAATAATTGTTGGCTTACATTATTCCTCTCTTCCACCTTGACACTAGCAATTGAGGATCATGCGATCATTATAATCAATCCCCTACATAACCAACATTTAGTACATTTTGTAATTTTTAAGCTTCTCTCAAATATCATGTTCAACATCACTTATCACAATTATGGAGAAACTGGAGTGAGACAATTTTACACTACCATTCTCTTGAGGTCTAGTTGTTCTCTTAGTATTATGGAAGTTTTTAACGGGTTCCAAATAGAAGGTAAGAATGTAGCAAAGCCAAGATAACCATTTTTTGTCTAATCTACTTGTCAATAAGATTTAGGGTAGGTCCTCATGTGTTTTCTTAGCTTATTTTGGCTACAATCACTACCAAAATTTTAAAGGAGCAATTTGTCAAATTCGTGACACTGAATATTTAATTTTGATGCTTGGTTTTAGCCATTTTGAATTTTATTTTTTGAAATGTATATTAAATTTTAAAATAAATTTTGAAATACTTTTTTTCTCTTTGCTAAATTTTGAACATAATACAACTATATCGTTGATTGTTGCATTGATAAGTAAAAAATTTAGTTCAACACTAGATTGTCAAATAATTTGAAAGGCATTGATTTTGGAGAGGCATAATAAAATACAGGATAGAAAAATTTGACCATCTATGATGTACTTGCATCATCATAGCATTTTCATATTATACCGTTAACTATTAAAGACTTCCCACTTTTCATTACTTTTGAGTTAGATCAAGAAAGCTGAAATAATATTTATGTTTTGAGACTTTGCCTTAATATAGTAGAACTAGAAAACAATAAACTAAAATAACTCTATTAGTGTACTTTAAGCTTGGAGCAATAGTTCCTCTTTCTAATGAACAAATTGGACAGATAACTAGTGCATTGTAGTGAATATGAATGTTAACAAATACAATGAATATAAAACAAAAATTCATTCACTCATGCGAATCAATACTGAAAACTAAACTTATAATAAAAATTTAATTAAAAAAATTATTCTCTTCAGGAAAGTTTGTATACGGATAGTGCATTGCATCACAATTTCATGTCTAATTAATAATATTTTTTACAAATAATAAAACTTGGAGGAAAATTTAGAGGCATATGAAAAGATGGAAAGGATACTTGTGAATTCATTTGTCAATTTATCTCAGCATGCAATTGTTACTTATTTCTAGCCTCCATTTCTTCCAAAGCTCAACATGATCTAGGTCGATCTAGCAGCATGTTGACATGACGCACTTGTTCATCTCCTCTAGTTGGCAAGTTATTACCTATTAACGAAAAAATTGTTACGGGGTCGAACACGTGTCCTCCCCACTTCTATTTTTCCTCCTCAGCGCTCCACTTTGCAGGCATTATATTAATATTGTTGGCACAAATTTTATTTTAAAGTCCACAATTGAAGGCATGCCGAAAATGGAGGTGATAGCTTTTGAAGCCACCACCCCAATGGGTCGGTGTCCACCATAAACCGACACTACAAAACAAACAAAAACATATTTAAAAACAATGTAATGCGGCAAAATGACAAAAGGCAGAGGGGGCTCGGGTGGCCCGAGCACCCCAAAAAATGGACTTTGTTGAAAAAAAAATTATTATTTGTTAAGCCCGAAAATAAATAAGGGTAAAAGGGAGGTTATTTTTTTTTTACCTCAATTTAGAATATTTTATGTATTTAAGGGGGCTATGGGTTTTTGAAAATTCATTCCTGGAGATAGAGAATTCAGAGTAGTCTCTTAGAACAATAGGGAGAGATAAAAACTCAGTGTTTTCTCTAAGAGGATATTGCATGACTCTTAGTCATTTTGCAAGGGCTTGTTTCTTATGTACTCTTGTTGATAGTGAGAGTTGCAGTTTCATTGCTTAGCATTGTGATGTGACAGAAGGATTGGGCAGGATGCTAGAAATTTCTTATTAGGATAGTGTGCAAGCGAGAAGAGCCTGATGGTAACAATCTTCCTTGGAAACAAATTGTAACTCGGTGAAAGGCCATGGTGATGTAAGAACATTTCCTTCATACTAATGGCATCGATCATGCATGTTTGCGGATCCAGAGACATAGCCAGAGTCTAGTGAACTCTGTAATCAAATATTTTCTCTCTCTTTTCTTGATGTATAATTTTGTTAGCTTCTTTACTTTCCTACATTATAAGAGTTTATTTGCTCAAGTTACAAGCAATGGCAGTTACGATATTTAAATTAAATTTGTATCCTAGTGAATCTAACAGTTGTTAAGTGATTCACATTAAGGAGTTTAAAGATCAAGTTTGGTATCAGAGCTGGTTTGACAAGTTGTAGGTTGTGGGATATTTGGAGCAAATTCAAGCAAAGTGAGTTGAGATGTTTTCACATAAGGAAAATCAGTTTCCTTTTGTCTTCAATGCAGAATTTTGTGAGGCTTTCGTGGCGATGAAAGCCAAGGTTGATGAAATGTATGAGGAATGGATGTCTAAAAAAGAAGGCTTGTCGAAGAAAGATAAAGATGTAGACTCAGTCAAAGCTCCTCATTCTTCTCATTCTCTTCCTTGTTCTCTTGGTGAATTTTAGAAACAATCTCAAAATGTTGGATTGAGGTTGTTAACCAAGATGGGCTATGAAGGAAAGGGCCTTGGAATTTACGGACAAGGTATGGTTGAACCTATGAAGACGGAAGCTAGACCTCATAATGTAGGATTGGGGTATGGTGAAGGAGAATTCTCCAAGGAAGTGGATGCAAAGAATTCTCTAAAAGAAGAAACATCTCAAGAACAATCTAAGAGACGTAATGGCACATCACCTTCAGGCATTGGTGACACATGCAAGATGTCCAAGTGAAGAACAAACATAGATTCCTCTCGACATGCATGCACCAAGGGTGACCATCAAAGGTATAACAAGCTTGATTATTCCAATGTTCCCTTTTATTATAAGAAGGTTGACAACATAGAAATTTTTTTGGTTTAGAAAACCGTGCACATTTTGTAGGTTGAATAACCATAGTGTTGGCAAGTGTTGGAAAAGAATGGCTTTGTACAGGAAAGTCAAGTTGAATAGGAAAGGGGTACGACATAAAGACCCATCTCCAAATTAGAGGAATGAGAAGGGAAAGAAAGGCTGGATGTTGAAAACACCTTGCTCTTATTGCAACAAAGGTGGACATCAAGAAGGTAACTATTGGAAGCTTCTTCTAGAGCTTCGTCCCAAGAAGGAAAAGAAGAAGATTGTAGTTGACTCTCCACTGGTGAACATAGGGCAAATGAAGAGGCTCATGTATGTGAGAAAAAAATTCTTCGCTCATGTCTGCAAAGCTGGAAAAAGAAATGAAGTAGTTGCATGCAAGCCTAACTATCATATGTTTCAAGAATAATCAACACCACAACATGACAATTTATCGTGGGAACTTTTCAAGAGGATTAAAAGTGTTGTTATCTCATTGCCATTAATATCCTTGTATTTGTTATTTCTGCTAATGTGTTGCATGTGGATAGTAGTTGGGATAATGAATGTAGAAGGATGTGGGAAAATGCAAATGGGTAGCTATATGATTGCAATTTTCATAGTTGTTGTACATCTTTTTGTTGAAATGGGTGCACAAATAGGGTGCACAGTTACTGGATAGGTGGGAATATGGTTTTATACCTTAGTGTCTAATTAAGAACCTTTTGAAGGTCCAAATCAGGGAGAAATGATCTAGGTGGATCTAGCAGCATGCTGACGTGGCACACCTATTCATCTCCTCCAGCTATCAAGGTGGTTTTCTACCTTAGTAACGTGGCACACCTATTCATCTCCTCTAGCTCACAAGGTGGTTTTCTACCTTAGTGTCTAATTAAGAACCTTTTGAAGGTCCAAACATGATCTAGGTGGCACAAATAAGGTGCACAGTTACTGGATAGGTGGGAAGGTGGTTTTATACCTTGGTGTCTAATTAAGAACCTTTTGAAGGTCCAAATGAGGGAGAAATGATCTAAGTGGATCTAGTAACATGCTGATGTGACCTATTCATCTCCTCCAGCTGGCAAGGTGGTTTTCTACCTTAGTAAGGTGGCACACCTATTCATCTCCTCCAACTTGCAAGGTGGTTTTCTACCTTAGTGTCTAATTAAGAACCTTTTGAAGGTCCAAACGTGATCTAGGTGGATCTAGCAGCATTCTGACATGTAACACATGTTCATCTCCTCCAACTGACAAGTTGTTACCTATTAATAGAAAAGGTTGTTATGGGGGGTCGAACACATGACCTCCCCATTCCTATTTTTCTTTCTCACTGCTCCACTATGCAAGCATTCTATTAATGTTGTTGGTGAAAATTTTATTTAAAGTCAACAATTGAAGGAATGTTGAAAATGGAGGTGATGGGTTTTGAGCTTGCCACCCCACGGGATTAGGGGTCCACCATAAACCCATATGCACAAAACAAACAAAAAAATATTTAAACACAATGTAATGCGAGAAAAAGACAAAACGTGGAGGGGGCTAGGGTGGCCCAAGCACACTAAAATGGCACATAAAATGGAGTTTGTTAAAAAAAAAATTATTATTTGTTAAGCCCAAAAATAAATAAGGGTAAAAGGGAGGTTATTTTGTTTTCACCTCAATTTAGAATATTTTATGTATTTAAGTGGGCTATGGGTTTTTGAAAATTCATTCCTGGAGATAGAGAATTCAAAGTAGTCTCTTAGAACAACAAGGAGAGATAAAAACTCAATGTTTTCTCTGAGAGGATATTGTATGATTCTTAAGTCGTTTTCTAAGGGCTTGTTGCCTTTGTACTCTTGTTGATAGTGAGAGTTGTAGTTTCATTGCTTAGCATTGTGAATGTGACAGAAGGACCAGTCAAGATGCTAGAAAGTTCTTGTTAGTACAATGTGCAAGTGGGAAGAGCCTGATGGTAACAATCTTCCTTGGAAATAGATTGTAACTCGGTGAAAGACCATGGTGATGTAAGAACATTTGCTTCATAGTAATGGCATCATTCATGCATGTTTGTGGATCTAGAGACGTAGACAAAGTCTAGTGAACTCTGTTATCAAATCTTTTCTCTCTTTTCTTGATGCATCATTTTGTCAGCTTCTTTACTTTGTTGCATTATAAGCATTTATTTGCTCAAGTCACAAACAACGTCAGTTACGATCTTTAAATTAAATCTGTATCGTGGTGAATCTAGCTGTTGTTAAGTGATTCATAATAAGGAGTTTACAAATCATAACTCCTGCATAACAGAAATACCACTAAAATCAGAAGAAGATTTCAAATTATTCTTTTCATATTATTGAAAATTTACATGAAACACACCAGCTACTTAAATTAAAATTAAAGCAGAAAATACACCTAAACAGCCCCATAGAAAGATGAAATTATAGATGAAAACTTGAAACTGATTTTATTGACATCATGCCTTGTTTTTTGGGGGTTTGATTTCTTCTGATTTATTTTTAAGTTTAAACAGAAGAGCCCATTGCTTAAGTAGTGCCGTTTATCTCCACGTAAAAGAATTCAAAACGCTGACGTTTTTGAGCTAATAATTTCAAAGTTGAAAATGGAATTAGAACCCACTATCATCCTTCCAAAAGTCCTACGATGTATAAGTGTTCTGAGTGACATCTGAGGCAGAACTACTTTTACCCAATTGTTGAAGACAAGTCTTTAATGTAAGTCAAGTCTTAAATGTCGGCTCAGATAAGTCTTTAATGTAGGATATAATTCAATCTGAGTGTAGGCGGCTCATGATCAAAGTGAACAGTCCCACAAAAATCCTTTGGATTCTTTGAGAACGATTATATTAAGATTATCACGCTGAACTGTAATTCGTATTATGTTTTCTATTTTGTTTCATTAAAATATCAAATTAAATTATAAATAAAATATACCTTAACTAATTAAAAGCAAAAAAATCACATCCATTAAAATGTGTGAGAGAATAGGAAAACTTTGATGGACAATTTCTTTTACAAAAATGAAATTAATATTTTAGGTTTCAACATACTATTTCTTATAAGAAGATAAGAGTGGTGCAAAGGAATGTATATTAGGGTTTTTTAAAAAAAATTTAAAAACATTTTAAAATGTAGGAATAATTATTATCTAATTTTTTAAAAACATATTTGTTTATAAGTATTATAAAAATAATATTTAAATTAGTTAAATTAATAATATGATATTTTAATATAAGAAGTGTTTAGATTTTTATTTATTATAAAGAGAAAAATGTATGTTTCAAATTTTTTCTTTTAATGTTACTGGTAAATATAATAGTTCAATATATGTTTCCAATTTATATAAATTGATCTAAAGTTAAAAGAAATATTTCATTAATTTATACCAATTCTCATTTATGTATATATTGTAGCTTTAATGAAAGAGGACTTGTACAAATTCTACAAAGACGTTTTCTCAAAGAAATTCCTTTGTTCTATTTATCGAGGGACAAAATAATTCCTGAATAAAAATGAAAACATCTCAAGATGGAGTCTCATTGCTCAATATCTCCTACAAGATTGACAAAGTTCATCGATAACAAAAATATACACATGGTGTAAAAATTTTATGCATAAACAAATTGAAGTTCAAGAAGGAAGGTTTACCTTAGACAACCTATTTCTTCATTGGGAAATATTGGAATGGCCACAAAAAAAGGACAATATTGCCTCCTCATCAAATTATATTTTTCAAACTATGCAATAGAGTAAGATGGTAGTTATTCTTCAAAATAAGTTAAAGACTAAGTTTTATCTGCAATCTCACCACGAACATCACTAAAAACCCCCAAGAATAGCTAAAACAATACCCATGACACCCTAAACTTATATTTCTAAGGTATCTTCACTAACTCTCTCTTAATGAAATTAAATTTATGATACCTCAACTAACTAGCTCCTTAGATACCCTCCTATGGAAATTCATCAAACATGGTGCATTGTCAAGATATATTTACATCCACTTCAATAAAGGAATCTCATTATTTGAAAGGTGGAAGGGGTTTATAAGTAAAATGAAAAGTAAAATTTAATTTGGGTCAAGTATATTTCTTTCTAGGGTTAGACACATTTAAATAGTTAGAAAACTATCCTTCACCACTCAAGTTTAAATTTCATTATATTGACTTATATATATATATATATATATATACATATATATATATATATATATATATATATACATATATACATATATATATATATATATATATATATATATATATATATGTATATATCTATATATATATATGTATATATATATATGTATATATGTATGTATATGTATATATATATAGTCAATCAAATCAAATTATTAGGGCATTTCTCCAAAAAGAATGGAACAACAAAAATATCATTTGCTTACATCTTCATTTTACATGGAACATAGAAATGATGGGTTACATCTATCTAAACTTCTTAAAATGTGATGTTCTATATACATTGACGTTAAAATTATTATTTTCAAAATTATATATCTTAAAGTAATCACTTTAAACTTTTATAAATAATTTTTTTTAATTAATTTTCTATTAAGTAATAAATGACATCTTGCAAATAAAAAAAATTAGTATACATATTATCTTGTTTAATATTTCTTCTAATAATTAATTTTACATTGAGAGATAAATCATGTTCACCTATTTGATGGACTATTATATTTGAGAGATTAGATGCCAGATGCATAAGAAAAATAATTGAGTTTAAGTGTCCAACTGAGATATTTTAAGAGAAGAAATTTTACATAAGGGCAAATGAGACATGTGGCCCTATTATGTTGAAGACTATATGGAAGTTATCTCTTTCTATGGTGGTTGAGATGGACATGGCTAGATAAAAGAAAAACATATGATTGAATTTGAGTGGAGGAGGCAAGATTTTGGATCGCAAATGATTAGATAAAAATTATTATGTTTCAAACTCACTCACTCACTCTCTCTCTCTCTCTCTCTCACACACACACACACACACACACACACACATTTAAAAAGTAAAAAAAAAAGATAACACTAATTCAAATGATTGATAGGAAAGGAAGTTCTACATTCGTACCACATTCCTACCACAATATCGTCTAATATTCAAAAGGAAAGAATAATACATGTTGTAGATATATTGATAGTGAATATATGGTTACCATTTGAGGATGATATCAAAGAGGTGAGAAGAGTCATTTCAGTGGACATGGTGTGTAATCAAGAAAATTGGAATAGAGGGTTTAGCATGGGTGAACTAGTTCCAAGTAAAGTGTGTGATGATAATGAATTCATTGTATTTTAACTACCACAATTATTATTAATTATAGTTATATTTAGAGAACTATTTTTAAATATTACTTAGTCATTAATAGAAAATGTTAACTTTGGTTTACAAAAATGAGATGTGTGTGTGATGTAAACTTGTTCTTGAGTTAATCATTGAACTCAATAATATTTAAGTATAGAAGTTTTAAAAGAAACTTTGTAATTTATGTAATTAGGTAGGATTTATAATTTATGTGAAATAGACATGACATGTTTTACATAAATTTTCTAAAAATAATTATGTTTTGACTAGATTAAACTAGGAGAGGCCTGAACTATTACATAGCCACTACATAGATGAAAAAGAAAGAAAATCCATGGGACTCATGAGGATTGAGAACCCAAAACCCTAGTGCCAACTACCAAAAAGAAATAAAAATCAGTGGGCACCCAAAACTAGATGCAAGAAAATCCAAAGATAGATGAGACTAAAGACTAACTCATAGCCTTCACTTTATCAGAGAAGGAGAATCATTTGTTAGATCCTTTGCCAAATAAAATAGAAGGTGAATCTAAAGTTGCTTTTACCCTAAACACTAACACCTCCAACCTTATAGTAGGGGAAGAGTTCAAATGCTTCTTATTCCTCTTGAATAGCCTAAAGGGTCATCTAATTCCTTTTAGACATTTCATTGGACTACATAGTCAAATCCTCCATTTTTCATTTGAGGGACACCTATTTGCTTTGAATCTCCTCCATTTCCTTTATTGTTTCCTTATTTTCCTATTTCTTGTTAATATTATCATATAGAACCTTCAATTATTCCTCCATTCTTTCCCATTTTTCTAACTTTTGAACCAAATAATTAGTCTATTTCCAAACTCTTTGGTCTTTGTCCTCCATTTCCTAGCTAGAAGCTCTGAAATCTGCCTTAATTAGGTCTTATAGTATATTAATTTTATTTCTAATTCTATTAAGCTAATCCAGAAGCCAAAATTTAATAGCTTTCTTTTTATTGTAGTCGTCACAGAGTTCATTAACTTTCTTTGCATAGACAAGGAAGTCCCATTTTCTTGGAAATTTTGATAGAGAGGGAAGGGGGGACCAAAGGAAGGGGTGGAAGGGGTACCCTCTTTGTTAACTAGTGTCCACTCTGACCCAATAGATTAAGAGGAGGTAGAATCCTTAGAGGCTTTCTCCTCATCATTCAACTCATTAATAATACTTGCAATAGTGGGAGGGACTAAGGGGTTTTTAGATTTTGTCATTTTTCTAGTGTTAACCTACATAGAGGTTGTTGGTCATTTGGCGTAATTGATTATGTGTTGCATTGATGTTTTGTAATGGATGCTAAAATTATCTGTTTGGTTACTTTATTAGCACCCTTCTAATCACAATAGGATGAGCAGTTTTTGGTCAACTTGGATTTGACATGATCCGGGAGGCTCTGATATATTCTGGTGATGGAATTGTCTTGTTCATGATACTTACACTCATAATTGATCACTTGGTTTTGGTCTAGAGATTGGATAATATCTCACTTTCTTAGAAGATTGGTTTTTGGTTCTAGTGAGGGTTTCATCAGAAGAGCTTTTGATGGAGATCTTTGGTGAATTGCATAAGTGGTGCTGGTGCAGCTTCTGATGGAGTTTCAGGATGCTGTTGATGATCATGTTCGAGACTTGGTGGTTGGAGATCATTGTTGAAGCATGTGGACCTATACTTGGTCCTGGATTATCTAGGTTATCGATCAAATTTAATGTAACATGTGGATAGGACCTATTGATGTACTTTTGGGATGTCTTATGTGTTGATATTACTTGTTTGGTCTAAGGCCGACATGGTTTGTAATTATGTAATTGGTTTATTGTCTCATGGCTGACCTGATTATTTATGGTCGAGGGTTTGTATATATAGATGAAAGATCTCATTATAGATCATAATGGTTATTTGTAAGAGGTCATGGTCAAGGAATGTAATGTGCAAATACTGTAATATCATTTAGGCAGAGGATTTGATCAATCATTGGAGATCGAATTGGGGTTATGTAAGAGGATTTAATCCTCCAGTATTGAGCTTAACCAAAACTATACTCAAGCAAAGGAGATGCTATCTTTTGTAGTTCAACACTTCTTCGAATTATAGTTTGGATTTATATGTAGTCAATGAGGTTCCTTTTGTGATGAGTAGTGTGCTCTAGGCTTTTGGCCTTCCTACAAGTGGAGGCCCCTCAATTGTATTTCACATACTTACTGTAGAAGTATTATCTGACTATGGGTAGGCTTCCCACTATGGTTTTTGCCTTTACTGGGTTTTCCACGTACAAATCTTGGTGTTGTGTTAATGGATTTTATTCTATAATTGTTGTTTATGCTTATTTGGTTTATATGCTATTCTCGTATTAATATTTTGGGTTCCAACATTAAATTTTTAATTGATAATGGTTCCTATAATCTATGACAATTGATTCAACCCCCCCCCCCCCTCTCTCTATTATCTTCTAGTTATTTGAATTGTCTAACAATTGGTATGAGAGCTTTGGTCCTCTCTGCAGAAAGATTATCTGCTTGAGGAAGATCCTATGGCGACTAACAATTCAAGTTCCTCCAGTTTTTCTAGAGCTATCTTTTGAAGGGATATTCCAAGGCTTGATGGAATAAATTACACAGTATGGAAGATTTAGATGGAGACTCATTTGAGATGTCTTGGCAAGAAGATTTGGGAGATCACACAGAATGGTGTCACACCTTATAGCCTAGGAATTGTCAATCCTCCTTTGGAAAACTTGGATAAGGAGCTTGAGAATGATTGTAGAGCAAGAGAAGCCCTCTCGTTATCACTTTCTGATCAACAAATAATGGGATTAACCGACAAATCATAGAGAAAGGCTATATGGGATAAGTTGGAGACTCTTAATGAAGGTGACCCTACAATAAAAATTGCTAAACTCAATGGTTACTGGGTGAGATATGAAAACCTGAAGATGGAAGAAGATGAAAGGATTACTGTAGTCACGAAAAAGGGTAAATGAGATTGTTATCAGAGTTCAATGTTGTGGTGGAACTCTAAGCGAAGATGAAATTGTTTCTAAAGTCCCGAGAGCCCTACCACTAGCTTACAAAATGAATGCTACTACTATTAATGAGTTGAAAACAATGACTAATATATCTATCAACATAGATACTTTTGTTGGGAAACTATCTTCTTTTGAGCTTGAACAATTTGGACCTTTAGGAGTTGTGAAGTCTGAACCTTCTTTTCATGCATCTACATCTACAACTGGTAAGCAAGACTAGAAAGCTTTGTATGCAAAGGAATTAGAAGATATGAAGAGAGAAGATGATGAGTTTGAGCAACTTGAAGCACTATTTGCTATAAGAGTACCTAAAGGACTGGTAGGAAGTAAGCATGAAGGAAAAACACCTTTTAAATGTTTTGCATGTAATAAGATTGGTCATTTTGCATCTAGATGTCTTGAAAGGAATTCAAGATTTGAACAAAGAGCTAGAAGATCATTTAAGCCTAACCCTGGATATCAGAACAAATACAAGTATAAGAAAAACAGGGACAAATCATGCTACATATTGGATGAGGAAGGTATTACTGATTCAAATGATGAACCGACAGAAGACTCTGTTAGTGGATCTAGCAATGGGAAGGAATGGGTGTTCCTAGCTATCAAGGAAGATGATCCAGCATTGCAAGAGAATGTACCTGAGGAAAAGGCACTTGCTACTAAAATTGAAGACAATGATGAATGGGTAATTAACAGTGGTTGTTCACATCATATGACTGGAGAAAAAGGGAATTTTTTTTCTTTACAAGAATTTGATGGTGGTCTAGTTACATTTGGAGATGACAAGGCATGTATGATCAAAAGAAAATGAACTATATCATTGGATGGTAAGAACAATACTAACAATTTTTATTATGTTGAAGGTTTAAGGCATAATATTTTGAGTGTAGTACAATTGGTAGATAAGGGATTTCAATTACACTTCAAGGATGGAAAATTCAAAATCATTAATAGATTTGGCTTGGAGATTGCAACTGGTACACAAATAAAAGGTAATATATTTCATTTAAACTTGAGTGAGAAGACATGTTTGATTACATAGATTGATGAGAGTTGGCTATGACATAAAAGGTTGTGTCATGTGAATTTTGATTGCATTCTGAAGATTAGTTCAACTAAGGCTATTAGGGATATACCTAATATTATGAAGCCCTATAATCTGGTATGTAAAGAATGTCAAATGGGTAAATAGGTCAGATTCTCTTTTAGGAGTATACAAGATAAATCAAATGATTTTCTTGATCTTATTCATACCGATTTGTGTGGGTCTACTAGAGTTAAAAATTTTCATGGTGATAGATATTTCATTTTAATCATTGATGATTATTCTAGAATGATGTGAGTTACTTTTTTGAGAGAAAAATCTAAAGCATTTGAAAAGTTCAAAATCTTTAAGGCTAAACTAAAAATTTGAGACAAGATTGAAGATTAAATGTTTGAGATAAGATCATGGTGGAGAATTCACATCTAGTGAGTTTAATAACTTTTGTGACAAGTATGGTATAAGAAGGTAATTTTCTACTCCCTAGACACCTCAATAGAATGGAGTTATAGAATGGAAGAACAAAACTATCTTGGATGTTGCTAGAATAATGATGATGAAAGATAATCTACCTCATATCTACTAGAGAGAAGCAGTGAGTACATCGGTTCATACATTCAACAAAGTACACATCAAAGGATAAACTGGTAAGACACTTTATGAATTATGGTTTGGCAATACACCTACAGTTAAGTATTTCAAAATTTTTGGTAGTAAATGTTATATCAGGAGAGATGATATTATTGGGAAACTTGATTCTACATATGATGAAGGCATATTTATTGGTTATTCTAATGAAAGCAAAATATATAGATGCTATAACAAGAGATTGTAGAGAATTGTGGAGAGTGCTAATATCAAAGTAGATGAGCTGAACATAAGTCAAACCAGAGTTTATGAGAAGGAATCGACAGTGGAAATGATTATATCTGAACTAGTAGAACCTTTACCTGAACAAAGAATTGAACTAGTTACTCTGGCAACATTAGAGAATTCTACAGTAACTGAAGAACAAGGAAGAGGAACAAAAAGTCAGAAGACTCCAAGGTATGTGAGATTGAATCATTCTAAAGATCAAATCATTGGGGATAAGAGCAATGGAGTGATGACAAGAAGAAGATTGGAAACTAATGAGGTATGCTTAATTTCACCAGTTGAACCAGTATCAGTAATTGAGGCATGTAAAGATGAACATTGGTTGAAAGCTATGGAAGAAGAGTTAGATTAGATTGAGAAAAATAACACATGGACTTTGGTTCCCCGGCCTAAAAATAAAAATCTTATTGGAACTAAATGGGTTTTTAGAAATAAATTGAATGAAGATGGTCAAGTTATAAGGAATAAGGCTAGATTAGTTTGTAAAGGATATTCTCATAAAGAAAGAATTGATTATGGAGAGACTTTTGCACCTGTAGATAGGATTGAAGATGTAAGATTATTTCTTTCCTATGTTGCTTATAAAAACTATAAGGTTTATCAAATGGATGCTAAATGTGTATTTTTGAATGGGGACATTGATGAGGAAGTTTATATTGAGCAATGTGATGGCTTCTTACTATCAAAATGATACAGATATGGTTTGTAGACATTAAGGAAAGTGTTATATGGATTGAAACAAGCACCTAGAGCTTGGTATGCAAGGCTGGATAAATATATTTTGAAGCTTGGTTTTACTAAGGGCAGTACTTATAGTAATTCATATTAGAAAATCATTGATGATGATATACTAATTTTTGAAGTATTTGTTGATGACATTATCTTTGGAGGTGAAGATAAGTTATACATAGAATTTTCTAAGAATATGGAGAAAGAATTTGAGATGTCTATGATTGGTGAGATGAAATTTTTCTTAGGTTTGCAGATTACTCAGACATAGAAAGGCATTTTTATCTATCAAACTAAATATGCTACGAAATAGTTGAAGATATTTGGTATGGAAGATTCTAAACCAGTAAGTACTCCTACAGTTACAAGTGAGAAATTGACAAGAAAAGATGTTTCTGCACTGATAAATCCTACAAGATAGAAATCTGTGATTGGAGGTCTGCTTTATTTGACTCAAAAAAGGCTTGATATTATGAATGAGATGGCGGTGAAAAGGACTTTTAGATACTTGGAAGGTACATTAGAATATGGCTTGTGGTACCATAAGGATGATAACTTTACTGTATGCATATAGAGATGTTGATTGGGCTGGAGATGTTGATGACCAGAAAAGTACTTCCGATGGAGCTTTCTTTCTTGGAAAGAAGTTGGTTTCATGGATCAACAAGAAACAGTCATGTACTTCTCTATCTACTGTTGAAGCTGAGTATGTTGCTGCTGCTACTAACTATACACAAGTTTTATGGATGAAGCAAATGTTGAAGGATATAAAGGTGGATTGTGATGCATTGGTAGTTATTCACTGTGATAACTCTACTACTATTGATATATCAAAGAATCTGGTATTTCATTCTAAAACAAAGCACATATCTATCAAGTACAACTTTTTGAAGGAGAAGGTAGAAGCAAATAAAGTTAGATTGTTTATGTGAACACTAAAGAGAAGATTGTAGATATTTTCACTAAACCTTTATCTAAGGAATCATTTGAATACTGGAGAGATAGATTGGGAGTTTCTGCCCCTCTAGTATAGACTTGATTGATACGGTTTGGCATCAATCTGACATGCACTATCAGAAATACTATTCATTCTAGTATTGGCGTGGGATGCTATTGCTCAAGGGGAGTAGTCAGCTTTGTGATCCAGTGGTTTATGTTATTTCTTTGATATTTTTGTTAGATTTCTAGCATTCATGTCAAATGGGGAGTGGTATTTATGTGAAAAAGAAAAAGGTAAAGAAAGTGAAAAGAAAGGGAGATTGATATTCAGAGCTATATGTGAGATTTTGTTGGTTATCTTCCACAGGGGGATACTTGTTTGGCATTTCTTGGTACTTAGATGTTTTTCACATCTAGTGTTGTCATCAATGTGAAAGGGGGATATTGTTAGTTATTTGGTGGAATTGATTATGTGTTGCATTGATGTTTTGTCATTGATGCCAACATTAGCTATTTGGATGCTTTACCCGGCACCCTTCTGGTCCTGGTAGGATGAGCAATTTCTGGTCAACTTAGATCTGGCATGATCCGGTAGGCTCCAGTATAATCTAGTGATAAAATTGGCTTGTTCATGATACTTACACTCATATTTGATCAATTGGTTTTGCTCTAGAGATTGGATAATATCCTCCTTGCTTAGAAGATTGGTTTCTGGTTTCGACGAGGGTTTCACCGATAGAGATTTTTATGGATATCTTTAGTGAATTGCATAAGTGGTGCTGGTGCAGCTTCTGATGGAGTTTCAGGATGTTGTTGATGATCATGTTCGAGACCTGGTAGTTGGAGATCATTGCTGAAGTGTGTGGACCTATACTTGGTCCTGATTGATCTAGGTTATGGACTGACTTTAATGTAACATGTGGATAGGACCTATTGATGTATTTATGGAATGTCTTATGTGTTGATATTACTTGTTTAGTCTAAGGCCGATATGGTTTGGAATTATGTGATTGGCTTATTGTCTGGTGGCCGACCTAATTGTTTATGGTCGAAGGTTTGTATATATAGATATAAGATCTTATTGTAGATCATCATGGTTACATGTAAGAGGTCTTGGTCAAGGAATGTAATGTGTGAATAATGTAATATCATTCAGGCAGAGGATTTAATCGATCATTGGAGATCGAATTGGGTTTATGTAAGAGGGTATAGTCCTCTAGTATTGAGCTTAACCAGAACTGTACTCAGGCATAGGAGATGTTATCTTTTGTAGTTAAACACTTCTTTGGATTGTAGTCTGGATTTATATGTAGTCAGTGAGGCTCCTTCTATGATGAGCAGTGTCCTCTATGATGTTGGCCTTCCTGCAAGTGAAGTCCCCTCAATTTTAATTCACATAATTACTATATAAGTATTCTTTGACTTTGGGTAGGCTTGCAACCATGGTTTTTCCCTTTATCGGGTTTTCCACGTACAAATCTTGGTGTTGTGTGAATGGCTTTTATTTTTTGATTATTGTTTATGCTTAATTGGTTTATATGCTATTCTGGTATTAATGTTTTAGTTTCCAATATTAAAGTTTAAATTGCTAATGGTTCCTGTAATCTGTGACAATTGATTCACCACCCCCCCCTCTCAGTTGTCTTTTGATTATCGGAACTGTCTAGCATAGGTCCCTTAAGGTTTAGGAGTGGAGCTGAGCTCTTTGAACTTAGAGATGTTTAAAATATCAATGCATAGAGAAGGGCTTGAAGGAGTAAAATCTAGGCCACTGGTAGGGATTAATTTTAGATAAAATTGTAAAGTCAAAGGATAAGCCCTTGGTGTAGGGGAAAGCCATGTTTTGTTTTGGCCATAGCTACAAACTAGAAACTAGATGAGAAAAGAAAGTACATGAGAAATTTATTTGAACCCATACCTTAAATGGTTAATCATGGGGAAGAGTTTTGAATAGAAGCATTTGAACCTCCCATCCAAGGTGATGAACTTCATGAGGAGCAATGCCAACTATTTCTATATTATAGGTAAGTCATTCTAGATGATAAAAATATATTGATAACACTTGTAACTGCATCTTAAATTAGGAATGAATTATAAATATCTCATACCTATAAAATGGTGATGCATTAATGTGTTTAATGCTATATTACATTTTATTTTAAATAAAAAAGACAAAGAATGGTTTCCCTTCCTTACAATATTATTTTAGAAATAAATCTCTAACTATTTGATGTTATAATGCACTTATTTTTTTCAATTGTAGGATGGAAAAAATGTTAAAATATAATTTTCCTAGACTAACTTGATAACTTCCAACAAATTTTTATATATTCATATTTATTTTTCTTTATATTTTAGTGATCTCTTTTCTGCATTTTTTTTATGGACTATATAAATCATGTAAATTATTTTGTCTTTGACTTTTTAGTAGATTACAATATTTCATTAAAAGATATATTATATATTTAATAAAACTTTGATGCTATATTTTTTATTAGGTTAAATGAAGTAGCCTCAAAACCCTTTACAAGAAAATTTTATGAGGATTTTGTTGAATGAACCAATATATTGAGAGGGGGGCTAAATTAGTATTCCGCAAATTTAACACACATAAATTCTAAAACTAAATTCGATCTCAATTAACTTTACCATAACATCTGAAGCATGAGTTTCGGAGCACCAAAACTTAAATACAAAAAACTTGAGCAATGACAACCAACTTATTAAAAATATGTTATCATATCTGCAAAAGGACAAGAATGTGAAGCACTACAATCCTATCAATTGTCAACTAAATATCAACATACTACAATATTGTTAAAACATATACATGTAGAGCATGAAACCAATTGCCACAACCAACATAAAAATCAATCAATATGAAAAACATATCCACAAACTAAAACTACATAATTCAGGAGAAACAATCTATTGGAAGAGTATATTTATAACCACTACTAGCTGCCTTTCGTTCATACATATCTAACTTCCACTGTTATGCACTTCCAATATTCTGTAAGCTCATCATATACTACAAACCTTATATATTTATAATATCTGGACTAATTTGGATCACCAAGATTGACATCAATGACAACCAATCAAGCATTTCTAACATATTTGGAACCTTGAAATTAAACACTGCCAATAGATAAGAGAAGACAAATAGAAACCCAACAAGAAAAAATTAGAAAGATAAAAAAATCAAATAATTGTATACAAACGCATAAGGATTAAGCCACCAATAATTTATAACTCATAAAAATAATCACCACATTGGTTTTGAGAGGACTCCCATAACCTTAAGAAAAGTTGCAAAAGGTAAAACATTGATTCTCTACAGCATACAAATAGTAGACCATATGCAATTGAACCGGAGAAATGCTATTGAATCAACAAACACCCCCTACATCTACCTCAATAATATGGGAAGGGTTTAATCCAAAGGAACGTTAGTTGTAACTCCCTTACAACATCTAGCGTGATCTTTTGCAAACCAATTCTCCACCTCTATAGGATAGATTTGTAGCATATGGAAAAGGAACACCCTATCCATCCACCTCAATAGGATAATAAGAGTAACATCCAAAGGAAGGGTAGTCACATATCCATTCCAACATCTCCTACCATATCTAGCAAACCAAGTCTCCACCTTGATAAAAATAACTTGCACCTCTATAAGATAGATCTCCAATAGATGATTGGGATAAAATAAAAGAAGAAAATAACCCATAACCTAGAACTCAACCTTAATAGGAGCATAAAAAGTGTGGGAGAAAGATAGGGTAGGAAAATCCCCTCAAGTCCAAAGCCACAACATAAGAGAAAAATCCACTATCAACAAAAACCCCTAACCAAAAAAAAATGGGCCTTGAAAACTACTAGACACAACCAAACTCACCAAAACAAGGAGCTTGTGGGAAAGAGACGAAAATGGAAACCAACAAAAAAATCCCTTAGGGATGACCAAAGATAGGAATATGAAAAGAAGATTGAACACGGAAAAAACACATAAAAAGACACCTCCACCCATAAAAAATTGAGTAGTGATACTAGCCAAGGACCAAACCCTAATACATCCATGCAATGAAGGGGCACCAAAAAATACAAACACTTGCAGGGGTAGTCGAAAACCCCTTAACCACTTCGAAATATCCCATCTCACTATCCTTTGATATCATAGCAACCAAGCACCAAGGAGCCTAAACAACTACAATAGCACTAGAAATCCCAAACTAAAATCTACCCCCCTAAAAAGATAAGCCCTCTTCCACAACAACCTCCATAATGCATAGGAAAAAAATAAGGGCCAAAACATTGGTAAATCCCGAGAACAACACACAAAAAATCCAATGCATAGCCTAGGGAAGATCCTCACCAGTAGAAACAACCAAAGAAGTGGCAGACAAAGAGCCACCAAAACAGTGGGATAGGGAGGAAAAGTGCCAAGAAAGAACTTGACTGCAAAAATCTAATAAAATAACATTATTGACCCTGACAAATGAATAAGATACAACACCCTTGGCACCATCATTAATGAAAAGGGCAACAAATTGTCCAAATAGAGCCTCTAGCTAAAAAATAACCAATGCAAAAGGGAGGAAAAGGAAAAATTACTAGCTAGCCCTACAAAATGGAACAAACAAAGTCATCCAACAAGGAGTCCTTCTACAGATAGGGGAGTAGCTAGAATAAGTCCAAATGGTATCCTTCAAAAAAGAAAACCCCCTCCAAAGAAAGCAATAGTAGAACCCTTGCAACAACACCATTAGGGTCACTCTTGACTTGAGAATCACTAATGCCAGGAACACCCTCACCAGGGGACACCCAAATGCAACCCTTGAGTCCTCTTCCACCAATCCACTCCAAGTGAAGCCATTGGAAAGACACCAAAATGACATCCTTACCAGCATCTTGTTCACCCACCAAAGCTTTACCAACAACTTTGTCTTCCTACAATTTATCTCTCCCACTTGCTCCACCATCATCCTCTTCATCATTTGAATCTTCCCTTGCAACTTCAGTTCCCCCTAGTTCTCATTCTCCCACCCACACCACTCATTTCAAAAATTTATATCTATAGTTACAAGGGTTATCTACATCAATATTATTTTTCTATTACCTTGATGCTATATTATCTTTAAGAACATCATATTTAACCCAATATGTTTCTATTTCAAGCTTATTCAAAAAGGGAATTCTTTTACCATAATACATGTTATTTTTAACTTAATTTAAAAAATCATTATCAGTTTTATACTTTAAACTATTTATGTATATTATCAATACTACAAATACTAGCATATCTTATTTTTAAAAATCTATAGAAATAGATATCAAATTTAAAAAATAGTAATCATTTCTAAAATGGTAGAAAAAAAATGCAAAAATATATTTACATTACAAAAATAAATAAATTGGATTTTCATTATCGTCATTCTACCAAATTACATTCAATAAATTTGTTTTATAAAGCAATTATTTTCTTGTACAAAACTAACCCACATGAATGAAATTCCCAACTAACCTAACTATAAATTATAGATTGTAAACCTTATTTCCTAACAACCACACCTTAAGGTTTACATTATGAACAAAAAGAAGAAAACATTGTATTAGCATTAGCCTAAACTCCCTCATCCTGAGAAATGTCTGGAATCTCCAATTTTTCATCATCCTGGTCTTGGCAAATGTTTTGTATTTCTAGCTCTTCATGAGCATCATCCTAAATTTCGTAGTCTAGGTTAAATGCCTAATGATCAAACAATAATTGTGAATAGAGACACTCTCCATTATCCATAAGCATACCACTCCTCCTGTGAATGGAGAAAAACTGTATCATCCATAGTAACACATCTCAAAATTATGAACCAAAACAAACTCAATGATCCATAGGTACCACTCACCATGCCTACAAATCAAGACAAACTCAATTATCTACAAACCAAAACAAATACAATCCCCCTCTTTCCCCATGAAGGAATTCAAACAATAAATTTATTGTTTCTTCTCATGCAATGAATCATCCTTGAGCAAGAAGCTAGCTCGAGATGATAGATATCCTTGTACCTCCATTTCCTCCAACCATCAATAAGACCTATTTTAAGTATTAGAGAAGTTATACACATTCATAGTCATCATGAGGAGATTCTTGATTACATATTGTAAAATTACATCTTTCCCCCCTAGTTTCACTAGCAATTAAAGTATTATCTATTTTTAAGTTGCACCCAATAAGATCTATAGTACATTGAATGCAATTCATTAGAATGTTCTCTCTTTGATTATAACAAAAGCATTTGAAATTATTCTTCCCTATTGAAACATTAGTCTTCCTTTTGACAAACAAAGTAGTTTCCTTGGTAATTGAGTGAGTTTTATTTTTCCTTTTCTCTTCACCAATTAAGTAAGATATCACATTTTCTAAGCTTGGACTCGGATTCAATTTGTTTAAAGTAGACACAATATTGTCAAAACTTCAAGGCATAATATTTAATAAAATGGCTTTGGCATCATCATCATTAACTTTACACATTTTATTCCAGCAAGTTGATTAGGAAGAGCATGAAATGTTATATGTTGAACAATACTATCACCCTATCTCATTTTCAAACCAGAAATTTTTTGATTCATTCCCATTTTAGCACTTGCAACTTATGAACCAAATAAAGAATTAAGGCCTTGCCATATTTGGTTTGAGTTTTTTGTCAGATCATCATGACGTAAATATGCATCAGATAGCCCAAGACCAAACACTATTGTAGATCTATGACCTTTTGCTTTTTAAAACTTCATCTACATCTCGTGGTTCCATTATCAATATCACAAAGATCTTTTTCTACCAAAACCAATTGCACTTAAATTTGCCATGTATGAAATTTATGACCTTCAAACTTTAGAATAACATATGATTTCTCCATATTAAATAAAATCAATCCAATCACTTATCACTTCATTTTATTTATGAGAATCTAATATTAAATTTCCTTACAACAGAAAGGCTACTAGAACATACCTAAATTTTGATGAAATAAATAAATGAAATCAAATTACAATTTTAAAATGCCTTCACCAAATCTTATGCTGTTCTGTTCATGCCTCCACATTTCAGCATATGGACAAACTTCTATCCTCTCATACTTTGTTTTTTTCATGGCTAAGACTAAAATTTCAATGCATCTTCTTTGTTCTATTCTAGACACCTCCAGCACTTCCGATCTCACCTTCTATCTATTGTAGCAGTCTAATGGTGCGGTCAGAAACAAAGCAACGTAGAAAAGAAGAAACAAGAGACCAATCACATACGGTTCTTAGCACAATCTTCAGATTGTTAAAAAAAATAATTACAAAGTTGAATTCTGAGAGAAAATGGCATTAGAGCGCACTTTCATCCTTCTACAGCTCCTACAATGGATAAGTATTCTTGTACCGATTTGTTGAAGACTGCATGTAAGTCAAGTCTTTAATGTCGGCTGAGATAAGTCTATAATGTCGGCATGCCAGACAAAAGAGTTGGATATAATTCAATCTGAGTGTAGGCGGCTCATGATCAAAGTGAATAGTAACACAAGAATTCTTTGGATGCATTGAGAACGGAACAATTAGATTAAGATTATCTCGCTGAACTCTAATATGTATTATGTTTTCTATTTTGTTTCATTCAAATATTTAATTAAATTTTAAAATATACCTTTACTAATTAAAAGATGAAAAAAAATTACATCCATCCAAATGTATGAGAGAATATAAAAACATTGATGGCAAATTTCTTTTACAAATATGGAATTTATATTTTAGGTTTCAATATATGACGATAAGAGTGGTGCAAAAGGAATACATATTTCGGTTTTCTAAATTGAACTATTTTTAAAAACATTTTAAAATGTAGGAATAATTATTATCTAATTTTATTTTATTTTAAGTTATTTATAATAAATGTTTAGATTTTGTTTATTTAATTTATTTATAATAAGAAGAAAGACATATGCTTTGAATTTTTCATTTAAATGGTATTAGCAAATATAATATTTCAATATATGTTTTCAATTTATATAAATCAATCTAAATTTAAAAGCAATCTTTCATTAATATACACCAATTCTCAATTATCTATGTTATAGCTTTAATGAAAGAGGAATTCTACAAATTCTACAAGGAAGTTTTGTCAAAGAAATCCATTTGCTCTATTAATCAAGGGGCAAAATTATTCCTAAAACAAATGAAAACATCTTAAGGTGGAGCCTAATTATTCTACTTAATATCTCCTACAAGTTTATGACAAAATCCATCGATGATGGAACTAAACACATGGTGCAATAAAATTTTAAACATAAATAACTTAATGTTCAAGAAGGAAGGTTTACTCAAGATAACCTATTTCTTTGAATGAGCACACACATAATTAATCCTTATCACATTCAACAAACATAAGTGTAATTCTAATCACATTCAATCAACAAAAGTGTGAGCCTAGGATAGCATGTCTCTTACTTGTAGATATAAAGTCAAGCCCACTCACACCTCTAATATTGTATGGGATAAGGAATTGATCCTAGATTAATGAATGTTGGTATTTTGGATGTGTTGCATTGTTTTTGTCATTGATATCAACATTTGTCAACACTTATTAGCACTTGGAGATCTTTGGTTATGTTCACCGGCATGATTCAGTGACTTATGCATAGTCACCAGTATCTGGTTCACCGACAGGTTATATTGTTCACCGAAACTTGGAATGACTTGGAGACTACTTGGTTATGTCGAAGACATTGTTTGGACACTTGGTTTTGGCGATTTGATTATTGATCTAATCAGGTTTGCATATTTGTTGTTACTGGCAAATAGGTCTAGGTTATGGACCGGCATGCACTATCAGCATGACACTTTATGGAGATGATTTGTTATTATTGTAAATGCATTGAGCCGACATCATGCATCGTATATTGATTCATTTGTAATTGATTTAATTGTAATATTCTTTGTAAGCCAACCTACACATTTGGTCTTAGGCTTTGGTATATATGTAAGATCTCATTTATGAGATTGAATGAAAATGGTAAGAAATAGGATTGTAATAAGGTATATACGAATATAAGTAGAGCTATACACACAGACATCATTTAAAGATTCAAGGAAGGTTTTGAGAAGACAAGCAGAGCTTAACCGATACTGAATCCAACATATGAAGATGCTATTTTGAGTAGTACATTATCATTGGATTTAACCATCCAATTGTAGTCAGTGTGACTCCCATTTTCTGATTGAGCAGTGAGCTCTAGACAGTTGGCCTTTCTGCATGTGTAGACTCCATATTGTACAGACATACTATCTATAGTAGTATCATCTAATTGTGGGTAAGGTTTCCCACCCTAATTTTCCCCCTTACATGGTTTCCACGTACAAATAATTGTGTTATGTGTTGTGTATGTTATTTGTCTTTCTGTTTCATGCATTAAACTTTACTAGTATTGCAATTAACTGTTAAACTGTCTACCGGCATTAAAGTTTGGTTTACCGGTATTATGCACTAAGTTTGGTTAGGTTATATTTGGGATGAAATTAATAGACAACTGATTCAGCCCCCCCCCCCCCCTCTCTATTGCCTCCAAGACCTAACAATTGGTATCAGAGCCTAGTCCTCTTTTTGAAGAAGTTTAACAGCTTGAGGAGATCCAATGTCTTCTAACTATTTCAGGAAGGATAGTCCGAAACTTGATGGAACAAACTATGGTATATGGAAGATCAAGATGGAGACACATCTAAATTGCATTGGAAAGGACATATGGGATGTTACAAAGAATGGCTATGTTGGTCCTACTCAAGGTCAACCTAATCCACCAACCTTGGCTAAAGATGAGGAAAATGACTGCAAAGAAAGAAAAGCACTTTTGATCGCATTGTCAGATCAACAAATCATGGGATTATCATATAGATCTACTACTAAAGCTATTTGGGACAAGTGGGAAACATTGAATGAAGGTGATACCATAGTCAAAATTGCAAAACTAGAATGCTTCTGGGTCAGGTATGAAAATCTGAAAATGGAAGAAGATGAAAGGATTTTTGCTTCTATGTAAAGAGTTAATGAAATTATTTTGGGTATACAATGTTTGGAGGATCCTCAAGTGAAAATGAAATTGTTTCTAAAGTTTTAAGAGCATTGCCACCAAAATTTAAAATGAAAGTAACTTCTATAAATGAATTGAGAACAATGCCTAATGCATCAGTATCTAGAGACACTTTGGTTGGAAAACTTTTAGCTTTTGAATTTGAGGAATTTGATCATGTTGCTACAATTAAGATAGATTTGGCTTTCAAGGCATCTTCATCATCTAAAAAATATGATTGGAAAGCACTCTATGCTAGAGAACTTGAAGAAATCAGAAGAGAGAATGAAGAACTTGAAGAGCTTGAAGCAATATTTGCAAGGAAAATGCCTAAAGGTCTGGTTGGAAGTAAGTATGAAGGTAAAACACCATTTAAATGTTTTAATTGCAATAAAATTGGTCATATGGCATCTAGGTGTCTTGATAGACATTCAAGATTGAAAGAAGAAGCTAAAAGAACATATAAGCCTAACCCTGAATATCAGAGATAGAGATTTAAGAAGAATAGAGACAAATCATGTTATTATGCTGATGAAGGAGTTACTGATGACTCTGATGAGGAACCGATAGACAATGGATGGACTTTTGTTACTATAATAGAAGATCAACCGACACCTATTGTTCAACTAGTAGAGTAGGCCCTGACAGCTAAAATTGAAGAAAAGGATGAATGGATTATTGATTCCAGATGTTCACATCATATGACTGGTGATAAAAGTAAATTCTTAACCTTTGAGGAATACAATGGAGGTCTAGTAAGGTTTGGGGATGATAAAGCTTGTTTTATCGAAGGAAAAGACACTATATCTTTTGATGGTAAGCACAATACTGATAATGTTTACTATGTTGAACTTTTGAAGCACAATCTTTTGAGTGTTGGTCAATTAGTTGAAAAAGGATTTCAATTACAATTCAAGAATGGTAAATACAAAATCATGAATAGAACTGGTTTGGAAATTGCAACTAGTAATCAGACTAGAGGTAATATCTTTCATTTGAATAACAATGAGAAAGCATGTTTGATTGCACATATTGATGAAAGTTGGTTATGGCATAAGAGACTCTGTCATGTAAATTCTGATTGCATTATGAAAATCAGTACAACTAAGGCAGTAAGAGGTTTACCTAAGATTGTTAAACCTCACAATCCGGTATGTAAGGAATGTCAATTTGGAAAGCAAGTTAGAACAAATTTTAAGAGTATTCTTAAGAAATCCAATAATGTTCTTGACTTAATTCATATTGATTTATGTGGTCTAGCAAGAACTAGAAGTTTACAAGGAGATAGATATTTTATGCTAATCATTGATGACTATTCTAAAATGTGTTCGGATACTTTTCTCAAGGAGAAATCAAAAGCATTTGGGAAATTCAAACTATTCAAGGTCATGGTAGAGAATGAAACTAGTAAGAAAATCAAATGTTTGAGATCAGATCAAGGAGGTGAATTCACATCTAAGGAATTTAATACATTCTATGAAGTGAATGGAATCATAATACAATTATTAGCACCTTAAACAACCTAGCAGAATGGAGTTGTGGAAAGAAAGAACATAACTATTTTGGATGTAGCTAGAAGCATGATATCTGAAGCAAACCTACCTCATATCTATTGGAGAGAAGCAGTCAATACAACTGTTTATACATTCAACAGAGTTCACATCAAAGGTGAAACTGGTAAGACCCCTCATGAACTATGGTTTGGTAATAATCATACTCTTAAATATTTCAGAATATTTGGAAGTAAATGCTATATTAGAAGAGATGAGTATATTGGCAAATTTGATCCTAGAAGTAATGAAGGAATATTTCTTGGTTATTCATCTAAGAGCAAGGCATATAGATGTTTTAATAAGAGATTACAGAAAATTATTGCGAGTGCAAATGTGAAGATTGATGAACAATTTAGAGATAATTCAAGATACATGGACTTTGAACCAGCAATAGAGATCATATCAAATGATCCTACAATGAGTACACCAGCATAGAATGTTGATCCAGTCACACCAGCTTCATCTGAGAATTCTACAGTGAGTGAATAATAGCAGCAAGTGAAAACACCCCGGTATGTAAGATTGAATCATTCTGAAAATCAGATTATTGGGAACAAGTATCAAGGAATTATGGCAAGAGGAAGACTAGTAAGTGAAGAGGTATGTCTAATTTCTCAAATTGAACCTACATCTATTAATGAGGCATGTGAAGATAAACATCCGATTAAGGCTATGGAAGATGAATTGGAATAAATTGAAAAGAATAACGCAGGGGCATTGGTTCCCCGGCATAAAGACAAAAATGTAATTGCAACTAAATGGGTATTCAGAAATAAAATCAATGAAGATGCTAAGGTAATCAAAAATAAAGCAATATTAGAGTGTAAGGGATATTCTTAAAAGGAAGGAATTGATTATAATGAAACCTTTGCACCGGTAGCTAGAATTGAAGCAGTCAGACTACTCTTGGCTTTTGCAGCACACAAGAATTATCAAGTATATCAAATGGATGTTAAATGTGCATTTTTGAATGGTGATCTTGAAGAGGAAGTTTACATTGAACAACCTGATGGATTTTATTTGACAGATAATAAAGATATGGTTTGCAAGTTAAGGAAATCTTTATATGGACTAAAGCAAGCTCCTAGAGCTTGGTATGCTAGATTGGACAAATATCTTTTGAAGATTGGTTTCACTAAAGGTAAAATTGACAATAATCTATATTACAAAGTTACTAATGATGACATCTTGGTTATTAAAGTTTTTGTTGATGATATCATTTTTGGAGGAGAAGATTGTTTATGCAAAGACTTTTCTAATAAGATGCAGGAAGAATTTGAAATGTCTATGATTGGAGATAAAATTCGTTTTAGGATTGCAGATTTTACAAACTGATAAAGGTATATTCATTAATCAATCGAAGTACTTGAAGAAATTACTTAAGAAATTTGGCATGAAAAACTCTAAATCAGTAAGTACACCTATGACTACAATTGATAAACTATCCTTGAAGGATAAATCAGCACCTGTTAATCCGATAAGATACAAATCTATGATAGGAGGTTTACTATATTTGACACAAACATGACCTGATATTATGAATGCAGTATGTATTGTTTCAATATTTTAGAGTAATCCTAAAAAAAATCATGAATCAGTAGTGAAAAGGATTTTCCGGTATCTACAAGGCACAACAAATCTTGGTTTATGGTATCCTAAAGATGAAAATTTTGATTTATGTGCATACACAAATGCAAATTGGACAGGAGATGTAGATGATAGAAAAAGCACCACCGGTGGAGCATTCCTTCTTGGTAGCAGATTAATCTCTAGGTTGAGCAAGAAACAAAGTTGTACATCACTATCAATAGCAGAATCAGAATATGTTGCAGCAGCAACTAATTGTACACAGGTATTATGGATTAAGAAAATGTTGAAGGACATAAAGGTAAAATGCAAAGAACATATAACCATTTACTGTGATAATATGGCAGCAATTGATATATTTAAGAATCCGGTATTTCAGTCTAAAACTAAACATGTTTCAATCAAATTCAATTTTCTAAAAGAGAATGTTGAAGAAAAAGAAGTGAAATTGGTTTATGTGAATACTAAAGAGCAGATTGTAGATATTTTTACTAAGCCTTTGCCTAAGGAAACATTTGAATATCTCAGAGATCAGCTTGGAGTTATACCCTCACTGGTAGAGACTTAGACAGTCGATGCTTGGCATCAAACTGATAGAATTAACAAACAAATATTTTTGCGGCTTTGATGAGGAGAGCTACTTCTCAGGGGGAGTAGTTGGATAAATTGATAAGTTGGTATTTTGTAATAAGTTCTATGATCTGATTGTATATAGTTTTTGTATTTGCTTTGGCATTTGATGTCAAAAGGGGAGAGATATCTATGGAAAAATACATTATCTTTGGGGAGAGATTATTCCTAGGGGGAGAGATATTATATATTTTGATTTTTGGTTAATGATCTCTTTGGGAGATTGTTGGTTTTCGGTTTTTGGCATTTTTGCTTTGGAACTTAGATGATTTTTCCATCTTGTGTTGCCATCAATGCCAAAGGGGGAGATTGTTGATATTTTGGATGTATTGCATTGGTTTTGTCATTGATGTCAACACTTGTCAACACTTATCAGCACTTGGAGATCTTTGGTTATGTTCACCGACATGATTCAATGACTTATGTACAGTCACCGGTATCTGGTTCACCAGCAGGTTATATTGTTCACCAACACTTGGAATGACTTGGAGACTAATTGGTTATGTGGAAGACATTGTTTGGACACTTAGTTTTAGTGATTTGATTATTGATTTAATCAGGTTTTCATATTTGTTGTTACCGGAAAATAGGTATAGGTTATGGACCGGCATGTATTATCAGCACAACATGTTATGGAGATGATTTGTTATTATTGTAAATGTATTGAGTCAACATCATGCATCACATATTAATTCATTTGTAATTGATTTAGTTGTAATATTCTTTGTAAGCCGACCTACACATTTGGTCTTAGGCTTTGGTATATATGTAAGATCTCATTTGTGAGATTGAATGAAAAATGTAAGAAATACGATTGTAATAAGGTATATGCGAATATAAGCAAAGCTATACATGCAGACATCATTTGAAGATTCAAGGAAGGTTTTGAGAAGACAAGCAAAGTTTAACTGGTACTGAATCTAGCATATGAAGACGCTATTTTGAGCAGTACATTATCATTGGATTTAACAATCCAATTGTAGTCAGTGTGACTCCCATTTTGTGATTGAGCAGTGAGCTCTAGGCAGTTGGCCTTTCTGCATGTGTAGACTCCATATTGTACACACATATACTATCTGTAGTAGTATCATCTAATTATGGGTAAGGTTTCCCATTATGGGTTTTCCCCTTATAGTGTTTCCACGTACAAATAACTGTGTTATGTATTGCATGTATGCTATTTGTATTTTTGTTTCATGCATTAAACTTTATTGGTATTGCAATTAACTGTTAAACTGTCTACCAGCATTAAAGTTTGGTTTACTGGTATTATGCACTAAGTTTGGTTAAGTTATATTTGGGATAAAATTAATAGACAATTGATTCACCCCCACCCCCCCCTCAGTTGCCTTCAGGACCTAACAATGAACATGTTAGTCTAGGATCACTTTCTCTATATTAAAGATTCATAAGGCCAATATCAAACCATCATGCTAAACAAATCCAATAATATATGATGATTATATAGATGAAAGAAATCATTAAAAATTAGATACAATATATATGAATGCATATACTACTATTCCATGAAAAATCAATCTAGCAATCAAGCCTTATGTTTTTTATTTGAAAGAAAAAAGAAAACAAATATGGGAACCTTACAATTGATGTATTAAAGAACAATAAAATCAAAGGTTGTCAATATTAAAAGTAAATTAAATCATTCGAAAATAAAGGGACTGGATAGCATGAATGATCACATTGTAAAATTGAGGAATTTGAGAAATTAGCTTACAATGATAAATGTGGGATATGAAGCCTTAAATTATATATTTTTTTGTTGAGTCTCATGGATTAGTATTAGAATTCTATATGTATGTTAGAGATAGCTAGAAAATTTAATAATATCAAACTAAAAAAATATGTAGGGTTTGTTGAATGAAGAGGATGGGCTTAAAATATTCATACGTGAGCCTAACGAGAGCTCTCAAGAATTTATAACTGTTAGATGCAATGACAATCCCAAAGACACTAAGAGGGGGGGGGGATGAATCAGTGTCTAACTAGTTAATGGAATATTTGAACTTATTTATAACTTTGCAACTTAAATTAATGTATCGGTAAGCAAGTAATATTGCAGCAAATAGAAATAACAAAAACAACATAAATGTACACCATAACACAAGATGTTTTGGCGAGGAAACCCGGTGTGGGAAAAACCTCAGTGGGATTTGTGACCCACAATATTTACTCATTGGCCAATATGAATAAATATTACTTACAATAGGGGCCTGCACATGCAGGAAGGCCAACAACCTAGAGCTCGCTACTCAATAGAAGAGTCTCACATACTACAAAATGGATAATTAAATCCAATACAATGTACTGCTGAAAATAGCATCTACAATGCTTGAATCAGTACCAGTTTAAGCTCTATTAGAAACCTTAACCAAAAACCTTTCCAGTGAATGATATTCACTTACATAACCTATCTTCCTTATAACAAAATCCTTTTGCTATCTTCAACATAATATTCTTCTATACCATGCTACTACAAAAAATGACTTATTAGATCTCATACAATATATCATGTCAGCTTACAAATAATTAATTACATTTACAATATAATTCACATAAACAAAACTTTGTCTCATGTCGGCCTGAGTGTCGATATACTTTATTGTCGATGTAATCTAGATGCCAATGAGTAAACTTATTGTGCCTGTCGGTGCTAGTAAATGATGTTTGCATTGTCGGCGAACATGTAGAAACCTGTTACCAGTTGGTTGGAATCAATGACAACATCAAACATTCTCATCAAGTGTAGAATGCCAATAATCTCCCCCTTTGGAATTGATGGCAACACTCATGAGAAAAATCCAAAACTGTTATCCAAAAATAAAATCCAGAAGAAGTGTGCTCCCCCTGAGCAAGTGATCTCTTATGTGCATTATTTTTTCTCCATAGTACTCCCCCTTTGACATCAATGGCAAAGGATGTAAAAAAGAATCAAAGATTACAAAAATGCTACCCTATGGCCTATAACTGGTTGCTTACAAGTGGAAATTTTTTGGCCAAAATTAGATTTAGGTTTTGCATGAATTTATTATTGTCAAAAATAATGATTTCTATCTGCTAGATCATGCCGGTCAGATAGTGCATCTGTTGCTCTGGTGATCATTCTCCTTGAATTATTGCCTTTGATAGCTCAACTCACTAAGTAATAATATTGTCCAATCTTGGACCAAGTTTTCTTTTTAGTTCCTGGGCCTTTAACCTTATCCTTTCTTTTTGTTTCTCAAGTTTCTCTACTTTTCTTCATAAACTGCCATTTCCTGTTCAAAAATTGAGGTAAGTCCCGAAGAACCTATCATATTATCCACAATTTCATCTATCTCCTTCTGTGTCTTCTTAATTTGCTCATCAATATCTTCAGTCAGGTGGTGAGGCTTGCAAGCTTCTCTATACAACTCCTTATATTCCAAAATTGTTGAGTTAAGTACTGGTAATAGTGAATCCATGTGCTCAGTATAGTCTTTGAAAGTTTTCTCAAATAATTCACCTTTCTCTTTATCTACTCTTTCCTTTACAGTTTCCTCATTTACCTTATCTATGGTTAGAACATTTTCAACAATAAATTTGGACAATGCATCCAATTTACCTAAAGAATCATCAATGTGATCTATCTTACAGGTTGGTGCAATCATCTTCAAAATAGGTAATGTGTCATAAATAGCCTTAAATGCTAAGGCATTGCAATCTATTATCCTCTTAATTGAATCCAACAGAACATCTGTTACATTAATGGGTCTGAATTCTCCAGTGGATGTGCTTAGTTTTTCAATAGATTTCCTTTCAACAGATACTTGCCCAATTGCCTTAACTATTTATTCCTTGTTTCCATCAATTGCTTCCTCTTTATTTACATTTTATGTCAGTTTCTTTGTGTGTTTTATTACCTCTACTTCTTCTGGTTTTTTAGTCTGTGTAAGTACCTCTGCATCTATCATTTTCTTTATCTCTGGTTTCTCAGTATTAGTTACCTTAGCCTCTGCTGGTATTTCAATGTTCTGAGAGTCAACAGTGTGTGTCGATGACTTAGAGATCTCACTGTTCTTAGCATCGACTCTCTTAACCTTTGCAATCTCTTTATCCACAACAATTTTAAAATCTTGTGTATCAACATTCATAGTGAAAAGAATTTCAGAATTCGGGTTAGTGTCATCATGTGTTACTTCTTTAGTTGCCTTATCCTGTTGACTGTATGTATGTACTGGTGTATTTGAAGTTATTGGAGGAGTATCCTGTGCTAGTGGAGGAATGTTATCCGTGACCTGTATAATAGGTATACTACCAAATTTTCTTTTACATTTGTCCTTTTGGTATACCTTCACAAAAGATTTATCCATTGTCTATCTCTCCCTTTCCTTTTTCTTTTCTTTTTAAACAAAATATATGTCCCATTTGTCTGTAGTTTCATCATCATTATCTTTTACTCTCCTAGCCATTAGGCTAACTTGCTGGTGTCCACTCACAAAAACTAACCAGTTTGCTTCAGAAATCAGTTCATCAATTTCCTCTTTAGAATTTACAAGGTGCACTGCCAATAATGCATCAAGTTTTAACTTTTTATCTAATTACATCACTGACATTATTTTAGCCTCTAACTTAGATACAAGTCATTCGACAAATCATCTACAACTTCAATCAAAACCTTCTTATAGATGTCTAGATGCAAAATAATACTAGCCTCTATTATCTCCTTGTCAGAATCTTTGTAGGAATGATACAATTTGCTCACATTACTGAGATTACCTTCTTGTGTTATCTCATTTACCAATTCCTTTAGTGTAAGGATATCTAGTGCCTTAGGTTGTTTCTTCTTAGGAGTTATCTTTTTCTTAGGCTCCCTTACAGCTTGCTGCTTCTTCCTTAAAGTTATAGTCATTTTAGGAGAAGGAGAGGATACCGGTGGGGTTTTACTCTTCTTCCTTTCAACTCTCTTGAACTCAAATGCTTTTCCATTGTCTGTATCCAAAGAAGTGACAACTGGTGAAACATGAGCTATCGGTTCCAATCCTTCTAGTTCACTAGTAGATATACCACTCAAGTTCATTACATTTTCCTTAACCTCTTTAGCCATCTTGGATGCATCTCTGATGAATTTTTCTCTCATTTTTCTCTACTTCCGCATTGAAACAACACTCTCAATGGTCTCAACAGTACCAAAGATTTCTTCAGATGGTTCCTTAGGTACATCAAGAAGTGTTTTAGCATATGCTTCAAGAATATTTAGATTAATTTCATATCCCATTTCTGTTATCCAAATAGTTCTAGGAGTAACAACTTCCATCCATGTTTCATCACGTTTGATTACAAAACATATTTGCTTGTCATATTTATCTACAATGCCCTATGGTAACCTTTCTCTAGCCTTCATCTTAGTTTGGAAGTTTTTGAAGTAGTCTGCTATAATGTTATCAATGTTAGAGCCCATATCGGTAATAGCTTCCATGATTTGTTTGCCTACCGAGATGTCATATCCAGAGTCCTGATGACCAATGTCGGGTATCTCTTTGGTGAAGTAAAACATCAAACACACGAGTAGGTTGCCAAAATGGAATGTCCCCTTCTTGTCACCCTTAATCTTTTTTAGGTTATCTATTAGTTCATTCTTAAGCCATTCACATATATCAATCCTAGAATTTTTCTTGACCTTCTCGTATGCACTATGAATACATAAGCTAGAAACTGAATTTAATCTGTTTGCATGAGTTACTCTATAGCCAAGTACCATGCTCACATATCTCACATTTGCATCAGTAATGTCATTAACCCTAAGAGATTTGTTGTCGGATGTGGCTTTGGTAAGGTCCATAACACCCTTGTTAGGTATCTTCTGTGTTTTGTCGAGCCTACTACTAGTTGAGGGTAAACAAGTAACTACCTTGATTTCTTCCTTTGAGATTTGAAAAGTAGAGTATAGCCCCATAAACTTTCCATGAACTCTACTTAGTACAAGACAAACTACCTCCTTCAAAAATTCAGGTATGTTCAGAATTTCAACAAATCCTAAGTCTCGTACAATCTTATGCTCTGGTTTAATCAAACCTTGTTCATCAGTAAGAACATCATTGTACATGTTCTTTAAGTCATTAGTCCCTAAATTTTCTATGGTGCAGTGAATGTAAATTCTTGGGTCTTTGATAAAAGTGACTCCCTTTAGAATTTTAGAGAAGGCTCCAATGGAATCATCTTGCTTGGCAATTTGAGGGATGATCTTAAATATGGGTCTAGGGTGCTTATTGTTTTCTACCGTAGTAGGGTTTGCAATAAACTCAAGTACAAAAGATGAAGATGCCATTTCGATAGATAAATACCTCTTACTTGAAATCTTTGAATGCTTCAAAACACCTTGTTGCTTCACCTTAGGATGCCTTTGCTCTCTCTTTGGGCTCTTCGAATGCTTGGTGGATTGAAATGAGGGTTTTCAAGTGCTTTCTAACCTAAAAGTTCTTCAAAAAATACATTAAATGCTTGTCGGATAAGTGAAGTCTTTAACACATCTGCTGGTAAAGAAGATATGTGACTTCTTACCATCAATCGAGGGTAGAATGCATGATTTTCAACTTGTTGTCATACCCCCTAAGGATTACTCCTTAGTTAGATGAAGAATCTCCTACTAGTGCAGAGACATATTCATCAACTCTCTGATCTCTCTTCTTAATCTATTTTTTTGAAAATTCTTGCTTTATTTCATTCACCTTTTCTTTTCCCTTCTCATTAGATCCTTTATTGTTTGTCAGTATAGTCTTGCTTCTAAAAATTTTTTCAATATGCCCAATTTTGTTACATGCATAACAAGTTACATTATTCCTCTGAATAGCTTTTCCATATCCTTGACTAGTTTGTGTTCTGCATGGATTAGATAAATGTCCAAATCTACCACAAACATAGCATTTGACATTCATTATGCAATTTTCTGAATTTTGACCAACTTTATTGCATTTGGAACATTGACCGGTGGGTAAGTTTGTATTCTGATTACTTTTAATCTGCACTAATTTTCTCTATGACCAAATTTGTTGCAATTAAAAAATTTCCCATTAAATTTATAAGCATTAGGTTGTCTTGCCGGTTTGCTATGGTCTTGATTATTTGCAGTCCTGAAACTTTCTCCATGTTCAAATCCAAGTCCAATTGTATCTCCATCAAGTTTTTGTCTTTTCAGCATGTCATCAAGTCTTTCTAAAGTTTTTTGAATTTGTCTTTGTGTTCATTTGCAGTGATCAACTCATTTTCTAGAATACCAATTTTTCTCCTAAGCTCCTCTTTATCATGTTGCATGTGAATCAGATCTATCTTGAGCATATCATTCTCATGAAAAAGTCTCATATTTTCATTTGCTCCATCATTAAGTCTCCTAGTCAAGTCTTCTTCATTCTTCTTCTTGTCTTCAATATCCTTACATAGCCTCATGGTTAAATCTACCATTTCATTCCTCATATTACTATTCTCTTTTCTCAACTTCTCTGTAATATCACTAAGAGTTTCCTTTTCATCATCATGTTTCAGTGTTTTCTCATAAAGTTCCTTCCTCTTGTTTTGTGCTATAACTAGGTTCTCCTGAACTCCTTTAATGAATTCCTTAGCAATCCTCAGATCATCTTCAAGTTTGATATTCTTCAATTTTTCTACATCAAAATTTTCAAGACCTTCCAACTATTTTCTCAAACTCTCCATCAGTACCAGTTTTATAATCTTCCTCAAGTTCTTAGGCTTTTACAAATAGAGGACCAAGCTCTAATACCAATTCTTAGATGCAATGATAGTCCTAAAGACACTAAGAGGGGGGGTGAATCAGTGTCTAACCAGTTAATGGAATATTTGAACTTATTTATAACTTTGCAACTTAAATTAATGTATCGATAAACAAGTAATAATGCAGCAAATAGAAATAATAGAAACAACATAAATGCAAACCATAACACATGTTTTGGTGAGGAAACCAGGTGTGGGAAAAACCTTGGTGGGATTTGTGACCCACAATATTTACTCACTCACCAATATGAATAAATATTTCTTACAACAGGGGCTTGCACATGCAGGAAGGCCAACAGCCTAGAGCTCACTAACTACAAAATGGATAATTAAATCCAATACAATGTACTACTCAAAATAGCATCTGCAATGCTTGATTCAGTACCGGTTTAAGCTCTATCAAAAACCTTAACCAAAAACCTTTCCGGTGAATGATATTCACTTACATAACCTATCTGCCTTATTACAAAATCCTTTCGCTATCTTCTACATAATATTCTTCTATGTCATGCTGCTACAAAAATGACTTATTAGATCTCATACATATATGAGTCTTTACAATACATCATGTCGGCTTACAAATAATTAATTAGATTTAAAATATAATTCACATAAACAAAACTTTGTCTCATGTCATCCTGTATGCCGGTATACTTCATTGCCAATGTAATCTGGATGCCAATGAGTAAACTTGTTGTGTCTGCTGGTGCTGGTGAATAATGTCTGTGTTGTCGGTGAACCTGTAGAAACCTGTTATCGGTTGGTTTCCATCAATGACAACATCAACCATTCTCATTGAGTGTATAATTCCAGCAATAACTAGAGGTAAATATAAGAATTATAATTAAACAAAAAAACATATAAAGTCAAGGGAATCAACAAAAAATTAATCCATGAAGGTTTTGGGTCCTTTTAAAACCCATGTTTGGGAGTTCTTCTGTTTATTTTGGCTGGATTTCTTCCTTCTTTACTATGTTTTTTGGTCAGGGCCCTCTTCCTTGTTACCTTAATCAAAAATAAAAAATAATCAAAGACCATGAAACCACTGAAGGGTAAGAAAATATAATTTTTCAAAATGTGAAAATGAATGTACAAATCATAAAGAGAATTCTAAAAGAGAAAATTATATCACATGTAATAAGAAAAAGGTAGAAGGGCATAAATGTGATCAAATGTTGTAGGAAATTTCTAGTAATAGGATGATGAGAAGTATCAAAGAGATAATCAAACTTTTCTCAACAAGAAAGTGATGATGATATATTAACAGTCTCTTCATCTACTCAAGGAAATTTAAATAACACATGATTTGATAACTTGTGAGATAGTCAACAAATGGAAAAAAAATTTGGTTTTTTAGAAGAAGTGAATAGTGTAGGAATATTTTTTGTGGATGATAGTTCATATGAAATTAAAGGAACTAGTTTAATTCAAACAAGAGGACATGTTGGTAAGAAGTTTTTAGAAAATATTTTCTTTGTAAGTCAAAGAAATAAAAATGGTTATAAGGTGGGGTTCTATTTGGATATGTATACTATTAAAATCATTAATGATGAATTAAAACATATGGCTACAACATATCAGAATGATGGCATCCATAATTTTTTTTAATATGATAACAAGATAATTTATATTACTAAAAGCATCTCCATAAGTGAGATCCGACATCAAATATTTAGCCACTCAAACTATAAAAGTATTGCTAAACATATTGTAAGAATTTTTCAATAATAACCAAGATCTAGAGGCCAATGAATAACATAACACAAGAGAGACAAAGATAGAGAAGAACAAGTTATATTCTCATCAAGATGCAAAAATTGATCAATTGGATAAACCATACAATGGAGATGATCTTTCTTATAAAGTCAAGGAAATAGGGAAATGAGAGCACACAATCATGACATGTTGCCCAATGAGATACGATAGTAGGTATGGGTATGTAGGAGAAAAATAATAGAATATTTCACTATAGGTGGATCACCCACCAAAGGTAGAATGTGACAACAAGATATCACCACAAAAGGTGGAATTTATCCTACAACCATCTTCCCTACATGCACACTTCCCTAAGTTTCTCATATAAAAACTACAATGAATGCATTATCCTAAGTCAACTTAATTAAAGTGTAATTATGAGACATAATTTACACCAACACCCCCCTTAAATGCAACTTAGATAAATGTAGACTCAAGCTAACAATGAAAGATGGGTCCCGACTACTAGGCCATGTTAGATACCCATGTACAAATGCAATGCAATCGATCACAAATGAAAAAAGAGAGAAAAAGCCAATAGGAAAAACCCCCAAAAAAACATGAAAAAAAAGAACTCTCAAAGAAGGAGAACAAAACATCAAGAGAGGAAAAAGTCCCCCCCATAAGAGAGGACAAAGAAGTCAACTGACCCCCCCAGCTGAAATATCCTACACCCCCAAGAGAGCTTGCAATTGATGATACTTACTCTCAGTGAAGGGTTTAGTGAATATGTCTACAACTTTCTCTGTTGTAGGATAATACTATAAATCAATGATCTGCTCCTAAATTAGCTCCTTGATGTAGTGGATGTGGATCTCGATGTTTTTGGACTATTGATGGTGATATAGGTTCTTTGAGATATGAATGCCACTCTAATTATTGTAATGAAGGACTGGAGGTCGTGCAGTGGTGAAGCCAAACTTTGTGAGGATATTTTGAAGCCAAATAACCTTAGTAGATCTATTAATATCCCCTCAATACTTAGCCTTAGTCGAAGAGAGAGCAATATCATGTTGCTTCTTGCTCTGCTGATAAATGGGGCCTGAACCAAGATGAAATTTGTAACCTGAAGTGGACTTATGATCGTTAAGATCACCAACCCAATTTAAGTATGCATAACCAACTAAGGTAAGTCATGTGCCTACTACATAGATAATCCCATAATGATGTGTACCTTCTATGTAGTGCAAGATGCATTTGGTAGATTTCCAATGAAGTTCATGTGGTTCCTACATTAAGCGTTAAACCATGACAACCAAAAAGGAAATATTAGGGCAAGTGTGAATTAAGTAGATGAGACTTCCAACAAGCTAATGATATAATGTAGAATCAATAAGTGGATTGGAACACTTAGCCTCAATCTTCACTCCTAAAAGAAATGGAGTGGAAATAGGCTTATAATGAGCCACGTAGAAATATGCCAGAAGATCAAGAGTAATCCTAGAAGGTGGTTGTGATACCTCAATCCTCAGAAAGTAGTGCAAAAGACTCAAGTAAGTCATAGAAAATCTCTAATGTAAAGTAGATATGAATTTTCCAATGATGGATGAGGTGCTCCTCATAATGATCATCATCAATGTAGAGCAAAAGTATCAAATGAAAGTCATCCTATCAAAAAATGTAAATATTTAAATCAGTATGACACCTAGTGAAACCCGGGGAGAGAAGAAAGAAATCCATCTTGGCATACCAAGCATAGTGGCTTGCTTGAGGTCATAAATTGACTTTATCAATCTGCAAATTAAATAAGAATCTTGAATGAATCCCTATCTACTCCATGTAAATATCCTCTTCAAGATCACCATGAAGAAAGGAACACTTCACATCTATCTGATGTAAAACCCAAACATGAGCTACGACAAAAGAAAGTTTCAAGCAAATGGAATTCATCTTAGCTATAGGTGCAAAGGTCCCAGTATAGTCAAGTCCAGGAACTTGTGAGAAACCTTTTGCAACAAGTTGACCCTTGTATGTATCCACACTACCATCCGCTGCAAACTTAGTATGATAGATCCACTTACATAGAACCATATTTCTTCCCTTAAGGAGAGGGACTAACTCCCAAGTGTTGTTCATCATCAAGGAACTATACTCTTCCTCCATTGCTAAGTCTCGCTCAATGACTCCTGATGCTTCCAAAGAGGTTTGTGGTTTGGAAGCTATAGCAATGCAAGTATGTTGAAGCTCTTGATGTTGTGATTGAGTCCTTTGAGTATCTAAAGGATCTCCAATAAGAGAACTTGTTGACTCAAGAGACTTTTTATCCCAACGAGGTATTGGAGGAGATGAAGGTTGAGTTACCTCAACTACAAGTGGACCCTGTAGAGGTGTGATCCTACTAGTTGAAGTCGAGGGAGAATCATCATTTGTGTCACTATCTTCACTATCCACAATGGTGGAAGGAGGAGGATGAATGGCCAAGCTAGGAGAGATTTCTTCAAACTAAACAGTCCTCCCAATGAATACCTCGCATTTCTCTAGATCTAGAGTTGATATTCCTTAACATCCTCAGGATATCAAACAAATATGCAAGGCCTACTCTGAGGTTCTAATGCCTTGTATTTATCTAGAGTAATGCAAGCCCATGTTGGACTCCCAAAGACCCTAAAATGTCAGACAATCAGTTCTATACCACACAAAGCCTCAAAACGAGTGATACCCTTCAAAGCCTTGTGGGGAACCTGATTTTGGATGTGTGGTAAAACTAATAACTGAACTACCCAAAAGGATAGACCAAGAGAACAAACATGAATCATACAACTAACCATATCCTTATGGATTCTATTCTTCCTCTCTATAATACCATTCTATTATGGAGTGTAGGAAATTGAGTGTTGAAGATAAATCCCCTCAAGAGTAAAAAATTCCTCAAGTCTATTATTCAATATTCCCTTTCATTGTCTATGCAAAGGATCTTGACTAGCTTCCCTGATTTCTTCTTAACATGAGTCTTGAAGGCTTAAAATATGTCACACACTTCACTCCTATGAACAAGAAAGTAGACACAAGTGAAGCAGGAGTAGTCATCAATGAAGGTGAGGACATAATAGGCCTTGCTAAATGAAGTCATTGGAAATTGCCCTGCCACATCACTATAAACCAATTGAAGAACTTCCAAAGCTCTCCAAGCCTTCCCCTTATCAAACTTCTCTTCATGGTACTTTCCCATTGAACACCCTAAACATACACCATCTGGAAAGTTAATTTGAGGTAGACATGTCACCATGTTCTTAGAGCTAAGTTGTTGAAGATAATAGTAGTTGAGGTGTCCAAACCACCTATGCATAGCTTACTTTCTAAATTTGAATGAGTGAGAAATTCCATAGAAGTAGATCGAGGCACAAAGCTGGAGAATGAATAAAGTCATGAGCTATGGATGGCTTGTCCCTTTGTTACCAAGTTATCATTCTCAAGTTATTTTACCATAATGGAATTAGGCGTAAACTCAACTTTCTTCCCATTTCCATAGTGGATGATTTGGTAGATAGAAAGGAGGTTGGTGGTCAAGTTAGGAACGTAGAGAACATTCTAAAAAGTTCTAAAAAGTTTCATCATCCATGGCAACTGAACCCTTCCCTTGAACTTCCACTTTTATATAAACACCAATGAAAATGTGAGGTGCCTTAGATGGCTCTAATGCGAAAAAATCCTCCTTTGTAGAACCCTTTTGATGTGAGGAACTCAAGTCAAGTATCCACTACTATAAAGAACCTATTTTAGCCATAAATTCTTTCCCTTTCCCCTTTGAATCTAAGGAAGTAGAAGGAGATGAGTCCTTGTAGACAGATGGCAAATTGATGTTGTTCTTCTTAATGATATTTGTCAACTCATCAATTTTCTTTGAGTGGCAATGATGCTCATCATGGACAAATTTCTTGCAATATGAACAAGTTGGTCTCCCCTTCTTAGGTGTATATCCATTCTTGGAAGAGGATGCAAAATTCCCTTGTCATGGAGAGGATACTTATGCTCTATCTTGTTGTGACTTTATCTTAGATTTCTTTTGGTTCTTGTCATTTCCTTGATTCCCTTGATTTTCCACTGAAGCTTTGGACTTTGAAGACTTGAGAATCCCCATCTTGATCAACTTTTCTTGCTCAAGTAGTAACATCTTTGTGAATGCATCAAATTATGGTGTAGTGAATGAGGCACCTGAAGTCAACTAACCAGTTTGGAAGCTAGGAATAAAGGTTTCATACTCTGATGGAAGCTTGTCCAAAAAAATGTATGCTAATTGAGAATCCTTCTTGTCAATTCCACAATCCTTAAGCTTTGATGTTATCTCAATTGCTTTCATGACATAATCTTAAACTGTATCAAAATCCTTGGGATCCAACATTGTGAGTTCATTAACAAGATTTTAGCCCCTAATCTCATCATCTTGGCCATATAATTTGCCAAATATATCCCAAGCCTCTTTAACTATAGTACTTTTGTCAATGCAAAAAATGAGGTCATCTAATATATACTTTCTCAAAGTTCCAAGAGCCATAGAATTTTTAGTGAGAAATCCCAATTGAGCATTGGGATCATCTTGAGGATCTACTGGTCCTATCATTGTTCCATTTATGTAATCAATGAGTCATTTTCTCATTAAATTACTAAATGGTTTAATTTTCCATGATGCATAATTGTGTGGAGTTAGAAGTGGAAATTTAGGAGAACCCATAGAAAAAAGATGAAAGAGCACAACATAGAGATAGGAATAATCACACAAGATACCCCCCAAATTCACTCAATCAAAGACAACCCCCCCCCCCCCCCCCTCCCCCCGCGGAAAAAAAATGATGATTTGACACTTTGTAATTAGTGCATGTATAATGAGCCACTTGCAAACAAAGACAAAGTGGGATTTTCATTTAAAGATTACAATTGCCTCAAATAGGTTATAGAAGACTTAAACCAACAATTCACAAGATCTAAGTTGAGATCCAAGCAAATTATAGGTACCAAATAAGCCAAAAGAAGACCAAAATATAAAAGTGAATTTCTTACTCAAAATGGAGAAAACTTGATACTATCATGTGAACTTGTATATGAAAAATTACACACTTTAAATAAAATAACACCTAAAAATGAGGCCATATGAGCCTAAATGAAGCCTAAGAATTCACAGAATTCAAGATTAGACAGGAATAGTTGTGAAAGACTAAATTTAAAAAAAAATATACTTACCAAAATTAGAAACTAACTACACCATTGTGGAGAGTATGAAAAATTATCCCATATAAATTTTTTTTTTTGAAAAAGGCCTCAAAATGACCAAGTTATAAGCATTTGAAATTGGACTACAAAATTGAAAAATCAAATGGTGAGGGGTCAATTTGTTTTCAAAAAGTGTTAATGTAGTTCTGATGTTAATAAGTGATGGACTTAAATTTAATGGTCATATAGCCATTACGCCAAAATCTTCCTTGCTTGTGTGGCAGTCTATACTATACAGACTGCTTATGTGGTTGTATTGAATTATTGACTATGCTACTGACTAAATCATATGAATGTTGACATGGCCTTGTACAAATATGTTGTTTAGAGTGTATGAAAATCTGATGCGGTTGTTGATGTGGAAGTACGAATGCTAACTATTTAATTATGATTTGTCAGTGTGGTGCTGACTAGGCAATGTACGGATGAATGAGAGAGATACATGTGTCTATCAGTGATTTGTTGTCATACAATGACTGGGGCTTGTGTGTCCACTGTCAAGGTAGATCTGAGTAGTCAAATGGTGTCACATGTCTATGTGGGTGTCTATGTGTGCACTGAGTGGCTGTTGTGTGGTCTCATGAAAATAAACCATGTGGCGACCCAAGGGTAGAGCCCATGATGAGGAAGCCTGGGTGGATCCTGGGCATGGTAGAGCCTAGGTAGGTCTAGGTGGAGCATGCCAAAGGCACCAGGAAATAGAGCTAGTGATGAAAGCTTGGGTGTCAAGGGAGAATATTGTGGCAGAGGATGACCAGTGGGTGAAGGCACTACGGTGGAGTACAAAGGGGACCACATGGGTGGCAGTCAATGCACAAATTATCATTATGGAGCTTGCAAAATAGGTTCGAATGGTATGGGGGCAGGGTCAAAACCCCCTTAAATTTTTTTTTTTTTATAAAAAAAATTACAATACAACTATGAAAATAACATATTTTTTAAAGAAAAACTAATTTTGCAGAAAGAATTTTGTTTTTTGAAAAATAAAATCATACCATCGCAGGTATGGCTATATGTCTTATCTAGCTAAAAAAAAATTAAGTCAAAAATGAATTTTGCACAATATAAGCAAATTTATAGTTAAAATTTATGCAAATAGGTTCCTGGACTTGATGACGATGTCGGATTTGGCATAGGACACTCCCAATTGACATTTCTCCTTATATCCAAAATTTAAATGCACCCAAATCTCTCCAAATGACTATGTAATGGCACTCCAATGGCTTTCATACCATGTAAGAATTTTCCAATAATAACCAGGTTCTATATCCTAATGAATAACACAACATAAGAGAGACAAAGATAGACAAGAACAAATTGTATTTTCATCAAGATACAAAAATCAATTAACTAGATAAACCATACAAAGGAGATGAGCATACTTATAAAAGAAAGGCCAAAATGAGATCACACAATCATGATATGTGGCCCAATGAGATACAAGGGTATGTAGGGATAGGTAGGACAAATAATAGAATATTTTACTAAAGGAAGATCACACACCAAAGATGGAATGTGAAAATAAGATATCATCACAAAAGGTGGAATTTCTCCAACAAACATCTTCCCTAGATGCACACTTCTCTAGGTATCTTATATGCAAACTACAATGAATATATTAACCTAGGTCAACTTAAGTAAAGTGTAATTATAAGACATAATTTACACCAACACATATAAGTATGCATATGGTTTATAGACTCCCTTGGATAAGGGTAAACAAAAATGTTTGTACATGATGTATGACTAGAAAACAACATAGCATTGAAAGGTTTGCATGGTTTACATAGAGGATTCAAGTATATCTCTTAAACTTTTCCATATAGATTAATGTTGACCTATTATTCTTCCACCAAGAGAAGGAGTTAGGTATATCTTAATATTCCTTGATGAACTTGAAGGGGAGGTATGGGTTTACTTAAGAAATAAGATGAAGTCTTAGGTAAATTTAAATATTCAAATCATTTCTAGAAAATAATAAATGGAATAAGATCAATTGAATAAAATTATTTAATGGTAGAGAATATGTCAATAACAAGTTCATATATTTTATGTGAATATCATAGGATTAAGAGAGAAATATATAATATATATATCACTGAACAAAAAAATTGCTATGAAAAGGAAAATGGGGAATTAGTGAGAAAGAAATTTTGTATTCTATAATCCAAGGATCTTCCTTTACTTCCTTATGTTAAGGTATCAATAACACACCTCATTCTTTGAATAGATCCACTACAACTTATTTTTTTAAATCACTATAGAGGAAGCATGGGGTAGTTAGAAACCAAATGTTAATTATTTTAGAGTGTTTAGATCTAAATTATTTGCTTACATCCTTGGTGAGATTATATAAAAAAAAAAAATCATAAGACGAGTTCTATGTGCATCCTGTTTTACTATGATAATCAAAGGAAATGATATAGGTTGTATGGTTCTAGTTGATGTGTTCACAAGTATGGGTGTCAAGTTTAATTAGTATTTTGATGATATGACAAAATCACCTCCTATTTCACAAGTTGTAATAGATAATGATGAATCCTACAGTTCCTTTGAAACCAATAAATCCTTTAATACAACTTCCAATATAATTAAAGAATCAAGCCCTCTATTAAAGACTAAGAATATTTAAGGAATTTGTAAAATGAGTCAATAAACTAATTATGTTCTTATAAACATTATAAGGAAGTTATCTTGAAACCTATGATGAGGCTAAGGGAAAGAAATAGTTGGAACAAGTTGTGAAGAATTAATATTATTCGATGATAAAGTATCAAACATGGCATTACATGGGAACTGGTGGACTTGCCCAAGGGCAAGAATATGATAAAAAATAAGTGGGTGCATATGACTAAATTAAAGTCTAGTTTTAGCACTAAAAAAGGGGAAAGAATAGTGGCTAAAGGGACTCACAAAAAAGGTAATTGACTACACAAAAAGTTTCTTTAATAGTAAATATCAGTACTATTAGGATTGTTATAGCATTTGTAGCTCATTTCAAGTGGACTCCTCACAAAATCATTGTTTAAAATTTATCTTTTGAATGGAAAAATTGATGGACCGATCTATACTACTCAGCCACCTACATTTGAAAATTTAGGTTAAGAACACTTTGTTTGTAGGTCAAGGAAGTCATTATATGGATTCACAAAAGACACAATAGCTTAGTATGCTAAGATTATTTAGTTAAAAATTCAAGGGTTCCATTATAATCCTTGTTATTTAGAGTTGTATGTGAAATAATTTGCTAAAGATGGTATACATATTATTGTGTTTTATGTTGATCATATTTTTATCATAGAGCATAACATTAACAAAATTAGTGTATAAAGTTAAATTTGAAATACATTTGAGATGATATATTTTCTCTCCATGCTAGTTTACTAGAATCTACATATATAGTACAAATACAGTAGAATTTATCTCTCTCAAAGCAATTATTCTTTATAATTATTTTTAAATAGTTTAGGATGAAAAATTGTAAGAGTAATTATTGCTTAGTTACTCTATGATTTAAGTTAAATAAGGACATGGAACATGAGCATGTTGATTCTACTTTACTCAGAAAAGCTATTGGTAGGCTTATATACTTTATTCACACTAGACTAGATATTACTCTTATAGTAGGTGTGGTTTTGAGCTTTTTGGTTTCTCCTTAAATTCCATATTATATGGTAGAAAAATAAATATTAATATATAAATAAAACACATAGACTATGGATGTTATTATTCTTATCTTAGTTACCTAATACTTGTAGTATTTTTCTTTAGATTTGGTATGTTGTGTAAATGACTAAAAATATACCATAAGTTATGTTCCTCTTATTGGTTGTAGCCTAGATTAATGGTGTAGTAAGAGGTAATCTAATATTTCTTTATCAACTATATAGGATAAATATATATAGTAGTAAATGAGATAGCTAAATAAATAACTTGTTATGAGCTATTCTTTAATATTCAACTAATATCAAACATGGTCTTCTTTACTTCATTGTGACAATCAAATTGTTGTCTGAGAATCCAATGATTCATGTTGTAACAAATCCTATAGGGTTTTATCACCATTATATTAGAGATGTCATGCAAAAATGGGTGATTCATCTTCAATATTGTAGGACATAGGACTAGATAGTTGATCTTTTCACTAAGGCATTATGTGAGACTAGGTTTGTACATCTTTATGTATTTTAGGAATATGAGAAGTCAATCGAATATTTCATGGTTGCCAACTAGTGAGGATTATTATGAATTTATTCGATTATATTAGTGAATAAATTATTTTAAATGGGTAACTAAGAAGAATTTTTGCTAGAAGCTATATTTTTTAAGATTATAAGGATATATTTGAAAGTAACTAGTTAAATTAATTTATGGATAAATATAAAATAAATTAATTTTTTGAATTATCAATAGAGACCACTAGTGACAAAGCCACCTATAGCCACCTACTTTCTATCACCTTACCATCCATAATAAACATGGGAAATAACTTTTATGCATGTTACTATAACTTCAAAATGTATTTTTTATATAAAATAAATTTAATGAGAGAGTAATTAGTATTTTCGATTTAGCAACCAATACATATATTTGCTTTTCCTTGTTTTTTTTTCTATTCAATATGTTGGATCATTAAAGAACTTATGTTCTCAAAAGAAAGGTGGTTGTATAAGTTAAAAGGAAAAGGCCTTTTATAAATGCTAGTGAATATTGAAATCAATTAAATTTTCACATAATATATTAATATATAAATATTATTTTTTATTATTTTCTATGTATTTGATTCTACAATTAAAATATCTCTTGACTATACATTTAAATGTAAAGGAATGATAAATAAGAAAGAGAACATGTGCTATATTTACATGATTAAGAAAACTCTCTAGTCCTTCTAAACTCTCAGATGTTGAAATAAGAGTTGTTAGAATTTCACAATTATTTGAATTTAGTATTTTATCAATGAAAATTTTATTGTCTTATGAAAACCAAATTTTTAGCTTTTGATTTCTAATTTTACTTTAAAAATTAAAATAATTTATTAAGATTTGTGTATTACAATTAATATTATTTTAAATTTTATAAATTAAAGCATTAAAAACATCTTTAAATATAAATTGGATCATAAAAATATTAAAAAAGATTCTCATATTTTTGAAAAATATTTATCAATATGAAAAATTACTCATCATTATAATTTAATGATTAATTATAATTAAAATATTAAATAATTATAGTTTTGATTAATAAAAATGGGATAGACCCAAAATTTTACATATCCACTAAACAACAATACCTAGGGTGCATGAGCAATGTATGCTCAACCCAAAAAAGAAAAACACTCTAAAGACCACCAAACAAATAGATAAAGACCAGAGACAAAACTAAAAATAAAAAACCAAACAACCACCTACCAAAGACATGAAAGGATGGTCTACTATACAAAGGCATTACACTCTTGCCAATCTTAACATAGACCTATGAATTTATTAGAAAATGAATTCTTTTTCTTTGAGTCTTTTGCAAAGATTGAAGTGCTAGACATTTGGGTGGCCTTGACTAGTGAGGTATGGGGATCCATCATTGTAGAGGAAGAATCTATGTATCTCTCCCACTTTGCCTTTCTACATTCAATTTGCTCCTTAATAGAAAGAAAGGAGGCATAATTCTTATATTCCATCTCTTGTCTCAACATAAATATTTCCTCAACATTTCTCTTAAGGACAACTTGGCTCTCCTTCATCTCTGCCATTAGATTTATCTCAACCTTCTAAGAGAGTTTCTCATTAAGATTACTTACCATAACCTCAACCTTTTCCCATTTTTTCTAATTTTCCAACCATATCACGAACAACCTTCCAAACCCTATCAGCCTTTTCCTCCATTGCTCATTTGTAAGCCTGAGCTTTCACCTCCACCATAACTTCAAGCTCGTTTATATTTCTTATGGCCACATCAAACTATGAGAGGATCCATTTAATAATAATTTCTTATTTCCCAATATCTTCTTCCAACTTAGACACCTTTTCTTCCAAATTAGGGGTGATGGGATTGGGGATAGAAACATCCTGTCCAATTAAAAATTAAGAAACGTCCTCTAAAAAGTAGGAGACTAATCAAACTCTAAGGATGAGGACTCAAATTCCTCTGAAGCATCCTCCTCATCCAATTATAGTAGCTCCACATATTTAGAAGGTAGATAATTGGTATTTTCTATTTCATCCTTCTAATAGGGTTGAAATAAGTAATAACTAGCTTGGATTTAAAAGAGGACACAACATTAGGGTTCAATTTTGAAATAGGGGTACTAGAGAGTTGCACCACTAAATTTAAATCTAAGAAGGGAGTAGGTAAAATCAATGAGGTCACCACTAGACGAGGACAAAGACAAGTTGAGGTTGTAAAGCCTTAGTGTTAGCCCTTGGTGAAGACATAGGGAATTTTAAAAGTTAGCCCTAGCAACCAATTGCCTTAAAGAACATACATAGAAGGAAAATTTTATTTTTATGTCATAGCTTAGATGATTCAACATAGACAATTGTTGGGTATGGAATATTTTAGATCTTCCATCGAATGTGAAGTATTTCATGAGCAACAAGGTTGCATTCTTTCATATCCTCGAGAGGTCTTCTTTATTATACCCACTTTTCTATCTCGAAACCCCTTCTCCAAGCTTGAAAAATATCTCAAATTCATTTTTTTAAGACCCTTTAGAGTTCTTAGGAAAATTTATTCCTTCCAACGATAACCCAGTAATAGTAGGGATACCCTTTATCTTTTGCAATAACTAAACCATAATATTGCTACCTCTACAATACTTGAAGTTTGCATCCTCAATTTGGTCAAATAGGCTAGGACCAGATAGCCCCTATGGTCACAAATAACCCCACCCCCACTCACCTAACCTAGATTTCCTTTAGAAGAATCGTCGAAATTCAATTTCAGCCAACTAGATTTGTGGGGTCCCATTAGATATAATTTATAAATCCAATAGGAGGGGATATGAATATTGAAAGAGAATCAATCAAGCTACAATTTATAGAAATCTACCAATCTAGTGATAAGGGTGAAATTTAATGTTTGAATCTTTCAAAATAGCCCATGTTTTCTTTAACATTAATAATAATTGTACTAGACAGAGAGTCCCAACTAGTCTTTCTTTAGGTAAAGATTTTGTTAATTATTTCCTTCCACAAGCTCCAACAAAGTCCTACCACCATACTTTCCTAATAAGTGGATAAGAAGGAGGAGACTAGCTAGAAATACAGTCCTTTAAATCCCTATTCCAAACCCACTGAACAAGGAACAAGCAGGAAATTCTTTGTCTAACATTCTACAATTATTAGCAATGAAAAGTAATATGATTAATATTTTCTTAGTCACTCTGACATAAAAAACATCTATTGACAAATTGAAAACCACACCCTTCTGAGATTGTTAATAGTAATAATTCTATCATGGCAAGTCCTCTACTAGAAAAAGAAAACCTTCAAAATTGTATTAAATATCCAAATATAATTATAGTTGTAAATTTAATGAATTCATTATATCTATATGCAAGCTTCTGGAAAATGATTGTGTGCGAGTTTTTTAATCAAAAAACTCACACACAATCATTTCTAGAAGCTTGCATACAGATAATCTATGGATTGTGGACATCTCATTTCATAAAATTCATTATATTTTATTAAGTATATCTTTTTAATATAAAATAATATAATAGGAATTATAAATTTATTTATAAAAGTATAATTTTAATAATAAATAAATAAATTTAATTTTTAAAATATAATTATTAAATTATTAGAACTATGGCTATTAGGTGGATCAAATGTTAAGTCTTACATTGATATTAAATAATATAAATTCAAATTTCATTGTATCAAAAATAATTTGAAGTGTTCTTGTAACCAAAGTATGTTACTATAGTTAAACTTTTATACTTTAGAATGATTTGGTTAATAAAAGAAGGATAGGCTTGAACCTTTACATATATGCTAAACAACAATAGTTAGGATGAATGAGGAATGGGCACTCAACCAAAAAATAGACTACCAAAACATGCTAGAAACTACTAGACAACCCGATAAAGATGAGAGACAAAACCAAAAATCAAACAACCTGCCAAAGACACGAAAGGATGGTCTACTAGACAAAGGAATCACCCTCTTGCCCATGTTTACATAGACTCATGAATTTATCAAAAAACCAAATATTTTCATGAGAGTCCTTTGCAGAGACTGGAGTGCTAGACTCCAGGGTTGCCTTGACTAGAGAGGTTGGGGGACGCATGATTGTAGAGGGAGACTTTGTATATATTTTTTGCTTAGCCTTTTCACACTTAATTTCTTCCTTTATAGCAAGAAGACTACATTCTTTGAAGCCATCTCTTGTCTTAGCATACACCTGTTGGCTCTCCTTCAGCTCCGTCGCTATATTCTTTCAACCATATAAGATAGCTTCTCATTAAGATCATTAAGTCCCTAGTCCCATTTTTCTAATTTGCTAGCAATATCACTAGTAACCTTCCAAACCCTATCATCCTCTTCCTCCATCGCCCATTTGTTAACCCTACCCACATTTTTACTATAGTACTTAAGGCCTATTTATATTTCTTATTGCCAAATCAAATTGCAAGAAGAGCCATTTTATAACCATGTGTTGTCACCCAATATCCTCTTCCAACTTAGACACCTTTTATTCTAGATTAGGGGAGTTGGGATTGGGGATAGAAACATCTTGTCTAGGTGGGAAATGGGAAACCTCCCCTAAGGTAGTAGGAGAGTAGTCAGACTTTGAGGCTAAGGAGGACTCATATTCTTCCAAAGTCTCCTTCTCATCCAAATCCAGCAACTCCACATCTTTAGAAGGTGACGTTTGGGTAATTTTTTGTTTCACCCCTCTAATAGAGTTGAAACATGTATGAACAAGCTTGTCTTTAGACGAAGAAGCAACGTTGGGGATCAATTTCAAAATAGGGGCACTAGAAAGTTCAACCACTAAATTTTGAATCTGACAAGGGACGAAGAAAAATCAAGAGTGTCACATTGGGTGGGGCTAAAACCAAGTGGAGGTTGTAAAGGCTTATAATTAGCCCTTGGTGAGAAGGAAGATTTTTTTATTTTTTTGAAATGTTATTCTTTCAAGCTTTTTTGTATTTATTTTGTAATATATGAAATTGTAAGATATCTTAAAATTTTGTTTTTAGTAGTTTCTTGTATTCCAATAACTTTGCATTTATTCCAATTAGTTGTGAAAACTAGACCCATAAAAGAGGCCCCTAGGTATTAAATGCATCTTTTAAAAAATTAAACTTGAATTATATAATGATTATTTTTTTTTAATTGAAATTTATGTTTAATATAATTATTATTTAAATTTAAATATTATTTTACTTTATCATAATTAATATATAATTTTATTTAAAATATATGTAGATATTGATAAAAATAAATTATTTTCCGATAATAATAATATAATGTTTATTGTCATTTAAACAAGAGACACAATGCATGAAGTTCCTTCCAATAGTGTCATTAGTTTAGAATAGAAAAAAAAGAGTTTTGGTATGATGTGTCATTTACTTACATGAAAAAATCTAGAATTACATTAGTAATAAAATAATTTGAAATATATTGTGATATTGTAGATATTTGAATAAAAAGAAATAAATAAGTATTCAAAAATAATAAAATTAAATTGTTTTATTATATTGAATTTTATTCCTTTGTAAATTCATCTAAAAATAGTAAAATAGACCAAAACCAAATTTCATAAGCTTAACCATGTAAAAATTAGAATGGATTTTTTACAAGAAATAACTGAGAAATAAAACTAGAAAAAGAAGCAAGGCTAAGATCAAAAAATCTTTTTCTTTTTGATTAAAGGATAAACAAATTTTAAGGGAGCCCAAAACCCATAATATCAAAAGAAGAAAAGAATCATTGCTATCAACTAAGCATCAACAAACATACATAAACCAAGCAACCAAAAATAAACACAATAAAACTAACCAAAAAATCACAAAAGAAAACACCTAATTTAAGTTCTTAAGGGTCTTTGTCGCTTCAACCTCCAACTGGGTAATATTCATGGCAAGCTTCTTCACGTCTTTAGCATCTTGGGCCACTTGCTTTGTTATTTTCTTATTGTTTTCTCTAGTTCAAATATGTGGTCCTTTTCCCTCCTCTTGAGTAACCTGTTTGCCTTTCTCCATAGAATCAAGATCTATATAAAAATACTTGATCTCCTAAGCCCTTTCAAAGTTTTCCAACATAATTATTATTCTCTCTACATTGGATTTTGTGACCTTGTAACTAAAGTTGACCAAGGTAATTAAGTTGTGATTGATATTTTTATAGTGCATCTCAAGCCTCTAATTTTGCCTTCAATATATTTCACTACATTTTGTAGAGAGGTCACTATATTACTTCATTATTTTTCAAGCCACTCATAGCTAATGTCCTTCATATTATCCATTTTTTTCTTTAGTCAACAAATGGAAATATTAATTTCATGAAACAAAAAATTTGCATCCTAAAATAATCCACAACTGCATTCCTCACAACTGCAAGCACAACCAAAGGGTTTTCCTTGTCCAAATTTAACAGTAGATAATAGACACTCAAATCTCTAGGAAATGGAGTCCTGAAGCTATCCCTATCTCTTTCTTTGGACAAAAACTTTGGTGATAGACTTCTAACATCCTCATGACCTCTTTTCATGTTTTTATTTCTTATTTCATCATCACTCTGAGGTAGGCTTTCTTGAGACACTGAACTAGGGAAAGTCTCTCTAAGGTTAAGATTTCTTTTAAAACCCTTCTTACCTTTCTCTTTAACCCCCTCATGAACTGAGTCATCAGAGTCTTCAATATTCCACCCAGTCCCCTAATAAAATGGGGAATCATCTCCTTATATGTTAAAATCCTCCTCACTCTCCAAATTACCCTTCTTATATTTAAGTTTAAAATGCTTTGTTCAAAGTAAAATCAAACCCTCATGAAGAATAGGGTTTTTCTTATCCTTCTTATTTTCTTTTAGGCTCGACTCTAAAGAGGATAATAGAAAGAAAGGAAAAGAAACCCTGTTCTTATGTCTAAAATGGTTCAAGAGGGTAAGATGATAACTATACGCAAGCAAAAAACACCCATCTAAAGTGAAGTATTGAATGATTACCTTCAACACTTCATCCCACAAAGTTTTAATGGTGTCCATCTTGTAGCCTCCCATGTATTTGACCAGACACTTAGTCTCTTTGTCCTTTATAAACTTCTAGACCTCGAAATTTGTATACTTCCTATCTTTGTACAATTTTTTGCCCACAATACTTAGTCTGGTTAGCTCACAAACCACCTTCTCCATTAGCTTGAAATTCTACCTGTAAATGGTATAATGACCTTTTTTCCATCCCTTGGCAAATATTTTAGATAGATTATGGTTGCATCCATGGCATATTTCAAAGTAGGAAGTGACCCCCCTTTCTCCAAAATCCTCCAAATGGTAAAATTTTTCTTAATGTTGTCACACTTTAATGGCTCCAGCCTATTCCTATCGCCCCCCATATCTATATACCTATGAGAATTTGGACAAAGAACAATGCAGGCTCTAGAAATGGAAGCTTCAAGAAAGATAATACCTTCACTTATCACATTATCAATTCAAATAAGGGCCCAAAAAATACCCACAAAGTGTGCCAAAATTAGTAACAATATTAAACTGGTAGATCTAGTCATTATTACACCGAATGGAGTTTCCTTCTTTTGTGTGGATCCTATCATAGGCCACCAAGTCATCCAATTTAGTAGGTAACTTTTCATTCTACCCGAATTCCAGCTTATGATTACTTAGGACTCCCATATTTGCAAGGAAGTTGGCCAGCCCATTGGCCTCCCTAAACTTATGAGATGTATAACATTTATCAAATGAATCAATAATCTCAAGTGATCCCTTTATCCATGTTTCTATAGTCCAACTCGGCTTGGCATCCTTTTTAAGACAATTGACAATGTTCTTCGAGTCTCCTTCAAGCCAAACTTTCTTAAAACTATATTTGAAGGCTAAAAGAATCCCATGGTAGGTTTACATAGCTTTAGTAAGGTGATTGTTCTACTTTCGCAAAGGGAGTGCCACTGTTGCCAAGACCCCACCATACTCATCTCTTAACACTCCCCCACAACCAATTGAACCCAAATTTCCCTTCACCACCCTAAAAAATCTTTTGATTACCTATACACAAGTGTTATGATTCATACATGCCTATAGAGGATTTTAAAAATAGTGCACTATTGTAGTGATTGTCAATCACTAATAATAGATAGGTAATTTTTTGTTAGTGATATGAATCATTAGTTGTAGATGATTTGTACTCAAATTTGAAAGATAAACAATAAGTTTAAAAAAATTATAAATAAATAATTAAATATATTTGAAGTAATTTTTAAAATGAAATAATTTAAAAACCAACAATATAATTTTTAATAAAATATTTTACTTAAGAAGTTAATTTTTACATTACTTTTTCTTCTTGAATGCATAAAATATTTACTATTGTAACAATTGCCAATCATTAATTATAGATAACTTAAATTTTTACTAGTTATAATAATTATTATTTCTAAATAATTTCTAGTCATATTTACAAGACATGCAATAAATGAATCAAATTTTATAAATACATAATTAAATATACTTAATATAATTAAAAAATAAAAAAATTAATTTCATAATAAAATATTTTACTTAAAAAAATAAATTTTCATATTAGTTTCCAACCCCCATTCAATCAAACAACCACGAATGGTAAACACTTAGAAAGGAAAACATATTTCCATGTGGCTCTTGTCATTAATATAAACTTAACTTTCATAGAAGCTGTAGTGGACCCATTGGTAATGTTATATGTTCTTGCTTCATTTAATTCCAAAGTCTCCACTTTAATTATTGTATGCACAATTCTACCCCAAAAATAAGTAATATAAAAAATATTTCATCCTATGAATTTAATATGATTCGACATGAAAGAATCAACTGAATTGTAATATGTAGTATATAAATTTTATACTTATTGTTTGTGATATGTATAAATAATAAGAAAGAAAATTGATATTTATATAATTGTGTAAAATTAAAAATAAATGTAAACAATACAAGTTTCATTCAGTTTTTTTAATTTTGTGATGTGATTGGTTTAACTAATAGAAAAATTGAAAGCCATGAATGCATAAGTATCATGCCTTTGGCTAGAACTAAAAAATTAATAATAATGAATAGCTATTTTCATTTGAGATTAACATTTAAGTGAGAGACTTTTACAATGCATACATGAATGAGATGTGAGCCATTCCATTTGTATTAACATTTTCATCTCCATCATTTAAATTTAAGAAATAACTTAAATTTACATCATTTAATTGCCAAAACTTGTGAGAGTATAAATTGACTGAAAGTTAAACAATATCTAAATTTTTGGAAGAAAAAACATTATAATGAGCATAGCGTAATTTAAATTTTCAGTATTTACATAGAAAATTATAGTCTGATAAATCAAGCTTACTAAATTGAAACAAAATCTTAAATTTCGCCACCCTTATATGTTTTTTTTTTATATTCAAGATCATTTACAACCTGTGGAAGACCAAGAAACCACCATTAGCTCATTTCGAGCAACCACACTAGAATCAACCTATGGAAGACCAAGAGTCACAAATTAGAATCCACTTATTAGAAATCACTAGAAGCCAACTCTAAAAGACTAAGAGTCACAACTTTGAATTCCATATTAGATGTCCCTTTGGGATTTGAACTTTGATCTCCACAATGAGAACTCAATGCTTTAACCAATAGAACACAACCCCTTAGACGACCCTTATATGTTTTAAACATGGCATAGAATATATAATATAAAGTATATTAATAGTACTCGTATATTGAATGCAAAATAAATTCCATGAATATTGGTTAAATTTTGGTTAATCTTTTAAAGTCTTAGCGAGTGACAAAAGTAGAGGTGTATGGAATAAATGTGTAAATAGACGTGGTGTGCATATCCAAAATAATAGAGACCAGAAAGTGGAGTTAATAATGCAAAATGATAAAAGAAGTTTTGAATAAAATGTTATTGTGTTGAATTTTTAAAAAATCGTGTATAAGATCCAAATGAATTTAGCCACTCATATGATTAGAAATTAAATTTTATAAATTATAAACTTAAAAATATTACATTTGAATTATCAAAAATATAAAATTTATAAAAAATAATAAAAAACAGACTAATTGTAATTAATTGTACTTCAAAAAATCATCAGAATAATACTATGACTACCAACCAGTACTAATAACTTTTATTAATTGTAAATTCTGTTCTACAAATATAAAAGAAAAATAACTCGTAAAATTATGGATATGGACGATTAAAAATAACTTTTTATTAACAGTAAATTCTGTTCTACAAATATAAAAGAAAAAAAAACGCGTAAAATTGTGGATATGGACGATTAAAGGAATATTTCAGCTTATTTCCTACCGCCCATTCATTTCGTACTACATAAAGATGAAGTTCCCGCTAATTAGTAAACATGACAGCTATATCTATCATAAACCTTTCATTTAAAACCGGCTACTATTTTGCGTATACAGAACCAGTTTATATGGGAGGATGTTTACCGCAGTGATCGTTGTCGTCATCAACCTGACCTACTAGGACCTGTAGAGACCTCGGAATTTTTGGCAAAGCAGCCTCCATTCTGCCTTCCAATATCTTCACCACTTCACAAATGCTCGGCCTCTCATTCTCATCGTCTTGAATGCACAGCCCACCCACCACAGCTGCTCTTCTCACCTCTTTGATATCTGCCTCACTTGCTATCGTTGCATCCACAACATCTAATATGTTTCCCCTCTGAATCTGAGATGAAGCCCAGATAGGAAAGTACAATCTACTTTCTTCCACTGTTAAATCAAGATTTCTTCGGCCTGATATAATTTCCAACAACGTCATGCCAAAACTGTATACGTCCGCCTTGGGAGTGATAGGAAGGCCGGAGATCCACTCAGGAGCCACGTACCCACGAGTTCCTCTTGTGGTTGTCAGTACTCGGCTGAAATCTCTACCTACCAGCTTTGCTAGCCCAAAATCTGCCACCTTTGGGCTGAAGTCGCTGTCGAGGAGAATGTTTTCAGGCTTGATATCGCAGTGAATGATGCGATCCCTGCATTCCTCATGCAGATAAACCAATCCTCTTGCAGTGCCCAATGCGATCTGAAACCGGGTCTTCCAGTCCAACACCTTCTCTACGTCTTTCGGCTTACAGAAGAGGAAGGAATTCAGGGAACCGTTGGGCATGTAGGCATACACCAGTAACCTTTGTGAATGTTCTATACAGAATCCCCACAGCCTAACCAAATTCACGTGCTGTAATCTGCCAGTGGTGATTATTTCAGCACGGAATTGTTTTTCTGCTTGCGTAGAACCCTCTAATCTTTTAACCGCAACAAGAGTTTTGTCCGGTAGAGTTCCTTTGTAAACAGAGCCGAATGCTCCGCTACCCAGCTTGTGCCTGAAATTCTCCGTTGCAATTCGCAGCTCTTTGTAGCTGAACTTTCTGAGCGACAATGGCACTTCCTCTTCAAGGTTTTTCTTCGACAGCCTTCGACGTTTCCACAGAATAAATACCGCTGACAGGAGAGCCGAAAGAACCAAAAATGATGCGGTGGCAGAAAGTAAAATTGTAAGTGCAGGGGTTTTGTTGCTTTGTTCTGATATCAAGTGTGGGAACTCAGAAGCAGCCAGCCTGACGAAGACGGATTGGCCCTCGGACGAAACGCTCATTCCAAATAAATCTCCAAACCACAATCTGCAGACAGGGGAATCAGAAATAGCTAAAGCAAAGGCTGTGCAGGAGCAATTGTTGAGACATGCAGCCCGGCAGCCTTGCTGTGCTGGCTCGTTGTTGATTAAGACAGCTTCTTTTTCGGGCAAGTATTGGTTCTTGGCTTCCAAGAAGCCGTCGGTTGTTCCCTCCGTGACAGAGCATTGCAAGGGTTTTCGCCTAGCACACCCACTTGACCACCAACCTTGAGAGCCATGCTTGGGGGTGAAGCCCTGGACACAACTACACACATCATTCGCATTGCACAGTCCATTTGCCCCGCAGATTTCATAGTCACTGCATTGACCTCGGTATGTCGACCACCTGAAACTCCATCTACCATCATCCATCCAGAAGTAAAGTTCAAATTCGCCGTTCTCATCTAACAGAAACCGCCCCGTGATCATATGATCAATCGGGTTTAGGCCAAAATGGATATATATTCTTGAAGCAGAAAGCGTCACACATGACGCTTGAATTTTCTTCTGACCTTCCAATTCTGGAACCTTAGAAAAATGATTGTGTCCAATGCAGTCTCCACTGGACCAATATGGAACAGTGTTGTTAAAGAACATCACCATCTGCGTCTTCCCTGGAGACATGTCCATTCCGAAATAGAAGAGCCCACTGGCAGGATCCGAAGAACTCTTCCAGGAAGTCAGCTTCATGCCTTTCCACATATTCATGCCAGGCAACCATGTATCTGTGGGGTGCGCGAAACTCTCCCAAACAATTGTTGACTCGTTGTGGGCGTCCAGCATAATGAAATTACCAGAGTCCGTTATTACAGCCCGTGATCCTTTCTCGCCAATATCAGTCCACCAAACTGACCGGCCCTCTCTATCAAGCAATCTGAGATGACCTTCTCTCGAAAACTTGAGAACGCCAGGCATGTTTCTGACAGGATTATCTCTGTTAGCCACCCAAACTATGGCTTTCTGAGAGGTTGGTGCATACCAGATGCCAATATACCAATTATTCGTTCCCGTGGGACTGAAAAATCCCAATGCAAACGTGCCATTCTTGGAAATTAGGGTCTGATTTCCAGTGAGCGAAGTCCCCAATCGAAGCGTATCGCCACCATCCAAACTTACACCGCTGCAATTATGCACTGCAATACTAACAGTTATGGCTATGAACAAATACTTCGCCGCCATCGAGGTAGTGCGTAGATGGTGATATGTTTCTTTGTATACTTTCGAGTTTAAATAGAAAAAAAATAGGCTACGCAATGAAGAACATGGCTGAAGTAGTGCCGTCAATTCCAAACGTCCAAGTCGGAGAAGATCAGTACAAGGTTAGTGCCACAGTCAATTCTAGAATGGCATGGCACTTATTTTCTTTTTTGATCATTACGTACCAAACAAATCAAAAGATTATTATTCGTTTCAAACAGCTAGTTTTGTTCCTTTTTCTGTTTTCCTTCTTTATTTTTTTCTTTTCTCAAGAGAAATAGTGTCATGAATTTCTTTTCAATAGAAGTAATTTGAATAGCCTTCACCAACTGTAAGACGTAAAAAACGTCAACATATCTCTAGAAGGCATATCATTCAACGGAGCATTACGGGGAATCAAATACAGAAAGGATTTGATAGCGCACTGACTGCACACCGTTCTTTCACCACTCACGCGTTCTTTTCTTAAGGGAGATGTATCGCGTAAGTCCAGTCGTCTGTGTCGGTCGAGAGACGGACATGTAGCGATAAACGCGAATACAGAATCTTTTCAATATTTTGATGAAGATGACTTCCATTAACAACAACTGGAATTTGGACCCACACGTTGAATGGTCAATTTGATAAAAAAAAATTATAGTAACAAAGCTGTTAGATAGATGATTCTTTATAAATAAATTTTAATTAGATGGAAAAAAAAAAAATTAAATTTTTATTATAAATTAGATAAACAATTATTGTAAGGTAGTAAAAAATAATTAGAATTCAAAATCATTTATTATTACTAAAATTCTATTTTTCTTAAAATTTGTTACATTTAAGTTATATTATTTGTGAAGCTCTTAAATTAGTATTTTCTTTTTTCAATATCAATGTACTTTAAGGGTGTTTTTAATTTGATATACACTTCTTTATAGAATTTGAAAGATTCTTTCATGAAAGAGTAATTGACTTTGTGGTAGGAAATCTCACTAGCTATATGAAGGTCCTAAGTTTGGTTGTCAATGTATCTAATATTCTAATTAATGTGCCTCTAATATATAGTAGGAACCAATACAAACCTTGTAACAAATTAGTAAAATATGCAAAATGACTCAAATAACTCTTGTACATGAATGAACACTAATTAACTTGATATTTTTAAAAAAGAATAAACTTTGAGAATTACAATTTCTTCATGAGAATGAAGTGTTAAATTGTCATTGATTATTAATTTTTTACTATTTAAACTTGAAGTTACAATTAACAAGAGAAATTAAATGTTACAGTGGGCAAAACTACTATGACTAATAATATGGAGGGCCTTAGGATGCCACACGAAAAAGCTCAATATCTTAATGTTTCCCTTTCAACCACTCATACTTCCCCTTCCATTTTGGTTTGTGGTAAGGGCAAGGTTAGACCCAAAAAAATAAAGGACCTTTAGTTTGAACTCGCAGTAGGGATAAAGGTAAGTAGGTTAATGCGAGTGATATGTAGGAATGTCTTCATATCAACAGGGCTTTGATTGATAAAAATGTTAAGATTGTTCAATGTTGAACAAAATTGTTTAATTTCTTGATTTTTAGACCATGTTTTCTTTGTTTTTGTTGCTACTATCCACTGTGACTTGAGGTTTGGTTTGTCTCTAAAGACTGTTTATTTTTGTATGGGTTTCGGGTCCCTATAAAATTATTTTACACTAATTAACAAAAAAGAGAGATAAATTAAATAGTCTCATTAATATTTATTAAAAATGTTAAAGACTAAAAAAAATAGTTCCAAAAAAAATAAATTATTTGCAACTATTTTCAACTATTTGCAACTACGACATTAAATTATTCACAACTATTCTCATTCAACTCCTATTAGTATTACAAAAAAAATAAATTTAAATGAATTAATTTTATCAAGGTAGTAATAAGTAATAAATTGGAGATGAAAAAGAAAAAGGAAAAGTCAATTTGTTTTAAGTTCTGTGTGCGGGAAATGAGGGCGACAGAAACACAAAAGTCAGTTTCAAAGGGCCCACACACCAATGAGACTCTTGGTGTAATTTATAGGAACTATATTGAATAGCTCAACTTCCCAAGGGGTGTCCCATTGTTCTCTATCTCTCAGGATTCCAAAGGTCTCACTCTGTTGGTATTTTGGATATGTTGATATGGTTTTGTCATTGATGTCAACACCTATTAACACTTATCAACTCTAGTCAGCCTACTAACACTTGGTCATGTTCACCAGCAAGCAAGTGACTTATGCACAGTCATCGGTATCTAGTTCACTGATAGGATATATTGTTCACCAGCACTTGGAATGACATGGAAAACACTTGGCTATGTCGAAGACATTGTTTGGACACTTTGTCTTGGAGATTTGTTCATTGGATCATTCGTGTTTGCATATTTGTTGTTACCGACAAATAGGTCCGTATAAACACCGATAGGCTTATCTATTCTAGATTAGCACGATATGCTATGGAGTTGATTTTATTGTTATTGTAAATGCATTGAGCTGACATCATGCATCAGATATTGTTTTATTTGTAATTGATTTTATTGTAATATCTTTTAGAGCCAACCTACTAAAATTGGTCTTAGGTTATGGTATAAATGTAAGATCTTTTTTGTAAGATCAGTATGCGAATGTAAAGAAAGGATTATAATTTGGTATATGTGAGAATAAGAAGAGCTATATACGCAGACATCATTTGAAGGTTGAAGGAAGGTTTTTGTGAAGGCATATCAGAACTGAACCGGTACTGAATCTAGCATATGAAGATGTTATTTTGAGCAGTACGTTATTATTGGACTTAACCATCCAATTGTAGTCAGTGTGACTACTATTTATGATTGAGCAGTGAGCTCTAGGCGCTTGGCCTTTCTGCATGTGCAGACCCCATTTGTATACACTTACTATCTGCAGTAGTATCATCTGATTGTGGGTAAGGTTTCCCACCGTGGTTTTTCCCCTTACAGGGTTTCCGCATACAAATATTGGTGTTATGTGTTGTGGATGTCATTTTTTCTTTGTTTCATGCATTAATCTTTACCAGTACTGTAATTAACTGACAAACTATCTACCGACATTAAGTTTTGGTTTACTGGTATTAAGCATTAAGTTTGGTTAAGTTGTTTTTGGTTTAAATTTATTTCACAACTGATTCACCCCCCCCCTCTTAGTTGTCTCTAGGAGCTAACAATTGGTATCAGAGCCTAGTCCTCTTTTTGGAGAAGTTTAATAGCTTGAGGAGATCCAATATCTTCTAACTATTTCAGGAAGGATAGCCCTAAACTTGATGGAACCAATTATGGGATATGGAAGATCAAGATGGAGACACATCTAAATTGCATTGGGAAGGACATCTGGGAAGTTACAAAGAATGGCTAGAATGCACCTACTCCTGGTAAGCCTAATCCACCTACCTTAGGAAAAGATGAAGAAAATGATTGCAAAGCAAGAGAATCCCTTTTGGGTGCATTATCAGATCAACAAATCATGGGATTATCAGACAGGTCTATTACTAAAGATATATGAGACCACTTGGAAACATTGAATGAAGGAGATTCCACAGTCAAAATTGCAAAACTTGAAAGCTTCTGAGTCAGGTATGAAAATATGAAAATGGAAGAAGATGAAAGGATTTATGATTTTATGGAAAGAGTTAATGAAATTGTTTTGGGTATTAAATGTTGTGGAGGAACCTTAAGTGAAGATGAAATTGTTTCAAAATTTTTAAGGGGATTGCCACCGGCATACAAAATAAAATTTACAACTATAAATGAGTTAGAACAATGCCTAATAGATGAGTAACTAGGGATACATTGATTGGAAAACTTTCAGCTTTTGAAATTGAGGAATTTGGTCTTGTTGCTACTATAAAGATAGATTTAGCTTTTAAGGCATCAACATCATCTGCACCATCATTTGACAAATCCAATTGGAAAGCCTTTTATGCAAGAGAACTTGAAGAAAGCAAGAGAGAAAATGAAGAACTTGAAGAACTAGAAGCACTATTTGCAAGGAAAATGCCTAAAGGTCCAGTTGGAAGTAAGTATGAAGGTAAAGCACCCTTTAAATGTTTTAACTATAATAAGATTGCTCATATGGCTTCAAGATGCCATGATAGACATGCTAGATTGAGAGAAGAAGCCAGAAGAATATACAAGCCTAACCCTAAATATCATAGATACTGATTTAAGAAGAATAAAGACAAATCTTGTTATCTTGCTAATGAAGGAGACACTGATGATTCTAATGACGATCTGACAAACAATGGATGGGTTTTTGTAGCTATAACAGAAGATCAATTGACACCTACTGTTCAATCGATAGAATAGGCACTGGCAGCTAAAATTGAAGTTAAGGATGAATGGATCATTGATTCAGGATGTTCACATCATATGACTAGTGAAAAAAGTAAATTCTTTACTTTTCAAGAATATAATAGAGGTCTAGTAAGATTTGGAGATGATAAAGCTTGTTTGATCAAAGGAAAAGGTACTATATCTCTTGATGGTAAGCATAATACTGACAATGTTTACTATGTTGAAGGTTTAAAGAATAATCTACCGAGTGTTGGTCACTTAGTTGAAAAAGGATTTTAGTTACAATTCAAGAATGGGAAATGCAAAATTATGAACAGAATTGGTTTGGAAATTGCAACCGATAATCAAACTAGAGGTAACATCTTTCATTTGAATAACAATGAAAAGGCATGCTTGATTGCACACATTGATGAAAGTTGGCTATGGCACAAGAGACTCTGTCATGTAAATTTTGATTACATTATGAAAATCAGTACTACTAAGGCAGTAAGAGACTTACCCAAGATTGTCAAACCTCAGAATCCAGTATGTAAGGAATGTCAATTTGGAAAGCAAGTTAGAGCATCTTTTAAAGTATTCCAGAAAAATCCAATAATGCTCTTGACTTAATTCATACTGATTTATGTGGTCCAGCTAGAACTAAAAGCTTACAAGGTGATAGATATTTCATTCTAATCATTGATGACTATTCTAGAATGTGTTGGGTTACTTTTCTCAAAGAAAAATCAAAAGCACTTGGGAAATTCAAACTATTCAAGGCAATGGTAGAAAATGAAACCAGTAAGAAAATCAAATGTCTGAGATCAGATCAAGGAGGTGAATTTACATCTAAGGAATTTAATATATTCTATGAAGTAAATAGAATCAAAAGACAATTATCAACACCCCGGACACCACAGCAGAATGGATTTGTAGAAAGGAAAAATAGAACTATCTTGGATGCAGCTAGAAGTATGTTATCAGAAGAAAATCTACCACATGTATATTGGAGAGAGGCAGTAAGCACAACAATTTATACATTCAACAAAGTTCACATCAAAGGTGAAACTAGTAAGACCCCTCATGAACTATGGTTTGGTATTACTCCTACCCTTAAATATTTTAGAATATTTTGAAGTAAATGCTATATCAGAAGAGATGAGTATATTGGAAAATTTGATCTTAGAAGTGATGAAGGAATATTTCTTGGTTATTCATCTAAGAGCGAGGCATATAGATGTTTTAACAAGAGATTGCAAAAAATTGTTGAGAGTACAAATGTGAAGATTGATGAACAGTTTAGAGGAACTTCAAGGTATATAGACTCTGAACCGGCAACAGAGATACTGACAAATGAGCCTACATTGAACACACCGGTACAGAATGAAGATCTAGTTACACCAGTATCATCTGAAAATTCCACTGTAACTAAAGAACAACAACAAACAAAGACACCCCAGTATGTAAGATTGAACCACTTTGAAAATTAGATAATTGGCAACAAGTATCAAGGAGTTATGACAAGAGGAAGACTAGCAAATGAAGAGGTATGTTTTATTTTTCAAATTGAACCATCATCATTTAATGATGCATGTGAAGATAAACACTGGATTAAAGTTATGGAAGAAGAAATAAAACAAATTGAGAAAAATAACACATGGATATTAGTTCCCAGGCCTAAAGACAAAAATGTAATTGGAACAAAATGGGTATTCAGAAACAAACTTAATGAAGATGGTAAGGTAATCAGAAATAAAGCAAGACTAGTGTGTAAGGGATATTCTCAGAAAGAAGGAATTGATTATAATAAAACCTTTGCACCGGTAGCTAGAATTGAGGCAGTTAGATTATTCTTGGCTTTTGCAGCACACATGAACTATAAAGTATATCAAATGGATATTAAATGTGCATTTCTGAATGGAGACCTTGAAGAAGAAGTTTATATTGAGCAACCTGATGGATTTTCTTTGATAGATAATAAAGACATGGTTTGCAGTTTAAGGAAAGCTTTGTATGGTTTGAAGCAAGCTCCAAGAGCTTGGTAAGCTAGATTGGACAAATATCTTTTGAAGACTGGTTTTTCTAACTTATACTATAAAGTGACTAATGATGACATCTTGGTTATAGAATTTTTTGTTGATGATATAATCTTTGGTGGAGAAGATGGATTATGTAAAGACTTTTCTATTGAAATGCAACAAGAATTTGAAATGTCTATGATTGGAGAGATTAAATTATTTTTAGGATTGTAGATTTCACAGACTGATAAAGGTATATTCTTGAGTCAATCTAAATACTTGAAGGAGTTACTGAAGAAATTTTGTATGGAAAACTCTAAACCAATAAGCACACCTATGACTACAAAAGATAAATTATCACTAAGGGATGAATCTACACCTATTAATCTGACTAGGTACAAATCTATGATAGGAGGCTTCCTGTATTTGACACAAACAAAACCTGATATCATGAATGGAGTATGTATTGTTTCAAGATTTCAGAGTAATCCTAAAGAAAATCATGAATCAACAGTAAAAAGGATTTTCTGGTACTTACAAGGCACTACAAATCTAGGCTTATGGTATCCTAGAGATGAAAACTTTGAATTATGTGCATACATAGATGCAAATTGGGTAGGAGATGTGGATGACAAAAAAAGCACCACTGGCGGAGCATTTTTCCTTGGAAGTAGATTAATTTCTTGGTTGAGTAAGAAACAAAGTTGCACATCTTTATCAACAGCTGAATCAGAATATGTAGCAACAACAACTAACTGTACACAGGTATTATGGCTTAAGCAAATATTGAAGGACATAAAGGTAAAATGCAAGGAGCCTATAACTATTTATTGTGATAATACAACAACAATTGATATATCTAAGAATCAGGTGCTACATTCTAAAACTAAACATGTTTCTATCAAACTAAATTTTTTGAAAGAGAATGTTGAAGCAAAAGAAGTAACACTAGTTTATGTAAATACTAAAGAGTAGATTGCAGTATTTTCACTAAGCCTTTGCCTAAGGAAACTTTTGAGTATCTCAGAGATCAGCTTGGGGTCATACCCCCACCAGTAGAAACTTAGACAGTTGATGTTTGTCATCAACTGGCAGAATTAACAGAGAAATCTTTTATTCCAGCTTTGATGAGGAAAGCTACTTCTCAAGGGGAGTAGTTGGTATACTGAATAAGTTGGTATTTTTAATTTGAATCTAGTTTTTGTATTGCCTTGGCATTTGATGTCAAAGGGGGAGAGATTGATATGAAAAAATACAAGGAAAACACATGTTACCCCTAAGAGGTGAGATTGTTATTTTGGGGGAGATAGATTGCTCTCTGTATCTGTATCTGGATTCTGATTTCTGGTTTTGATCTCTTTTTGGGAGATTGTTGGTTTTTGGTATTTGGCATTTCTGTTTTGTCACTTTGATGGTTTTTCCATCTTGTGTTGCCATCAATTCCAAAGGGGGAGATTGTTGGTATTTTGGATATGTTGATATGGTTTTGTCATTGATGTAAACACCTATTAACACTTATCAACTCTGGTCAGCCTACTAACACTTGGAGAATTGGTTATGTTCACCGGCAAGCAAGTGACTTATGCACAGTCATCGGTATCTGGTTCACCAGTAGGATATATTGTTCACTGGCACTTGGAATGACATGGAAAACACTTGGTTATGTCGAAGACATTGTTTGGACACTTTGTCTTGGAGATTTGTTCATTGTTTCATTCGTGTTTTCATATTTGTTGTTACTGACAAATAGGTCCGGATAAGCACTGGCAGGCTTATCTATTCCAGATTAGCACGACATGCTATGGAGATGATTTTATTGTTATTCTAAATGCATTGAGCCAACATCATGCATCAGATATTGTTTTATTTGTAATTGATTTTATTTTAATATCTTTTAGAGCCGACCTACTAAAATGGCTCTTAGGTTATGGTATAAATGTAAGATCTTATTTGTAAGATTAGTATGCGAATGTAAAGAAAGGATTATAATTTGGTATATGTGAGAATAAGCAAACCTATACATGCAAACATCATTTGAAGGTTGAAGGAAGGTTTTTGTGAAGGCATATTAGAACTGAACCGGTACTGAATCCAACATATGAAGATGCTATTTTGAGTAGTACATCATTATTGGATTTAACCATCCAATTGTAGTCAGTGTGACTCCTATTTGTGATTGAGCAATGAGCTCTAGGCGCTTGGCCTTTCTGCATGTGTAGACCCCATTTGTATACACTTACTATCTACAGTAGTATCATCTGATTGTGGGTAAGGTTTCCCGCTATGGTTTTTCCCCTTACAGGGTTTCCATGTACAAATATTAGTGTTATGTGTTGTGGATGTCATTGCTTTTCTGTTTCATGCATTAATCTTTACCGGTACTATAATTAACTAACAAATTGTCTACCGGCATTAAGTTTTGGTTTACCGGTATTAAGCATTAAGTTTGGTTAAGTTGTTTTTGGTTTAAATTTTTTTAACAACTAATTCACACCCCCCCCCCCCCCTCTCAGTTGTCTTCAGGACCTAACACACTCTTGATGTCAGGTCACTAAGCAAAGTGGCTTAGGAATGACAACTCCAAGAACAAGTGATGTTTGATTTATAAGCCTGAATGCATTCCTAATACATGTTTGATATTGAAACTATGATGATTTAAGCTAGTATGAAGATGATGCTATGATAAGGATTAGTAAACTTATCCTAACAAGATATACTAGTCTAACATAGATATGCTATGGTATTAAAATGCTTCTAAATGCTATTATGTTTTAACAAAGAGAGGCTAAATGCTTAGTAAAAATAGTACAATATTGATGCATAAAAACTTCTATATCACTAGAAAAATGACTATAAGTTTGATGCACAAAGACTTCTATATCCAAATGAGAGAAAGAGAGCTCTATTTATAGGAAAAATAGGACAATGGATGGTTAAGATTGAGTAATCTTAGTAAGGGCTAGGATTGAAAGTTAATCAATCCATGTTTATAATTCTCACCAATGAAATGGTGACAATTATCAACAAGAGGTTGCTTGAGAGGAGATGCAAGAAGCATTAAATGCTTGAGAACATATAAAGGTTACATTAGGAGGTAAGGTTAAGGTTAGGTTAGGGTCATCCATTGGATAAAGCTTTTAAGCTTTTATCCAAGGGGTAAACTCTTGTGGAAGGGTTAAAGGGATAACCAAGGGTAAAGCCATGAATGCTTGATGAGACCTTTGGGTTATATGAAGGTTGAGTTAGAAAGAAAGTCTCTAACCATGAAGGGATGGGTGAGTTAACCATTAATGGTTTGGAAGACTTTGAAGGTTAACTTGTTGAAGACACAAATCCTTTAATGCATTTGAAAGACTTTGGAGGCTTTGAGAAGTGACTTCTCTTTTCTTAGAAATGTGACAATAATTAGGAGATAGATTAGGCTAAATTGGAAGGGTTTAGAAGAATTTAGAAGGGGGTTTAGAAGACAAGTGGGAGATGTGGGAAAATGCAAGTGGATGGAGGAAGATTTTAATTAAAATAAAATTACTTTATTTCAACAAAATAGATGCAACTTGCATAAATACAAGTGGGGGATTTAAATAAATAAATTAGATCTATTTATTTGCAAGGATAAATTTAATTAAAAAGGGAGAAAGGGGGAATTTAATTAAATAAAGTGATTTATTTAATTAAAAATAGAAAAGGTTTAGGTGAACTTAGTTAAATAAATTGAGCAATTGATTTAATTAAATAGACGAATACGAAGAAAATAGAGGAATGGGGTTAAAATGAATATTAAATATTCATTTAGGAAAGTGGTTAGATTTATACATCTACATTTTGCCCCTCTTTGAAGTGACGTGTGTGTACATGTTGATTCAAAGAAAATTTGCTAGATATGATGTTTGTGTCAAAATGTTGATATGATGCCCCAGATTTGATGAACAATATTGATGATGCCCTTTCAAGAGATGAATCAAGGATTTTCAAAATATTTGTTGATATGATGAGTGTTGTTGAATTGATTTTAACATGAGAATATTGACTACATTGAATGCAAATTGTTGATTCATCTTCTGAAAATGATGTTGGTAAGGTTAAGAATGAAAAAGTGAGGAAAAGACATGCCCCACCTATTAACCTTGTTGATTTTACCCTATAAAAAGGTAATAACTAATTTGGTCTTGTGCCATTTGCACTTGTCTCCTTGTGATTGTGATAGGTGAGCTTTGATGAAGATGTCAGTTCAATATGCTTTGCACCAATTTGAGCACATCTGATGACACCGGAAACCCACCGCCTATGGCCCATCTCGAAGTGGTCGAAATCTCTCCACGTTTTTTATTGATTTTGTTTATTTTGACCAAGTTTGTCAAATTTTTGGTCAAAATTTATTGAGTTAGCGCGTAGGTTAGGTCGCACAGCACATGCAATAGACATGTTAGCGCATAGGGTTAACCTAGGTAGGTTAGCGCATGAGGAGCATTTGTTAGCGCGAGTGGAAGATGGGTTAGCGCATCAAAAGTTCTAGCACATAGGGTCAGCATAAAGGCACATGGGGAGTACCAGTTAGCACGTTGCATAGGTCAAAGCATAGGGTTAGCAGAAAGGTGCATATGGTAGGTTGGGTAGCACGTGGTAGGGGTTTAGCATGTAGAGTGTGACTTCTAGCGCATTGATGAAAAAGGATAGCGCATGAGTAGCAGCTTAGCGCATAGGAACCCTGGTTTAGCATGTAGTGTCTAAAGTTGGTGAAAACGGATTTGTGAAGGATTCATCGCAGTCGAATAGATGAGATAGATGGTTTAAGTGTTGATACGTGTCTACTGATTGTTTGGTTATGGGTCCCGATCGAATGTTTTTCCTGCTTTGTGATGATGTCCGATTTTGATATGCTGGTGTAGGATGATCTGAGTCTATTGCTGTCAATATAGATTGCTTTCAATATGGAGTGCCAAGTTGGTTGATAGTTTTGATGTGGATCCTGATTTTCAATTTAATGTGGATCTTTGATGTTTGCCTTGCGATATGAGTCCCGATTCTTGATTTCCAATATGATTCCTAATGTGATGCTTGTGGTATGGATTTTTGAATTGTTTTCTCAATATGGGTCTTGAGTTGATGCTTTTGGATTTTCGATATGGTTCTGATTTTTGATATGGGTCTTGATGTTGCTTGATTTCATGATATGGGTCTTGATTTTCAATATGGGTCTTTGATTGATTTCTTGATATGGGTCTTGAATATTGATATGGGTCAGATTTTTGATATGCATAGATTTGATTGATTTCTCAATGTGGGTCAGATTGATTTCTCAATATGGGTCAGAATGATTTTCGATATGGGTCTGATTTTCAATATGGGTCTTTGATTGATTTCTCGATATGGGTCAGATTGATTTTTGATATGGGTCTAATTTTCGATATGGGTCTTTGATTGATTTCTTGATATGGGTCTTGATTTTTGATATGGATCTTTGATCGATTTCTCGATATGGGTCTTTGATTGATTTCTTGATATGGGTCTTAATTTTTGATATGGGTCTTGATTTTCGATACGGGTTTGATTTTTTATATGGGTCCTGATTTGATGCTTCATTGTTTCAAGTTGATTTTGTTTTGATTGGATATATTAGATAGATTTGGGAACTAATGATGGACACTTGTTGTTTTGCAGGCAGAGCTTAGTGTGCTTTAGTCTCGAGAGCGATTTTCAAGACCATGGTCATTGATTCTGCAGTTGTCACAAGCTGATAGAGATGTGATTGAGAGATGCAGGTTGTACTCTCTACTAGACATGCCTCCGTATATCATTAACAAGGTTTGTTGACAACCTTAGTAGAGAGATGGCATAGTGATATGAACACATTCCACTTGGCTACAAGCGAGATGATAGTCACACCAGAGGACTATTATCAGATTCTAGAGATTCCTATGATTGGGGCCTTGTTTCCGCATGAGCAGACAGAGGAGGGTGGGACAAAGGCTCCCTGTCGCATCTTCTAGGATGATCAGATCAGTGGTTACGAGATTCCGTGGTAGGAGTTCATGGATTTTGGTTACACTTTGCTGCCATTTGTACTAGCAGGTTTTATTGGTGGATTTTTGTGTCCTGGCCATAGGTAAAAGGGACTAGCTGTGGGATGGGGATTGGTATTGGAGGACATGGTGATGTAGGGGTGCAAGTTTGCATGGGGGTCTTTTATGTTAGCCAATTTATACATAGAGCTTCACTAGGTGGTATATCTAGGATATAGTAGTTTATCAGCTGGGGTGACATTGCTATAGGTGTGGGCTTGGGAGCACATTCCTATATCGAGATCGCTTGCAGATAGGGATAGGCCAGTTGGTCGGGCATATGTGTATGGGTATACAGGTGTAGTTGTCCAATGTAAGTTGCGAAAACTAGAGCATTGGCGAAGGGTACTGAATGATATTGATACGGTTATTTAGAGACCGTATATGGATTGCGAGGTATGGGCAGAGGATGAGCTAGAGATGCCCTATGTGTATATGTTGAGGTATTTGATCAGGACGATTCCCTTTATTATCGAGTGATTCCTACATAGTCATGTTCTGCGACAGTATGGTAGGCAATAGGGGATGCCACAGGGAGCTTTCTTATATGCTTGTTGACAATAGGATGTGCCAGAGTGGGGACCTATTTTGGATAGTGCAGCAGTATTGGAGTAGTACATGTTGCTGACAAGGCAGATTTGGGATTACAGGGTCAGGGTTGTGGATGTAGGTATGATAGAGGAGTTCTTAGCATACTTTGTGGCACATGCAGTGGCACATATATTTGATCTGATAGAGATTCTGCCTGCTTTTGATGATGATGAGGATCCACAAAGGTGAGGGGGACTTAGACAAAGAGATGAGGAGGGAGAGCAGATAGGAGAGGGAGGTGGAGATGGTGGAGGAGGAGGAGGAGGAGGTGTCGGTAGGGGGAGAGGAGGTGGTTTAGATAGAGGGAGAGGATTAGATAGAGGAGGTAGACTTGTTCTTGGTACTGGTGGGGTTGGAATGGTAGAGGCTTTGCTAGTTGCGGTGCGTGGGATGGAGGATGATAGGCAACCTGCCAAGAGGAAGAGATCTGATTTTTTACCTCCACCAACACCTCAGATAGGGATGAGTGTAGGTGGGGTCATGACACAGGTACCTGTTTATATTATGGTACCCACCCATCAATAGGATTTACAGATCAGAGTGCTACAGGTCATAGTGTAGGAGTTGCAGGAGCAGGTGTTAGCGCAACAACACCAGATTGCGTAGATTATGGTAGAGCACAATATGGAGTGAGAGCATCGAGGTCGGGCAGAGGATCTTGCAGATAGATTGTAGAGAGTAACGGTTGGTGCCCTGATGTGAGACACACTAAGAGAGAGATACAATACTTGGCCATGGAGGCTGAGTATTATAGGCGTCTATATGAGGAGGTGGTCCCTAGAGATCACAAAGCTCCTAGTTATGTTGTAGTGGCATCCAGTCAATCTAGCTAGAGTCATACAAGGACATAGAGTAGGGTGTTACGGGGCTTGCTCGACATGATCCACCTGGTGGAGATCAAGGAGCTGAGACATCTACTCCCAGACTGCTAGCCTCAGGAGATAGTCATACTTGAAAGACTAGTCTCTATTGTATTTTGATCATTTGTGTTGTATTTTGATAGACATAAGATCCCTTGTATATTTCAACCATGTTTGGAGATATATATATATATATATATATACATATATATATATATATACATATATATATATATATATACATGGCATTGATTTTCTCTGATCTACATGTGATGTTATATTGATTATGCTTAGATATGCATTGATACGATGATTTCATGCTTAGATAAAAATTCTCTTGATTTGGATTATGATGTGAATATATGATTCATGATGAGATGAGTGAAAATGTGATGATGTATTGCATTGATGACTTTGATTTATGAGATGTATCTTGAAAATAATAAGTGTGATAATGATGTGAGATGTATCTTGAAAATGAGATGTACGATAATGGTAATGATGATGATGCTAATGTAAGATTTTAAAATGATGTGCAACTAAATGCAAGTTTAAAATGATATGCAATTAAATGCATGATTTAAGATGATATGCAACTAAATGCAAGATTTAAGATGATATGCAACTAAATGCAAGTTTAAAATGATATGCAACTAAATGCATGATTAAAATGATTTGATTTTTTCATTGTCATTTTTATGTAGCCACTTGTTTGTGCTCTATTTTGTTTGTCATCATTGAGATTTTGATATGATGGAAGTTAATACAAGCATCATGGTATAATTGAATCATAACGACTTGAGTAACACTTACATGGATTTTGATGTTACAAGACGACACAAGCATCAAGATATAATTGAACCAAGACGACTTGAGTATTTCTTGCATAAAATAAACAAGAGTTAACCATTTGTATTTGCAAAGTGGAAAATGAATTCAATGATATGTTTCCAATCATGTCTCGAGACACATTTGCACCGTATGAATGATCACCTCATAGACACAAAATAAAAGAAAAATATCAGATTCCTTCATTGTGTCTCTAGCTTGATGCATCCTTGAGTAGCTCAGGAGATCTAATAATTCAAAAAATTAAGATACAAAATAGTCAAAACCTCATGCTATATGTAAACAAATCATAATTCAGAAAATCATCCATCATGTGTGTGTTAAAGTTTTTAGTTTGATAATGGTCTTGTTTTCTAGCCTGATGAGTAGTTGTTGATGTTGTTTCCTTAGTATGTTGCAATCGTTATCAGAATGTTTAAAGTGAGACGAATGCTACCCCTAGTCACAGGTATCTATCGATGTGGATATATACGTTGATCACCAAGCCATGGTGGGATATGAGATGGAGACTTGTTTCAAGATAATCAAGGAAAGTGACTATGCTAAGTATGTCTGGGATAATCCTATGTGAATAAGTGTTCTGGTGATGGCCATTAGCTGAGACTGAGATGGATCAACGATATGAGTAGGAGCCATTCTCTCACAAATAGCCCTTGTTGCCAAGTTTTCACTACTTATTTTATTGCACTTTTTTAATTTATTTTTGATTTTTTGTATTTTTTGATTTTTTTCTATTTTTCTAATTTTTTAATTTCTTTTCTAATTTTTTAATTTCTTTTTATATTTTTTGGCTTTTTCCATGTATTTTACGACTCAAGTGTAGAATTTATTTAGATGGATGTTGTTGGTTGGTTCATCGAGCACATCCCCTTCTGAAATTGTTAGCTGATAGGCACCTGATCCATAGGCTGATATGATGACAAAGGGACCCAACTAGTTAGGTTCAAACTTCCCCTTCTTTTCTTGATCTTGTTGATTTATTGGATGTTCCTTTAGTACAAGATCACCGACTTTGAAAGCCCTAGGGATGACTCTGTAATTATAGCTTCTGCACATTCATTGTTGGTATGCCTTGATATGGTGATAGGCATGTTGTCATTTTTCATCTAAAAGCTCTAGTTCATACAACCTATTGACTCGATACTCCTCTTCTAGTATGAGGCCCTTTAAAGATAATTGGAGAGATGGCATTTATACCTCAAGAGGTAAAATTGCTTCGATCCATACACCAATCAATATCATGTAGCCCCTGTAGGTGTCTGAATACTAGTCATGTATGCCCAAAGTGCCGAATTGATTTGTACATGCCAATCCTTGCCTACATCATTTACTATTTTCTTGAGGATTTTCTCAATTGTTTTATTTGATGCTTCGGTTTGACCATTCCCCTGTGGATAGTAAGGTGTGGAACAATGATGTTGGATTTTAAATCGTTCACATAGCTCTTGCACATCTTGATTTTTGAAAGGACGCTCATTGTCTATGATGATGGAACCGAGAATACCATTTCTACAAATGAGATAATTTATAATAAATGAGGCAATCTATTTTCTAGTTATAGTGGTCATCGGGACTGCTTCAATACATATTGTGAAATATTCTATTGTAGTGATAATGAACTTGTGTCCATTTGAAGAAGAAGGATAAATTTTCCCTAATAAATCAATTCCCCTTTGATAGAAAGGCCAAGATGTTGTAAATGGTTGTAGCTCTTGTGCTGGTACATGGATAAGATTGCCATGAATTTGGCAATTAGGATATTTCTTTGCAAATTGATAAGACTCTTTCTCCATTGTCGGCTAGTAATATCCTATTCTTAGAAGTTTCTTGGTGAGAGTAGGACTACTTGAATGCATACCATAGATACCCTTGTGAAGCTCGTGTAAGGCCGAGTTAGATTCATTATGATCGAGGCATCGAAGAAGAGTACCATCTAGACCTCAACGGTGAAGTGTGTCAGTAGTTAAGGTATAGCGGGCGGCTTGCCGGATGAAGCTGCATTTTTTATTGTGAGAGAGTTCAAGTGGAAGAGTATTTTTCTTAAGATAGTCATATATTGTCCCATATAGAGGGGAGTCTGAACCAGTTAGGGTGTAGATGACTTGGGATGCAGAAATGTCATATGCTGGGGAAACTAATTTCTCTACCAGGAACTCGTAACAACTCAGTTTCTCTAGAACTTGTAGTAATGAAGCAATAGTGGCCATTGCATCGGCTGCTCTCTTGTCGAATCTTGGTATTTGTTCAAAGGTGATGTGTACAAAGTACTATTCAAAATAATCCACCATTCTCTTGTAAGACAAGAGCTTATCATCCTTTATCTGATATTCATTGTTGATCTGATTGATAACTAGTTGGTAATCCCCATAGACTCTCAATTCTGTTATTTTCCATTCCACAACCACTTTTATTCCTATCACCACTGCTTCATATTCAGTGATGTTGTTGGTGCATGAAAACATTAGTCTATGAGATCTTTGAATGATGTGCCCTTCTTGAGTGACAAACAAGATGCCAACACCTGAACCATGTTGGGTATAGGATCCATCAAAGTACAAGGTCCATTTCTTGGGTGTGATAGGAAGGATGTCCATGTCTGGAAATTCCACTTGTAATGGTTATTTATCGGGTAGTGGTGCTTGAGCTAGTTGATCTGCAACTACCTATCCTTTGATAGCCCGATGTTCTGTGTACTGGATATCAAACTCACTAAGAATCAATACCCATTTAGCCAATTAGCCTGTAAGAGATGCCTTTCTAATTAAATACTTCAGAGGATTAATTTTTGCTACCAGCTTGATTGTATGGGCTACCATGTAGCGGTGGAACTTTTGAGAGGCGAATACCATTGCTAGGCAAGCCTTCTTAATGAACGTACAGTTTAGCTCATAGCCATTCAAAGTTATGTTGATGTAATATGTAGCTCATTCCTTACCTTTTAGATCTTCTTGTGCTATAAGTGCCCCCAATGATACTTGTTGTCAATATGCAGTTGATGAGACACTTTCCTATTATTGGTGGTACTAAGACTGGTAGATTTATTAGATATTGCTTGAGTTGGTAGAATGATTCTGTACACTTGTCTTCCCATCTAAAAGGTATATTCTTGTCGAGCAAATGATTGAATGGGAGACATTTATCTGCTAGTTGGGCTATAAATCATTTGATGGATTGTAGCCATCCTTGTAGAGATCTGAGTTGGTTAATGATCTTGGGAGGTGGCATTTTCATGATGGCTTGTACATTTGTTGGATCTACTTCAATGCCCTTTTCTGACACAATGTAGCCAAATAGTTTGCTTGATGTGACCCCAAAGACACACTTCTTAGGATATAGTCTGACCTTGAACTTTTCCAATCTTTGAAAGATGTTATCTAATATGCCTAGATGTTCTGCTCAGGTGAATGATTTAGCAATTAGATCATCCACATAGTCCTCCATGAAGGTATGCATCATATCCTGGAAGATTATCGTCATGGCTCTTTGATAAGTTGCCCCCATATTTTTCAAGCCGAAAGGCATGAGGTTCCAGTAATATGTTCCCCATGCACAGGTGAATGTAGTTTTATCTTGATCCTCTAGGGCTATCCTGATTTGATTGTAGCCAGAGAAACCATCCATTAATGATAACATTGCATGGCTTGTTGTTAGATCTATGATTATGTCAATGCTCAGTAAAGGAAAGTCATCCTTTGGGCATGCTTTGTTGACATCTCTAAAATCTATACATATTCTAATGCTTTTGTCAGGTTTTGAAACTGGTACAATGTTTGAAATTCATTCTGCATAGTCTATAGATTGGATGAATCCAACATCTAATAACATCTTTAGTTATGCCTTGACCAATAATGCTACATGCAGATTCATTTTTCTTAATTTATGTTTGGCTGGCTTAGCTCCTAGAGCGATAGATAAATGATGCATGATTAGGTTTGGGTCTATTCCGAGCATATCAGCATATGACCAAGAAAAATTGATTTTCTTTTCTTTTTGATAAAATATGGTTGTTCCTCTTTTAGGAGTGATTCTAATAGGTGTATGATCTTGATGGCTACCTCAGTACCGATGTTTATTGATTAAGTTGGCTCAATCAATATTGGTTACCTTTCTTGATAATGGTCTAGAAGAGTGTCAAGTCTCCCATCTTTAGGTGCCTCAAAAAGGTTTTCACCCTTAGATGTGTCCTTTATTTTTACTTTTTTGGGATCTAATACTGCCATTGACTAGTTTTCACCATTAGATCCTTTGTTTATTTTATTTTTGTGACTAAGAGACTTGGCATTCCCCTGATTGCTGATATCGTTACTTTGTTAAGTGGTAGAGAATGTTTTGGAGTTGACTAAAAAGAGGTACTCGATAATGGATTCATCATCTGGGAATATTGGTAGATCATGGTGTTCAGGTTCTTCCCAGTCTATGAGATTAGGATATGTGAGTGGTAAGAAGTCATTGGGTGGGTTGAGATCGACTCCGATAAGTGTCATGATAATGTCATTATTATAGTTGTTGGTTAGGTCTATGATATTTTCAAGGTCTTCGATGTAGCCTTGTTTGTATTGGTGTTGCTCGTTCTCACTAGCCTCATGTATATGTCGTGGTCCAAATTCAAGTGGTTGAGATTTTGAGCCTTGTCCCTCCTAAGAAAGGGATGTGTATGAGTGGATGGTATCTACCTTAATATCTTCAGTAACATCTGAACAGGTACCCCACTCATATTCATTAGAATCTATTTCAGAATCACTGTCCTAGATTATCTCGCTGCTTCTAACAGGTATGTTGTATGGTGACAAAAGATCTCTGACAATTGATACCAATTGTATAGCTTTTTCTTATTCAGAATCAAAGCCTATTTGTACTCTTTGCATTTGTTCATACACTATCTCTCTTTGGTGAGTGGTAATTTTCTTGGGGTGGTGGCTCTACCTCATTTTAATCAGGTTCTTGCACATGATGCACTTTTTTATAAGAAGCTTCTTCCCTTTGAATGGCCAGTTCTTCTTATCGTCTCTCGTGGTCTTGATGTTCTTGCTTGTTCCTTATTGTTCCTGCTACTTGGTGTAGTGCTTCTTGCCATGAGTTTTCATTATATTTCTTCTTTTCTCTCCACTGAGGTTTTTGATAGTTATTTTGCTTCTAGCAAGGTGGTACCTATTGTACATATCCCAGTCTTGTTTTATCTTTTGCAAATTGTGAAGGAGGTTTCAAGGGTTCTATAATGCCTTATTGGCACTTGCCAATAGTTCCTTTGTCATTGTATCTCATATGTTCCATGATACAAAACCCATTTCCATATTGTTCTATTGGTATGGCCATGTCTATGGTAGCAACTCTGACTTCTTCTTCATCCTTGTATAGCCAACTAAGGATGTCTTTCTCTTCTGATTCCTTTGCTAGTGTGCCCAATTGGAAAAATTTATCACCAAACTTAGTGATGGGTTGTGTTGCTCAATGTGTTGATGTAGAAGGTTGCCCATAAGATTTTGGTGATGTTGGCAATTTTGAGAGACATAAGGGTTCAAAAGAGTACCCCCCCCATGCCTTGGTCCTTTATTTTCATAATTTTCTTAAAGTCTATGGATAAATACTTGAGTTCTTCTTGATGACGATTGGGTATCGAGGAAGCTTAGGCCTTCCTATTATGTGGAACTAGGCTGTCTTGAGCTACCCTCATAACATTACAATGTTGAAAAGGGTTATTATCTGCTGATATGAAAATTTCTTGCCCATTGTATGGGAACTTGATACATTGATGATGTGTCGAAGGCACTTCTTAGATTTCATGTATCCAAGGACAACCCAGTAGAATATTATATGTTAAGTCTATGTCCAAGACTTGGCACATAATTTCCTTGTGTATGGGTCCTACTTGAATAGGTAGTATTACTATTCCTTTGGATGACCTTTCTTCATAATCAAATTCTTTGATGGTGATCTTCATTTTTTGGATCAATAGACTACTCAGAGAAGCCCAATGCACGGATAAGCTTTAAAGTATAGATATTGAGACCAACTCCTCCATCTATTAACACTATTTTCACTCAGTGTTTATAAACTAAGACTTTGATATGGAGCGAGGTGTTATGTGGATGATTTAAGGAGACATCATCATGTTTGGAAAAGCATAAGTTATGTGGTCCTGTCATATGAGCCACCATGGATTGGAATCAATTAAGGTCCAGATCTTTGGGAACATTTGTTTTGACTAGTGCTTGGTCCAAGATATCTTTGTGTTTTGGGGAGAGTTTGAGCAACTCAAGCATGGATATCTAAGCAGGATTTCTTTGCAGTTGATCAACCAATTTGTATTGAGTCTTGGGGAGAGTTGTTGATGTTGATGTCTTCCCTTTCAAGATGTATTTTTGTGCTTTGATTGTCACATTTATCGACTCATATTCTTTTTTTTCATTCATTTTTATGACATTTACTTGGTTGTCATCTGTCGATATGTGATTGATGGTGTTCTCATATAGGTGATTTATATGAGCCCCTCTGGTGTCATTTGATAATGAAGCTCCTCCCTTGTTGTAATTTGGAAGAGGATTTTTAAAGGCTTGATGGTCACCATTTATTTTGTGACTATAAATTTTTAAATCACCTCTATCGATCATGTCTTGGATAATGTTGTTCAGCCTCATGCAATCATTTGTGTGATGTCCTTTGTTTCGATGAAAATACAAAAATTTGAGTCATTCCACCAAGGTGATTTGACCTGAGGTTCATAGTTTCTCGTGGCTGGTAATGTGATGATCTTGTTTGCCAATAGTTCTCAAAACGTTGATTCTAAGGTTTTCCCTAATGGAGTGTAGATGCGTCGATATGGGAAGGTGTTGGTGTTTCCTCTATGGTTTGTATTATTCCCTTAGTTAATGTTGTTGCCTTGGTTATTGTTGTTGCCTTGGTTAGTGTTATTTCCTTGATAGTTTTTGTTGGTGTTTGATGTTGAATTTCCTTGATTGGTATTATGCGGATAAGTGTTAATGCCTTGGTTAACACTTTTTTGATCTTTGTTAGATGGCGGGTTACCTAATAAAGCCAATACTAGTTGTTTAAACTTCACATTATTGGCATCAACTACCCTGTCATTAACAATGTTCTTGTTCCTTGTCCAGAATCTAGATTTGTTTAGAGTGTTGTTGTTGTGTTGATTGTTAAAGGGATTAGTGTTTGATGAACTAACACCTTCCTTGAAGAAATTCAATTTTCCTTTCTTGATACAAACTTCCTCTACTTGGATTTTGTTTTCTTTTAACTTGGCAAAAGATGGTATGCATTAGAGTTTGAGTTGATAACTCATCTCACTATTCAAATTATCAATCAAGATTTACATCTTTTCTTTTTTAGGCATGTCCTGAGGATATCTCGAAACCATGCATCTCCACCGCTGAAGAAACACCATGAATGTTTCATTGGTCTTTTGTTTGGTGTTACACATAGCCAACATGGTGATTAAGTGTTGAATGTTATAGGAGTATTGCGTGATAAATTTGTTTACCAACTTATCAAATGATCTTATGGGAGGTGTAAGTTTAGACAACCACACCATTCTTTTCCCTCCCAAACTTCTTGGGAATAATCTCATTAAGTGTAATCATGAGAAAACTCTAGGCTCATGGTACAAAATTGTCAAATGTGATCACAGGGATCACTCTTACTATTTTTTTGTCATACTTTGGTATATCTGAATTTGGGGGAAAAGGTACCATGTTTAATTTTAAGTCAAAAGGATAATGATAGATTTCATCAAAGAAGTATCACACTATAGTTCCTTGTTGCATGTCCTGCATTTGTCTTTACAACATTTGGATTTGTTGTGTAAGTGAGACCATGGGTGTGCTTGTACTTCGAGGGAGAGCTTCCTCTCTTTCATTAAGATTATCCCCATTGTGGGTATGATCTTGTTCATGGGTGTTGTCTTGTTTGTGTATGTTTTCTAGGTAATGTGTTTCTTCTTCTCTTTGTTGTTCTTGATAGGCATAATTACTAGACCTTGTTCTTAAAGTTCTCTTGTCTATATTCCTTAAGTTTTCAATATCGAAATCTTTAGGAAGTTTAACTCCTTTGATAGTTAGCATGCATATATATGTTTCCCTGTCCGCTTCAATAAGTCTTTCCATGAGCTTTTGGAAAGATGCATTTTCTTGACACTCTTGGAGAAGTTCCTCTGTGATCTTTGTTTCACCCATATTGGCATACTCATCAAAAGGATTGGATAATCTTCTACCCATAATTGATTTCTATTGTGATTCCTTTTGTTTGTTTCTCTAAGATCAGGTGACAACAGGCATTTAGTAAATTTTTGTTGGGATGAACTCTTCTTCTTCTATGAGAGTTCTCGGTGGTGTTGGTGGATCAGGTTGAGCTTTGTTATATGTGATACAGAACTGTGGGAACAAAGTGGGGTTGATACTTCCTCCACGATTTAGGTGTTGGTTGAATGGAACTTTCTAAATGTAAGCCCTACTTCTGAAAGGTTCCTTTTCAAACTCATTTGTTTTGCCTTTGATATACAATTGTATGTGACGCAAGAAGGTGTGATGTGATTTAAAGAGTTGATGATTGATATAAACAAATTTATTCCCAAGTGATTTAGAACTAGGTTGTCTTTTCTTCAACATAGTTTTGTGATGAAGACTTGTTCTTCCCAAAATATGAGTAGTGATCATACATGAATGATCAAAGGTTGATGTTGATGTTGGATTTGGATACTTTGTTTGAATACTCAAGTTTACTTTTTAAGTAGAGGCTTAGTTTGATTCGCCTCCATGACAAAGTGTGTCAAATGAAATGGATAAAAGTTTCCCTATATGGAAACTTGATTTTACAACTTAAGGATTAAACTAAGTATGTTGTTTTGATAGAATCCATTGGATGGTGAAACTTTGATCACTGTTTTTGATACTCCTGATTTTGTTGGATGAAGTTTGATCTCAAGCTAGTTTAATGATTTGAAAACTCATTCTAAGAGTGCTTTGTTGGATTTGGGGAATTTGCTCACTGATGATTGGTTTTGAACTTTTATTATTGAGTTTTATAAAGGACCTAAAAGGGTATTTGAGACTATTGATAAAATTTTCCCCGGGTGATTGATTTGCTCTCTATTTTTCCTAGTTTTGATCATACACTAAGATAGATACTAGATGCGTTAATGAATGTTCAGGATGCACTACAGAATGCTCTCTATGTGCTATACTTCCTCTATTGTACGCTATCTTAGAATGTTTGAAACTGACTGCTCTAGATGGGTTATGCGCTAATATGTCCTGATTATGCACTATTGTTTGAACTAAAAGCGCTATGATACACCTTGAATGCACTAAACTGATGTGTGAATGCATTAGATTGATGCTGAAAAGTGCTACTATAAATTTTACCAGTATGAGATAGATTATGTGCTAAGTTAGTGGATGAAAGAACTATGGTTTGGCTCAAATGCGCTATAGAATGTTCTCTTTGCGCTAAGATGTTGCTCCTATGCGCTAACTGTCTTGATTTTTTTGTTTCTACTATTTTGAAATTTACACTTGTGTTTTTGATGGATAATTTTCTAAAAAATAACTTGAAAACATAGCACATAAAAGAGATAACAATTTTTCCTATGCTAAAAAAGTAGTGTATATTTTGTGAGGGTGTGTTCAAATACCCGATGTTTTCACTAGTTTAGATAACAAGTAAGACAAATCAAGAAGACTCTTTATTTAAGGGTCATCAACAACATCATAGCCTGTTGGATATCATTGGCATATGATGAACCAATATGTTGATATGATGATAATGTATGTTGTTGTAGACGTCTAAAAATGGTCAACACTTGCGGAGTCATACTTTAACATTAGCGCATTGCCTTATTTTAGGGTTTTTGCATCACATTAACATTTCTTCTATGTTGCGCACTTGGTCTTTATCATTTGTGAGCATTGAGTCCTTCTTCTGCATTCTTCATTTGTCTCACTTTCAAATTTGGTCTTGTCGATAACAATCTTCAATCATGATTTTGATCGATCTTATCCTGTCGCATCAATTTGTGTTCTCATTTGGCATATTTTGACATCGTCAATTCGATTTCATTTTTGGACATCGTCAATCCTAAGCAATGATATAATTAGGGTTTTGCCCTATTGTCAATCTTGTCATCTTACGATCGATTCATCATCGATCCTTGGCCTTTTCAATCTCGTCATTTTGCGATCGATTTGTCATCGATCCTTGTCCTTGTCAATCTTGTCATTTTGCGATTGATTTGTCATTGATCGTTGTCCTTTTCAATTGTGTCAATTTGGATCAATTAGTCATTGTTCCTCATCAATTGGTGCCTATCAATTTGATCCCTTTATCAATCTCAATTGTTTATCAATCAAATCAGAATCATGATCATAATCGAATCGACATCAATTATCTTTTGTCAAGACCTAATTGTCATCCTTGCATTTCTAATTCATCTTGTTTGTCATTTTCCCTCTAGGTTAACTAATTTATCTATTTATCCTAAGTCTTCTTGTCACAATTAAATATTTATTTAATTGGCTAACTAATTCCTCCTCTTTTTGTGAATTAATTAATGAATGAAAAATTATTAATTAATTTACCTAATTTTCTAATTTCCTAATTTCTAATTCATCTAATTTTCTATTTCCTCCTATTTTTCTAATATTTCTCCTAATTTCATGGGAATGACATGTCAATCTTGTCATAATTTGTCATAATTTGTCAATCAATCAATTTTGCATAGCAACCTTGTCAATTTGTCATAATTTGTCAATCAATCAATTTTGCATAGCAACCTTGTCAATTTTGTCATAATTTGTCAATCAATCAATCTCACATAGAAAGTGTCAATTTGTCATATTTGTCATTCTTGATTTGAAATTTCCTTTCAAATCTCTTCATGCTAATCTTGTCATCTCTCCAATTTGTCTATAAATTGGATGAATTTCTTCAATCAAAGGATCCCCGAATCAATCACGCTTCTAGTATTCTTGCGCTACTGTCTTGTCAATCTTGCTCTCACATTATGCTTATGCACTTGAAGGTGAGATCCACAAAACAAAGCAATTTGAAAGAGAAAGAAGGACAATGGAGAATCATGGAGGAGACATCCGCATTTGTGATGGTTTGCGTTTGAATTGAATGTTTCATTTCCATATCTCTATTGAATGTTTGTAGGATTATTATCATTGCAATCTGGTTTTTGTGATTGAGCTAGTTTAATTTTGATTTGCTTTGATGATTTCCAAATTCCTATCTACAGTTGTCATTGATGTCAATAAAGTTGGTGAACCGGTATGAAGAAGTATGAGGAGATTCAATGAACCGGTGTCAGGGTTTCACTAAGTGTTATTACCAGTTGGTAGTCTCAGCTCTATGGTTATCAGTTTGACGATACACTTTGTGTGATGAACTGATGATACTTTGTGATGAGTTAGCTAAGAGATGTGATCGAGGTACCACGTCAACTTTTTGCGCGTGAAGGATTGAGGCATGAGAAGATCAACCACGTTTGAAGTCTACCTCGGGAATGATCATTCTTCTTGGCAGTATGTGAAGAGAGCGTGATGGGTTACTGATTCCCATGAGTGGTGATGAATGAACGATGCAGATTGTCTTGTGATTTGTTTGAAATTGAAATTCTCTATGCAATATGTTTGGACGGTCAGGATTGGACTGCTTGTGTTGTAAACCTAAGATACTTACGGTTTACCATTTATGTTACCAACCTATCTATTGTCTATAAGGTCGATGATGTTTGTTATTGTAAAGTTGTTGGCAAATGTTGTGTGTGTGGGTATCCGAGTGAAGAGATACTTGATACTTTCCAGATGAGTAAGAGGTAAACTATAGAGTGTGATTGCAGAGTAGAGGATATGAAAAGGATCTGCCTTGGCATGTAGTGCTGTTATCATATCATAGTTTTACCTGTTGGCTTCTAATCATTTCAATAGATGGAAAATCCCTTTATCGGGTAGCTTTAACAGGCTTATTGTAAAACCTGTAACCAGGTGACTCAAGATCATTGAGTTCTTTAAATCCTATAGCGAGGAAACCTTTAACAGGATTTCAACCTTAACAGGGTATATAGCCATCTCTTAATCAGGAGATCTCTAATAGGTTCGGTTCCTAATAGAACCTTATTATAAAGTTTTTAACCGGACTAGGCTCCTAACAGGGCGAGCTTCACAAGTGTTCAAAACAAGCTTGTGGGTATTCATCCCCACTATGGTTTTTCCCATTTGGGTTTCCAGATGAAAAAGATGTGTGTTATGTGTTATGCATTTTTCATGTGAAGTTTTTGAAGTATTTGGTTGAAGGATTATGCATGTAGGGTTAATAGGTAATGGTATTTTTAGTATACCAGATGCATATGTTTATGGGTGAAGTTGATGTTGCATAATTGATCGTATTTGAAGTGTTCAAACTTATTAGTTTATGGTGTTTGGTGTCTTACTGTGTTTAACCGCTATTGCCATGGTTAAGTTCAGAAGTGGTGATAACCAATTGGTTTTGATTTAGCTAGATAAGTTGTTAAGAGAAATTTTATCTATACTAATTCACCCCCCCTCTCAGTAACAGTTGGGGTATTTGTTGTTCATAATTATTCATCATTTGGTATCAGAGCACCTCCAAGTCCTCAGTGATATAAGCTTAACCACTTGAGGTAAAAGATCCTACTGTAATGATGAAAATGGTGTTGGCGTATGCACACTCTAATGAGACATTGAAGGTGATTGAAGGTTTTGTCATTGATGGCAACATTACAATGCTATGCCACTGGCAAGGAATTACACCGGCAAGGCACTACACCGACATCAGCAAAACACACTCTACATCAGCAGTAGCACAGAGAAAGGAAGCATACCGGCATAGAGGCCGACTAGATTTTTGATATATTATATTTTGTTTATTATTGAAAAACTTTGTAAGTCGACTTCATATCATTGTAAAATGACTTATATATATAAGAAGTCATTGTAGGACATTTTGTAATAAGGAAATGAGGCGAAATTAAGAAGACCTATTATGTGAATATAGGTTAAGGGGTATATGTAAAGAACATAGTAGAAACTGCTACTGAATGTGGCATTGAAGATGCTATTGTAAAGTAGTACAAGTTATTGGATTTGTATAATCCACATTATAAGTTAGTGAGACTTCCCATTGAGCAGTGAGCTCTAGGCACTTGGCCTTCCTGCATGTGCAGGCCCCTTTTTGTAAGTAATATTCTTTTATTGGCCAATAAGAAAATATTGTGGGTCACAAATCCCACCGAGGTTTTTCCCACACTGGGTTTCCTTGTCAAATCATTCCGTTATGGTGTGTTTCTTATGTGGTTGCTTTCATTTTTGTTTATTGCATTGGGTGAACTCACAATAATGGTTCCCACTTTTTTGCCACTTTTGACACTGAGATGAACAATTTGAAAATAATCTTCAACTTCTGGCGACTATAACTTTTAAACTATAAAGAATTTGAAGATGATGTAAATTAGTGATTTGTAGCATTTTGTCTCTAGATTCTATATATATATATTTTAAAAAAATTTGAAGGATTTTTAAAAAAAAATTCCATCTCCCTCGAAAAGTAGTTTTTTACAACAAACTACATTTTTTAAGAGTGATGTACCTCCCAAAATGCATAACTTTTTTTCTATAAATGATAAAAACTCAATCTTTTTGAATTTTGGTTTGTAACATCAATATCCAGGGCTTGCAGTTGGTTTGATAGTGATATGTTCAATATTTTTCATTTTATTAAGTTTTGAAGTCCGACTAGTCATAATTCTGACATAGGTTTAAGTTTGAACACATAACTTGTTTTATATATATCGAAATTCAATATTATTTTTTTTGTTAGAAAGAAGACATCAATACCTTGGGCTTAGAGATTTTTTAGAAATTTTTTGAATTAGTTTCGTATTTTTCCCAAAGCATTGAACAGAGAAGTTCATGTTTGGTGAAAAACCTATGTTTGGTAAAATTAAAAAAACAAGTTCATAATAAACTCAATATGTAATAATATTATATTCATTGGAAAGCTTGCTTTGAGGACTAAAATACTACATTTTGGGTTGTCAGGATCATTCCATTTGTGCCCTCAACTAGAGGTTTGAAGGCCAAAAATCTACAAAAAATGTAGAAAACTCCAGAGAAGTGTTGAAAAAGGGGTTCGAATGGAAGGGGGTTCAAGAAAACTCCCCATTTTTAGGAGGGTTCAAATGAAGGGGGACTTCGATCGAACCCCCCCTATATAATTGAAAAATGACATAATCAAGCATTAAAGGTGTTTCGCTCAAAAGAGTGCATTCGAGTGAAGTGGGGCCTTCGCTCGAACCCCAAAGGGTAGTCCGTTCAAACACCCCCAGTTCGCTCGAACCTCCCCTAAACAAAATTCTCCACTTTCACCAATTTCCTTCATTGGCAAAAGTGGGAACCAGCTTTGTGAGTTCACCCCATTATTTCCTGCATACCGGTACACTGTTATAATATGCTCTACATGTTTTAAGTTAAGAAATTCTATTCACTGGTTAGATACTGATTCACCCCCCCCTCTCAGTATCTGTGGGAATCCTAACAATTGGTATCAGAGCTTGGTACTCTATTTTCAGAAGCCTAGTAGCTTGAGGAAGATCTTGACACCAGTAGAGAGAAAATTTGAAGAAGCAACTTGAAGCGGCTCTCTCATACCATGATGTAGAGAAACTGAAAAACATCAAACTTGAAGATGATCTAAAGGCAGCTTAGGATATCATTAAGAAACTTCAAGAAAATCTCACCATTGTAAGAAACCAGAGAAGAGAACTTTGTGAAAAGATGCAATTTGAGAATGATGAAAAAGAAACTCTTAATGATATGATAGGCAAGTTGAAGCAAGAGAACATGACAACAAAGAATGAAATGCAGGATATGACTATGAGATTTTGTAAAGAAATTAAAGATAGAAAGAAGAATGAAGAAGATCTGACTAGAAGATTAAGTGATGCAGCAAATAAGAATACCAGACTTAGCTATGAAAATGACTTATTGAAAATAGATCTGATGCATACTCAAAATGATTCAAATGAACTCATGAGATAGAAAGAATTCTTGGAAAGAGAATTGGATACTGCAAATCAGGACAAAGATAAATTCAAGAAAAGCTCAGAAGAACTTGGTGACTTGTTGAAAATTCAAAAACCTAATGGTGACACTAATGGAATTGGCTTTGAAGTTGGTGAAAGCTCTGGTACTACAAACACTCAGGATCATAGCAAATCGGTAAGGTAACCTAATGCTTATAAATTCGATGGCAAATGCTTTAACTATAATAAGTATGGTCATAGAGAAAATCAATGTAGATCTAGAAATTATCAGAACATCGACACACCCACCGATCAATGTTCAAAATGCAACAAAGTTTGTCATAACTCTAAAAATTCCAGAATGAATGTAAGATGTTATGTTTGTGGAAGATATGGACACTTATCTAGTCAATGCAGAACTGAAACCGGTATAGGCTATGGCAAAGCTATTCAGAAGAATAATGTAACCTGTTATGCATGTAACAAGATTGGGCATATTGCAAAATTCTGCAGAAGTAAAGGATCACCCGTAGACAACAAAAGTTCTAACTTGAAAGGGAAAGAAAAAGTTGAAGAGCTAAAGCAATAATTATCAAAACAATGGATTAGAAAAGAAAATCTAAATGTTGGGAATACTCCTGCATTGGTAGAACCAATCAACACCCCACCGACAGAACAAAGTATTACTCCAGCGGTAGGACAGAGTAGTGCTCCACCGATAGGAAGTTCTTCATTGAATTGAAGAAAGTTACTTTGAGGGTTTGGCAATCTAATGACACATGTGCTATTATTCCTTCGGTTAAAGATGAGAAGTTGAAAGATACTTCTATACCGGCAGACATGTTAAGTGATTACTTAACTGACATACATTAATTGTAGTAGTTGGTGAAAATGACTTTATAAATTAGTGGTTTTATCTCCATTTCACTTCACTATGATTTCAAACACCTGAAGAGCAAGAAATCTCCAGAGCAAAGGCATTTCAAAGCGAAGAAGCAAAGGATTTTAGCATTCATCCATTCTAAGGTAGAAAAAGGTATTTATCATCATGGCATCCACCTCTGTACTTGAATATATAGCAAACCCTATTGTAGTCAAGGTTATAAAACACCCTAGGCCCATATTTCAATTAGTTCCCGAAGCAGCAAAGAAAGATGATACTATAGGTGCTTTTTCCCAGATTCCTAAAGGAGTTGTTTTTGCTGAAGACCCCAGAATTTACATCCATTGCAACATAGAAGAATTAGGAGATGAAGAGATTAAAACCATGTTTAAATCTGTCATATGTGATGAATCCAGTAATGTACAAGGTGAACATAAAATTGTTGAAACCCTAGGATTTACAGAGATCCTTAGTATTCCTGAATTTCCTAAGGATGTGATTAGGATAGTTTTAAGTAGGGTTCATGGAGAATTTTTCTGGTTAGATGCAATTCATAAAATTACCAAGGAAGTTGTCAAAGCAGTGACAGGGTTACCATCAACCAGTAAAAGACCAGACAAAACCAAGAAGGTCTCAAATGACCTAGTTACTAAACTCACTGGTGCTACATCTGATAAAAGGTCCTTAAGAGTCAATGATGTAACCAACACCAATGTGAGGTTTATCAACATGATATTAGGGTATAAGGCAACTCATGCAAATAGACTTAACTCAGTTTCAAGTTGATGCATTAAGAGTGCTTATGACATGATCACAGATAATGCAAAGATTGATGTATGTGAGTGGTTGAAGGATGAGTTAATTGACAACCTAGGCAAGATTAAGAAGGTTAATAAAGGAACTTTTAGGTTTGGAAATCTGCTAGTATGCTTGATGCTACATATAACCAAACAGGTTCCCGGTATAGGCTACAAAGAACTTGGATTTGATATACCAGTAGGTAAATAGCTAACAAAACTATTCAACAATATGGGAGAAGATAAGGAACAGAATATCCAAGACTATTTTCAAGAACTTAAGGCCAAAATAAAGAAAAGAATCAGACTGTCACAAGAAATTGTGAACAAATACAAAAAGAAAATCTATTTTGTGATTAAAAAGGATGAGATTTGGATGGAAGCAGTCATCCCTAGGACAGTTTAGGTAACAGAGATGGGTTATGAGATAGATGATCTTATCATTGAAACATATACTAAAGCACTTCTAGATGCACCCAGGGAACCAGAGGAAGAAGTCTTTGGTAATGCTGAGACCATAGAGAGCCAAATTCAATCAAAGAAAAATCTCAAAAAGGTTGAAGCTGTTGTGAGAAGAGGTTGTAGACAAGATAAGGCAATAAAAGAAGATGTACTTAAGAAAACCGGCATCACTGAGGATGAGTTAGCAACTCAACAACCTAAAACTCACCTATCACTGGTAGGCACATCTTTGAAGAATGACATGCCTGCAACTTTCAAGAGAGTTCTAAGGAAAAGAGATCCCTCACCGGTAACCACACCCTCACCTAGGAGGACAAGACAAAAACAACAAGCAATGAGATCTCCGATTAAGAAGACTACACCTAAGAAAAAGTTGACACCTAAGAAGAAGAAGAGGACTCAACAAGACATGGCCCCTCTTGAAAAATTGTTAAATGAAATTACAGAGGAAGTAAAACTGAAGAATGTAAAGAAATTATATGATACTTTTACTACAGATGAAAAAGAACAAGTAGAAAATAGTGTTATACTGCACCTGGACATGTATAAGAAGTTTTTGTTGGAAGTAGTTGATGAATTACCTAAAGAATTGTTTAAAAGATTAGAAGCAAGGAGACAAGCAGTAATAGAACTTGACAAGAAAATCAAGATAGAAAAACTACTTGCTATGTACCCAGTGAACTCACCTAAAGAAATAGATGATTTAATTGTTGAAGCCAACCGGTCAGTATTTTCTACTGCACACTGGCACATTGCATTAATGGTTGGAAGAATCAATGAGGTAAATGAGGACATAGGAAATGCATGGGACATATTTCTAGTTGAAAAGGAAAAATAGGAAGAATACATGAGCCCCAAACCAATAAAGGTATATCAGAAGGAAAGAGACAAGGGTAAAGGTAAAGTTGGTGGACCACCTAGCATCAAAGTTAAAGACAACTTACTCCCACCTCCTTTTATTACTCCACTGGTAACAACAACAACTACAGAAGATCAAGTGACAGTTGAAAGTATGGATGTAGAGCATGTCAATCCTAATCCTAAAGTCTTATATACAGTGGATGTTGATACACAAAAGCTCAACATTGTGGTAGACAAAGATACAAATGGTAAGACTGAAATGGCTAGTGAGCCACTAGTAGCTGAGCAAACTAATAACACACAAAAGAAACTAGCATATGATAACACAGGAGAATAGGTAGAGACACAGACTCAGACTGAGACAGAGCAAGAAATAGGGCAATAAACTGGAACACCAATAGAGAAACAAGCTGAGCAACATGCTCCAGAACAAAAATAGGAATAGATTCATGTGGAAAAAAGGAAACTAGCAACTGGAGAAGTAGATAAACCATTGCTTAAGGAAATGCAAACACAAACATACCTACCAGAGGTCAACACAAGCTTGGTTACTTCCACCACTGGCAGTATTCAAAATATAGGTTCCTCATCAGCAAGCTTTAAATCAACTAATGTGACTGAAGTACTCTTAGATTCAATTAAGAGGATAATAGATTGTAGCTCACAAGCCTATAAGTTTATAGATGAAACCATACCAATTTTGAAGAGGGTAGCTCCTAATTGTAACATAGACAATAAGGATTCATTGAGTCAAATTGAAATTTTGTCCAAATACATCAATGAAAACACAGTGACAATTGAGCAAGTAAAGGAAGAGGCATTGAAGGATAAAATGGAAATTGAAAAACAAAATTTTTTTGAAGATCAAATAAAGAAGTGTACTAGAGAATTTGACACACTTCTACCGAAACTTTGCAACTCTTTGATGGAGTTAAAAACTCTGTACAAAGATACTTGCAAGACAAACTTTTTGACAGTAGACATAGATAAGAAGATGAGAAAGATATAGGATGAGATAAATAAACTTGCAAACAATTTTGTTAACTCACCAGATACACTATCAGCTTTTGAACAACAGATAACAAATTTTGAGGATGAACTACTAAAGTTGGGAAGAGAAAAGGAGAAAATAGCGAATAAGGCAAAAAGTTTAAGGCTAATACTGAGTCCAAGATTGGACTATCTAGCATTCATGCGGAAGGAGATATCTGAGGCACTTGTACAGGGACAGAGGACACCGACAGAGCATATGCAGCACCTCACCAATATAGTTCAAAGGATAGAGACAACTATCAGAGATAGTAAAAAGTTTATAGAGAGTATAAACTTAATTTTGGCAGATCTATTTCAAATTGTAACTACCTAGTTACAAGGTTGAAACTACAAACTCTATGAACATCTTGACAACCTTTGTCATTGATGCCAAAGGGGGAGTAGTAGTATGAGAAAATAACTAGCAAAAGACTCATCTACTCAAGGGGAGTTCACATTTTTGGTTCACATACTTTGGACACACATTTTTGGATAACACATTTTTGGATTTTCTCATGAGTGTTGCCATCAATGCCAAAGAGCGAGATTGTTGGCATATGCACACTCCAATGAGACATTGAAGGTGATTGAAGGTTTTGTCATTGATGGCAACCTTACAATCCTATGGCACTAGCAAGGCATTACATCGGCAAGGCACTACACCAACATCAGCAGAACAGACTCTACACCAGCACTCAGAACACTGGCACCGACACAGAGAAAGGAAGCATATTGGCACAGAGGCCGAAAGGATTTTTGATATATTATATTTTGTTTATTATTGAAAAACTTTGTAAGCCAACTTGATATCATTGTAAAATGACTTATATATATAAGAATTCATTGTAGGACATTTTGTAATAAGGAAATGAGGTGAAATTAAGTAGACCTATTATGCGAAATATAGGTTAAGGGGTATATGTAAAGAACAGAGTAGAAACTGGTACTAAATCTAGCATTGAAGATGCTATTGTAAAGCAATACAATTTATTGGATTTGTATAATCCACATTGTAAGTCAGTGAGACTCCCATTGAGCAGTGAGCTCTAGGCACTTGGCCTTCCTGCATGTGCAGGCCCCTTTTTGTAAGTAATATTCTCTTATTGGCTAGTAATAAAATATTATGTGTCACAAATCCCATCAAGGTTTTTCCCACACCAGGTTTCCTCCTTAAATCATTGTGTTATGGTGTGTTTCTTATGTGGTTGCTTTCATTTCTATTTATTGCATTATTTCTTGCATACCAGTATCCTAACAGATGGAAGGTCCTAAGTTCAATAGAGATAACTTTAAGATATGGAAGGACAAAAAGAAGATTTACATAAAGAGTATGGGTGCTCAACACTGGAGCTATGTTGAGAATGCCTTTGTGATTCCCACTGGCACTCTGACTAATGACCAGAAGAGAGAAATCTGAAAAAATTGGCAAGTTATGGAAGCTCTTATCAGCAACCTGTTAGATATTGAGTTTATTGATGTTCAAGACTAGGACACTCAAAAATAAGTATGGGAAGCACTAGAAACCATTTATGGTGGTGATGAGAATGCAAAGCAAGCTAAGGAAGAAATCCTTAGAGGTAAATTTGAGGATATGAGGATGGTTGAAGGTGAGACCATTCAGCAGTATGGTATTAGGATTAAGACAGTAGTTGGAGATATCAAAAGCACTGGTGGAGTGATTGAAGATGCCACTATTGTTAGTAAAGTTCTTAGATCATTGTTACTAGTCTATGTAATTAGAGTTGTTGCTATCCAGGAACTAAGGTCTATTGATAAAACCAAGGTATCCTTGATTCTATCATTGCAAAGTTAACTGCATATGTGTTGAATAGCTATGATGGTAGTGTTCAAAAGACTGAGTGAGCCTTTAAAGCATCTACTGTACCATCCAGAAAAGGAAAAGAAACTAGTACAAGTTATGAATCCACACAATGCAAAGATATGGATGATGAAGAGATTCTAATGGAGTTTTAAGCTCTTCTTGCTAAAATACTTCCAAAGGGAATTGGAAAATATAGAGGTAAAGTTCCTTTTAAATGTTTTTCCTACAACAAGATAGGACATATAGCTGTTATCTATCCTAAAAATGACAATAAGGATAAACCAGAGAGGTTTAGAAAGTATAAAGGAGGAAACAGAAGAAATTGTCTAGTTGTTGTGGATGAAGGTGTCACTGATGAAGAATCAAAGGATGAAGAAAATGAAGACATAGTGTTTGTAGTAGTAAAGGAAGAAGCATCTAACAAGAAAGATATTGTTTCCCACATTGACAATTCCAATGAGTGGATAATTGATAGTGGTTGTTCTCATCATATGACTAGTGATTGGAGAAAGTTTCTGTCTCTGGAAGAATATGATGGAGGTGTTGTTATATTTGGCAATGATGCACCATGCTTGGTAAAAGGTAAAGGATCCATCTCACTAAATGGTAAAAGCAGTACAAATGATGTCTATTGGGTAGAAGGTCTTAAGCATAACCTATTGAGTGTTGCTCAACTGAATGAAAAAGGATTAGTTCTAGAATTCAAAGGTGGATTTTGCAGTATAATTGGGAAGAGTGGTGTAGTTATTGCCACTGGTAAGCAAACCAAAGGTAGCTTATTTTAGTTGAATGCCAAGATAAGTCGGTGTCTAATGGATAAATTTGATGATAGTTGGATATGACACGGGAGACTCTGTCATATGAACTTTGACAACATTGTTAAAGATGATAAGATCAAGGTAGTAATAGGATTGTTGTTGTTGGACAAACCTGAGAATTCTTTGTGTAGAAAATGTCAACTTGGGAAGATGTCTTCCTCAACTTTTAGAGGTAAGTCTTTTTCAGTAGAAAATTTATTTGTTCTTGTGCATACTGATTTGTGTGGTCCTATGAAAACTAGAAGTATTCAGGGAGATAGGTATTTTATGATTCTTACTGATGACTGCTCAAGAATGATGTGGGTCACATTCTTGAAAGACAAGTCTGAAGAATTTGGAAAGTTCAAAGATTTCAGAGCATTAGTAGAGAAAGAAAGTGGTAAAAAGATAAAATGCCTAAGAATTGATCAAGGAGGAGAATTCACTTATGATAAATTCAATAAGTACTATGAAGATAATAGTATCAAGAGGCAGTTTCTGCCTGAAGGACACCACAACAAAATGGCATAGCAGAAAGAAATAACATGACTATAGTTGAAGCAGCAGGAAGTATGCTGATCCAAGGAAAGGTTTCTCACACTTTTTGGAGAGAAGCGATGAGCACTGCAGTCTATACTATGAACCGAGTACTCATCAAGAAAGGTAAAGATAAAACCCTGTATGAGTATTGGACTGGGAAAACTTCCATTGTGAGTTACTTTAAAGTATTTGGTATTAAGTGCTATATCAAGAGAGGTGAGCATTTGAGCAAATTTGATGCAAAATATGATGAAAGAATATTTTTGGGATATTCCACTAAGAGAAAAGCTTTCAAGTTCTACAACAGTAGAACACAAAAGATTGTTGAAAGTATCAATATCAGGGTTGATGAATCCCCTAAGGAACCAGAGGAAACATGCAACGAAGAAGTGGAAGATGAACTGGGTATAGCCTTCTAGGAACCGGTTAAGAAATAAACTTGTAAAGATCTCAGTGTTCCTGTACTGGTAGAAGCTGCAGAAGAAGAAGTTAGTGAAGAAGAAAAGCTAGTAGACTAGGCTAGAATTATTTGTAGATATGTGAAACTATATCATGATCAAAAGAAAATCATAGTAGATAAAGATGCAGGTATACTCACTAGAAGAAAAGTGAAGGAGAACTCTTGCATGATTTCTAAATTAGAACCCAAGAATTCAAGAGCTCTTATAGATGAAGACTGGATTAAAGCAATGGAAGAGGAGCTAGATCATATAGAAAAGAATGCAACATGGTCTCTGGTGCCCAGACCGAAACATAAAAATGTCATAGGTACCAAATGGGTCTTCAAGAATAAGATGAATGAAGAAGGCACAATTGTAAGGAACAAGGCTAGGCTTGTATGTAAAGGATATGCTCAGGAGGAAGGAGAAGACTATGGAGAAACATTTTCTCCTATGGCTAGACTAGAACGTGTTCAAATGCTACTTGCATTTGTAGCATTTAAGGGATTTAAGGTCTATCAGATGGATGTGAAGTCTTCTTTTCTGAATGGTATCCTATAAGAAGTGTACATAGAGCAATCAGAAGGGTTTGCCTTTTCAGAAGATAGTGACATGGTGTGTAGATTACACAAAACCCTATATGGACTGAAACAAGCACCTAGGGTGTGGTATGAAATACTACACTCTCATCTTGTGAAGATTGGATTTTAGAGAACAAGTGAAGATAGCAACATCTACTTGAAATCAGAAGCTGATCAGATTTTGATTTGTGAAGTGTTTGTGGATGACATAATCTTTGGAGGAGATGATAAAATGAGTCATGCATTTGCAGATGAAATGAAGAAATTGTTTTAGATGTCTTTGATAGGAGAAATACAATTCTTCATTGGTTTACAGATTCAACAAATGAAAGGGTATATTTATTACCCAGTCCAAGTATGTCAAAGAGGTATTGAAAACTTTTGGCATGGAGGAAAGAAAATCGGTTGGTACACCGATGGTAACTGGCTATAAACTAACTAAGGAAGATAATTCAACACTAGTGAATGAAAAGGAGTATTGGTCAATGATCAGTAAACTGCACTATGTGGTCCACAGCAGACCAGATATTGCTCATACAGTGGGCATAGTAGCTCATTTTCATAAATGTCCAAGAGAATGCCACTTGGTAGTTGTGAAGAGGATTCTTAGATATCTAAAAAGAATAGTTTATTATGGATTGTGGTATCCAAAAATGGTGACTATAATCTCAAAGTATATACCGATGCCGATTGGGCAGGTAACATGGACAACCGGAAGAGCACAACTGGTGGAGCATTCTTTCTTAGTGGAAGATTAGTATCATGGACAAGTAAGAAGTAGAGCTATATTTCCCAATCTATAGCTGAAGTAGAATATGTGGCAGCATTTATGAACTGCACTCAAGCAATTTGGATGAAGCATGTATTGGAAGGTTTCAAGGTACCTGTATCTGAACCGGTGAATATATTTTGTGACAACACAAGTGCAATAAATATTTCCAAGAATCTAGTATTGCATGCTAGAGATAAGCACATTGAGCTTAAATATCATTTCTTGAGAGAGAAAGTTCAAAATAAGGAGTTTGTATTACAACATGCTTCCAGTAAGAAGAAGCTAGCAAATATATTCACTAAGCCCTTACTAAAGACTACATTTATGTATTTGAGAGGTGAATCAGGGGTTCTACCCCTTCATGAAGTCAACTAAGGTTGTGTGCTCTGCATCAATCAAGTACTACAGTGAAAAATCTTTTAGGATTGATGTGTTGAAGGATGTTACTCCTTAGGGGGAGCAACATAGTAGATTTTGGAAGCTTATGCCTCCACTTTAGAATTGTTGACAAAGGGGGAGAAGATATATGATGTATGGGGGAGATGATATCTGATGTATGAGGAGAAGATATCTGATGATGTAGATACACTGGTCTATGTATTTTTCAGTTGTAATGCTACACTAAGTATTGCCATCAATGCCAAAGGGGGAGATTGTTGGATATCATTGGCATATGCTGAACCGATATGTTGATATGATGATAATATATGTTGTCATTGATGTCAATAAAGTTGGTGAACCAATATGAAGAAATATGAGGAGATTCAGTGAACTGGTGTCAGGGTTTCACTGTGTGATTACTGGTTGGTAGTATCAGCTCTATGGTTATTGGTTTGGCGATCTCGCTTGTGTGATGAACTGATGATATTGTGTGACGAGTTAGCTAAGAGATGTGATCCACATGCCACGTTAGCTTTGTGCATGTGAAGGATTGAGGCATGAGAAGATAGATCGTGTTTGAAGTATACCTCGGGAATGATCATTTTTCTTGGCAGTATGCGAAAAGACAATTAGGATTGGACTGCCTGTGTTGTAAACTTAAGATACTTAGGGTTTAGCATTTATGTTACCAACCTATTCGTTGTCTATAAGGTTAACAATGTTTGTTATTGTAAAGTTGTTGGCAAATGTTGTGTGTGTGGGTATCTGAGTGTAGAGATACTTGAAACTTGCCAGACCAGTAAGAGGTAAACTATAGAGTAGAGGATATGAAAAGGATCTTCCTTCGCATGTAGTGTTGTTATCATATCATAGTTTTACCTGTTGTCTTCTAATCATTTCAACAGATGGAAAATCCCTTTATCGGGTAGCTTGAATAGGCTTATTGTAAAACTTGTAACCAGGTGACTCAAGATCATCGAGTTCTTTAAATCCTCTAGCGAGGTAAGCTTTAATAGGGTTTCAACCTTTAATAGGGTATATAGCTATCCCTTAACTAGGTGATCTGTAATAGGATCGGTTCCTAATAGAACCTTATTGTAAAGTCTTTAACCAGACTAGGCTCCTAACAGGGCAAGCTTCAAAAGAGTTGAAAACAAGCTTGTGGGTATTCATCCCCACCATGGTTTTTCCCATTTGGATTTCCACATGAAAAATCAGTGTGTTATGTGTTATGCATTTTTCATGTGAAGTTTATGAAGTCTTTGGTTGAATGATTATGCATGTAGGGTTAATAGGTTATGGTATTTTTAGTATACCACATGCATATGTTTATGGGTGAAGTTGATGTTGCATAATTGATCATATTTGAAGTGTTCAGACTTATCAGTTTATGGTGTTTGGGGTCTTACTATGTTTAACCAGTATTGTCATGGTTAAGTTCAGAAATGGTGATAAACAATTGGTTTTGCTTTAGCTAGATAAGTTGTTAAGAGAATTTTTATCTGTACTGATTCACCCCCCTCTCAGTACCGGTTGGGCTATCTGTTGTTTATCATTATTCATCATATCCCACTAGTCTTGATACTCTATCAGCTCAAACAACCATGTCACACCCTAGAGGGCGCCCAATTTTTTGCCTTTTGCCAGAAATTAACTCAAACTAAATTGCTTCACAATTGAGTAGTTATCTTGGGAGATATACGGTGAGTAATCTTGGGGGTAGAATCTTCCCCACCCTTGCACTATGATGTTTAAAATGTCTGGTGACTAACTCGACTCAAATTTTATAGTGCTAAGGTTCTTAATCAAGCGTTCGTTTAGTATTCAATGATAAACTCCATCGGGAGACTTCCCAACCTTTAGAACAAAGGATTTATGTATCTTAAAGATACTGGGGGAAGGCTAATCACTGAGCAAAACCGTTGAAGGGGACTTTCGTCAACCTCCACATTTGATTGTAGTGGGTTGGAACACTTGGTGATAAAGTCGTTTCCCACTTAGGTCGTTCCCCTCTCACCGACCATTAATGGTGCTCCAAGAGCAACTCGGGAGGGCAAGCCTGGTAGAGGTTTTAAAATACTTGAAGTAAAGAAATCTTTTAAGAGTGGTTTGGATTTTTGGTCACCCAGTTAAGGGGAGAGCATATACCTTCCACTTTCGAGACAAAGGAAATAAGTGTTCTTTTTAACCTTCAAAGCAATGATTTTCTTACTTCTATTTGGAGATGTTGCTCCAAAAAAAGCTTGGTGTTCTTTTTAACTCTTCATAAAAAAATGTTTTCTATCTAAGAAAGTGAAATCCTGATGAACAAAATAAATTGTGATGTTGGTCAACAAAAGGAAAATCGCGAAATGGAAAACTTCTTTGCTTTGCACAAAATAAAAAGTCAGGGTTTTTTTTATCCTTTACAAAATGAAAATGAATTCATTTTATGCACCAAAGGAAAATGTGATTCTTTTTACCCTTCGCAAAATTGAAAAGCTAGTTTGTTGTTCCTTTTATGCCCAAATTGAAATGTCTTTCCTAACTTGCAAGAAAATAAAGAGTTTGTTTTGTTGTTCTTTTTATCTAACATTGAAATTCTTTTTAAAACCCAAATGAAGATGAAGTAAATTTTAAGCCCAAAATGAAAACATGAGATTCTTTTTAAAACTAAAGGAAAATGAATTCTTTTTACCCAACTTGAAAAGCTAGAAAGAATTAAATTCCTACATTAACTTCTTCCAAACCTGCAAGAAATTGTTAGTGACCTGCAAGAAGAAAATTTAGTGAAATGTAGAATATATGGGTGGGCTTACACAAGCCTAATTTTTCTTTACTTCGGTTACAATTTATGCTTTCTCTCTATCAAAGTCACGCACTTGACTTCTACACAAAAGTGCTATAGAATGCTATAAATGTGCTAAAGAATGCTCTTGAAGTGCTATACTAATTACCAAATGCGCTATAATGTTTTCCCAACGCGCAGGAAAGAAACTGAACTGTTGTGCACTAACAAAGAGCTCAAATGCACTAGGAAAAGGGTCTTATGCGCTAAACAATATACCAAACGTGATACTATTCATCCTGAATGCACTAAAAAAAGTTCTCAATGCGCTAAAAGAGCATTCCTGCGTGCTTGTAATCTTGATCCTACATAGAAAATGATATGATTTATGGGGATGTGCCCCATAGTGGGCACCAAAAATGTGTGCAAGAAATGAGGGCGACAAAAATCTAAAAATCAGTTTCAAAGGGCCCACACACCAATGAGACTCTTGGTGGAAGTTATAGGAACTATATTGAATAGCTCAACTTCCCAAGGGGTGTCCCATTGTTCTCTATCTCACAAGACTCCTCGGGGCTCACTCTTTCTCTTAGATCACTGAGAAAAGTGGCTTATGAATGAAAACTCCAAGAATGAGTGATGTTTGATTTATAAGCATGAATACATTCCTAATACATGTTTGATATTGAGACTATGATGATTTAAGCTAGTATGAAGATGATGCTATGATAAAGGATTAGTAAAATTATCCTAACAAGATATAATAGTCTAACATGGATATGCTATGGTATTAAAACTCTTCTAAATGTTATTATGTTTTAACAAAGAGAGGCTAAATGCTTAGTAAAAAGACTACAATCTTGATGCATAAAAACTTCTATATCACTAGCAAAATGACTATAAGTTTGATACAAAAAGACTTATATATCCAAATGAGAGAAAGAGAGCTCTATTTATGGGAAAAATCGAGCAATGGATGGTCAAGATTGAGTAATCTTAATAGGGGCTAGGATTGAAAGTTAATCAATCCATGTTTATAATTCTCACAAATGAAATGGTGACAATTATCAACAAGAAGTTGCTTGAGAGGATATGCAAGAAGCATTAAATTCTTAAGAACACATGAAGGTTACCTTAGGAGGTAAGTTTAAGGTTAGGTTAGGGTCATCCATTGGATAAAGATTTTATCCAAGGGTTAAAATATTGTGCAAGGGTTAAAGGGATAACCAAGGGTAAATCCATGAATGCTTGATGAGACCTTTGGGTTAGATGAAAGTTGAGTTAGAGAGAAAGTATCTAACCATGAAGGGATGGTTGAGTTAACCATTAATGGTTTGGAAGACATTGAAGGTTAACTTGTTGAAGACACAAAGCCTTTAATGCATTTGAAAGACTTTGGAGGCTTTGAGAAGTGACTTGTCGTTGCTTAGGAATGTGACAATAATTAGGAGATGGATTAGGATAAATTGGATGGGTTTAGAAGAATTTAGAAGGGGATTTAGAAGGCAAGTGGGAGATGTAAGAAAATGTAAGTGGATGGAGGAGGATTTTAATTAAAATAAAATTATTTTATTTCAACAAAATAGATGCAACTTGCATAAATACAAGTGGGGGATTTAAATAAATAAATTAGATTTATTTATTTGAAAGGATAAATTTAATTAAAAAGGGAGAAAGGTGGAATTTAATTAAATAAAGTGATTTATTTAATTAAAAGCTAGAAAAGGTTTAGGTGAACTTAATTGAATAAATTGAGTAATTCATTTAATTAAATAGATGAATGCAAAGAAAATAGAGGAATGGGGTTAAAATGAATATTAAATATTCATTTAGGAAAGTGGTCAGATTTATACATCTACAAGTTCTAACGAAACTTTATTAAATAATAAAAATGTATTAGACTGAATTCTTTTTATAAAATTATAAATTTAATATTATAATATAATTTATGAATTGGTGTGATAGTTGGAACAACCTTTTAGTCTAATGTTCAAATACATAAATTAAATTTAAAGGAATCTAAGAAATTTTCTTGGAGGATTCAAAGAAGGATATTTGATTTGGCAACTTTTGAACATTGAAGATAGACACATAGAGTGTGAAGTATAAAATACACTTCAGATTCTCCTACATAGAATTATTTCTTCTAGGAATTTTTTTTTGTGTGTTCTAAATAAGAACAATTCCTCTAGAAATAATCATAGACTAAGAGGCTAAAGCATTAGTTTCATCCTAAAATGAGATATTATATCCAGAATTTGAAAATAAACATGTATTTGTAAGAAATTATTTATGTTAAAGAAATAATATAATAATGTTATAGTTTAGTTATTTGATTTTCAAGAGAATTAAACAAACTTTTTCTTTAAATTTGTCTGTATAATTTAACTTGTAAGTATTAAAAATAAGGTTTCAAATTATCACATTATATGTATTGGTAACCTAATATTTTAGTAATAGAATCTATCTTATACTCAAATTTTGGTTTAGGAGGTGTTGGGATTGAATATAGGGGTTTTTCCTTTTTTTCATAATACAAGATAGAATACTAATAGGGCATTTCTTAGAAGGGACATTCTTATAAGAGAATAAAAGTATACATGCTTGATCACTTACTTTAATGGGATGCTTTGTTATCCCTATAAGATAGTGTGGGACTGTTGCAAGTATGGTTTTCATTGCACCAAGAGATTGACCTATTAATGCCCAATACAACCACTAAAGTTATAGAATCCATAAGAGGCGATTAAGCCATGTCACAAACCTGAGATTTGCACTGTACAACACAAGGAGACCAAGGGCGCACACCTTCCAACAACCCCCCCTAGTGCAAGAGAGGGGTTTCAACTTGTGACCAAGCTCTAATACCACTTGTTACAATTATGGTTATCATTGCACCAAAAGATCGACCTATTAATGCTTGATACAACTACTAGACTTAAAGAATCCACAAGAGGTGGTTAGGCCATGTCACAAACCTAAGCAGTACATTGTACAATACAAGGAGACCAAGGGCGCACTCCTTGCTATAGGGACATATTTTATTAGATATTTTGAGTTGGTGGTGAGCTCATAGTAGATGTTTTAACAACTTAAAAAGGATCTTTTCCTAGATGAAAAAATATTTCATGGGCATTCGACACAATTATCCTATTGCTGTGAGGCTTTTCTCAAGGATTTTATAGTCACATCATATGGATCAAGAAGAGTTTGACCACAAAAAAATTGAATGATGATGGAAATTTTAGTATTCAAAGCCTTTGAAAAATTTAAATTTAAATCTTTGTAGTAGTATTTTTGTACAAGAAACCTCTTATTACTATTATTTAATAATGAAATAAAATCATGTATGTCTTTTATAGGAGATGTTTTATTTTTCATGAAATTGAAGATAGTACAACAATCTATGGTACTTTTGAATCCATTGAAGAGAGGATCTCCAATTTGACTTGATCTTATAATAGATTCAGGTTTTGATATTATATACCATTAAAATGCATTGTTTTTAAGGGGGCAAGTAACCTCCAAATGAGCCACTTTTTTTTATATTTTATATGATGAATGTTGCATGAATTTATAATATCATGAATATGATTTAAGAGAGAGATATATGTAAATCGATAGAAAGGAGTCAATGTTTCTAATAACACTTCTATAACTTGACTTCCCTATTGTTTCAATGGAACTCTTGTAAACCATGGTGGGAATGGTAAATTTAATGCTAGAAATTTAAGTGCACATAAATAATATTAGCCATCATGATCAACAAAATTAAGGACTTGACATAAGATCATCAATAGGGCTACAAAATAGAAGAGGTGTGCTGATGTGGGCTAGTATATTTTCTATTATCAATTAAAACTGAATAATATAAAATAAAAATAAAACAAGGGATAGATACAAGTCAATATTTTTGTCCCATTAGCCATACCAATAATTATTGATTTTTTATTTTGTACTTTCATACAGACTATTTAAACATAAGAAATCATGTGAAAGAATTTTAGGACTTGTCTTTTTCATTTATTTTTGAATAAATTTAATAATATATAAAGGCAAAAAAGGAAGAGATTGCCTATGAATGAAGTTAAACTATTAGATTACTTTTTAGAGGAGTTATTGAAATTAATTCTTATGTATAGATTATTTATTATGAAGGGCTACTCCATCCAAATTGACAAATAGCATAAAATTAGTGATAAATTTAAGAAACCCACCATCAAAAAAAGATATAAAATCTTGGTGATTTTTTATTTATTTTGGATATAGATAATAATTTTATTGTCAAATTTTTTTACATAAATTCTTTTTAGTAGAAAATCTTGGCGAATCTTAGACAATAATATGAGTATGCATTAATTAATATTGCAAATAATTTGATTTTTCAAAAATAAATTCTTATATATGGCGAGGAGGGAAGGAGAAAATGTTCTGCAAAATTAGTTACATGCCAATCAAGGAGAGAACATCAGGAGGAGTAGTAAATCTCAGGAGCCAAATCAGGAGAGATGCCAAGAGGAAGCCTTTGAAGTTGATCTCACCAATGAAGTGGAGGAGGAGAGAGGAATCTAGACAGAGCATGCGTTGATTAGCAAAGTGGTTGGGCCTAGGAAGACCAGGGCCACCATTAGAGAATGGATATCCAAGCACTAGGGCCTGCGACTAATTGTGAAATTCAACCCTAGGAGTTTCTTCATAGTGGTATTTGAAGATGGGAGGGAGAGAAATAAGTTTTTGTGTAAGAATAACTAGTTTATCAAGGATCACCCTTTGTATTTGCAGCCCTGGTTCCCAAACTTTAATCTAGTTCCGCTGGCAATATATGATAGACCGATGTGGATTAGGATGTATAGTCTACCAATGGAGTATTGGGGTGAGAATTGTTTGGAAAAGATCAGTCGGTCACTGGGAATTTTGATGGAAATCGACAAGGACCTTATTGAAAAAGATAGTTATGTTTATGCCCGTATGAGGATAGTGGCAGTCAAGGAGATCCCTCTCCAAATTTCTCTAGTCTCTTCGGTGGGAGTGTGGTTGCAACAAGTTGAAATCGAGAAAGATATCATCCCATGCTCAAGATGTGGTAGCAAAATGCATCTAGAGGTGGAGTGCAGAATGTATGTTAGAAGGGCTAGAAGAAATAATTTTCCCAATCAAAATATCAATCACCAATGGGTTGAAAAAACCGTTAAACTTCCTTTAATGATTTCGGGTAAATCTCAGAAGGATCCGGTAATGGAAGAGAAGGTGGCCCCAATAGAAAAAGAATCTACTAAAATAATTTCTAATGAGAACATGGGATATATGATATCGGACTCTACAGAGTCAGTTATTAAAGAAGATAACCAGGTACCCCTGACACCTAACTCAGAAGATGAAGAAGAACTAAACCCAGAAGAAGTGGATATAGAAGATGGATTGGAAGATCTAGATCTTAGATGCATAAGTCAATTTGCAAACATTATGCTTGGCAGAGCAAAAGGTAGTAGGGGTAGAAGAAGCCATAAACAAGTTAGAGAGGAGAGTGCTCTTGAGAAAGGGATAGTCAGTGTTTTTGACTTCATGAAGAAATCTGAGGGAGGGGATCCCTCCCTTGGAGAAAGATGAAGATCCTTTCTTGGAATGTCAGGGGTCTTTCAGCCTCTGACAAGAAGTGCTTGGTTAATAGAGCATTAAAAAATCTAGAATGTGATATAGTTTTGATGCAGGAAACCAAGCTCGTTGATAAAAATATGAATGATTTTATTAAATCTTGTTACAATTGGAACAACTTATCCCAATTCTCTAGAGGATCTGTAGGAGGTTTAGGAGTTCTCTGGAAGCCCGAATCCTATCAGATATCCATCATCTTTTCTTATCACCATTGGATGGCATGCCGAGTGGTAAGATTGGAGGATCATTTTGACTTTTTACTACTAAATGTTAATGGGCCCATCAAGATAGAGGACAAGAAAGAGATATGGAATGAGATTAAAAACCAGATGGATAATGTATGTTTTGAGAGGGTTATTATGGTTGGGGACTTCAATGCTCTCCTAGAATTAGATGGTAAAGAAGGAGGTCTCAAAAAGACCACTCAAGTCATGGAAGACTTTAGATTGTTTATAGATGATATGCAGGTCATGGATATTGTCCCAAAAAATGGCAAATTCACCTGGACCAACATAAGACACAACTTTTCAAATATTTTCGAAAGGCTGGATAGATTTTTTGCAGGTAAATTTTGGATCGATGGGCAGTTTAACATGTCTTCATCCATCATACCACAGTCAGGATCTGACCATTTCCCCATCAAACTAGTCATTGATGGGAGTAAACCTCCCTTGAAGAGTTATTTCAAGTTTCAAAGTATGTGGTGGAGAGACCCAAATTTTTTAGTTAATCTAAAAACATGGTGGGAGGGAAGCAAAATGTTTGGAGGTTCTCCAAGATTTTGTTTTGTTAAAGGATTAGGATATATCAAGAAGAAGATCAAATCATGGAACAAAGATCATTTCAAAAATATTTTCATAGAAAATATTAGATTAGAAGAGGAAATGGCTAAATTAAATGAGAAAATCATGATGGCAGGCATGACAAATGAGGAATTTGAATTGGAGAAGAGACTGAAGGTGGAATACATGGAAGTTCTACAGAGAGAAGAACTATATTGGAGGGATAAGTCGAGAGAACTTTGGATCACGGAAGGTGATTCCAATACAAAATTATTTCATGCATCAGTGAAGGTGAGGATATCCCACAATCAAATTACAAGCATTCAGGATGAGTATGACAAGATCTGTTCCTCAAGGGAAGAAATAGAGAAAGTGGTGGTTGACTTCTTTACTAGAATTTTAGGTTCCTGGGACTCTATCAAGAAGGAAAGTGTCTCATTGGTTGATAGAACCATTGAGAACATGCTATCTCATGAAGATAATGAGATGCTTATGGCTCCTTACTCATCCGATGAGGTGAAAAAGGTCACATTCTCATTGCATCCACATAAAGCACTAGGACCTAACGGTTTCACAACAGAGTTCTTTCAGAGATGCTGGGATTTCATGGGAGATGACATTGTTGAGGTAGTTGAAGATTTTAGAAAAAATAGGAGGTTTGTTAAAGCCATCAATCATATGATGATAGTACTGATTCCAAAAAAACCAACTTGTACAACTATGTCAGATTATTGCCCTATATCTCTATGCAATGCCCTATACAAAATTATATCTAAAGCCATGTCAGAGAGATTAAAAAAGTTTATGCACAAACTTATTTCAGAAAACCAGAATGGATTCACCCCCGGTAGGGAGCTCACAGATAGCATCATTCTTACCTCAGAGGTTATCCACTCGATGGCCAAGGATAGGATCAAAGGGATGGCGATCAAGCTAGATGTCTCCAAAGCATATGGTAGAGTGCTCTAGTATTTTCTGGAACATTTCGTTAGAAGGTTTGGTTTCGACAGTAAGTGGATTGATTGCATCAAATTCTGCATATCTACTATTTGCTTCTCTATTTTAGTTAATGGAGTTGTCTGTGGTTTCTTTGATGCAACTAACGGGTTGAGACAGGGAGATCCCTTGTCACCTTCCCTCTTCATTTTAATGGTGGAGGTCTTAGGGAACAACATAAATAATAAGCTTAGGGAGGGTGTTTGGAAAGGAGTTACTATCCATCCAGAGATGGCAAATGTGTCACATTCTCAATTCGTGGATGACACACTCTTATTCGATGTTGCATTGGTTAGTGAAGTAGAGGTAATTAAGGAAAATTTGGAGGATTATGCAAGGGAGTCGGGCTAGCACATGAATAAAGAAAAATCATAGATTTTCTTTTTAAATACCAGCAGACAAAATCAGAACTCTATTTTGCAGATCCTGGGTTTTCCAAAATGAGAGTTTTCATTGAAATATCTAGGAATTTCAATAGGAACAAGAGCGTACCAAAAATAGATTTGGGAAGAGGTGGTCAATAAATGCAAAGGGAAGGTGGATTTATGGAAAAAAAAATGGCTCTCATAGGCTAGAAGAATATAGATGATCAAGTCTGTATTATCAACAATTCCAATATATAGTATGTCTTGCTTCAAGATGACCATGAAAGCATCAGGTAATGTGGATGGTTTGCTTAAGAAATTTCTATGGGAAGGCTCTAAAGAGGCTAAGAGAATACCAATGATTAATTGGGACACTACATGCCTCATCCAAGAGGAAGGAGGAGCAAGTCTCAGAAAATTGGAATTGCAAAACAAAGCTTTGGGTGCCAAATTAGCCTAGAAAATTTTTAAGAACCCAAATAGATTATGGTATAGAGTGATTAGGTGTAAATATTTGGACTCTTTGGAGGAAGAAAGAATCTTTAAAATGGAAAATTCGGAGAAAGGTTCTCTTGTCTGGAATTTCATTTGGGATAGCAGAAGTTTACTCACAAATCACCTGTCTTGGAATATTGGTAATGGTAGGAAGGCCAAATTCTAGTTAGATTCTTGGGGAGGAGAGAAACCTTTAAAGGAAATTTTTGAAAATCAAGATTGGATCAATTTGGTGGAAGCCAGCATAGGCTGCAGAGTCATGGATTATTTTACTCTTGGAGGTTTGATAGGGGAGAGAGTGGAATGGAAGTAATGTAGCATATGAAATAGGGACCTATGTAAAAAATTAGATCAACTTTTATCCCAAAGGTATATATTTGTGTCAGACAAAGAGGATAAAGTATTTTGGTGTGTGGCTAAATCAGAAGAATATAAAGTCAAATGGGGTTATGAAATCTAGAGGAAGAGAATCAGAAATCCAAAGTAGTCGTACAAGTTATGCTGGCATAACAGAATCCTTCCAAAAGTAGGTGCATTTTTTTGGATAGGTCTACAGGATAAAGTTCTGACAAGATACAGATTAAAATCCATTGGCATAGCAGGACCTAGTAGATGCATAATGTGCAAAAAGGATGAAGAAACCTCCAATCATTCACTTTTTGCTTGTCCTTTTGTGAGCAGCTGTTGGGATTGGTTCTTTGACATGATAGAATATCATAATGCGAGAAATGAAAAACTTCTAGATTTTATGTCTGCTTGGCCTCTATTATACAAATCTAAGTGGGGAAATTCATGGTTATTAGGGCCTTCAATGATTGTATGGCATTTATGGAAGGAAAGAAATAAGAGAATTTTTAGAGAGGAATATCACTCAAGAGAAGAGACTTATAATTCTATCAAAGCTGGGATTGAGGAAGTAGTGAATGGGAATATCAGGAAGAAAACAATCTGATTCTATAATGCATGGGATAAGAAGATGGAGAATAGGTGGGCCTTCAAGGAATCAAATGAAATAAGGATTGTAGATAAAGCCAAAAATAGAAAGAAGGTCAGATGGATAGCCCCAAAGAAGCACTGGACCAAGCTAAATTTTGATGGAGCTAGTAAAGGTAATCCAGGCAAAGCAGGGTACAGAGCGGTTATTAGAGATCAAAATGGATCCTTCATACAAGCAGTATATGGGAATATTGAGGATACCACTAATAATGAAGTAGAAATAAGGGCTTTGGAAGCAGGCTTGGTGATGTGTGTAGAGAAAGGGCTAACCAAAGTCACCATAGAAGGTGATTCCCAAATCATAATTAATGGGGTATCCAAAAGGAAATTTCAAGGCTAGAAATTAAACAAGTGGCTAGTATGAATTAATACTCTGCTGGATAAAATCAGAGAGTTTGAACTCATCCATTCATATAGAGAGGGAAATAAGGTGGCAGATATTTTAGCAAACATGGGAGTTATAGCAGACAAAAGAAAAATTGTCATGGATAGTTTGTTGGGAGATATTGAAGAATTGTTACTAAAAGAGAAAATTGATGAACCCCGTGAGGGCATTGGGTGACGCATGTTCTATGTAGCTATAAGGTTGAAAAGACTTACAGATGGGATGGATGTGTACTTATTCGACAGATAAGTCTTTTCTATTTTAGATAAGAGGAGAATAAACCAGGTCTGGACGGAGTACCCTAACAGTGGCGGCACCCTGCAAAAGCGATTTGAGTACCTCTGGTTTGGATGAGTGAAGAGATAGAGGCAGTTTAGGAACCCTCGAGAAATCGAACACCTAGATTAGATAGGCGGTTTGTGATGGCAAGATAGAGTAGCAAAGAAGAAATAAAAATGGTGCACTTCTTGGGTTTAAATTGTGCTAACTGTGAGGTTCTGCTGGAGTTTCAGATTAGAGATCTGTTTGATACTATGGAGTTTGGATATGACACCATCAGGGGAATGGTAGAATGTTCTCTCAGCCTGGATCACCACTAGTGTGACAGAGCAATTTATGAGGTGGTGCTCGTGCCCATGGTGGATATTCTAGAGTCAAGGGACAAATGCGTGGAACTGTTGGAGGGCTTTGTCAAAAAAGAAAATGGAGATATGGTCACGGAAGCCATATTTGACCTGGAGGAAGGTTGCAAGAACAACATGTTTAAGGTTTATTTTAGCCCTGAGAACTATTTCTCACTCTCAGAGGAAGAGTCCGAGGAGGAAGATAGAAGTGAGGAGGAGGAAGGGAGCATCAAGGATAAAGAAGCAGAAAAGGAGAGGGCCAGAGAGTTTGCTGTGGAAGTATGGCAACACTTCAAGCATGGGATTATTAGTGAGGATTTAGCAGTTTTCAGAAGCTTTGTGGAGTCTGAGGAATGGTGGATGTCAGAGGAATCCACAAAGAAATTAAATGATCTGGTAGATTATGCGATGGTCATTCTCCAAATTATGAAGTCCTAGAATAGAAATATTGTTGTTCAATATGATTTTGGCTTTAGATGTAGTTAGCTTGATGCTCCAATCGAGGCTGTATGTGGGTGTTGGGTATGTTGTGATTGCCAGGGTGATAGGCAATTTTTGTAATGAACATATGTTGTAATTTTTATTTAAGAAATAGAGGGAACTATCCCCATTAAAGATAGTACTTACCTTTAAAAAAAAAATTCTTATAGAAATGTAGAGGCTTAAGGTGGAAATCATTAATGATTTTAAAGGGTAGAGACTACTTTATTTAGTTGTTGCCATTAATTTTAATTAATCTACTAGCCCTCTTTGTATTTTCTCAGATAAAATGTATTTTTCTATACCATTGATTTCCATTGAGGTAAACCATTGAAACGCTACTCAACCCCATGAGCATTACAACTTGTAGGTACAATTTATCTCATGGAATGCAATGATGGTCATTGGATTATATTTTGAATCAATGATGGCAAATAAAAATTTCTAATAAAACTCCAATATAACTAATAATTATAGTGTATTATTGGTGAATTAATTTCATTTTTAACAATCATGTATCAAAAATTTTGGCAAATCTTTGAGTTTAAAAATTAATAAAATAAACTCTTTGGTGAATTAAATAAGACTAAACTACAATTTCGTAAAAATGTGACGATTTATGTCACCTTAAAACTTGAACTATTAGCCAATTTTGATTTTCAAATTTTAAAAAATAGCCAATTGGCGAATATTAGCCATTAAAAAAGTCACTAATAAAAATGAATATAAAAAAAAATTTGCAAGAATGAAAATAACCCACATTCGATTTCTTCAATAAAATAGAATTACACTAATAAATTGCAATGATATAAGCACATGGTCTTAACTCGATACAAAGAAAATCAACTCTCTAAGTAAACTCTATAATTTGAAGCCAAAATCAACAATAATGGAGCTATCTTCTATGAAATTTGTTCACTAATTTAATTGGCACTAATAAATACCTTACAATTCTTTGGAAAGTGTAACTACCCCATTTTTTCATATCCAATTGTCCAACGACTCATTTTCTACTTAGGAAAATATTTATTTAAAACTAAGCTAGCACAACTTCCTAGATTCATAACCCTTAACTCAAGCATTAAATTTACTATTATAATATACTATTAAAAAGATAACAAAGATATCTACAATGCCAAAAAATTTAAGATCTTTTTGTTACTTTTTGAGCCTTTACAAGGACTCTAAGGGCCTTAAATTTGAGTCTAAAATTTTAGAGGTAAAATTTCGAAGATGAAAAATTTAATATCTCCCAAAAAGTATATGATATTGTGATGATTATTTCATTATTTTCTTCATTTTTCAATTATTCTCCTTTGGTTAAGTTATTAGGTTCATATGTGCTTGCATAGGTTGTCTTACTAATTAAAAAAAATATTAGAATTAAATCATATTAAGTGTAAAAATTTTAATTTGGCATTTTAATTATTTGAACATGAATTTGCTTTCAAGGATGTGCTTAAATTCATTTCTTCATAGAATTTCAAATTTTCCTTGATGAAAGTGTAATTGGCTCTATGGTAGAAAATCTCACTAGCTATAAGAAGGTTCTTAGTTTGGATATGAATCTATCTAATATTCTCATTAATGTGTCTATAATTTATAATAGAAACAAATACAATCCTTCCTACATTGATGTTGCTGGGATATGTTGTTGTTATTGATGTCAACATATTCCTGTGATTTATTGCTCTGATGCTTGCAAATTAGTTTATTAGGATTACAGTTTGGTGTTGGAGTATTTCTAATGTCAGCACATCTTTCTATATCATATGAGGTGATCTAGGAAGCCTAAATGATCATAGTATATTTTTTGATCAGTGTTTTACAAAGTTCAGAATTTCCTCGGGTATATTTCGATGTGATCAGATGTTGAGCTAATTCTTTGGGAGATTGTTTGGGATGGTCTTGTGTATCTTCATTTCAAATGGTTCATGATTTGGTGTTCCTCAATTTATCTTTCTTTGTGCAAGTTGTTGTTCTTTGAGTGTTCTTGATTTTCAGATATTCACATATGAAGATTTGATAAGTGGTCTTGGTGTAGCTCTCTCTAATGATTCTAACGTGCTTGCTAGTGTTTCCTAATTGTGTCCTTGTTCTAATGATCTACATTTATTGTTGTGTGACTTCTTGGTGATTTTGCTAAACCGGTGATGTTCTTCGTGTTATACGGTTTTCTAGTGGTGTAGCATTTTGTGGTTGATTTTGGTTTGATTTCTGGTGGTGTTGCATGTTTGTAGATTTGATTTAGGTCCATGTTTTATCATGTATATCATTATATTGGTCTGGTGGTTGATATTGGTATCATGTAATTTAGGTGTCAAGGTTGTGTCTGCCTTATCAGAGAGTGGTATATGTGTGAACAAGAATTCATCTTTTTGTGTGGTGTATTGAACAGAGATTGTTGTTGCAGAGCAAAAAATTGTGCTTAACCGGAACTATCATCAAGCATTTGGAGATGCTAGTATTGTAATTCATTTCTTTTGGATTGTAGTCAGAATCTTGTTGTAAGTCAGTGAGACCTCCCTAAAGGATGGAGCCTTCCAGGTCACTATCTTTTGAGTAATGAGCTCTAGGCAGTGTTCCTAAATGCATATGCATTACCCATTATAATATTTGCACATACTACTGCATAGTATCGTCTTATTGTTGTAGTTTATTTGATCTATATTTACGATTAAGTTTGTAGTTATGGTGAAAATTTATTCACCCCCCACTTTCAGTTTTCCTTTGTTGTTGTTGCTAACAATTGGTATCAGAGATAGAGCCTCCTAAAGAAGCTCAACCGCTTGGGGAGATCCAGGATGGCAACTTGAGGTGTTATCTTTAAGAAGGAGAGTTCAGATTTGATGGAAGTAACTATGCTATATGGAAGAACCAGATGGAAGTGCACTTGAGATGTCTTGGAGAAGATTACTGGAAGATTACAAAGATGCCTATTTTTCTCCCCCAAATCGACCAGTTACTGCTAATGAGATCAAGGAAGCTAAACATAACATTTGAGCGAAGGAAGCATTATTGAGTGCCCTGATTGATTCAGAGATGATTAATGTAATGGGACTTCAAACCACACATGAGATCGGGGAGAAGCTTGAAACCCTGTATGAAGGAGATAAACAAGTGAAAGTTACTAAGTTGTAGAGTTTAAAAGGGAAATATGGGATTCTGAAAATGGGAGAACATGAGAACATAAATACCTTTATGGATAATGTGAATGACCTTATCCTAGGTATCAGATGTGCCAGTGGAACACTTGAAGAAGATGAAATTGTTTCTAAGATGATAAGATCATTTCCTCCTTCTAATAAACATAAGATAGCTACTATTGATGAGATCTAAAGTGTGACTATAGTAATAAGAGATATTCTAGTTGGAAAGATTGCTGCATTTGAGTTGAGCAAATTTGGTGAATCACATGGAAAGTTTGAGGCAGTATTTAGAGCATCTGTATTCAGAGAGTAGAAGTATGATCGTATAGAATGCAGAATATCTAGATATGAAATAGGACACTTTTCTTCTAGGTTCCAAGGGAGAATGGCTAAATATGATAGGCATGATAAATTTGATAGGCATGACATGAATGATAGATATGAGAAGTATGATAAGCCTTAGAAGTCTAACCGGAAGTATAAGCATAAGAGGAGCTACTATTTTTCTACTAATGAAGGTGTTAAAGATGAAGAATTAGAAGGAGATGAAGTTGTATTTATTGCTATCAAAGAAAATAGATCTGTACCTATTGATTCCACAAGCTGCAATATTGAGGAGAAAGCTTGAGCTTCTAAAGTTGAAAAAAAGATGAATGGGTAATTGACTGTGGTTGTTCACACCATGTGACTAGTGATAAAAGAAAATTTGTGAGTATGGAAAGGTATGATGGTTGGAATAGTTAGATTTGGAGATGACAAAGCCTATATGATCCACAGTAGAGGTTATATTTCAATTAATTGTAAGCATAACATTGATGATGTCTTGTATGTTGAAGGTTTGAAGCATAATATTTTGAGTGTTGGAAAGATGGTTGAAAAATATTATGATTTGCAATTCAAGAATCATAAACACAAGATTCGAAATGCCTCCAGCATAGAGATTGCATATATGGAACTAAGACTGAAGGTAATATTTTTCATTTCAATGTTGGTGAGAAAATTTGTTTGATTGCTCAGATTGATGAAAATTGGTTGTGGCATAGGAGAATGTGTCATTTTAATTTTGATTCAATGATTATGATCAGTTCTACTCAAGTTGTTAGAGATCTTCCTAAGATTGTTAAGCTTGCTAATCTGATATGTAAGGAATATCACTTGGGTAAACAAACAAGAATTTCTTTCAAGAGAAAACAATATACATCTAATGGATTTCTAGATCTTGTGCATACTAACTTGTGGGGACCTAAAAAGTATTAAAAGTGTGCAGGGTTATAGATATTTTATGTTGCTAATTGATGATTATTCTAGGATGATAAGAGTTATCTTTTTGAAAGAGAAATCCAAAGCATTAGACAAATTCAATATTCAAATAAAAATTTAAGACTAAGTGAGGATTGAAGGTGAAATGTCAGAGATTTGACAGGGGAGGAGAATTTTGTTTTGATGAGTTTGATTCATTCTATGAGAAACATGGGATTAGAAGGCAATTATCTGCTCCTATAACCCCTCAACTGAATGGAGTTGTTTAAAGGAAGAACAAGACTATTTTGGATGTTGCAAGGACTATGCTGATAGAAGGGAATGTTCCAAAGATCTATTGGAGAGAAGATATTAGCACAACTATTTACACATTCAATTGAGTTCATATTAAAGGTGATACTATTAAGACTCCTTGTGAGCTATGGTTTGGTTATGTTCCTACTATGAAATATTTTAGAATATTTGGTAGCAAATGTTATATCAAGAGATATGACAACATAGGAAAGTTTGATGCAATAATATTTTAGATATGTTCAACAAAGAGAAAAGCCTACTGGTGCTACAATAAGAGGCTGAGAAAGATAGTGAAAAGTGAAAATGTGAAGGTGGGTGATAACCTTGGAAAATAAATTAGAGCTTGTAGATATGATGATGGTCAACACGTTGTTTTAAATCCTATTCAGACTAAAGAATTGAAGTAGAATGATCCAGTAGAGATTGTTAATCCAGAAGTTGTTGTTGTTGGTGGAGAGGTGCAGAAACCTAAAAAATCAGAAAAAATCAGAACAATAAGAAGACTCTGAGGTAAGTAAGATTGAATCATTTTAAAAATCAGATTATTGGAGATAAAAATAAAAGTGTGATGACTAGAAGAAGGCTAGCTACTGAAGAGGTATGTTTGATTTCCAAAGTTGAAACTAAAGATGTTGTTGAGGCTTGCAAAGATGAAAATTGGATGAGAGCTATGGAAGAAGAATTAGATTAGATTGAAAAGAATAACACATGGGAGCTTGTGCTTAGACCTAAAGATAAGAATATTATAGGTACTAAATGTGTATTTGGAAATAAATTGAATGAAGTCGGTGAAGTTGTCAAAAATAAAGAAAGATTGGTATGAAAAGGATATTCATAGAAAGAAGGAATTGATTTGAGGAGACTTTTTCTCTAGTAGCTAGACTTGAAGATGTTAGACGGTTGCTTGCATATGTTGCTTATAAAGATTTCAAGGTGTATCAAATAGATGTCAAGTCAACTTTTCTGAATGGTGATCTTGGGGATGAAGTCTACATTGAGAAACCTGGTGTATTTTCATTATCAGATGATGGAGACATGGCATGCAAACTGAAGAAATATTTTTATGGATTGAAACAAGCCCCTAGAGCCTAGTGTGCTAGATTGGATAAGTATTTTCTGAAATTAGGATTTAATAAAGGGATTGCTAATAGTAATATGTATTTTAAGATTGCGAATGCTAACATCTTGATTGCTGAAGTTTTTGTTGATGATATTATCTTTGGAGAAGATAATGACTTGAGCATGAAGTTTGTCAGTGAAATGCAGAAATAATTTGAGATATCTATGATAGGAGAGATGAAATTTTTCTTAGATTTGCATAATTTCTTAGAGTGAAAAAGGTATTTTTATATCTCAAACTAAATATGTGAAGGAATTATTGAAGAAGTTTGGGTTAGATGACTCCAAAATGGTTGGAACTCCTATGGTGAATGGCTAGAAATTGTTTAAAAATGATGGATCTCGAAAAACTAATCAAAGTTTGTATAGATATATGGTTGTTGGACTCCTATATCTTACTTAGACTAGACCAGACATTATGCATGTTATGTGCATGACTACTAGATCTGATCTAAAAGAGAGTCATGTCACTATTGTAAAGAGAATATTCGGATACTTGAAGGGAATTGTAGATTATGGTTTGTGGTATCCAAAGAATGATGATTTCATGTTATGTGCTTAAATTGATCCTTATTGGGCTATTAATGTTGATGACTAGAAGAGTACCTCTCGTGGTGCTTTCTTTTTAGGTAAGAAATTTGATTCATGGGCTTGTAAGAAACAAGATTTAGTATCCTTATCTACTGCTAAAGCTGAGTACCTTGTTGCTGCTAGTCACTACACTCACATAGTTTGGATGAAGAAAATTTTGAAGGATGAAAGAGTTATCTATGATGAGCCAACTATCATATAATGTGATAATTACAATGCTATTAACATGTCAAAGAATCTAGTGCAACATTCAAAGACTAAACATGTGTTAATCAAACATCATTACTTGAGAGAAAAAGTTAGTGAAGAGAAAGTAAAGTTGGAATATGTATCTACAAAGGAACATATTGCTTATGTTTTTACTAAGCCTTTTCCTGTAGATGCATTTGTATATTTTGAGAGACAAGTTAGGGGTATCCACCCCTCCTGATGAGAACTAGATGCATTGAGTTGCATCAATACATGGACTTTATAGTTTTATTTCTTTCTCCAGATTGATGAGTTGGTGTTGCTCATTTGGCATAGTAGTCTATTGGATTGGTTATCTATTTTTGTTTATGTAAGGGGGAGAGTTTGGTTTTCTATCTTTGGCATTATTTTCAAAGGGGGAGAGAATCATGTGAAAAACTATTTTATCTTCTTGATCTTAGGGGGAGTGTGTTGGAGATGATTTTCTTTGCATTAATTGTCTTTCACATTTATATGTTGCCATCAATGCCAAGGGGGGAGATTGTTGGATATTGTTGCTTCTAGGATATGTTGTTGTCATTGATGTCAACATATTCTTGTGATTTATTTCTCTGATGCTTGCGGATTGGTTTATTGGGATCATTGTTTGTTGTCTGGAGTATTTCTAGTGTTAGTACATCTCTTTGTATTGGTTTGCATTTTACTTTTTTGATCAGTTCTTTCCAGAGTTTAGAATTTCCTCCGGTATATTCTAGGGTGATCAAATCTTGAGTTGATTCTTTGGGATATTGTTTGGAATGGTCTTGTGCATCCTCATTTCAAATGGTTCATGATTTGGTTTTCTATAAGTTATCTTTTTTTGTGACAGTTGTTGATGTTTGAATGTTCTTGAGTTTTAGATATTGATAGATGAAGATTTGACATGTGGTGTTGGTGCAGCTATCTTTGATGATTGTAACATGCTTTCTAGTGTTTCCTTATTATTTCCTTTTTTTTTTTATGATCTTCATTGATCATTGTGCAAGTTCTTGGTGATTTTTCTGAACCAATGATGTTCTTCATATTATACGATTTTCTGGTGGTGTAGCGTGTTGCAGTTGATTATGGCATGATTTTCGGTGGTGTTGCATGCTTGGAGATTTGATTTAGGTCCATGTTATATCATGTATATCATTATATTGTTCTAGTGCTTGATCTTTGTATTGTGTAATGTAATTTTGTAATTGTGAGTTGAGGGTTTAGCTAGCCTTGTTGTCAAGGTTGATGAATTGTATAAATAGGTGATATTGTCATGTAATTTAGGTGTCAAGGTTGTGTCTTTCTTATCAGAGAGTGGTATATTGCAAACAAGAGTTCATCTTTTGGTGTGGTGTATTGAGAAAAGATTGGTGTTGCAGAGAAGATAATTGTGCTTAACCAAAACTATCATCAGGCATTTGGAGATGTTATTATTGTAGTTCATTTCTTCTGGATTGTAGTCTAAATCTTGTTGTAAGTGAGTGAGACTTCCTTGAGGGTTGTAGCCTTCTAGGTCACTATCTTTTGAGCAGTGATTTATAGCCAATGTGTTTGAATGTATGTGCATTGCCCATTATAATATTTACACATGCTACTGCAAAGTATCATCTTATTATGGGTAGGTTCCCATCATGATTTTTCCCTTAACCGGGTTTTCCACATCAAAATCTTGGTGTTGTGTGTTGTCTTATCAATTTGCATATCTCTATTATTGATGCAGTTCATTAGATCTTTATTTGTGATTAAGTTTGTAGATTCGGTGAAAACTAATTCAAACCCCCCCCCCCCCTCTCAATTTTCCTTCATTGTTGTTTCCAATAGTATGTGTATGTGTATATTATCAAATATAGTAACACATAAGATAACTAAGAGGGGGGGTGAATCAACCGTATAAAAATTTAAGAGCTATTTCCCAACTTAGATCTCAGAAAGATATAAACATGAAACATCAGAACATACCATGCACATTGAGACACCAAATTTTACATGGATAACCATGTTAGGGGAGAAGCCATAGAGAATGTATTCTCAAGATATGAACACCTATTAGGGTGATAGCAATTAAGGTGATTTTGTACAAAGAAAGGCTCCCTACCAAAGGGTTCATTGCCCAAGAAAAAGAAAGAAGAAGAATAAAAGAGAAAGAATCACAACTGATGCAGTTCTGCAATTGCAAAATTTGTAGATATCTTTGGTTCACTACTTCTAGTAGCTAACACATGAAAGCTCACACTAATCAATACTATTCATCAACTCAACATTAACCATCAAACAATTAGGAAGATAGATACTTTTTTATACACCTTCATCACATTTCACTTTATTTCACCCATTCATCTCATCCACATCATCTGAGCATCACTATATATACCATCCTTACACTATGTGAAGTAGTCACCAATGAGGAGGGACCTTAAGGAGATCAATTTGGACCAGTCATCTTGAAGCAGTCACGAATGAGGAGGGACCTCAAGAAGATCAATCCAGACCAGTCACCAAGAGTAACACAACGGAAACACCCAAATATGATGTAGGCAATGCAGAATAAATAGTTTTATTATATTAATTATTATTACATTTAACCAGTTGTTACAAGATAGGCTTGTCGTTGCACCATAAGATTGACCTGTCAATGCTCGATACAACCACTAGACATGCTGGCCCACTACCAACACTGGTATCAACTAGTTACATCACACTATTGGCAATTGACACTCAATTGATTGGTTTCAATATGTTTTCATTGATGGCAACATGTTGTAGCTTTAAAATTTGGTTTGTTTGATTATTAACTAACACTTCACCGACATCAATACTGGTACTGATAGGTATCTTCACCAGTTGGAAGGAATTCTTTGGGTACCAGCATTGCAGGCCGACATGGTTCACATTCAGGTTATCGATATTGGAGGCCAATATCATTTTGGGAGATTCAGAATAGGAAATTGATTTTCATATTCATGTATTTATGTAGTTGAGCCGACATGTATATTTATATTGTAATTATCTTTGTAAGCTGACATAAGGAATGATGGATTGTAAAGGGGTATATAGGGAAGTTGATTAGATCATTTTATAATATGACAATAATATGAACATATAATATTATTGAATGTAATGGAGATGCGAAATATATGAGAGAGATCATGTATGTGAGGATATTTATGTAAGAGGGGATTCCAACAAGAGTTTAGGGTTTCAGATTAGAATAGATAGAGCTTAACCGAAACTATTTTTCAGGCATAGAAGATGTTATCATTGTAGTTCAATCATTTCTCTGGATTGTAGTCTAGATGTGTATGTAGTCAATGAGTCTCTTTTTGTGATTCAACAGTGTGCTCTAGGATGTAAGCCTTCCTGCAAGTGCAGGCCCCTATATTTTGAAATATCTTTTAATATGGCCAATGGATTTATATTGTGGGTCACAAATCCCACCATGTTTTTTCCTATTTGAGTTTTTCCACATATAATTCTTTGTGTTATGGTATTCATTTGTGTGATTGGATTGTTGGTTTCTTTACTTCTTTCAATATTATATGTGTCGGTATACCGATTGGTGAATGCATGTTTCAATAAGGTTAAAATTGATCATTCTGGTAGAACACTGATTCACCCCCCCTCTCAGCCAACAATTGGTATTAGAGCCTTGTTCCTTAGAGGAAGTTTAACAACTTGAGGGAGATCCTGAATCTAGAATCCATGGATATGAGTTTGGAGAAGAAACTTGATGTAGCACTTGAAGATTATGATGCTGAAAGAATGAAGAACTTGAAGTTACAAGATGAATTGAATTTTTCTCAGGAATTCATTATTTTCCTACAGGAGAGGCTATCATTTGTTCAAGCTAGGAGAAAGGAACTTTTGTAGAGTAAGGATAATGAAGAGAAATATGCCCTTAATGAGAGATGTCAGAAGTTGAATCATGAGAACACAGTCATGAGGAATGAAATGCAAGCCTTAACTATGAGTATGTTTAAGGAGATTGAGGACCGAAAGAAGAAAGAAGAAAATCTTTCTATATCTCTGAAAGATAAATTTGAGCAATGTGGTAGGTTGGTTCATGAGAATGAGATGTTGAGAATAGACTTACTACAATCCCTAGGTAATGAGAAAGAACTTGAAAGCCAAATAATAATTCTGAGAGATGATCTGACTCCTACAAGCGAGTATAAAGAAAAATTCAAGGTTAGTTTAGCACAACTTGATGAGTTATTGAAAAGTCAAAGACAAAATGGAGATTCTAGTGGACTTGGATTGAACAAGGTCAGAGTTCTGGTACTGCAAAAGAAGATCAAAACTAGAAGGCATAGGTAAGGAAGTTTAATGCTTATAAATTTAATGGTAGATGCTTTGTTTGTAATAAATTTGGTCACATGGGATTGCTGACTGCGCTGGCTAAGAGATGGCACTCAGGGACTTGTAGTTTTCATTTGCCAATGGGTGAGATGATAGTCACCTTAGAGGATGTGTATAGGATACTAAGGATACCGATCGTTGGGGAGTTAGTTCCTTATGATTAAGAGAGAGACAGGGATGCACTGAGATGAGTGTTTTAGGATCCAGGACTGGAGATGAGGGAAGGACATGTAGCTTGGGACACTATGATAGCTACAGAACTTGCTCTACTAGTGGTTCTGGTAGGAGTGATCAGTGGGTTCCTCTATCTAGATAGGGTGACACGAGGATTGGATGTGGGATGGGGGAGGACTCTAGAGAGGGATACAACTAGGCTTAGGAGATAGCTAAGGGATACTGATTAGGAGAGGGATCAGGCTATTCAGCGCTATACAGATGCTAAGACAACACTGAGGGCAGGGAGGCAGGCAACAGAGGACATAGGAATTGGATACACCTATGTTCTGTGGGTCAGGGAGGAGATAGGCTATTGGAGAGACTTATACTATGGAGCAATGCCACTAGAGCATTGGGCTAGGAGCTTCCATAGACCATCACGGATAGCGATGACCACTAGAGGGAGGGATAGGAGACAAGCATCGAGTGGTGGGGTCATGGGTCCTCCACTACCACCAGATAGAGGGGGCATGAGAGATGATCCTGGGGTGAGTCCTTCTAGGGCTCAAACTCCATCAAGGCTAGCTGGCTTCGAGGGAGGGAGTTCATCATAGCCTTAAAGGGCTCCCTAAGTATCAGTTTTGTACCATTTTGTATGATGACACCTTCGGATGATTGTAGCCATATGATTTTGACATCATTGTATCATGACACTTATGATTTTATATATATATATATATGAGATTCATCCTTGCAGAAGCTATATGCATGTGTACCTATGTGATGAGATATTTCATGATGTATGTTTCTATGTGATGGTTATGATATGGATGCAAATATGTACATAATATTTTTTATTTTTTATGTTTTTATATGTTATGCCAATGCAAATGTGAATGTATGAAATGCACATGAATATGATAATGCAAATAACTATTTACATGATGAGAATGTAAAATGTACTAACATGTGTTGTGTGCAGGATGTGATGCAATTGTGATATCTATATTTATGTATGAAATGCAGTAATGCAGGTGCAAACTACATGAAATGCAAATGTTTTTGGTGTGTCATTATACTTAGTCATGTGATAAAAGGCTACACAGAATCAAGAAGAACTATGGAGGTCAATCAAGAAAGGGGGATCAAAGATAGAGGACATGAAAGTGAAAGAGCTTCTTGTGCATTATCATCATTGAGCTTTATTATGGCAAATAGGTTATGACAATCCATATATATGTTTGACCCAGAAAGTCATTGTACCCATTTGCATGGAGATAAGACAGTCGCAAACAAGGAATACCCTAGTTCACACTAGACTCACAGTGCCCTCATATTCTTGGACAAGTCATAGCATTACTAAGAGACAATCTACAGACAGCAAAGAAAAATAGGTGACAATACCCTATCCTCACCTTTCTAGTCAAAGACATCCTAGAGATAAAATATCTAGTCAGAGACATCCTGGAAAAGCTAAAATACATGTCACCAGAAAGATAAAATCAAAAGAAAATCAAGACTTGACGCCAACATCCACTGTAGTCCTCAAGTTTAGTGTCTCTTGTCACTTGTATAAGTCTTATTTGATTGTGATCATAGTGTTTACTTTCACAAAAGGATAGATAGCACTAAACCATAATGTTGTCTGAGTCTATTGAAAGATTTGATTTGTTGAAGCCCATTGTTGTCGTCTCTCTTCTGAAACTAACTGAATCCATGCAATTGATACTTAATTACAGAGATGATGAAACTTTATTGCAGATATGTGATGCTAGTGCTACTTTATTCTGGATTTTGTGCAGAGATACTAGAGAAAAGTGGAAGAAACTATACTCCTTAGAACATGTGATGCTCTAAGTTCCACACCCATCACTAGACATAGGATTTTCCTTAGCCACAGATAGGAGTTGATTTATTGTGGATGAAAAAAGGTGAAAAGGAGGGATTATTATGAATGGCTAACCAATCTTGGGTAGATCAATAACAAGCCATGATGGGAATGGGTAAGTTTATTATGAATGGATAGGTTGTGAGTGTGTGCAAAGTGAAAGAATGAGATGGAATCCTAAAGGAGGGAGGAGCAATGTCCCTACACATGGCGTCGGTGACCCAATTTTCACCATGGTACTTGCCCAGGGCGCCACCAAAGTGGTTTTCACTATTGGACAAAATGTTTTTCTTTACTTTTTTCTAATTTTTTCAATTTTTTTGTGTCACAAGGCGCCTATTTGTCAGGTTTTCACCAAGTAATGATTTTTTATGTTTATGATTTTTTTGTATTTTTTATTTTTTTAATTTTTTTTTTGTATTTTTGAATTAGGATATTCTGAAGAGCTATATGTAAAACCTGCGAAGGGGCATATTGTTGATAGGATCCTCCAAAGGTTCACCATCTAGAGTTGAAAGTTGATATGAACCAAATCCATAGGCTACTATAATGATGTAAGGATCAAGCCAATTTGGTTCGAATTTGCCCTTCTTCTCTCTATCTTGCTGATTTTTAGGATTTTCTTTGAGAACTAAGTCACCTACCTCAAATGTGTAAGGCTTTACCTTATGATTGTAGTTGGATTGTTCCTTGACTGAATGATGTGTAGCATGACTAACTATCTTCCTTGATGAATCAATTGAGATAGAATTACTAATGTGTGGACTACACAAGCCCATATGTGTGTCACCTAAAGAAGTTTGGGCATCACTGACAACAAAGTCCCTTGAGGAAACTCCATTAAAGGTCCATGATGTATCGCCAGAAGGGAAAGGATGTGCAGAACAAGTGGATGAGGAATGAAGGCTTATGATTGTCAAAAGAAGTGAAAGTAGGATAGCATGATGGAGACTTAGGATCAACAAGTATGCTTTTTGACTTAAAATTGTAGAACTTTTGCCCCCAATTATTTTGATATTAGGGGAGATCATCTCTTTCTCTTTTTCTTTCATAGGAGTTTTATCCTTGACTCTGATATTTGTAGAGTCTAATAGCTTTTGATTTTGATTTGGACTGAAGGACTTTTCTTTATTATTGACTTTTAGATTTTTCTTTTCAAAGCTTGATTTGTGATCCCCAATGAGTAAGGTCTTTTGTGATTCTTGTTGATCCAAGTCTAGGAGTGGAGTGGAAATGAAATGAATAGATGAAATGGTAAAGCTATGTGAGTTCTCAAGAGGGCTAGCGATACGCTCAATAGATTCTTCACTAAAACCACTCTTAGGACTATTGATATCAAGAGTTTCTTGTACCACTAGAGGAGATTTGCATTCAGACTTAGTAGCCACAACACTAGGTGCTTCGTACCCAGTTCCTTGGCATTGCAAGTTATTTGTATATTTTTCTTGTTGACTGAATACCTTAGGAGATAGTGGGAGTTGATCAACATGAAATATATACTCGCCACATCCCATGTCTTTAAACTTTAACTTTTCTTTAAGCTCTACTTGTTTAGATGTAGAAGCTTTTAAGGATTCTGGATCAACATATGTTGATGAAGGAATAGCTTCTCAATTGACTAGGATTGTTATTTTTGATCTAGGTCGCATATTATTACAATATATGAATGGGTTAGGATCACCATTAACTATTACTTCAACTCCATTGTGAGGAAGCTTAATGCATTGGTGGTATGCGGATGGGACTTCCCTCATCTCATGAATCCATCGGCATCCTAGCAATATATTTTATGTGAGATCCAAGTCTAGGACTTGACAAACCACATCCTTTGTAACTAGCCCAACTCTAAGAGGTAAGGTGACTGTGCCTTTGGATGAACGCTCTTCATCATCATATGCCTTGATGGTAATTTTCTTTGTAGAATTCACAGCTTTATCAGAATATCCCAATTGTATTATTGTGTTCAAAGTACATATATTGAGACTAGCTCCTCCATCTATCAGGACTCATTTTATTTGATGTTTGTGTAGGAAGGCTTCAATATGTAAAGGTGCATTATGTGGCTGGGTTACAGATGCGTCGTCAGCTTCTATGAATGTAAGGGAGTGTGGAATGGAAAGGTATCCCACCATGGCTTGAAACTGGTCCATGTTTAGATTAGTAGGGATGGAAGTGTCTCTCAATGTTTTGTCAAGGATGGCTTTATATGCAAGGGGTATGCATAAAAGTTCAAGGATGGAGATAAGCGCGGGTGTCTTCCCTAACTGTTCTACAAGTTCATGCTCAAGTTTGGTTGATGAGGAAGTGGTGTTTTTAGCTGGAGCACCTTGCAAGGTGAATTTACCTCGATGAGTTGTAACATTACATTCAGAGGTAGGTTCAGAAGAAGATCTAATGCCTTTTAGGACAATTTTGGGTCTTTGGGTAGAATTCTCAGGCGTTTTGTCCTTGATGATAATGGTAGAGACATAATTGTCCATTGAAATGTGATTAATAGTTGAATCATAGTTATAGGATGCTATAGTATAGTTGGTTTGGTCATCTATGGCTTTAGCTTTTCCCTTGTTAGGTTTTGGGAATGGTTCTTTAAACATTTCGTGTTCTTGATTGGATGAGTGTCCCTCGATCTCAATGTCACCTCTATCAATAAGATCTTGTATGATGTTCTTCAGTCGATGAAAGTTTCCTATCTTATGACCTTTGCTCTTATGAAATTCACAATACTCATCATCATTCCACCAATTTGGTTTAACCTTTGGGTCATATGGAGGCAAATCTGGAATTGTTATTATTTTGTTTGCCACTAGCTTCTTGAAAACTAATTCTAGTGGTTCTCCCAATGAGGTGTACTTCCTTCATGACTTTGAATTTGTTTGAGTATTCACTTGATTGTTTGTAGAGCTTGATCCAGAAAAACCAATTTTAGGTCACACTGTATTGGCATCCACAACACCATCATTGACTATGTTCTTGTTTTTATTCCAAAATCTTGGCTTGTCTTTTCCTTTAAAGTCATCTTTTTTTTCCTTGAATATTTTAATGGCTCCTTGTTCAATTAGGACCTTCTCTATTGCTAAGCCTTTTTCAATGACATCCTTGAAGGTGGACAAACAAGATTTTCTCAAGTCATAACCAATGTCTTTGTTAACATTTTGGGTGAACATCTCTACCATTTGTTTTTGTGGAATTTTAGAAGAGCATCTGCTGGCTAGATTTCTGCATCTTTGTAAAAATGATGAAAAGGATTCTTCATCCTTTTGTTTAGTGTTGCACAAAGTAGTGACTGATATATCTGTCTCTATGTTGTATGAAAAATGTTGGATAAAGGCCTCTACTAAATCACCCCATGACTTAATTCCAGGTGGAACCTGGGAGAACCATTTCATAGCTTGATCACCTAAGCTCTATGGGAATAATCTCATCAAATATGTCTCTTCTACTGCTACTTCAATGCAAGCTATGAAAAAACTATCTTATATGTGCTTTAGGATCCCCTTTTCCTCTGTACTTATCAAACTTAGGTGTCACTAAATGTGTAGGAAAGGAGGCATTGGAATGCTCTTGTCAAACGGATAGGGACATATGTCTGTCATTGTGTAAGTTGGCTTCGGTGTATTTATGTCCTCCATCTTCTTTTGTAAGTCCTTGATTTTCTATTCCAAATTGTTCTTAGGTGGAGATCAACTTCTTAGACCATATCCCATGCCTGAAGCAGTAGGTGGAGGAGGAGCATGTTGCATATATGGATGGTATTGATCATACACATGTTCATATGGAGGAGGTCTATAGTGATGCTACGTATAAGGATCACTTGGTATAGAGTCATGATGAGGAATGGAATATCTATTTTGTCCATGTATACCATACTCTACAGGTATGTCATGAGTTTGTTCTAGTGTGTTGCCCCCAAATTTGACATGGGGTTTCCTTGTGTCCAAATTTTGAGCATTCCTTTGGATATCCAATTGCTTTGGTGGTTGGTCCTTAACATTGGAATGTGATTGAGCATATTTTTTTGCATAAGACTTCCATAATGGTCTGCGAAGGTGAGTATCATATGCTTGACCATGTGTGTATGGGACCTCTAGTTTTTGAAACAAACATGATGGTGATTCAGGCACAAGATGTGGTCCTCTGGTCATCTAGTGCCTCCACTATTAGGCCTCCTTTGATCCATGTTGGAGTGAGGTTGTTGCAAAAGTCGATTTTCCATTATTTGAGACATGTCAAAATCATGAGGGATCTTGGCTCCACTTTGTGCCATCACTTGTAATAAGTATTGTCTATCTCTCCTCATTATTTCCTCAACCAATCGATCGAAATGGGGATCCATAATGGAGTCTTCCACTTCTGCTGAAATTATGGAAAAGTTGTCCATATTGTCATTATGTGTGTCATTGTTGTTTGTGTTATCCATGTTCTCAACATTTGGAATGTTTCTATTAGCATCCATGCCAGGTAATGTGGTATGATCAGAATTGAAAAAGACATCATTGTCATACTCATAAGAACTCATGTTTGTGGACTCTTGAGCTTATGTAGCTTCTCTCCTAGATTTTTGGGAATGGGTTTCAACCATGAACTAGGTATTGACCAAGATGTGTGAGACTAGATGAAAATGGAAAGAGTATGGAAGACCAAGAGTTGGATGGAATGTAAATGAATTTGAGGTTTACTTGCAATGTCCAAAGTGTAAGACCAAGTATGTATGTAGTAGAGTAGGTGTGGCTTCCAAAGAGAGGATAGTTTCTCTTGATGAGGTAAGTTTACCTTGACTCTAAGTAAGACGAAATGAGACCCAAAGGTGATAGACCTTGATGAGGGACCACTTAGTAAAATGTTGTTTTATGTAGTGTGTTGACAAAGTAAGATGAGGACAAGAAAGTGACCTTTTGACTCAAGTTTAGACAAATGTGAATGTAATGCAAGGTGTAAAGAAATGATGAACTTTGTGAGACCCAAAGGTAGGTTGAATGCTAGATGAAAATCTAGAGAAATTACTTAGAAAGCTCAAGAATTCTGAAACTGATTGCTCTTGTTTGTTGGATTGTAAATTTTTCCAATTTGTGAAGTTGTTGTTGTGACCAAATCTGAATTTGTTTGACTGTTTTTCATGACAAGAGGACATAATGTTGATGAGGACTCAATGTTTGCAAGTGTTTAGACTCAAAATTACTCAAAGAAAAGTGTGTTGTTTGATGTAAAAATGTTTTGCATACACTTGAAGACACAAAAGACACAATGTTTTTGATGTTTGGTCTTGAATGTTTGAATGTTTAAAATAAGACAAGCACAATTCTTATGGTTGGCCAAGACAATAGTTGTTGATCCCACATGAGGCTACGCTATTCAGAGTGGATACGTAGATGCTTGATCCCACTGGCTCCACCCTCGGCACTCACTTCTCGAGGTAGCCAAGCATCAGTCCCCACGAAAACTCCCCATGGCAAACTTTGTATCTCTACTAAGAACCGTATGTGTGTGGGCCGCTCCAGAGGTCCGACCTCCTGCCACAACAACTAGAAGGATTTTGGCTTCTAAAACAAAAAGGTGCTAGTAAGGGCATCGACTTGTGTGGCCATACATGTGGCACTTTCAGCTCTATAAATACAAAAGGCTCCCAGCTAGTAGGGGTTACGCCCTACAATTGATCAAATAAATTTGATCAAATGGGTTTATGGGGAGACATAGTGTTGGTATGAACTAATCAACACACATTATCCATAGTTTTCACCATGAATACAGTTGTTTATAGTGGTTCAGAAGAGGATGGTTTTTCGTTGCTACCACTTGGGTCGTTCTCTCCTCACTAGTAGTCCTATTGACCACACGGGGAGATAGGCCCTCTAAAGATGAAACAAAAAGAGCCTATTGCCCAAGACACAAAAGACACTAGTTCAATTTTAGTGCACCAATTGAAGTGTCTGATAATATATGAAAGAAAGACACACAATAAAAAAGAAAATCCTTGTCAAGGTCCTGCAACAAAGATCTGTTAGTAGTTGGGATTGTTTCAAATGATCACCCCTTCTTGCAAGCACACAAGTTAGGTCAATTTTAGATCCAAAAGACTTTGTGAAATAGGGGCCTTCAACAAAATGAGTTTTTTGATGAATTCAAAGATCTAATTCATCATAAAAAAAGACCAACTATAAAATTTCAAGAAATTTCTAGAAATGTAAGAAAATCCAAAAAAATTTGCTAATTTGCTCCAAAAAATATTTTTTTATGAAAAAACATAAAAAATTCATATGAAATGCAAATTTGATCCAGAAAATATGAAATTTTTACTGGACACTCCTGATGGTCTTCCAAACCTGCATAAAACAAGTTTTGCAAAATTTCCAAGTAGTTTGTGAGATATGAGAAAAATAATGCAAAACCCTAATTTTCAAAGATCTAATTTTTTAGGAATGGTTTTGCATCAAAATTAAAATCACAAAGAATAGATCCTATGTATAATTCTGAGATATTTCCAAAAATGTAAGAAAATCCAAACAATTCACTAATGTTCTCTCAAAATTAATTTTTTATGAAAATACATAAAAAATTCATAGAAACTTCAACTATGATCCAAAAAATCTAAAATTTTTACTGAGCACCTTCAATAATGTTCTTGACCTGTAACACAAATTTGATGCCACAATTCGAAGCTGTTTGTAAGATCTGATCAAAATAATGAAAAACCCTAATTTTTAAAGATCCAATTTTTTAGGAAATATTTTGCATCAAAATTAAAATAACAAAGAATAGATCCTATGTATAATTATGAGAGATTTCCAAAAATGTAAGAAAATCTTAAACATTCACTCATTTGCTCTCAAAATTAATTTTTTTGTGAAAAAACATAAAAAAATCATGGAAAATGAAAATATCCTCCAAAAATTCTTAATTTTGGATTGAGAGCTCTTAATATTGTCTTCAACTTGCCAACAAAATTTTGTGCAACAATTCCAAGCCGTTTGTGAGATCGGATCAAATCTCTCCAAGATCTTGATTTTGTGTCCAAAACCCTAGCTGCACAAGGTTATTCTCCAAATTGTTTTACAAAACAACAATATATGGTTAGTAAAACTTGCAAAAAAAACATAGATCTAACAAAAATCCATGTCCCACGAGGCATTCCAAAATGTTTATGGTGAAAAGTGGATAAACAATAATATTGAAAGACTAAATGAATTCAACCACAAAACCCTAGCCTAACAACAACAAAGATCCACCATAACATATGAAGATTACCTAAGGCAATGAAAATCAAATGAAATCACAAAGATTATACCATCACATTTCAATAGGGTTTGGATCTCCATTCTTCCTATCTCCATTGATCTTGCTTGATATATTTGCTCTTAGATTTTATGTCTGCACAAGAGCTCAACAAAGAATGGAAATGTGGTTGCAAGTAGGCTTGACTGCATATGAAAGTTTGAATGCTATAGTAGTCAGGTAGTCAACTAATCAGGGTTGATAATGAAGAAAGAATCTCTTTATATAGAAGACACTATATTAAATGGAGGGATAAGATTAAGAGGTGTAAAAGATAAATGGTTGGCTATGATTAGAGGGTGGGTAGAGAAAATAAGAAAATAATGAGAGGGTAGGTAGTGTAGGAATTAAGAGATGAATGACATGTGTCATGGGTAGAAAAAGCTAATGAATTAATTAAATAAATAAATATTTTATTAATTAATAGAAGAAGTGGGATCAATTAAATAAATAAGATATTTATTTAATTTAGAAAAGGATAATTTAAATAAATAAAAGTATTTATTTAAATGAGAAATAAGGCTAGAAGAGGATAAATGAATTAATTAAATAAATACAGATTTATTCAATTAATAGAAGAATTAGGCTAAAATAATCAAATAAATAAATATATTTATTTAATTAGATAGGACAATTTTAGGTGTCTACAACAATAAGTATGGTCATAAGACAGAAGATTGCAGAATGAATGTTAAATTTTATGCATGCGGAAAATTTGGACATATGGCTAATTAATGTAGGTCAAGCAATTATACTGGTTTTAGCAAAGCAATTGAAAAGAAAAATGTTACATGCTATGCATGCAATGAGGTTGGATGCATAGCTAAGTTATGTAGAAGCATAAATCCACCAATTAGAAATGAAGGTTCAAATGAGAAAGGAAAAGATAAGGTTAATAAAATCCAGCAAGATCATATGAAGAAATGGTTCAGGAAGTTAGAATATCAATCACCAGAGGGAAATGCACCGGTTACTCAACTGGTAGAGGAGGTTGATCCTACACAGATAGAAAGCTCATCTAGTAACTGAAGCAGATGCCTTAGGGGTAGGCAAAATTCATGATGATACTGCTTCTGCCCCCGAAAGAGGTTCAGAAAGATGTTCTAGATATTGGAGATGCTTATCCAACATGGAGATGTTTAACCAAAATTTTGTATCTTTCACTAAAATTCATTCATATCAATGATGTATTAGGGTTTCTTGGAGGTTAAAAGGATGAATTCACTTCATTTCTGATCACTTTGCATTAAGAGAGATTTAGAGAGAGTCTAAGGTGATTCAGGGTCATCTATATCTTCTTGAGGGATTTCACCAGCGATCGAAAGAATTCTTTAGGGTTTTCACTAGCAACTGTTCATAGGTATTTATCTTTCATCATGGAAGCAGGATCATCTTCTTTTCCTACTTTAATTGTAAATCCTATTATTGTTGTGGTCAAGGACTGTCCTAGGCTGATTTTCAAGAGATGCACACATATTGCCAGTTTGGATGATTCAGTTGGCACATTTTTTCGTGTCCCAGAAGGAGTCATATATGTTGAAGATGTCAGAGCTTACATTCATTGTCATATTGAGGATTTGGGAACTAGTGATATTAAGAGAATGTAAATGAGTGAGCTAATGGGAGATTATGGAAATATTAAGCCCGATTATCAACATATTGAGGATCTAGGGTTTACCAACATTCTGGATATTCCAGAATTCAAAGATGAGATTGCCAGATACGTTTTAAGAAGAGTGCTTAGAGAATTTATCTGGTTGGATAGACCGTATAAGATCTCAAAGGAGGAAATCAAGGAAATCACTGGTTTACCACAAGTTGGACAACATCCAAAGAAGAAGGTTTCTGACAATCTTGTCAACAAGATCACTAACACAACATCAGACAAGCGATCAATGAGGGTTAGCACTATTGACTGATAAAGACATCAGATTCAGAAGCATGATTATTGGTTACAAGGTAACTCAATTAAGCCATCTTAATTCAGTTTTCAGTTCCTACATTTATGCAACACATAAGATGATGAGGGAGAATGAGAAGTTAGATCTTTGTGGATGGATGTTGGATGAACTATTAATTAACCTAGGGAAGATAAAAGAAGAGAAAAAGGGAGCATTCTGGTATGAAAATCTTATTGTTTATTTGATGCTATTTTTCATTAATGAAACTCCTAGTTTTGGGAAGAGACAATGGGAATTTGATATCCCGGTAGGAAGGAAACTAAAACAATCTATTGTGAGTCTAGGTAGTCAGTGAGATGACAAAGTATGGGGTTAGCATAAGGAATTCCAGAAGGCTATGAATTCTAGGGAGAGGGTTCCAAAGCACATTGTTGAGAAATACTTAACTGAGATATGCTTCATGGTCAAGAAAGATGAAACTTTGATGGAGGTAGTTAAGCCCTAGAAGATTTGGATTGAAGAGATGGGTTATGAAGTCAATACACAGATTCTAGATGCTTATGCTAAGTTGGTAATTGATACAATGATTGATGAAAATGTAAAAAACTTTGGTATTCCTAAGCAAAAGAAGAAAGATGTTGAAATAGAGTTTAACTAGAAGAAGAGGGAGAAGAAGTAGGGAAAGGCAAGAAAGTTTGTGGAAAAGGTATCACAGGACATCAAGTCACTAATTGAGGTTGTTCTGAAAAAAGGAAGGAAGAGAAAAGAACCAGAAATTATTATTGAGCCTATTCCATCAAAATCTGGATCTAATGATGACAAACCCTTAGCATTCAAGAGGGTATTAAGGAAGAAAACTTAAGAAAATAAGGTGGAAGCAAAGAAGCAACTGGTTAGGAAAGTTACATTCAAGGTACTGGCAAAGAAGAAAGAACCAAAAGAAACACCTTCTACCCCATCCTATACTGGAAGAAGGAAGAAGATGGATGACACTGATCTGGCACTTGACACCAATAATGTAACTATTATTCCACCCAAGGCTTGTGCAAAACTAGTAGATAAAATAACCAAGGATGGTATGTTAAATAATGTACAATTTTATTATGAGCATTTGGATGATGGTGAACAAAGAGAAGTAGAGGAAGTAGTTTTATTATATTTGGATTTATATAAGAAAGGCTTGTTAGAAATTGAAAATCAAATACCAGCAGAGTTATATGACAAATTAGATGCTAGAAGATTATCAACAATGGAGGAGGACAATAATATAAAGGTTAAATATTTGTTATCTATGTGTGCAACTATTACTCTAGAGGAGTTGGACAAGACACTTGACATTGCATATAGGAATTTTTTCATAGCAAATAGAGAATAATAAGTCTTATATTAGGTAGGGTCAATGAGATAGTCAATGAGACCCACAAGGCATGGGTTCAATTCTTTGTAGCAAACCTTGGTTTTCATACTTCACCAAAGGATAAAACGGACACTACAGACATCTTGGTTGATGGGAAAGGTAAAAGTATAATGGATACCACATCTACAATTTTGAAACATATTATGATATTGGATAGTGACTGCCCAATAGAATCAAATGTACAAAATATAGAGACAATACCAAAAAATGTAGATATACAAGCATATTCAGAGAGTGTACAGGTTACTAATGTTGATGATAATAGTCCTCTGGATCATAATGTATAGGTTTGAGATAGTCTATAAGGAGGAACCAATAGTTACTATTACTGCACCAAGTGGCGAAGCCACCGGTGTAAGGGAGGAAGCTATAAGAGTTAAACCATTAGAGGAGAAGAAAGGAGAATCTGGCAAGGAACCAGTAGTGAGCCCATCATTGTTCTCAATTGACACCTCACAGGTTGAATATAAAAGAATTATTGAGATGAGTTCTACTAAGCTCATGATGATGGTTGCATAGAAAATGATGAAAGAAGGATCTATGGACAAAGGAGTCACTGATCAGTCAATCATAGTATTGTATACACTTGTCCCGGAGTGCAATTTTGACAAAGAAGAAAGCCCATCCGACAAGCTTAAAGTAATCACATAAAACATTTCAAAGGACTTTTAGTCTTTACAATAGATATCAAATCAACAAGCACTGTAAAGGTTTACACAGACCAAGAGAGAACTTCTGATCAGATGATTGAGTCTGAGAGGAAGGAGATTAATGAAATGCTAAAGTTGATTGATAATGCATTAAGGTAGTGTACTAATATCTACAGAGTATGTTGTAACATAGGTTTACTTTCAGCAAATTTAGATAAAAGGATTAAGGATACTTAGTAGGAGATTGTAGGTATAGTCAATTCTTTTGATGATTCACATTCATTGACTACATCTATTCATGGTTTGATTTTAGTTTTGGAAGTTCAAGATTTAGCTCTTAAGAGGGATAAAAATAAAATGATAAACAGAGCTAGAGTTCTTAGAGGATTGGTGAGTTCCTTGTTAGATTCATTAAGTGTACATAAGGAGTGTATAGATTTGGTTGGTAAGCCCACACTGGCATAATTTAATGAGAAAGAGTCATATGCCCATATGCTAAATGGACTTGTATCTATTTCTAGAACAATCAAATCAGGATGGGATACCTATCTAGAGCTTTTGGAGAAAGCCTATCTAGAAATCTTTAAGTATATTTAGCTTGGGTAAGGTATTTTGGTATATTCTTTGTACAATATTGCATTCTTCATCCCAATTTTTGGTATTTTTTTAGGTTCTAATGTCAAAGGGGGAGTATAGGTGAAAAATATATTCTTTGCATCAGAAGATATGGAGGTCTAGAGTATTTTATATTGATCATGATCTCAAATGGATATTCAGCTTAGGGGGGAAGTCTCTGGATGAAACTGGCAAATGGAAACCACTATCAGTTTTCACATGAGTGTTTCCATCAATGCCAAAGGGGGAGATTGTTGGCAACTGACAATCAATTGATTGGTTTCAATATGTTATCATTGATGGGAACATGTCTCGGCTTCATATTTTGGTTTGGTTGATTACCGACAAACACTTCACCAACATCGACACCAACAGGTACCTTCATCGGTTGGAAGGAATTCTTTGGGTATCGACATTGCAGGCCGACAGAGTTCACATTTAGGTTATTGGTATTGGAGGCTGCCAACATTTTGGGAGATCTGGCATGGGCAATTGATTTTGATATTCATTTATTTATGTAATTTAGTCGATATGTATATTCATATTGTAATTATCTTTGTAAGCCGACATAAGGCATGATGGATTGTAAAGAGGTATATAGGTTAGTTGATTAGATCATTTTGTAATATGACAATGATATGGATATGTAATATTATGGAATGTAATGGAGATGTGAAATATATGAGAGAGATCATGTATGTGAGGATATTTATGTAAGAGGGTATTCCGACAAGAGTTTAGGGTTTCAGACCAGAACGGATAGAGATTAACCAGAACTATTTTTAGGCATAGAAGATGTTATCATTGCAGTTCAATCATTTCTCCAAATTATAGTCTAGATTTGTATGTAGTCAATGAGGCTCCTTTTGTGATTGAGCAGTGTGCTCTAGGCTTTAATCCTTCCTGCAAGTGCAGGCCCCTATATTTTGTAATCTTTTCATATGGCCAGTGGATTTATATTGTGGGTCACAAATCCCACCATGGTTTTTCCTCTTTGAGGTTTTCCACGTATAATTCTCTATGTTATGGTATTCATTTCTGTGATTGGCTTGTTGGTTTCTTTATTTCTTTCAATCTTATATGTACAAGTATACTGATTGGTGAATGCATGTTTTAATAAGGCTAAAATTGATCATTTTGGTAGAACACTGATTCATCCCCCCTCTCAGCCAACAATTGGTATTAGAGCCTTGTGCCTTATGGGAAGTTTAACAACTTGAGGGAGATCCTGAATCTAGATTCCATGGATATGAGTTTGGAGAAGAAACTTGATGTAGCACTTGAAGATTATGATGCTGAAAGGATGTAGAACTTGAAGCTACAAGATGAATTGAATTTTCTTCAGGAATTCATTATTTTCCTACAGGAGAGGCTATCATTTGTTCAGGCTAAGAGAAAGAAACTTTTGTAGAGTAAGGATAATGAAGAGAAAGATGCCCTTAATGAGAGATGGAATAGTCTAGCTACTTGATTCTCTTCTTCATTACACTCTAAAGCATAATTACAAATATATATATATATATATATATCAATCCAAAGGATCTAGTCGGCCCAAAAGTGACCAGGGCATTGAAGGAACAAAAGAGGCAGAGTAGAGGATGAAAAAAAAAAACATAAACCAGGGAAATAGGAAGGAATTCATAGGAGAATAAACGAAACATAGGAACCTTCCAAGCCCTCCAAGCGGGATGAAACCATAGCATAGGAAACATAAAAAAAACTTTCCATGGAGAGAACACACACCAAGAAGGTAATGTAAGCCAAGAACCCACTGATCTGATAGGAGAAAGAATAGGGAGGAGAAGAGGTCGCCAATGGAAAGGAGAGTGAACACCAAAGAGTCACAAAGAGAGCCACAACCCAAGATGTAGAGGATAAAACAATGTGAAATACATATTTCCTTCCAAAATCTGAACCATGAAATCTTCTCCCTAGATGACCAAGATAAATGGGTCTTCATCATCTTCATCTGAATCCTCCCCTTCCTTAGTAAATCTAGAAATCCTAGTTCCTACACAACACCTTCTCCTACTCCCACCCTTGCACTTCATTCTCAACTATGAAGATCAAAGACAAACTCTCATGAGGGGTGCTCATTGATCTAGTGTGGATGGTGAATGTGATTACTGAAGAATATATTTATATCTTAAATTGCATCAAGTAACATATGGTAAATGTGATATTTTGGTTAAGGTGTATGATGGTTTATGTTTCCCTACTATGTGCTAAATTACTCTCTCTTTTGAGGTTGGTACTAAGTGTTTATATTCCACTTCTCTATTATTCCTACATTGGATAAATTTCATGTGAATTTATATCTTACAATTTCATCAAGTAACATATGGTAAATGTGATGTTTTGGTTAAGGTGTATGATGGTTTTTGTTTCCCTACTATTGGCTCTATTACTCTCCCTTCTGAGGTTGGTACTAAGTTTTTAGATTCCATTTCTCTATTATTCCTGCATTGGATCAATTTTGTGTGAATTTATATCTTACAATTGCATCAAGTAACATATGGTAAATGTGATGTTTTGGTTAAGGTGTATGATGGTTTTTGTTGCCCTACTATTGGCTCTATTACTCTCTCTTTTGAGGTTGGTACTAAGTTTTTAGATTCCACTTCTCTATTATTCCTACATTAGATCAATTTCCTATGAATTTATATCTTACAATTGCATCAAGTAACATATCGTAAATGTGATATTTTAGTTAATGTGTGTGATGGTTTATGTTGCCTTACTATTGGCTCTATTACTCTCCCTTTAGAGGTTGGTACTAAGTGCTTGGATTCCAATTCTCTATTATTCCTACATTTGATTAATTTCATGTGAAGTTGGGACATATTTTTATTTCTTCTATGAAAGCTATCCCTTCTACAATTCATAAATGTTTGAAGTTCCATAATAATGGTACTATTATAACAATTAATCATTGCCTTTACCCACCAATAGTGTAGTGTGGTAATTTCACCCTTGATTACTTTTGGCCTAAACAACTTGAACATCCTTTTCTTATCTTATCAAATGTGGAAAAATGAGATGATCATCTTCATGCGTAAGCTTAGGGACCCTATACCTATGGATATGCCTTCTCCTCATAATGGACTTGGTATTATTCCTACTCATTATATTCCTCCTATATATGCCTTAGTTTCACCTCCTGCATCTTGCAAAGGAAAGTGCTTGGTATATTCTATATCTACCCCTGGTGGGTTTTCTTCCATTCCATGCCCTTCAACAGAAGAAAAGAAGCCTATGTCCATTGATCCTCAGCCTTTGCAACCCTTAGCTAAAAATAAAAGGAACCATTATGCTAGAGAACACTATTAAATAAAGCATGTGAAGGCTTGTTTCCTTGCTTCCTAGACCATTTCCTCCCCAAAGACACCAAATTTTGACTTGAGCCCATTTGTCCAACCTTTTCCTAACCCTAGAAAGGAAGTCTGGCTCAAATCGCCAAGACTAAAACTGCTTAACAAAAAAGATGGTTCAGGTTATTTTCATATTAAAGGTCCTATTTTTATTAATCTAGATGATAATATGACTGATGATATTGTTCATGCTAACAATGTTGATTCTAATGATTTTGTTGATATGTATGAGCTTATTGATGTTAATCATGATTTATCTTCACATTTTTCAAAAGCATTAACCCTAGCTCCTGGTGACAAAACAAAGTGAGTCATCATTAGAGAATGATCCTTGTTTTGAACTTGCAAAATATCCATTTGTTGTGCTCGAAGTGGGTCCTCTTTCATCTTTTCCACCATCACTAAGTGATGTTTAACAAGATTCGGAGATAGATGACTTGACTAGCTTTATTCATGTTGTAGATTCTCTTTTTTGTTTTTTCATGTTTTTAATGTGCTTCCCTCATGATGTGTTGCTTGATATGTTTTTGTGTTATGTTAAGTTCTCTTTTCATGAACCTTGTTACTCCATTAGTGCAAGGTAATAAAGAGGTAAAATCTGTTCTGACATTCTTCTATATGTTGTAAGGCTATTATATACTTGAGGATAATACAAATTGTTGAGATCTCTTTTTATTCTCTTCCATGTTGACTCAAAAAGGCACTTGTTCTCTTATTTGATTGTGTTTGTAGTTCCACTACCTCTAGGGAATGAGTTTCATTTAGTACAAATATTATTGATATATATTATTTATCATAAGAGCATATTGACTCCAGAGTTAGTGGATCTCTTGTGTACTTTTTCATAAATGTTGTGTGGCCATTATCTTTTGATTTTTCATTTCTTGGGGGCATCTCATTGTGGTAACATGTGTGTCTTTAGGATGCATTCTACCTTAAAGAAATTTCTCCCGATAAAGCATATGCAATCGCTTTAACATTGGGCATACACTTTTCTAAATATTACACTTTTTGCACACACCATGCCATGTTTTCAATACTGAGGTTACATTACAAACTTAGCCTTTTCTTTGTAATTTTATATTTTTCCTTTCTATGACATAGTAAGAAAATCTTACTAGGATACTACAGTCATTCTCTCTCTGTTCTCCTTCCTTGTGTTGTCCCTTTTATCTTGATATTAGATAAATAAGATCCTAAAGTCCCTATGGGATTAGTGCATCGTGTTTCTTTGATATCTTGGTGAATGTTTTCAATGTGACTTTGCACATTACTATGAGTATGCTTAGTCTCATACTCCCACTAAAGTGGAGGATAAGTTTGGTATTGTAAATTGTACTCATAATTTCATCCTCTCCTAGGCCTCACTTTAGTTTTTTCACTTTCAATGCCTTATTAATGTATTGATTTTTATCACATTGATAAACTTATAAGGCACTAAGAGGGGAGGTGAATTAGTTCAAGTGAAAACAATAACACAAATCTGATCACCACTAAAAATAACTTAAATCTTAATAGAGATAAAAGAAATATCACCACATAAGCTAGCACGAAATATATCAAGCTCCACATAACACAAAGATTTATATGTGGAAACCCAAAAGGGGATAAGCATGGTGGGAGTTAATACCCATAAGATTCACTATATGCATAATAGAAATCTTTGACCTATTAAGGTCTTACAAATATGCCCAGTTAGGAGAAGACCCTATTAGGAGTCACCTGGTTGAGGGATTTACCTCAGCCCTCTTAAAATATTTGCCCTTTAGGAGTAACCTCACAGGAGGATTTAAACTCAAGTTAATGAGCTACTCTATTAGGGAATTTACAATTTCAAGCTTGTTAGTGTTAGGATAACCGATGGACAACTGAAAAGGGGGTGGTGAATCAATTGTCAATATATTATATTAATCACACCACTTTATAACCTTTAACTGGATCACATAAATATTGAATATAGGGATAGCAGAAATAGATACCGGTAAGCAATAAAACTTAAGAATGAAACAAAGAATTAATATAATTCAATTATACCACATAACACAATGATTTCTATGTATGTGATACAATAAGGGGCATGCACATTTAGGAAGGGACACTGCCTAGAGCGTACTTCTCATTATAGAGGAGTGTCACTAACTACAAAGAGGTTATAACCACCTCAAGATAATTGGACAACAATCCAGAAGAATGGACTGCTAGAGATAGCATCTACCATGCCTGATTATAGTCTTGGTTAAGCTCAATATTAGAGGCCTTTGAACTCTTACTTAAACCCAATTCGATCACCTATGATCGACTAGATATCCTTCGCATATGATATTTCATTCCAACACCACGAACATGTTTCACCACCACAATCTACAATGAGATCTTACATCAATTTATACAAACCCTAAGGCCTAAACCAATTAGGTCGGACACCTAAAAGATATTACAATAAGATCATTACATACATCCATATTACAATGATATGCCATGTTGGCTTAAGATCAAAACAACATTAACCAATCCATAAAACATCCCGATAATGTGTACAGAACACGTTAACATGATGTTGGTCTATAACCTAGATAGGTACCAAACCTAATTTGGGTCCACCACGTGAAAGAGATGTATCCAATCAGTTGAGCCATGATCAAGGATCACCTTCTACATCTTGAATTCCATCTAGAAGATGCACCAACACCACTTATGCATTATATCAAAGTTTCTCAGTAAAATATCTGTCAGTAAAACCTTAAACCCTTACCAGTAACACAAGATCTTCTACCGATAACTAGACATAGCAACTAGTGTTGACATCAATGACAAAAAATCAATGTAACACATAATAAATTCCTCCATATTACCAACAATCTCCCCCTTTGGCATTGATGGAAACACTAGATGTGAAAAGGAAAACATCTAAGTGCCAAGAAGTGCCAAACATTTCTGATAGAAGATATAACAATGGAAAACTGAAAAAAAATCCCAGCAACTTCCCCTAAAGAGTGTAGTCCAATCTGAAAATGATCTAAATTTTCCACATATAACTCTCCCCGTTTGACATCAATGTCAGAGATATGACATAGATATCAAAAAAAATTAAATCTTAAAGTTGTCTACTCCACCTAAGTAGTAGCACCACTACATCAACTCGGAGGAAAGGATAAAGCTAATGTTGCATACCGAACCAATGGTTTGCTCTATTAATTAAGTTTTTGTCGATGGGGTAGATACCCCTAACCTATCTCTCAAATACTCAAATGATTCCTTAGATAGCGGTTTAGTGAATATATCTGAAATTTGTTCTTTAGTGTTCACATAAACCAATTTGACTTCCTTTTCTTCCACCTTGTCCTTCAGAAAGGTATAATTTATTCATATGTGCTTAGTCTTAGAGTGAAATACCGGATTCTTAGACATGTCAATAGCTGCAGAGTTATGATAGTAGATAGTTACCAGTTCACTATAATTTGCCTTGATATCCTTCAACATTTTCTTCATCCATAATAATTGAGTTCAATTAGTTGTTGCAACAACATATTCAACTTTTGCAGTAGATGAAGAAATGCATGACTATTTTCTACTGATCCATGAAACCAATTTCTTTCAAAGAAAGAAATCTCCACCAGAAGTGCTCTTCCTATCATCAGTATCTCCTGCCCAATCTGAATCTGTATATCCACATAAAGTGAAGTTATCATCTCTAGAATACCATAAGCCATATTTTGTTGTTCCTTGCAAATACTGGAATATCCTCTTTACTGCACATTCATGATTTGCTTTAGGATTACTTTGATATCTTGAAACTATACTTGCTACATTCATAATATCTGGTGTAGTTTGAGTTAGATATAACAAGCCACCAATCATAGACATATACCTTGTCGAATTTATCATTGCAGATGTGTCTTTGATAGATAATTTTTCATTTGTCACCACAGGAGTACTTATTAGTTTGGAATTATCAATACCAAACCTGTTCAACAATTCCCTCAGATACTTAGTTTGACAGATAAAGATGCCTTTGTCAGTTTGAGTAATCTACAAACCTAATAAAAATCTCATCTGACCAATCATGGACATTTCAAATTCATTAATCATATTATTAGATAATTCCATGCATAATTTATCTTCACTTCTAAAATGGATATCATCAAAACATACTTCAATAATCAAAATATCATTATGAAGGATCTTGTAATATAAATTATTGTCAGCACTACCTTTAGTAAAACCAAGCTTCAAAAGATATTTATCCAACCTTGTATACTAATCTATAAGAGCTTGTTTCAATCCATATAATGCTTTCCTTAACCTGCAAACCATATCTTTATCATCTATTAGTGAAAATCCTTTAGGCTTCTCAATGTATACCTCTTCCTCAAGTTCACCATTAAAAAATGTACATTTAACATCCATTTGATAGACCTTATAGTTCTTGTAAGATGCATAGGCAAGAAATAGTCTAACAACTTCAATTCTAGCTACAGGTGCAAATGTCTCACCATAATAAATTCCTTCCATTTGAGAATATTCTTTACAAACCAATCTAGTCTTATTTCTTACAACTTGACCATCCTCATTTAGTTTATTCAAAAAAACCTATTTAGTTCCAATAACATTCTTATTTTTAGGCCAGGGAACTAAAGTCCAATTGTTATTCTTCTCTATTTGATCTAATTCATCTTCCATAGCCTTTAACCTATGTTTATCTTTACAAGCTTCAATAATAGATGCCGGTTCAATTTAAGAAATAAGACATACCTCTTCATTTTCAAGTCCTCTTCTTTTCATAACTTTCTTGTTCCTATCTCCAATGATTTGATCTTTAGAATGATTTAACCTTACATACCTTGGTGTCTTCTGAACTTCAGGTTCACTGTTTTTATCATCAGTCATAGTTGAATTTTATGATTGTACTCATGTAACTGTCTCAATGTCTTGTACCAGTTGAAGCATTGTTGGTTCATTTATGATCATTTCTACTATTTGTTCCTTGTCATATGATATAGATTGATTTCTATATTGCTCATCCACTTTCATATTTGCACTCTCCACAATTTTCCACAATCTTTTGTTATAACATCTATATGCTTTGTTTTAAATTGAATATCCAAGAAATATCACTTCATCACATCTAGGATCAAACTTCCCAATTGAATCATCCCTTTTGATATAACATTTACTTCCACAAATTTAAAAATATTTAATAGTAGGTGTATGTCCAAACCATAATTCATAAGGGGTCTTATCGGTTTCACCTTTGATGTGAACTTTATTGAATGTGTAGACTATTGTACTCACTGCTTTTCTCTAGTATATGTGAGGCAATTTGTCTTCCATCATCATGGTTCTTGTTGCATCCAAAATTGTTCTATTCTTTCTTTCCACTACTCCATTCTGTTGAGGAGTCTGGGGTGCATATAACTATCTCCTAATTCTATTTGTCTCACAATAACTATTAAATTAATGAGAAGTGAACTCACTACCTTGATCTAATCTCAAACATTTGATTTTCAATCTAGTCTCCATTTCCACCTTTTCTTTAAAGATCTTGAATTTCTCAAAAGCTTTAGACTTCTCCCTTAGAAAAGTCACACACATCATTATAGAATAGTCATCAATTATTAGCATGAAATATCTATCACCTTGAAAGCTTCTAGTCCTTGTTGGACCACATAAGTCAATGTGAATCAAATCAATCACATCATTAGATTTATCATGTATGCTCTTAAAAGAAGTTATAACTTGCTTTCCAAATTGACATTCCTTACATACCAAATTATGAGGCTTTATAATCTTAGGTATATCTCTAACTTCCTTTAATGAACTGATCTTAACAATTCAATCAAAATTAACATGACACAACCTCTTATGTCATATCCAACTCTCATCAATATGAGCTATTAGACATGTCTTATTACCAGTGTTCAAGTGAAAGATATTACCTCCAGTTTGAGTACTGGTTGCAATCTCCAAACCAGTTTTCTTAATGATTTTACATTTTTTTTTAAACTGAAGTTGGAATCCCTTGTCCACCAATTGACCAACACTTGAAATATTACACTTTAAACCTTCTACATAATAGACATTATCAGTATTATGCTTGTCATACAAAGAAATAATACCTCTACCTTTGATCATACATGCTTTATCATCCCCAAATCTAACTTGACTGCCATTGTATTCTTGCAGGGACAAAAATTCTTTTATCTCTAGTCATATGATGTGAACATCCACTATAAATTACCCATTCATCCTTGTCTTCAACTTTTGGTACTAGGGCCTTTTCTTCATTCTTGATAGCCGGTTTTGGTTCATCTTCTTTTAAAGTATAGAACACCCATTCCTTTCCATTGTCAAATCCACTAGCAGAGTCTGTTGTCACTTCATCCTCAGAGTCATCACTTACTTCTTCCTCATCCTCTATGTAGCATTCTTTTCTTTTCTTGAATCTATATCTATTCTGATTAGGCTTAAATGATATCCTAACTCCTTCAAATCTTGCATTCCTTTCTCGTCATCTAGATGCAAAATGACCAATCTTATTACATGCAAAACATTAAAAAGTTTATTTTCCTTCATACTTACTTCCTGCCAGTCCTTTACATACTCTTCTAGCAAATAAGGCTTCAAGTTTCTCAAATTCTTCATTGTCTTTCCTCATATCTTCCAGTTCTTTTGCATACAACACTTTCCAATCACTTTTGTCAGTAGATGTTGCGGCATGAAAAGAAGATTCAAACTTTGTAGCTCTAGAAGGTCCAAATTCTTCAAGCTCAAAAGCAGATAATTTCCCAATCAAAATGTCTCTATTAGGACCTGGAGGCAACTAACAATGTGGGAGGTGAATCAGTTGTCTAATAATTGCATCCTTAATATAACTTAATCAAACTTGATACTTAATACTGGTAAACTAAACTTAATACCGATAAACAAATTAACAGTTAATATAAATACTGGTTAAACTTAATGCATGAAACAGAAAGAGAAACAACATCCACAACACATAACACAAAGATTTGTACGTGGAAACCCTGTAAGGGGAAAAATCATTGTGGGAAACCTTACCCACAATCAGATGATACTACTGTAAATAGTATGTGTATACAAATGGGGTCTACACATGTAGAAAGGCCAGCTACCTAGAGCTCATTTCTCAATCACAAGAATGGGAGTCTCACTGACTATAATTGGATGATTAAATCCAATGATAATGTACTTCTCAAAGTAGCATCTCCAATGCTCGATTCAATACTAGTTAAGGTTTGATTGTCTCCTTCAAACCTTCCTTGAATCTTCAAATGATGTCTGCATGAATAGCTTTACTTATATTTACATATACCAAATATCACAACCTTACCATACTATATTACATACCCTACAGTAATCTCATAAATGATATGTTACATATATACCAAAACCTAAGACCAAATGTGTAGGTCGGCTCACTAAGAATATTACAATAAAATCAATTACAAGTAAGTCAAGATGTGATGCATCATATCAGCTCAACAACAATACTAATTGATTAAACCATCTCCATAACATGTCATGCTGATCTGGAATAGATAGTGCACATCGGTCCATAACCTAGACCATTTTTTTGGTAACAACAAATATGTCAACCCGATTAGACCAATAACCAAATGTCCAAAACCAAATGTCCAAACCATGTCTTCAACATAACCAAGTGATCTCCATATGATAACAAGTCATCCTCAGTGATGGTGAACAATATAACCTGCTGGTGAACCAAATACCAATGACTATGCATAAGTCACTGAACTTGCCAGTGAACATAACCAAAGATCTCCAAAAGGATAAGTGTTGATAAGTGTTGACATCAATGACAAAACCAATGCAACATAACCATAATACAAACAATCTCCCCCTTTGGCATCAATGGCAACACAAGATGGAAAAACCATCTAAGTGTCAAAGCAAAAATGCCAAAAACCAAAAACCAACAATCTCCATAATAGATCAATACCAGAAATCAAAATACAAATGCAAAGAGTAAAAATCTCTCCCAAAGGATAATGTTTTTATTTTTTTCCATAGATATCTCTCCCCCTTTGACATCAAATTTCAAAGCAATATAAATACCAAATACAACTAGTTCATAGAACCAATTATTATAACCAACTTATCCATAAATACCAGATACAACCAGTTCATAGAACCAATTGTTATAACCAACTTATCCAACTACTCCCCCTGAGAAGTAGCTCTCCTCCATCAAAGCTGGAAAAATATTTCTCTATAAATTATGTCTGTTTGATGCCAAGCATCAACTGTCTAAGTCTCTACTAGTGAGGGTATAACCCCAAGCTGTTCTCTGAGATATTAAAAGGTTTCCTTAGGAAAAAGGCTTAATAAAGATGTCTGCAATTTGCTCTTTATTATTCACATAAACCAATCTCACTTCTTTTTCTTCAACATTCTCTTTCAAAAAATTGTATTTGATACAAACATGTTTACTTTTAGAGTGAAATACCAGATTCCTAGATATATCAATTACTACTGAATTATCACAATAGATGATTAATGGTTCTTTGCATTTTACTTTTATGTCCTTCAACATTTGCTTAATCCATAATACCTGAGTACAATTAGTTGTTGCTGCAACATATTTCGATTTTGTTGTTGATAATGATGTACAACTCTATTTCTTTCTCAACCATGAAATCAATCTGCTACCAAGAAAGAATGCTCCACCGATGGTGCTCTTTTTGTCATCTATATCTCCTACCCAATTAGCATCGATGTATGCACATAAATCAAAATTTTCATCTTTAGGATACCATAAACCGAGATTTGTTGTGCCTTGTAAATACCGAAAAATCCTTTTAACTGCTGATTCATGATTTTCTCTAGGATTACTCTGAAATCTTGAAACAATATACACTGCATTCATTATATCAGGTCTTGTTTGTGTCAAATATAGTAAACCTCCAATCATAGATTTGTATCTTTTCAGATTAATAGGATTTGAATCATCCTTCAATGATAGTTTATCAGTTGTAGTCATAGGAGTACTTACCGGTTTAGAGTTTTCCATACCAAATTTCTTCAGTAATTCCTTCAAGTAATTTGATTGATATAAGAATATACCTTTATCAATCTATGAAATTTGCAATCCTAAAAAGAATATTATCTCCCCAATCATAGACATTTCAAATTCTTCTTGCATCTTTTTAGACAAGTCTTTACACAATCCATCTTCTCCTCCAAAAATGATGTCATCAACAAAAACTTCAATAAACAAAATTTCTTCATTAGTCACTTTGAAATATAAGTTGCTCTTAGCATTACCTTTAGTGTAACCAAGCTTCATAAGATATGTGTCCAATCTAGCATACCAAGCTCTAGGAGCTTACTTCAATCCATATAAAGCTTTCCTTCATCTGGAAAACATATCTTTATCATTTGTCAATGAAAATCTGTCAGGTTGTTCAATGTAAACTTCCTCTTCAAGATCACCATTCATAAATGCATATTTCAAATCCATTTGATATACTTTATAGTTCTTGTGTGCTGCAAATGCAAGAAATAATTTGACTACCTCAATTCTAGCTACCAGTGCAAATTTCATTGCAATCAATTCCCTCTTTTTGTGAATACCCTTTACACACTAATATTGCTTTTATTTTTATTACCTTACCATCTTCATTAAGTTTATTTCTAAATACCCATTTAGTTCCAATTACATTTTTATTTTTAGGCCAGGGAACCAATGTCCATGTATTATTCTTTTCAATTTGTTCTAATTCATCTTCCATAGCTTTAATCCAATGTTTATCTTCACATGCCTCAATGATAGATGTTGGTTCAATTTGAGAAATTAAACATACCTCTTCATTTTCCAATCTTCCTCTTTTCATAACTCCTTGATATTTATTCCCAATTATCTGACTTTCAGAGTGATTCAATCTTACATACCTGGGTGTGTTCACTTGTTGTTGTTCTTTAGTCACTGTAGAATTTTTTGATGATGCCAGTGTGAGTGGATCAACATTCTGTACCAATGCACTCTATATAGGTTCATTTTTGATTATCTCAACTACCAATTTAGAATCCATAGATGTTGAATTTCTTCTAAAGTGTTCATCCATCTTCACATTTGCACTCTCAATGATTTTCTACAATCTTTTATTAAAACATCTATACGCTTTACTCTTAGATGAATAACCAAGAAATATTCCTTCATCACTTCTAGGATCAAATTTACCAATATACTCATCTCTCCTAATGTAGAATTTGCTTCCAAATATTTTGAAGTACTTAACAGTAGGAATATTCCCAAACCACAATTCATAGGGTGTCTTACCAGTTTCATCTTTGATGCAAAATTTGTTGAAAGTAAAAACCGATGTATTCACTACTTCTCTCCAATACACATGAGGTAGATTTGCTTTTGATATCATGCTTCTAGCTGTTAGGATTCCCATAGATACTGAGAGGGGGGAGTGAATCAGTATCTAACTAGTGAATAGAATTTCTTAACTTAAAACATGTAGAGCATATTATAACAGTATATCTGTATGCAAGAAATAATGCAATAAATAGAAATGAAAGCAACCACATAAGAAACACACCATAACATAATGATTTAATGAGGAAACCCAGTGTGGGAAAAACCTTGGTGGGATTTGTGACCCACAATATTTCCTTACTGGCCAATAAGAGAATATTACTTACAAAAAGGGGGCCTACGCATGCAGGAAGGCCAAGTGCTTAGAGCTCACTACTCAATGGGAAGTCTCACTAACTTACAATGTGGATTATACAAATCCAATAACTTGTACTACTTTACAATAGTATCTTCAATGCCATATTTAGTACCGGTTTCTTCTATGTTCTTTACATATACCCCTTAACCTAAATTTTGCATAATAGGTCTACCTAATTTTGCCTCATTGCCTTATCCACTACTTCTTACTAAATGTCCTACAATGACTTCTTATATATATGTCATTTTACAATGATATCAAGTCGGCTTACAAAGTTTTTCAAATAATAAACAAAATATAATATATCAAAATTCATGTCGGCCTCTATGTCGGTATACTTCCTTTCTTTGTGCCAGTGTCAGTGCTCTGAGTGCCGGTGTAGAGTGTGTTCTGCTGATGTCGGTGTAATGCCTTGCCAGTGTAATAGGATTGTAAGGTTTCCATCAATGAAAAAACCTTCAATCACCTTCAATCTCTCATTGGAGTGTGCATATGCCAACAATCTCCCCCTTTGGCATTGATGGCAACACTCATGAGAAATTTCAAAAAAGTGTTCTCCAAAAATGTGTGTCCAAAAATATTACCAAAAATGTGTGCTCCCCTTGAGCATATGATTCCTGTGATTTTGAATTTTCTCATACCACTACTCCCCCTTTGGCATCAATGACAAAGGTTGTCAAGATGTCAGTAGAGTTTGTAGTTTCAACCTTGTAACTGGGTAGTTACAATTTGAAATAGATCTGCCAAAATTAAGTTTATACTCTCTATAAACTTTTTATTGTCTTTGATAGTTATCTCAGTCCTTTGAACTATATCGATGAGGTGCTGCATATGCTCTGTCGGTGTCCGCTGTCCCTGTACAAGTGCCTCAGATATCTCCTTCCACATGAATGCTAGATAGTCCAATATTGGACTCAGTCTTAACCTTAAACTCTTTGCCTTATTCACTATTTTCTCCTTTTCTCTTTCCAACTTTAGTAATTCATCCTCAAAATTTGTTATCTGCTGCTCAAAAACTAATAGTGTATCTGGTGAGTTAACAAAATTGTTTGCAAGTTTATTTATCTCATCCTATATCTTGCTCATCTTCTTATCTATGTTTGTTGTCAAAAAGTTTGTCTTGCAAGTATCTTTGTATAGAGTTTTTAACTCCTTCAAAGAGTTGCAAAGTTCTGGTAGAAGTGTGTCAAAATCTCTGGTACACTTCTTTATCTGATCTTCAAAGAATTTTTTTTTTTCTATTTCCATTTTATCCTTCAATGCCTTTTCCTTTACTTTCTCAATTGTCACTGTGTTTTCATTGATGTACTTGGACAAAATTTCAATTTGACTCAATGAATCTTTATTGTCTATGTTATAGTTAGGAGCTAGCCTTTTCAAAATTGATATGGTTTCATCTATAACCTTATAGGCTTGTGAACTGCAATCTGTTATCCTCTTAATTGAATCTAAGAGTACTTCAATCACATTAGTTGATTTAAATCCTGCTGATGAGGAACCTATATTCTGAATACCACCGGTGGTGGAAGTAACCAAGCTTGTATTGACCTCTGGTAGGTCTGTTTGTGTTTGTATTTCCTTAAGAAATGGTTTATCTTCTTCTCTAGTTGTCGGTTTCCTTGTTTCCACATGATTCTATTCCTGTTTCTGTTCCAGAGCCTGTTGCTCAACTTGTGTCTCTATTGGTGTTTCAGTCTATTGCCCTGTTTATTGCTCTGTTTTAGTTTCTACTTGTTGCCCTATCTCAGTCTGAGTCTGAGTCTCTACCTGTTCTCCTGTGTTATCATCTACCAGTTTCTTTTGTGTTATATCAGTTTGCTCAGCTACTGGTTGGTCACTAGCCATTGTAGTTTTATCTATTGTATCTTTGTCTACCACAATGTTGATCTTTTGTGTATCAACATTTACTATATATAAGACTTCAGGATTAGGATTGACATCCTCTACATCCATACTTTCAACTATCGGTTGATCTTCTATAGTTGTTGTGTTACCAGTGGAGTAATCAAAGCAAGTGGGGGTAAGTTGTCTTTAACTTTGATATTAGGTGGTCCACCAACTATACCTTTACCCTTGTCCTTTACCTTTTGATATACCTTTATTGGTTTGGGGCTCGTGTATTCTTCCTATTTTTCTTTTCCTACTAGGAATATGTCCCATGAATTTTCTATGTCCTCATTTACCTCATTGATCCTTCCAACCATTAATGCAATGTGCCGGTGTGTAGTAGAAAATACTGACCGATTGGCTTCAGTAATTAAATCATCAATTTATTTAGGTGAATTCATTGGGTACAGAGCAAGTAGCTTTTCTATCTTGATTTTCTTGTCAAATTCTATTACTACTTGTCTCCTTGCTTCTAATCTGTTAAAGAATTCATTAGGATTCATCAACTACTTCCAACAAAAACTTGTTGTACATGTCCATGTGCAGTATAACACTATTTTCTATTTGTTCTTTTTCATCTATAGTAAAAGTATCATACAATTTCTTTACATTCTTTAGCTTGCCTTCCTCTGTAATTTCATTTAGCAATTTGTCAAGAGGGGCCATGTCTTGTTGAGTCCTCTTCTTCTTCTTAGGTGTAGTTTTCTTAACCGAAGATCTCACTACTTGTTGTTTATGTCTTGTCCTCCTAGGTGAGGGTGTGGTTGCCAGTGAGGGATATCTTTTCATTACAACTCTTTTGAAGGTTGCAGGCATGTCATTCTCTAAAGGTGTGCCTACCGGTTATAGGTGAGTTTCAAGTTGTTGAGCTGCTAACTCATCTTCAGTGATGCCAGTTTTCTTAAGTACATCTTCTTTTATTGCCTTTGATTGTCTAGATCCTCTTCTCACAACTGCTTCAACCTTTTTCACTCTCTTCTGGGATTGTATTCGACTCTCTATGGTCTCAACATTACTAAAGACTTCTTCCTTTGGTTCCCTGGGTGCTTCCAGGAGTGCTTTAGCATATGTTTCAATGATAAGGTCATATGTCTCATAACCCATCTCTGTTACCCAAACTATCCTAGAGATGACTGCTTCCATCCAGATCTCATCCCTTTTAATCACAAAATAGATTTCCTTTTTGTATTTGTCAACAATCTTTTGTGACAATCTGATTCTTTTCTTCATTTTGGCCTTAAGTGCTTGAAAATAGTCTTGAATATTTTGTTCCTTATCTTCTCCCATATTGTTGAATAGATCTGTTAGTTGTTTACCTATCGGTATATCAAATCCAAGTTCTTTGTAGCCTATACTGGGAACCTATTTGGTTATATGTAGCATCAAGCATACTAGCAGATTTCCAAACCTAAAAGTTCCTTTCTTATCCTTCTTAATCTTGCCTAGGTTGTCGATTAACTCATCCTTCAACCACTCACATACATCAATCTTTGCATTATCTGTGATCATGTCATAAGCACTCTTAATGCATAAACTTGAAACTAAGTTAAGTCTATTTGCATGAGTTGTCTTATACCCTAATATCATGTTGATAAACCTTACATTGGTGTCGGTTACATCATTGACTCTTAAGGACCTTTTATAAGATGTAGCACTAGTTAGTTTAGTAACTAGGTCGTTTGAGACCTTCTTGGTTTTGTCTGGCCTTTTACCGATTGATGGTAGCCTTGTCACTACTTTGACAACTTCCTTGGTAATTTTATGAATTGCATCTAACCAGAAAAATTCTCCATGAACCTTGCTTAAAACTATCCTAATCACATCCTTGGGAAATATAGGAATGCTAAGGATTTCTATAAATCCTAGGGTTTCAATAATTTTATGTTCATCTTTTACATTGTCGGATTCATCACATATGACAAATTTAAACATGTTTTTAATCTCTTCATCTCCTAATTCCTCTATGTTGCAATGGATGCAAATTCTGGGGTCTTCAGCATAAACAACTCCTTTAGGAATTTGGGAAAAAGTACCTATTGTATCATCTTTCTTTGCTACTTCGGGAACTGGTTGAAATACAGGCCTAGGGCATTTTATAACCTTGACTACAGTAGGGTTTTCTATATATTCAAGTGTAGAGGTGGATGCCATGATGATAAATACCTTTTTCTACCTTAGGATGGATGAGTGTTGAAATCCTTTGCTTCTTTGCTTAGAAATACCTTTTCTCTAGAGATTTCATGCTCTTCGGGTGTTTGAATTCATAGTGAAGTGAAATGGAGCTAAAACCACTAATTTATAATGTTTACTTCGCCATCTACCACATTTAATGCATGTCGATTAAGTAATCACTTAACATGTCTATCGGTATATAAGTATCTTTCAACTTCTCGTCTTTAACCGAGGGAATAATAGCACATGTGTCATTAGATTGCCAAACCCTCAAAGTAACTTTCTTCAATTCGATGAAGAACTTCCTGCCGGTGGAGCACTACTCTGTCCTGTCAGTGGAGTAATACTCTGTTCTGTCGGTGGGGTGTTGATTGGTTGTACCGGTGGAGGAGTATTCAAAATGTTTAGATCTTCTTTTCTAATCCATTGTTTTGAGAATTCTTGCTTTAGCTCTTCAACTTTTTCTTTCCCTTTCAAGCTAGGACTTTTTTTGTCTGTCGGTGATCCTTTACTTCTGTTGAATTTTGCAATATGCCCAATCTTGTTACATGCATAACAAGTTACATTATTTTTCTGATAGCTTTGCCATAGCCTATGCCGGTTTGATTTCTACATTGATTAGATAAGTGTCCATATCTTCCACAAACATAACATCTTACATTCATTTTGCAATTTTTCAGAGTTATGACCAACTTTGTTGCATTTTGAACATTGACCAGTGGGTGTGTTGATGTTCTGATAATTTATAGATCTACATTGATTTGCTCTATGACCATACTTATTACAGTTAAAGCATTTTCCATTGAATTTATAAGCATTAGGTTGTCTTACCGGTTTGCTGTGATCCTAAGTGTTTGCAGTACCGAAGCTTTCACCAACTTCAAAACTAATCCCATTAGTGTCACCATTAGGTTTCTGATTTTTCAACAAGTTACCATGTTCTTCTAAGCTTTTCTTGAATTTATCTTTGTGCTGATTTGTAGTATCCAATTCTCTTTCCAGGAATTCTTTCTGTCTCATGAGTTCATTTGAATCATTTTGAGTATGCATCAAATCTATGTTCAATAGGTCATTTTCATAGCTAAGTCTGGTGTTCTCATTTGCTGCATCACTTAATCTTCTAGTCAGATCTTCTTCATTCTTATTTCTATCTTCAATTTCTTTACAAAACCTCATAGTCATATTCTACATTTCATTCTTTGTTTTCATGTTCTCTTGTTTGAGTTTGCCTATCATATCATTGAGTTTCCTTTTCATCATTTTCAAATTGCATTTTTTCACAAAGTTCTCTTCTCTTGTTTCTTGCAATGGTGAGATTTTCTTGAAGTGCCTGAATGATATCCTAAGCTGCCTTTAGATCATCTTCAAGTTTGATGTTTTTCAATTTCTCTGCATCATAGTCTGAGAGAGTTTCTTCAAGTTTCTTCATCAAATTTTCCATCTCTACTGGTGTCAAGATCTTCCTCAAGTTGTTAGGATTCTGAAAATAGAGGACCAAGCTCTAATACCAATTGTTAGGATTCCCACAGATACTGAGAGGGGATGGTGAATCAGTATCTAACTGGTGAATAGAATTTCTTAACTTAAAACATGTAGATCATATTATAACAGTACACCGATATGCAAGAAATAATGCAATAAACAAAAATGAAAGCAACCACATAAGAAACACACCATACCACAATGATTTAACGAGGAAACCCAGTGTGGGAAAAACCTCGGTGGGATTTGTGACCTATAATATTTTCTTACTAGCCAATTAGAGAATCTTACTTACAAAAAGGGGGCCTGCACGTGTAGGAAGGCCAAGTGCCTAGAGCTCACTACTCAATGGGAAGTTTCACTAACTTACAATGTGGATTATACAAATCCAATAACTTGTACTGCTTTACAATAGCATCTTCAATGCCAGATTCAGTACCGGTTTCTACTCTGTTCTTTACATATACCCCTTAACCTATATTTCGCATAATAGGTCTACCTAATTTTGCCTCATTACCTTATCCACTACTTCTTACTAAATATCCTACAATGACTTCTTATATATATAAGTCATTTTACAATGATATCAAGTTGGCTTACAAAGTTTTTCAAATAACAAACAAAATATAATATATCAAAAATCCTGTTGGCCTCTGTGTCAGTGTCGGTGTTCTGAGTGCCAGTGTAGAGTGTGTTCTACTGATGCTGGTGTAATGCCTTGTTGGTGTAATAGGATTGTAAGGTTGCCATCAATGATAAAACCTTCAATCACCTTCAATGTCTCATTGGAGTGTGCATATGCCAACACTAGTTGCATCCAGAATAGTTCTATTATTCCTTTCCACAACTCCATTTTGGTGAGGTGTTAGGGGTGTTGATAGTTGTCTTCTAATTCCACTCACTTCACAAAATGTATTGAACTCCTCCTTGATCTGATCTTAAACATTTTATTTTCTTACCGGTTTCATTCTATACAAGAGCTTTGAATAATTTGAATTTCCCAAAATCTTCAGATTTCTCCCTGAGAAATGTAACCCAACACATTCTAGAATAATCATCAATGATTAGCATAAAGTATCTATCTCCCTCTAGACTTCTTGTTCTTGTTGGACCACATAAGTCATTATGAATTAAATCAAGAACATCATTATTTTTCTCAGAAATACTCTTGAAAGTTGTTCTAACTTGCTTTCCCATTTGACATTTCTTACATACTAGATTATGAGGTCTTAAAATCTTAGGTAAATCCCTTACTTCTTTAGATGAACTAATATTTACAATGCAATCAAAATTCACATGACAAAGTGTTTTATGCCATAACCAACTTTCATCAATGTGTGCAGTCAAGCATGTCTTTTCATTGTTATTCAAATGAAAGATATTACCTCTAGTCTAATTACCAGTTGCAATTTCCAAACCAGTTCTATTCATGATTTTGCATTTACCATTCTTGAATTGTAACTAAAATCCTTTTTCAACTAATTGACCAACACTCAAAAGATTATGCTTCAAACCTTAAACATAATAAACATTGTTAGTATTGTGCTTACCATCAAAAGATATAGTGCCTTTTCCTCTGATCAAACAAGCTTTGTCATCTCCAAATCTCACTAGACCTCCATTGTATTCTTGAAAAGATAAGAATTTACTTTTATCACTAGTCATATGATGTGAACATCCAGAATCTATAATCCACTCATCCTTTTCTTCAATTTTAGCTGCCAGGGCTTGCTCTATTTGTGTAACAATAGGTTCCGATTGATCTTCTATTATTGCAACAAAAGCCCATCCATTGTCTCCTGGTTCTTCATCAAAATCATCAATAACTCCTTCATCAACATAGTAACATGATTTATCTCTATTTTTCTTAAATATGTATCTCTGATATTCAAGGTTAGGCTTATATGTTCTTTTACCTTCTTCTCTTAATCTTGCATGTCTCTCGAGACATCTAGATGCCATATGACGAATTTTATTGCAGTTAAAACATTTAAAAGGTACTTTTCCTTCATACTTACTTCCAATAGCACCTTTAGGCATTTTCCTTGCAAATAGTGCTTGAAGTTCTTCCAGTTCTTCATTTTCCTTCCTGATGTCTTCAAGTTCTCTTGCATAGATTTCTTTCCAATCAGATTTATCAGCTGATGATGTGTATGCTATAGTTGATGATGCTTTAAAAGCTAAATTTGTCTTAATATTAGCAATAGGACAAAATTCCTCAAGCTCAAATGTTGAAAGTTTTCCAACCAAGGTATCTCTAGATATTGATGTATTAGGCATAGTTCTCAACTCATTAATAGAAGTTACTTTCATTTTGTATGCCGATGGAAATTCTCTTAAAACTTTAGAAACAATTTCATTAACCCTTTCCATAAAAGAAAAAATTCTTTCATCTTCTTCCATTTTCAAATTTTCATACCTGACCCAGAAGCATTCAAGTTTTGCAATTTTGACAATGGAATCACCTTCATTCAATGCCTCCAATTTATCCCAAATATCTTTAGCAATTGATTGGTCTTATAATCCCATGATTTGTTGATCTAACAAGGTGCTCAAAAGTGCTTCTCTTGCTTTGCAATCATTCTCTTGATCTTTAGCCAATGTAGGTGGATTAGGTTGACTCTGTGTAGGACCAACATAACCATTCTGTGTAACATCCCATATGTCGTTTTCAATGCAATTTAGATGTGTCCCCATTCTGATCTTCCATATACCATAGTTAGTTACATCAAGTTTCAGACTGTCCTTCCTAAAATAGTTAGTTTCCATAGAATCTCCTCAAGTTGTTAAACTTCTACAAAAAGAGAAATTGGCTCTTATAGCAATTGTTAGAACCTAGAGGCAACTAAGAACGGGGGGTGAATCAGTTGTCTAATAATTTCATCCTTAATATAACTTAATCAAACTTGATACTTAATACTGGTAAACTAAACTTAATGTCAGTAAATAGATTAACAGTGAAACTTAATGCATGAAACAAAAAGAGAAACAACATCCATAACACATAACACAAAGATTTGTACATGGAAACCCTGTAAGGGGAAAAACCATGGTGGGAAACCTTACCCACAATCAGATGATACTACTACAGATAGTATGTGTATACAAATGGGGTCTGCACATGCAAAAAGGTCAGCTACCTAGAGCTCACTTCTCAATCACAAGACTGGGAGTCTCATTGACTACAATTGGATGATTAAATCCAATGATAATGTACTGCTCAAAGTAGCATCTCCAATGTTGGATTTAGTACTGGTTAAACTCTGATTATCTCCTTTAAACCTTCCTTGAATCTTCAAATGATGTCTGTGTGAGTATCTCTTCTTGTATTTGCATATACCAAATATCACAACCTTACCATACCATAATACATACCCTACTATAATCTCATAAATGAGATTTTACATATCTACCAAAACCTAAGACCAAATGTGTAGGTTGGGTCACTAAGAATATTTTAATAAAATCAATTACAATTAATTCAAGATGTGATGCATCATGTCAACTCAACAACAATACTAATTGATTAAACCATCTCCATAACGTGTCGTACTGATCTAGAATAAATAGCATGTGCCGGTCCATAACCTAGACCAATTTGCCGGTAATAGCAAATATGTCAAGTCAATTAGACCAATAACCAAATCTCCAAAACCAAGTGTCCAAACCATTTCTTCGACATAACCAAGTGATCTCCAGATGATAACAAGTCATCCTTAGTGTCAGTGAACAATATAACCTATCGGTGAACCAAATATTGATGACTGTGCATAATTCACTGAACTTGTCGATGAACATAACCAAAGATCTCTAGAAGGATAAGTATTGATAAGTGTTGACATCAATAACGAAACCAATGCAACATATACATAATACCAATAGTCTCTATTAACTAAAGTGTTTACCATTGTTCTCAATTCATTAATTGCAATTCCCTTCATCTTGTAAGCCAGTGGAAGGGCTCTCAAGACTTTGGAAACTATTTCATCTTCACTCAGAGATTCTCCACAACATTGAATTCCCATAACAATCTCATTTACTCTTTCCATAAATGTAGCAATTATTTCATTATCTTCCATCTCCATGTTCTCATATCTTACCTGGTAACCATCAAGTTTAGTAATTTTGACAGTAGGTTCACCTTCATTTAGAGTTTTCAATTTATCCCACATAACATTTTCCGATGATTTATGAGTCAACCCCATGATTTGTTGATCAATGAGTGCACACAAGAGGGCTTCTCTAGCTCTGCAATCATTTTCAATATTCTTGTCAAAGTCTGCAAGAGGAGGATTGTCATATGCCTGATCATAAGGTGTATATCCTTTCTCGGTGATCTCCCAAATATCCTTGCCAAGACATCTAAGATGAGTCTCCATTCGGATTTATTATATCCCATAATTTGTTCCATCAAGCTTAGGGATTTCTCTTCTAAAAATAATTGCTAGTGGATTTGAAGTATTAGTTGCCATAGGATCTACCTCAAGCGGTTAAGCTTCTTTAAAAGAGGACCAAAGCTCTCATACCACTTGTTACAATCTAGGGTTGCCATTTCTCAAAAAGATCGACCTGTCAATGCTCGATATAACCACTAGACTTATAGAATCCATAGGAGGCTATTAAACCATGTCGTGAATCCCCACCAGGGACATTGGCCCACTACCAACAATCTCCCTCCTAGCATCACTTATCTTGTCCTACGTGATTCAAACCTATGACCGAGCTCTGCTACAAATTGTTAGGATAACCAGTGGACATCTGAGAGGGGGGGTGAATCAGTTGGAAATAGATTATATTAATCAAACCACTTTATAACCTTTAACTAGAGCACATAAACATTGAATACCAGGATAGCAGAAACTAATACCAGTAAGCAATAAAACTTAATAATGAAACAGAGAGTTAACACAATGCAATTATACCACATAACACAATGATTTTTATGTGGAAAACCCAATAAAGGAAAAAACCATGGTCGGAAGTCTACTCATAGTCAGATGATACTTCTATATAAAGTATGTGATACAATAAGGGGCCTGCACATGCAGGAAGGCACACTGCCTAGAGTGTACTTCTCATTACAAAGTAGTCTCACTGACTAAAGAGAGGTTATAACCACCTCAAGATAATTAGACAAAAATCTCGAAGAATGAATTGCCAGAGATAGCATCTACCATGCCTGATTATAGTCTCGATTAAGCTCAATACCATAGGACTTTGACCTCATACTTAAACCCAATTCGATCACCTATGATCGACCACATCTCCTTCGCATATGATATTTAATTCCATGACCATGAACATATTTCACCACCACAATCTACAATGAGATCTTACATCAATTTATACAAGCCCTAAGGCCTAAACCAATTAGGTCGGCCACCTAAAAGATATTACAATAAGATTATTACATACATCCATATTACAATGATATGCCATGTCGGCTTAAGATCAAAACAATATTAATCAATCCATAAAGCATCTCGGTAACATGTATAGAACATGTTAACATGATATCGGTCCATAACCTAGATAGGTACCACACCTAATCTGGGTCCACCACACCAAAGTGATGTATCCAATCAATCGATCCACAATCAATGATCACCTTCTATATCCTGAATTCCATCTAGAAGCCACACCAATACCACTTATGCATTTTGTCAAAGTTTCTTAGTAAAAGCTCTATCAGTAAAACCTTAAACCCTTACCAGTAACACAAGATCTTCTACTAGTAACTAAATATAACAGCTAGTGTTGACATCAATGACAAAACATCAATACAATACATAATCATTTCCTCCATATTCCCAACAGTTGGGACCTACCCGATTAAGGGATTTGACTGCTACAACTGTTAGGAAAACAGCATTAAAATGATCAACATGTATCACCTTTGTGCTTGATAAGATCCACTTCATTTATTCTCAATACATCAACAACACATTAACATAGATCTTCTCAGATTACCTCATAATCAAACTCTGAATATTTGCTCATGACCTCATACACCATCTCATAGCTCATCACACTTTTGATAAAGATCAACTTAGTCGACTAACAACCTTGGAACAATTTCATAGGTTCAATAAATCTGGTCAATCTTGCACTACATGCTTTACTTATGTCGGCCACCAACATAACAAGCCAAAAATAAAACATTATGTGTACCAGTTAGATGTTCTTCTTGATTGCCTGCTTTGTACATCATAAATTGCTCATCCTATTGAATCTGTCATTGTGGTATGAAACATAGTTACCTGATACAATCTTCAACACTCTTGCAAAACCACATCACCTAACTCTTCATTGATTGCTCATACCAGTTTCTTGAATACAACTTTGTTCATGTTTACCAGTTGAAGTCCTATTTATTAGTCCACTGATAAACTGTCTCCTCTACCAATCATGCTTTACCGGTTGGCATAAAAGGCTTAGATGACTATAAAAACATAGTTGCCATCAATGAGAACATAAAACAAGTCATGAATCAACCTATTACATCAAAACATCATCATCAAGCCAACCATCTCCCCTTTGGCATTGATGGCAACACTTAGGAAAATTTTTGTCTAAGTGTGCAATACAAAAATTAACTCAACTCATGACACATACTCCCCCTTATAAATTACATTATTTTACAAAATTTACAAACATATATACTAGTACTCCCCATTACAATTCAAAATTTTGACTATACTACTACTCTCCCTTTGACAACAATGGAAAAGGTAAGCAAATCTATGAAAGATAAATACAATATACATCAAAATTTGCATTATCATATATAGATATAAGAGTTCAAAATGTTATACAATTCCATCTTAGAATATGCATCTGCAAAATGAGACTTTAACTGCTTCAAATCATTATGCCAAGTTTCCAAAAGAGTGTCGGTTATCTCAACATGTGTTCAGATTTGGCAAGCCATCTCCTCCATGGCATCAATTGTACTTATTTCAGGTGTAGCTAGAATAGATTTAGTTTCATTGTAGCCTCTCTACAAAATTTAAACCTTAGAGATCAAAAGTGTTTGTAGCTCCTGCAATGACTTGGTCCTTTTGACCTATTCATTCTCATAAGCTTTTAGCTTATGTTGAAGTTCAACAACTGATCTACCATAAGTTATAGAAGAAACATTTAGGGGGCTAAACGATTGACTTATAACTTCAAGTTCCTTTTCAGCTTCATGTTTCCTTTTCATCAGATCATCACAAAATAATGCAAATTTTGCAACAGTGGAAATAATTTTACCTCTGGTTTCAATTGCATCTTTAATATGATCTTTATTAACCATCAGAGAAACTTTGTCTTTATCAACATCATTCATCAACTACTCTAGTCTCTTCTTCTTAAACTCCTTTTCCACATTCAAATAAGTTGCATCTTTAAAAAATTGCATCTATTCACCAGCTTCAGCAACCAATTGACCTAACTTATCAATCGGTGTAGACAATCTATTAGTATCTACCTCTAGTAACCGTCTAGACAAAATCTCAACTGTACATTATATAGTTTGAGCTTCTTTTTGCTAATCTTTCATTATTTTCTTCTTAGCTCTAGATTGCATGGCAATTGCAATATCCATTAGTTTTGTTGAACTCAATGCATCCATATTGATGGGTCCTTGTATACTTAATGCATCGTCATCCTCATCATTATCAATTTTCTTCTTAGAGGTACATGATAGAGATATCACTTTAGGTTATGGTTTTAGTTCTTCCTCTTCTTTCTTATCTTTTGTCGTCTCCTTTTCTATTACTAGTGGTGTCTATGTATCAACTATTTGAGTGATTACCAGTGGCTATTTCTTAGTCTGTTTTCTTCTCCTCTCTTTGGTTCTTGTTCTTTTTGTTCATTCATCTGAACATCTTCATTCTATATATCCTTAGTGTGATCTTTTTTTTCCTTCTCAATCCCAATTACCTTAACTTATGTATCATCATCTGAAACTATAACAGTTTCAGTTTGTACATTTACCAGTTTTGTCTTTTCTTCTTCATCTACTGGTTGGTTCTCCATAACAATCTCATAAGGTGTAAAATCATTGATATCAACATTGTTCAGAATATCTTCTACCTTAAATTTCTCCAGTTACTCTTCTTCCTCATCAGGTATCAAACCAAGTAACTTCTTCAATATCTACTCAGTTTCCATATGAACTGATTGGGTCTCACCAATTAATAGTCTTGTCAACATTTTGTTAGATCTAAAAGATGATTTATCCTTTGCAAGAATTTCATCTATCTCCTCCTTTGTGGCTTCATGTTGCAAGTTTTTAATAATAAATTCTCTATCATGTATTATGTCTACCTACCATCTAGAATCAAGCTTATCATACAAAGAATTTGAAGTCTTCCTTGGCAATTCGATTAGGGATTTACTATATTTATTCATCATAAAAACAACTGCATCCTCTATCTACCTTTGTTCATCCTCACTAAACTTATCATACAGTTTATCCAAACCCTTAAGAACACCATATTCCTTAATATGCATTAACATCTTTTCAAAAGGTGTAAGCTTAGTTATTGGTTTATTGACGGATTTGATAGTAGATTCTCCTACAACCTTTGACATTTTTCCACTAAATCTTAGAGATTTCTTCTCACCTTCTGATTTAGTTTCTTCTTCATCATCGGTTGTCGGTACGTTAGGTGCAGTGGGCTTAATGACTTTATCGTTTCTCTTGAATTGTATCTTGGAAGGTTTCTCCTTCTTTGCCTCTACAAGTTTCTCCTTCTTGACCTCAACACTTCTTGTCTTCATACCTTTTTTGATACTAGTTGGGGCACTAGATGCTCCTACTTGTTTAGCTTCAAACTTATCTCTAGCCTCTGCTATTGCCTCCTTAGTAAATCCTTATTGCTTAGCAAACTACTCAACTTCCTTTCTGACTTTCTTAGCAATTACCAATTCGGTAAGCTCAAAATGCACCTAAATAGATTTCTCCTTATAGGTTCCAAACCTCTCAGCAATAGTATCTACTAGTTGTGCTAGCAAGTGTTTAGAATAAGAAATTAAAATATCTTCTTCAACTTCATAGCCCATAGGCATCACCCAAGTTATCGTGGGATAAACTGCCTCCATCTAACATTTGTCTATGTCAACCAAAAAATAGATGGTATCCTCATATTTCTTAACAACTTATGTCTATATCCTCTCTCGTACATGCATCTTTTTTCTAAAAATATTTGAAATAACCCTAAGAAATCTTACCAAAATCATTACCTAACATCCTAATGTTGTTCTTTATCTGTAACAATACTGGTGTGTCCTTAGACAACTAAACATCACTGATACCAGGAAAGAAATTTTGAAAATAGAAGAACAATCCAACAATTAGTTGTCCAAATTTAAACTTTGGTCTTTTGTCTTTTTTGATGGATTCAAGATTGAGCACCAACTGACTTCTCAATGCCTCAAAGAAATCATAATAAACATTTTCTTTGATCATCCGGTAAGCAGTATGGATGGCTATAGCAGGGATATTGTTCATCTTGTTAGAATGATATACCTGGTATCCTATGACCATTGAAGAAAATTTTACTACGAGATCATCAATCTCATTAACATTCATAGCTCTTCCATCCCATCGTGACTTGGTTAGATCAGCAACATCATTCTTAGGAACTGATCTCAGTACTAGAACTAAACTGGTGGAACACAATCTAATTACTACCTAAATTTCTTCCTTGGTGAACTTATGTGGTCGATCAAGCCACATAAGCTGGTTATGCACATGACTCAAAACATATCTCACAAGATCATTTTAAAAATCATGAATAGAATTCAATGCATGGTGAAAACCTTTATCGGTAACCCTCCTATATTGATCAAATATATCAAAAATTCCAAGATCTTCCAACTTATAATGAATGTATGATCTAATATCCTCTACATTCACAACTCCATATGGGACTCTAGATAGGGCTTCGATGGGATCGATTTTGGTGGATTTAAAAGGGTTCCTCTTAAACTATAGATGAGGCCTGACTATAACATCTACTAGATGTGGTGCATCCATCTTCAAAGATTCAAACTTAGAAATAGATAACATGATTTGTCAGTTAAATACCTTTCAACACTTCCACAGCTAGGGTTTCAACACTGAGAATACACTTTCACCAATTGCCAATCATAGATCACTCCAAATATTTTGTTAATCTAATCAAATGTTGCTCACACAATCTCTTCTATACTCTTATCTCTCTTTGAGTGCTCTTAAGAATGAAAAGTGACAAATGATATTCAAAAATTCATTTTATTTGCTCTGTCACATTAAATGCTATTCCTGGTTGTATAAACAAACAAACCCTAAAACACCATTCAACATACTACCTATTCTCATATCACATCAAACCTACCTATTTGATCATAAAAAAACTTTAGAATATCATAATGCATCAAGATATGTAGATTTATCTTATCGCATATCATATAGGGGAGTTCAGAAATGGATCTGACATTAAGCTCTCGCTAAGCCTTTTAACAACTTAGTTTTTCAGTTATGATTTCTCCACACTAGGTGAAGAATTAGGATCTTCCAATGGTTTTTCATCACTCTTTTTTTTCTAGATCTTGTTCATCTCTACTCTGGTCAGCAAAACTTTGCAAGGTGTATCGATAGGTGACAATGAAAACATGCCATACCCGATGCTCTCTAGGGTCCAACATTGCCTCTACCATTCCTTCTTCTGCAATTCATAACTACATGACTGTATTTATGATAGACTATGCAAATCACATTCATTCTCATTTCCATCTCATAGGGACTAGACCGGTTAGCATAGGATCCCTACCAATTTTCATTTATTCAGTCATTAAAAGTTCTTTTCCAATCTCCACCAGATCTCTAATTCATGTGGAGTGTTGGATTATTTGCTCCATAGCTGAATTCAACAACTCTATGCCCATACATGTTACAAGTGTAACAATATCCAATAAAGGTTCTAGGTTGGTATCCTTGATAGGAATTAGGTCTATAACCGTCAAAAGAATTAGATCTACAAACATAAGCAATATGTCCTAGTTTATGACAATTAAAACATACTAGTTTGTGTTAGGATAATCAGTGAACAACTAAGAGGGGGGTTGAATAAGTTGTTAACATATTATATCAATTAAACCACTCTATAACCTTTAGCCGGATCACATAAACATTAATTATCGAAATAGAAGAAACAAATATCGGTAAACAAAACAACTTAACAATGAAATGGATAATCAGCACAATGCAACCATACCACATAACACCATGATTTGCACATGGAAAACTCGGAAAGCAAGAAACCACGGTGGGAAGCCTACCCATAGTTAGATGATACTTCTTCAGAAAGTATGTGATACAATGAGGGGCCTCCACATGCAGAAAGGCACACTTCCTAGAGTGTACTGCTCATTACAAAAGAGTCTCGCTGAGTACAGAGAGGTCATAACCACCTCAAGATAAATCGACAATAATCCAGAATAATGAACTTCCAGAGATAGCATCTACCATGTCTGATTACAATCCTGGTTAAGCACAATACTAGAGGCCTTTGACCTCTTCCTTAATCCCAATTTGATCTCCTATGATCGACCAAATCTCCTTTGTTTATGATATTACATTCCACGACCATGATATAATATGTTAACAACTAATTCACCCCTAGCCTATCTCTCAAATACTCAAATGATTCCTTAGAAAGTGGTTTAGTGAATATATTTGCAATCTTCTCTTTAGCGTTCACATAAACCAATTTGAATTCCTTTTCTTCTACCTTGTCCTTTAGAAAGTTATACTTTACTAATATATGCTTAGTTTTAGAGTGAAATACTAGATTCTTAGACATGTCAATAGTTGCAGAGTTATCACAGTAGATAACTATTGACTGGTTCACTATAATTTACTTTGATATCCTTCAATATTTGTTCCATCCATAAGACTTGAGTGCAATTAGGTGCTGCTGCAACATACTCAGCTTCTGCATTAGATAAAGAAATGCATGACTGTTTTTGGCTGATCCATGAAACCAGTTTCTTTCGAAGAAAGAAAGCTCCACCAGAAGTGCTCTTCTTATCATCAGTATCTCCTGCCTAGTCTGACTCTGTATATACACATAAATTGAAATCATCATCTCTAGAATAACATAGGCCATATTCTGTTGTTCCTTACAAATACCAGAATATCCTTTTTACTGCACATTCATGATTTTCTTTAGGATTACTTTGATATCTTGAAATGTTCAATACTTACTACATTCATAATATCCAGTCTAGTCTGAGTTAGATATAACAAGCCACCAATCATAGACTTATACCTTGTCGGATTTACCAGTGTAGATGTATCTTTGATAGGTAATTTCTCACTTGTCATCATAGGAGTACTTATCGGTTTGGAATTATCCATACCAAACTTCTTCAACAATTCCCTTAGATACTTAGTTTTGCAGATAAAAATGCCTTAGTCAGCTTGAGTAATCTACAAACCTAAGAAAAATCTCATCTCACCAATCATGGATATTTCAAATTCATTCTTCATATTATTAGAAAATTTCATTCACAATTTAGCTTCTCCTCCAAAAATGATATCATCAATAAATACTTCAATAATTAGAATATCATCATCAGTGATATAATATAAATTACTATCAGCATTGCCTTTAGTAAAACCAATCTATCATCAAGATGTTCAATGTATACTTCTTCCTCAAGTTCACCATTCAAAAATACAAATTTAACATCCATTTGATAAACCTTATAGTTCTTATAAGCTACATAGGCAAGAAATAGTCTAACAGCTTCAATTCTAGCTATAAGTGCAAATGTCTCACCATAATCAAGTCTTTCCATTTGAGAATATCTTGTACAAACCAATCTAGCCTTATTTCTTATAACTTGACCATCCCCATTCAGTTTATTCCTAAAAACCCATTTAGTTCCAATAACATTCTTATTTTTAGGCGAGGGAACTAAAGTCCAAGTCTCATTCTTCTCTATCTGATCTAATACATCTTCCATAGCCTTTAACAAATTTTTATCTTTACAAGCTTCAATAGTAGATGGTGGTTCAATTTGAGAAATAAGACATACCTCTTCATTTTCCAGTCTTCTTCTTGTCATAACTCCCTTGTTCCTATCTCCAATGATTTGATCTCCAAAATGATTTAAGCTTACATACCTTGGTGTCTTCTGAACTTTAGGTTCACTGCTTTGATCATCAATTATAGTTGAATTTTCTGATTGTACTAGTGTAACTGTCTCAATTTCTTCTACCGGTTGAGGCATTGTCGGTTCAGTTATGATCATTTCCACTGTCAGTTCCCTGTCACATGATATAGATTGATTTCTATATTGCTCATCCACTTTCACATTAGTGCTCTGCACATTTTTTTGTAATCTTTTGTTATAACATCTATATTCTTTTCTTTGAATTAAATAACCAAGAAATATTCATTCTTTACATGTAGGATCAAACTTCCTAGTTAAATCATCCCTTTTCATATAGCATTTACTTCCAAAAATTGTAAAATATTTAACAATAGGTGTATGTCCAAACCATAATTCATAAGGGGTCTTACCGGTTTCACCTTTGTTGTGCACTCTGTTGAATGTGGAGACTATTGTACTCACTGCTTCTCTCCAGTAGATGTGAGGCAATTTGGCTTCCATCATCATAGATCTTTTTGCATCCAAAATAATTATATTCTTCCTCTCCACTACTCCATTCTACTGAGGAGTCCGAGGTGCAGATAATTGTCTCCTAATTCTATTTGTCTCATAGTAACTGTTAAATTCATGAGAAGTGAACTCACCACCTTGATCTGATCTTAGACATTTGATTTTAAATCCAGTTTTTGTTTCAACCTTTGCTTTAAAGATCTTGAATTTCTCAAAGGCTTCAGACTTCTCCCTAGGAAAAGTCACCCACATCATTCTAGAATAATCATCAATTATTAGCATGAAATACCTATCACCTTGAAAGATTCTAGTCCTTGGTGGATCACATAAGTTAGTGTGAATCAAATCAAGTACATCATTAGATTTATCATGTATGCTCTTAAAATAAGTTCTAACTTGCTTTCCCAATTGACATTCCTTACATATCAGATTCTGAGGCTTCATAATCTTGTATATCTCTAACTGCCTTTGTTGAATTGATCTTAACGATACAATCAAAATTAACATGACACAACCTTTTATGCCATAGCCAACTCTCATCAATATGAGCAATCAAACATGTCTTATTACTAGTGTTCAAGTGAAAGATATTACCTCTAGTCTGAGTACCGGTTGCAATCTCCAAACCAGTTTTGTTAATGATTTTACATTTTCTATCTTTAAACTGAAGTTGGAAACCCTTGTCCACCAATTGACCAACACTTAGGAGATTATGCTTTAAACCTTATACATAATAGACATTATTAGTAATATGCTTCCCATCTAGAGAAATAATACCTCTACCTTTGATCATACATTCTTTGTCATCTCCAAATCTAACTTGACCTCCATTGTATTCTTTTACGGACAAAATTTTTCTTTTATCTCCAGTCATATGATGTGAGCATCCACTATCAATTACCCATTCATCCTTATCTTCAACTTTTGCTGCCAGGGCCTTTTCTTCATTCAGCATAGCTGGTTCCAGTTCATATTCCTTTTAAGCATAGACCACCCATTCCTTTCCATTTCCAGATCCACTAGCAGAGTCTACTGCTAGTTCATCCTCAGAGTCATCACTTACTCCTTCCTCATCCGCTATGTAGCATTGTTTGCTTTCCTTGAATCTAAATCTATTCTGATTAGTCTTAAATGATTTCTTAACTCTTTCTTAAAATATTGTATTCCTTTCTAGACATCTAGATGCAAAATGACCAATCTTATTACATGCAAAACATTTCAAAGGTTCTTTTCCTTCATACTTACTTACTATCGGTCCTTTAGGTACTCTTCTAGCAAATAAGGCTTCAAGTTGCTCAAATTCTTCATCTTCTTTCCTCATATATTTCAATTCTTTTGCATATAAGGCTTTCCAATCACTTTTGCTGGTAGATAATGATGATTCATGAAAAGAAAGTTCAGACTTTGCAGCTCCAGAAGGTCCAAATTCTTCAATCTCAAAAGCAGATAATTTCCCAATTAGAATGCCTATGTTAACTGAAGTGTTTGCCATTGTTCTCAACTCATTAATTGTAGTTGCCTTCATCTTGTAAGCTAGTGGAAGGGCTCTCAATACTTTGGAAACTATTTCATCTTCACTTAGAGATCCTCCACAACATTGAATTCCCATAACAATCTCACTTACTCTTTCCATAAACACAACAATTCTTTCTTTATCTTCCATCTTCAAGTTTTCATACCTTACCCGGTAACCATCAAGTTTAACAATTTTGATAGTAGGTTCACCTTCATTCAGAGTTTTCAATTCATCCCACATAACCATTGTCGATGATTTATTAGTCAATCCCATGATTTGCTAATCATAAGGGCACACAAGAGGGCTTCTCTAGCTCTACAATAATTTTCAATATTCTTGTCTAGGTCTGCAGGAGCAGGATTGCTAGATGCCATATCATAAGGTGGGTATCCTTTCTCAGTGATCTCCTAAATATCCTTGCCAAGATATCTAAGATGAGTCTCCATTCGAATTTTCATATCCCATAATTTGTTCCATCAAGCTTAGGAATTTATCTTTTGAAAATAGTTGCCGATGGATTTGAAGTGATAGCTGCCATAGGATCTACCTCAAGTGGTTAAGCATCTGCAAAAGAGAACAAAAGCTTTGATACAAATTGGTAAGATAACTGGTGAACAATTAAGAGGGGGGTGAATTAGTTGTTAACGGATTATATCAATTAAACCACTTTATAACCTTTAACCGGATCACATAAACATTAATTATCGAAATAGAAGAAACAAATATTGGTAAACAAAGCAACTTAACAATGAAACAAATAATCAACACAATGCAACCATAGCACATAACACCATGATTTGCACATGGACCGAAAAGCAAAAAACCATTGTGGGAAGCCTACCATAGTTAGATGATACTTCTTCAGAAAGTATGTGATACAATGAGGGGCCTCCACATGCAGGAAGGCACACTTCCTAGAGTGTACTGCTCATTACAAAAGAGTTTCACTGAGTACAGAGAGGTTATAACCACCTCAAGATAAATCAACAACAATACAGAATAATGAACTTCCAGAGATAGCATCTACCATGTTTGATTACAGTCCCAGTTAAGAACAATACTAAAGGCCTTTGACCTCTTCCTTAATCCCAATTTGATCACCTATGATCGACCAAATCTCCTTTGCCTATGATATTACATTCCATGACCATGATATAATCTACAATGAGATCATACATCAATTTCTACCAACCTTAAGGCCTAAACCAATTAGGTCGGCCACCTAAAAGATATTACAATAAGATCATTACATACATCCATATTACAATGATATTCCATGTTGCCTTAAGATGAGAACAACAATAACCAATCCATAAATCATTCGGGTAACTTGTAGAGAACACGTTAACATGATACCGATCCATAACCTAGATAGGAACCGGATCTAATCTGGGTCCATCATGCCTAAGAAATATCTTCAATCAGTTGAGGCACAATCAAAGAATGTCTTCAGCATCTTGAAATCCATCTAGAAGCAGCACCAACACCACTTATGCATCCTGTCCAGATTTCTCAATGAAAGCTCTGCCGGTTAAACCTTAAACCCATGCTAGTAAGGGTTTACAAGAGTGTGTGATAGCATCCAATTACCAATTCAATACCAACTACCCAAAACATGCTCCAGAAGCATGTAAAACATAAAGTCAAACATACTCCATTGATCCAAACATGTCAGAAGTGTCCAACAAATAGTCTCTTTTGTCAGTAACACTAGATCTTCTACCAATAACCAAAACCTGTTTGTCGATAACCAAAACCTGTCTGTCAGTAACCAACCATAATAGCTTGTGTTGAAATCAATGACAAAACATCAATGCAACACATAATCAATTCATCCATAATGCCAACAGTTTGTAGGGTTTCTTACCGGTAGATTTCTGGATCTTAGGTTCATATTTACCTTCTTCAATGTTGTCCTTTGTACTAGAAGGATCACCTTTCTCAAAAGTAGTGTATCCCAACCCATTTGTATCTCCATTCTACCTTTGTGACTACATTTTCTCATCAAGCATATTAGAGCTCTTGTTAAACTTTGCAAGTGTTTCATTAGCATCAGCAAGTTCCTTTGTAATATCTTCTCTTTTTCATCAAAATTTCTCTTAGAGACATTGCCATGTCTAGATCATCCTTTATTTCTTCTTTTCCTTCTTGTTCCTCATGAAGATGAGCATACAGGGTTCCAACCTCCTGGTTCAGCTGAAAGATCTCATGTTCTTTTTCTTTAAACTTGTCTCTAGTTGTCCTCCTTGCTCCAAGCTCTTGACTTATCCTGATGGATAGGGCTTCCAACTCTCTCCTTAGAATTGCCTTCTTATCATTCATTTTTTCACCTTCAATAACTAATGCATCCATGTTTACTTCATCTAAAAAATTGTTTTCAGTAAACTCCATCAATTATTCTGAAAGTTGTCTTCTCTTAACAAGTGAGGCTTTATACTTTCCTTTCAATGTATCTAGTGCTTCTTTAGATTCTACAAGTTAGTTTAATAGCTTTCTATAACTCATATCCACCATGATATTCTTAGGGATCTTTCAAAAGAGGTTAAGCCTTAAGGTAATTAGGCTTTGATATCAATTGATAAACTTATAAGGAACTTAGAGGTGGGCATGAATCAGTGCAAGCAAAAACAATAAGACAAATCTAATCGCCACTTTAAATAACTTAAAGTTTAATAAACATAAAAGAAATATCACCACATAAGCTAACACCCAATATATCAACCTCCACATAACACCAAGATTTATAGGTGGAAATCCAAAAGTGAAAAACTACCGTGGGAGGTAATACCCACAAGATTCATAATCTGTAGAATAGAAATCTTTGATCAGTTAAGGTCTTACAAATATGCCTAGTTACGAGAAGACACTGTTGAGAGTCACCTGGTCAAGGGATCTACCTCAGCCCTATTAAAAGCTTTGCCCTGTTAGGACCAACCTTGCAAGAGGATTTAGACTTAAGTTAATGAGCTACCCTATTAGGGGATTTATGATTTTAGGCATATTAGGACCTACCCAGTTAAGAGATTTGACTGGTACAATTGTTAGGAAAATAATAGTAAAATGATCTTCATGTAGCACCTATGTGCTTGATAAGATCCTCTTTACTTCTGCCTAATACATCAACAACACCAATATAGAGCTTCTCAGATTACCGCATAAACAAACTCACAATATTCGCTCATGATCTCATACATCATCTCATAACTCATCACACTTTTTATAAGCATCAACTTAGTGGGCTAAGAACCTTGGAACAATTTCCTACGTTCAATGAATTTGGTCAATCTTGCACTACGCACTTTAATTATGTCTGCCACTAACATAAAAATCCAAAAATAAAACATTATGTGTATCAGTTTACCGATCTTAGTGACTTTGTTCTACCAATTAGTTATTCTTCTTTATTGACTGCTCTACACATCATAACTTCCTCATCCTGTTGAATCTGTCACTACAGTATGAAACATAGCTACTTGATACAATCTCCAACACTCCTACAAAACTACATCACCTAACTCTTCATTGATCGTTCATACCAATTGCTTGAATACAACTCTATTCTTGTTTACTGGTTGAAGTCTTATTTGTTGGTTCACTAATAAACTATCTCCTCTATTGGTTATGATTTACCGGTTGGCTTATAAGACTTAGATGACTACCAAAACATAGTTACCATCAATAACAACATAAAACAAGTCATCAATCAACTTATTACATCAAAACATCATCATCAAGCCAACACACACCCCCTACCAATCCTACATTTTTACAATTTCCTGTTTTTCCTTTCATGCTGAGTCCTGATTTCTTTTAATCAAAACCTATTTTTTGGCCTTGTACAATAGTCATTTCAGTTGAGCAAAAAACTTGTTGTCATGTCAGCCTACTTTGTAAATTTAATTCATTTACTGGCAGTCAAGTATAAAACAAGGTCTACCCCTCTCATTTTAAATCCTAAGCTAACCTAATCGAAATCAAGTTCTCAATTATACTCTAGAAAAATTCAATTCAACTGAGCAAGTAATCAATCATTCATCAAGCACTGGAGGTAAAGTGAATTCAAGTTCAAGTATTGAAGATGGGCCATGGCATCCATGGTCAATGTTTTATGAAGACATTTTACACAAAACCCTAAAACCTTTGTGTGAAGGTCAAACGAAACTTCATCAAGGTATACATTGTTGTTTCAAGCATTGCAGTCCTTCCCTCAAAAGAAAAGTATTTTATTACAGTATTTCATTACATAATTTATCAATTGAATTTTCTGGTCAATTGCAATATTAAGGTTTGACCTAAGACAAACCCCTATTTCCAACCTATTTCCTATCCTTTTAATATATGTGGAATAGGTACAAAATTTGTACTTAAGAATTTTGGTAGATTTAATAGTGACTATAATGGTGAAAATTAGGGTTTCCACCATTAGAGGGATGAAAACCACTAATTTTTGCTTGGGTTGACCATTACATTGAAAAGAGGGAGAATCCAATAGATTTAGTCAAAAATAAAAAAAAATACTAAGACCGAATACTGATTGGATTGATCAAGGGGTTTCCTCTTTTGTGAGTTGAAATGTTGAATTAAGGTAAAGTGCTAAAAAATGAAGGTAAAACTAAGAAAACAATGAACTACAAATGCGGTATTTTCGCGTGCACTTGAATGTGAGCAATATATGCAAATTTGGATCTGATCCTTGAAAAAGCTCCAAAAATATCGGGACCAGTGTGCCCACCGTCATGGTCCTCCTACTTTTTCACATGCCAAAGAGGGTTGATTCATTTTGGCAAATAATGCCTATTATCAAGAGTACAACTTTGTACCTATTTCCTATACACAAAAAGAAAGGGAAATAGGTTGGGAATAGGGGATTTCCTTAGGTTAAACCATGAAATTGAGATAAAGATAATTGAAATTACTGTACTGAAAGGTTCTCCTTTTGAGAGAGATGTTGAATAATGACTAAAAATCAAGTACTGTACCTCCTTGTGAAGTTTTGTTTGTCTCCACATGGAATTAGGCCTTGATGAAGTCTTCAACAAAATAGTATGGATGATGTGAACCTCAATGCTTGATTCTTGACTTTCTTGCTGCTCCTAAGCTTCAATGAAAACTAATTAATGCTCAATTGCTCTTGAATGCTTGATTGCTTGATCTCATATGTGCGCAATTTCATGTTTGTATACTTGTGGATGATTCATAGATGTGTTAGATGTGAAATGAGAGGGGAAAGACCTCCTTTTATACTTTCCCATCAGATAAATTACTAATTTCTTGACATGAGCAAACATAGAGCAAGAGATCCTACTCAAATTTGAAATAGGACCAAGGGGTCAAATGGGGCCCAATTTAAGGGAGACAAAGTCATGGCACCCTAGTCCTACCGCATTTTTAGGGCTACGATAATATGCCAAATGCATGAGAAAATCCCTTAAATGATTTGCAATTCATGAGAGGCATGAGCATGATCGGGTCCCAATCAGGCCAAGGGGTGCAAATGCTAAGGTGGGGACCCAATGCGGTCAAAATTGTACAATGGTACGATTTTAGGATGCTACAATGACGAATAGGTTTAGCTTTTGATGGTGGAAAATTCAAATGACTAGGGCAGATTTGTGCTACATGGTCCCGAAAAATCAAGCCAAACTTCTAGGAATAGGTTCTAAACATCTTTTTTTCCTTAGATCTCGATTTGTGCCTCTTTGGATATCTATAACAGTCTATTTTCGATAATTCACTTTTATTATTCATACTTTTACCCTAATTTCACAATTACAATCCAAATTAAACTAAGAAAGAGAATAGCCAATACTAACTAGTAATCCAATAAGAATCTTAGCCCTTTCCTTATTTGGATTGAGGCTAGATCTATTTGGGTTCAGTCCTCTTTCAATGTAGTGGTGTTAGTTGGGTTATTTAGTGGACTTACTTGGTGAAACCCTAATTCCTAATTTTCACAACTTTACAATATCTACTCACCAAATAGAACCGCCTCTTCTAGAGATTATCAATGGTTAGGAACTTCCTGTGGTAGACCATTCACTAGAAAAAATAGATCTCAAGGGTAACTTTAGAATTCTATAGTGACAACCAATTAAATGATGGCTAAGGAGAAGGAGAAATGAGCTCAAATCCAAATTCACTAGTGTATTGGCCATCCTTAGAGGGGCCCTTGACTAAGCTATAAACAAATTTCTCTCTAAACAATTTTAGAGGGTTGACAATCCTGAGAATTTCAACAATCGCAGTTCTGAGGGGGGAACAAAATCCTACATGGAGAATCTCCAAACAGGCAGAAAGGTACCAAGAACCAAATAGTCAACCCAAAAAACCCCATATTTATCAACCAAAGAATTCTCCATAGTCGATCAAACAAGGTGGAGCTCCATGTGGGAAACAAAAACCCAAGAGTCTTTCCAAAATCTTATGTGTCGCCCATTGCCAACCTGCCAAAGAAAACTATTCAGTGCACTCACTACAGTAGAAAATAATTATGACTGTAAATTAACTATTCAGTGCACTCACTACAGTAGAAAATTTTCTATTTTATTAATAATGCATTAATGTGTAAAATAATTATTAAGTGCACTTCAGTATTAAATTATTATTTTTTTGTTTAATAATGTGAATGATCATTTCTATGGAAAAGAAATTAATCTTTCAAAGCTGACCGGGAAAATCTTACGCCTACTATCATGATCTTTTGTTTAACTCGGAAGAAAATGACCAAAAAAAACGCTATTGATGAAAAACCATGGGTCATCTAGAATTTAGTCGGGCACTATCCTAATTTCATAGACTTGAACGTTTGAAATTATTGGCTACAGGCAGTCAATGTCTGAATTCGTTAACGCGGGATTGACTGCCCTACTTCGACCATGTCGCTCATTTGGTAGCCTGTTTATTTTCTATTTAAATTCGAAAATATAATTGTTAAGAAATGGCGAAGATGTATTTGTTACTAGCAGTTGCTGTGATTATTGCAGCGAATTATTGCAGTGCAGTAGAAGTGTATGGCGGAGACACGCTTCTAGTGGGTTCTTCCCTCTCAGGAAATCAGACCCTAATTTCGAGAAATGGAACGTTTGCATTTGGATTTTTCAATCCGAGCGGAACGAATAATTGGTATATTGGCATCTGGTATGCTCCAACCTCTCAGAAGGCCATAGTCTGGGTGGCTAACAGAGACGATCCTGTCACAAACATGCCTGGTGTTCTCAAATTTTCGAGAGGCGGTCATCTCACATTGTTGGATAGAAAGGGCCGTTCCGTTTGGTCGAGTGATAATGGCCAGAAAGGATCGCGGGCTGTAATAACGGACTCTGGTAATTTCATTGTGCTGGAAGCCCACAACGAGTCTGCGATTGTTTGGGAGAGTTTCGCGCATCCGACAGATACATTGTTGCCTGACGCGAAGCTGTGGAAAGGAATGACACTAACTTCCTGGAAGAGTTCTTCAGATCCTGCAAGTGGGCTCTACTCTTTCCGAATGAACACGTCTCCAGGAAAGACGGAGTTGATGATGTTGTTTAACAATACCGTTCCATATTGGTCCAGTGGAGAATGTATTGGACACAATTATTTTACTAAGCTTCCAGAATTGGAAGGTCAGAAGAAAGTTCAAACTTCGTGTGTGCGGCTTTCTCCTTCAAGAATATATGTTTATTTTGGCCTAAATCCCATAGATCATATGATCACGGGGCGGTTCCTATTAAGTGATAATGGCGAAGTTGAACTTTACTTCTGGATGGATTATGGTAGGTGGAGTCTGAGGTGGTCAACATACCGAGGTCAATGCAGTGACTATGATATCTGCGGGGCATATGGACTGTGCAATGCTAATGATGTGTGTAGTTGTGTCCAGGGCTTCATGCCCAAGCACGGCTCTCAAGGTTGGTGGTCAACTGGGTGTACTCGGCGGAAACCCCTGCATTGCTCTGTCACGGAGGGCACAACCGATGGCTTCTTGGAAGCCAAGAACCGATCCTTGCCTGAAAAAGAAGCTGTCTTAATCAACAACGAGCCAACACAGCAAGGCTGCCGGACAGGTTGTCTCCACAATTGTTCCTGCACAGCCTTTGCTTTCGCTTATTCCGATCCACCCGTCTGCAGACTGTGGTTTGGAGATTTATTCGGAATGAGCGTTTTGTCTCAGGGTCAATCCGTCTTCGTTAGGCTGGCTGCTTCTGAGTTCCCGCCCTTGATATCAGAGCAAAGCAACAAAACCCCTGCACTTACAATTTTACTTTCTGCCGGCGCATTATTTTTTGTTGTTTCAGCTCTCCTGTCGGCCTCATTTATTCTCTGGAAACGTCGAGGACTGTCGAAGAAAAATCTTGAAGAGGAGGTGCCACTGTCGCTCAGAATGTTCAGTTACAAGGAGCTGCGAATTGCAACGGACAATTTCAAGCATAAGCTGGGTAGCGGAGCATTCGGCTCTGTTTTCAAAGGAACTCTGCCAGACAACAGGCCTGTTGCGGTTAAGAGATTAGAGGGTTCCACGCAAGCAGAAAAACAATTCCGTGCTGAAATAATCACCACCGGTAGAATACAGCATCTGAATTTGGTTAGGCTCTGGGGATTCTGCGTAGAAGGCTCTCGAAGGCTACTGGTGTATGCGTACATGCCCAATGGTTCTCTAAACTCCTTCCTCTTCTCTCAGTCGGAAGAAGCAGAGAAGGTTTTGGATTGGAAGACCAGGTTTGAGATCGCACTGGGGACTGCTCGAGGATTAGTTTATCTCCATGAGGAATGCAGGGATCGCATCATTCATTGTGATATCAAGCCTGAAAACATTCTCCTCGACAGCGACTTCAGCCCAAAGGTGGCAGATTTTGGGCTAGCGAAGTTGGTAGGTAGAGATTTCAGCCGCGTACTGACGACCACAAGAGGAACTCGTGGGTACTTGGCTCCCGAGTGGATCTCCGGCCTTCCTATCACTTCCAAGGTGGACGTATATAGCTTTGGCATGACCTTGTTGGAAATTATATCTGGCCGAAGAAATTTGGACTTGAAGGTAGACGAAAGTAGGTTGTACTTTCCTACCTGGGCTTCATCTCAAATTCAGAGGGGAAACATAAGAGACATTGTGGATGCAAGGATAGCAAGCGAGGCAAATATCGAAGAAGTTAGAAGAGCCACTGTGGTGGCTGGGCTGTGCATTCAAGATGATGAGAATCAGAGGCCGAGCATGGGTGAAGTGGTGAAGATATTGGAAGGCACGATTGAGGTTCCTGTGCCACAAATTCCGAGGTCTCTACAGGTCCTGGTTGGTCAGGTAGACGACGACTACACCGATAGCTATGGTGAACATCCTTCCATATCAGGTGATTCCGTACCAGCAAAATAGTAGCCTTTTTTATAGTGGGAGAAACTAAGCTTGTTGCCATGTTTTCTAATTTAGAACCCCATCTTTTAAATAGGAGAACAATAGAAATGGAGGTTACGAAATATTTCCTATATCTTGGTCCATTTATGTACATTAAAAGTTATTTGCATATTTTCTCAAGTGTTTTCATGCTTTATATATATAGAAAGGATATAATTTATAATCTATTAAAGTCGTTTCATATATATGTAAAATTTAAAATAAAAGTATATCATTAGTCTTTTTAATATTTTTTTTTGAATTAATTAATTAATTTAGTTTTTAAGGTAATCCATGTATTATAAGCAGTTGTTTGGTGAAATCGTCATCAAGGTTCAAATTTTTGTTGGGATCTAGGCTCGCAAGCTTGGTACATTCATTGGATTGGTGTGCAGGCTTGGTAATTTCACTGGATTGGTGTGTTCACATATTTGAACAACAATAATGTTTAACACCTTAAAAAGTGCCCCTTACCGATTAAAAAAAATATTTTTTTATTTCTCATTTATATTTTAAGATATGTCTTTTTTCATGTTTTAAAATATATTTATATTAAGATTATGTTGATTGTAATATACAAATCTTTATAAACAATCTTATTTTTTAGAATAATATTAGAAATTTAAAAGCAATAACTGCTTTTTGTAACAAAATACAAGTTTTATTGATGTAATATTATAGGCTTTATAAAGATTAAAGGCTTTCAACTCATTTTTCTATATCATGTTTACTTTGAATTAAATATGGCTCCTACTCTCCTCATTATTAGTTTCATAAAGAAACTATCACTCTAGATTTACTTAGTTGTGTTTGAAGCAATGATTGCTCATTTTCATAGATAAAATATTATTTAATGATTTATAAATTTTAACAATTTTTATGATGTACATAAAAGTGTTTAAATGTGATAAAGGATTTGTTTAATCATGTAAATAAAAAATGTCATTTAGCTTATTCAAAGTCTTCATTTATGTTTATATTTAAAACCATAAGATATTTTAATTATATGATCAAATACATATATAATAATAAATAGGTAAAATTTGTAAATGATATAAAAGAAACATATATAAATATATTACTCATCTTGTTTGAGATCATTTCCTTCTTGTCCAAAGAGGCAAGGTGGATAGAGGTAGAAAATTAGAAAATGGACTCGCTTTGTCTTATTACATTGTTGCTCTTTGCGCTACCTTATTCCAATTTTCTTGTAAGATCTTCATGTGGAAATTGAACCTAGATTCCTCCTAAAATAATGTCTACTTGGATTCGCGAGGTTTTTTCTTGTTTGTAGGAGCAAGTTGATTCTTATTTAATTGAATAAGAAGCTAGTCTCATAGTTGTTAAAATGAAGAAAAAATTCTATTTATTAAGTGGGCGAGATTCAGTGGAGCACAAACCTCATTATGGTCTCCATGTGTGCTTGTGACACCAATATAATTATGTATTGTGTAGTTTTGTAGATTTTTTCTCTTTGATGGAACAACATGTGTTTTACTTTAGGTTTTTAATTGATTTTTTATTTGTACTCATGGGGATTCTTTTATTTATTTATAAATTAGAGAGAAATTTTGATTTATAAGAGATCTTATTATTTATTTAAATAAGAGCATATCTTGTTGAGGATTCTCAAAGCTCACTTAATCACTACACTTCCTCCTCTTAAACATTACTAAATTACATATCATCGAGTTCTTGGAATTTCATGAGTGAGTATTGAGCCTTGAAAGATAAAATATACTTTCTTGAATTTGTTGATATCACTCTTCTATTATTTAATGACCTTTTTTCTTCTTCACATAAAAAATGATATTAAGATTCACATCTATCTAGTTCATTCTACATGATAATTATGTTATCACAAAGTTCTTACACCTCTAGACCTCTTCTATTGTGTTCCTACCAACCATGTGGCACTTGTAGCTTTCATTTCTTTTTCATTATCATTCATTGTGGTACAAATATTATATGTAAGAAACAATAATTTTCTATATGGTAACAACATAAATGCCTTCATCATGGTTGTTCTCATAAATATTTATGGTGGCAAAGATAACTTATTTTGGACGTGTACATCCATTATAAGTATTTCCTCTCTTCTCTCTTATCGTCTTATTTTATTTAAAATATCTATACACCATATACGCTAATATTGTAAGGGGGTCATATTCTCTTCTCACTTGTGTATTCATACATGAAACTTATCTATATTTTCCCTCTATGACAATTAAATTTATATTTTTTATAAATGATCATCTAAAACAATGCAAGTTGTTATATCATAATCAATTTTTAATATTATCATCTGCATGATCCCTAGCTATATAGTAAGCTATTTTTTCCCTCTACAACACTTATTTAAATTTATCTTTCATATCATTGGGTCACCTATCAAATTTATCTTTTATATCATTGTTCCACCTAAAATAATGCAACATTTATTTTGTGTGTCTTATCCAATTTATCTTTTACACAAATTATCATCTAGCATAATACAAGTTGTTAGATCATAATTATGATTTAACATTATCATCTACATTACCCCTAGAAATAGAGTAATCTATTATCTAAGTTAAGTAATTTTTTCTACATTGATTTCTTCCTTGTTTTAGCTACATTCTCTTCTTGAGGCGATTAATCATAACATTTTATTTTTTTTGGAGAATTATTCTATGTTATGTTTCCCTTATATTTTGGGGATGAAATATTGCATTATGACAACCTCCCATATGAAGGTCTCTTTAGCTTTGTTAACAAAAAAAAATTCTCATGTTCTATCTTGTGTTGTTCTCCTATTTGTATATATACACACCTCCAAACAAAGAAGAGATCCTCATTAGGGTTGTATCTTACAATAAGGGGTAGTGGTCTTTGAGCAAGTATACACACTTCTCAAAACAAAGAGAAGGGATCCTCAAGAAAACATACACACCTCTCAAGCACTAGTTGTCTATTCCCATCTATGTGAAGACAAGGAAAACCATACTGGACAGAGTGTTATCTTGCTACCTAGAATAAAGTACGATTGCAATGCATAAGAACATGCCACCATGAGTGTGAGTGAGTGCCCGTAAAGAGATACAAATGTCACATATTGAGGAAAAATATACTAGCCAAGGAACTTTAATCGATGATGATAGTAGAAAAAAGAAACTTATTATCACTTTTAATGTGAATCATACCATCATTATGAAGATTAAATGTCTTATATTTGGTAATGGTATGGCCAACTATGTAGTGATATGTACAAAAAGTGTGATTCATTTGATTAGATAGATTATGTTTTGAAAAGGGAAGACTAATATAAATGGATTCTAAGTCTTAGCAAAATTTTGAATCCCTACTTGTACAAACAAAAAATGTGTAAAATTTGTTGTGATGTATATGTCTTTCCTATGCCAAACCTTGTGTTGGGATTCCTACCTAGACACAACAAAATGGTCAGATATAGTACATAGCCTCACAAGGGATAGACTAAATAAATGATAGATACAAAAATAACAAGAATACAGAAGGTATGAAACCATTGCAAGAAGTTCCACATAAAGGTGGTGATGAAATTCTCTTTTCAAAGTCCTACAATTTTTAGTACAATAACATAATGAAAGCAATAAATGAGAAGCACAAATCACTAGTTGAGTGTGGAGTACTTCTAGTCTATTGCATTATAGTTTGATAGGTCATTTTTTGAAGGATTATTTTATATTGGATTAGATTAAATTATACTACAATAGTCGATAGGAAAGGTAAAAGAAATTCTTTATACAGAAATCACAAGGTTATTTCAGGTTTAGGCCAAAACATAATGATCAAATGCAAATATCAAGATTGGATCACAAAAGAAAAATGATGACACTCACAATACCCCAAATTTGAACCCCTTTTGGTTGGATCGGGGAGGAGGGTACTTGGGTCTAACCAAAAGATGGCCTAAAAATTTAAGAGCCAAGTGTCGAGACCCTTAGCAGAAGACGTAGTCTCAAATTTCATGCTTAACAATGATTTAATTGTAGAATTTTTGGTAAATTTTAGAATAAAATAGAGCATAAATTTTCTTAAAATGAACTGTATCAATGCAAACTAAATCAATTTCTAAGTAGAGCATGAAAATTTTAAGGTAATGAATTTACATGCTACAATAATATTGATCATACTTTGGATTATATAGATGTATCTAGAACCATGTTGTTAGAGGTCAATTAGATATATCATTTCTCTTGTCTAGTATCTCCTATATTCTCCAAATACAACCCTGTGGAAGTATATGTTATAGGTCTTTACAAGGTTTTTAATATAATATACAATTTGAAATTTGTTATTCATAATAGAAATAATGGTTCTTATTACTATATGCTTCTTCATTTCTTTTGGCTAGTTAAATATCTCTATTTGTTCCAATTATTTTCTAAAGAAAATATTGTATTCATTAAAAAATCACTCTCTAAATTTATTATATAGGAAATAGAAAATATTGAACATCTTGTGAGTGTGTTTTTCAAATTAGACTCTCTAACATATATGCTAGAATATAGAACTACCGTAAGCTCCCAACTGCATGACAATGAATCTAGAGGGCATGTTCTAGTTCAATCTCTATTTTCAGCACAAGAATTATTTATTTAGTTGTCATCATTTATATGGATTTTAATTGTGAAGCTATACATACTGTATCTTGGTAGAATTAACAAAAAAAAGAAACAAGAATTCTTTTGAAAATATGAAGATAAAGAAGCTCATACAAAATGCAACATGGAAATGGCTATTTTTTTGTGGCCTTGTTCCAAGCTATAATGTTTCCCATGGTTGCTACTTTAGTGTATGTGCATAAGGTGTTCTACTCTTCTCATAGCACAATGCTTTTAATACATTGTAAATTAGTAGATATAGTCTACATATATCACATTAGGTAGATGTAAAAACTAAAATGTTTATGTTTTTTTTTTATATTTAAAATTGTACTCTTTTTCATAGTACAATATTTATTATGACGAATAGGTCTATATATAATTTATCAATTTAATTTCTAACGTTAAAGATATCTGTATAGAATGTAAGAAAAATGTTGAATTCATGGTATTCATGGTAATCATATTGGCATGAGACATTCCATTGATGATCACATGTCGTCATTGATGACAACTCGAGTTAGATATCCAATTTGCAATTCATGATTCATTAATATCAGAAGAATTATTGAGGTCCCATGAGTACAACCGAGTGTATAGTGTTTTGGTCAGTAGACCAATTGTGTTAAGTGTTTCGTGTCATGGATCTCAGAGATACATGGTGGTTGTGTAATATGCATTATTCAAGGATTGTGGCCTTCGGTGATAAGTTTTTGATAAGTTGGAAGATTCGGTAGATAGTTTTCTAGTAAAACAATTTTTATCAGCAATAGAATGTGGATATTCATTGTGCAGATCTTGCAGATAGATTTTGGTGGTTTTTTGTGTGTTCAAGGTTGTTGAGCCGACCTGTGGGAAGTGTGTGGACATTTCATTTTGGTCTGTTTGGTTGCTTTTCAGATTGGATTGAGTTGACCTTAGGTAACACATTTCAATTATGTGTTATGTAGTTTTTGGGTTGATATGAAATGTATCTAATTTGATGTTGTGGATATATATGAGCGATTGATTTGACCATTTATGGTATTGTGGATATGTGTGATATGTGTATGAGTAATTGTGCACAATTTCAAATACATAATTAAAAGATTTGTGCTTTGGTATAATGCAGAATAGCAGACTAGATAAACATGATGTGTATTGTGTTTAACCAGAGCTATACTCAGGCATTTGTTGATGTTATTCACTATTTCAAACCTTCTTGTACCTCTTGTAGTCATTTTGTAACCTTCTGAGTTGTAGCTCTTATTGTAATTGAGCAATGAGCTTTAGGCAGTGTGCATGAATGCATGTGCATTCCCCTTATGTATTATTTTTACACTTCTAACAAAGCATATTAATATTGTGGGTTTGAATCCCACTGTTGTTTTTTCCTTAACTAGGTTCCATGTAAAAAACTTGTTGTTATGGTATTATTGTTGTTTCCTTTATGTTTCTACACTTTACTTTTCCCCCTCTCAGTGTTCCTTGATTCCAACAAATCAATATACTTAGTTTTTCGTTCTTGTAGATTTTGTCAAGTTTATCTATTACAATTGATATCCATGACCTTTTCCATGAACTATTTAATCAATTATGTCTATATATTTGATTTTCATGATTTTATCTACAAGTTATGCATAATAATACAAAAATCTAGGATAAGGATTGTATGTGAAATGGGTTTTGTTGGTTTCTTTTACTTGGATCTCAAATTTTAATTTAATTTTATTCCTTCCCATGATCATATAATGCTCCTAATTTTTTTCATTGTTGGATCTTATATATCAATTACTTACATATAAATAAGATTATATATATATAATTCTTTTAGAAAATGAAAATTATTTGAAATTCATATTATTCTATAATTACTTGTTTTGTTAGATTTATTGTCTAATTATAAGATTAAGGTTAGAATCCGGATAAGATAGTACTAATTAAGCTTGAAATTAGGTTTGTATTTAGAGTTAGGAATAGGATTATGACGAGAATTGGAATTAGAATTAGAACTAAGATTGCAAGTAAGGGTCAAATTAAGGTTATGATTGAGTTTAATGTTAGCCTCCCGTCCGGTACAAAAGACTTCAGTTAACCAATTCACACCTTGAGGCAAACATGACTGACTCGCAGTCGTCGAGACTAACTAGAAGGAACGCTAAAATGGCGACAGAACGGAGTGGTGTCGGTGCGCTGTCAAATCTGTTGTCTATTTGATGCCGTGTAGAGAAAGAATGCCTCAGTGACAAAAGAACAATCGCGATTTTGGTGCACAGTCAAATCTTTCTTTATTTGATTCCTCGTAGTGCTTCGTTGAATGCAATGCTTTGAAATATTTTAGATTTTTAAGTTATTATGGGATTCTAGTGCTTATCTCTCAGACTTGGACGTTGGATTGACGGCATTCTAGTGCTCGAAGCAGTCAAATTTCTAAAATTATCTACGCGGGAGTCACTGCATTATCTATTGCGTAGCCTGTTTATTTTCTTTTCAAAGTCGAAAATAAAACAAACATAGCCCACCATCCACGCAACAATTCAGTGAACGTTAAGCGTTTGTCTTAGCAATTACTGTGAGTATTGCAGTGCTGTAACTTTGTAGTCTTTGTTTGTCTTCTAAGCCTTTCACATTTCATCTACATCATATCATATGTCATTTTTATTGTTGATTACTTTTCATCTTTATTGATTCTCCCTCTAATTGTATTTAGTCATGTTGCTAATAATAGTTAAGTGTAGCTTTCATCAACTTACCCCTTAGCAATAAAGGAATGTAAACATTATAAAATCTAATGTATCAATTTTTTATTGGTATATTGTTGGTTTATCATAACATCACATATACACTAAACATAATGTATCACAAAATTTAACATCACATATTGTTGGTTTAGCAAAATTTGTGTATGGATATATTATCAATGAAAATTATTTTAATACATAGACACTCTTTTAATATCATAATTGAGTTTATTACCAAATGTCATTAATTTGAAACACTTCTTATTTAAAGTTTAAATAAAATCCGATCCTACACTAACCAATCACAAAGATAAGTGGATGCCTGGGTAATCTCTATATGAAATAAAATAAGAAATTCATATATATGTGTGTGTGTGGGCAAAGTGAGAATGCATAATTTGTATTATTGATAAGAAATAAAAGATACATAGCAGAAAATATTATCAAAAAAGACCTAAATCATTTCATAGATTAGGTTGAAGACTTCAACAAAAACCACAAAAAACTAACTCAAAGAGCATTGCTCGATCTAAGAAACTATTCGCAGACCTAGAATGTTCTAATTACATACCCTATATGAGCTACATTTAAGAAACTTATAACTATAGGGAAAGCTTCTAACAAGAGAAAAATTCTTTATCTAAGCAAATAAAACCAAAAAGATACATTCCGTTCAACAATCAAAGATATTGCATGAAACTCTAAGTTTCTGGTGAAGTCTCTTCTGTCACCTCATGCCATGCATTTTTCTCCTGATGAGCATTATCTCCAAACTTGAAGCACAAAAAAAACCCTTTCGGTACCTGTACAGTCCTTTCCATGGCAAGAAACTTCTCAACCCTCTTGTGGTGAGGTTAGTGAAGTACCAAATGATGAACAGAGTAAAAAAGATCTGAGAACTAGGTTGCCTCTGGAGAAGAAATCAGCTCCAAGAATAGCCCTAGCTCATTCTCAAAAATCATGCAATTGTTTGATTCAATTCCTATTTTAATAGCATTGTATAGGCTTACATAATGAGACCTCTTCTTTGAGAACTTGCTTGGGAAAATCCTGGCCACCCATCCCTTGCCATTCAACAAGTCATATTTTTTCACTAACTATTCAATATCATTACAAAAAATCAAGCCCTCTTTGACATAACTTGAACAAAAATGCAATAGAGACCCATAATTCTCAAGTAAGTGAAAAGAAAAACTCTCATGAGGGGTGCTCATTGATCCTAGTGATACTATTGTTGCACTTGATGGCCCATTGTTTATCACTGTGAAGATCAATGACAAAATCTCACAAGGGGTGCTCATTGATCTAGTGTGTATGGTGAATGTGGTAACTAAAGAATATCTTTACATTTTACTTTTGCATCACGTAACATATTACAAATTAGATGTTATGGTCAAGTTACATGATGATTTATCTTGCCTTACTATTGTCTCTATTACTCTCCTCATTAAGGTTTGTACTTGGTTCTTATATGTGAATTTTTTTATCATTCTGATATCGGATCGTTTTCATGTGAAGTTGGGACATCCTTGGCTCTCTTTCATGAAAGCTATCCCTTCTACTATTCATATATATTTAAAATTCCCTCATAATGGTACTATCATAGCAACTAATTATAGCTTTTACCAACCCATAGTGATACATGGTAATTTCACCATTGATTACTTTTGGCCTAAAAAACCCGAGCCTCTCAAGCCTCGAAATGATGCCCTTTTTTCTATCTTATAAAAAATTGAAAAATGAGATGAATATATCTTTGAGTAAGCCTAGAGACCCTATGCCTATTATTTCTCCTATAATTTTGTGCTCACTTAGACCTCACTTTGGAATTCCATGTTGCAAGGCCCAATTGCAATACTAATTATTCTCACACAACCCATCTATTTCACAATTTAATCATTTTTATAGATTAAATTAGCCACAAATTGGGCCCCTCTAACAGTCATCTTTGGTGAGTGGCAAAACTAGCCCCATGTTGGCCTGTGATAGAAATTCAATTGTATTTTTGATAAGGAATTATAAAAGGAGGTTTACCCCTCTTATTTTTACCCTAATTCAATTCCTAACCTCATTCAAGATCTCGATTACACTTTAGAAAATTCAAGTGAGCAAGCAATCAGTATTTCATAAAGCATTGGAGCACAAGTGAAGTCAAAATTTAAGCATTGGACATGGCATTCATGATCTATATTTTATAAAGACAACCTACATGAAACCATAATTCCTTTATGGAGACAAATAAAAATTCATTGAGGTGTATCATTAGTGTTTCAACCATTTTTAGCATTTCCTTCAAAAGAAAATTATTTATGGTAGTCTATCATTTAGATTTATCAATTCAATTTCATGGTTAATTCAAAAAATTGGGTTTGACCTAAGAAAAACCCCCATTCCCAACAAATTTCCCCTTTTCTCTATGTCCAAGAATAGGTATAGAGTTGTAGTGAGGCGGATCGACATAATTCATAGAGGCAAATAGGTTCAACTTTTGACAGCGAGAAATTCAGAGGACCATGGTGAATTGATACTAACTTTTCTCGAGAATCAACCCAAACTTTAAGAAATAGATTTGAAACATATTATTTTTCTCAATTAAAAGTTGGTGGCTCCATACAATATCTTTATCTTACTATTTCTATTAGATTACTTCAACAATTTACTATATTACCCTAATCTTCTACAATTCAACTTAAGGAGGATAAACCCCTTACAAAGGAACTTGGAATCAGATCAGAATCTTAGTCTTTCAATGCTAGATCTATTATAATCCTCTCCTCCCTAATGTGATGGTTAATTAGGTGATTTAGTGGTTCTATTATCTTAATTTAATCATAACCCTAATTTTTTACCATTATAGGAATTATCCTAGAAATCATTATTGCTTGTGATAGTATCATGAGTAGAGATGGCCTCTTCTAGCAACCTTCCTCCAATATATCTAAATAGTCCATCCTATATTGGCTTCTAGTGAACCTACAAGTGGGCTCATTTTCTCTCTATCAAACCATCAAACCCATTCAAAATCAAGATCTCCTCTTTTCTTGAGGTCATATCAAATCCCTTTTTAACACCTTCATTTGTCAATACCTACATGTCAGCATATAAAAAGTATCTTCTTATGAAAATTAATCGATTTGAGGGTAAAAAAATTTGTTGTTTGAGGTGTTTCTATATTATGGACCACTACTATAGCTATCCACCAAATCTCCAAATTGGGGGATTTTTTCCTTACTTTGGTATATATTTCTTAGCATTAGATGTCAATGATTATTGTAACTATTAGTTTACAACAATTCATATTCACATCTATTATAATTATTTAATTTTTATAAAAACAAATTGATCAACTCAGTCACATTTTTCTAAACTATCTAATTGATGTCATAAAAGTGTCAATTATATGTTAATTATCTAGGTATTTTAAATCTTACAAAGGAGGGGGAATTTTTCATTTTTCCATAACTTGCAATTGGAGAGTCAAAATTTCAATTGTGGATTGTTGATATAAAGCTCATTATATCTCTATTCAAATTAGTAGTTTCACAACTAGATATTCTCATACCTTATTGTTATTTTTCAACTTTTAGTGTAGTAGAATTTAAAATAGGCCTAGTTTATGGTAACTTGATTATGTAATTACTTTTGATTGGTAGCTCAAAATTTAGTACCATTTTTTATGAAAATTCATGTTTTCCCATGTCCCACAAATTGGGTCTATTTTCATTTTAAAATACTCTAAGTTATAAAGTGCCCAAATCAGTGGTGGATCTCTAATCAAGGGGGAATTTAATTTTTTTTCTACATTTAAGTCAATGATTTTGTAATCATGGTGAAAATAAAATATGATCATTGTGGAAAAAACCTAGAAAATTTGTATACTTTTAGATTTTTTGAAAAATATAAAGGGTTCTATAAACAAGGCCTGAAGATATCAAGTTCTTTTCTTTTAGCTCCTGCACTTTTAATTCCATTCAATCTTGTTCAAACATCTTGTGAGACACCATCATTTGGTGATGAAAAATGTAGTCACATGGCTTACATATGGCCTATATTGAGATTCCATCTCCCATGTCATCTATTAGTACATTTGAATGTAATGTTCAGTCACCCATGAGTTCTATTGATTGTTTTCATTAGGATCTTCATATTTGTCTTTTCATATCTACCATATTGGGATGCATAGCTACCAAACATATCTACTTTGTTTGTTAAATTCTACCTTGTAGATTTGAATTGCGCCACTAAGCACATTGATCTTCTATTTGATGATAGTTACATAAACATAGTTGTCACTATATTGTCATATTTTGATCTTTCTCATGGCTCACCTATATCGACTTATGTCATAATATATTTTACAAATCACCATGAGTTTAATTTGACTTACTCAACATCATATGTAGATTACAATATCATATTCATATAGGTCTAATTATCACCATACATCTATTGTCCATGTTCATTAATATTATATTGTACCTAATCCATCATCTTAATATTTGTAAAGTCATAGCATTAGGTTGGATATTATGGATCTCCTACCATGGGTATCATATTAATCTTTCAATTATGTGTAGAATTCAGAGATATTCATTATACTTCATACATAGTTATATCAATAATGGTAAGTCATCTTGAACACATTATTAGTATTGTTTCTTTACTTATATTATGAAAAGTAAACCATTACAAAGGTAATCCAATCTTTCTAGGAATAAAATTTCTACCCTCCACTCAGAGAGGTCTTCAAGTACCTAAAACCTTCAGGGTTACCTTCTAATTTACCAAATATTTTTATTAACCATGTATAGAAAAGATCCAAGTTTTGGGGACTTCAAAAAAAAAAAAAAAATATCATAGAGGTCTCTTAGACAACCTATAAATCTCTCTATCTAAGGTAAGTACATGGGTGTGGACAACAACACGGTGCACCTAACATATTGTACAAATAGAAAAATAGGATTGTCACAAAGAAACAAAAAATAACCTATATAAAATTTTGAATATCAAAAGATAATAAATGTGATTACATTTTAGAATAAGTGACTAAAGTGAGAGTAGTGAATAAGGCTAATAATTAAAATGACAAAGGGAGATTCATATACCACTAGAAATATAGATAATGTTCACTGACTTCTTCGAAGTGGCTTCTTCAACTACACCTACATACAAAAGACCAAAGAAATATGTTGGGCATCTATATAGGTGTTTGCCTAAGTCAAACCACCACTTTGGTGTTCCCACCTCCATAAAAAACCAAGACAAAGATAATGGTAATAAACATAAAATAAAATAAATAAATGGAATAGTAAGACAATATGCTCGATAATTGCAAATAATTAGCACTCCTCAAGCAAATAAATTGGGCAACCTACAAGTGCAATAGAGAAGTGACAATGGAGTCCACAAGATGATAGTGATCTCTTCATATGGTGACAACAAATGTAGTAAGATACCATTGTAACAATGAAGATGATGGAAAAATCACATGTATATGGCCAAGTAAGAGTGCTTGTGTGACTAAGTCCTGAATGAGAGAGTACCAAAACAAAGGTGTAGAATGAAAGAACATTGTGAATGAAGTTTAAAAAGATGATTTAGAGCTAAAATGGAGATCTTTTGACAAAGGAAAATGACTCCATAAGTTGATGAAAGCTAGTGGAGGAATTATACTATCATAACATGGAAAGTTTAATGTCCCAATGGCTAACACAATCATGGGGTTTTGTTTGTTCATGCACATTGCATGGGCTATGTAGTGTGCATGCATTTGAGTAAAAATAAAACCTAATAATCAAGAAATCAAACATGTGGACTGATAAGGTATGTTGTGGACCAAGATTAAGATTAGAGATCGTAAGTGTCTGAATTATAACTAAAGGGGAAGGTGTACGTGATGTGAAATTTCATGGGATACAATTTACATTACACTTTTCAATAAGAGAAATGTTGTTCAATATTTTTGGATCATATATAATATCTAGTGTTGAGCATCTACAAATACTATAGGAATAATATTAAGGGGAGGATGCATAGTTTCTCTTATCTTATCAAGTTTTGGAGGAAGCATTTCCTCACATGGAGTTCATTACTTCACATTTGTTGGGGGTAACATAACCTTCTCTTTGTTATCTTTTACTAGGGGAATCTTCTAATACCTTGTGATAGTGGTAGTCCCTGGGGGATCATCATGGGTCCTTTCTTATTTTACTTGTCTTATTTAGATGTATATTTCATTTCATACATCATTTATCTTTTTGAGGAGTTTTATTTTTACTAGTTTTTCTACTTCATCTCCATTTTATGAAAAAATTGTATGTGAGTACTGAACATGGCCTAGTAGGCAGGACTCATCGTATTGCATATTACTCCCCAAGTTGTACTTAAGGGGGTTTTAGTATTAATAGAGTCATCATGCACCTAGTTAGCTAATCACCTCTCTAAGATTGACTTATTCACACCTAGTTTAAGTATAATTAGTCTATTTAATAATTTTATCTCACTTATAGCTTCTTCTTAAGGCTTTCATGCAGCTACAAATGAAATACCAATCCACCTTGTCATAAGCCTTTTTAATATCTAATTTTATCAGAATATTAGGTTGCCCTTGAAACTGACAGGAATGGATAGCTTCCTGAACTATTATAATCCCCTCCAAACTTGATCTATTGGGTACAAAGCCAGTTTGTTCTTTTGATATTATGGCAAGTAGTAGTTATTTTAGTCTATTAGCCATGACTTTTCCTAGCAGTTTGTAATTCATGTTGTATAAAGAAATGGGCCTAAATTCTTCCCACTTTGAGGGGTTCTCCTTTGGGAGTAAGGCCAGAAAGGTATTATTGATTTCTTTCAGGAACTTCCTTGCATTTTGGGTAGATTCCAAGGCATCAATAACCTCGTCCCCTAATATGTGCCAACATTTTTGAAAAAAACTAGCAGGGAGGCCATCCGGTCCAAGGGCTTTATCTCCTCCAAATTGTGCCAGAGTAGTTTTGACTTCTTCATGGGTGATCTTGGAGTTTAAAATTTGATTATAATCTTTTGTTATTTAATTTGGGTATGTTATTCAATAAGGTTCTATTGTTAGGAAGGTCCGAGTGGTCCTAGTTATTGAGAATATTTTCAAAGTATGTGGTAGCATCTTCTGTGATCAGATTTTGATTCTTAATAATCTGATCACTATCATTGATGATCTGAGTAATCTTATTTACTACCCTTTTCATTTTGACATTGTTATGGAAAAATTTAGTGTTTTTGTCTCTATCTTCTAGCCATGTCTCTCAAGATTTATGTTTCTAGTATATCTCTTCTCTCACCATAATGCCTTCATATTCACATAAAAGGTTTTTTTTCAGCCTCATATGTTTTAAGGGTCATCCTCTATTGCATCACAACATTATTTATTGTTTCCAACTCTTTTTCAATTCTTGACTTCTCCTCGAAGATGTTTTTAAATTTCTTTTTGTTCCATTTGAATAGTTTGTGTTTAATCTCTTTCAGCTTAGAGACAAGACAATACATATTAGATCCTTCAAAGACAATTTCCTTCCACCATTTTTGTATGTTGGGGAGGAAGTCTTCATGTGTAAACCACACCATTTTGAACTTGAAAGGGTACCCAGTTTTCTTTGCTTCCCCCAAAAGTTCTAATAGTACCGGGTAATGATTAGAGCCTGACCATGATAATATGGTAGTTTTAAATTTTGTTTTGAGGTTGGTCAAGTCTCCTTCAAGGAAAAATATCTCAAGTGTTTCTGCAATGTTGGAGAATCCTTTTCTTCTATAATTGCATGTGTGAAAACCCATCTCAGTTTTGATTTCCAAAAGGTTATTGTTATTTATCCAGTTTTCGAAGTCTCTTTGTGGTTGTCTTATGATTTTTATCCCACCGCTTTTATCAGTTGAGTATAATATGGTGTTGAACTCACCACCTATGGTGATGTGTTTCTCATCTTGATTGTTTAAGAAGTGTTCAATTTCCCATGAAACTAATCTCTTTTTATCTGTTGGAATTGGGCCATATACATTAATGATGATAAAATCAAGATTTAGGCTAAGGGCTCTTACTTTACTAGCCATCCAGTTTTGCATCTTGGTATGTCATGTAAATGCAACCGAGTTCTTTTTCAACATTATTTCCAGTCCACCTGATGCCCCTATAGACTCCACCATTTCCATCTGCCATTGGGTGAAATTTTTACTAAAATTGATCATATCAGTCTTACCTAGTTTAGTTTCTTGTAGCATAACTAGGTCCATAGTAGATTTCAATATGCTTCCCTTAGTCAAGTGTTGTTTGTTAGGGGCCCCCATACCCCTAACATTCCATGTTAGTATATTTATTCCTTTATGGGGGAAAGGGGGGACTTTCCCTGACCCAACAAGGTTGTGATTTTGGTGTGTCCCTCTGCATCCCCATCCATTTTTATTTTGTCTAAAAAAGACTTATGACTACTTTTGTTGATAATGGATTTGCCACAATCTGGAGTTAGTTTCTCATCTCCCATCTAGAGGATACCTTTGTTTTGTGGGTTGATTGAGTTGTTGTCTAATATTATGTTATTTTCCCCTTCCTACATACTGATCAATTCATTAATAATGAATTCTCTCTCCTCATTTGCATTCAATCCTTCCACAAAAGGGGATTCCTCCAAAGTGGCAAAAAATGTGATGTTTTCCTCATGAGTAACTTGAGTCAGGTTGTTGTTTAATGATTAGGTTTTGAGGGGGGTCTGATCATATTCTAGATTGGGGATGATGGCATTGTTTGCCCCATTAGTTGGAGTATCAATGAATACCTCCTCCAAAAATTCCTCAGCTAATTTCCCCATTAGGTTTTCTATGATGTTGTTTAATTATGTTTGGATTCATTCCTCGTTAGCATAAGCAAGGGTTTCATTTTTATGTTCAGCTCTGTCTGGAATGTTACGTAAGACTAAGGAAGGACGGGGTGTTGTGATATTAAAGTCTCTTGCTGACCAATGTTTATAATAAAGACATCCCTATCATTGCTAAATTGAATATCTACTATGTGCTTCGATACTCTATAGTTGTCTCTTACCTTAGCCTGAGACTTCTGTAAATTAGGGTTCTATCTTTTGCAGAATGTTAAATTTTCAGAGACTGGGGCATTATAATATAACAGTTTTAGGGTGTAATTACCATCTACTGTATCTACGGTTATATTTTTTAGATTTTCCATGCCCTTATTTACTTCTATTAACAATTTTTTATCAGATTTATCCAACCAATTTTCTTCTATGGCTATGAATTTGCCCAATTTATCCCTAATTTCTATAAGAATTTTGGTATGCATTAATTCAATAGGAACATTATGAATTTATACCCATTTCGATGTTGTTTTGAATTCATATCTATTAGCATCGAATTTAGGTTTCCATTCAATAAAATTGAAATTTGCACATTTGTAAAAAATATATTCTTCACGCATTAGCTTGGATTTCGGAGACTTTTTGTAACATTCAAAGTACAGAAAATTATTAGCTAAGGTAGTGGTACCTACCTACCCATGGAATGTTATTTTCCACCATTCAACTATTCCCGCAAGAGGTTGATCATTCCCTCCCCATTTTGCAAAGAGCTCATGCCCTCTGCAGTAGTTACTCAATTCCATGGCTTCCTTGTGAGTCAAAATCTTAATACAATCCGAGTTGGGATCTATCAATGTTAGGGCATCCTCACTCCTTGTTGCTTTGATAGCATTCTTGCTTTCATGGTGAAGTGAGTTCCCCATCCTCGAAGCCGACTTCGAGCTAATTAAATTAGGGTATTGGTATGACAATTCCTTTCCTCCATCCTTGGCAGGTCTTCTGTAACCCTCCATATGATAGGTATGTGGGCAAAAAATTCACTATGGCTTTTGAAGGGGGCGGCCAAGACCAGATGTTGTCGGCCAAAATCCTAGTGTTATGCGGTTAGCATTGGTGATGCAACTAGGGATTCGTGAGGTGATAGGGATCACCCACACATTTGACAGCACTAGAGGAGCCCTAGCCTCCCTTCTTTTTGCCCTAGCAGCTCTTTTGCCTTTCACTAGTTGCCACAGTTGATTATGTGGAGACGGATCCCCGTCGGATGGAGGCCTTCCAACAAAGTTGCAACCCTTGCCCTGATGAGTATGATGATCGCCGAGATGCAGAGCCATCTTTTTTCCCGACATAAATTCAACCAGTATTATATTATTATATTTTTTAATTCTATTATTAGATTCATATTATAATTTACAAATATATTAATATAATTATAATATAATACTATTATAAGAATAATAAAATATTTAAATTATGTTAAAAATATGTTTTAATATTTACATCAATAATAAACAAAATTCAACCTAACTTTAATACTAAACTAAAATAAACCCTACTTGATTAAATCGAATTGAACCCTAACACAAATTTAATGCTAACTTTAAAAGAAATTGAATTGTAATTAGAATTGAACTCTAATCATATAGCAAATTAAACTGAAACCCTATACCAAATCGAACCCAAACCTTTAGCAAAATTGAACCCTAACCCTAACATTCATCTCTCTCTCTCTCTCTCACACACACACACACACACACACACACACACACACATCTCTTCATCCTTTGGTCACTCACTATCCCTCCTATCTATCTATTTATCTATCCCTCTCTCCCTTTCTCTTCTCATTTGTGAAAATTTCTCTTTTTCTCTTCCCATATATCTACATCTATGTGTGTAGCTCTACCTCTCTATCTATTTGTTTCTCTCTTCATCTCTTGCTAGATATCGTCATCTCTCTCTCTCTCTCTCTCTCTCTCTCTCTCTCTCTCTCTCTCTTTCTCTCTCTCTCTCCATCTCTTCCTTCTCTCCCTAGTAAACACAACATGAACCTATTGATAATGGACCCTAATTAGCTTTTCGATTCATAAATTTTGTTTCAGTTGTGTTTAGATACCTTTAAGTGGATGCATAATTGATTTGAAGCAATCACTTCTTCATTGATATCCTTGTTGCACAAACAGTGCCATTTTCTAAATGATCTACTAACTCAGCTCATACACTACACAAATTTATACAAAAAAAAAAGACCAGATTTTTTGCCTAATTGACATTCCACCCTCTTTGGCATACCCATTGCACACCAAGGTGCACTTACTAGTTTTTAATATTTTTTTGAATAATGACAACAAATTTAAAAATTAAAATTTATTTTTTTAGAAAGATATAATAATTTGTTCTGTTTGTAGTAAAGTTTAGTTCTTTGAAATCCAAAAAAAATAGTTAAAGAGATTAGTAATGATAAACGAAAAATTTGGCAAAACTAACGGATGGAGGGTGCCTAAGCAGCGTGTCCGTCTCTCGCCCGGCACAAAAAGACTTGACTTCCAGTCATCATGACTAATGAAAAAGAGCCTGTGAATGGCGAAATAACGGAGTCTGTGCGAGCTGTCAAGTTGTCTCTTTCTTTACTCAAATTCCTGAATTCACTTACGCAGGATTGACGGCACTACTTTGGCCATGTCGCCCATTCTGTAGCATGTTTATTTTCTATTTAAATTAGAAAATATACCACTAACATAGGACCATCTTCTCCTTTTCAATGACGATTAAGTTTTTGGTCTTAGTAATTACTGTGAGTATTGCAGCGCATAATTCCAGTGGTGTGATTTTGGATCGTGGAGATACGCTTCGATTGGGGGATTCGCTCACTGAAAATCAGACCCTTATTTCCAAGAATGGCACGTTTGCCTTGGGATTTTTCAGTCCCAAAGGAACAAATAATTGGTATATTGGCATCTGGTATACCCTAATCTCTCAAAAGGCCACAGTTTGGGTGGCTAACAGAGAAAATCGTGTCAGAAACATGCCCGGCGTTCTCAGATTTTCAGAAAATGGTCATCTCAGATTGTTTGATGGAAAGGGCCGGTCGGTTTGGTCAACTGCTGTTGGCCAGAAAGGATCACGAGCTATAATAACAGACTCTGGTAATTTTATTATGATGGACACCTACAAATCTGCAATTGTTCGGGAGAGTTTCGCTCATCCGACAGATACATGGCTGCCTGGCATGAAGATGTGGAAAGGCATGACAATAACTTCCTGGAAGAATACTTTGGATCCTGCAAGTGGGCTCTTCTCTTTCCGAATGGACATGTCTCCGGGAAAGACACAGATGATAATGTTCTATAATAACACTGTTCCATATTGGTCCAGTGGAGAATGCTCTGGGAATTCTTGTACTAAGGTTCCCGAATTGCAAGTCAAAAAGAAAGTTCTAGCGTCCTCTGTGAGGCTTTCTCCTTCAAGAATATACATTGCTTTTGGCATTAGCCCGATAGATCATACCCTCACGGGACGATTCGTGTTAGATGAGAACGGCGAATTACAACTGTACTTCAGGATGGATGATGGTAGATGGAGTATGAGGTGGTCGACGCATCGAGGTCAATGCAGTGACTATGAAATCTGCGGAACGTATGGACTTTGCAATGCGAATGATGTGTGTAGCAGTGTCCAGGGCTTCACGCCCTACAACGGCTCTCGAGGTTGGTGGTCAAGTGGGTGCTCTCGGCGAAGACCCCTGCAATGCTCTGCTACAGAGGGCACAACCGACGGCTTTTTCGAAGCCAAGAACCAATACTTAACTGAAAAAGAAGCCCTCATAATCAACAACGAGCCGACACAGCAAGGCTGCCAGAATGCTTGTCTCAATAATTGCTCCTGCACAGCCTTTGGTCTCGCTATTTCTGATCAACCCGTCTGTAGATTGTGGTTTGGCAATTTATGGGGAATGCGTTTTCATCAGGGGGCCAATCCGTCTTCATTAGGCTGGCTTCTTCTGAGTTGCGGCACTCCACGTCAGAGCGAAGGAACAAAAGTTCTCGCCTTACTATTTTACTTTCGGCCGCCGCATTCTTTTTTGTTGTTTCAGCTCTCCTGTTAACAACATTTATTCTGTGGAAACGTCGAAGACTGGTGAAGAAAAACGTGGAAGAGGAGGTGCCAATGTCCCTCAAAAAGTTCAGTTACAAAGAGCTGAGAATTGCAACGGAGAATTTCAAGCATAAATTGGGTAGCGGAGCATTTGGCTCTGTGTTCAAAGGAACTCTGCCGGACAACACGATTGTTGCGGTTAAAAGATTAGAGGGTTCCACGCAAGTAGAAAAACAATTCCGTGCGGAAATAATCACCACTGGCAGAATACAGCATGTGAATTTGATCAGGCTGTGGGGTTCTGCGTAGAACATTCACGAAGGTTACTTGTGTATGCCTACATGCCCAACGGCTCCCTAAATTCCTTCCTCTTCTCCAAGTCGGAAGACGTGGAGAAGCTGTTGGACTGGACGACCCGGTTTCAGATCATACGGGGAACTGCACGAGGATTAGTTTATCTCCATGAGGAATGCAGGGATCGCATCATTCACTGCGATATTAAGCCTGAAAACATTCTCCTGGACGGTGACTTTAGCCCAAAGGTGGCAGATTTTGGACTAGCGAAGCTGGTAGGTAGAAATTTCAGCCGCGTACTGACAACCACAAGAGGAACTCGTGGGTACTTGGCTCCCGAGTGGATCTCTGGCCTTCCTATCACTCCCAAGGTGGACGTATACAGTTTTGGCATGACGCTTTTGGAAATTCTATCAGACCGAAGAAATTTGGATTTAACAGTAGAGGACAGTAGGATGTAATTTCCTACCTGGGCTTCATCTCAAATTCAGAGAGGAAACATATTGGGCGTTGTGGATGCAAGAATAGCAAGTGAGGTAAATACCCAAGAGGTGAGAAGAGCTGCTGTCATTGCTGGGTTGTGCATTCAAGACGATGAGAATCAGAGGCCAAGCATGAGTGAAGTGATAAAGATACTGGAAGGCACGATGGAGGCTTCTGTGCCACAAATTCCAAGGTCTTTACAGGTCCTAGCAGGTCAGGTAGACGACAATGATAGCTGCAGTCAACATGTTTCCATAGCAAATGGCTCCGTATATACAGAATAGTAGCCTGTTATAAACAAGAGGTTAGTGATAGACGCAAGGAATCTCTACGATGTATCTTCAATAATTGTGAGGGCATTTTTTTATATTTTAAAATATAAAGAATATATTTTCATTTCTATTTGAATATTAAAATATCAATAAATATTTTTAAAAATATAAATCATAATTGATATTAACATGCGTTATTAATATATCAAAATATATATAACTAGCAATTGGACTTTGGTGTGTAATAGGTATGCTAAAGAGGTGTGGAAGATCAATTAGAGAAAATTTTGGTGCATTCTGCATACTTTTGTCCAGTGCATAGGTTCAATTGACAGGCCATTTAAAAATTGTTGTTGTTTGTGCAAACAAGGTCTCAATCAAGAGGTGATAGCTTAAAATGATTTATGCATCTAGTTATAGGGATCCAAACATGACTTTAAAAAAAAAATGAATCAAGAAGATAACTAGACTCCATTACCAACAGGATCATGTTATGTTTGTAGTGGGTGGAGAGGGAGATAGATATATGAATAGGTACAGAGGGAGGGAGAGGAAAGGAGAGAAATGAAGAAAGAGGAGAGAAGTAGAAAGATATAAAAGGAGGGAGTGATAGAGAGGGAGATAGAAGGAGAGAAGATGAGGGAGAGGGAGAAATAGAGATAGAAAGAGGGAGACAATGAGAGGGGGAGATAGAGAAATTGAAAGATAAAGATACAAGAAGAGATATATAGAGAGAGCTAGAAGGATATATATAAAGAAATAATAGTAGAGATAGGGTGAATAATGAAAAGATACAGATAATAAGATATAGATAGAGAGGGAGAGGAAGAGATGGGAAGATAGAGCTAGAGGGGGCCAGAGAGAGATAAAGGAGGTAATATAGAGAAGAAGAGAGAGGGGGGAGAGATAGACATAGAGATAGAGAGAGAGAAACATGGAGTGTGTGTGAAAGTGTGAGAGATATTAAGAAAGAGATGGGGATGAGTAACAAGGAGTGTGTGAACAATATTTTGAGAGATATATAGATAGAGGATAGAGAAATAAAGAGATATAGAAAGAGGGGGTAATGTAGAGAGAGAGAGAGAGAGAGAGAGAGAGAGAGAGAGAGAGAGAAATGTGAAGATTGAGAGGGAGATAGAGAGAAAGAGGTGTTGGTGTAAATAATTATTCATCATGGATATTATTACACATTACTTAAGTTTACTTAGGAAATGCATTTCATAGTAGTTTGGGTATGCGACACTTGGGTGTTTGTGCCAACATTGCGATAGTGTGTGTAGGAGAATTTCCACCTTTCGTGGACTTATCTTGTTGTTACACTCTGCATTCAGTGGGTGATCCACCTCATGTGGAATATTATATTGTGTCTCCTACCTACCCACACCTATTTCCTACCTACCCTTGTTTCTTATTGAGCCACATGTCATGTTTATGTGCTCGCATATCCCTAGCCTTGCCTATATAAGCATGCTCATCTACATTGTTTGTATGGGCAATCATTGAACATCTTTTGATGATCTAGTTGATCATATTTTGCATCTTGATAGAATACACTTTATTCCTATCATCTATTTTGTTCTCTCTTATTTGTGTTTTCCATTTCCTCTAGATCTTTGCAAAATCTCACAAGAGGGAGAAGGTAAATAGAGAGATAGAGAGTGATGGAGAAATAAATTAAATTCATTCTATAAATTAAAATAAAAATTCAAAATATAACTTGTTAGAAGCAACCAAGAAGGAAGACTGAGAGGGGGGCATGAATCAATCTTCACGCGATAAGAGAAGTTAATCACAAAACAAAACTAACAAACTGCAATAATAGGACAAATAAGAAAATTGAAAGCAATATGCACAAAACCAAGATTTTGACATGGAAAACCCGGTTAAGGGAAAAATCATGGTGGGAAGCTACCCATAGTAAGAGGATACTCTGGAGTAGTATGTAAAAATATTACAATGGGGAATGCACATGCATTCCTGCACACTGGCTAGAGCTCATTGCTCAAATATAATGGCCTGAAAAGCTTCAACCCTAAAGAAAGTCTCACTCACTTACAGTAAGATTTAGACTACAATCCAAAAGAAATGAACTGAAAAAAAACATCTCCAAATGTTTGATCACAGTTCCAGTTAAGCACAACTGTCTACTCTGCAACACCAAATTTCTCCACAATCATAATATTGAAGGATGAATCACTTGTTCCCACATATAACACTCTCTGATAATGTAGACACAACATCAACACCTATATTACATGAATATATCACCTATATATACCATTCATCAACCTTGATAACAAGGTCAGCTAAACCCTCAACCCTCAATTACAAAATTATATCACATGATAAAAATATCGACAATCGGACTAGTATTATGATTTAATAGCATAGCATGGAACTAAATCAAATTCCCAAATACACAACTCCACTAGAAATCATGCCAAGATCAACCACAACACGCTGCACAACCAGGAAAATTGCATAACATAAACATCATCATCGGTTCATAGAAACCATCAAAAACTCATACAACGATAAATGTTGATCAACAAAACAAATAGGGAATGACTAGGAAACACCACCAAGAATGTTAGAATCATCAGGAACAGCTGCACCAATACCACTTATCAAATCTTCATTGATCAACATCTGAAACTCAGGAATACAACTAATCAATAACTGTCACAAAGAAAGATAACTTGTTGATCACCAAATCATGATCCATCTAAAATGAAGATACATAAAACCATCACTAGAAATATCCCAACATATCAGCACAAGATCTGATCACACCGGAATATATCAGAGGATATACCAAACTCTGCAAAATAGTGACCAGAAAAACAACACTGCAAACCAAATCATAAGATCTTCCCAAACTATAATCACTGGAGGAATACACAAGAATATGGTGACATCAATAACAACAACATATGCTAACAGTAGCAATGACCAACAATCTCCCCCTTTGGTTTTGATGACAACATATGAATGTTAAAAACAATCAATGCAAAGGAAGAAGATATCACTAGCAAACCGTCAAGATAGATAAAACCATTTTTTCTATGATTTCTCTCCCCCTTTGACAACAATGCCAAAGATCTCAAAACAAAAGACCAAACTCTACTCTCTCCAAAATAGGAACATGAATCACAAGAATCTCTCCCCCCAAAATACAAACTACTCCACAAGAGGAGCAATACCAACTCATCAATTTGGATAAAAGGATAAGACTATGAAGTCCATTAGATTGATGCAACTCAATACATCTAGTTCTCATCAGGAGGGGTGGATACTCCTAACTTGTCTCTCAAATAGACAAATGTATTTGCAGGCAAAGGCTTAGTAAAAATATCTACTATTTGTTCCTTTGTAGATACATACTCTAGTTTCACATTTTCTTCACTAACTTGCCCTCTCAAGTAGTAATATTTGATTGACACATGCTTAGCCTTTGAATGTTGCACTGGATTCTTTGATATGTTAATAGCACTAGAATTATCACACTATATAATAGTAGGCTCATCATAAATAACTCTAATATCCTCCAACATTTGCCTCATCTAGACTAGTTGAGTGTAATTACTAGCAGCAGCAATGTACTCAACTTTAGCAGTAGGTAAGGACACTGAATCTTGTTTCTTAATATCCCATGAAACCAACTTCTTACCCAAAAATAATGCTCTGTCAGTAGTTATCTTCATGTCGTCAACGTCACCAACCCAATCTGCATCAGTGCAAGCACACAACATGAAATCATCATTCCTCGGATACCACAAACCATAATCCATAGTTCCCTTTAGGTATATGAATATCCTATTCACAATAGTGATATAACTCTCTTTCAAATCATCTTGATATCTAGAAGCCATGCACACAACATGCATAATGTCTAGCCTAGTCTGAGTAAGATATAACAGTCCACCAACCATAGATCTATACAAGCTCTAATTAGCTTTAGGAGATTCATCATTCTTAGACAATTTAGAACTAGTCACCAAAGGAGTTCTGACCAGTTTAGAGTCACATACTTAGTTTGAGATATAAATATACCTTTTTGAATCTGTGAAATCTCCAAACCTAAGAAATATTTCATTTCATCAGTCATAGACATCTCAAATTATTTTTCATATCACTGAAAAACTTCATGCTCAAGTCATCATCACCTCCAATGATAATATCATCAACAAAGACTTCAACAATCAGGATGTTATCATTCTCTATCTTAAAGTACAGTTGTTGTAAGCAACACCTTTAGTAAATCCCAATTTCAACAAGTACTTATCTAATCTAGCATACTAGGCTCTATGGGCTTGCTTCAATCCATAAACAAATTTATTCAACTTATATACCATGTCCCCATCATCTGATAATGAAAATCCATTAGGTTGTTCAATGTAGACTTCTTCCTCTAGATCACCATTCAAAACGATAGATTTGACATCCATCTGATATACCTTGACATCTTTATAAGCAGCATACACAAGCAACAACCTAATAGCTTCAAGTCTGGCCACTGGAGCAAAAGTCTCCTCATAATTAATTCCTTCTTTCGAAGAATATCCTATGCAAACCAATCTAGCTTTATCTCTGACAACTTCACTGGCTTCATTCAATTTGTTTCTAAATACCCATTATTACCAATAACATTCTTATCCCTAGGTCTAAGCTCAAGTTCCCATGTATTATTCTTTTCAATCTGATCTAGTTCTTCTTCCATAGCTCTCATCCAATTTTCCTCTTTACAAGCTTCAACAACATTTTTATGTTCAATTTTAGAGATCAAACATACTTCTTTAGTAGCTAACCATTTTGTAGTCATTAAACCTTTATTCTTATCACCAATAATATGATTTTTAGAGTGATTCAGTCTTACATACCTTAGAGTCTTCTAATTGTTTTGATTTCAGGTTCTTGCACCTCTTCATTGGCAATAGAAACATCCTGGTTAACTTTCTCTACCAGATCATTTTTCTTAGGCTCTTCAGTCTAAATGGGAGCTAAAACAATACGATGACCATCATCATAACCACATGCTCTGATCTACTTCCCAAGGTTCTCACCCACCTTCACATTTCCCATTTTCACTACCTTTCTCATTCTCTTATTGTAGCACCGGTAGGTTTTTCTCTTAGTAGAATGTCCCAAGAAAATTCCTTCATCACTTCTAGCATCAAATTTTCTTATATCCTCATCTCTCTTGATATAAAATTTACTACCAAATACTCTGAAATATCTCACAGTAGGAACATGACCAAACCATAGCTCATAAGGAGTCTTATCAGTATCACCTTTGATATGAACTTTGTTGAATGTGTAAACAACAATGCTAATAGCTTCTCTCTAGTATATCTTTAGAATATTCCCTTCAATCAGCATAGTCCTCACAACATCAAAAGCAGTTTTGTTCTTCCTTTCAAGGACTCCATTTTGCTAAGGGGTTGTAGGACTAGATAATTGTCTTATAATCCCATGCTTCTTATAGAATGAATCGAACTCACTGGAAAATAATTCTCCACCTCTATCAGATCTCAAACACATCATCTTCAAACCAGACTCAGTCTCCACCTTAGGTTTGAATATCTGGAATTTGTCCAATGCTTCTTATTTCTCCTTCAAAATGACAACCCACATCATCCTGGAATAATCATCAATTAGTAGTATAAAATATCTTTCAATCTGAACACTTCTAATGTTTGTAGGTCCAAATAGGTTAGTATGCACAAGATCTAGCAGTCCATCTAATGTATACTGTTTTCTCTTGAAATAAATCTTTGTTTGCTTACCCAGCTGATATTCCTTACATACCGGATTAGCTGGCTTAACAATATTAGGTATATCTATAACAACTTGTGTAGAACTAATTTTAATCATTGAATCAAAATTTACATGACACGTTCTCCTATGCCACAACCAATTCTCGTCAATATAATAAATTAAACAACTTTTCGCACCAGGATTCAAGTGAAAAATGTTACCTTCAATCTTAGTTTTAGATGCAATCTCTATACCAGAGGCATTTAGGATCTTGCATTTTCCATCTTTGAATTTTAGATCATAACTTTTATCAACCATTTGCCCAACAATCGAAAGATTATGCATCAAACCTTCAACATACAAGAGATCATCAATGTTATTCTTACAATCAAAAGAAATAGAACCTCTCCCATGGATCACACAGGATTCATCATCTCCAACTTTGACTATTCCACCATCATATCTTTCCATACTCACAAATTTGTTTTTATCACTGGTCATATGACGTGAAGAACCAATGTCAATTACCCATTCATCTTTCTCTTCAACCTTAGCAGCTAAAGCTTTTTTCTCAATAGTACAACTAGTGGAATCAATAGGTACAGGTTCATCTTCCTTAATGGAAAGGAATAGAACTTCATGTACTTCTGATTCTTGATTTGTAATACCTTCGTTAGCAACATAATAATAGTTCTTTTGATTCCTATACTTTTGGTTAGGCTTGTAAGGCTTATCATACTTCTTATTCTTTTCATATGTATCATTCCTATCATACTTATCAAACTTATCATGTCTGTCGTACTTAGCATTCTCTCTGGGAATATAGAAGAAAAATGTCCTATCTTATTACAAGAGAAGCATTTCAAAGGCAACTTTCCATGATAACGATCAGCTCCTTTATGAAATCTTTGGGCAATCAATGCTTCAAGCTCATCTATCTCTCTTTCTTACTCTTTCATTTCTCTTCTCTCTCTTTAATATCTAGATATTCTGCACTCATTAGGATCATACCTCTTGTTATCGAATACAGATGCAGATTCTATAAATATATTCTCAGACTTTCCATGTGATTCTTCAAATTCACTTAGGTCAAATGCAACAATCTTTCCAACTAGCATATCTCTTGTCATTGTAGTTACACTACAGATCTCATCAATAGCAACAATATTATATTTATAAGTTAGACGCAAAGATCCTAGCACCTTAGCAACAATTTCATCTTCCTCAATGGTTCCACCAGTACATATGATACCTAGGACAAGATCATTTACCTTAGCCATGAAAGGGTGTATGTTCGCATCATCTCCTATCTTCAATGTCTTATATTTTCCTTTCAAACTTTGTAGCTTAGAAAATTTCAATTATTTATCACCTTCATATAGGATCTCAAGCTTCTCCTAGATCTCATGTGTGGTCTGAAGTCCCATTACATTTGTCATCTTAGAATCAGTCAAGGCACTAAGAAATGCTTCCTTCGCTCTAATATTATCTACAACTTCCATCTGGTGCTTCCATATAGCATAGTTACTTCCATCAAACATCATATTGCCCTTCTTAAAGATAACACCTTGAGTTTCCATCCTAGATCTCCTCAAATAGCTAAGCTTCTACTAGAGGATCTATCTCTGATACCATTTATTAGTAGTAACCAAGAATGAAGACTCAGTGGGGGGATGAATAAGTCTTCACTAGATAAGAAAAGTTAATCACAAAATAAATTTGATAAATTGCAATAATAGGATAGATAAGAAAATTGAAAGCACAACACATAACACAAGGATTTTGACATGGAAAAATGGGTTAAGAGAAAAACCATGGTGGGAACCTACCCATAGTAAGATGATACTCTACAGTAGTATGTTCAAATATTACAATGGGGAATGCACATGCATTTAGGCACACTACCTAGACCTCACTGCTCAAATATAATGGACCAGAAGGATACAACCCTCAGGAAAGTCTCACTGACTTACATTAAGATTCAAACTACAATCTAGAAGAAATGAACTGAAAGAATAGCATCTCCAAATGCCTGATAATAGTTCCAGTTAATCACAAATGTCAACTCTGCAACACCAAATCTCTCCACAATCACAATACAAAAGGATGAATCACTTGTTCGCACATATACCACTCTTTGATAATGAAAACACAACATTGACACCTAAATTACATGAATATATCACCTATATATACAATTCATTAACCTTGATAACAAGGTCGGCTAAAGCCTCAACCCTTAATTACAAATTTAAATCACATGATACAAAGATCAATCACCAGACCAATATAATTACTTACATAGCATTGCATGAACCTAAATCAAATTTCCAAATGCACAACTCCACCAAAAATCATGACAAGATCAACCACAACACGCTACACCACCAGTAAAATCACATAACACGAAAATCATCACCGGTTTATAGAAAGCACCAAAAACTCATAAAATTGATAAATGGAGATTGCCAAAACAAATAAGACATGATTAGGAAATGCTTAAAAGCATGTTATAATTATTAGGAACAACTTCACCAATACCCCTTATCAAATCTTCATCGATCAACATCTGAAAGTCAGGAATCCAACTAATCAACAACTATCATGAAGAAAGATAACTTGTAGAGGACCAAATCATGATCCATCTGAAATGAAGATATACAAAATCATCCCAACCAATATTGTAAAATCTCAGCACAAGATCTGATCACACCAGGATACATCAGAGGATATATCAAATTCTAAAAAATAGTGATAAATAAAACAATGCTACAAATCGGATAAGAAGATCTTCCCAAACTGCAATCACCAGAGCAATACACAAGAATATGTTGACATCAATGGCAACAACATATCCTAGTAGCAACAATGACCAACAATATCCAAAATAACTGTTCTACAATAAATTACTATTTTTTTATTGATAATAACCTTATAATTTTATTAAAATATCATTTAATTTCACATTCAAGTTCAATAGATGGAAAAAATAGAACCACCCTTGCTAACCCTTACATTAACTCCCACCATTACCTAGACAAAAAAAATAGACTCTGAATAATCAAAATTGGAGACATTGTCTAGTACCCACATTACGTTTTAACCTCCCCCCATACATATTGTATGAAACAAAGCCCATGAAGACTAGGGATTATATACAAACCCTAAAATAAAAAATTCACAACAAAAACTTGCAAGCGTAGCCACTCCCCATAATTCATTCCTTCTATTTCTTCACCACTAGTCTTGTCAGATCTTGAAGCCCTGACCTAACTTTGGGATTCTTTTTCCACATACATTCTCACTCCACCAATGTTTTTTCTTGCTTCAAGTCTTGTGCATTCAAATACTCCATCAAAGATACCCAACCCATTTGGTCTTCCACCCAATGTTCATCCAAGTATTCCCAAACACACTCTAGATAAGAAATGGTTGTACATTAGTTTTAACATACCCAAACTACCTCTAGTCTCCATGGTGCACTGACAAACCAACACCATGATCTACTATCACCAATATGACCATCATCCCACCATACTATTCTGGCCTCACACATTCATACATTCCTCTCAAGACCTCCTTCTTTGACACCAATTCCAAGCCCCATGGCATGAATATCGTGTAGTGTCCTAAACTATAATCCCTTAAAATTTTGTCCTTATTTGGGCCCTCACCTTGGTGTTCATCCTCTAAGGCCTGATTGAAGTCTTGATTCTACACACACCATGCACCAAACTCAATATTTTCAACCTCTACACTTTCTTGCCCAAACTTTGGCATCCCCAATTAGTCAAGATCAGAGTGCCCTCACTCTGGTCTCCCAACCAAGGCCCATGTTTTGGGCCTCTCAACTGTAACTTGAAATGGATGGGAGCCTAAATCCCATGTCGGCTCATGTCAAAAAATTAATATGTTTTTCGACCAAGTATGTATAAAAGGAGGTTTGGCCCTCTCATTTTGATATCAATATTTAATTAATCAATCAATCACACATATCAAGCATTCATTCAAATTTAAGTGAGCAAGTAATCAATCTTGTTTCAAGAATTGGAGTACAAGTAAAGTCAAGATTCAAGAATTGGAGATGACATTCATGTTCTATGTTTTATGAATACATGAAACCCTAATTCATTGTTAATACAAATTGTTTATGGTGAAAATGGATAACAATAATAACAATATTGCAAGGCTAAAATGAATCCAACCACTAAACCCTAGCCTAACAATGAACAAAGATCCACCATAACATATGAAGATAACCTAAGACAATGCAAAATAACTCAAAATCACAAAGATTATACCATCACATGTCCAATAGGGTTTTGATCTCCATTCTTCCTATCTCCATTGATCTTGCTTGATATATTTGCTCTCAGATTTTTTGTATGCACAAGAGCTCAACAAAGAACGGAAAGTGGTTGCAAGTAAGATCGTAGTGTAGCCAAGTCTTCAAGATTAGTCATTAGGGTTTGACAATGAAGAAAGCATCTTCTTAAATAGAAGACACAATAAGAAATGGAGGGTTAAGATTGAGAGGTGTAAAAAGAGAGGTCGGCTAGGATTAGAGGGTAGGTAAAAGAAATATCAAAATAATGAAAAAGGTAGGTAGTGTATGAATTAAGAGATGAATGACATGTGTTATGTGTAGAAAAAGATAATGAATTAATTAAATAAATAAAGATTTATTTAATTAATAGAAGAAGTAGGACAATTAAATAAATAAAATATTTATTTAATTTAGGAAAGGGATAATTTAAATAAATAAATGTATTTATTTAAATGAGAAATAAAGCTAGAAGAGGATAAATGAATTAATTAAATAAATAAGAATTTATTTAATTAATAGAAGAATTAGGCTTAGATAATTAAATAAATAAAATATTTATTTAATTAGACATGACAATTTTGAGTGTCTACATTTTGCCCCTCTTTGAGACAATGCGGCTTGTCGCGTTGTTTCAAAGAAGATAAGATGAACTGATACAGAATTGCCCCAGAATGGGAATAATATGCCCCCTCGAGAGATTGGATGAAAATGTCTGAAAAGATTGCAGACAATCTCTCGATAGGAAAGAAAGGCTAGAATGGGGTGATCGAATAAAGTGAGAAAGTCACAGGATGAAGAATACTGACTCGGGAAATGAGGGCGAGGGCTAGGGTAGGCTATAAGATAGACCACGAGCAAAAGACATCCTTATTGTCATCCACACCCTTACAAGATCACAGTTCAGAGCGAGAAAAGAGCAGCAGCAGTCAGCAGCGATGGCCTTCATTCACAGATTCGACCGTGTTCGCCGATTTCAGTGACCAGCAGATGCAGGAGAGCCGATAAGTACCATGAGACCTCCTCGTACTTTCACGCATTTCAATTTTCATCATTAATGCTCAATAGGTAGCAATAAATGCGCTAGGAATAGGGTAGTTAAAAAATGCAAAAATGTGCAACCACGTCTGTGTTTGTGCCAGGCACGTCTATGTCCAACAGGCACGTCTGTGTCGGTTCCAGGCACGTCTATGCCTGGGACCGCGTTTGTGATAAATGCGGATGCATTTGTGAATTGTAGACACGTTTGTGTCATGTAGGTACGTCTATGTTCCCTGGCCGCGTTTGTGAATGATATAGGCACGTTTGTGTTTAGAAAGCGCGTCTATGTTGCAGAAGCGCGTTTGTGCAGTCGATAAGCGCGTTTATGAGTTTAAAGCACGTTTGTGTGTCAAAATGCATAGTTTGAGTCTTCTAGGTCAAATTGGCAGTTCTGTGATGAACATATGCTGTCGATTGGATAAGCTGCTGAGAGGATACACTCAAGTAGGTCCTCTAGGAAGACTAGGATAGATCAAGACACTTTGTGATGAATAGGAAGCACTAAGATAGGCAACACTTTGTGATGAACAGGGAGTGCTAATGTGAGTAACACTTTGTGATGAACAGGGAGCGTCACACACGTAGTACTTTGTGATGAACAGGGAGCACTACTAGGGTAGATAGCAACACTTTGTGATGAACAGTGAGTGTCACTAGGATAGATAACCATATGCATTTAGATAGCAAGTAGCATTTTGTGATGAATAGTGAATGCCACGATAACTGACATGATTGCTTGGTTGACTGTAGGAGTATCTGCCTATGCTGGAGTCACGGGAGAGATTCCCGTCGACACAGAGATTGCGACCAGAGTTGTCGATTCAGGACAGGATTGCTATTGAGGAGATGGGCCTCAGACATGTGCTATATGTGCCCGAGTGTCGGGCAAACATGGGTTTGCTGACTGCACTAGCGGAGAGATGGCACTTCGAGACTTGCACATTTCACCTACCTATGGGGGAGATGACAGTGACGCTCGAGGATGTCTATAGGATACTGCATATACCGATCGATGGAGAGCTGATCCCATATGATCGTGATGGAGATAGAGAGGCGCTGAGATGGGTATTCCAGGATCCCGGGTTGGAGATGAGAGTAGGGCACGTGGCATGGGATACCATGACCGCGACAGGTTTAACGTTACTAGCTGTTATTGGAGGAGCCATCAGTGGTTTCTTGTGTCCTGACAGGGCTACACGGGGGTTGGCAGTGAGCTGGGGAGGAGCACTGGAGATACTGGTGACTGAGCACACCAGATATGCGTGGGGGCCATGCGTCCTGGCACATCTGTACTATGAGCTGCATCAGTTTGTCTATCACGGATCAGTGGGACTGGGCTGCGGAGTGACTCTGTTACAGGTGTGGGCATATGAGCACCTTCCTATCACACGGCCTATTCATTTCAGGGGCAGAGGACATGGACGGAGTTTTGTACATTTGTATGATATGATTACGTCACAGCCTCGGATTGGTCGGCTGGAGCACTGGAGGCGGGTTATAGATGATATTGATATGGTCATCTGGAGGCCGTACCTGGGGTGCGAGGAGTGGGAGGATGACGTCGTGGAGCTGCCATATACATTTAGGAGCAGATACCTGATTGGGTGGACGCCCTACATACTGGAGAGGCAGCTGGTTGACAGGGTTGGCAGACAGTTCGGCCGGATTCAGAGGATGCCACGAGGCTCGGGCATGTATGCCCGTACAGTCAGGGATCAGGCACAGTTCGGACCGTTGTTATCGTATGATCAGGCCATGACACAGATGACAGAGATGATGCCACTACCTTGGGATATGTGGCCGGAGGTTGAGGATACAGGTATGGACGCAGAGTACTCGGCATATTGGGCAGAGCATCCATTTCCACGGTTGACAGATCTGGGAGAGCTATTGGAGGGAGAGGTTGGAGGGGATGATGATGATGATGGTGGAGGGGATGGAGGTAGGGGCCGACGGAGGCGGAGGGGAGTAGTGGGGGAGAGGCGAGTAGCACCTCGGAGGGAGGGAGGACAGGAGGGAGCAGCCCAGGTGGTGAGGGGTCAAGGTGGATTGCCCCTACAGGTACCAGCAGCACAGGGTCCTAGAGCACAGGGACCTAGACAGGGACAGGTGTAGGGACAGGCATAGGTACAGAGACAGGTGCAGGTTCCCAGGCATGGTCAGAGAGAGGTACCTATTCAGGCACCGAGATAGGTACAGGGGGAGGTACAGGAGCAGGCACCCGCAGAGGGGGAGCCACAAGCAGAGGCTGAGGGTGGAGATTCCGAGGAGGATGAGCTGCTAGAGCTGAGAGAGATCTGCCAGGGCCAGGCAGACGAGATCCAGGAGTTGGAGCGGGAGAGGGATCGCCTCAGGATCAGGCTCTGAGATACAGAGCGAGAGAGGGACCAGGCCATGCAGCGATATACTGAGGCCGAGACAGCTCTGAGGGCAGGGAGGCAGGTGGCAGAGGATGCAGGGGCAGGCTATGCATATGTGCTGCGAGCCAGAGAGGAGATAGGTTATTGGAGGGACCTGTACTATGGTGCCGTGCCAGCGGATCAGCGGGCTAGGAGCTTCCATAGACCATCGCGTACAACGACGGCTACGGGAGGGAGTCGTAGGAGGCAGGCATCTAGTGGTGGGGTCATGGGTCCTCCACCACCACCAGATAGGTAGGATGATCCTGGAGCGGGTCCATCTATAGCTCAGCATCCGTCGAGGCCAGGCGGCTTCGAGGGAGGGAGTTCATCATAGCCATAGAGGGCTCCCCTTTGTATCAGTATATGTACCATTTTTGTATTGTAGACACCTGCGGGTGATTTTGTAGCTATATGATTTTTTTGACATCATTGTATCATGACACTTTTGATTATATATGAGAGATGACCCATTTTTGCGGCAGCTATATGCATGTGTACCTTATGTGATGAAATGTTCTTATGTGATACATGTTTTATGATATGGATGCTTATATGATGCAATGCAATATATTTTTGTTCTTTTATGTTTTATATGCAATACATGATGCAAATGTGAATGTATGTAATGCAAATGAATATGATAATGCAAATGATTATTTACATAATGAAAATGTGAGATGTGCTAACATGTGTTGTATGCAGGATGTGATGCAATTGTGATATCTATATGTATGTATAAAATGCTTATATGTGGTGATGTAGGTGTAACTATATGAAATGCAAATGTTTTTGGTGTGTCATTATACTTAGTCATGTGATAGCAGGCTACGCGGACTCGAGAAGGATGATGGAAGTCAATCAAGAAAGGGGGATGGAAGATAGAAGATATGAACGTGAAAGAGCTTCTTGTGCATTATCATCATTGAGCTTTATTATGGCAGAATAGGTTATGACAATCAAGGCATTTGTTCGGCCCAGAAACTCATTGTACCTGTTTGCATGGAGATAAGACAGTCACAAACAAGGAATGCCCTAGTTCATACTAGACTCACAGTGTCCTCATATCCTTGGACAAGTCATAGCATTACTAAAAGACAATCCACAGACAGCAAACAAAATAGGTGACGATACCCCATCCTCGCCTTTCTAGTCAAAGACATCCTGGAGATAGAATCTCTAGTCAAAGACATCCCGGAAAAGCTAAAAGACATGTCACCAAAAAGATAAAATCAAAAGAAAACAAAGACTCGACACCAACATCCACTGTAGTCCTCAAGTTTAGTGTCTCTTGTCACTTGTTTAAGTCTTATTCGATTGTGGTCACAATGTTCACTTTCACAAAAAGGATAGATAGCACTGAACCATATGTTGTCTGAGTCTGTTGAAAGATTTGATTTTGTTGAAGCTCATTGTTGCTGCTGTGTCTCATTTGAAACTGACTGAATCCATGAAACTGATACTTTATTGTGGAGAAGATGGAACTTTATTGTGGACTGGCGATGCAGATGTTGCTTTATTGCGGATTGTGTGCGAATAGACTTGAAGGAAGTTGGAAGAAACTGTACTCCTCGAAACATGTGATGTTCTCAGTTCCACACCCATTACTAGACGTAGGATTTGCCTTAGCCACAGATAAGATCTGATTTATTATGGATGGAAAGGGAGTGAAAAGGGAGGGTTATGGATGGCTAACCAATCTTAGGTAGATCAATAACAAGCCATGATGGGAATGGGTAAGTTTATTGTGAACGAATAGGTTGTGAGTGTGTGCAAAGTGAAAGATGAAAGAGAATCCTGAAGGAGAGAGGAGCAAAGTCTCTACGCATGGCGCTGGTGACCCATTTTTCACCATGGTACTTGCCCAGGGCGCCACCGAAGTGGTTTTCACCATTGGACGAAATTATTTCTCTTTACTTTTTTTCAATTTTTTCAATTTTTTTGTTGTCACAAGGCGCCTGTTTGCCAGGTTTTCACCAAGTAACGATTTTTTTTGTTTTATAATTTTTTTTGTATTTTTGAAATTTTTAATTTTTTTGTATTTTTGAATTAAGATACTCTGAAAAGCTATGTGTAGAACCTGTGAAGGTGCATGCTGTTGATAGGATCCTCCAAGGGTTCCCCTTCTGTAGTTGAGAGCTGATATGCCCCAGATCCATATACCGTTGTGATGATGTAAGGACCAAGCCAGTTTGGTTCAAACTTGCCCTTCTTATCTCTATCTTGCTGATTCTTGGGGTTCTCTCTGAGGACTAAGTCACCTATCTCAAATGTGCGAGGCTTGACTTTGTGATTGTAGCTATGACTCATTCTTTGTTGGTAAGCCTTGAGATGATTAAAAGTAGTGTGTCGTCGTTCCTCCAGCAGTTCTAGTTCTTGTAAGCGAGATACCCTGTAATCTTCATCGTTGATTATATTTCTCAAGGAGACCCGTAAAGAAGGTAACTAGACCTCAATAGGCAAGATGGCTTCAGTGCCGTAGACAAGTGAGTAAGGTGTAGCTCCTGTAGGTGTGCGGACACTTGTGCGGTAGGCCCAAAGTGCAGGATTGAGTTGGATATGCCAGTTATGGCCAGCGTCGTCGACTGTCTTTTTAAGGATTTTGAGAATTGTTTTATTAGACGCCTCAGCTTGGCCATTACCTTGGGGGTAATATGGTGTGGAGAAACGATGGGAAATATGGAAGTGCTCACAGAGTTCACGAACATCCTGATTTTTGAAGGGACGCCCGTTATCAGTGATAATGGAAGTAGGAATCCCGTATCGGCAAATGATGTAGTTCAGGATGAAGGTAGCGATTTGTTTCCCAGTAACTTGTGTGAGAGGCACAACTTCAATCCACTTTGTGAAATACTCTGTGGCTGTGATAATGAATTTATGACCATTGGAGGAAGGAGGGTGAATCTTGCCTATGAGATCGAGTCCCCATTGACAAAAGGGCCAAGGAGATGCAAGTGGTTGTAGTTCTTTTGCTGGTGCATGTATGAGGTCTCCATGAATTTGACACTGCTTACACTTCTTGACAAACTGATATGCATCTTTTTCCATAGTAGGCCAGTAGTATCCAGTCCTGATGAGTTTCTTGGCCAAGGTAGGACCACTAGTATGTGGACCACATATCCCTTCATGCACTTCACGTAATGCAATCTGAGCATCGTCACTCTCTAAACATCTAAGAAGGGTGTCGTCTAGACCTCGATGGTATAGGATATCAGCTAGAATGACGTATCGAGAGGATTGGTGAATGAAAGTGCAGCGTTGGTTGTTTGATAGATCGGGAGGTAAGATATTGTTGCGAAGGTACGTGAATATGGAACCATATAACTGGGATTCAGGACCAACAACGCATATCATTTCAGTAGGAGTGATCTCATATGAAGGAATCAGCAAGTTGTCTACCAGGAACTCATAGCAGGTCTCATTTTGTGGTAGATCAATGAGCGAAGCAATTGTAGCCAGGGCATCTGCAGCACGATTCTGTTCTCTTGGTATCTGCTCAAAATCTATCTTTGTGAAGCGCTGTTTCAAATCATCGACCAGTTGTTTGTAAGGCATTAGCTTTTCATCTTTTGTTTGGTAATCATCAGTTGCTTGACGGATGACCAGTTGAGAATCTCCAAAAACACGAAGTTCCTGGATCTTCCATTGAACTGCAATTCTCAATCCAGTTGTTAATGCCTCATATTCCGCTATATTGTTGGTGCAAGGAAATGATAAGCGGTATGACTTTGGTATAGAATCACCTTGGGGAGTTATAAAGAGTATACCAGCTCCTGCCCCATGCTGTGTGTATGAGCCATCAAAGTATAATTGCCATGGCTTTGCAGGTGATATTGTTAGAATGGACTCATCTGGAAATTCTGACTGTAGAGGGACATCATCTATCATGGGAGCATCTGCTAATTGATCTACAATTGCTTATCCTTTTATAGCTTTTCTATCTACATACTCAATGTCAAATTCACTCAGGATCATTACCCACTTGGCCAGTCGTCCAGTAAGTGTAGCTTTGTTGAGAAGATATTTTAGTGGATCAATTCTGGCAATCAACTTAGTCTTGTGAGTGAGCATATAATGTCATAATTTTTGTGAAGCAAAGACCACAGCGAGACATGCATGCTCGATTGGTGTGTAGTTTAGCTCATATCCCACCAATGTGCGACTGCCTTTTCCTTGCCGTCATCAACTTGTTGTGCTAGGAGTGCCCCCAGTGCTGTTGGCGTAGCTGATATGTAGAGTAGTAAAGGTTGATCTGGAATTGGTGGCATCAAAACTGGTGGGTTCAAAAGATAGTCTTTGAGCGCCTGAAAACCCTATTGACAGTTCTCATCCCATTTGAACTTGATGTTTTTATGTAGCAAGTGCTGGAAAGGATTACACTTATCTGCAAGTTGTGCTATGAATCTTCGTATGGACTGGAGTCTCCCTTGTAAAGATCGAAGTTGACTGATATTCTTGGGTGGCGGCATGTCCAAGATAGCCTTGACCTTTGCTGGATCAGCTTCTATTCCTCTTTTAGACACAATGAATCCTAGGAGCTTCCCAGAGGTTACTCCAAAGACACATTTCTTTGGGTTTAATCTTACCTTGTATTTTTCCAACCGATCAAAGACAACTGAAAGTATGTCCAAGTGTGTGTCTCTGTCTATTGATTTCCCCAAAAGATCGTCAACATAATCTTCCACGGTTATGTGCATGAGATCATGAAAGATAGTGGTCATTGCTCTTTGATAAGTAGTGCCTGCATTTTTCAGCCCAAAGGGCATAACATTCCAACAGAAGGTTCCCCATGGACAAGTGAATGATGTTTTATGTTGATCTTCAAGTGCAATCCTGATTTGATTATATCCAAAAAATTCATCCATTAAAGATAACATCTCATGGCCTGCTGTGAGATCAACAATCAAGTCAATGTTTGGTAATGGGAAATCGTCCTTTGGACAAACTTTGTTGATGTCTCTGAAATCTGTACATATTCGGATACTGCGATCTGGTTTGCTGATAGGTACTAAATTGGAAATCCATTCGGGATAATCAATTGGGTGTATGAATCCGACATCCAATAATTTCTCCAGCTCTGCCTTGACTAGTAATGCCACTTGTGGGTGCATTTTCCTCAATTTCTGTTTTACTGGTTTTGCCCCCAGTTTAACTGTCAAATGATGCATTACCAAATCCGGATCTAGTCCAGGCATATCAGCATAAGACCATGCGAAGTTGATTTGTCGTTCCTTAAAGAAGCTTATGAATTTTGCTCTCTCGGCCTCTGTCAATGATTGAGCCAAAAATATGTTGTGTGGAACCTCTTCTATACCAATGTTTGTCTTTATAGTCTCCTCTACCAACATGGATGATTTTTCCTCGTATGATGCTAGGAGAATGTCGAGCCTTCCATCTTCGGGTGCCTCAGAGAGGTTTTCGCCCTCAGATACGTCCTTTCTTTTTACTTTTTTAGAGTCAGATAGCGCCACAGTGTGGTTTTCGCCATAAGACCCTTGTTTTGCTTTTATTTTCACCATTTTGCGACTGGAAGGTCCGACACCCTCACCAAAATATGCCATGTTGTTGAGTTCTATGGTGTATCCTGCTTTGTGGTCTCCAGGGGGAAGATCATCTCGAATGCCAAGATAGTCGATAATAGCTTCGTCATTTTGAAATGTATCAAATTGTGCTGGTCCTTCATGATCCCAGTCAATGAGTTGGGGGTGAACAAGGGGAAGGTCTTTAATGTTTTCAGAGTTTACTGGACGAAGAGTGAAGATGTGGTTATATTTAGGTATGTCAAGGCAATCGTCGAGGTCATCGATGGCACTCTCCTCATCAGTTTCGATCGTGAACGAATCCAAATTGTCATCACTAGTAGCACCTTCTGGGATAGGTGTCCTCATCCTATGTGATTTCAACCTAGGGCCTTGAAACGAAGAATGTGCGAGATCCTTATGGGTTGGTTCTTGACCAACTCTGAACTTTTTGTAAAATTCCTCCTCCTTTGTAGGTTCATCTGGCTCTCTGAATGTCTCAGTGAGCTCATAGTCATTGGAGGATTTGTCTGAACCCCATTCCCATTCATTGGAATCCGTAGAATAATAATCCTCCTGTTGAAATTCAACGACTTTGATTTGTGAGGTTCTTTCTGTTCTTTTATTGTGAATCTTGGAATTCAGAAAACCAAGTCCCTTGGAGCGTTCCCTTCTTGTAGTTAGCTCAGGTTGTAAGGGCTCCATGATGCCTTCTTTGCATAACCCGAGAGGGATTTTTCCATCATACCCGAATTTTTGTAGAATTTTGAAGCCTTTGCCATAGTTCTCATAGGGTATAATAATTTGATCATGTGTGTCCTCTTCAATGTCTTTATAGAGCATTTTATATAAATTTTCCTCTTCTAATTCGCCCCATCTTTGAAAGATGGTAGGATCCCATTTGAGTATCATGATGGAGATTTTCTTATTAGGATGTGGCCTCCCATATTCTTTTGGAGAGCTCATAACTTGTCGTAGAAACATTGTCTGATTCAAAGTGTATTCTCCCATGCCTTTGTCCTGAAACTTGCCTCTAAGTTCACCTTGTTTGGATGTCGAGGGTTTTAATGACTCAGGGTCAATGTATGCCGAAGAAGGAGTAGCCTCACGATTACTGGGAATGATAGTCTCAGTATGTGATCTCAAGTTATTACAATATATGAATGGATTTGGATCACCATTGACCGTTACCTCGACTCCATTGTGAGGGAACTTTATGCATTGATGGTATGTCGATGGGACTGCCCTCATTTCATGAATCCAAGGATGTCCTAGCAATATGTTGTATGTAAGATCTAGATCTAGGACTTGACAAACCACATCCTTTGTGACTGGCCCTATTCTTAGCGGTAAGGTGACTGTGCCCTTGGATGAGCGCTCTTCATCATCATAGGCCTTGATGGTGATTTGGTTTGTAGAATTCACAGCCTTGTTAGAATATTCCAATTGTCTAATGGTGCTCAAGGTACAAATGTTAAGACCTGCTCCTCCATCTATCAGGACTCGCTTTATTTGATGTTTATGTATGAAGGCTTCAACATGTAAAGGTGCATTATGAGGCTGACTTACGGAGGCATCATCGGCTTCTGTGAATGTAAGGGAGTGTGGAACGGATAGGTATCCCACCATGGCTTGAAACTGATCCACGTTCAGATCAGTAGGGACAGCAGTGTCTCTCAAGATTTTGTCAAGGATGGCTTTATGTGCAGGGGATATACATAAGAGCTCAAGAATGGAGATGAGCGCGGGTGTCTTCCCTAATTGTTCTACAAGGTCGTACTCAGGCTTGATTGATGAAGGATTGGTATTCTTAGTGGAGGCACCTGGCAATGTAATCTTACCTCGACGGGTTGTAACATGACATTCAGAGGTATGCTCAGAAGAAGATCCAACACCTCTTAGGACAATCTTAGGTCGCTGAGGAGGATTCTCAGGATTTTTATTCTTGATAGTAATAGTAGAGATATGATTGTCCGTTGAGATGTGATTGATAGTAGAATCATAATTGTAAGGTGCTCTAGTGTAATTGGCTTGATCATCTGTGACTTTGCCTTTTCCTTTGTCATGTTTTGGGAATGGTTCCTTAAACACCTCATGTTCTTGATTAGATGAATGTCCCTCAATCTCAATATCTCCTCTATCAATGAGATCTTGCACAATGTTTTTCAATCGATGGCAATTACCTGTCTTATGACCCTTTCTCTTATGAAACTCACAAAACTCATCATCATTCCACCAATTTGGTTTGACCTTTGGTTCATATGGAGGAAAATCTGGAACTGTGATCACTTTGTTTGCCACAAGATTTTTGAATACTAATTCAAGTGGTTCTCCCAATGGAGTGTACTTCCTTCGTGGTCTAGAAGTTGTTTGAGTGTTCACCTGATTGTTGGTAGAACTTGATCCAGAAAAGATGAACTTGGGTCTCACTGTGTTGGCATCAACAACACCATCATTAACTGTGTTCTTGTTCTTGTTCCAAAATTTTGGTTTGTCCTTTCCTTTAAAGTCCTCTTTGTTTTCTTTGAATAGCTTAATAACTCCTTGTTCAATTAAGACCCTTTCTGTTGCTAGGCCCTTTTCAATAACATCCTTGAATGTAGACAAACAAGCTATTCTGAGATCATAGCCAATAGCCTTGTTAACGTTTTGTGTGAACATTTCTACCATCTGTTTCTGCGGGATTTTGCAAGAACATCTGCTAGCTAAGTTTCTCCATCTTTGTAAAAATGTTGCGAAAGATTCTCCTTCCTTTTGTTTAGTATTGCACAAGGTAGTAACTGAGACATCTGTTTCTATATTGTAAGAGAAATGCTGAATGAATGCCTCTGCTAAGTCACCCCATGACTTAATACCAGGAGGTAATTGAGAAAACCATTCCATAGCTTGATCGCCTAAGCTCTGTGGGAACAACCTCATCAAGTATGTTTCTTCTGCCGCTACCTCAATGCAAGCTATGAAGAATTGTCTTATGTGTGCCTTGGGGTCTCCTTTCCCTCTATACTTGTCAAATTTTGGCATCACAAAGTGTGTAGGAAATGGAGGCATTGGAATGCTCTTATCAAAGGGATAAGGACATATATCTCTCATAGTGTATGTTGGTTTTGATGTACTCATGTCCTCCACTTTCTTTTGTAGATCTCTAATTTGTTGCTCCAAATTATTTTTGGGAGGAGATTGATTTCTTGTAGCATACCCCATATTTGAAACACCCATTTGAGGAGGAGCTTGTTGCATGGATGGATGATACTGATCGTAGACATGTCCATATGGAGGTCTATATTGTTGCGGCATATATGGAGCACTTGGCATAACTTCTTGTTGAGGAACCCCATATCTATTTTGTGCATATATACCATATTCAATAGGCTTTTCATTTTCCATTGTGTTGCCCCCAATTTTGACATGAGGTCTCCTTGTGTCAAAATTTTGAGGATGTCCTTGAGTATCCACTTGTTTTGATTGATCCATACCTTGAGCATGTGATTGAGCATAAGGCCTCCATGATGGTCTTTGAGTGTAAGTATCATATGTTTGAGCTTGTGTATGTGGGATTGCTGGCTTTTGAAGCAAAACTGATGGTGACTCAGGCATCATATTCGGTCCTCTATTTCCTCCACTATTTGGTCTCCTTTGATCCATGTCGGGTTGAGTTTGTTGTGATGGTCTACTTTCCATAAGTTGAGATAAGTCAAAGTCATGCGGTATTTTAGCTCCACTTTGTGCCATCATGTGTAAAAAGTATTGATGATCTCTCCTCATTATCTCTTCAACCAATCTATTGAAATGAGGATTCATTATGGATTCTTCTATGTCTGCTGATAGTATTGAAGAGTTGTCCACATTATCATTGTGTGTAGTATTGTTGTTTATAGTGTTTGCGCTTTCCACATTTGGATCAATTGTTTCTATAAACACTCATGTCTGGTAATGTAGTGTGCTCAGGATTTTAGAATAAATCATTGTCATACTCATAAGAACTCATGTTTACGGATTCTTGAGCTTCTTTAGCTATTATCCTAGATTTTTGAAGGCGGGTTTCAACCATGAACTAGGTGTTTGACCAAGATGTGAGAGACTAGATGAAAAATATGAAAAGAGTATGGAAGACCAAGAGTTGTATGGAGTGTAAATGAATCTTGAGGTGTACTTGCAATGTCCAAAGTGTAAGACCAAGTATGTAAGTAGTAGAGTAGGTGTGACTTCCAAAGAGAGGATCATTTCTCTTGATGAGGTAAGCTGACCTTGACTCTAAGTAAGATCAAATGAGACCCAAAGGTAAGAAACCTTGATGAGGGACCACTTAGCAAAGTGTAGTTGTATGTAGTGTGTTGAAAGAGTATAGTGAGGACAAGCAAGTGACCTTTTGACTCAAGTTTTAGACAAGTATGAATGTAAAATGAGATGTGAAGCAATGATGGACTGTATGAGACCTTAGAACAGGCTGAATGCTAGATGAAACCTGAAGAGACAACCTAGGAAGCTCAAGTATGCCGAAACTGATTTCCTTTGTTTGCTGAACTGTTAAAGTTTTCAAATCCTGACACAGACGCCTCTATATACTTCACAGACGCGATTCTCAGACACAGACGCTTCTCTGTTTGACACAGACGCTGATAAAAACATAGACGCTATTCTGTCCTTCAAAGACGCGCTTATATGACGCAGATGCGGTTAAAACCGACACAGACGCGTTTCTGTAAACTTAGTGCAATTTTTCCGATCTGTGAAGTTGTTTTGTTGTGACCCAATCCGACTGTCTTGACTGTTTTTCGTGACAAGAGGACACAATATTGATGACTCAATGTTTGCAAACTGTTTAGACTCCAAAAGTGTGTTGTTTGATGTAAAAGTTTTTTTTTTTGCATACACTTGAAGACACAAAAGACACAATGTTTTGTTGTTTTGTCTTGAATGTTTGAGTGTTTAGCATAAGACAAGCACAAATCTTAGGGCTGGCCAAGACAATAGTTGTTGATCCCACATGGGGTTTTACCCCCGAGGCTATGCTATTCAGAGCGGATACTTAGATGCTTGACCTCACTGGCTCCACCCTCAGCACTCACTTCTCGGGTCAGCCAAGCATCAGTCCCCATGAAAACTCCCCATGGCGAACACTGTATCTCTACTAAAAACCGTATGTGTGTGGGCCGCTAACAGAGGTCCGACCTCCTGCCTCAACAACTAGAAGGATTTGGGCTTCTAAAACAAAAAGGTGCTAGTAAGGGCATCTGCTCGTGTGGCCATACATGCGGCACTTTCAGCTCTGTAAATACAGAAGGCTCCCAGCCGGTAGGGGTTACGCCCTACAAATGATCAAATAAATTTGATCAAACGGGTTTATGGGGAGACATAGTGTCGATATGAACTAATCAGCACACGTTATTCATAGTTTTCACCATGAATACATTTGATTATAGTGGTTTGGAAGAGGTGGGTTTTCTTCGCTACCACTTGGGTCATTCTCTTCTCACTAGTAGTCCTAATGACCACACGGAAAGACAGGCCCTCTAAAGATTAAACAAAAAGAGCCTATTGCTCAAGACACAAAAGACAATGATTCAATTTTAGTGCACCAATTGAAGCGTTTGCTAGTCTATGAAAACAAGGCACACAACAAAATTACAAAACCCTAGCTAAGGCCCTGCAACAAAATTGTTAGTAGTTTGGGTTGTTTCAAATGATAACCCCTTCCTGCAAGCACACAAGTTAGGTAAATTTTAGAAAACCCAAAAAGACTTTGTGAAAAGGGGCCTTCAACAAAAGCGTTTTTGCCTCAAAAGTAAGCTGCACAAACTTGGTTAGCCAGATCTACAAGGGTTAGCCGAAAATAAACCAGATCTGAAACCCTAAGTATAAAATCCGAAAACCCAAATCAAAGAATAATTAAAAATTGCAAAACAAAAAGCACAGACGCAGTTATACCAGACATAGACGCGTCTGTATGACACAGACGCGGTTCTGTGATGCACAGACACGCTCAGATAACGTAGACGCTTTTCCCAGACATAGACGTGAGTAGATTCAACACAGACGCGTTTTGAATTCACAGACGCGGTTCCAGAAACCTGCAAAATAAAATCTAGCAAAAACATAGGTGCGATTCACGATATTGCAGACGCTCCTGAAACACGAAAACGCCATCCGAACACTCGCAGACGCGAAAAAACCTAAAAATATCGTTGAAAATTGCCCGATCTGCAACTTCAAAAATGCAAAATCTGCAACAAAAATGTTAAATGCAAAGGGACAAGAGTCCCATCGGGCGTGCCAAAATGTTTATGGTGAAAATGGATAACAATAATAACAATATTGCAAGGCTAAAATGAATCCAACCACTAAACCCTAGCCTAACAATGAACAAAGATCCACCATAACATATGAAGATAACCTAAGACAATGCAAAATAACTCAAAATCACAAAGCTTATACCATCACATGTCCAATAGGGTTTTGATCTCCATTCTTCCTATCTCCATTGATCTTGCTTGATATATTTGCTCTCAGATTTTTTGTATGCACAAGAGCTCAACAAAGAACGGAAAGTGGTTGCAAGTAAGATCGTAGTGTAGCCAAGTCTTCAAGATTAGTCATTAGGGTTTGACAATGAAGAAAGCATCTTCTTAAATAGAAGACACAATAAGAAATGGAGGGTTAAGATTGAGAGGTGTAAAAAGAGAGGTCAGCTAGGATTAGAGGGTAGGTAAAAGAAATACCAAAATAATGAAAAAGGTAGGTAGTGTATGAATTAAGAGATGAATGACATGTGTCATGTGTAGAAAAAGATAATGAATTAATTAAATAAATAAATATTTATTTAATTAATAGAAGAAGTAGGACAATTAAATAAATAAAATATTTATTTAATTTAGGAAAGGGATAATTTAAATAAATAAATGTATTTATTTAAATGAGAAATAAAGCTAGAAGAGGATAAATGAATTAATTAAATAAATAAGAATTTATTTAATTAATAGAAGAATTAGGCTTGGATAATTAAATAAATAAAATATTTATTTAATTAGACATGACAATTTTGAGTGTTTACACAAATAAAACTTCATAAAAATGCATATCATTAGTGTCTTAGAAATTTTCATCATTTCCCTTAAAAGGAAATCATTTCCATTATAGAAATCATTTACATTTTAATTCTATTTCATGGTTAACTCAAAACATGAGGTTTAACAAAAGGCAAACCCCTATTCCTAGCCATTTTACCTTCTCTATTGTGTGTAAGAATAGGTACAGAGATGCAATTTTCAGAATCGATATCATTCATAGAGATGAATAGTTTCCCCTTTGGATGATGAAAAGTTTGGAGAACTAGAGCGACAGACATTCTGGTCCTGACAATTTAGGATGACCTTTTGGACATAGATCCAAACACTCGCATATTGCTCAGATCTAGGTTCATAGCTCCATTCGACAACTGTATCTCATTGTTTATGCATAATTATTTTAAATTCAACACATTTACCCTATTTTCAACATTTTCACTATTCAACCTAAAAAGAGGGAATCAATTCTTCATTAGTGAGTATAATCAGAATTCTTAGCCCTATCTTTGTTGGACTGAGGCTAGATCTATTGGATTCACCCCTCTTTAATGTAATTGGTCCCTAAGCAAAAATTAGGTGTTTTGCTACATCATTGGGTGAAACCCTAATTTTTCACCATATTACATTTTGGTGAGCCTGATGACTTGCTTATTAATTTCTAATTTATGCTTTTAGATATGATTGTTCATGTATTTTCAAATTCAAATTTACATTTGCAAATTTAATTTTCAATTGAATTTCACAGGTTTAGAGGTTAAATTCATAAAAACCCTAATTTTTAATTCTAAAATTGAACTTTGGGGTCATCTAATTTGGATTAATTATTTCAGATCTGATTATTCATTGAATTTAAAATTCAAAGGTGCACTCACAAATATTTTTCAATTGAATTACATAATTTTAGTGGTTGATTTCACCAAGACCCTAATTTTTAATTCTAAAATATACTTTTGAGTTGCATAATTTTTCAGATCAATTTTTAGATATGATATTTATGATATGTATCTTATGATCTAGATGCATTTTTATTTCAAATTTACACATTTAATTGCTTAAATACTTGGTTAATCAATCAATTTTATAATAAAATACATTGTTTAATTATAATTTTTAATTTCAAATTCAAATTTCCCTACTTTGTGCATGAGTTTTACTACCATTAGTCCTACCTATAGTATTCCTTTGAGAAGAAGTTTTATAATTAAGGCCTCCCAAGGTTTAATTACTAAGAATATGGAGCCTAATTTAGATAACTTGTTTCATGAAAATATCGATGGTTCCTCTAATCCAACAAATGATGCCATATTTTCCTCATTCTTTTCATAGTTCTCATAATGTGGATGAATCACTAACTATGGTTTGCATTGATCAATTGCATAACATTGTCATTGAATTTAAAAAAATTCAACAATGGATGAGTCAACAATACCCAAAAAGTGAGGAAATTAGACATTGATTGAAGGATTAAAAATAATGGTTCAAAGTCATAAAATTGGTGTTCATTTTCTGCCTGGCCTAACTGATATTGTTGACACTAATATTATGCCTATCAAAAGTTGTACCGAAGTCCTTGGTTACACTCAATGGCTCTAGTTGATAAGAATGCTTGAGTGCTCAATAATCTTTTGTGAGGATTAAATGGGTTACATCAATACTCAAGTGGCAACCATGACATTAGGTGCGACCGCTTTATCCAAATACTTTAGAAAATACTTTATTCCAGTTTCTGGGTCTTTTCATAGCATACAACACAATTGATAAATGAAAATATGTTGAAACTTCCTCCCATCAAGCCAATTGATAATTCTAAACCTTTTCTACCTTATCATGATCCCAAAGCCTTTTGGCAATATCATCATCAATTTAGTCATGACATCAAGAAGTGTTATTCCTTAAGGAGTAGGATTCAAGACTTTATTAATAATAATACCATATCTGTGATTGATGTGATTGACAAAGGAAACAAATTCGTAGCTCCTCCTAATCAAAATATTCAAATCTTTACTAATCCTCTGCCTTCCAATTCTACTAGTGTGGTGGAGCCTTAGCCTCTTGTATATATATGAAAATAAGATTGTTTGTCAATTGAGGTACACACAATAGATCATTTAAGGTTCCAAACCCTAATATCAATAGATCCCTTTTTAATTACATTCATATATGTATGAAATCTTATTAAAATCAATGGTATTTTACAAGGGTCAAATGAAGAGAACATAGACTATAAAGATACCATATGATGAGAAGCCCTTGAATCTAGAAGCCATCTCCTTAAATCATGACTTGGAGTAGCAAAAAGGGCTTGTCCTTTACTTGTCCCAAAAGTGTGACTCTTCCCCTTATCAAATTATTTTTCTTTGGAAGAAAAAGTGAAATAGACATTCTCAAAGGCACATTGCTTCTATTAATCTCAAGAAGATGCTTCAATTCATCAATATCCTTATTGTGAAAATGATATTCTTCATATCTTGACTTCTTACAATCCATACAAAAAATATTATCCTTCTTAGATAATTCTTTCTTAGGGGAGGAAATAGAATCTGTTTGTTGGGGAGAGGAATATTATGCCCTATCCTTCTATGGCATTGGTTTTGATTGCTTCTACTTCTTGTTGGTACCCTTCTCATAATTATCCACCAAAGCATGTGACTTATATGACTTGATAATACCAATTATGTTTGACTTTTCTTGTTCAAGCACCAAAAGATTAGTGAATAAATCAAAGGATGGTGTAGTATAGGCACCTCTAATTATAAATTGATGAGTGTGGAAACTAGAATAAAAGTTGCATATTTGGAAGGAAGCTTCCCCAAGAAATTAAAAAAAGAACAATTGTGCATCCTTCATTTCAATGCCATAATCCTTGAGTTGTACTATCAGCTCATTTTCATTAGTAACATAGTCTTGGATTGTATCAAAATTATTGGGATCTAAATTTAGGATATCACTTTAAAGTGCATGTCCTCTAATGTCATCAACTTGACCATATAATTGACCAAGTTTATCTCAAGCTTTATTTATTCTTTTATACTTCTCAGTATGAAAGATAACAGCGAGATATATATTTTCTCAAGACTTGAAGAGCCATAAATAACTTAATGATTCATTTAATTTTCATATTAGCATCAATATTAGGATTTGAGGGTTCAAAAATTGTTCCATGAACATAATATTTTAAATCTTTTTCCATTAGTTTACCCCACGCATTAACTTTTCAAGCTGCATAATTATGTGGAGTAAAAGAGGAATTTTTGGAGAATCTACAATTAAAAATTAAAAGAGCACAAAAGGAGAGGAGCACAAGGACACAAGACACCCCCAAAATTCCCTCAATCAAAGAACCCCTCAACACAATGATGATTTGGAAATTTATACTTAGTGCTTGTAAAATGACTACTTATAAAACTAGAAAAAGTGGAATTTTGTTTTGAATATTTACAACCACCTCAATTCGGATATATAAAACTAAAATTACTAATGTAGACAACCAAACAGAGATCCAAGCATTACAAATGCAAAAAATAAGCCAATTAAAGCCATGTTCTAAAAAAATAAGCCAAATAAAGTCATGTTCTAAAAGTGAAATTTCTAATCATAGTGACTATAAATGTGTGAGACTTCACCTTGTGATTGTAACTATGAACCATATGCTACTAATATGTTTTTAGGTGATTGAAAGTATTTTATAGATTCTCATCTAACAATTCCAAATATCACAAGAGAAAGACCCTCTAGTCTTTGTCATTGATAAGCTCACGTAGAGAGACCTCTAAATATGGTCATTCGACCTCAATGGACAAGATGTCTTCAACACCATAAATAACTATATAGGGAGTAGTTTCAATAGGTGTGTGAACACTTGTGTGATAGTTCCATAGTGCAAGATTAAGTTGGATGTTCTAGTTGTGGCCAACATCATCGACTACCTTTCTAAGGACCAAGAATTGTTTTATTAGATGCCTCAACTTGACAATTACCTTGGAGGTATTATGGAGTATAAAAAAGATGATGGCTATGGAATTGGTCAGAAAGCTCATGAAAATCCTAATTTTTGAAGGGATGCACATTGTCTGTGATGATGGAAAGGGGAACACCATATCAAAAAATGATATAATTATGGATGAAAGATACAATCTACTTATCGGTGACTTCGGTGAGAGGGATGACCTCAATCCACCTTTTGAAATACTCAATGGTTGTGATAATGAATTTATGGCCATTGAAGGATGAATCTTGCCCATGAGATCAAGTACGCACTTACAAAAGGGCCATGGTGTAGTGATTGGTTGAAGTTCCTATGCTAGTGCACGAATAAGGTCTCCATGAATATGACACTTCTTACATTTCCTAACAAACTGGTATGACTACTCTTTCTCCATTATAGTCCAGTAGTATCTAGTCCTCATTAGTTTCTTAGCTAAGGTTGGACCACTAGAGTGAGCCTCTCATATACCTTTGTGGAATTCACATAATGTGATTTGAGCTTTATCACACTCTAAACATCTATGAAGAGTACTATCATGACCTTGTTAAGTTGAGTGTGTTAGCTATGATGATGTAGAAGGAGGATTGGTAGATGAAGGAATGATATTAGTTATTCGAAAGATTAGGTGGAAGGATATTATCATGAAGCTAGGTGAAAATTTCATCATACCAAGGGGAATCGGGACCAACACATATTAATTATGCTGGAGTGATCTCCAATACAGGGACCAAAACATTATCCACCAAGAACACATCTAATGGATCTCATTCTATGGTATGTTGATCAAGGAAGCAATGGTTGCCATAGCCTCTATAGCTCAATTGATCTCTCTTGGTAAACACTTAAAGAATATCTTTGTAAAAATTTTCTTGAAGTCATCTACCATTTTATTGTAAGGCATTAGTTTTTCATCTTTGGTCTAATAAACATCACTTTTTTGACAAATCACAAGTGCAGAGTCTCCAAAAATATTAAGTTCATGGATACTTCACTAAACTGTAATTCGTAGACTTGTTGTCAATGTATCATATTTTTCAATATTGTCTAGGCAAGGAAATGGTAGCTGATATGATTTAGGAATAGAATCCCTTTGAGGTATGATGAAGAGTATGCCTACTCCTACTCCATGTTGTTTATATGAACCATCAATTTAGTTTCCATAATTTTGATTTGTTCACTACGAAGATGGATTAATTTGAAAATTTTGATACAGTAGGAGAATCATCAACCATTGGTACATTCATGAGTTGGCCCATAATTACTTGTCCTTTGATATATTTTCTATCCACATAGTCAGTGATAATTCACTTAACATCATGATCTATTTAACTAGCCTGCCTTTGAGAGTTTCTTTGTTGAGTAAATATTTTAGTGCATAAATTCTTGCTACAAGCTTTGTCTTGTGAGATAGCATGTAATGATGCAAATTCTATGAAGGAAAGATCATAGCAAGGCAAGCACTCTCAATTGGAGTGTAATTAAGCTCATATCCAATTAATGTGCAACTAATGCAGTGGATGACTTTTTCTTTTATTTCATGATCATGTTGTGCCAATAGAGCCCCTAATGATATGAATGTTTCTAATATGTATAGTTACAATGGTTTTCCTTGGATTGGTGGCATAAGCAATGGTTGATTCAAATAGTCTTTGAGATATTGAAAATCTTATTGGAATTTTTCATTCCACTTAAACTTGATTTTCTTGTGAAGTGAAACTTGAAACTAATGACACTTATATGCGAGTTGTGATATGAATCTACAGATTGATTGGAGATAAAATGATTTGTGTTCTTAGGAGGAGGCATATGTAAGATTTCTTCAACTTTTGTTGGATCTTCTTCAATACCTCGTTGTGAGATAATATTTCCTAGGAGTTTCTCAGAGGTATCTCTAAAGATACACTTCTTGGGATTCAATCTAACTTTGTATTTTTCCAAGTGATAAAAAACCACTGATAATATGTCCAAATATTATTCCCTTGTTAATTATTTTCCTTATAGATCATTTGCATCATCTTCCATGGTGACATGCATGATGTCGTAAATAATTATTGTTATGGCTCTCTCATATATGGCACATGTATTCTTGTGTCTAAAAGGTATGAAATTACAACAAAAAGTACCCCACATACATGTGAATGTTGTCTTGTGTTCATCTTCAAGTTCTATCTTAATCTGATATTATCTAGAGAATCCATCCATAAGTGATGACACAACATGGCTTGTTGTGAGATCAAAGATTAAATAAATGTTCAATAATGGCAAGTCATCCTTGGTACATGCCTTGATTATGTCTCTAAAATTAGTGCATATTATTATGTTTCCATTTTGTTTTCTAATAGGTACAAGATTAGATATTGTTCATTCTGATACTAATTGTTGTTGGCATTATGTGAACTGGCATGAAGACATAATGATATTGTATGTTGTCATTAATGTCAATATGAGACATGGTGAGAACTGGGACATGTGATAGGTGAAGAGAGAGGAACCGGCATATGTATGAATATGTTTATATGCCAAAGTGAAGCGGCACATTTGTTCAAGGTGAACCGGCATGTAGTTATGATAACAAGCACACGAAACAATTGTATGGCTACCAGTTGCTAGGTAGCTTCCACTTCGGGGTTTTCGGTTGGAGCAAATCAAGTGACTCAATCGGTAATCTTCATATGATGAGTTAGCAGTATGATGGAGGACAAATCATGTTGCCACGTAAGCTCTGTGCACATGAAGGATCTTGCATGAAGAAGACTATTCCTATCCACCTCGAGAATGTGCGAAGTTTGTCAAATGGTGATAATGCATGATGGGTTATCAGCCGCCATGAAAATGGTGGATAATGGATGATGGAGAATGTCTTGAGATCGACTCAAGATTGTTGCATTTAATGCAGTATGATTCAATGATCAAGATCGAACCGCTTGACTTGCTTAACCTAATAGGTTTAGGGTTTAGGGTTTTTGCTACCAACCTGTATGTTTCCTATAAGGTCAATGTTGTGTTTCTTTCTAAAGTTGTTGGCAAAAGTTGTGAGTGTGTATCCAAGGGAAGTGATATGTGATTATTGCCAGACCAAAGGAGAGAAGATATATTTGCAAAGTGAATGTGCAGAATGTGAAGAGGAGCCAAAACGGATCTACATTATCATTGAGTGCTATTAACAGATCATTGTAATACCTGTTGATCTCTAACCACTTCAACAATTGTAAAATCCCCTAATAGGGTAGCCTTAACTAGCTTGATTCAAAATCCCTTAAATTGGGTGGTCCTAATCGCTTGTTTCAAATCCCTTAACTGGGTAACTCAAGGCTAATGAGTTCTAAGAAGCTATTGAGTTCTTAAAATCCTCTAACAAGGTGACCCTACTGAGTTTAACCCTTAACTGGGTATCCCTTAACCGGGTGATCCCTAATAGGATCGGTTCCTACCAAAACCTATTGTAACGTTCTTAACTGGACAAGGCTCCTAATAGAGAGGACTTCTAAAGTGTTCAAAAAGTAGCTTGTGGGTATTCATCCCCAGCGTGGTTTTTCCCAGTTGGGTTTCCATGTGAAAAATATGTGTGTCACATGAAATGCTTTTGTCTTGTGATGCTTTGTTTTATCTATTATGCACATGAAGTTTCTATGTTTTATGCCTGTCTATAATACTTATTGAACTCACTATTGTGAAGATTTGATGGTTAAGTCTACTAGTTCATGCATGTGAATATTATGATAATGTGGTATTGAGCTAAGAGAAAATCTTATTGGGTGACCAGTTCATGACTGATTCAGCTATACTGGATGTTACTGGTTGGACTCTATTTTACCAGTATCTCTATTTATGAGTCATTTGGAGTATTTGCTGCGAAACTAGTTTTGGACTATATTTGTGTTTGTACTAATTCACACCCCCCCCTATCAGTACCAGTTTGGTACTAGTGGTTTATCATTGAGTTATCAATTGGTATCAGAGCACCTCCAGGTCCTCTGTGTTGTAAGCCTAATCGCTTGAGGAAAAGATCCTAGACAAATGATGAAGAGGGAAGGTCCAAAGTTTAATACGGAAAACTTTGGTATATGGAAAGACAGGATGAAGATATTCATCAAAAGCATGGGTGTTCAACACTGGAGTTATGTTGAAAATGTATATGTTGTTCCTACTGGTACTCTCACCGACAACCAAAAGAGAGAGATACAAGAAAATGGGCAAGTCATGGAAGCCCTCATCAGTAGTCTATCTGACATTGAGTTTATTAATGTCCAGGATAAGGCTAATCCCAAAGAAGTATGGGATGCTCTTGAAAATATCTATGGTGGCGATGAGCATGTAAAATAGGCTAAGGAAGAGAGCTAGAGAGGAAAGTTTGAAGACATGCGGATGGTTGAAGGGGAGACCGATCAACAATATGGAATAAGAATCAAAACAATTGTTGGAGAAATAAAGAGTGCAAGTGGCAAAATAGAAGATTCCATTGTGGTCAATAAAGTCCTGAGATCCCTGTTGCCGGTCTATGCAATAAGGGTTGCTGCTATTCAGGAGCTGAGATCAATAGACAAGTCTAAGGCATCCTTGGACTCCATCTAGCCAAGTTGATAGCCTATGAGTTGAATTGTTTTGATGGTAGTATTCAAAAGTTAGAATTAGCTTTTACAGCTTTTTCTATATCATCCAGAAAAGGAAAAGAAGCTAGCACTTGTGGGGAACCTAGTCAGAATTGAGAAATGAAGGATGAAGAGTTTCTGATAGAATTTGAAGCTCTTCTAGCCTGGAGATTCCCAAAAGGGACTGGTAAATACAAAGGTAAGCTTCCTTTGAAATGTTTCTCCTGTAACCGGATAGGACATATTGCTATGAACTATCCTAATAGTGACAATAAGGACAAACCGAAAAGGTTCAAGAAATTCAAAGGAGGGAATTGGAGAAACTATTTTGTAGCAGTTGATGAAGGTGTCACAGATGAGGAATCAGAAGATGAAGAGAATGAAGACATTGTATTTGTTGCTGTAAAGGAAGATGTGGAAGACAAGAAGGCTCTTGTCTCCCAGTTTGAAAATTCAAATGAGTGGATCATTGATAGTGGTTGTTCTCACCATATGACTGGTGACTGGAGCAAGTTTCTATCCTTAGAGGAGTATGATGGTGGTGTGGTTTGCTTTGGCAATGGTGCACCATGCATGGTCAAAGGCAGAGGGTCCATCTCTTTGAATGGAAAGAGTAGTGCTGACAATGTGTACTGGGTTGATGGTCTCAGACACAACCTTCTAAGTGTTGCCCAGTTAAATGATAGTGGTCTCACTCTGCAATTCAAGAATGGAGTTTGCAGAATCAAAGGTAAAGATGGTAAACTGGTAGCCACCAGCATGCAGAATAAAGGTAACCTATTTCATCTAAATGCAAATATAAGTACATGTCTTATGGCTAAGCTTGATGATAGCTAGATATGGCATAGGAGATTCTGCCATGTGAACTTTGACAACATTATGAAGGCTAGTAAGATCAAGGCAGTTAGAGGGTTGCTGGTGTTGAGCAAACCGGATAATACCTTGTGTAGAGAATTTCAATTGGGAAAAATTTCTTTCTCAACCTTTAAAAGTAAATGTTTCACTACTGACAACTTGCTTGATCTTGTGCATACTGATCTATGTGGTCCTATGAAAACTAGAAGTGTGCAGGGTGATAGGTACATCATGATTCTCACTGATGACTACTCAAGAATGATGTGGGTCACATTCTTGAAAGACAAGTCTGAAGCTTTTGGGAAATTCAAAGCATTTAGAGCATTAGTGGAGAAGGAAAGTGGAAAAAGGATCAAATGTCTCAGAACTGATCAAGGAGGGGAATTCACTTCCAGTGAATTCAACAAGTATTGTGAAGAATTTGGCATCAAGAGATAGCTGTCTACCCCCCGGACTCCATAGCAGAATGGACTAGCAGAGAGGAATAACTAGACTATGGTTGAAGCTTCTAGAACCATGTTGATCCAAGGAAAGGTTTCTCACACCTTCTAGAGAGAAGCGGTGAGCACTACAATCTACACTATGAATCAGGTACTCATCAAAAAGGGTAAGGACAAAACTCCTTATGAGTATTGGACTAGTAAGATACCTGTGGTTAACTACTTTAAGGTATTTGGTAGAAAATATTACATCAAGAGGTGTGATCATTAGGGTAAATTTGAAGCTAAATGTGATGAGGGAATATTTCTAGGATATTCCACCAAGAGTAAAGCTTACAACTGCTACAACAATAGGACTCAGAGAATTGTGGAAAGCATCAATGTAAAAGTTGATGAATCCTCTAAGAAGATTGAGGAAACTTCCAGTGAGCAAGTTGTAAATGAATCGATTGCAACCTTTTGGGAACTGGTTTTCAATCAACCTAGTACTAGTAACAGTGTTCCTAAACCAGTGAGTGCTGATACTGATGAAGATGAGGATGAAGAAGAAAAGCAAGAAGAACCAATTAAGACCATTCCTCGGTATGTCAAGTTGAATCATGATCCCAAGCAGATCATAGGTGATAAGGATGCAGGAATCCTTACTAGAAGAAAGATCAGAGAAAACTTATTAATGATCTCTGAACTTGAGCCTAATTCATTCAAAGAGGCTCATAAAGATGAAGACTGGATCAAGGCAATGGAAGAAGAACTTGACTAGATAGAGAAAAATGGTACGTGGTCCTTGGTACCCAGACCAGAGCATAAAAATGTCATTGGCACCAAATGGGTGTTCAAAAATAAGTTGAATGAGGATGGCATAGTGATTAGGAATAAAGCCAGACTAGTATGCAAAGGATATGCTCAAGAAGAAGGTGAAGACTATGGGGAAACCTTTTCTCCTATAGCCAGATTAGAAGGAGTTTGTATGCTTCTTGCATATGCAGCTTTTAAGAGATTCAAGGTATATCAAATGGATGTAAAATCTGCATTCCTAAATGGTGTACTTGAAGAGGAGGTATATATTGAGCAACCAGATGGGTTTACCCTATCTGAAGACAGTGACATGGTATGTAGGCTACATAAAGCATTATATGGTTTGAAGCAAGCACCTAGGGCATGGTATGAGCATCTACATTCCCATCTTGTGAAGATTGGATTTGAGAGAACAAGTGAAGATAGAAATATCTACTTGAAGTCTGAAGAAGACCAGATTCTGATCTGTGAAGTTTTTGTTGATGACATCATCTTTGGTGGAGATGACAAGATGAGTCATGAGTTTGCTGATGAGATGAAGAAAGAGTTTGAGATGTCACTCATAGGGGAGATTAAGTTCTTCATTGGACTATAGATCCAATAGATGGAAGATGGAATCTTCATCACTCAGTCCAAATATGTCAAAGAAGTGTTGAATACTTTTGGCATGGAAGATAGCAAACTGGTTGGTACACCGATGGTGACTGGTTGCAAATTGACAAAGGAGGATGATTCCACATTGGTTGATGAGAAGGAATGCTGATCAATGATTGGTAAGTTGCATTATGTAGTGCATAGCAGAACAGATATTGCACATGCAGTTGGCATCACTGCAAGGTTCCAGAAGAGTCCAAGAGAATCTCACTTAAGTGCAGTCAAGCAGATTCTTAGGTATCTGAAGGGAATAGTTGACTATGGATTGTGGTACCCATACAACAATAATTTCAATCTGAAAGTATTCACAGATGCTGATTGGGCCGGTAATGTGGATGACTGGAAGAGCACAACTGGTGGTGCATTCTTTCTCGATGGTAGACTGGTCTCATGGATGAGTAAAAAGTAGAGTTGTATCTCTCAGTCTATAGCGAAAGCAGAGTATGTTGCAGCTTTCATGAACTGCACTCAGACAATCTAGATGAAGCATGTATTGGAAGGCTTCAAGATCCCTATATCTGAACTGGTAAGTATATTCTGTGATAACACAAGTGCTATCAATATATCAAAGAGTCTAGTTTTACATTCTAGAACCAAGCATTTTGAGCTTAAGTATCATTTCTTGAAGGAAAAGGTTCAAAATAAAGAGATTGCACTGGAGCATGTGTCCAATAAGGAGCAGTTAGTAGACATATTCACCAAGCCTCTCCCAAAGACAACATTTGTGCATTTGAGAGGTGAATTAGGGGTATTGCCCCTTCAGGAGGTGAACTAAAAGTGATTGTTCCACATCAGTTAGGTACTGGATAGACAAATCTTTGGTTGATTGGTGTGTTTAAGGATGCTACTCCTCAGGGGGAGTAGCAAGATGAAACAGTGATGATTGTACCTCCACTTTGGCATTTTTGTCAAAGGGGGAGAAGGAGTGAAGCAAAAAGATATCTGCAGCCAATGTGGAGAAGATGTGAAGCAGAGAAGATATCTTTTGTATATTTCCATCAATGCCAAAGGGGGAGATTGATGGCATTATGTGAACCGACATGAAGACATAATGATATTGTATGTTGTCATTGATGTCAATATGAGACATGGTGAGAACCGACACATGTGATAGGTGAAGAGAGAGGAACTGGCATATGTATGAACAGGTTTATATGCCAAAGTGAAGCGGCACATTTGTTCAAGGTGAACCGACATGTAGTTATGAGAACTGGCACATGAAAGCATTGTATGGCTACTGGTTGGTAGGTAGCTTTCACTTTAGGGTTTCCGGTTGGAGAAACTCAATTGACTCAATTAGTAATCTTTGTATGATGAGTTAGTAGTATGATGGAGGACAGATCATGTTGCCACGTAAGCTCTGTGTGCATGAAGGATCTTGCATGAAGAAGACTATTCCTATCCACCTCGGGAATGTGTGAAGTTTGTCAAATAGTGATAATGCGTGATGGGTTATCAACTACCATGAAAATGGTGGATAATGGATGATGGAGAATGTCTTGAGATCGATTCAAGATTATTGCATTTAATGCAGTATGATTCAACGGTCAGGATCGAACCGCTTGAATTGCTTAACCTAACAGGTTTAGGGTTTAGGGTTTAAGCTACTGACTTGTATGTTTCCTATAAGGTTGATGTTGTGTTTCTTTCTGAAGTTGTTGGCAAAAGTTGTGAGTGTGTATCTAGGGGAATTGATACGTGATTCTTGCCAGACCAAAGGAGAGAAGAGATATCTGCAAAGTGAATCTACAGAAGGTGAAGAGGAGCCAAAATGGATCTACATTAGCATTGAGTGCTATTAATAGATCATTGTAATACCTATTGATCTCTAACCACTTCAACAGTTGTAAAATCCCCTAACAGGGTAGCCTTAACTGGCTTGATTCAAAATCCCTTAAATCGGGTGGTCTTAACTGGCTTGTTTCAAATCCCTTAACTGGGTAACTAGAGACTAATGAGTTCTAAGAAGCTAGAGAAGCTTAGGAGATCCTTTCAGCTATTGAGTTCTTAAAATCCTCTAACAAGGTGATCCTACCGGGTTTAACCCCTAACTGGGTATCCCTTAACCGGGTGATCCCTAACAGGATTAGTCCCTACCAGAACCTATTGCAATGTTCTTAACCAGACAAGGCTCCTAATAGAGCAGACTTCTAAAGAGTTCAAAAAGTAGCTTGTGGGTATTCATCCCCACCGTGGTTTTTCCCAGTTGGGTTTCCATGTGAAAAATATGTGTGTCATGTGAAATGCTTTTGTCTTGTGATGCTTTTATTTATTTATTATGCACATGAAGGTTCTATGTTTTATGCATGTCTATAAAACATATTGAACTCACTATTGTGAAGATTTGATGGTTAAGTCTACTAGTTCATGCATGTGAATATTATGATAATGTGGTATTGAGATAAGAGAAAAGCTTATTGGGTGACCGGTTCATGACTGATTGAGCTATACTGGATGTTACCGGTTGCACTCTATTTTACCAGTATCTCTATTTATCAGTCATTTGGAGTATTTTCCACCAAACCAGTTTTGGACTGTATTTGTGTTTGTACTGATTCACCCCCCCCCTCTCAGTACCAGTTTGGAACTAGTGGTTTATCATTGAGTTATCAATTGTAAAGTACAGATGCCAATAGCTAACAAGATGAGAGGGGGGGGTGAATCATACAAACTTAAACTTCCATAAAATCAATAGATTCAACCTTGGTAACTTCTACTTCAGCAACATACTCATAAACACATAATCATCATAACACTCATAACACCAAATTTAACGTGGATACCCAAATAGGGGAAAACCATTGTGGGATTTCGGACCCACTAAGAAATATACTCTTCTAGAGTATACTTAGTGAAAATAAAATCATGTTAAAGATTACAAACACATTGCTAGATGTGACCCAGTTAAGGGATTTCCCTCAAATCTATTAGGATCTTCACTTTGTTAGAAGTGACCTTGTCAAAGGATTTCAAACACTCATTTAGAATGTTACCTTGCTAGAGGGTTTACAAATAAGATTGTTAAGTCCACTCGGTTAAGAAATTTTTTGTCACTTACAAAATAACAATAATAAAATATATCTGCAACTTCACATCTAAAATGCTAAAGCAGATTCTTATTTGCTCAAAACAATCTAGTCATAGGACTTATCTTGTCCCTCTACTGGGCTCTCTACTCTATTATTCAAATAGGACTTCAAGCTTCTGTACTCAATAATCACTATGTAGCATCCCTGTGCTTACACTTTCCCACATACATTGTTTATTAACAATTCCTTATTTATAAACAATTGCTAACCGCTTAATCTCCTTGATCACATTTCCCATGATCAATCTTAGCCATCAAATCTTCAAACTTGACCAGGTTCAATGTATCCTTCCAATCTGAAAATGTTTTACCTTGCCTTGGGACTTGCATTCCTATCTTGGAACTTGCACAAGGTTATTAGGGTTCAATCTGCACTACAGATCTTCCTGCCAATTTTCCTTTGCCATATATCCTTAACAAACTTCATGCATGACATACCAATCATTTATACATCTCTAGCTCATCATTTTCCTTCATTAAATAATGCTTGTATTCATCCAATGTGCATTTACATAACTCGGTTGTAACTTGGTAAATACTAAACTTTACATGGTAGACATTTCACCTTCATTAACTGATATCGATAACCTTAGGGTTTACCGACTAGGTTCCTTAGGATTTACCGACTAGGTTCTTTGCTCGGTGACATAGTGTAGTATGAACCTTACAATCAACAACATATGTAGGATATCAAAACAATATAAACATCATGATCTCATCATTGTCTAACTCAGTAATAGTTGCCCATTGAATAACTTATTTCTCCCCTTATTCATCACATTCTTTCTGTGTCTTTTACTGACATCTTAATTATCTTCAAATCAATCTTCTCAAGATATGGCAACATCATACTGAATCAGATAATCAATTTCTTGATATCAATGACAAAATAATGTTATAAAGATAGTTATCATCCTTCTTTGGTTATATCAACAATCTTCAATAACCTTCTCAATATCCTTATTGAATATCAACAATCTTTCTTACTGTAATGCCAACAATCTCCCCCTTTGGCATTGATGGCAAAACCAACAATTAAATGGTAACACCAACAAGATATTCAAATTGATTCGGATTTAGATTGCTGTAAGACTTCTCCTATTATCCTTGAGTTGTTAAAATCTCTAGAAGTCTTCTCCCTTTTTCATTAGGCTTCTGAGCTGTTGTCTTGCATTTAGTCTTCTTTGTTTTTCAATCTTCTCCCCCCATCCTTAATCTTCTATTATTTCCATCATTCAGGGCTTTACCATTCAGTCAACCGTTTATTCTTCCAACCATTTATAGTCTTCTCCCTCTTTGACAACAACGCCAAAAAGTAAAAGAACTAAATCATGATTTCTTTCACTGTGAAGTGATTTGCCTTGTTGTGTATCATCTCAGTCTTGGTCAGAGCAACTTGTTTCTATTCACTATTTCCTGCACAACTTTAGAAAACCTTCTAAAGTGCATAAATCAGCATCAATCCACACATAATATTATGTAGATTCATTGAATTGATGCTTTCACCGAACTCAGTCAGTGAGTAGAAGATAGGGGTAGGACCCCTAACTTGCTTCTGAGATACTCAAAAGTGTCCCTTGGCAGTGGCTTTGTGAAGATGTCTGCTAATTGCTCCTGTGAACTGATATATTCCATCATAACTTTCTTCTCTTGAACTTCTTCTCTGAGATAATGATACTTTATAGATATATGCTTTGTCTTAGAGTGCATTACTAGATTCTTTGAAATGTTAATGGCACTAGTATTATCACAGAATATAGTTATTGGCTCAGTAACTTTCTCATTTATACCTTCCAATAGTTGTTTGATCCATGCTATATTGGTACAATTCAATGCTACAGCAACATATTCAGCTTCTGTTGTTGACTGTGAAATACATCCTTGTTTCTTGCTAAGCCAACTCACTAGTTTGTCTCCTAAAAAGAAAGCTCCACCACTTGTGCTTTTCCTGTCATCTATGTTGCCTACCCAATCAACATCAATATAAACTTTTAAATCAAAATTATTCCTCTTTTCATATACTAAGCCATAATCTTCAGTGCCTCTCAGGTATCTGAAAATTCTCTTGATCGCTGTCATATGGGTTTCCTTGGGATCTGTAGAGAATCTTGCTACAATACCTACTGCATGTGCTATATCCAGTCTACTATGAACAACATATTGCAAATTCCCAATCATAGATCAGTAAAGTGTCTCATTAATAGATGCAGATTCATCATTCTTTGATAATTTACAGTTAGTAGTCATAGGAGTACTTACTGTTTTAGAATCCTCCATTCCAAATTTCTTCAAGATTTCCTTTATGTACTTGGATTGAGTAATGAAAATCTCATCTTTCATTTGTAGTATATGTAAACCTATAAAATACTTTATCTCACCGATTAGTGACATCTCAAATTCTTTGCACATTTCATTACCAAAGTTCTTGCATAAGGAGTCATTTCCACAAAATATAATATCATCAACAAAGATGGCTGAGATCAGTATTCCATTTTCCTCATCTTTCTTCATGTACATATTGCTATTTTCACTCATCCTTATAAAACAAATCTAGATCAAATAAGAGTGCAGTCTTTCAAACCATGCTCTAGGTGCTTGCTTCAAACCATATAAGGCTTTGTTCAGTTTGCATACCTGATCTTTACTCCTGTCTTCAACAAATCTATCAGGTTGTTGAATGTAAACTTCTTCTTCTAGTATACCATTCAAAAATGCAGATTTAACATCCATTTGATATAGCTTGAAATTTTTGAAAGCAGGATATGCCAACAATGTTCTTACTCCCTCAAGTCTAGCCATAGGTGCAAATGTCTCACCATAATCTATTCCTTCTTCTTGAGAATAACCTTTGCAAACTAGTCTTGCTTTGTTGTGAATAACCTCGCCTTTTTCATTTATCTTGTTTATGAAAATCCACATTGTAATGATTACATTTTTGTCCTTTGGTCTTGGGATCAGTGCCCATGTGTCATTCTTCTTGATTTGATCAATCTATTCTATCGTAGCTTTTACCCAATCTTCACTATTAAATGCCTCTTTCACTATTATCAGTTCAAATTCAGAAATCAAACATGTGTTCTGTCTCAGTTTGTTCCTTGTCATCACTGAATCATCCTTATCTCCTATAATATGACTTGATGCATGATGTATTCTGACATATTTGGATAATATAGGCTCGGTAGGTTTTTTATGATCTTCTTCATTACTCAGTAATTGGACATTATCTTCATTTGCTTTAGCAGCTTTCTCGGTAGGACTTCTCGGTTGAACATAAATGAATTCTTCATAATCTTCTAGTTCTTTGGAATTTCATTCATCATTTCTTTCTACAAATTCATCAATTTTCACATTTGCACTTTCCACCAGTTTGTTAGATGATTTGATCAGACATTTAAATGCTTTACTTTTGGAAAAATGGTGTAGGAGCACCCTTCAAAGGGCTCCCACCATTTTCTTTTGATTTTATTCTTTCTTCTTTGTGAAGCCATTGTATATAAAATAAAGAGCCATGTGCTCATTGGTCCTAGTTAGGGTCCTAGTTGAGGTCTTAGGGTCATAAGTCAAGATTGAGATTTTCTTGAAAGTAGAGGGTATGTGTGCCTTTGAGGTGTTTAGGGGTCCTTCATAGCAGATGGTGTTCTTAGGTTAGCCCAATGTGGGTCTAGGAATAAAGAAAAGCAACATTGAGAAAGTTGCTCAAAAAAAGTTTCATGACAACTTTTAAAAGTTGTCAAGCAAATTTTCCACCATGAGGTCAAAATATTTAATGTAGCATAGACAACCCTAATATGGGCACATAGACTGAGGTAAAGGTTCTATAAGTAATTGTAAACCCTAAGTTAATGGGTTGGATGTTAGATGATTTACGGCCCAAGCAAAGTGACTTGACTTTGACTGCAATTTTGTTGCCAGTCAGCACAAATGGAGTAAAGGACGATTGTTAATGGATTAATTTTCATACAAAACTACATGGAGTGTCTTTTATGATGTATTCACTTTCATTTTGAGTATTTATATTAGGTTTTTATTTGTAAGTGAGGTGTGTTTGTAAATACTTTGTAAATTGTCTTCTCTTTGTCCAGTTTTGGACTGGTTTGAATAAATGGGTTCATAACTCCATTCTCCATTGTGGAATCACCATGAAAGCATGGGGAATGAGAGTATAGACCCTGTACCATATAGTTCAATGCAAGAAGGGCCCTTGAAAATGCAAGGAGGCCATTTGAATACCCACTCCTAGGCGAGACTAGACAGTGCCTGACTAGGAAGGGTTAAGTTGCAGAGGTCTTGGAGAGCAAGGAAGGTCAGAGGAGGAGGCACCCTTTGGAGGAGTTGTAGAGGGGTAAGTGGAGTACCATTGGTGTGAAGGAGGAGCTTCCACCAATCCAAACAAGACGGTAAAAAAGCCAAACCTACACTGTGACCCTGGCAGGCCTAAAAACCCTCTTAAAAACCCTTAAAAACCTTAAAATCCACCTAAGGTAGTGTACGAACACTTGGAGGCCTAAAACCTAAAAAATCCTTGAGTCCTTGCCAAATGAATAGCAGGTCTTTTAGGAAGTTTCACAAGCAAGTGCATTGTTTGCAAGAGGGAGCCCTAAAGGATCGGGTAGGAGGCCTAATTGGTCACAATCCTTGTAGCCCTATTTCATATGCAAAACACAAAATACTAAAATCGGTAAGGAGTTGAAAGCTTGAAACCTCTTGGGGGCACATGAATGGGTGGAAAAACCATGTGTTAGACCTGAACTATCCTTGCTAAGACCTAGGAAGGTGTGGTACAAGCCAAACCATTATTAACTTAAGTAAGGGTTCTTTGAGTTTCATGAGTAGGTGAGACCTTAGGAGTGAAAATTGAAATTGTTGGTGGATAGATTGGGCAAGGTCAGGGGATTCCATGAGCAGAGGAAGTCCTAGAGACCCTAGGGCGTGGTTAGAACACCTAGTGATCCAATGAAAGGATCCAAGAGCATAGACTAGGCTAGTCTATCCCATACCCCATCCCATCAGATTGGTATCAGAGCAAGGTTAAGGATTTGGTGGATCGTGTATGTCTCTATACTCTGGTGAATCAGTAGGGGAAAGCACAATGGTCACTAATGCAGAGCTGGCTAGGGAGGTAGAAGAGAAGAAGGAGAAGAATAGACTCCTTGAAGAAGCTATGAGCGAGATAAGGGATAAACTATAGGAAGTGGTGGATCAGAGGACACAAGGACCTTGGGGTGAAGACACAAATGATAAAGGCAAGAAAACTATAGACATAGATGACATTATACCTGAACCAGATCCCTTGTTCAATGAAGAACCTTTAGTGAAGGCTATTAAGGCTTTGAACACCAAATATTTTGAAGGATTGCCACATTTCAGTGGAAGGATGGACATTGATACTGTCATGGAATGGATTGAGGGTATGGAAAATGACTTTGAGTGTGAGGGAGTGACAGAGGCTCAAAAGGTTAAAGTTGCCAAATCAAGATTGAGGGGAGCAGCTTTGACATGGTGGAAGTATCTACAAGAAGAGAGAGTTAGCATGGGGAAGCTACCTATTGCCAATTGGAAGGCCATGGTGAGTAAGATCAAGGAGAACTACTTACCAGAGAATTATAAAGTCTAACTTCATAAGAAGAGATAGGGATTGAAGCAAAATGACCTTGATGTGAGCTCCTACACTGAAGAATTTAAAAAAATTTATCCTAGATCCAAAGTCCAAGAAGATGAATCTATTAAGGTGGCTAGGTATCTAAGCAGCCTAAAGTGGAACATTCAAGAGGAGATAAGCCTATGGGCTCCTACTACTATTCAAATATGTCATCAGCTTTCTATCAAGGTGGAAGAGAGGAACAAAAGGAAAGGAGACTCCAATAATAGGGGTAGAGGCAAAGGTAGAGAACAAGTGAATCATTGAGGTGGTTACCAAAGCAAGGCAAATGAGCAGAGGAACCAAGGAGAAGCCAAGTTGAATAAACATGGCAGTGGAACTAATCTTAGAGGAGGCCATTCTAGAGGAAGAGGGGTACAAGGTGGTCCAAGTAGGGGTAGAGGTATCGATAGGGGTAACTCCTACTTTGCAACTATGAAATGTTACAATTAAGGTCAATTGGGACACCCGACCTATAGATGTCTTAATAAGCTTACCTCATCGAACAATGGAAAGAGGGTTGCTTATGGACATGAAGACTCTTCAAGTAGGAAGACACCTAAGGTGGACCATATTTAATTAGAGATTGGAGAAAATCTAATGTTTAATAGGGTCTTGATAAGACAGCTAGTCAAGAATGAACCTAAGCATAGGAGAGCATTGTTTAGGGTGAGATGCAAGATGCTTGTTAAAGTTTGCAAGGTGATAGTTGATTCAGGGTCAACTGATAACATAATATTAGTGGAGGTAACCAAGAAGTTGAAACTCACAAGGATACCCCACACTAACCCATATAAGGTGACATGGTTGAATCATGAGTAGAGTGTGCTTGTCAATGAACAGACTTGGGTAGAGTTCTCTATTGGAGGATACAAGGATAAGATCCTTTGTGATGTGTTACCCATGGATGCTTGTCACCTATTGCTAGGTAGACCCTAGAAATTTGATATGAAGTTGATTTATGATGGAGTGGAGAACTCCATTTCCTTCAAGAAGGATAGCAAGACCTTTAAGATTCAGTCCTTGATAAAGAATGAAGAGGGAACCTCAAGAACACCTAGTGTCTTGTTGGCTACTGGTAAAGAGTTCTTACACTTGCTACATGAGGAGGAGATAGTGAAGTGTGCCATCTTTGTGAAGCCAAAGGAGGAAGAAGACAAGTTGCAAGTAGAGGTACCCAAGGAGGTGAAGCAAATGTTGCAAGAGTATAAGGACATAGTGAGTGATGGAGCACCTGCAACACTCCCACCAAGAAGGTCTATAAGCCATCAAATAGACTTTGTTCCCAATGCATTCCTACCTAACAAAGCTGCATATAAGCTCACACCTGACCAAAACAAGGAGGTGGCAAGGCAAGTGCAGGAGTTTTTGGAACAATGACTGATCAAGAAGAGCATCAGCCCATGTGTAGTCCCGGTAGTGCTAGCATCAAAGAAGGGAGGCAAGTCGAGAATTTGCACTAATTCAAGGGCAATCAATAGGAACACCATAAGGTATAGGTTTCCTATTCCTAGAATAGAGGATTTGATGGACTGTTTAGGAGGTGCAATGTATTTTACCAAGTTGGACCTTAAAAGTGGTTATCACTAGATTAGAATCAAGGAAGGTGATGAGTGGAAGACTGCTTTCAAGACCACAGAAGGATTGTATGAATGGCTTGTGATGCCATTTTGACTCACCAATGCCCCAAGAACCTTCATGTGCTTGATGAATAAGGTGTTCAAAGATTTCACAGGCAGGTTTGTGGTGGTGTACCTAGATGAAATTCTCATCTATAGCAAAACCAAAGAGGAGCACCTTGAGCATTTGAGGTTAGTCTTAGAGAGGTTGCATGAGGAGAAGTTATCCATCAACCTAGAGAAGTGTGACTTCTTGAAGCAAGAGTTGGTCTACTTAAGATTTGTGGTGTCTAAGGGAACCTTGAAGATGGATCCAAGCAAAGTGGAGGCAATCTTGAATTGGCCTACACCTAGAATAGGGACTGAAGTTAGGAGTTTCCATGGTTTAGCCCAATTCTATAGGAAGTTTGTGAGGAACTTCAGTGGCATATGTGCACCAGTCCTTGACACCATAAAAGGAGGCCTTAAAACTAAGTTTAAATGGACTGAGCAAGCTGACAAAGCATTTCAATTGTTGAAGCAAGAAGTAGCCACAAAACCTATCCTTCTCCTAACTACTTTTGATAAGCTTTTCACATTGGAGTGTGATGCAAGTGGAATTGTAGTAGGGGATGTATTGAGTCAAGAGGGAAGACCTATGGCATTTTTCAGTGAGAAGCTCAATGAAGAAAAGAAGAAGTACTTAGCCTATGACCTAGAGTTGTATGCATTAGTGCAGTCCCTAAAGAAATGGAGGCATTACCTACTTCCAAAGGAATTTATGGTGTTCACAGACAACCAGGCTTTGAGTTACATTAACACTCAAGAGAAGCTTAGCAATAGACATTTGAAATGGATGGAATACCTCCAATCCTTCACCTTCATCATCAAGCATAAGAAGGGGTAACTTAACAAGGTGGTAGATGCTTTAAGCAGGAAGTTGTTGACAGTTTAGGAACTATAGTTACAGAGCATAGGAATAGAAGGTTTCAAGGACCTCTATGAAAGAGATGAAGACTTCTCATCAGCTTACAAGGTTTGCAAGGAGTTTGAGAAGAATTTCCATGGTGATTATGCAGATTACACTCTCCAAAATGGTCTCTTGTTCAAAGGTAATCAGTTGTGTGTGCCAAGAGTATCCATAAGGGAAAACCTCATTCAAGAGAAACACAATGGTAGTTTAAGTGGACACTTTGGAGTCAACAAAACTTTGGATTTAGTACAGAGGTACTACCATTGGCCAAAGTTGCCAAGAGATGTGAAGAGGTATGTGGAGCAATGTGGTGTGTGTCAAAGAGCAAAAGGAGGATCAAGAAATGCAGGTCTCTATCAACCACTGTCCGTCCCAAATAGGCATTGGGAATGTGTAAGCATGGAATTTGTAGTAGGACTTCCCAAGACAAAGACAGGTATGGACAACATCTATGTGGTAGTAGATAGAATTTCCAAGATGAGCCATTTCATTCCATGTAAGACGACACATGATGCTAGCTATGTTGCACATCTCTTCTTTAAGGAGATTATTAGGATTCATGGACTCCCTTTAAGCATCGTTTCAGACAGGGACATCAAGTTCATGGGCCATTTTTGGCAAACATTATGGAGGAGACTTAGAACTAACCTCTCATTTAGCTCAATTTACCACCCACAAACTAATGGTCAAACTGAAGTCATCACTAGGGTATTAGGCAACTTGTTGAGGTGTTTAACTAAGGAGTATGGGCAGACAAGGGATCTAATTATTCCTTAATCAGAGTATGCATATAATGACAGTGTGAATAAGACCACTGGAAGAAGTCCTTTTGAGGCTGTCTATGGTAGACATCCAAGAGGAGTGTGTGAACTCAGGGAACTTGGTTCCATGGAGATGAAGAGTGGGCAAGATGAGGACTTCACTCAAACCATCAAAGCAGTCCAAGAGCAAGTCAAGAAATCCATCCTTGATTCCACTAAAAAATTGAAGGCCAAAATGGATGAGAAAAGGAGAGAGGTTCATTTCAAGGTGGGTGACTATGTGATGGCCCATTTGAGAAAAGTTAGGATGCAAAGTGGTAAGCCTACCAAACTACAAATGAAGAGGGTAGGACCTTGTAGAATTCTAGAAAAATATGGTGAGAATGCTTATAAGGTTGAACTTCCTTCAGACTTAGCCATTTCACTAGTCTTCAATGTTGCTGATCTGATCATGTACAAGGGTGAGATAGAAGGGCAGACTGAGAACCACGCCAAGGTACTACAAGACTTGGATGTGAATGCCTTACCTCAAGTGAAGCAGCCTATAGTAGAGGATATCTTGGAGTCAAGGGTGAAGAAGTAGTGGGCAGATCAACCTATATCTGAAGCGACTTGGGTGGAGGAGAGCAAGTTCAAGAAGCTTGGCATTGATCCAGCTCTTCTCACTCCCCTAATTCCTTAGTTTGTTGCAGATGGGGAGTATGGTATAGGAGAACCCTTCAAAGGGATCCCACCATTTTATTTTGATTGTGTTCTTGCTTCTTTGTGAAGCCATTCTATCTAAAATAAAGAGCCATGTGCTCATTGGTCCTAGTTGAGGTCTTAGGGTCATAAGTCAAGATTGAGATTTTCTTGAAAGTAGAGGGCATGTGTTCCTTTGAGGTGTTTAGGGGTCCTTAATGTAATGATGGTTTCCTTAGGTTAGCCCAATGTGGGTCTAGGAGTCAAGAAAAGCAACATTGAGAAAGTTGCTCAAAAGTTGCAAAAGTTCCATGACCACTTTTAAAAGTTGTCAAGCGACTTTTCCACCATGAGGTCAAAATATTTAATGTAGCATAGACAACCCTAATATGGGCACACAAAATAAGGCAAAGGTGCTATAAGAAATTGAAAACCATAAGTTAATGGGTTGGATGTCAGATGCTGTACGGCCCAAGCAAAGTGACTTGATTGTGACTGTAATTTTGTTGCCAGTTGGCACAGATGGAGTAAAGGAAGATTGTTAATGGATTGATTTTAGTGCAAAGCTATGTGGAGTGTCTTTTATGATGTATTAAATTTCATTTTTAGTATTTAGATTAGGTTTTTATTTGTAAGTGAGGTGTGTTTGTGAATACTTTGTAAATTGTCTTCTCTTTGTCCAGTTTTGGATTGGTTTGAATAAATGGGTTCATAACTCCATTCCCCATTGTGGACTCACCATGAAACCATGGGGAAGGAGAGTAAAGACCCTATACCATATTTCAATGCAAGAAAGGCCCTTAAAAATGCAAGGAGGCCATTTCAAGACCCACTCCTAGGCGAGACTGGACAGTGCCCAGTTAGGAAGGGTTAAGTTGCAGAGGTCTTGGAGAGAAAGGAAGGTCAGAGGAGGAGGCACCCTTTGGAGGAGTTGTAGAGGGGTGAGTGGAGCACCATTGGTGTGAAGCAGGAGCTTCCACCAATCTAGATAAGGTGGCAAGAATACCAAACCTACACTGTGACCCTGGCAGGCCTAAAAACCCTCTTAAAAACCCTTAAAAACCTTGAAATCCACCTAAGGCAGTGTACAGACACTTGGAGGCCTAAAACCTAAAAAATCCTTGATTCCTTGCCAAATAAATAGTAGGTCTTTTAGGAAGTTTCACAACCAAGTGCATCATTTGCAAGAGGGAGCCCTAAAGGACCGGGTAGGAGGCCTAATTAGTCAAAATCCTTGTAGCCCTATTTTGTAGGCAAAACATAAAATACTAAAATCGGTAAGGAGTTGAAAGCTTGAAACCTCTTGGGGGCACATGAATGGGTGGAAGAACCATGTGTTAGACCTGATCCATCCTTGCTAAGACCTAGGAAGGTGTGGTACAAGCCAAACCATTATTAACTTAAGTAAGGGTTCTTTGAGTTTCATGAGTAGGTGAGACGTTAGGAGTGAAAATTCAAATTGTTGGTGGGTGGATTGGGCAAGGTCAGGGGTTTCCACAAGTAGAGGAAGTCCTAGAGACCCTAGGGTGTGGTTAGGACACCTGGTGATACAATGAAAGGATCCAAGAGCATAGACTAGGCTAGTCTATCCCATACCCCATCCCATCAAAAATTAACCAAGAAATGTTCCTTCTTCACTTTTCTGATCAAATTTTCCATTTCTGTCATCTTTGTGAACATAGCATCTACTTCCTAAGATTTTAAAATAACTTACATTAGGTTTCTTGTCATACCAGATTTCATATGGTGTCTTCATAGTTCCTTTCTTCAGTTGAACTCAGTTTAGGGTATAAACTGCAGTGTTGATTGCTTCTCTCCAAAACATTTGAGGTACCCTATTTTCTATCATCAAGGTTCTTGCACAATCCACAATTGATCTATTTCTTCTCCTAGCTATCCCATTTTACTGAGGTGTTCTTGGTGCAGATACTTGCCTTTTATACCATGATCATTGCAGAACAAGTTAAATTCATCAGAAGTGAACTCTCCTCCTTTATCAAATCTAAGACATTGCAGTTGTCTTCCTGTTTCATTTTCAACTCTTTCCTTGTACCATTTAAACATTTGAAAAGATCTTGATTTTTCTTTTAAAAACATGACTGACATCATCCTTGAGTAATCATCCACAAATAATATGAAATATTTATCACCATAATAACTTTGAACTTTCATAGGACCACAAAGATCAGTGTGTACTAGATCTAAAATTCCTTTAGAATTTTAGGACTTAACTTGTAAATCTTGATCTTGTCATCTTACCCATTTGGCATCCTTGGCACATAACATTCTCAGGCTTTTCAAGACTTGGTAAACCTCTTACTCGGTGCTTCTTACTTATTTTGATCAGATTATCAAAATTTACATGACAAAACCTTTTATGCCATAACCAGGTATCATCTATCTTTGCATAAAGACACTTGTTCCAAGTTGAGTCAAGATGAAATGTATTACCTTTTGTTTGTGTCCCTGTAGTAGCTAACTTTCCATGCTTGTCATGTACTTTGACAATTCCTTTATGAAATTCTATTTGGTATCCTGCATTGTTTAGATGTGCTACACTCAACAAATTGTATTTCAAACCTTCAACCTAGTATACATCATCACATTTAGCATTGTCAAGAAGTGTTATAGATCCTTTACCTTTCCCTAGACATGGTGCATCATTACCAAATCTTACATAGCCTCCATCATAGTCTTCTAGTTTAACAAACTTGTGTTTATCACCTATCATGTGATGTGAGCATCCACTGTCTATGATCCAATAGTCATTATTATTTATGTGAGATATTAAGGCTTTTTCTTCATACCTTTCTTCATCTGATCCATCTTTAATAGCCACATAAAAAAATTCCTCAGTATCAGTTTCATTAGATTAACATCATTGGATTCCTCATTAGCTACTAGACATGTCTTTCTATCTCTTCTTCTAAAGTCTCGGTGTCCTCTATATTGGTTGTCTTTCTGCCTGTTATCTCAGTATTCTCCCTTTTAACTAGATTCTTTGTCAGGACAGTTAGAAGCCATATGTCCTATTTTATCACAATTGAAACATTTTAAAGGTAGCTTTCCTTTATACTCACCTTTTCCTCTTAGTAACCTTCTGGCTAATAATGCTTCAAACTCTTCTTGCTTCTTGATTTCCTCATACAATTTGTGCACTTTTTCCATATTCTTGTGAAATCTTTCACTTGCTCCACTATTATCCCCTTCAGAGTACTTACTCATTCTATCATTGTAATCATCAGATTTACCAATATGAAAAGAACTGAATGCATATTCTATTTTAGTTACCGAAGACCCACTGTTATCAAAATTACTTAACTCAAATGCATGTAGCTTACCAATAGTAGCATCCAAAGAAACTAGCATGTTAGGTACATGCCTCAATTCATTGATTGTAGAGACTCGAATAGCATAAGCTAGTAGAAGGGTTCTCAACAACTTACTTGTTATATCCTTTTCTTCAATAGTTCCACCTACTCCTTTAATTTGATTGACAATCTCCTTGAGTCTTGTACTGTATTGTGTTATGTTCTCACCTTCATTCATTCTCATGGATTCAAGTTGTCCTCTTAGACTATCTACTTTTTCTTTTTGAAAATGTTCATCACCTCCATACATAGATATGAGCTTAGTCCACATTGCTTTTGCATCATTACAACCTTCTAGATCATTAAACTCTGAGTCGGTTAATGCTGATGTTATTTCAATCATAGCTTGAATATGTTCTTTCTTTGCCTTAATCTCTTCCAAGGTCATAGGGCTGGTGCTTGGTGCAATTTAATCATTCTCTAGATAATATGTTGCATATTCTCCAATTCCTAATAAATGCAACTTCATCCTTTTCTGCCATGTGGAGAAACTTGACTTGTTCAGCTTCGGTGCATCCCTTTTATACATCTTCGGATCTTTGCCTCAAGTACCTTTAAACTTTTTTTTCTGGAGTCCTTAGCTCTGATACCAATTGTTAGTTTTGATACTAATTGTAAATTACAGATGCTAATAGCTAACAAGATGAGAGGGGGGGGGGGGGGTGAATCATACAAACTTAAACTTCCATAAAATCAACAGATTCAACCTCGGTAACTTCTACTTTAGCAACATAACCAAAAACTGCTAAACATGTTAACTCATAAACACATAATCATCATAACACTAGATTTAACGTGGAAACCCAAATAGGGAAAAACCACAGTGAGATTTTGAACGCACTAAGAAACATACTCTTCTAGAGTATGCTCGGTTAAAAGAAAATCCTGTTAAAGATTACAAACACATTGCTAGATGTGACCCGGTTAAGGGATTTCCCTCAGATTTGTTAGGATCTTCACTTTGTTAGAAGTGACCTTGTCAAAGGATTTCAAACACTCATTTAGAATGTTACCTTGCTAGAGGGTTTACAAATAAGACTATTAAGTTCGCTCAGTTAAGAGATTTTCTGTCACTTACAAAATAACAGTAGTAAAATATATCTGCAACTTCACATCTAAAATGCTAAAGTAGATTCTTATTTGCTCAAAAAAATCTAGTCATAGGACTTATCTTGTCCCTCTGCTGGGCTCTCTACTCTATTATTCAAACAGGTCTTCAAGCTTTTGTGCTCGGTAATCACTATGTAGCATCCCTGTGCTTACACTTGCCCGCATACATTATTTATTAACAACTCCTTATTTATAAACAATTGCTAACCGCTTAATCTCCTTGATCACATTTCCCATGATCAATCTTAGCCATCAGATCTTCAAACTTGACCAAGTTCAATGTATCCTTCCGATTTGAAAATGTTTTACCTTGCCTCGGGACTTGCATTTGTTGGCATTTTTGTTGTTTATGTTGTGATTATCATTGATGGACACACACTTGTATTGAGATCCCCTTTATATGTATGAGCTTATGCTCAACCAGTATTTGTTCCAAGTGGTATGTTGTATACTAGTCTCTAGACTAGTAGTGATTTTGTAGAATGTGTTTCCCAGTCTGAAGTGGCATGTCGACCCCAAGTGGTTCACAGATCACAAACAGTACGAGGGAGAAAAGTAGCACAACACATTCTTACCAGTCTTCTTTTTTGTCAAACTGACAACCGGTATTTTGTATGAACCAGTAATACTCTGTGATGAGTTACAAACTGGCATTTTGTGATGAGTTACCTATCCACCGATTGTTTGAAGGTGCCGACACATTGATGGTGATTCTTGTGTCATGTTACTAAGTATGTCTAGATTCATTGAACCTAGGAAATTGGAAAGAAATCCTATTGGACCGACATGAAATCAGATTCCTTTAAAAGGACATCATGTCTAGGGTTTTAAGTTGTTGCAAAATGTGTTAATGTTGAGCTCGGGTTTAAGGTGGAAGTTGAGAATGATCTTATCTGAGAAGATCAAGTTGTAACTATGAGAGAGAGAGAAAACTGAAGTACTGTTGGAATGCATTAGTTGTGAGCAATACTGGATCTAACCAAGCAATTTGCACTATTAGATAGATCAAACACTTGTTGATTACTCATATCTTTGACAAGTCTGTAGCCCTTAACCGGGTAGGCCTCAAAGACTTTGTAAAACCCTCTAACAAGGTGGTTCACACATGTGAATCTAAAATCCTCTAACAAGGTAGTCTTTAATCAGACTTATCTCCTAATAGAGATTGAGATTCCTAACAAGATCTGTTCTAGTGAAGAACATTGTAAAACCTTAACCAGTATGACCTTAACAGGTCTGGTTTCTATTCTATAGATAGTGACTTGTGAGTTCCATCTCACCATTGTTTTTCCCAGTTGGGTTTCCATGTCAAATATCCTGTGTTATGGTTGCAATTCTTTTGTGGGTGAATGCTTTATTTGCATTTTGGTTTGCATGTGTGGTAACCAGTTTAATTGTTAGACTGCTTTACTGGTTTATCTTTAGACTGTGTAAGTATTTTAGTGCAGTAGTTTTTGGCATACTAATTCACCCCCCCCTCTTAGTATTCATCAATTGGTATCAGAGCCATCCTTTCTATAAGTTTAACCACTTGGAAAGAGATATGGGGGAATACACCTTGAGGGAACTTACTCAACAACTCACTAAGTCTAAGCAAGCCTATGATGATCTTATGGTCAAATACAAGGCATCTCAAGCAAAAAGAAGAGAACATGCAAAGAGGCTGATGGAACTATCTAAAAGTAGTTGGAAGGACTGACTATTCAGTTTAGTCAAGAGCTTGAGAATTGGAGAAAAGTGGAAGATGTGGTAAAAGACAGAGATCATGAGATCTCCAAGTTGAAACATGAGATTAGTGCACTAACTGCTCACCTTCATGAGAGTAGAATGGAAAAAGAAGACATGCAAGGAGAACTAAATATTGCCATCTCTGAAAATGCAAGTCTTATGGAGACAAACACTGCTATTTCCAAAGAACTCTTTGAGTCAAAGGAAATACTTGCTAAGTTTGGCAAAAGTACAATCAAGCTAGAGAAAAAGCTTGAGTCATCTAGACTGGCAAATAATACTAATGGTCTTGGTTTTTCTGGACATGAGGAAGGAGAATCCTTAGGAACAAATGCTAAAGCATCAAAGAAGCAACCGGTACTCAAAGGAAAAGGTAAGAAAAAATTCAAACCTATTTGCTTTAACTATCTTAAAGAAGGACACACTGCCAATGCATGTAGGAGCAAAGCCTACAATAATTTTCCCTATTTTATCAACAATGTACCTAGATCCAATAAGTTCAATGGTCATTGTTATGCATGCAACAAGTTTGGGCATAGAGCATTTGAATGTAGGTCTGTAATGGATAACACTAGAAGATATCCTTAGAGGACCCAAGGAACTGGTCCTGAACCTTTTATGAACTGGAACCACAACTGGTTTAATGTCTTCAATCATCAGTCAAGAAGTGGTGGTCATCAAGCAGCAACCAGATGGAGAGAAAGGTGTATGATCTATCATGGTCATGGTCACACTGCTGCAACATGTAAAAGAAAGAATGGAAACATGCACAATGGACCTTGGAGAGCACCTAGACTTGTTTGCTATCACTGCAACAAACTGGGTCACATTGCAAGATTCTGCAGAAGTGGAAAAAGTATATCTGATGATATACTGGTCACTCAGGAGGGAGAAATAGATGTTGAAAAAGTTCAAGGAGACATGAAGAAAACATGGAAGAAGAAACCAATATTGTCGGAGGAGGAACTAGTTTCTGCACCTAGTGTGGAAATATCAGAACCGGCAAACTAAGCCTCAAAGGCTTAGGGGGAGCAAATGACGAAATGCTTTTGAACCCCCAGTTGACACCGGTAAAAGACCTTAACTGGTATGTGATACCTATTGCTTGGTAGAAGACCAAAAATGGTAAAAAGGCAAATTAGGGTTTATGCCCTAATAGAGGAGCATTAATGATGGTAGGTGAGAGACATATATAAATGCAATTTTTCAAATCATTTCTCACTATCTATTTTCGAACGAAGAAAATTTTTCAAGTGCAGAGCAAAGAAAAGGTGATTTGAGCTTAGATTTCAAGAAATTGGATAACCTTGAAAGAGATTCAAATCTAGTTTGCAAGTGGTAGTGGAGAACTCAAAGCGGTGATTTGGCATCCGACAAAGAGTGAAGTGAAGCAGAATCAAGAAGCCCTAAATTCACTTTTGAAAGGTATTTTTCATGTTCTTGAAATACTCTTCAATGGCTTCCGCATCTCATACCAGTTCAAGCACATCCATTGAGTCAGAAAGTTTCATTCAGAGGAAGTCCAAGTATAATGCTTTATCACAAGTTCCAGCTGGAGTCATAGTCGAAGAAGGAATTTTAGATTATATTGATTGCGAAATAGAAGACCTAGGGTCTTTAGCCATTCATACCCAATTAGGTCTATTTTGTGGAAAGGAGAAAAGGATCAAACCAAAATTTAGTGTCATAGAGAAGAAGAAATTCCACAACGCTGTATATTTCCTGGAAGACTTCATAGAGGATCATATCAGGATCATCTTGAGCAGGGTCCATGGTGACAAGATATACCTAGAGAGGACGCATGATATCACACCTCAGGCAATTCATGCAGTCACTGGTTTCTGCAACACAGGGGAAGTGCCAGCCTTGAGAAAAGTGAGGAAAACAGAAATGACCAAGCTCATCGGTTCAACAAGTGATTAACAGGGCATGATAGTCAATCCTATAAAGGATGATCTGGTGAAATACACATGCATGGTGATTGGATATAGAACATTCTCAGCCAGCAGGATTAATTCTGTATCTACTACAGCGGTAAATGCCGCTTACCAAATGATAAAAGAGGATGCATCTTTTGATTTATGCACCGGCATGCAAAGGAAACTCCTGCTAAATCTCAAGGCAATCAAGTAGGATAACTCATTGAGGTTTAAGTTTGGACAACTACTAGTAGGGTTGTTCTTTTATTTCCAAGGCTACTTTCTGAGTGTAGGAGATGTCTAGTGGTCACCTGAGTAATCGGTTACCAAGCAAATAAAGGAAAGTGTGCAAGCCATTGGAACCGACCACCCTGAGGTACTGAACAAATACTTTGATGAGTCAGAGGGTAAGAATCTAAGGTGACATAGTGAAGAAATACGAAGATGACATTTGTTTCACTATTCAAGTGGACAAATGTCTAATGGAGGCTGTTGAGCCTAGAATGGAGGAAGTGGAGCTTATGGGCTATGAGGTCATGTTTGACATGTTGGAAGGGTATACTTCAACCCTTATTTCCTCGCCTCTTGATCCAAAGGCTAAGAGGACCAGAACCTACTTGGAGAGGATCGCACTAGTTGAAGAACCATCAGTGAAGAAGGGAAAAGAACCAGCAACTAAGAAAGCTAAGGTAGTGCCTGCAGCATCGGCACCAGCTACCACTACGACTCCAAGAGTGACCAAGCGGTCACCGGCAAACAAGAAACCGAAGGTAACATTGGAAAAAGTCTTCCAAAGAAAGAGGAACACTAAGGCAAATGAACTAGACTCCGAAGAAACCGAGTTTGATGAATAGCCAAAGAAGGCTAGACAGACCAAGAAGATGAAGAAGAATGAACTGACAGATTCCACACCGGTAAATATAGATATCTCCTCTTACAAACCTTTGACACATTGTCGAATAATAGTAAAGAATATTAGGAGAAAGTTACTTCATGATTTAATAGATTATTATGATGAATTCAATAGTGAGGAAAAAGATGAAGTACTAGAGGAAATGATTCTTTATTTATGTAAAAATGACCAGTCACCATCAGAGATTAAATCTCAGACACTGGATTCATTATTTAAAGCATTGGATAATAAATGGCGCATTGCCATTGAAAAAGAATAGGAGATTAGGGAGAAAGTTTTTGCACAATACTTCCCCGAACTCTCAAATTCAGAATTGTTTGATGCCCTGGATCAAAATAAAGGTCTCTTCTTCACAAGGAGAAGAAGACTCTGGTTGTTGGAGGGGAGAGTTGATGATGTAGAAAAAGATACACATCAACACATGGCCCATGCTATCAGCTCTCCCAAAGCTCAAATGGCCAACCTCCAAGTAGAAAAGGAACCGGTTATTTCCAAACCGCATGAGGTTTTTGATGAGGAAGGAAACCTAGTGGAAGAACCAATCGACACCATAGATGTCGATGCCCTAGATGTAGAAGATGTCACTCAGGACATACCTTCTGAGGGAACTGAACAAGGGCAACAGGCCAATTAGGGTGGTGAACATGCTATGGAAACACAGCAAGCGGCAAAAGAACAGGAAAAGAAAAGAAAGAAGGATGAAGATGAGAAATAGAGAAAAGAGGAAGAAGAGAAATGGAAAGATGAAGAAAAGAAGAAGAAAGAAGATGACAAGAAAAAGAAAGAAGAAGAAGATAAGGAAGAAAAGAAGAAGAAGGAAGAAGAGGAGAAGAAGAAGAAGGAAGTGGAAGAGAAGAAGAAGAAGGAAGCAGAAGAGAAGAAGAAGGAGGAAGTAGAGGAGAAGAAGAAGAAGGAAGAGGAAGAACAAAAGAAGAAGGAAGCAGAAGAGAAGAAAAAGAAGGAAGAGGAGGAGCAAAAGAAGAACGTAGAAGCAGAGTAGAAGCAGAAAGAAGAAGAAGACAAGAAGAAAATGGAAGAAGAAGAGAAGAAACAAAGAGAGGAGAAAGAAAAGGAAGAGAAGGAGAAGAAAAAGAAGGAAGAAACAGACAAGACCATTGAAGTAATGAAGACTATGGAAATGGAAACTCCCAAGGCAACTAGTAGCCAAGCCAAACTGGCTGCTATCTCAAGCCCCATTGATCTCCAATCTAGAAGTGAGTCTGAGCTTATGCAGAGCATCAAGGTTGCCCAAGAGTGCCTTGAAGGCAGTCAAAGGAAAAGAGAACAAGATATTATTCAGGTGGCTGTGGACACACTTATTGGTTTAATCCCTGGTACTAATCTTCCTGACACTGATTCATCACTAGCACAACTCAAACTTCTATGTACTATAGTGGATGATCAGGTGCAGAGTCTAGAAGAAGCAATAGAGGCCAATGTAAAGAAAGAGCACCAAAAGGCTATTAATGTTTCTCTAGTGAAGAAATTAAATGAGCTTAGGACTGAACTACTAAAGGATCAAAAGGACATAAGGAGTGCCTTGGATGAGGGAAACTTGCTACTCAGCAAAATCTGTCAACCTCATCTGTTCTATGATGATGTGCTAGCCAAGAAGCAATAGCTTCAAATGGACTTACAGTCCTACTTGAGCACATTCAAGACTCCTTATGACTCTTTTGCAGCATATGGGCAAACCGTTCACCAGTTCCAGATCCAGTCAGTCAAGATGGAGCAAGAGATCAGCACAAGGTCTAGGGATTTGTAGGAGCTTCAACTAGTATTACTTCCACGACTGCAAATTCTCTAGAAATGTTATCTGAACCTGGATGCCTTGACAGTCACACAAGAACTGAGCATAATAGATGCCATGGAGGAACAGGTATCACAAATGCAGACAAAGAAGGAAGTGGCAACAACCCTACTTGAGTCCTGGTCCCTTTCCATGAAACAATTTTTGTAGGACTATAAAGCAGTTTTTGACAAGTATTATTCATTATTGTCATAAACTCTTTTATATATATATGGAAACAGGTTTTTCAGCGGTACTTTGTCATTGTTGGCAAAGGGGAAGAAGTATATCTGGTTTTTGGTTTTAAATTTTGAAATTTTGATACATCAGGGGAGAAGTATATTAGAGGGAGAAGTATCTATTTTGAAATTTTGATATATGCTGTGATATATACTATATGCTCTGATGATTATGCTCTGAATGACAAATTTCTATACACTCTATTGATTAAGGGATAGTGTATATGCTTAGGGGGAGCAGTTTTTTTAATGGCAAGTTTTTTGTTGTAAAACACTTAGATGTCAAAATTTTATTTTCCTAAGTGTTGCCATCAATGCCAAAGGGGGAGATTGTTGGCATTTTTATTGTTTATGCTATGATAGTCATTGATGGACACACACTTGTATTGAGATCCCCTTTATATGTATGAGCTTATGCTCGACCAGTATTTGTTCCAACTGATATGTTGTATACTAGTCTCTAGACTAGTGGCGATTTTGCAGAATGTGTTTCCCAGTCTGAAGCGGCATGTCGACCCCAAGTGGTTCGCAGATCACAAATGGTATGAGGGAGCAAAGAGGCACAACACATTCTTACCAGTCTTCAGTTTTGTCAAACCGGCAACCAGTATTTTGTATGAACTGGTAATACTCTATGATGAGTTACCAACCGGCATTTTGTGATGAGTTACCTATCCACTAATTGTTTGATGGTGCCAACACATTGATGGTGATTCCTGTGTCATGTTACTAAGTATGTCTAGATTCATTGAACCTAGGAAATTGTAAAAAAATCCTATTGGACCGACATGAAATTAGATTCCTTTAAAAGGACATCATGTCTAGGGTTTTAAGTTGTTACGAAAAGGGTTAATGTTGAGATAGGGTTTAAGGTGGAAGTTGAGAATGATCTTATCTTAGAAGATCAAGTTGTAACTATGAGAGAGAGAGAAAACTAAAGTAATGCTAGAATGCATTAGCTGTGAGCAATACTAGATCTAACCAAGCAGTTTGTGCTATTAGATAGATCAAACACTTGTTGATTACTCACATCTTTGACAAGTCTATAGCCCCTAACCAGGTAGGCCTCAAAGCCTTTGTAAAACCCTCTAATAAGGTGGTTCACACATGTGAATCTAAAATCCTCTAACAAGGTAGTCTTTAATCAAACTTATCTCCTAACAGAGATTGAGATTCCTAACAGGATCTATTCTGGTGAAGAACATTGTAAGACCTTAACAGGTCTGACCTTAACCGGTCTAGTTTCTATTCTACAGATAGTGACTTTTGAGTTCCATCTCACCGTGGTTTTTCCCAGTTGGGTTTCCACATCAAATATCCTATGTTATGGTTGCATTGCTTTTGTGGGTGAATGCTTTATTCATATTTTGGTTTGCATGTGTGGTAACCGGTTTAATTGTTAGTCTGCTTTATCGGTTTATCTTTAGACTGTGTAAGTATTTTAGTGCAGTAGTTTTTGGCATACTAATTCACCCCCCGCTCTTAGTATTCATCAGCATTCCTATCTGGGAACTTGCACAAGGTTATTACGGTTTAATCTGTGTTGTAGATCTTCCTATCAATTTTCCTTTGCCATAGATCCTTACCAAACTTCATGCATGGCATACCAATCATTTATACATCTCCAGCTCATCATTGTCCTTCATTAAATAATGCTTGTATTCATCCAATGCGCACTATCATAACTCGGTTGCAACTTAGTAAATACTAAAATTTACTTGGTAGACATTTCGCCTTCATTAACCGATATCGATAACCTTAGGGTTTACCGACTAGGTTCCTTAGGATTTACTCACTAGGTTCTCTGCTCGGTGACATAGTATAGTACTAACCTTACAATCAACAACATATGTAGGATATCAAAACAATCTAAACATCATGATCTCATCATTGTCTAACTTGGTAATAGTTGCCCATTGAATAACTTATTTCTCTCCTTATTCATCACATTCTTTCTATGTCTTTTACCGACATCTTAATTCTCTTGAAATCAATATTCTCAAGATATGGCAACATCATACTGAATTAGATAATCAATTTCTTGACATCAATGACAAAATAATGTTATAAAGATATTTATCATGCTTCTTCAATTATATTGACAATCTTCAACAACCTTCTCAATATCCTTATTGAATATCAACAATATTTGTTATTGTAATGCCAATATATATCCATTTAGGATAGTTGATAGGTGTAATGAAACCAACATCCAATAACTTTTCAAGATCAACTTTCACTAATAATACCACTTGTGGATGCATCTTACAACACAATTTTTATCTGACTGGTTTGGTGCTTGAAGTATTTGTCAAGTGGTGCATAACCAAATTAGTGTCAAGTCCAAGAGTATCTACATATGACCATGCAATATTTATCTTTCCCTCTATAAAGAACTTTTTGAACTTTAGCCGCTCAATTTTTGTTAAAGACTATGCAATGAAGATGTCATGTGGTACCTCTTCTATCCCAATGTTTATTTTGATGGTTTCTTCAATCAACATAGATGAATTCTCTTGATATGATATCATGGGGAGAGTTTCAAACCTTCCATCCTTTAGTGCCTTAGACAGGTTTTCACCATCAAATGTGTCCTTTCTTTTTATTTTTTTGGGGTCAAAAAGTAGCACAATGCGAGTTTCACTAAAAGACCCATCATTTGTTTTTATTTAAATATTTTTGCAATTGGAAATTTTGGCACCCTCTCCAAAGTATGACACACTATTGAGTTCAATGGTGTATCTTTCTTTTATGGTCCCCAAGTGGTAGATAATCCCTTATGCTAAGGTAATCAACGAAGGTCTTATTGTTTTGGAATGTGATAAGTTGTGGAGGTCCATCTTGGTCCCAGTCAAGAGTTGAGGGTGTACAAAGGGAAGGCCATGAATATGTTCAAAGTCAAAAAATGTAAGGGAAAATATATAAGAATCTTTGGGTACGTCAATGAGGTCATCGGGGTCGTCACGAGTACTTTCCTCATCAATCTCAATTGTAAACGAATCTAAATCAACATCACTAGAAGAACACTTAGCAATGAGAGTTATCACTTTTTGTGGTTTTCACCTAGAGCCTTGAGATGTAGAGGGTTCAATATCGAAAAAATATTTATGAAATTGCTTCCCTAGTATCTTTCATTTCTTGGGATTCTGAACTTAATGATGTTGCTTGACCAACTTTGAATATAGCTCTCTAAATTTTTCTTCTTTGGTGGGTTCACCAAATTCTCTGAATATTTCTGGAAGATTATAATCACTAGATTATTTGTTATAACCCCATTACCATTCTTTTGAATCTGTAGAACAATATCTTTCTTGTTGTTGTTCATTACTAGAAATGGGATAAGTAATTTGCAATGTTTCCTGGGATTCGAGACCATGTAGTCTCAATGGTTGTAATTATTTTGTAGACCGAGCAATCCTTTTTCATCATATCTCATTTTTTTTAGAAATTTGAAGCCTTTTCCTTAGTTCTCAACTAGTATGTGATGTGGTCTTGATTAGGTTGTTATTTTGGTTCCTCATAGAGAATCTTATAGATATCTTCTTTCATTCCACCCCATTTCTTGAAAGTAGTGGGATCCCATTTTATAATAATTTTCATTCCACCCCATTTCTTGAAAGTAGTGGGATCCCATTTTATAATAATTTTCATATCCACTTTAATGGATGTGGTCTACCATAATTCTTAGTAGAGTAAACTAATTACCGTAGATACAAGGTTTGATTTGGATTATATTCTCCTATACCTTTGTCCTTGAATTTTCCTTTGATCTTTGCTTTCTTTGAACTGGAAGCTTCCAAAGAGGTTGGACCAATGTATGGAAAAGATGGGGTAGCTTCTTGATTTATTAGGACTATTATTTAAGGTATTGGTCAAAGATTGTTGCAATATATGTATGGATTTGGATCACCTTTGACTATGACTTCAATTCTATTATGTGGGAATTCAATGCATTAGTTATAAGTAGAAGAGACTTCTCTTATTTTATTTATCCAAGGTCATCCAAAAATTATATTATATGTGAGATTAAGATCAAGGACTTGGAAAACCACATCCCTCATTACTGGCCCAACTCTTAGAGGTAGAGTTAGTATTCCTTTGGTGGAGAATTCTTCATCATCATATTATTTTGTGGTGATCTTCTTTCTAGAATCCATAATGTTTCCAAAGTATCTCAATTGTATGATAGCTTTCAATGTACAAATATTAAGACCTGCATCTCCATCTATCAAGACTTGTTTTATGTGATGTTTATGGAGGAAATATTCAATGTGAAGTGGTGCATTGTGTGGTTGTTGTGGAGATGCATCATCTGCTTTAGTGAATGTAAATAAATGGGGAATAAAAGGGTGTCGCACCATATCTTGAAACTGGTCCACATTAAGATCGATAGGGATAGATGTCTCTTGTAAGATTTTATCCAAAATAGCTTTGTGTGAGTGTGAAATACACAAAAGCTCAAGGATGGAAATAAGAGTGGGTGTACTTTCCAATTGGTCTACAAGGTCATATTCATTCTTGGTAGATGATGAAGTTGGTGCCGTGGATGAAACACCTTGTAAAGTAGTTACATTGTATTTTGGGGCTTTTCCTTTTATGGTTATGGTAGACACATGATGGTCCAATTATGATATATGGTTGACACTGTAATCATAGGACACAATAGTATAATTAGCATTTTTATCTGTCTTGGGGGCCTTTCCCTTATCATGTTTTAAAAATGGTTGCTTGAACATCACCTACTCTTCATTGGAAGTATGACAATCAACTTCTATTGTGGCATTGTCAATAAGATCTTGGATAAGATTCTTTATTATTTGAAAATTCCTAGTCTTATGACCCCTACTCTTGTGATAGTTAAAAAATTCATCATCCTTCCAACATGTAGGCTTTACCATTGGTTTAAATGGTTGATTATTGGGTAATGCAAGGATTTTATTGGCAACCAATTTGTTCAATGTAGTTTCAATTGGTTCTCCCAAATATGTGTACTTTCTTGGACATCTTGTTGCTCTTTGTGTATTTAATTGATTGTCATATGAACTAGCACTAGGTAACATTAGCTTTGGTTTAACCACATTAGCATCCACAACCCCATCATTGACAATATTCTTGCTTTTGTTCCAAAATCAGGGTTTGTCTTTCCCATTGGGATCATATTTGGTTTCTTTGAACAATTTGATGGTGCCTTTCTCAACTACTATACCCTTTTCAATAACTTTCCTAAAGGTAGACAAACATTCTTTTTGAATTTCATATCTAATGTCCTTGTTCACATTTTGGGTAAACAACTCAACCATTTGTTTTTGTGGAATTTGACAATAGTAACAACTAGCCAAATGTCTCCATCACAGTAAAAATTACACAAAGGACTCCTCATTTTTTATCTCTATATTACATAAAGTGGTCACTGATACATTAGTTTCAATGTTGAATGAGAAAAATTTATAAAGTCCTATGCTAATTCAGCCCATGAATTGATCCCAGGTGGAAGTTTTGAAAACCATTCCATGGCTTGTCTACCTTAAATTTGTGAAAATAATCTCACCAAGTAGGATTCTTCTTTTGCAACCTCTATGCAAGCTATGAAAAACTCTCTAATATGTGTCTTGGGATCTCCCTTTTCTTTGTACTTGTTGAAGTTTGGTGGTACAAAATGTAGACAAAAAGAAGGCATTGGTATGCTTCTATCATGTGGATAAGGACATATGGATCATTGATCATGTAATGCTTTATTGGTGTTTGCATACTTGCCATTTTTTGTTGCAAATTCTTAGTTTGTTGTTCTAAATCATTGCTAGGTGGTGCTTTCTCTCTTTGAGGTATTCTTGTGCTTGAACCACTGGGAGGAGGAATATAATGCATGCAAGGGTGATATTAATCATATATATGATTTGCAGGTGGAGGAATGTAATTATTTCTATTGTATAGTCCACTTGGTATGGTATTATGATGAGGAGCACTAGGCCTAAGACAATTGTATGTATTGTGACCATGGGGATAAGGGGTATTGTAAGTATGATCTTGGATATTTACCCTAAATCTAACATGCAGTCTTCTAGTATCATGATCTTGGGTAGTCTCTTGTTATTGAGCCTATGCATTGGTATTCCTTTTCCCTTGGAGAGGATGACCATGAAGCTTTTAATGAGTGTTTCTAGCATCATTGGTATAAGCATGAGTATTAGTAACTTGAAGCAAGGTGACTCAGGAATAGTATGTTCTCTCCTATTGCCACCATCGTTTCCTCTAGCATTGACTTGATTCAGATCCTCTTCCAAAATTTATGGCACATCAAACTCATGGGGAAATCTTCCACAACTTTTTATTAACAATTGTAAAAATTATTGGTAATCCCTTCTCTTGATTTCCCAAACTAATCTATTAAATCATGCATTAGATATAGTATCTTGAATGTTTCTTGTAGCAATGAACTCATTATCAACTTTTGGTGGATTACTATGATTCGCAAAAGATTGTAGATTGTAGAATTCCACTCCATAAAATACATATTTACTCATGTTGAGAGACCTTAAAGCTTCTTCGGCTTCTCTTCTAGACCTTTATGAATACTTTTCAACTATGAAAATAAATTGGCTAAAATTGAGGATGGATGAAATGTGAAGATTATGAAAGATAAAAAGGATTGAGAAATGGAAAATGAATCTAGAGTTGTTAGGCAATGTTCCAAGATAAATGAGATGATCTAAAGAAAGGTGTGGCTTCCTAAGAGATGATAAACTCATAATGATGTAAGTTGAACTTAACTAGAGATGACCAAATGGAACCCAAGATGAGAGTTCTACTGTGAGAACCACCTAGTAATGTATGCAAAATTTTGCAAGATAGGATGAGGACTACTAAACAACCTTTTGACTCTAGCTGAGAAAGTCTGAGTGGGAGATACAAAATGACTAAAAGTGCAATGAAAAGTCTATGATCTTAGAAACATAGACGCATAATAAGTCCAAAAGCATATCAAAATCTCTCTTATACATAGTTTCAGAGTCCAAATATGTGATTTCAAAGTTCTAATGTGATTGTCACTTCTGCTCAAATACGTGTTATAAAGTTGTAAATATGCACCAAGATATGTCACAGACATAACAAGATGGAACACTGATGCAATTTTACTATTAAACAATGTTATCTCAGTTTTACACAAGTACACACTAAAAAAGTGTCATAGACATGACAAGATGAGTTAGATACATGCTAAAAAGTGACACAAAGATAGCCAGAATGATCATACATGTGCTAGAAGCAAACACAAATGTGTTTTTGGAAAATTACTAAATTTTGTCCAAATTTTACAATTGTTGAAAAGTGACAAGATCTCAATGTTAATTGTTTTGTGGAAAGAAAACACAACAAACAAGAAGACATAATGTCTGAAGGTGTGTTGTCCAAATTTGAGTAGAGTGTTTATGTTTAATAGGCTGAAATAGGCTAATTTCCAAAAGTCTAAACACAACCGAAAACACTTCAAACACTTCTCAGCCTAAGGTCATTGAGGTCTCATGGCGGTAATCTTAGCCCACAGTTGAGAATCTTCATTGAGTCAATTGTAGGGTCACCTTGAGGGTTGTATCCAATATTTTTCCTTTGCGTGAAAGGATAAATAGGGGACTCTATAACTAGAAGGACGAACCAATCACCTTCTCCCTAAAAAACTACAAGTAGCTTATGATAAGTTGAAAATTTATGTCTCATTCCATAGGAGCCTTATGGTGAGTATTTTGGGACAAAAACCAACTATCTGCTTGCAATGAATCTATTGTGATGTTCACACAAAAAAGGGTGGGCCACTAATCTAAGGCGTCTCGTAATGTTTTGAGGTATATTGGTGGCTATACATGTGGTGGTTCACTCATTTAAGAGGCCTCCTAGCCCTTTAAGGTTTTATGCATCACAATGATACTTGAGGACACATCTATTGATATAACACATTAGCACCAAGTGATAAGTGACTTTCATCAAAACCATAATTATTTATATAGAGGATCGAAACAAAGTACCACTTCGGTCGTTCTCTCTCATCCAACCTCTGATATGGAAGAAGAGTAAGGAAAATGGTTGTCAAATGTTATTTTTCCAGGGGAGAGAAGAAGTAATGTGTTTCAATTCAAATTACATCAATTAAGATAGTCAACATAGAATAAAAAAGAGCAACATGAAAAACATAATCACAAAAATAGACACCAGATTTCACGTAGGAAAACCCTTATGGGTGAAAACCTAACACAACAAAGCATCTATCTATTCTATTATAGTAATATACAATTTACATACAAGTTATAGATACATTCTCTAATCCAGTCTCAATTCAAGCAACATTCTACAAGATTAACTTCACAATCGGTTTCACAATTCCTTTGTTACAGAATCACCAATCCATTTCAATGACTTCTTTTCACAATGAAAAGAAAAAGTCTCTCATCACACAAGTTTGCAACCTTCTGCAACCCAACATAAACATATTTATGCAAAAATGGTTCATTTCAGTTACTAACTATCGAATGTCCTCATATTGTCAATAACACGTCATGTTATTCGCTGTCGGTTCAACTTCCCATGAGTCATTAAAGTTTTCTTGAAATCTTCCACATACAACTTAGCAAGTCGATATTCATGTTCGGCCATTGTCCCCACCTCAATTGCTTTCAGCTTAATTTATCGACAAAGTCACTTTGACACTGTGTAATGCCCCACCAGGAAACCCTGAAGGGATAAAGGTAAAACACATGAATGGAGTGCAACAATTTAAAAAAAAAATAAGACAGCATAAAGATACAATAAGATATCAAAGTACAGATTACACAGCAGAAGACATCAACTATCACCTAAAGAGTTTCCCAACGCAATTACTTAATTCCACATTTAACTTATCTTATGCTAATTAATCCAATAAGCCGATTGTCTTAATAACGAGAAAATTCTTAAACAAGGATAATTTCTTTCAGCAAGACAAAATATAGATCACAAGATAAAGTTCATCAATTTAGGTTTATTCATACCCTTCGTCCATACTTTTCATTAGAATTTTAGTCATGCATCCAATTTAATAACACACTTGAATTTCATCATAAACTAACAAGATCTTTCCATGCATACTTAATTTCCTTAACAATTATAGAATACATTTTGCAAATCAACTACACTCTTTCATGAACCACATTACTGCATAAAGAGATGACAAAAAATATGCATTACAATTAATTTCATCTAATCCACTTACACATTCTATCAAAATGCCATCCATACATGCTAACACTAAAATATGAAACATAAGAACAAACGCAACACATAACACCAAAATGATCTCAGAGTTCACCCCTAGAGGGCTACATCTCCGAGTCTACTCAACTACAAGACCCCTCTAATAATTAAATAATTTAAGGGTACATAAGTTTCATATCATTTACATTCCTACCCTCAAGCCAAATCATACCAACAAACAACTGACCACATTTGTCAGTAATTACATAAATGATCCCTACAAAGAAATCGATCCAACTGAACATATCAAAAGCTAATACAAGGTCCATTGCTCGACAGTACTCTAACTAGAGACTTGACTCGCTATGGCCAACCACAAATCACCACTTGACACCCGCATAAAGGACAAGACTAGTTAAAACACCATCACAAGGCAACAACCAAACTAGAAACCAAAGACATAAATAGGTACCCCAAATCAACCAAATGACAGGGTCCAAACAAACATATCAAGGCCTTGCCATTACTTTAAACAAAAGTGAATATAGAAATTAAACTTGCATAGACAATAACCAAAAAAGGACAATCTTCTTTCCTATTGGTTTAAACAATAAAATTCGATCAAGTTTTTTAAATGATCTAAGTTTTCAAAATACATTAACAAAATAATCACCATAACGAGGAGAATACAATACCACAATTGCAATAGTCCATTTGTCTATGTCTCAATACAAAGAAAAAATATAAACTAACCATTTAATTTACTAAATGAAAATCTCATTAATTTACCAATTTTCTAAACTATACGTTATTAAATTTCCAATAATTCCAATAGCATATCGTATAATATATTCCTGAATAAAATATTATTTAAAAATTATCAATTTAATAAATATATTTCATTTTAACAATTTTCAAAATAAAATAATATTTTATCTTTTTCCCAAAAAGATACTTCCTCAATAAAACAGATACCAGAATTAAATATTAATTATTCTATATTTATTTATCCCCAAAAATATAAACAATTAATAATTTATCAATACACAATATTAACGAATTAAGTATTAATTAATATATATATATATATATATATATATATATATATATATAAATTATCATGATTAACATTTATTTAAAATATATATTAATTAATAATTAATAATTAACATATAATAATCAAATATATTAATTAATATTTAATAAAACAATTAAACATTTTAAAACCCACTTTTTAAATTTAATATGTTATAATATATATTTTTTATTATTATTTATTTATTTATTTTAATTATTATTTTTAATTATTATTATTATTATTAATTTTTAAAACATGTAAATAATGGCCAAATTCATTAAAACCCCCTTGACAGAATTTACATAGAAATAAAATTCCCAACTCAATAAAATTCATTCACAGAATTTTATTCCAATTACTTTTTCTTTAAACTAGATAAACCAATAAATTTAATTCACAATTAAATTTATTTCTAAAGAAATCAACTAATTTCACAAAGATTTATTTAGAGGACTATCAAAACAAATCAACAAAAGAGAATAATTTTTTTCATAATAATTTCCTTAATTTTCTCAAAATTAAATTACTCCCATTAACTAGAAAATTACCATCAGGCAAGAATTTAAATTGAAACCTGAATTAACCAGAAGAGGGTTTTGGATCTGATAAATAATTTACACACACACCATTTAGGGAAAAATACAATTATTTTCTTAAAAACCAACAAATCGAAGAAACCACCCAACTTGGTATAGCTTTCCTGGAAGAAATCTGTAGAAGAGCCCTAATCTTTTCAATAAGCTTCCAATAAATTTCTTCACCTAAACTCCTGCCCTGTTTCCTATGTATCTAAAATAAAGACCTATTCCTTATTTAAACTAAAATTCTAGGTTCAATAGCTTTTTCTCAAAAAACCTAAATTTAGAATAAAAGTAATTTTATTTTATTTTCTAATTTTATAACAAAAGATAAACTAACATGCAATAATTAAAAATCATTATTCTTTACTTTCTTTTCTCATGCAAATTAATTAATTTTCTAAATAAAGAATTAAAACAATACTTTAATTCCAATTAATTCTTTTATTCATGTTTTTTTAAATTTATTCTTTTATTTAAAATTTTAGGAACAATAAATATAATTAATCTAATTTATTTTTGCACTAATATTTAAATAAAAATATATTTCTAATATCATGCAGCTTGCAACTTAATTTAATTAATTAATTAATTAAGTTTATGGAATTATCTCATAGTTGAATTGTTTATGCATTGAGATTATAAATTTAGTTAATTAAAAAAAATGTTTTTCTCCGTTATTTAATTTTTAATTAACAAAGCTAATAGTTGCATTTCACAATATTAATGAGGGTAAAATATTTTTAATTAAATTAAATTCTCAAAATCAATCTTACACACTATATAAAATAAATATGAATAAAACTCAGTTTTCTAATCAAAATTGATTTTCTTAAATAATTAAAATTAATCTTTGTATTCCAAAAAGAAAAAGAGATTAAATTATTTCTATTTCAAATAAATTTAAATCTTTCATTTTTAAAATGCATAAAATGAATAAATTCATTATTTAAAATTAACTATTAAATTAAACTCACTACAAACATAAATATGGCGATCTTTTTAATTAATGATTAATCACATAAAATCCAAAGCGGAAAGGGCACACAATGGATGTAGCCCACATGTTAATGTACCTCATAGAAAAGGGCACGCACAGGTCACACCCCGCAAGGCGATGTACCTTTCAAGATACTCACCATAAGCCAGAGGTATACATGGCTAAGGTCCACCCACATGTTTACCAACGCTGGATAGTTGGCAGCTCATATGAAAAATAACATACCCTTCATGGAGACAAGGCAAAATAACATAACTTTCATGAAGACAATGCAAAATAACATACCTTTCATGAAGACAAGGTAAAATATCCTCCAATAAATCCATCATTCTATTCAAGAACTGACACCAATATGTTCAAATATAAGGATAGGAATAGGCTAGCACACATGAACCTTATAAATCAGTTCATCACAAGGGAAAGTATTGAGTACACCTATAATACAGTTTCATTACAAAACTATACTTTTCCTTGAAATAGAGAAGCTAAAGTCACTTCGTATCGATATTACTCATACACCATTCCATACTATTCAAGGAATGGTGACTTCTAATACTACCCTTTCACATACTAAATTATCAACAACCCCTAGGTTGGCTTTCAGTAAGGAAATAAATAAGCAACATCACATAAACAGTATGGTTTTCCCATACTCATAAACAAACATATCCTCCATGGTTGATTACTTCACCATCCCATGGGCACACATAGCAAGCATGGGTTTCTTACAATACACAAGGAATAGCACCATTACTAGTTTAGTCACATTTACGGGGAGTACTTTTTGATACACTATCATCTACTCAAGAAATATTTTACCTATGCTTTCCACATGAATCACTAAATAAAGTTTACTCTAGATACCAGTACTGAAATTCTTAACAATTCACTATTACATAAGGAAATAACATCATTCCGATATCTTTTCTAAATACATTAAGCATTCACAACCACATTACTAACTATGCAAATTTTATTATGAAGCTCAAGACTTTCATATTTCCATAAAAAGACAAAAATGCAAAAAGTACAATTTCACATGTTTTATAAACACTCTATTTAACTCAATACACTCTTTAGTAGCATTACTAAAATCTAAAATCTAGGCAAAGAGGAGGAAAAAGAGAGTTTGATAACCAATCTATTTCCTACAAAGACACAAGATCAACAAGACAAGCTAAAATTTCTCACTATAAGTCTATCATTTATTTGCATGGTTTTCATTCCGTTACTGTTTTAGAAGGATGCCACATAGCCTAACAAGACATTTCCAATTATTATGGTTGCAATAGAATGTTCTAGTCTTCCAAACAACAAAGATCAAAATAGGTAATCTTATTGATAATGCAAGACCTCTTGAGGACACTCACTACTTTAGTACAATACAACCGCATATCATAATTTGCAACCTATCATTGAAAATTTAAGGTATAGTAAGAAGATAAGCGATGCGATATCAACTAAATAATACACATTTATGCATACATATCAAACAAGCTTTTCATTCACACTTTCTAAACATAATAAGGCAATTACCTATATCCAAAGGCAAGTTCAATGGAGCATTGCTAGAATAGATCTTCAATCAAATTTGTATAAAGAAACACATAAACAACCTTTCTCTTGCAATAAGAAAATGCACATAAGAGAAAAATACACATATAACAAAAAAAATTAAGTTAAAGAGAGAGAGAGAGAAGAAGAAGGATGATAATCATTCATTTTACTACAAAATAAGCATCCAATATTTACCATACAAGTCCTTCAAGTGTACACCACTAAGCTAGATCATACTCTTAAACATGCACATTTTGTACTTTTTGATTCAAGAAAACACTAACCAACCTAAATGGATTAGTGAAAAGAGTACAAAAATCAATAAGGAAGGTACATATGACTCTCCTTTAGGATAAGAGAAATCATAAAACAAGACCTAAATAAGAAGACAAATCACATACAATCACTCCAAAACACCCACATCAAGAAGGTGAAAACAGGGTGTGAACACACACGTTACACAAAAGTTAAGGTCTGCTCAATCACAAACATACAAAAAGGAGGACAAGCATACACATAAGGTCGATACACAACACACCAACTAAGGGCACAAGCGAAACCAGTGATCCCAGTGTTTGGAACTTGGGCTCTAATACCAAATGTAATGCCCCACCAGGAAACCCCAAAGGGATAAAGCTAAAACACACGAATGGAGTGCAACAATCTTTTTTTTAAAATAAGACACAACATAAAGATACAATAAAATATCAAAGTATAGATTACATAGCGGAAGACATCAACTATCACCTAAAGAGTTTCCCAACATGATTACTTAATTCCACATTTAACTTAACTTACGCTAATGAATCCAATAAGCCAATTGTCTTAATAACGAGAAAATTTTTAAACAAGGATAATTTCTTTCAACAAGACAAAATATAGATCACAAGATAAAGTTCATCCATTAAGGTTTATTCATACCCTTTGTCCATACTTTTCATTAAAATTTTAGCCATGCATCCAATTTAATAACACACTTGAATTTCATTATAAACTAATGAGTTCTTTCCATGCATACTTAATTTCCTTAACAATTATAGAATACATTTTGCAAATCAACTACACTCTTTAATGAACCACATTACTGCATAAAGAGACGACTAAAAACATGCATTACAATTAATTTCATCTAATCCACTTACACATTCTATCAAAATGTCATCCATACATGCTAACACTAAAACATGAAACATAAGAACAAAAGCAACACATAACACCAAAATGATCTCGGAGTTCACCCCTAGAGGGCTACATCTTCGGGTTTGCGCAACTGCAAGACCCCTCTGATAATTAAATAATTTAAGGGTATATAAGTTTCATATCATTTATATTCCTGCCATCAAGGTGAATCATACCAACAAACAACCGACCACATTTGTCAGTAGTTACATAAATGATCCCTACAAAAAAATGGATCCAACTGAACATATCAAAAGCCAATACAAGGTCCATTGCCTGACAATACTCTAACTAGAGACCTGGCCCACTATGGCCAACCACAAATCACCACTTGACACCCGCATAAAGGACAAGACTAGTTAAAACACCATCACAAGGCAACAACCAAACTAGAAACCGAAGACATAAACAGGTACCCTAAATCAACCAAACGACAGGGTCCAAACAAACATATCAAGGCCTTGCCATTACTTTAAACAAAAGGGAATATAGAAATTAAACTTGCATAGGCAATAACCAAAAAAGGACAATCTTCTTTCCTATTGGTTTAAACAATAAAAGTTGATCAATTTTTCTAAATGATCTAAGTTTTCAAAATACATTAACAGAAAAATCACCATAACGAGGAGAATACAGTACCACAATTGCAATAGTCCATTTGTCTATGTCTGAATACAGAGGAAAAAAATAAACTAACCATTTATTTTACTAAATGAAAATCTCATTAACTTACCAATTTTCCAAATGATACATTATTAAATTTCCAATAATTCCAATAGCATATCCTATAATATATTCCTGAATAAAATATTATTTAAAAATTATCAATTTAATAAATATATTTCATTTCAACAATTTTCCAAATAAAATAATATTTTATCTTTTTCCCAAAAAGATACTTCCTCAATAAAATAGATACCAAAATTAAATATTAATTATTATTTATTTATTTATCCCGAAAAATATAAACAATTAATAATTTAATAATACAAAATATTAATGAATTAAGTATTAATTAATATATATATAATCATGATTAACATATATTTAAAATATATATTAATTAATGATTAATGATTAAAATATAATAATCAGATATATTATTTAATATTTAATAAAATAAATAAATAAACTAAAACCCACTTTAAATTTAATATGTTATAATATATTATTACTATTATTATTATTTATTTATTTATTTATTTTAATTATTATTATTTTTTAAAACATGTAAATAATCTTCAAATTCATTAAAACCCCTTTGACAGAATTTACATAGAAATAAAATTCCCAACTCAATAAAATTCATTCACAGAATTTTATTCCAATTACTTTTTCTTTAAACTAGATAAACCAATAAATTTAAATCAAAATTAAATTTATTTCTAAATAAATCAACTAATTTCACAAAGATTTATTTAAAGGACTATCAAAACAAATCAACAAGAGAAAATAATTTTTTTCATAATAATTTCGCTAATTTTCTCAAAATTAAATTACTCTCAATAACTAGAAAATTAACATCAGGCAAGAATTTTAAATCAAAACCTTAATTAACCAGAAGAGGGTTTTGGATCTAATAAATAATTTACACACACACCATTCTGGGAAAAATAGAATTATTTTCTTAAAAACCAACAAATCAAAGAAGCCACCCAACCTGGTATAGCTTTCCTGGAAGAAATCTATAGAAGAGCCCTAATCTTTTCAATAAGCTTCCAATAAATTTCTTCATCTAAATTCCTGACCTGTTTCCTGTGTATCTAAAATAAGGACCTGTTTCCTATTTAAACTAAAATTCTAGGTTCAATAGCTTTTTCTCAAAAAACCTAAATTTAGAATAAAAGTAATTTTATTTTATTTTTTAATTTTATAAAAAAAGATAACCTAACATGCAATAATTAAAAATCATTATTCTTTCTTTTCTTTTCTCATGCAAATTAATTAATTTTCTAAATAAATAATTAAAAAAATACTTTAATTCCAATTAATTCTTTTATTATTTTTTTTTTAATTTATTCTTTTATTTATTTATTTAAAATTCTAGGAACAATAAATATAATTGATCTAATTGATTTTTCCACTAAAATTTAAATAAAAATATATTTTTAATATCATGCAACTTGCAACTTAATTAAATTAATTAATTAATTAAGTTTATGGAATTATCTCATAGTTGAATTGTTTATGCATTGAGATTTTAAATTTAGTTAATTAAAAGAAATGCTTTTCTCCCTCATTTAATTTTTAATTAACAAAGCTAATAGTTGCATTTCACAATATTAATGAGGGTAAAATATTTTTAATTAAATTAAATTTTTAAAATCAATCTTACACACTATATAAAATAAATATGAATAAAAATCACTTTTCTAATCAAAATTGATTTTCTTAAATAATTAAAATTAATCTTTCTATTCCAAAAAGCAAAAGAGATTAAATTATTTCTATTTTGAATAAATTTAAATCTTTCCTTTTTAAAATGCATAAACTGAATAAATTCGTTATTTAAAATTAACCATTACTAATGCTTAATTGAACACATTAAATCAAAATAAATACTTAGGGTTAAATACTCTATTTACCACACACCAAGCATGCAAACTAGGTAAGCCAACCAATTACCCGACCCACAAACCCAAATGAAAAGAAAACTAACAGAACACAAGCGACACTCATTTGAGTATGACTAGGGTAAACTGAAGGTTTTACAACCACCTAACCCAAATTGTAAGGATGAAAGAGGTATACTCAACCCTGTGAATCTAGGTGAAGATGAACCTTACACCTAGGTGGTATTGTACCTACAATCTCCTGCAACCAAGAGTCAGACAAGCATACATATATATATATATATATATATATATATATATATATATATATATAATGGAGATGTTAGCTCAAGATTAATAACAAGAATCAGGAGGAGAGTTTAAAATTACATAAGAATCAATGTGAAAGCACATTAAGAGATACACACAATAATCATAATATTTGAGTAAACATTACCTCATCGTAATTCAACCATTCAAGATTGCCACATAAAAAGTCAACCAAGGTCAAACCGGTTTTACAAAGCTAACTAGGGTAGGGGTACTACACACTGTGCCAGTTAGCCTAAACTACCTCTCAGAAACCATCGTTCATCATGCAGGGCAATGAGGAGAGAAATTTTTCTTGCTTCCTTGTTATCCTACAACTTGACCATACGACTATTGTATACCATGCATGGTAATAGGAATCATCTTCTCTTCATCCTTTGTCCTTATCTTGCACTACACCCACGTTTGCTAGACAACCCTCATGGGATAAAGGAATAGTGTCACACACTCTATCTATTGTAATCATGCAGGCTTCCGCTATGATTTCTCAACACCACATGAGGTAAAGGGAGGGAGACCTAATCTCCCTCATCTCACTATCTTGTACGCTCTCTTAATGAGCTCTTAGTATCACGTTGGGTAATAAGGAGATACAATATCTCACTAGCCCATGCTACTCTTCTATGTGCTTCTCAAAGACCATGGGAAAACAAAGAATTCAAAGTCTCTTTCCTTCTAGTTATCCTACAACCCTTTTAGCAATGACTTTGTCATGCTATAGGATAAAAATTTGTACTATCTTTTCCTGTTATCCCATAGCACTTTGCACACTTCCCTTATATATAGGTAAAGCATAACTTGAGGGTTATCAACCACTTTTCAATAAAACAAATGTTATTTGGTCACCTTAGGGGGTTGGTCAATAACACAAGGGTTATCAATCCTAAACTACTAATTTAGAAACTAAAAGCCATCTATTCAAGATTTCAACCAATAAGCTTGAGACACCCATTCTCAAACTTCTCCCACTTGACAAAGAACTTATTGGTATCTCCAGAATACTTAGAGACTCATGAAAAATATGGGCTACAAGGCCCATAGAGTTAACACACCATTTGAACTTAGTTGTGCTCATAGATTTTGTCAATGCATCTGCGACATTCTTCAGAGTATCCACCTTTACCAGATTCACCTTTCCATCTTCCACCATGTCAGGAACAAAGTAATACTACACATGTACATGTTTCGTCTTGGCATGGAAAGTGGGATTTTTTTCCAAAGAAATTGCACTCTGACTGTCACAACAAATGTGATATATTTTGTATTAAATGCAATATCACAACACAAACGCTTAAGCCAAACAACTTCTTGACCTGCTTGAGTTGCAACATGTACTCTGCCTCTATAGTTGATAAAGCGACTATGGCTTGTCGCTTGTTCATCCAACTAATTGCACCACCATTCAACATTAATACATATCCACTGGTGGATCTTCTTCTCTCAATGCCCTTGCCCAATTAGAATCCACATAATATCCCTGAATGCTAATAGCCCTCAGCAATCCAACCAAATTTCCATGATAACATAAAGCATACTGAGTAGTACATCTTAGATATCTAAAACTCTCTTCACAACATCCCAATGTGTTCTTCCTATTTTTTCCATAAACCATCTTGATACTCCCACTGATTTGGCAATGTATAGCCTTATACAGACTATTATATAGATTAAACTGCCAACTACACTTGCATAGCGCACCTTGGCCATGTCCTCCATCTCAGATGAATATTTTGGACAATATCCAATAGAAAGTTTTGTTCCCTACAATATTGGAACAACTAACTACTTGGAATCTATCATGTTAAATCTCTCAAGGAAAGTACCGATGTACTTGCTCTGATTAAGCCAAATATTTCTATTCTCCCTATCCCTACTGATTTTCATCCCTAGAATATACTTAGCTGCACCGATATTTCAAAACATGTAGATAACTAAGGTTGTAAATCAAAAATCATTCCCTTATCATTCCCAATGAATAACATGTTATCCACATACAAAGAAATGATAGGCAATCAACCATTCTCAGTTGTATAGTACACACAATGATAATTTTTTGACCTTATGAATTCCAGAGACAACACAAAAGTGTCAAACTTCTGGTACCACATTCTAGGTGATTGTTTTAAACCATAAAGAGAATTTTTCAAATTGCAAACCAAGGATTCTTTACCTTTTGCAACAAAGTGCTCAAGCTGGGACATATAAATATCTTTCTCCAAGTCACCATGAAGGAATGTTTTTTTCACATCAATTTGCTCGATTTCAAAATCATACGTTTATACAAGATACAAGAAAATATGATAGATGTCGACTTCTCTACAAGAGAAAAGATTTCTCCATAACCAATTCCATCAACTTGGGAATAACCCTTTGTAATCAATCTACATTTATACTTCTCCACACTACCATCCAGACTATTTTTCTTATTAAATACTCATTTGCAGCCAACTATCTTTCTACCTTCGGGCAAGGGCACTAGATCCCAAGTTTTGTTATTCTTCAGCGAAGCCATTTCTTCCTTTAGAGCCTCCAACAAAGAATCTGAATTAGACATTTGTATTTCCTCTTTCATGGTGCTAGGTTCATCAGTGTTAGTAATCAAAGCATAAGAATATTTAGAATCTAACATTGAGAAACAATATTTATCAAGTTGTCTTCTCTCTCATGTGGACCTCCTCAATTGCTGAGGTGGAAGTTATTTTTCTTCTTCTTGATTAGAATTGTCAAATTTTCTTAAGATCTCCTCAATTTCAAGTACACTTGGAGTTATAAGTTCCTCCTTTTCTAGAGTAGAGGAATTTCATTTTCTGCTTCCCCTTTCTCTGTCTTTTCAGATTGCAGATCAACTGAGGTAGTCTTCAGCTCACAGAATATTATACTCCTAATGTATAAGACCTTCTCAATTATACAATTCCAAAGCTTATATCCTTTCACACCCAAGCCATATCCAATGAAGATACACTTAAAGCTTTGTTATCCAACTTTGATCTATTTATATCAGGCATATACGTGTATGCCTTATAGCCAAAGACACAAACATGTCACATAGAGGGCTTCTTTCCAAACCACACTTCCATAGACATCTTGTCACCCAATGTTGAAGTGGGAGATATATTTGGTAAATAACATGTTGTGGACATAGCCTTGACCCAAAACTTCTGCTCCAAACCAACACTACTTAACATGCTTCACTCCTTTCCCATTAACATTCTATTCAACCTTTCAACAACTCCATTTTGTTGTGGACTATAAGGTGTAGTCTTATGCTTTTGAATCCCATGGTCTTTGCAAAATTGATCAAATTTTGTGAAACAAAACTCACCTCCATTATCAATCCTTAGACACTTAATTGTTCTACCAGTCTGATTTTCAACCAAGGTTTGGAAATCCTTAATCCAATTGAACACTTATGATTTATTTTCCAAAAAATACAAAAATTCCCTTCTCGAATGATGGTCTATAAAAGAAACATAATACTTAAAATTCAATAACTAAGGAACATTAACTGGACTAAATACACTAGAGTTAATATAATCCAATAAAGTAGAAAATTTATGAGGAATCGAATTAAATGAAGCATGGTGTTGTTTTCCATAGATACAGTGTTCAAAAAATTCATATTCAAAGTTACAATCATCAAGCCCCTCAACCAGGTTTTTATTTTTCAAATATTTTAAGCCCTTTTCTCCTATGTGACTGAGTCTATGACTCCAAAGCGTCATTTTATCAGGAAGAAGTTTAGCCTCTTTTTAGCTCGCAATGTTCTTCTGCCAAGCAACCTTGTCTAACTTTCTAGAAGCAATATTACATTGAAGAGATTGTGCATCTAGCTTGAATAGAGTACCAATCTATGCACCCTTAGCTAGTAGTATGGAGCCTCTAGTCATCTTACAATGACCACCTAAGAATAAAACTTGTACACCAACATCATTCAACTTACTTACAGAAAGAAAGTTTTCAGTTAGACCTAGTATGTGCATTACGCCATCAATTCCCTTAGTTCTTCCATCAAGAAACTGAATTCTGACTCTTCCTCAAACATCAATTTATAGAGTTGAATCACTAGCTAGGAAACCCTTTCTACCATCATATTCCTCATTCTTCAAGAACCATTCTCTATGAGATGTCATGTATAAAGATGCACTATAATCTATCAACTAGACATTGTCAGTTGTCTGAGTTGACAAGGAAACAATGAAGGCATCTGCATTGCTGTGATAAGATTTGGTATCAAAAGACTTCTTCTTTTTCTTCTTTTTCTCCTCTTTGTAATCCTTCTGGATATGGCTAGTATGCCCACAATTCCAACATTTTACCTTGGAATTATTCTAAGGAGACTTTGATCTCTCCTTCGATTCGGATTTGGATTGCTAGTCCTTTTGTTTTCCTTTTTCATTTGATCTGCCTCAGACAGAAAGAGCCTCCTTGGCCATTTTAGAAAACTTCCTTCATGCCTCTTCTGAAAGAAACCAAGCAACCACATACTCTATTTTGAAAGTAGTATTTTTACTCCAAATATCCATCACTAGATGGTCCCATGTATCAGGAAAGGAACACAATAGAAGCATAAAATGATCCTCATCATTAATATTTAGTCTCATAGAAATTAATTATGCAACAATCATATTGAATGCATTTAGGTGGTCTACCACAAATGTCTCTTTGCTCGTTTTCAAAGAGTATAACTTCTTCCTTAGGAACAACTTATTTACTAGAGATTTTCCTTTATAAATATCACCAATTTTCTTTCACAAATAAGTTGTTGTCTTCTCTTCATGAACGTTCAAGAGAACTAAATCTGCTAGGCATAATCTAATCAACCCTCTGGCCTTCATATCTATAAGGTCCCAATCCTCTTGTTTTACGCCTGATGGTTTTATTCTAGAAAGTGCAACCCAAAGGTCTATATCCACCAACACATCTTCCATCTCAAGTTTCCATAACGCATAATGCCACCATTGAATTTCTTAATATCCACTCTTCCTGATGTGCTTGCCATCTCAGTCCGTAATTTCATAGAATCCACTGCAAAACTTCCATTGCAGTATTAACAGAAAACAAAACATCCTACCCACAAGGATAACACAACTGGCCAGGCTCTGATACCACTTGTTAGGAAAGCAAATAGCAGAAAATGCCTTCCAAATGTTAATTTTTTAGAGGAGAGAAGCCGTAATGTGTTTCAATTTAAATTACACCAATTAAGATACTCAACACAGAATAAAACAGAGTAACATTAAAAACACAATCATAGAAATGTACACCAAATTTCATGTGGGAAAATCCTTACGGGTGAAAAACCCACACATCAAAGAAAGCACCCCTTGTATTATAGTAATAAATAATTTACATACAAGTTATAGATATGTGCTCTGATCCAGTCTCAATTCAGGCAACATTCCAGAAGATTAACTTCACAATTGGTTTCATGATTCCTTTGTTAGAGAAGCACCAATCAATTTCCTCGACTTCTTTTCACAATGACAAGAACAATTTTGTTATTCCACAAGTTTGCAACCTTTTGTAACCCAACATCAACATCTCTAACTATCTTTTAGACATTAAAACATCTATGTGCATAAATGGTTCATTTCAGTTACTAACTATCAAACTTCCTTAGATTATCAATAACACATCATGCTATTTGTTATTGATTCAATTTCCACTGAGTCATTCCATTTTTACTCAAATCATCCACAAATATCTCACCAAATCAATATTCACATTCGATCGTGCTCCCCACCTCAATCACTTTTGGCTCAATTTATCGGTGAAGCCACTTTGACACTCTGCTAGTTATCCCACACTACCTCTTGGGAACCATTGTTCATCATGTGGGGTAATGAGGAGAGAAATTTTCCTTGCTTCCTTTTTTATCCCGTAGCATGACCATACAACCATTGTATACCACATAGGGTAACAGGAATAATCTTCTCTTCTTCATTTGTCCTTATCTCACACCATACCCATGTTCGCTAGACAACCCTCGCAGGGTAACAAAAAAGTATCACATTGTCTATCTACCATTATCTCGTAGGCTTCCTCTATGAGTTCTCAACACCACATGGGGTAAAGGGAGGGAGACCCAGTCTTCTTCATCTCGCTATCTTGCATGCTCTCCTAATAAGCTCTGAGTATCACATAGGATAATAAGGAGATACAATATCTCACTAGCCCGTGCTACTCTTATGTGTGTTTCTCAAAGGCCATTGGGTAACAAAGAAGTCAAAGTCTCCTTCCTTCTAGTTATCTTGCAACCCTTTTCGTGATGACTTTGTCAAGCTGCAGGATAAAAAACTACATTCTCTTTACTCATTATCTGACAACACTTTGCACACTGCCCATATAGATACGTAAAGCATAAATCAAGGGTTATAAACCACCTATTAATAACAAGAAGGTTATTCAGTTACCTTAGGGGGTTGGTCAATAACACAAAGGTTATCAACCCTGAATTGCTAATTCAGAAATCAAAAGCCATATATTCAAGATTCCAACTAGTAAGTTTGAGACATCCATTCTCAATAGCCTCAAGGGCTTCTTGGGAGGCATGCCCTCTAAAAGGAAATAATAATTAATCTTTCAGAAAATATCCAATGGAAGGCAAGGGGAGAGGATACTTACATTATCACCTTAGGGTTCTAATCTAAGCATGAAGCATGCCAAAAGTACAAGATACTTCAAGCAAAGTTAATTTCCCCTAATGAAAATCATGTGAACCTAATTAAACTATTAAAGGGACAAACACACATCTAAACTACCCCAGCAATAAAATGATTTTGTAGTTTCAATGATTACCCAAACCTGCAAGCAAAATTGTTAGGTTAATTTTAGAAATCTGAAAATAAAATGTGAAAAAGGGGCCTTCAACAAAATGATAGAGATAGTTGCACCACTTCGTTAGGCCACAAGGGTTAGGACAAAAGAAAATCAAATCCGAAATTAAACCCTAATTGAAAGACAAAAAGAAAATAGAAAAAATACAAATGTTGTTATACATGACATAGACATAGAAACACCCAAACTAAAACTTGTTAAAACCTGCAATGTGTAAAATCACATAGAACATATACATGGAAAAAAGGATCACATAGGTGACATAAAATATCACATACATGGAAATAAATAGAAAATACATGACATAAAATAACAGATATGTGATTTTACAAAACATAGATGTGAAAATATGGATCAAAAATGTGGTAAAAAGTAGTTAGAATCTATTAGATTTGAAATCATAGATGTGACAACAAAATACAAATATGCAATAAAAAGATACTTATACACGTAAAAAAAATGCACATGCACCGGCACCAAACTGATCGCCACTTTGTATCAAGCAATTTGAGATGACCGTCTCTCAAAATATCTCTCTCTAGGAGATTGGTGCATACCAAAGGCTAATATACTGATTATTCATTCCTCTAGGACAACAAAATCCCAATGCAAATGTGCCATTCTTGGAAATTAGGGTCTAATTTCCAGTGAGTGAAGCCCCTGATCGAAGCATATCACCACCATCCAAAGTTATACCACTTTAATTATGCACTACAATACTAATAATTATGGATAAGAGGAATAAACACTTCAACGCCATTGAGGTTGATCCAAATTATTGATTCGGATGAAAACACCTGAGTGAGAACCCGCGGTATTGTAAATTTTGTTCACAAGAACAAGAAATCATAGAATTGAAGCAAGCCAAAAAGTAATCTATTCCATTCAAAAATCCAACATATAGAAGTTCATGAGATTCCAAGGGTCACAAAAACCCCTTGATAATCGAAGTCCAACAGTCACATTTGTTTATTACATAATTAAATCTAAAAACTATGAAAATTTCAAAAAAACTATATGAAATGTTATCCTAACTTTAACTAGGCATAACATTCTGCTTGGGACTCGAAATTACGAGTCGTTTAACTCATTGGAAAGGTCTCCAAGAGTTGTGGGTGAAATATTGAAAGGACCTTTCGCCACTTTCAAGGGATAAAAATTCCCTGAAGGCCTTCAAAAATGCCATTTACTAATGTCTAGAAAAACTAAAAAAATATGAAAATATTTTTTCAACTATTTCAGATTTTCTTCTGATCATTACTTCCCCCTTGGAAAGAAATGGGCCCCATTGCATCAACACTCTGAATGAGATGAGGAAAACATTCTTGAAGCTACTCTCTGGTAAACCAATTTTCTTATTGAGCAATCTGCCCTGCTCGAACCACTTTGTACAAGTAAATCTTCTGTTGTTTGAGTGTTTTCAACATGGTGTCCACAATCTAATTGTATTCAAATGGGGTAGCTACATTTGGATTCAATTTTGTAGTGGAGATTATTTCTGCCACATCTGCAACATCTAATAGTGGATGAAAATATGGCTTCAAGAGTTTCACATTGAAGACTAGATGAAGACCCAGAAATGGAGGTAAATTAAGCTCAAAAGCCTTATCACCAACTTGCTTGATGATGGTGTATGACCCATAACGCAGAGGATGCAGCTTCTTATTCGCAACCTGCAATCGTTCCTTCTAGATATGCAAACACACCTTGTCCTCAACTTGAAAATTATGAGGAGTATGATGCTCATCATGTCTCTCCTTATAATTTTATTATTGTGTTCCAAAATTTCATGAACTTGTTTTTGTAGATGATGAATTCTATCAATGAACTAGGATGCCTTATCTTCCTCCTTATCAACATGTGAAACCAAATCAGGTTGAATAAGTGGTATGGCAACATCCATGGATGCAAGTGGTTGATAACCAAGACAAACCTCAAATGGGGTGTGGCCAGTTGAACTATGAATTGCCTTGTTGTAGCTATGCTGAACATATGGAAGACTTTCATCCCATATGCGAGGATGTTTTGAGTGGTACATTCGTAGGATGTGTATGATCATCCAATTCACTACCTCTATTTGGCCATCTGTTTGAGGGTGGAAACAGTAGACTTTGTTGATTTTGTGTCCATCTTTTCCCATAGTGTAGACCAGAACTTACTAAGAAACCAATTGTCCCTATCCAAGATAATGGTATTCGGCAGACCAAAAGGAACCCAAATGTACTCAAAGAATAGCTTTGGAGTATCCTCTACAAAAAAATTTTTTTGCATGCCACTATTACTGCCATTTTCAAGAACCTATCTACCACAACATACACACAATCATGACCTCTTTTGGTGATAGGAAGACCAGACATAAAGTCCATAGAAACTAAGTGCCAAGGTTTTTCAAGAATAGGAAGTGGTGAGTATAGCCCAAGTTTACGATTGCTAGGCTTAGCAATAATACATGCGGTACAAGCTTGAATATATGAAATAACATCATTTCACAATTTTGGCCAATAGAAATACTTCTAAAGTATAGTAGTAGTCTTACCTATACCAAAGTGACCAGCAACCTTACTATAGTGAGCTTGCCATATCAATTTTTTGCATTCTACATTGGGCACATTGATTTGGCCAAGGTGACAAAGCATTCCATCCTGCAAATAGAAGTCATTCACTTGATGTCCCTTTACTAATTGATTATAAACATCTACAAATTCAACATCATTCTCATACAAGCAAGCCCAAGCTTCCGTTTGATGTCCACATGAGTTCAAAACCATACTTATGGCTACAATTGGAGTCCTGCTCAAATAGTCCACTACCTTGTTAGTAATTCCTTTCTTGTGGTGAATATTGAGGTGAAATTGTTGAAGATATGCTGCCATCCTTGATATCGATCATTCTACAACTTCCCTTGTGTTTGAAAAAATTGAAGGGGTTTGTGATTTGTGTGGATGACAGTCTCCTTAGCCAAAATGTAATGTTTCCACTACTTACAGGCTTGAAAAATAGCATACAATTCCTTGTCATAAGTAGCATATCAACTCACTGTATCAAAAAAAGTCTGACTGTGATATGTAACTAGATGACCATGTTGCATGAGGACCGCCCCTAGAGCATATTCTGATGCATTTGTTTGTATTTCAAATGACTATTGCAGGCCAGGAAGAGATAAAACTGGTGCAGAACATAACCTTCATTTTAGCCCCTTGAATGCTTCTTGTTGAGCACTTGTCCATTTAAAATTTTCTTGTGTCCCCCCTTCAATGACTGATTTAGAGGCCAAGACAGATGGGAAAATCTCAACACAAATCTACAATAAAATTTTACCAACCTGAGGAAACTTCGTAACTATGAGATTTCTAGGAGACGACCAATCCTTAATCACTTTTATCTTCTCTGGATCAACATGGACACCTTCACTATCAATAAGATACCCTAAGTATCTGATACTCTGCATACCAAAGGAGCACTTTTCTTTGTTTGCATAAAGCCCATGATCTTGTAAGGTTGAGAAATTTTTTTTCACATGTTGCAAATGTTCCTCCCAAATTTTGTTGAAGATGAGTATGTCATCAAGATATACCACCATGAAGGAATCAATGAATGGTCTAAGTATATCATTCATCATTCTCATGAATGTGACTGGAGGATTTGTTAGACTGAAAGGCTTCACTAGCCATTCAAACAATCCCACTTTAGATTTGAAAGTTGTCTTCAACACATCAGCTAATTCAATTGGTACTTGATGTTCCCCTGATTTCAAATCAATTTTGGTGAGGAATCGGGCCCCTCTAAGCTGGTCCAATAGGTCATCTATCTGGGGAAGTGGATACCTATTTTTGACTAAAATTTTATTCAAGGCCCTATAGTCAATACAAAGTCTCCAGGTTCCATCCTTTTTCTTTGCTAGAACAATGGGGCTGCCACAGGGTGATGCACTTGGATGAATATGTCCCTTCTCAATCAATTCTTGTATTTGCCTCTTAATCTCATTACTCTCTAATAATGACCTATGGTAGACTGGCTCATTAGGTAATGGAGTTCTTGGTATCAAATCAATAGTATGTCTCACTTGGAAGTGTGAAAGTACCCTAGTTGGTAACTTAAACATATTTTCATATTTCATCAAAATTTGATCCATTGATATTTTATGCAGTGTTGTGGTGTTTGTGATGGTATGGGAATTATAAACTGATTTCCTTTCTTCTTCAGAACGAATCATCAATAAAAATAATTTTCCCATTTTGGCAACCAACCTCTTACATTGCTTGGCACTAATCAAAGAGGTAGTGTATGCAGGGCTTACCTCTGGTATTCGGTATTTTTGCTCACCTAATCTTATGGTCACACTATGAGGCCTGGACTCATAAACACCATGTCCCTGGTACATATATGGTTGTCCCAATAGAATATCATAAACATTTGAGGGAGCCAAATCACATATTACCTCATCTTTGAAAGGATTTATTGAGTATGAAAGGCGACACTATTGGTGCACCTGGATATCTCTTCCTTGACTAACCCATCCCATTGAATAGGGTTGCGGGTGGGTTGTTGTTTTCATATTTAATCTATTCATAGTGTCTGCTGATATTAGGTTCTTTTGACTTCTGCTATCAATGATAAAGTGTAGGGCTTTTCTTCTAACTCACATTTGTGAATGGAACAATCTCTCCTCATCCTCTTGGGGCAATATCCTTGTAGTAGCGACCATGGCATATGGATTAGCCTCAATGACCTGTTCATGATTTCCTTTTGTGCAAGTTTCTGCTACCTTATATTCTGCCTTGTCTTCATGCGTCTCCATCATTAAGCTTTTTATGGTTCTACAATCTTTTGTATTATGCGAGGGACTCTTATGGAATTCACACCACATACCATTTTCTTATGTCTTCTTCATACTCCATGTCTTTTTGTTGGTGAATTGGGAGAGGGGTCCTTAGGGGTTTGTTTCCATGTATTTTTTCCACATTCATCCTTCCATCTATTGTTTGCAAAATTATCACTCCTTCCTTTCTGTTTGAATTTCTCCTCAATTTTGGTAGCAAATTTATATGCACTAGGTAAAGTCTCTATGTTCAGGAATTCCATTTCAGTTTGGATGTACCTATGGAGTCCACTCTAATATTTTAAAACTTGGTGCTTCTCATGATCTTTGATGCCAAGATTTGCTGCTAAGGCATGAAACATATTAGTATATTCCTGAATAGTTTGGTCCTTCTTCTGTCGAAGCAATTGCCACTGCATATATTTCTATTCATATGTATCAATAGGCAAATATTCTTCCTTTATGTGCTCCATGAATTCTCCCCATGTGGGTTTTTGATAAAAAATAAAAGTGCTGCCATTTTCTGCTGCCTTGGATGCTAACTTTGCTTCCCATGAATCTTTCACATGATTTTCAGCTTTGAGGAGAGCAAAAGTTATCTTCTCTTCATCTAAAAACTGATTGACAAAGAAATATCTTTCCAGTTTTGAAACCCAATCATCAACATCATTTGCATCAATCTTTCCTTTAAATGTAGGTATATCAAAATTCACTTGCACCTTGAATGGCGTATACCCTGTGAATGGTGGGTTTGCTTGTGACCCGTGACTTTCTAGCATTTGCTTGAACCACTCCATCATTTCTTCACGTTGTTTTGTTAGTGCATCTGCAACTTAGCCATTTGTGATCGTGTGCATCTCAAAGGAAGGTAGTATGAAGGATTCCTTGTTTCCAACCCCAATCTTTGATATGTTGATCGCGTGTGATATGACATATAGGAGCGAACTTGCTCTGATACCACTGATCCGAATTATGGATTCAGATGACAACACCTGAGTGAGAACCTGCAGTATTGTAAATTCCGTTTACAAGAACCAGAAAGCATAGAATTGAAGCATGCCAAAAAGTAATCTATTCCATTAAAAAATCCAACATATTGAAGTTTATGAGATTCCAAGAGTCACAAAAACCCCTTGAGAATCGAAGTCCAATAGTCACATTTGTTTATTACATAATAAAATCTAAAAACTACAAAAATTTTTAAAAAAACTATATGAAATTTAATCCTAACTTTAACTAGACATAACTTTCTGCTCGGGGCTCGAAATTTTGAACCGTTTAACTCATTGGAAAGGTCTCCAAGAGTTGAAGGAGAAATCTTGAAAGAACCTTTCATCACTTTCAAGGACTCAAAATTCCCTGAAGGCCTTCAAAAATACCATTTACTAATGTCTAAAAAACCTAAAAAAATATGAAAATATTTTTTTAACTATTTCTGATTTTCTTCTGATCAGAGGTAGTGCATGGATGCTAATTTGTTTCTTCTATATTTTAGAGTTCACATAGAAAATAAATAAGCTACGCAATGAAGGACATGCCTGAAGTAGTTACATCAATTCGAAGTCTGAGAGATTAGTACAAGATTAGTGCCCCAGTCAATTCTTGATTGGAATGGCACTTATTTTCATCAATAGATGTTTTGGTCGTTACGTATCGAATAGATCAAAAGACTATTATTAGTGCAAACAACTACTTTTTTTCCTTATTCTTTTTTTTTCTCAAGTTTTTCTTTTCTCAACAAAAATAGTATGAACAAATTCTTTTGATTTCAATATTTTCAATAGAAATAATTTGAATAGCCAGTCGTGAGATGAACATAGGGATGAACGCGATTACAGAATCTTTTGTATATTTTGACGAAGATGATTTCCATCTACAACTGGAATTTGAACCCACAAGTTCAATGGTCAATTTGATAGAAGAAAATAATTATAGTAATAAAGTTATTATAAGTAAATTTTTTAGTAGATGAAAATTTTCTTTTCAATTTTTTAAAACAATAAATAAGAGAAACAAATTTTTATAGTAAGGTGGTAAATAATAATTAGAATTAAAAATAATGTATTATAAGTAAAATTTGTTTTCTTTAAAGCTTGTTAGAATTGAAGTATATGATGTGTGTAATTTTTAATTGAGCATTTTCATTTTTTGAATATTATTGTACTTTTGAGAGTGTGTTTCATTTGAAACACATTTCTTCATAAAATTTCAAAGTTTCTTTCATGAAAGAGCAATTGGTTCTATGGTACAAAATCTCACTAGCTATAAGAAAGTTCTAGGTTTTGATGTCAACCTATTCAATATTCTCATTAATGTGCTTGTAATTTATAGTAGAAACAAATAGAATATTTATTAAAAAATAGAAAAAATAAGTAAAACGACTGGAGTAACACTGTATATGAATGAACAAAAATTTATTTAATATTTAGATTAAAAAATGGGCTTCATTAATTACTTATTGGTATGGATTGTGTGTAAAATTGTTATCATAGAATTATAAATTAAAATATTAAAATATAAAATCCTAATATATTAGAGTAAATTCTTATCATAGAATTATAAATTAAAATATTAAAATATAATATATGAATTGTTGTGATAGTTGGAACCTCACAAGTTAGTCTATCATTGAAATGCTTAAAGTAAATCTAAAGGGATATAAGAATTTTTCTTGGATTGCTCAAGGAAGGATGATTAGTTTGGTAAGTTGTGAACATTAGAGAAGGGAAACATAGAATGTCAGGTACCAAGTATAGTTGGAATTATCCTATATAAAGTTGTTTCTTGTAGGAGCATGTATTTTTTTGTGTCGAATTATGAGGTAGTCTTGAAATGATCACAGGCTAAGAGGCTAAACTATACTTTCATCCTAAAGTGAGATATTATATCGAGATTTTGAAAACAAATATGTATCCCTGAGATATTATTTATGTTAAATAAACAATATAATAATGTTATAGTTTTAGTTACTTTTTATTTTCAAGAGAATATAATTAACTATTCTATATATATTAAACCAAGACAGGCCCAAACCTTTATGTGAACTCAAAACTAGCAAGCGACAAAAACCAAGGACTCAAAAGGTGTGAGGGACCAAGACCCGAATGCCTACTACCATAAAGAATAAAAAAAGTAGGCATCCAACACAACTAAGAAAACCAAAATGAAAGCAAGTACAACCAAGAAACCAAAAAGAAAAAAATTGGACACATCTCCATCGAAGGCTCAAACCAATGGCCTACCTAGTGGGTAAAAATAATAGTTTCCTATCTTGGAAGATCTCTTTGCCCATTTTTGAAAAGGAGATCTTCCTATTAAAACCTTTCCCAGAGGAGATGGTTGGGGAATCTGGGGTTTCCTTCACCTTAGACAAAGATGCCTCTAGCCCAATGGTAGTAGAGGACTCCAAATGGCACTTCTTTTTTACTCACCTCATCATAAATTCATGTTTTATGTATTAGAGAGCAACGAAGTTCTTCTCGATTATCTCCATGTTTTGAGAAAAAATATTCTTTATTTTCCTTTTTCAAGGAGTCCTAATTATATTGTAATGCCTCAACCACTTCCACCAAATACTTTGTGCCATTACCTTAATTTATTTTTTCATTAACCTCCTTCACTATCTTCTCCAAACCTTCCCATTTTTGAACCATTGCAAAAAATTTACCTATTTCCATACAAGAACATTGGTCATTATCATCCATATCCCGAGTGAATTCTCTAGCATCTACTTCAACAAGGGCTTTGGTTCTATTGATTTTCTTATTTGCCACCTCAAATTATCCTAGAAGCCAATAGATGGTAGTTGAATGCATAGTGAGCCCCTCACAGAGTTCATTCACTCTGCTCGCAAAGAGGGGAAATTGCTCCTTAATAAAAGTATTCATATGAGAAGGATGAGGGAAGCCAGGGGGAGGAGGGAAAGGAGGGGTAGTAGTTTTTCTCAAAGAGTTGTCAATGGTCCATTTAAACCTAGTGGACCAAAAACTAGAAGTCATTTTCTTCCAATCTTGTCCAAAATTATAAGATCTTTTATAGAGCTTTCACCAATATGGAGATGAGGTTTTTATTTTTATTTAGTACTCCTAGAAGGGTTAACCCAAGTGGGAAGCTTCTAGGAATTCATAGTCTCTATAGAACCAATCGGGTTGACCGATAACTCAAAACATTAGCCTAACCCAAAATGATTAATGGTAGAGCCACTAGTTAGGGTTAAACCTAGGTGAAAATTATAAAGGCATAGAATGAGACCTTGGTGCAAGGGGAGAGTACCTTCATATTTTTCCACCACAACAAATTAAGAAATAGATGAGAATATCTACAAGGTAAATTTCATCTTGATTCCATACCTTAAATTATTAAGCATGGGAAATAGCTGGGAGTGGAAGCACTTAAACCACCCATCTTATTGGAAATAAGGAACACTAAGAATAGGGGGGTGAATCAGTGTTATGCAAAATTTAACTTTACTAAATTATACCTTCAACCATTAATGCAAATGAACAAAAGAATGATGCAAGAACATGAAAAAATTAACCACAACACCATAACACCAAGATTTGTACATAGAAAACCCGGTTAAGGGAAAAAACATAGTGGGGATGCAACCCACAAAATGAGTATACTCAAATATGAACTTTACAATGGAATCCACATGCATTTAGGCACACTACCTAGAGCTCACCACTCAAAAGAAGAAAGGGCTACAACGTCAGATAGCTCACTGCCTTACAAAAGAGTTACAAATGATTACAAGACAATTTTAGCTACTATATAACATCAACAAATGGCTGAGTATAGTTCTGGTTAAGCTCATTAATCAATATTTTCATACTATGCCTTTAATTGTGTTGGAATCAATGAAAATTGAGAGGGGATGTGAACTAGTATTTTGGAATTCACAAATTTATTAAGTTGATTCTTTAAAAAATGGATGCAAATACCTGAAAGAAAAGTACAGAAACATAAACTATTTAAACATGCAACCATGACACCATTATTTTTATGTGCAAACCCAAAAGGGTAAAACCACGATGGGATTTGAACCGACAATATTCTTATACTATGGCCAGTAGTAAAAAACTATTAGGAAAGTGGAATGCACTTGCATTCAGCCACACTACCTAGAGCTCACTGCTCAAGTGCAAAACAAGGTTGCAACCCTACAGAACTCACTATCCTACAAGTGAAACTTAGAAGCAAATAAAATGTTTGAACTAGAATATAGCATCTACAAATGCTAGGAATTAGTTCCAGTTAGGCTCAATAATTATCAGATGTTAGTGCTCTAAAAACATGCTCTGTTTAGCTTGGCTTCATTTACCAAATCATTAGAACTTAAGATGTGCATGTGAAACTGCGCTCAATCACTTCCAACACAATCTTATGTTCACACCATCAACTAAAATGATCATCCAAGTCAAAATTATATATCCGCACCACCAAAAAGGATCTTCACTAAGTCGGCTTCATAAAATTGCAAAATATGAAACGTATAGTCTCATATCGTCTCAAACCATTACAAATCCATATACCAGACTTAAAACATGTGATCATAAGCTTTCTATAAGTCAACCCAATTACCTCGAACTCATCATCATCCACTAGAATCACCTCAAGGAATCTGGACTACACACTACACCATCAAAAATAATGATAACTTTGATCTTCTTGCAATATCGGATACCAGACCAAGAAACTTGCACTAGAACCAACACTGAAGGCTAGAATTATATAAAAGGCTACCTCACATATCCAATCACTCCAACCAAAAATACAATAGGATAAATGAATAATGCTTGCCATATTTATACACTCTGTTCCACCTACAAACTGACCTAAGACTTTTGGTAATCCCAATCTCCATATACCAGATAGGATTACTAGGCTGAGTTACCATCAATGACAACCCCTAAGTAATCTCCATGCATCTAACATCATCAATCTTCACAGGAGCATCGCCAAAACCATGTCTCTTTCTAACAATCTCCTCCTTTGACATTGATGGCAACACTATGAAAAATGTCAGGTGTTCGAAGAACCCATAATTGCAATCAATCCAAAAATATGTGCACTTAGCTAGCTCCCCCTAAGATGTGCACTATTTTTCACTTCTCTCTCTCCCCCTTTGACATCAATGGAAAAGGAAGGGATCTACCAAAACGTATGTACAAAAGAATGTGTATAGTGATCTTAAGAAACTTGAAAATACATGCATAAGTTACCTTCAAGGAATCAAATACTCATTCCATCCTCTCAAGAAAGAGTCTAGTACATTAATTGTTGGCATTCTACACTCAAATGAGAATGGTTGATGTTGTCATTGATGGCAACCAACCGGTAATAGGTTGTACAAGTTCACTGGCAATACAAACATCATCTACCGACACTTGAAGGCACATTCATCGACATCCAGATTACACCAGCAATAAAGTATACTAGCACTCAGGCCAACATGAGACCAAGTTTTGTTTGTATGAATTATATTGTAATGTAATTAACTTTTGTAAGCCGACATGATGTATTGTAAAGACTCATATATGTATGAAATCTAATAGGTCATTTTTGTCATAGTATTGCTAAGGTATCTGACTAAGCTTAAACCGATACTGAAAGCATTGGAGATTCTATTTTGAGCAGTACATTATCTTGGATTTAATTATCCATATTGTAGTCAGTGAGACTCTTTCTTTGAACAGTGCACTCTAGGCTGTTGGCCTTCCTGCAGGTGCAGGCTCCTATTATAAGTAATATTTATTCATATTGGCTAGTGAGTAAATATTGTGGGTCACAAACCCCATCAAGGTTTTTCTCTTACTGGGTTTCCTCACCAAAACATCTTGTGTTATGGTGTGCATTTATGTTGTCTCTGTTATTTCTCTTTGTTGCACTATTGCTTGTTTATCGGTACATTAATTTGGGTTACAAAGTTATAAATAAGTTTAAATATTCCATTAACCGGTTAGACACTGATTCAACCTCCCCTCCTCTTAGTGTCTTTGGGACTGTCATTGTATCTAAAAATTGGTATCAGAGCTTGGTCCTCTCTTTGCAAAAGCTTAACAGCTTGACAAAGATTCTAGAACCGGTACCGATGGAGAGTTTGAGAAAACAGTCGGAAGGAGTTCTTGAAGATTTTGATGCAAGAAAATTAAAGAATATAAAACTTGAAGATGATTTGAGGATTGCTATGGAATTCATTAAAGGACTTCAAGAGAACTTGGTTATAGCACAAAACAAAAGGAAGGAACTTCATGAGCAAATGCAGAAACATGATGATGAAAAGGAAACTCTTAGGGACATTGCAGAGAAGTTGAGACAAGAGAACAGTAACATGAGAAATGAAATGCAAGATCTGACCATGAGGCTATGTAAGGATATTGAAGACAAAAAGAAGAATGAAGAAGACTTGACCAAGAAACTTAATGATGGAGGTAATGAAAATCTGAGACTTTGTCATGAAATTGATATGCTAATGACAGACCTGATTCACATGCAACATGATAAAGAAGAGCTTATGAGAGAAGTTGGGATTCTAGAAAATGAGTTGATCACTGAAAATGAACACAAAGACAAATTCAATAAAAGATCAGAAATACTTGATGACATGCTGAAAAAATAAAAACCTGATGGAGATATAGTTGGACTTGGATTTGAACATGGAGAAAGTTCTGGGACTGCAAATAATCAAGATCACAACCTAATGCTTATAAAATTAATAGGATATGTTTCAATTGGAACAAGTTTGGTCATAAAGAAAATCAGTGCAGATTTAGAAATAATCAGAATACAAACTTACCCACTAGTTAATGTTCCAAATGCAATAAAGTGGGTCATAACTCAGACAATTGTGTAATGAATGTGAAATGCTATGTTTGTGATAGATTTGGACATTTATTTAATCAATGGAGAACACAAATCAGTCAAGGATATGGAAAATTTATTCAAAGGAATAATGTAACTTGTTATGCATGTAACAAGATTGGGCATATTATAAAATTTTGTAGAAGCAAGACTATACCAGTGAACAATAAAGGATCTAATGAGAAGGCAAAATAAAAGGTAAATGAAATAAAGCAAGAATTTTCAAAAAAATGGATTAAGAAGGGAGATCAAAGAGTTGATGAATCTCTCTCTACACTGGTAGAATAGATTAACCCTCCACTCGTAGGAGATTTTTCATCTGACTAAGGAAAAATCCTCAGGGGGTATGGCAACAAGTTGAAAATCAGGCATTCTACCCTTGGTTGATGTTAAGAAGTCATATTTCTTCTTTACCAATAGATATGTTAAGATTTCACTTAACTGACAAGCATTTAATGTGGTAGTTGGAGAACATTTTGGTTATAAAGCATCAAAAAATCCTCATTTCAAACCACTAAGCATCCAAGCATTCAGAGAGCACAAAATTGAACAAAGGCATTCTAAAGGTGAAGCAACAAGGTGTACTTCAGGTATTCAAGGATTTCAAGAAAGAGGCATTTATCCTTCGAAATGGCATCTCCATCGTTTGTACCTGAGTTTATTGCAAACCCTATTGTGGTAGAGAACATTAAGCGCCCTAGACCCATATTTAAAATCATCCTTGAAATTGCCAAGCAAGATGATTCTATCGAATTTTTTTCTAAAATTCCGAAAGGAGTCAATTTTGCCAAAGACCCAAGAATTTATATTCACTGCAACATAGAAAATTTAGGGTCTGATGATTTGAAGAACATGTACAATGATATTATTACTAATGATTGAGGTTTTCTTAAACTAGAGCATAAGATAGTAGAAGACTTAGGATTTGTTGAAATTTTGAACATACCTGAATTTCCAAAGGAGGTGGTTTGTCTTGTAATGAGCAGAGTTCATGGAGAGTTTATGTCGCTAGACTCTATTTTTAAAATCTCAAAGGAGGCAATCAAGGCAGTTACTGGTTTACCCTCAACTGGTAGTAGGCCCGACCAAACAAAGAAGATACCTAACAAGGTTGTTATGGACCTAACTAGAGCTACATCTGACAACAGATCTCTTAGGGTTAATGACATTACTGATGCAAATGTGAGATATCTAAGCATGGTACTTGGATATAGAGTAACTCACACAAATAGATTAAACTCTTTTTCTAGCTTATGTATTCATAGTGCATATGAGATGGTTAGGAATAATGCTAGGATTGATATCTGTGAATGGCTTAAGGATGAACTGATAGATAACCTAAAAAAGATTAAGGGTGACAAGAAGGGGACATTCCATTTTGGCAACCTACTTGTGTGTTTGATGCTTCACTTCACCAAAGAGATTCTTGGTATTGGTCATAAGGACTTTGGATATGACATCCTGGTAGGAAAACAAATCATGGAAGCTATTATCGGTATGGGCTCAAATAGTGATAACATTATAGCAGACTACCTCAAAAACTTCCAAACTAAGATGAAGGCTAGAGAAAGGAAACCATAGAGCATTATAGACAAGTATGATAAGAAAATTTTCTTTGTAATCAAACGTGATGAAACATGGATGGAAATTGTTACTCTTAGAACTATTTGGATAATAGAAATGGGTTATGAAGTTGATCTGAATATTCTTGAAGCATATGCTAAAACACTTCTTGATGCACTTAAGGAACCATCTGAAGAAATTTTTGGTAGTGTTGTTTCGATGCAGAAGAAGAGAAAAAGATGAGAAAAATTCATCCAAGATGGCTAAGGAAGTTAAGGAAAATGTTTAATGAAGTTGAGTGGTATATCTACTGGGGAACTGGAAGGATTGGAACCGGTAGCTCATGTTTCACCGATTGTCACTTCTTCAGATACAGATAGTGGAAAAGAAGCTGAGTTCAAGAGAGTTGAACGAAAGAAGAGGAAACCTTCACTAGTACCTTCTCCTTCTCCCAAAAGGACTATAACTATAAGGAAGAAGTAGCGGGTTGTAAGGGAGCCTAAGAAGAAGCTAACTCCTAAGAAGAAACAGGAACCAAAGACACTGGATACCCTTACATAGGAGGAACTAGTAAATGAGATAACTCAAGATGGTAATATTTGTAATGTAAATAAATATTATCATTTCTTCAAGGATTCTGACAAGGAGACAATAGAGGCTAGTATAATTTTACATCTAGACATTTATAAGAAGGTTTTGATTGAAGTTGTACATGATCTGCCAAATGACTTGTATCTAAGATTAGAGGCTAAAAGAGTGTCAGTAATGGAATTAGGAAAAAAATTAAAAGTTGAAGCATTATTGGCAGTGCTCCCTGTAAATTCTAAAGATGAAATTGATGAACTAATTGTTGAAGCAAACCGGTCAGTTTTTGTGAGTGCACACTGGCAAGTTAGCCTAATGGCTGGAAGAGTAAAAGAAATTAGTGATGAAACTGCAGATAGTTGGGATATATTTTTTGTTGAAAAAGAAAAGAAAGAGGAAAGGAATAGACAGAAAATGGATGACTTTTACAAAGGTATATCAAAAGGACAAAGGTAAAAGAAAATTTGGTAGTATATCTGTTATAAAGGTCATAGATAACCTTCCTCCACTAGCATAGGATACTCCACCTATAACTTCAGATATACCAATACATATAGACATTCAACTGGACAAGGAAACTGAAGAAGTAACACATGATGACACTAACTTAGATTCTGAAATTATTTTTACTATGAATATTAATAAAGAGACCACAGAGGTTAAGGCAGTCAATGCTAAGAACAGTGATATCTCTGAGTCACTGGCACACACTGTTGATTCTCAGAACATTGAGATACCAATAGAGGCTAAGGTAACTAACACTAAGAAACCAGAGAATGAGAAACTGACAGATGTAGAGGTACTTACACAGACTAAAAACTCAGCTGAAGCAAAAGTAATAACACAGACATAGAAACTGGTAGAAACTATAAATAAAGATGAAGCAATTGATGGAAACAAGGAAGAAATAGTTAAGGCAAGTGGGCAAGTATCTGTTGAAAGGAAATCTATTGCAAAACTAAGCACATCCACTAGATAATTCAGACCCACTAATGTAATAGTTGTTCTTTTGGATTCAATTAAGAGGATAATAGATTGCAAAGCCTTGGCATTTAAGGCTATTGATGGCACATTACCTATTTTGAAGATGATTTCACTGACTTGTAAGATAGATCACATTGAGGATTCTTTAGGTAAATTTGACGCATTGTCCAAATTTATTGTTGAAAATGTTCTAACCATAGATAAGGTGAATGAGGAAACTGTAAAGGAAAGAGTAGATAAAGAGAAAGGTGAATTATTTGAGAAAACTATCAAAGACTATACTAAGCACATGGACTCATTATTACTGGTACTTAACTCAACAATTTTGGAATATGAGTTGTATAGAGAAGCTTGCAAGCCTCACCACCTGACTGAAGATATTGATGATGAAATTAAGAAGACACAAAAGGAGTTAGGTGACATTGCAGACAATATGATAGGTTCTTCAGAACTTACATCTGTTCTTGATCAAGAGATGGCAACTTATGAGGAAAAGATTGAAAATTTGGAAAAAGAAAAAGGAAGGATAAGGTTAAAGGCTCGGGAACTGAAAAGAAAAATTGGCCCAAGATTGGACTATATTATTACTCAGCAGGTTGAGCTATCAAAGGCAACAATTCAAGCAGAATGGTCACCAAAGCAGCAAATGCATTATCTGACTAACGTGATCTAGCAGACAAAAACCATCATTTCTGACAATAACAAATTCATGCAAAGGCTACATCTAATTTTGGCGGACATTTTTCAACTTGTACAAAACTAGTTGTAGGCTATGAGGTAGTATTTTTGTATTATTTGATTATTTTTTACATCCTTTGCCATTGATATCAAAGGGCGAGTAGTATGGAGAAAAATAAATGCACAGAGGAGATCACTTGCTCAAGGGGAGAACACTTTTTTGGGATCAATTTTTGGACTTCATTTTTGGACAACAGTTTTGGATTTTTCTCATGAGTATTGCCATCAATACCAAAGGGAGATTTTGTTGTCATTCTACACTCAAATGAGAATGGTTGATGTTGTCATTGATGGAAACCAACTGGTAATAGGTTCTACATGTTCACCAGCAACATCGACATCATCTATCAGCACCGACGGGCACATTCACCAGCATCCAGATTACACTGGCAATAAAGTATACCGGCACTTAGGCCGACATGAGACAAAGTTTTGTTTATATGAATTATATTATAATGTAATTAACTTTTGTAAGCTGACATGATGTATTGTAAAGAATCATATATGTATGAGATCTAATAAGTCATTTTTGTAATAGGATAGAGAGGAAATTATGTAATAATATTATATAGAAGACAACAAAAGGTTTTTTCGTTAAGGTATCTGACTGAGCTTAAACCGATACTGAACCAAGCATTATAGATGCTATTTTGAGTAGTACATTATCTTGGATTTAATTATCTATATTGTAGTCGGTGAGACTCTTTCATTGAGCAATGCGCTCTAGGTTGTTGGCCTTCCTACATGTGCAGGCCCCTATTGTAAGTAATATTTATTCATATTAGCCAGTGAGTAAATATCGTGGGTCACAAATCCAACCGAGGTTTTTCCCTTACCGGGTTTCCTCGCCAAAAAATGTTGTGTTATGGTGTGCATTTATGTTGTCTCTATTATTTCTGTTTGCTGCCATATTTATTGTTTACCGGCACATTAATTTGGGTTACAAAGTTATAAATAAGTTTAAATATTCAATTAACTAGTTAGGCACCGATTCACCCCCCTCCCCCCCTCTCTCAGTGTCTTTGCATCTAACATTAATTAGGGTGCTAAGCATATAGGCATGTACTTCTACACCCTTAAGATCTACTAGAACATATTTTCCTAAATAAGTTATTGCATCTTTCTAAGCACCAACCAAAGTATCCATTCGGGGACTGATTATACTCCTCAATTCACCTACTCTGCCTATTAACCTCTCCTTCTTTGTTCTCAAGTTGTTGATCTTATTTGTTAGATTCATGATTTGGACTTCTAAACTACTAGCAAAACTTGAAAGAGGAGCCAAAGATTGTGAAATTGTAGCTAACTACCCTTCATATTCCTTTCTCTTTTTGTCAATGCCTATTGTAAATTTGGATAAAATGAGACGTGACTTAAAGATTTAACCACTTTCATCTAATGCATCCTGAATACTTTTTATCATAGATTTTAAAACTTCCCTATCAACCTCAATTATTTTTAAAAATACTTCAAGTCTCATCTCATTAAATTTGTTCAAAACTTTTATATCTGCTAGTTTCTCTAATGATACAAAATCTAATTCATCTTTGTTTAACATACCCCTAAGCTTGTCAAAGGGTGTATCACTAGAATCCTGTGTAAGATTAGGCAAAATTTTCTCCAAAACTATGGTTGCGATAGATATAACCTCTTTTTCTTCAAATGCAAACTTAAGTAAGTCCTCACATGCCTTTATTTGTGCAAGGGTGGCTAATTTAAGTGCTTGAAGAGGGGACAAAGTACTCAAGTTTACCAAACCATGAGAAAATTCATCCTCATCATCTACAATCTTCTTTCCTTTGTCAAAAATAGTGGCTTTTGTCAGGGTCACTCAAGCCTTATTAGTCTTCTCTTCATCCTTCTCCTTCACAACTTTTGTACTTACATCTTTTTCTCCTCTATCACTCTCAGCTTCACCCTTTCTTCCATCACCCATCTCCCTAGCTATAATCTTTGCAATGTTTTCTATCTATAGAGGATCTTGCATAGCTTCACCAGAGTTGTCAACTACTTGATTATCAGTTGTATCATCTACAGGTTCATGTCCAATTGGATCATTTTGTATAGATGGTTGATCCTGAGAAACTTCTATCTATATATGAACTACCAGAGAGTATGTTCACTTGGTTGTCCTTCCAGTGGGGAGTCATGAATCTCTAGATTAACTTGATAGTTATTTTAGATTTAAAAATTCTCCTCAAAATACCCTTTGTATCAATACTATTTCATCGACTCTTCCAAACATTAGTTTATTTACACTGTTCTTTCTCTAGAAGTTTTCCTTAGCAAGTCCCAAAATTATTGGTATTTCATTTTTTTCATATTAGAACACAACTTTAATAAGGTAAGTTCTTTTAACTTCTCATCTTCTAAACTAGTTGTGTGTCTCCGAGCATACAAAATATCATATAACTCTTTCATGATTATGGATGATATCTCAATCAATTCATTGTGAAAATAATTCATATTATGTACAACTACTTCTTCAATAGCTCTCTAAACCTTTTCAGTAGAATGATAATAATATACATAAAGGTTCATCAAATTACCTTCATTAATTATTATGTCTATATTTTTTTGTAATGGAAGCACAATAGTGTAGGAACCTTCAATCTTACTAGTTTTGAGAGCTTCATTTATCTCAAATTTCTTCTTGCCCGCTCTTGTTCTACTAGATTGCTCTCCTTGTGTTTTAGCTTTTTTGGCAAATAGTGCATCACCAAATAAAGGTTTTCTGGCTACTCTAGCAAATGCAATAGTTTTCTTAACCTCTCTGACCTCTTCATTTGATTCAGTTTCCTCCTTTGTTGCTACATACTTCCTTGTAGACTTTTCTTTCTTCTTGTTTTCTACTCCACCAGTTGATGTTGATGTTAGTAGTATCCAAGAAGGAAGAATGAGAGGGGGGGTTGAATCAATCTTTACTGGAATATCAAACTTAATCACAAAATAAAAATATGATAAACTATAGTAACAACAAAGATAAGAAAATTGAGAGCACAACACATAAGATTTTGACATGGAAAACATAGTTAAGGGAAAAGCCATGAAGGGAACCTACCCACAATAAGATGATACTCTACAGTAGTATGTGAAAATATTACAATGGGGAATGCACATGCATTCAGTCACACTACCTAGATATCACTGCTCAAAAGATAATTTCTAGGAAGGCTACAACCCTTAGGGAAGTATCACCGACTTACAATAAGATTTAGACTAGAATCCAAAAGAAATGAATTGAAAGAATAGCATCTCCAAATGCCTCATTATAGTTCCGCTTAAGAACAAATGTCTTCTCTGCAACACCAAACTCCAAACAACACTTCACCTAAGGATAAATCTCCTGTTCATACATGAACCTCTCTATGATAATATAGACACAATATTGACACCTAAATTACATGAACATATCACTTATACATACAATTCATCAACCTTGACAATAAGGTCAGATAAACCCTCAACCCTTAATTACAAAATTACATCACACGATATAAAAATTGACCATGATACCAATATAATGGTTTACATAGAATAACATGGACCTATATCAAATTCCCAAATGCTCAACTCCACTGGAAATCACACCAAGATCAACTCCAATAGGCTACACCACCAAGAAAACCCGCATAATATGAAAATCATCACCAATTCATAGAAACAACCAAAAACTCGCACAATGATCAATGCGGATCACCAAATTAAGTAGGACATGACTACGAAAAACCAAAAAGAACATTACAATCATCAAAAACAATTGCACCAACACCACTTATCAAATCTTCATCGATCAATATCTGAATGCTCAAGAACACAATCAATTAGAAACACAAGATACTCAAGACCATCCTAAGGAATATCCCAAAAAATCATCACAAGATCTAATTACACCAAAATACACCAAAGGAAATACTGAATTCTACAAAACAATGATGAGCAAAATAACACTCCAAACCAGATCATAAGATCTTCCCAATCTGCAATCACTGAAGCAATACATAGAAATATGTTGACATCAATGACAACAACACATCCTATTAGAAAAAATGATAAAAATTATCTTAAACTATCTCCCTTTGGCATTAATGGCAATATATGAATGTGAAAAGCAATAAATTCAAAGAAAGAAGATATCTCCAGCAAACTCCCCCTAAGATCAGGACACATAAAGCATTTTTCACATGATCTCACTATTGTCAATTGATAGACATCCAATGATTTATGGTTTAGGGTTTTCATTGATGGTAACTCTTCTTGGAGATTTGATCTGCGGGTCGTAATTATTCTTATTCAGAAGCAAGTACTAATCAGTAGCTAGTTTACTAGTAAATCAGGATTATTCTAGTGCCATTTTGGTCCGAAAAGATTTTTGGTTATTGCAGTGATTTTGGTGACAAAGTTTGAGGTGAAAATTATGAGGCCAACAATGGTGAATCATTTTGGAAAATTGTTTTGGTTAGGTGATACATTTTGTTAGAAATTGAAGCCAACTTGAAGCTACACATTACATTTTTTATAACTGAGTTGGAAGAGATTATTTTTCATATGACTGGATATCTAAGATTAAAATGGTGATTAGTTTTTGGTACATTAGTGGTGCTATGATTTGTTTTGGTGCAATTGAGCACATTTTCACATGCACATTTGATTCCTTGGTGATCCGGTAATTGACTGAGACAAAAATAGAGCATATAGCAGAGCGAGTAAAGTCAGAGATCTTGTGCTTATCTAGAACTCATTCTTGCATTATTAGATGCTATTCCAAAGTTATTTAATTTTATTTCCTCATTATTATTAAATTATAATCCAGTGAGACGTCCCTGAAGGTTGTAGCCTTTCGATTCATTGTAATTGAGCAGTGAGCTCTAGGCAGTGAGCTAGAATGCAACTGCATTCCCAATATATGTAATATTTATGTACTCCTGGCTATAGTATATGAATATTATGGGTTTTAGCCTCACTGTGGTTTTTCTCTTTCCGGATTTCCACGTAAAAATTATAGTGTTGTAGATATGTGTTTTATTCACTTCTTGCTTATGTTATTTACTATTATACATTGCTTATTGCTATTTGATGGATAAAGAATAAGTTTTTGAGTTTGACCTTTGGTAGAACACTGATTCACGCTCCCCCTTCTTAGTGTTCCTTGATTCAAAAAATTGGTATCAGAGCCTAGTTCCTCTATGGAAGCTTAACCGCTTGAGGGAGGTCCAAAAGATTGATCCAATGGATTCTGGTTTTCAGAGACAATACAGTGTGGCACTTGAAGATCTTGATACACTAGAAATATGATCTACACCTTGAAGAAGAATCTGAATGTTGTTGATGACATAATTAATGACTTGTAGGATCAAGCTAACATCTCTAGAGACAAGAGGAAGGAACTGGTGGATAAGTTGAAGGAGAAAGAAGAGAAGATCATGGAATACCAGGATAAAGTTGATGAAGTTAACAAGCTTGAAAGAGAGAATGTTGCTTTGAAGAAAGAGATACAATCCATTGTGATGAGGATAACTAAGGAGATTGAGGACCAGAAGAAGAATGAAGAAAATTGGGTACAATCATTGAAGGAAAGAGAAGATGAATGCTTTAGGCTTACCTATGAGAATGATCAACTGAAGCTTGAGTTGACATGAAGAAGAAATAATGGTCAAGAACTTCGAATATATATTGCTACATGGAGGGATTAACTTGCTACAGCTAATGAGTACAAAGACAAATTTAAAGCTATCTCAACAAGGCTTGATGAGATGTTGGAAAGTCAAAGACATGAAAAGGACATGAGAGGTCTAGGATTTCAGAAAGGTTCCTTTGGATCTGGACAAGGCAATGCAAAACCTAATCAGAAGAAGAAATAAAATCCTTTGGTAAGACAACCTAATACTTACAAATTCAATGGTATATTCTTTACTTGCAATAAGTTTGGTCATATGGTGAATCAATGCAAAAGTAGGATAAATAATGGAATGAACAACATGAATAATTTTCCTACCTTTACCAGTCAGTGTTTTGTATGCAATAACTTTGGTCACTAGGAAAATATGTGTAGAGCAGTAGTAAATAACTTCCAAAACAAGAGATGCTATGGCTATGGAATTTTTGAACATGTTTCTAACCTATACAGGACAAGATAAAATCAGATGAACTTTAGACCTATGTAGAATAATGTTGTTTGTCATGCATGTAACAAAACCGATCACACTGCAAAGTACTGCAAAAGAAAGAATAGTGCTCTGGTAGAAAAGATTAAGTCATTTGAGAAAGGAAAAGTGAAATTAGAGGAGATAAAGGAGAAGAATGAGAAGACGTGGGTAAGAAAAGATGAATCCAGAGCTGACAATGGGTCTGGACCTAAATCTAGTGCAAGATCTTCATCTAGTAACCAGGGCTTTATACCTTAGGGGGAGCTTTTCATGTACATTCTCAGAACCCCCTATTTAGTGGTCTGCAATTGATTCTGGAAGGTTACAGAAGGCTTTAACCATGAGTGCAAATGATATTCGAAAGTTCCTAAGAATATTTGGTGATCCAGTATGTGATTTCATGAAAATTATGATAACTGGTTGTTGCATTTATTACGGTGGAAAATTAGGTTTTCACATAATACAAGTACATTTATCATAGGTTTAGATAAATTAAAGAGTGGGTGGGATAGTCACCTATGATTTTTTGAGACTACTTATGCTGATATATTCAAGTATTTACAAGTATCTTTGAATTTAAATTTTCATCCACACCCTATCTTTGGCATTATTGTCAAAGCGGGAGAGATAAGGTGAAAAATGTACAATGTAAATGGAGTGTATATATTTCTGCTGGGTTTTTGGGTTTTTGATCTAAGGGGGAGCCTTATAACTCTTTCATTCTTGATCCAGTGTACAATTTCTATAGGTTTCAACACTTAACCATTTTTCATAGGTGTTGCCATCAATGCCAAAGGGGCAAATTATCGGCAATTGACACTCATCTGGTGCTTTTCGATGCTTGATATATGGTTTATGGTTGTCATTGATGGAAGCTCTTCTTGGATATTTGATCTGATGGTCATGATTTTTGTTATTCAGAAGTAAGTGCTAACTGGTAGCTAGTTAACCAATATTTTGGGATTATTCTAGTGTAGTTTTGGTCCAAAATGATTTTTGGTGACAAAGTTCAAGGTGAAAATGATGAGGCTCACATTGGTAGAGAACTTTGGAAAATTGTTTTGGTCTAGTGATATATTTTGTTAGACATTGAAGTCGACTTGGAGGAGATTATTTTTCATATGATCAGATATATAAGATTGAATTAATGATTAGTTTTTAGTGTATTAGTGGTGTGGTGATTTTGTTTGGTGCAATTGAGTGCAGTTTCAAGTGCACATTTGATTCTCAAGTGATTTGGTAACTGACTGAGACAAAAACAAAGCATATTGCAAAGCGAGTATAGTCAAAGATCTCGTGCTTACCCAAAACTCATTCTTGCACTGTTAGATGCTATTCTAGAGTTCTTTAATTATATTTACTCATTTTAATTATATTGTAAGTCAGTGAGACTTCCCTGAATGTTGTAGTCTTCTGAGTCATTATAATTGACTAGTGAGCTCTAGGCAATGATCTTGAATGTAAGTACATTTTCCACCTATGTAATATTTATGTACACCTGAGCATAGTATATGAATATTGTGGGTTCCATCCCCACCGTGGTTTTTTTCTTTCTGGGTTTCCACATAAAAATTCTAGTATTGTGGGTCGATAGTTTATTTATTGCTTGCTTATGTTCTTTACTGTTATGCATTTCTAACCAGTGGGTAAAGAATGAGTTTTTGAGTTTGATCTCTGACAGAACATGGATTCACCCTCCTTTCAATGTTCCTTGATTCTAACTCTTTCTACCCCTTTGACAATAATGTCAAAGATCTAAAAATAGAAAACCAAATTTAATCTCCCCCTTTGAATATGATTCATGAATCTCAGAAACCTCTCCCCAAAACACAAACTACTCTAGTAGAGGAGAAACACCAACTCACCAATTTGGATTAAAAGATAAGATAGTGAAGTCAAACAGATTGATTCAATTTAATGTATCTAATTCTCACCAGGAGGTGTGGATACCCCTAACTTGTCTCTCAAATAGACAAATGTATTTGTAGGCAAAGGCTTGGTGAAAATATCAGCTATTTTTTACTTTGTAGCTACATACTCAAGCTTCACCTTCTCTTTACTAACTTTCTCTCTCAAGTAATGATACTTGATTGACACATGCTTAGTCTTTTATTGTTGCACTAGATTATTTGACATGTCAATAGAACTAGAGTTATCATAATATATAATAGTAGGCTCATCATAAATAACTCTAATATTTTCAACATTTTCTTCATCTAGACTACCTAAGTGTAATTACTAGAAGCAGCAATGTACTCAGCTTCAACAATAGATAAGGACACTAAATCTTGTTTCTTACTATCCCAAGAAACCAATTTATTTCCCAGAAAGAATGCTCCACCAATAGTTCTCTTTTGGTCATCAACATCACCAACCCAAACTGGATCAGTGTAGACGCATAACATGAAATAGTCATTCCTTGGATACCATAAACCGTAATCCATAGTTCCTTTCAGGTATCTAAATATGCTCTTCATAGCAGTGACATGACTCTCTTTCGGATCAACTTGATATCTAGCAGCCATAAACACAACATGCATAATGTACGTCATAGTCTATGTAATATATAGCAGTCCACCACCATAGATCTATACAAACTTTGATTAGCTTTCAAAGATTCATCTTTGCTAAAAAATTTAGAACCAGTCACCATAGGAGTTCCAATCGATTTCGAGTCATCTAACCTAAGTTTCTTCAACAATTCCTTCACATATTTAATTTGAGATATGAATATATCTTTTCCAATCTATCAAATTTGTAAACCTAGGAAACTTTTTTATCTCACCTATCATAGACATCTCAAATTATTTCTGCATATCACCTGAAAAGATAATATTATCAACAAAGACTTCAACAATCAGGATGTTATCATTTTCTATCTTAAAGTATAGATTACTATCAGCAACACCTTTACTAAATCCCAATTTCAACAAATATTTATCTAGTCTAGCATACCAGGCAAGCTAGGAACTTGCTTTAGTCCATAAAGAGCTTTCTTCAGTCTACATACCATGTCTAAATCATCTAACAATGAAAATCCATCAAGTTTCTCATTGTAGACTTCTTTCTCAAGATCACCATTCAAAAAGGTATATTTGACATCCATCTAATATACCTTGAAATATTTATAAGTAGCATAATAAAGCAACAATCTAACAACTTCAAGTCTGGCCACCGGTGAAAATTTATCCTCATAATCTATTCCTTCTTTTTGAGAATATCCTTTACAAACCTGTCTAGCTTTATTTCTGACAACTTCACCAGCTTCATTCAATTGTTCCTGGATACCCATTTATTATCAATAATATTCTTATCCTTAGGTCTAGGCACAAGTTCCCAAGTATTATTATTTTCAATCAGATCTAGTTCTTCTTCCATATCTCTCATCGAATTTTCATCTTTTCAAGCTTCAATAACATCTTTAGGTTCAACTTTAGAAATAAATCACACTTCTTCAGCAACTAACCTTCTTCTAGTCATCACACCTTTGATCTTATCACCAAAAATCTTATTTTTAGGATGATTTAGTGTTACATACCTCAAAGTCTTCTAATTGTTCTGATTTTTCAGATTCTTGCACCTCATTACTAGCAGCAACAATATCCAGATTAACTATCACTATGAGATCAATCTTCTTAGAATCTTCAGTCTAAATAGGATCAAAATCAATATGTTGTCCATCATCATAACCAAATTCACTGATCTCTTTCCAAGGTTCTCATCCACCTTCACATTTGCACTCTCCACCATCTTTCTCAATCTCTTGTTGTAGAACCTATTGGATTTACTCTTTGTTGAATATCCCAAGAAAATTCCTCCATCACTTCTATCATCAAACTTTCCTATATCCTCATCTCTCTTGATATAACATTTTCTACCAAATACTCTGAAATATATCATAGTAGGAACATGACCAAACCATATCACATAAGGGGTCTTACTAGTAGCACCTTTGATGTGAACTCTGTTGAATTTGCCAAAAACATTGCTAATAGATTCTCTCTATTAGATCTTTAGAACATTCCCTTTAATCTGCATAGTCCTTGCAACATCTAAGATAGTTCTACTCTTCCTTTCAACAACTCCATTTTGTTGATGAGTTCTAGGAGCAAATAATTGTCTTCTAATCCCATGCTTCTCATAGAATGAATTGAACTCACAAGAACAGTATTATCCACCTCTATCAGGTCTCAGACACTTCACCTTCAATCTAGACTCACTCTCAACCTTTGCTTTTAAAATCTTGAATTTGTCCAATTCTTCTGATTTCTCCTTCAAAAACACAACCCACATCATCTTGGGATAATCATCAATTAGGAGAATAAAATATCTATCACCCTAGACATTTCTAACATTTGTAGGTCTACATAGGTCAATATGCACAAGATCTAGCAATGCATTTGATGTATACTATTTTCTCTATAAAGAAATCATTTTTTCTTACCCATCTGACATTCCTTACATACCGGATTAGTAGGCTTAACAATCTTAGGTAGATCTCTAATAGATTGTGTAGAGTAGATCTTAATCATTGGATCAAAATTTACATGACACATTCTCCTATGCCACAACCAACTCTCATCAACCTAATAAATCAAACAAATTTTCTCACTAGCATTCAAATGAAAAATGTTACCTTTAGTCTTAGTTCCAGATGCAATTTCTATACTAGAGGCATTTAAGATCTTGCATTTTTTATCCCTGAATTGTAGATCAAAACCTTTATCAACCATCTGTCCAACACTCAAAACAATATGCTTCAAACCTTCAACATACAAGACATCATCAATGTTATACTCACTATAAATAGAAATAGAACCTCTCCTGCAGATTACACAAGCTTTGTCATCTCCAAATTTAACTATTCCACCATCATACCTTTCCATACTCAAAAAATTGCTTTTATTACTGGTCATATGATGTGAACAACCACAGTAAATTACCATTCATCTTTCTCTTCAACCTTTGCAGCTAAAGATTTCTCCTCAATAGTATAACTAGTGGAATCAATAAGTACAGGTCCAACATCCTTAATGGAAAGGAATATTACTTAATCTCCTTCTGATTCTTCATCTGTAATACCTTTGTGTGCAACATAATATTAGTTCTTATAATTTCTATACTTTCGGTTAGGCTTTTAAAGCTTATCATACTTCTCATGCTTTTCATATCTATCATTCTTATCATGCTTAGCAAACTTATCATGCCCATCATACTTAGCCATTCTCTCCGAACATCTAGAAGAAAAATGTCCTATTTTATTATAAGAAATATTTCAAATGTAACTTTGCATCATACTTACCAACTCCTTTAGGCAATCTTCCTACAATCAATGCTTCAAGTTCATCTAGCTCTCTTTCTTTCTCTTTCATCCAATCATATCCTTGGTCTTGTTCCCTACCTTGTTGTAATCCTTGATTGCAATCAACTCATCATCATCGGGATTTATTCATTCCCAATCATCATCCTTAATCTCTCATTGCTTTCCCTCTTGACTAGGGAAACATTAGGCCTATCCCAGGGTCTTCTTCCATCATTCATATCTCTTGTACATTTTGTACATAGGTATCAATGTACATAGTTGTGTGTAGGTCCAGTCCTACAAGATCATATCCTATCAGCTGGATCTTCAATAATCATCTTTCAGCATCTTGGTCATCATGATCCTATCATATCCTTTTGTCGATCATCATTAATTTTTTTATCCTGGAGTTATTCTGAGATGTATCCTTCTCACCAACACCCATCATTTGTCTTATACAGGATGTATCATTCCTAAAACCAGACATTTTTTATCTATATTAGTCTTATACTAGATGTATCCTTCCTGAAACCAAACATCTTGATCATTTTTGTCTTATACAAGATGTATCCTTCCTAAAACTAGACATCATCAAATCATCATCATCTTTTGACAAAATATATCTAAGACACTTGTGTTGTCTTTGATTCTTTATTATCTTTGTTTTTCTTTTTAATCTCATCGGGTCTTGTTTCCTCCTGGTTGCCACGATCCTTTATATCATGGTACCCTGATAATGATGAGGTTCAAGATGTGATCTTGTTGCTTTGGGTTTTTTCTTGACATCTCTTTTGGATGTGTTCCTTGTTGTACCCTCACAACATCTTTGTTATCTCATATTACATTGGTTCATATATTCTACTTGGGGTTATTCTAGCACCATTCGCTGCAAGGTCTCTGGGACTCTATGTGGTTCTATATTAGCCTGCGTGTCTATTTATATGTGTCAGTCCATGCATTGGCAGTAAAATTCTACCCTGGTTCTTCATACCTTGGTGAAACACAGACATTGCTAAATCAAAGTAAGTTCTCAGTACATGGAATCCTAATTTGTGGGTTCTCGCTCTCCATGATCATTTAATCCATATCATCCATTGCATTTACATTTTTCTCCCCTTCTTGTTATGCCTCTTCCCTTCTATCTTGTCTGCTAGGGCACTATTTCTTTCAAGACGTTGTTCGGTTTCATTTTCCATATGCACCCTCTTGAGGGGGCATTCCTAACCATTCCTTCATCTTCCTAGGGAATTTTCTCACTCCCCCTTTCTTTTTCTTCTCTCACAAGTGTTTAGGTGTCTACTATTCTAGCACCACCTCGAAGAGGGGCAAAATGTAGACATTAAATTTGGCTAGTTAAATTAATCAAATTTAAACCCCTTTCTTCTAATTAATTAATTCCCCAATCCAATCATCCTCATTAATAAATTTAATTAATAAATTATCCTATCCTCCTAATTAATTAATCTAATTAATTGATTATTTGATCCTCCTAATCAATTATTTATCCTATCCTCCTAATTAATTGATCTAATTAATTAATTATCCTTTTTGTCAATCCCTTTTGATTAATTACTTTAATTAATTAAATATGCCCTTCCCAAGCCCATATATTAATTAATTTAATTAATTAATTTGGTTCAAATCCCATTTGAGCATATGGCTCCTAAATTTTCTCCCTAAACTCTTTCCAATCCTATCCTAACCAACCCTATCCTTCCAACCCACTTCCTTGGCGTAGTCAACCCTCCAACCAACCTTATTCTATCCTTTCTAACCTCCCACACATGTGTGTGCACATCTTAACCAATTCCTTCATTTTCTTTTTTATGGAGGACAAGTGTCTCCTCTTCACCTCCCCTCTCCTTCCTCTCATCTCCTATTTAATCTCTCCATTTTTTAGACCAAACTCTCTCCGATCCACCTTTTTTTAATCATACTGTCACTTTGTTGGAATTATCAGTCAACCCATCCTTTATCATTTTCATCCATCAATCCATTATCATTTGCATCCACATGATGGAGCAATATCGAAGATCCAAAACTACGTCAAGAGCACACATCCAATTGTGGAATAATCAAATTAAATCAAGAATTATGGTTTTCATTTGTTTATCACTTTGTTCTCCGTTTTAGTTTCACTATTCTAATCTTGAGGTGTATGATATATTGTGTTTGTTTGATTAATTATCTTTCTTTTTAGTACTTAGTATTTGCACATGCATTTTTCATTGCACAATTAGGCTCGTCAACTACATTTGTTCTAGATAGATTGTAAATTGAATAGAGCAACTTTATATTATCTTATTCATCTTTCTTTGTGATTATTTCCCCTAAATAAGAGGTATCTTTATTTTCTCATAGAGTTATATGAAGCACTTTATTGTTACTTGCAAAATATATTTTCTCTTTTATTGATTTAACTATTCCATTGGTACTACCTCAAAATTCATTCTTAATTCTATGCCTTGAACATTCACTTCTATGTTTATCCAAGTTCCCATGGTTTGCATGATCCATAAGCTAAACTAATTTTATCAGTGGGTAATGATTAATTTGGGTCTTAATTTCTCCAATTTTTTATATGGTATCATGTTGATATATGCTACCGATTATATCATTATTTGTCTAAAATTTTGATGAATGATGTGTGCTCTTCTGAATAATGACTTACTTTTTCAATCCCAAATTATTTCTATTCTTCAAATTTAAGGTTTGGTATTTTTTTGTTTATTCCAATTTTTCCAAATACTTCCTCTTTTGAAACATAACTTGTTTATTTATTGTGCTATCAAGAAATTATTCTTTTTGTGTTTTCAACAATCCTATTATTTTGTTTTTTATCAAGCCAAAACTATTCTAACTCTTCATTTTCATCCTTTTCAATCTCTATGATGGTTTTATTCTTACTTGTATTTGTCCCTTGATGACTAATTACTTATAGAGTTATTTTTCTTTATTTTTGTAACTTTATTTAATTATTATTTAATTTTTTTTCCTTATAATCTTTTATATTAAATGCCCAACCCTACTTTTGACATATTATCTCCTTGTCATGTATTTATCAATTTTTTTTGTTTTTTTAAAATGCACAGATTGAATATAGTATTAATATTTTAAATATTTACAAAATATAGTAAACAAAGGGTAGGCAAAGCATAAAACTAGAGGCATATTTGTAGAAGTATTTCAAGTGCTAGGGTTGTTCTCCCATGTTTACTCAACTACCATGTTGGGATTTGCATAATTTTTGTTGGCTTGCACTTCAACCTTTGCATCATTTGGTGTCTGCACAATAATTAAAGAATGGAGTTGCGGGTCTAAATGAGAAAGTATCAGCTTTGAATTCTTATATGGCTTGTGCACTTTGAGAGAGTGTAGTTGATCAGAATAAAATTTGAAATAGTTGAAAAATATTTTCATATTTTTTTTAGTTTTTCTGTATGTTAGTAAATGGCATTTTTCAAGGCCTTAAGGGAATTTTTAGCCCTTTAAAGTGGTTCTCTTTCAAATCTTTGCCTACAAGTTTTGGAGACCTTTCCAACGAGTTAAATGGCTCGTAATTTCAAGTCCTGTGCAGAAAGTTATGCCTAGTTAAAGTTAGGAAAAAATTTATATAGTTTTTTGAAAAATTACATAGTTTTAGATTTTATTATGTAAATAAACCTGATATGACTGTTGGTTTTTAGATTCTCAAGGAGTTGTTGGTGACCCTTGGAATCCCTTGGACTACTATATGTTGGATTTTTGAATTGAATACAATACTTTTTAGCTTGGTTCAATTCTATGCTTTCCTATTCTTGTAAACATAATTTACAATACCATAGGTTCTCACTCAGGTGTTGTCATCCAAATCTATAATTTGGATCAGTAGTCTATAAAACACATCAAAGAAATGGTTTTCCACATGTTGGGTAAGCGGGTTATCGAACAATGCCATTTGATGATTAAAAAATCTCTAGTTATTAGCATCTAGCCATTTCTTAATTGCATCATACATCTTGACAAATGGAGGCTTTTTCCTTTGGTATTTTCAAGGGAATAGACCCCTAAGCCATGCTTTAACCTCGTGCAGATCATAGTTTTGGATTTCATTATCTAAAATTTCTTCACTATAACACTCAAGTTTAACAGATTATATTCCCTAACCCATGCTTTACCCTCATGTAGATCACAATTTTGGATTTTGTTATCTAAAATTTCTCCATTGTAACACTCAAGTTTAACAAATTAAAAGGTGATTTGTTCTAGGTGTACATAGTTTTGTAGAAGATCAAATAGTTGGATAGGAAAATAGACACCACTTGAGACAAAAAGAGACATATTGGGCATCTAGTAGCTCCTCTGCTATATCACCCTGAGAGCCTTTTCCACCCTACCCTAGTCCTAGATGAAGATTTTTTTGCATATGGACTGTTGTAAAAAAACCAAAGACTAAAAATTCCCACTTCCTAATGGAGATTTAGATCCTATAATTCTAAGGGTGATATACCATTTGAACCATATAGCCTTATGGATTCTAGAACTATAGTTTTCCTATGAAAAAAAGAAAAGTGGGGAAGGGGAAGGGGAAGAATAACTAGCATTAAATAGAGAAAAAAATCCTAAAGACCTAGTGGAGAGATTTCAAGAATCCCACATTTGAGTAGTTCACACATGCTTACATGCAAGAGATATAATAGGCATTTATGAATGTAGGTACTTGCATAAAAACCAAACACATACAATTGACACTGAAAAACAATGTTGCACAAGTGTTATTTCTCTAACAGGGCTATTAGTGATGTCAACTTGTATGGAGATTGTCCTAAGCACTGATGATTTGGCATGAAAGAAAGAGATTGATTTATGCACCAATGCCATGTCTTTCAAGAAACCATTACATGGACCCATAGATCAACAAATAATATGGAACCTATAGAGGGAAAAATGTTTACTTCAAGAACCAACCATTGTTTGTTTAAAATTTAAACCTGGGATTTTTTTTGGATTGCAATTAGAAGGGGATATTTTTTGTTGGTCTCACTAAAAACTTGGTCTTCTTTCTCCAATTGACATTTGACATTTGCTAGGAAATCAACCATCTAATTGGAATCTGTATAACAATGAGTCTCCTTTGATGATCAATTTTTTTATCTTCATAGAGGATGCCAACTTGATTCCTACTACTCACACCATTGCTTTTACAATGTTATTTGTCCTAATTGGGATACTTGTGACTACTTTTAAAATAACATAACCTATATGGTTTCTCTAAACACACCCAATACCAAAGATGCCCACATTTCCTTTAGATGCTCCATTGAAGTTAAGCTTAATAGAATCTAGAGTTACAAGAATCCATTTGACATCCTTTCTATCAATTTTCCATGGCATACTTACCATTAAACTACTTTTGAAAGGTAGAGTAATTGATTCTTGATATTTAAGGTCCAATTATCACCATAAATCCATAGTTCATGTCCAAGATTACTCTATTGTACCCAAGCCATCATATTAGTATTTGTCACATCATAGTATTGCATTGGCGATCATTGAGCTTCAACCCTGGGTATTATATTAATCTTTTGATTATGTATAGAATTTATTGTACTTCATGCATCTTCCTATAAAAATGGAAAGTCATCTTGCACACAATGGTGTTTTTGTTTCTTTCCTTAGAGTATGAAAAGTGAACCATTAGAAAAAATAATCAAATCCTTTGAGGACTCAAATTTATACCCAACACTTAGATAAGCCTTTACATTACAACAACCTTTAGGTTTACCTTCTAACTGACCAAATGTTTGTTTTAACCATGTACAAAAAAGATCCAAGTTTTTGAGACTTAAAAAATTAGAAGTACAAACCATAGAGGTTTCTTGGATAACCTAGAAATCTCTCTATCCAAGGTAAGTGCATGGGGCATGGGCAACAACACAGTGCACTAACATCTTGTACAAATAGAAAACTAGGATTGCCACAAAGAAACATAAAATAGCCTATATAACATTTTAAATATCAAATATTATAAAATATGATTACATGTTATACTAAGTGACTAAAATAATAGTAGTGAATAAAAATAAATAATTAAAATGACAAACAAAGATTTAGATATCACTATAAATATAGAGAAAATTCATAGGCTTCTTCCAAGTAGCTCCTTTAACTACACCTACATACAAAAGACCAAAGAAATATGTTGGGTATCTATATAAGGGTTTTCTTAAGTCAAAACCCCACTTCGATATTTCCACCTCCACAAAAAAACAAGACAAAGAAAATTATTATAGACATATGAAAAAATAAATAGAATAGTAAGACAATATACTCAAGTATTTCAAATAATTATCACTCCTCAAGCAATGAAGTTGGGTAGCCTATAAGTGCAATGGAGAAGTGGCAATGGAGTCCACATGATGATAGTGATATCTTCATATGGTGACAAAAAATTTAGTAAGATACCATTATAGCAATGAATATGGTCGAAGAATATAATGTATATGACCATGTGAGAGTGCTTGTGTGCGAGTGACAATGTTCTGAATGAAAGAGTTCCATAATAGAGGTGTAGAATGTAAGAAAATACTAAATGAATTCAAAAAGATGATTTGTAGCTAAAGTGGAGATGTTATAGCAAAGGAAAATGACTCCAAAGGTTGACATAGATTGATAGAGGTATTAAACTATCATAACGTATGGAGTGTAATATCCCAACAACTAGCATAGTCATGAACTTTTATTGGGTGCTAGCACATTGCATGGGCATCTACACAGTGCACATACACCTGAATAAAAAGTAAACCTAATAATTAAGATATCACACATGTGGGGTGGTAACGTATGTTTTGGACCAAGATTAAGATTAGAGATCATAAGTGTCTTAATTACAACTTAAGGGGAAACTGTATGTGATGTGAAATTGCATAGGATGTAATTTATGACTTTACACTTTCCAATGGAAGAAATGTTGTTCAATGTTTGTGGACCATCTATAACATCTCGTGTTAAGCATCTACCAATATTATAAGAATCATTTTGATGGGAAGTTTCATAGTTTCTCTTATCTTATCAATTTTTGGAGGAAGAATTTTCTCACATAGAGTTCATTACTTCACAGGTTTTTAGGGGGTAACATGACCTTCTCTTCATTCTCTCTTATTGGGGGGCATATTATCTTACATTGTGAAAGTATTAGTCCATTGTGGCTCATCATGAGTCCTTCCTTCAATGAATTCTCTTCTTTATACTTGTACATTTAATTTCATGCATCATTTCTCTTTTGGAGGAGTTTTGTTTTTCTTAGGTTTTGTGCTTTATCTCCACTTTATGAATTTTTTTATGCGAGTATCAAACAAGGCCTACTAGGAGGACTCATCGTCTTGCATTATTACTCCCTAAGTTGCACTTAAGGAGGTGTTAGTGTAAATAGAGTCTAATGCATGTAGTTAGCTAATCACCTTACTAAGATTGACTTATTCACACCTAGCTTAAGTATACTTAGGCTATTTAATATTTTTGTCTCACTTTATAGCATTGAGACATGTGTCCTCATCACTTGAGACACCTCTTCTATACATCTCAAATAATTTCTCACATACTTGTCAAGTGAGCTCACAAATATACTTTCTTTGGATGGTTAGACATAGCTTCAGTCCTACCTCATCTAACTTTCCTATATATGCAAGACATCTATTTATTCTTCATATATTTTTCATCCATATTATAGTTTATCCTTTGTGTTTATCATTTCACTAGTGCAAGATCATTTTGATTCTTTTAGATTCCCGACTTACTCGAACATAAAATGCTATGACCATGTAGTTGGATAAAAATGCTTCATAATAAAGAATTGGATTGTGTATTCTCCATAGATAAGTTTGGAATATAATATTGCAATTTTGTAATAAAAGAGGACTAGATTTTTGTTCCCTTTTTTTGTCATGCAATGAGTATTCCTTTATACATATTTTTTTTTTAACGAATGACAATCAACAAAACTACATGTTCAAAAATATTTTATAAATATAATTAATTACAACATAATATTAACTTGAGCATCTTTAAGGTTACTCTAATACAAGTATTATTTAATCATACATTGAATTTAGGAACATTTACTTAGATCTGAATAGAAAAATATATGGAAGATGACAATTGGATACATAAGTTTAAATTATTCCAGAAGCAATGAATATCAACATTTGCATCTCTCATAACAGTGCATTCATCATAGAGTAAATAACCATAGGCAGACGAGAATTTTTGTTTAATAATCTTCTAAAGTTTAGTTCTTACTAATAGTAAACGAACAATTCGGCTAAAATGTCGGATGGAGGGTGCCTAAGCAGCGCGTCCGTCTCTCGTCTTGCACAAAAGACTTCGCTTCCCAAATTCAAGTTTACAAAAGACTTGACTTCCAGTCATGGTGACTAATGAAAAAGAGCCCGCGAATAGCGAAATAATGGAGTCTGTCCAAGCTGTCAAATTGTCTCTTTCATTAGTCAAATTCCTTAGCGAAATAACGCGGGCTTGGCGGCACTAACTTGGCCATCTCGTCCATTCTGTAGCATATTTATTTTCTATTTAAATTCGAAACTATACCACAAACATAGAACGATCTACCCAAACTTCAATGACGATGAAGTTTTTGGTCTTAGTAATTACTGTGAGTATTGCAGCGCATAATTCCAGTGCTGTAATTTTGGATCGTGAATATATGCTTCGATTGGGGGATTCGCTCACTGGAAATCAGACCCTAATTTCGAAGAATGACACGTTTACATTGGGATTTTTTAGTCCCGAAGGAACAAATAATTTGTATATTGGCATCTGGTATACCCGAATCTCTCAAAACGCCACAGTTTGGGTGGCTAACAGAGAAAATCCTGTCAGAATCATGCCCGGCGTTCTGAGATTTTCGGAAGATGGTCATCTCAGATTGTTTGATGGAAAGGGCCAGTCGGTTTGGTCGACTCTTAATGGCCAGAAAGGATCACGAGCTATGATAACGGACACTGGTAATTTCATTATGCTGGACGCCTACAACAAGTCTGCGATTGTTTGGGAGAGTTTCACGCATCCGACAGATACATGGTTGCGTGGCATGAAGATGTGGAAAGGCATGACGCTAACTTCCTGGAAGAGTTCTTCGGATCCTGCAAGTGGGCTCTTCTCTATCCGAATGGACGTGTCTCCGGGAAAGACGGAGATGGTGATGTTTTATAATAACACTGTTCCATATTGGTCCAGTGGAGAATGCTCTGGGAATTATTGTACTAAGGTTCCCGAATTGCAAGCTCAGAAGAAAATTCAAGCGTCGTGTGTGAGGCTTTCTCCTTCAAGAATATACATTCATTTTGGTATTAATCCGATAGATCATACCCTCACGGGGCGGTCCGTGTTAGATGTGAACGGCAAATTACAAGTTTACTTCTGGATGGATGATGGTAGATGGAGTCTGAGGTGGTCGACATACCGAGGTCAATGCAGTGACTACGAAATCTGCGGGGCGTATGGACTTTGCAATGCGAATGATGTGTGTAGTTGTGTCCAGGGCTTCACGCCCAACAAGGACTCTCAAGGTTGGTGGTCAAGTGGCTGCTCTCGGCGAAGACCCCTGCAGTGCTCTGCCACAGAGGGCACAAACGACGAGTTCTTGGTACCCAAGAACCAGTACTTGTCCGAAAAAGAAGCTGTCATAATCAACAACGAGCCGACACAGCTAGGCTGCCAGACTGCTTGTCTCAACAATTGCTCCTGCACAGCCTTTGGTCTCGCTATTTCTGATCAAGCTATCTGTAGATTGTGGTTTGGCAATTCATTGGGAATGCGGGTTTCACTGGAGGGCCAGTCCGTCTTTATTAGGCTGGCTGCTTCTGAGTTCCGATACCCCACATCGGAGCGAAGGAACAAAACCTCAGGACTTACTATTTTACTTTCGTCCACCGCATCCTTTTTTGCTATTTCAGCTCTCCTGTTAACAGCATTTATTCTGTGGAAACGTCGAAGACTGGTGAAGAAGAACGTGGAAGAGGAGGTGCCAATTTCGCTCAAAAAGTTCAGTTACAGAGAGTTGCGAATTGCAACGCAGAATTTCAAGCATAAGTTGGGTCGCGGAGCATTCGGCTCTGTGTTCAAAGGAACTCTGCCAGACAACACGATTGTTGCGGTTGAAAGATTAGAGGGTTCCACGCAAGTAGAAAAACAATTCCGTGCGGAAATAATCACCACTGGCAGAATACAGCATGTGAATTTGGTCAGGCTGTGGGGGTTCTGCGTAGAACATTCACGAAGGTTACTGGTATATGCCTACATGCCCAACGGCTCCCTAAACTCCTTCCTCTTCTCCAAGTCGGAAGACGTGGAGAAGGTGTTGGACTGGAAGACCCGGTTTCAGATCGCACTGGGCACTGCACGAGGATTAGTTTATCTCCATGAGGAATGCAGGGATCGTATCATTCACTGCGATATTAAGCCAGAAAACATTCTCCTGGACGGTGACTTTAGCCCAAAGCTGGCAGATTTTGGGCTAGCGAAGCTAGTAGGTAGAGATTTTAGCCGAGTACTGACGACCACACGAGGAACTCGTGGGTACGTGGCTCCCGAGTGGATCTCTGGCCTTCCTATCACTCCTAAAGCGGACGTATACAGTTTTGGCATGACGCTGTTGGAAATTATATCAGGCCGAAGAAATCTGGATTTAACAGTTGAGGGTAGTAGGTTCTACTTTCCTACCTGGGCTTCATCTCAAATTCAGAGGGGAAACATATTGGGCGTTGTGGATGCAAGGATAGCAAGTGAGGTAATTATCGAAGAAGTGAGAAGAGCTGCTGTGGTTCCTGGGCTATGCATTCAAGAGGAGGAGAATCTGAGGCCAAGCATGACTGAAGTGGTAAAAATATTGGAAGGCACGATGGAGGCTTCTGTGCCACAAATTCCAAGGTCTTTACATGTCCTAGTACGTCAAGTAAACAAAGAAGGAATGGCTTAAATCACACATTCTAAGCTTATATTTCTGGAATTAAAAGTGTTAAATACTTAGAGTTGACTAACATGTTTTAGGTTTAATATGTTGCTTAGTGTATGTTGTCGCACTAAGAATACACTTTTAAGCTTAAAAGTGTTAAACGCAGTATGTGTGGTTTAAGGTTGCGAGCAATAGCTGCAATCAACATGTTTCCTACCAAGTGGTATCGTACATACAAAATAGTAGCCAGTTGTGAATGAGAATTTGATAGATAGGGAGAGGATTCTCTACAATGTATAAATAATTGTGAGGGTATCTTTTTATATTTTAAAATATTGATAATATATTTTGATTTTTCTTTGAATATTAAAGTATCAATAAATATCTGAAAATATAAATGATGATTTATTCAACACATCATTTATATATTGAAATATGTACAGTTATTCATCATGTCATAAAAAAATTATAAACAATACTAGTCAAAATTTAGTTTCATATAAGAATAAAGTGAATTTATTTTTTTATTTTTTATTATATTAGTAGGGAAAGGGCTTTGATTTGTCACATAGGCAGTTCAACAAACATATCAGTAAATAGTAATCGGCATCAACATAGCCAGGAGCACAAAACCCCTAACCTTCTAAATAGTAGCCCAAAATACAATAAAAAATATCTTAGCTAAATCAATAAGATACATATTTACTCCATAATCACATAACATAGCTGTCACTAAGACTAACAGAGACATGTTAACAACATCAATTTAATTATTAATTAATCCATACCCATGAATTTTATCTATCACTAAGACTAAACCAATATAGATAGTCATAGTAGGTTCATACGCAATAACATTTAAACTAGTATAGCAAAAAATCAAATCAAAACTATCCCTACATAAGAGAATCATTAAAAGGTACCAAGGACTATAAGTATTAGACAAAATATCAAAAATAAAGATCATATAAAAAAAAATGGCACATATCTAAACAAACCAACAAGAGCAACAAATACTAATTGTGACCACCAAGTAGGCCCCTATTCCTTGAAATATTCTCCAGACAATCTTTTTAGTAATCTTGGTCCAGGTCCTAGTTTGAATTGTTCTCTATCTATTGTTGAACTTTCCCTTCTTGCTTCTTGATCCTTCTCCTCGACTTCTTTAGCCTAAAATAAAGCCTGTGGAAACCTTCCTCATAATGTCATTAGTAATAACGCAAAGTGCTAACCACCCTTCCCAAATGGGTCTTGCACTTTTAGAGCTCTTCTACTCTTGAGTCAAGATCTTCTAGTCTAATATGCATATTGATAATTTAAACCTTCAGGCTAGACACTCTTTCATTATCATCATCCTAAGAGAACTCTTGATTAGTGGCATCTATGTTTCCTTTAACCTCATCAAATTTTGGTGGAGACCTCAATCTCAAATCCATTAAATTCACCCCTTCCTCAAACTCATTGTTTAAAATAGCATACTCTTCATCTTCATCGTTAGAGTTTTCACTAGAGATTTCATCCTTTGGGGCATACTCTTCATAAGTCATAGTGTCACTTATTTTCTCCTCTTTTTGTTTAGCTCTTCACTTAGAATCTTTTTCAATTACATGGGTTGATCAATGACCTTGAGGGATATTATCTTCTATCCCTTGCTCCTTCTTAACATCCTCATCTCTTCCTAACAGAGACTCTTCTAGGTCAATAGTAATGCTCCTTTTAGGTGTCTTATTATCAGTTTTTCTAACTTTGGAAGTTCCTTACTTTATGATTAGGGATTTTCTTTTGTTATGTATGAATTTTAGCAATGCCACTTCTTTTGTTATATTTCTTTATTTAATTTATTATTAATAATTATTACATACTAAAATATTATGTAGCTTTCTCACTTTTAATATTTGATCTTATACAATCTTGTAACTCTTTTTGTCCAAAGACATGCAATATAATTGATATATATTATTTAAATATTTGATTATTTATAATACACACAACTATACAACTTAACATCATAAACCAAATGAAAAGGAAACATAATATACAACAACTAGTCTAAATATGAAAAACTATTAATTTTTTCTCTTCCAAGTAATGCATTTTGTAGATTTCCACTACCAAATATTAAACAAGCTCACCATTTCTTGAATAAATTATAGTAAAAAATTTCAAAATGAACTTATTTACATTTAAATGTTAATATTAAAAGTTAGAGCCTCATGCATGCCCTCAAATTGGCAAATATATTATAACTTATAACATCATGAAATCATAAATTTACTATGGTAGGTCTGGTAGTTCTAGTGTTCAATTTTAACACTCGTTATTATATTGGTATGAATGTATTTTACTACTTAATCATGATTTTGAATATCTTTGAGATTCCATAAAAATTAAATATCTAAATAATAGTAGACTATATAAATTTTAATTAGTTAGTTAATTTGTTTTCTTTTGTTTGAAAGAATTTTTGTTAATTTTAACTGTGCAATGTCAATGGCTTTAGTAGCAAAAAATTTCTCTCTTCTGAGTCTTATTTACACTATATTTTCTCTTTAAGGTACCCTCTTCTACACTTATGGGCATTCTAAATTTTTAATGTAGAGAATCCTTTTACAATAATTAATGAGTTATTAATAGTTAAGATTATATATAGTACTACTTCAATGAATTAGAGATGCAACTTTGTACATTAGTGAGAACTATCCCAACATTTAGCAATAATTATATGATGTAGTTTCATTTATGTGAACCATATGGCTAAAAACTATGATTCTTAATGAGCTCCAAAACATAGGCATTAATAGTTTAATGGTATCTATTTACATTTATGAAAGGTCTAGTAGGAAAAAATAATTGCCTATGTCTCAAATAATAACTAAGAATTAATTTTTGTGTAAGGTCATTGGATGTGTTATTGCTATGTAATAGAAGTTAATCCATAAGCCTTCATTATCGGCAAGTCTTGTTCCACCCGATATCCTGATCCTCGATAGTTCTGTGTTGGTGGGACCCTCATAGATAACATATTGATCAGTTGCATATTAGGAGTTTTTCTGCACACAATTTATTTATTTCATTGGTCTTGAAAGATGTGACTACCCAATGGTCTGATGGTAGCAGTTCCAAAGTTGGTGACTTGCATTGTGACATTCATCAAGTGCTTTTTCATACTGGACAATAAATAAGGTAATTAATAAAAGGCTTTGTTTCAAACCCCGAAGTAGTACAACAACCACTCAAACACAAGAATTAATCGCTCTATGTTTTCACGTGTCTGTCAAGCTTTCTCATTCCATTTACATTCGATACTTCTAAAACATTGGGAGAGACACCCAGGAGAATACATAAAACTAAGTTAAAAAATAGAAGTTCTCTTTGTTTAAAATTATTGAAATTTATAGTGTTCTTGTTGATAGGATAAGGAAGGCTTCCTAATTTACCATTCATGTACTCCTGCTTTCCCTATTTCTCCATCTTGTCCTATCCTAACTTGAGATTTCATCCTTTATTATAAACGTTAGCACTCCTACATTCAGCTTCAATGGTGCCCAAACCCTCTTAGCCTATAGAAAATAAATTGGACTACATTAAAGACTCATAAGTTGGCCCATTCACCATGCATGACATTCAGAAAAAGGATGCATAGTTCAGAAAGGTCTCCCATTTTACAAAAGGCCATTGATTCTGCTCTTTCTAAAGTTAGAGTCTACCCTTCCCCCATTGCATGCCCAGAATTAGTCCTCTCCTATGCGTAACATTACCACCTAGATTCCCAAGAAATTCGAGTTGCAAATAAAAGTTTGATAGCTTAAATAGATACAAGTAACATCTCTCTTGCATTGCACATCCCCGAGAGGGATGGTCAAATTAATTTTTTTCCAGTCAAGATAGCAACATGTCAATAGCCAACTACATTAGTGCCTAAACAAAATTGCACAAAGCTGGCTGAAATTTCCTTGACCTTGTAAATCTAGGTTATCTTCTCGGATAAAAACAAAACTCTTTATTGATGATATTACCAATATCATTTTTCTACTATGTCGTGTGGTTGGTAGGACAAAAATGGAATTCGTTGAGGAGTGGATGTGTTGATTTGTTCTCACAATCTGTGATGATAAAAATTTGATTAACTAGGTGAGGTTAATATGTGACTCCCTTCATGAATAGCTCATCAAGTTTAATGATAGGAAATATTTTCATTTATTCTTTGTTCTCTTGTATGCAATAGATACTAGTAGAAATTCTTGGCTAGGTTTGAGGCAAGTTGGCAATCTTTCAAATGGTGTACCTCTTTACAATTGTTTCTCCCAATTACATAAAGGAGAAGGTATGAGGAATTTCTCCTACATCCAAGACATTATCCTGATGACAGTCATTAAAAATTTTGAGGGAAACTTGGAGAAAGGGATATTATAGAAAGTCAACGGTTATGGAAAGGTTCCGCTGAAAATACCTAGGTATGCCACTTATTACTTTGTGTTTTAAGAATTGTTTCAGTAGATGGCCTTTGTAAATATCAAATATGTTCAAATGAGGATAGAGGGATATTCTTTTCCCTTTAGATTGTCTTATTTTTCTTGTAAAAGTAATGAATTTGACAAGTTTTCTGATAAGCTCTAGCCAAGCTCAAACTTCCTTCTTTATCCATAAGGACCCATTTCGATAGCAAGGGTTATGTTAAAAAGATTTTTTATGGAGTATCCCACTATCTCTACATGCCCAAGTTGGAGGACTTTTGGGAAGATTGCATTGATGAGATTGACGTTTTTCAAGAGAGGCTTTATGCGGCTAACCCTTAGCCAAATGTTTAATTTCAATGTTATTTATGCTATTCTAGAAAATATTGTGGATGATGATTCAGACCTAGTAGAGAGTTCATACCAGAATGCCATATTACCTCCTTTTTAGTGGCATGAAAAAGAAGAAAAAATGAGTGTTAAAGACAAAACATCACAAGTTCTAGATAGGTCACAAGCTTGGTTGGAGTATCAAGTTAGAAGTCATTCTGGTTCTTCATCACAACAAGGAACACCCAAGGATACCAGCATAGTTACTCAAACTTCTCAGAATGTGATGGGAAAATCAACACTAGAAACTAATATATCTTAGGTAGATTTGTCATCTAGTGGAGACAATGACCCACTTGAAAATAATTAGAAATTGAAATCTTCCTATCTATGAAGCAAGTTCCATAACACCACCTAAAAAGAAGAGGATGGCTCTGCAAATTAGTTACAGTGAGGAGGAAACCTAGTTTCTTCCCAAACTGGGAGAGAAAATCTCAATAGTTTCTTCGATTGATGATGTATATCCCTACACTCCTCCTTCTGATGTCCCCATGTTGACACCTATTGCTACCATCAATATTTTGTTTATTAAAAAACCAACAAACACTTCATCTACTCCATGGCTTACAAAGGTGATTGAGAATTAAAGGAAATGGTATTCACCTACCAGTGAAATTAGAGTTGATATAGTGACATGCTGGGTAGGAGAGATGCCAAAACCTAAAAAAAGAAAAGGGGGTGGCTAGGATGATTGTGGACCCGTAAACAAAGTATCATGTCTTGGAAATTTCTGACCATAATATAGATAAGACTGAACATGAAAACATTGAAGGGGAATTTAATATAAGTAGAATTGACATGGGGCCTGCAACAACAGATGGAGATATTTATCATTCTAAGATTTTTTATGTTGTTCTATCCAGGAGAACTAAGGCTAGAGAAAGGAAGAATCAAGAGATTTATCAATATGTAGATACTCTTACTTCTTTCACTCGATTTTCTTGGTTAGCTGAGAACCTCTCCACCAACTCATCCTCCTAGATATCCATCACTGAGCTCATCAATTCTAATAAGCTAGAGATAGTAAAGAAAACACAAGCTATAACTAGAGCAATTGATGGCTGGTCTAGTCAGATAATTCTGAAACATCTGGCATTCATTGTGAAGAACTTATTAGGCACTTAGAGGGGGGGCTAAATCAGCGATAGTAAAAACAATACAAATCTTAATATCAATTTCACTAACTTTAAACTCAATAGACATACAAGAAATAATAACAAGTATGCAATCAACACATAAAGTATAAACCACATCACAAAATATTTTATACATGGAAAAACCAAATGGGAAAAACCACGGTGGGAGTTACTACCCATAAGATCCACTAATTGTAGTGTAGAGATCTTACCACTTAAGGTCTACAACACCTGATTAGGGGCACATCCTGTTAGGAGTATCTAAGCCTAGCTAAGAGCATTACAAAAAGGTCTGTGAGGACCAGCCCTGTTAGGAGCTACCCAAGTAACTGGGATTTGAAAATACAAGCTAATGTGTCACCTGGTTAGAGGATTTAATGATGAAAACTGTTAGGATCTGACTGCACCATGTTAGGAGTGAGCTTGTAAGAGGATTTTCTTGCTCCAACTGTTAGGAAGACAGCAAGTGCCAATGATCTCAGTATAGCACCTTTTGTGTCTAATAAGATCTACTTCAGAACATTACAACATCACAGAGCCTTCATCTCTAAACTCCTCCAATCTTCACACTATATGAAAAACATAATTCTATCATCATATATCACATTATCAAGATCATTTATATATCCTTTCATACCTCATCATAGAATTAAAATTATCATAAGGCCAAGTAGAACCTTATTACAATTTCCTAGGTTTAATGCATCTAGACAATCTTGCATTGTACACTTTAGTTATGTTGGCCACTGACATAATAAATCCAATTATGTGTTGTGTTACCAATTTGAGTAATTTTTCCAGTCCACTCACACTTTAGTCATCAACATTGTTGTAACACTGCATCCCTTCATCAATCATTTTTTCCAGTTGAAGTCCTAGTTACCGGTTCAATCTAGTTGGTTGAACTATAGGACTTAGATGACTTAAAGAAGCATAGTTGCCATCAATGACAACATACAAAATAGTCATCATACATAAATCTAATCTCTATGCACAACAAACATATATTGGTTGTCCAAATGACCAAATGCCAACACATTGAGCACAATTTGAGGAATTATGACACCCTTAATCTGATGATAAGTATCCTGTCGAATCTAGCTACTAAGAGTAAAGAAAGAGACAGGTAGATTGGTTGCTTCATTATTGGAGATGTAGGATGTTACTAAATTACCCCAAAACATTTTAATTATGGAGCATATCATTGAAAATCATGATGTTAGAATGGAAACACCATGTTACAAATAAGCTCCAGTCACACCTCACTACTTTAGTACTTCAGAATATAAACCTTTAAAGAGACATGAAAAGCTCCTTTGATAAAATTGGTATCAATGTACTTAGTGATGATGAGAAGCAATTATTAAAATGAGAAATGGTGAGAAGAGATTTTCACCAAAAAGTAGAAGAGAGCCTCTCTGTAGGTAATGCGGGATCTAAGCCTTTAGAATGCCTGAAGGATGTGATAATAGTATTAAAAAATTTCAATGAATAAGTCCAAGATGTTCCTGGTAAGATTGCTGGAGCAAGTTAAAATATTGCCAAGTGGAGAGTCAAGGTTGAAGCCATGGCTAAACCTATGACATAAAATATATCGCCGATCCTTTCCAATTTTAGGGCCTATAAGAAAAGCCTGAATCAATAGGTGGCACGACAACAATAGGGCAATGTAATAGACACAAGGGTGGAAACTCAAGAAGTAGTAGATGATGATGCAAAGATGGAAGATGAAGAAATGGATGGGGGCACAACTATTTGATTATCTTCTTTCTAGTTAATAGTTTTATTTTGATCGGGCTCTCAAATTATTGGTGCTAGTGGACCGTTTATTTGGTGGCTATGTTTAAGACTTTCTTGACATGGTTGTCTGCAAGAAGCTATTATTTAGATTAATTAAGTTGAACTATTTAATGATGGTATGAACCATAGTTAAGGGTTCTGATGGAGTTCTGAAGGCATGACTTGTAGTTAACAGTGATTTTGCATATTTTGTGAAAAACGTAATGGAATTTTGTTTGGAAGAGGCTGCCTTGTTTCAGTTGGAATTATAATTTATGTTTGATGTTATCATCAATGATTATATCTAAATGGTTCATTGAATTTTTTTAAATTAGTTCTTTATCCATACTTTTTATTGTATGGGAGAATTATTTTTATACATTATTGTGAATCTGTATCGGATATTACACATATTACTGTTACTATTTTTTTTATATGGTGACCATTCACTAGTTGAAATCTATGTATCAGTACCAGTGAATGATTCTAATTTGAAGTAATGGTGATTCATCTTTATACTTTGTTATAGAGGTCATAAGTGATTAGTTTTGTCCTATCTTTTTTTTATTTTGTAGAGCTCATCTTTCCTACTTTCTGGTTAAAATGACACCCCATAAAACCACAAAATTTACATCATAAGAGGGAGCTATACCTCTAAGATTTAGAGGATAGTTGCAAAACAAAACAAAACTTCTCCAACTATTGTTAATAGTTTGTTCCCTAGTCCGGGGCTAGGAGTCATATTGTCATTTATAAAAGGGAGCCAAATTTGTTAACCAACAAGATGGAGTTGTCATCAAGAGGGAAGGAGAATTTGAATTTAGTGGAGGGGAAAAATTTTGGTGGTTGCAGAAACAATGTAGATACTATATTTTTCATGGGATCGGGGAGGGAAGGAGGGGAGGAAGCTTTGATCTAGTTGATTGCAGGGTTCTAGGTAGACAACACACTCAATGGCAGACTAGTGCTTGGGACATGTGTCTCTAATTTTGGTTGTTCAGAATCTTTTATTAGTGTATGCAATATTATTTGTAAGAATGAGAATGTGTTTCCATTTCCACCCTAGGGGCATATTTTCTACATAATTATTATGAGGGCCCCTCTATTTATTTTTGTAGTGTCCTAAAATTGCGACACTTGCAATTTCGACTGCATTTCGGTCTTCACGATGGTGACACAACACGCAACCTGAATGGAGACCCCTAAACCTATTTTTGACATTAAAAACTGCATTTTTCAAGCACCCTGGCCTGAACCTCCTTTGCACCCTACTGTCTCGGGAGGTGGGACCAGAGCGCCCAGTGCCCTGGTCCTTCATGACCAGGGCGCCCAATGCCCTGGTCCCCCAGGACCATGGCACCCAGCGCCCTGGTCCCTGGACCTATTTTGGGCCCAGTCTCCTATGGGGTCTCGGGTCTTTTTGTTTGCAAATTGGAAATTAACTTTCCTGGTCGGCCTAAGGTCGGGAAAATCAGTCTAACCCTAATTGACAAGTATATAAACTACATTTTTCTCTCTCATTTGATATGATGGAAAAAGCATGGAAACTATACTCAAGTATTCAAGCATTCAAGCATTCAAGCATTCAAGCATTCCTTCTAAGTCTCCATTCAAGGCTAAGTGTTGCATTCAAGACAAGGATTCAACCATTGAAGAGGAGATCACTTACTACATACTACCACAACATACAACAACATACAACATCTATACCTTCGCACATAAGGATACAAACATCCTTACAACAAGGTATTAGTACTTGTTTTACATTACAGACAATTACATTTACAACAATTTCTCATTTCTTGGTTAATTCCAAAACCGGGGTTTGACCTAAAGGCAAACCCCTAATCCCTAACCCCCCAATCATCTTCGCTTTTCTGTGTGTAGGTTGCCAGGTACGCGGCTGAAATTGAAGATCTGGAATCCTTGTGCAGAGACGAACAGATCCCCCTTCGTTTCGCGGATTTTTCGGAGGACTGTGGCGCCGGGCGCCATCGTCCCGACAACTTTTGCTCAAATTTGCAAGACAGCGCCGTATCGACATTTTACTACTAATTCCAGGTCTGCAGCTTCATCCTATATCCCTGTCTCAGTTTATAAGCGAATCTTTGTCACTTTCTATGCATTCCTAGCTTAATTCTTCTATCAACATTCTTTACAAAAGAGGGTAGCCTTGCTTTCTTAACCCTTGAAACTCATTTAGCATCCAATCTTGCATTGTGTGGGATTGGATCTTGTGGGTTTCAACCCCTCTTTTGAATGTAAAGTCTCTCCCTTAAGTGAAAACCATCAACCCTAGCGATCTCCCTTCTCTCTCCTCGGAGTTGGAAGAGGGGAGAGCAACTAGGGTTCGATTGCGATTTTCTGCTTTACATTTTGGTGAACCCGACGTGAACATCCTTTCTGATTATTCATGGTTAGATTTGAAAATTGGCTTCCTTGATTACATTTCCATGTTTGATCTTTTGCAAATTTTAGAGGTTGATTGCATAAAAACCCTAAAATTTTCTTTTTGAAAATTGAACTTGTGAAATATTTAATTGTTAATGCTTGCTTCAGATCTGCCCTTTTATTACAAATTATCAGTTCATATTTGTGCTTTAATTTTGAAAATTAAGTGGTTAAGTGTCAAAACCCTAATTTTTGAAACCCTCTTGATTCAACCTTTGTCCGACAATTTCACTGATCAAAACATCTCCAAATCAGCTATAACTTTGGATTCTGCAATAAAATCACAATATCTTTCATCCCTGAAAATTTGGAAAAAAGTTGCAAGGACCATGTGCACTCCGAGCGCCATCGTCCCTGACATTTTTTTTGAAATTTCAGGAGCAAGATTTTACTGTATTTTCCTACTAAAATCTAGAATTTTGGCTGATTTTATCAATTATAACACTTTCAAAATTATAGTCAAAGTTGGTCTTGTGATTGCTTGGTTTAGGGCTTCTAATCATTCAAAAATCATTGAAATTGAAATTTTGTGTCAAAATTGTGTTCTTACTGTCTTAAATCTGAAAAGTGTGTTTGCATTCATTCGAAATTCCAGTGCTTTATTCAAAATTCTTGCAATTTGTGACTTTTGAAATTAAGTGCTTAATTACAACAACTTTGATTTCCGCTTTCAAAATCGAAATTTGCGTGAAATTGAGTCAATTTTTAAATTTCAAAACTTGCATTGCTTTTGGTATTCCCTCTAAAATCATAAAATTCAAAATTTCAGTTTCCCTCTCTTTTTCAAAATTCAAATTTTGCATTTTTCAACAATCTTGATAGGGTTCAATTTTGAAATTGCAACTTTAATTTGGCCTATCTATAGATCGTAAAATCACTCAATTTTTTCAGATTAGCTCTAAAATCATCATAACTTTCATCCCTACAAATTTCGAAAAAAGTTGCAAGGACCGTGTGCACTCCGAGCGCCACAGTCCCGGACTTTTTTTTCAAAATTTTGGGAGACTGTCGTGATTGCATTTAACAGCTTAAGTCTAGAAGATTGGCTGATTTTACTGAAAATTGCTACCTCTGAATTCAAAATCTTCTCTCCCTCTCTAGTGCATGAGTTTTACAACAACAAGCCCTACTTACACTATTCCCGTTAGACGAAGCCGTAGAATTAAGTCTTTCCGAGGTTTAATTACTGAGGAGATGGAACCTAATTTGAATAGCCTTTTTAACGAGGACATGGGTAATTCCTCTAATCCTCCTAATGATGAAGAAGCTCTCCATGAGGTTTCTGTAGAACAACTTTCAAAATTGGATAACCAATTTGATGATTTTCACCAATGGATGTCTCATGAGTATCCCGATAGTCAAGCTCTTCCTTTAATTGAGGGTCTAAAACATATGCTTCAAAGTGATAAGAATGGAATTGATATTTTGCGTGGTATTGCACACATTGTGGATTTGAATGTGATGCCTATGAAGAGTTGTGCCGAATCTTTAGGTTATACACAACCTCCTACACAAGTCAATCATTCTATTCCTTTGACAACTTCTATTGCTATCATACCTACCTTTACATCAAACATAATGACTACTTCTATACAAGACATTCCTCCTATGATCACCAGTCATGGGGGCAATCCTTCTTCTTCAATTAACCCTCTTCCTTCATTCAATCTGACTTCTTCATTCATTCCTTCAATGAGTGTTCCTATTACATCTCCGCAAATGAATATGACGCAAGGGGGCAATTCATTTAACCATTCCATTCCTCCTTGTAGTGTTCCTCCTGTCCAATCATCTCCTATGACTAATTATCATAGAGTCCCACCACCTTACTCTTTACCTTCTTTCAATAATATAACACCTCCATCTCAATCTAACACATCTAATATGAATTCTTCGACTGAAGCGACCATTAACAATCTTGCACAAACTGTCTCTTCTTTACAGCAACAAATTGCCTCTATGAATCAATCTAAGTTTAGTGTGCCCACATTTGATGTTGCGAGCCCACTTTCTCTTGACATTGTTCGAGCTATTCCCCCTAAACATGTTGAAATCCCGCATTTGGAGCTTTATAATGGTAAAGGTGATCCTCTAACACATGTTAAGACTTTTCAAACAATATGTACTGATTTTGCTTATGACCAAAGGTTGCTTGCAAAACTATTCACTAGAACATTAAGAGACAAAGCCCTACAATGGTATTGCTCGTTGCCTTCTTATTCTATTACTTCTTTTGAACAACTTGAAAATGCTTTCATTCAACAATTTCAAAACAATATAAGTCCTAAGGTTACTTTGATTGATTTAATGCATTGTAAACAAGGTGTTAAAGAAAAAGTGACTGATTTCATTGGTAGATATAAGCATTTGTATGCTCAAATTTCTTTTCCAGTGCTTGATAATGATATTCAAAGAATCTTTATTTCTAATTTACAAAAAGATATTCGAGACAAACTTCTGTTTTCTGAGTTTACTTCTTTCCAACAGTTGTGTGCAACTCTTCACAATTATCAACTGATTGTGAGTCAAATGGAACAATCACATCCTATGGCTCCGAGTGATAAGGGTGATAGCAGTCAACAACCATTTCGAAAGTTTAAACCGAACAGAGATTCCATCAAATTCAATGAAAACATCATCAACAACAATGTGAATGCAGCATCAGGTGTGCCTCCTATTTCTAAATTTTTCAAGAAAGAAAGAAAGTATACTCCTTTGAATGAATCATTGCATAGTATTATGAATAAGTTATTGGAACAAAATGTGCTTACTCTTCCTCCTATAAGGCAAATTGATCCTACAAAGATTACTTCACCTTATTTTGATAACAAAGCTTTTTGTCACTTTCATCGTCAGCCTGGGCATGATACTGAAAAATGTTTTTCTTTAAAGGGTAAAATTCAAGATTTGATTGATAATAATACTATCTCTGTTTCTGGAGTGAATGATAAAGGCAACACATCTGTAGCTCCTCCTAACCAAAATCTTCAGATTTTTACTGATCCATTACCTTCTCATACCTCTAATGTGATTGAGGCTAATGATTCCTCTTTATCATCTGATGGTCTTGTGTCTATGACTCCGAATGTGATTAACTTTGTAGAGTAGCAAGAAAACCCTAAAGAACCTTCCATGACATTTGATTCTAGTGAAACTATCAGGGCACCTGATGGTCCTTTATACATAGTTGCAAAAGTTAAGGATACACCTTGCCGTGGAGTGCTTATTGATCCTTCGTGCATGGTTAATGTTATTACTGAAGAATTTCTTTTTACTTTGCAATTGAATCAAGTGATCTATGACAAAATCGATGTGGTTGTGAAATTATTTGATGCATTTTCTTCTCCTGCAATTGGTTCTACTACATTACCTATTGAGGTCCATAACAAATCCCTTGATGTGAACTTTGCTATTATTCCTTCATCCGAACAATTTCTTGTGAAGCTTGGCTATCCTTGGCTATCTTCCATGAAAGCTATTGCTTCTCCTATTCATAAGTGTTTGAAATTTCCCCATAATGGTGAAGTTGTTACTATTAATCATAGTCTCTTTAAACCAGTTGAAAGAACTTCTAGCATTCCTATTGATTACTTTTGGCCTAAACAATTCCAGTCTCTTCCTCCGCGAAGTGATCATCTTTTCAAATCTTATCAAAAGTGGAAAACAGATATGATCCTATCTTTAAGTGAACCTACAACACCTAAACTTGACATTCCTATCGTTCTTGAGAAGGAAGTTCTTCCTTTGAAAGATAAAACTAATGTCTTTCCTCAAGAAGATTCCCAACCCGTCCCTATGGATGTGACTATGTCTATGCCGAACAAACCTTCTAAAAGTAGACCTATACCTCCTCGTCATGATGGACTTGGTCTTCTTCCTAAACCAAAAATTCCTCCTTTATATGGAGCAGTTCCTCCTCCTTCTTTTTATAGAGAGAAGAGACCTTCTTCTTTTCCTATTATCCAGCCTAAGAGACCACAACCTAAACACCCAAGTGATAGGGATGAGAATATTCCTCCTCCTCAATCTTCTCCACTTCCTACTAAGACTAGACGAAATCGTTCTGCACGTGAATACCGACGAAAGCGTCGTCTTAGAGCTCAAGCAGCTGCTTCTCAAACTTTGCAATCTCTAAAGACACCTTCAACAAGCATTATTCCATTTTCTCCTCAGCCAAAAATTGAGCCTAAATCTCCTAAACATAAGATGCATGATGGTCTTGATCCTGTGCGAGTTAAAGATCCTATTTTTATAAATCTTGATGATGATATAGATGAAAATGTTATTCATGATGAACATGTTACTCCTCTTGCTTCTGATAGTGAATATGAACTTGTTGATGTTGATAACCATTTATCTAATGAATTTTCTAAAGCACTTATCCTAGCTCCTAGACAAGAACAACGTGGCTTGGAACATGAACACAGCCCTTGTTTGGATCTTGTGATAGCTCCATCTGCTGTGTTGGATGTTCCTCCTCTAGCGTGTTCCCTGCCTTCCCGAAACCTTGATCAGCAAGATCGGGGGGTAGATGACATGCTAGACTAGTTTCATTAGCATAGCAGATTCTCTCCTCCTCTCTTTTGTTACTTCTTCTATATGTTATTATCATTCTTCTATTTGTTGTCCTTAGTGTTGTCTACTTGAGGACGATGCAAAACATTGAGATCTCTTTTGGTCTCTCTCATGTTGACTCAAAAGACACATGTATTCCCTTCTTCTAGGTGACCTTCCTTGATTGGGGAATAAAGAACAATTATGCATACATACATATGATATATATACATGAACTATCATACAGCATACTGACCCCGAGGAAAGCGAAGTCACCTCGTGCTTTGTGTTTTGTGTCTATTATCCTTGGGTTTATCTCACACTTGGGGGCTAAATCTTTGTGATAACGTGCTCCTTTCCCTTCTCATTTCTTATGTGTATCACTACGTTAAAACAATCACCCCCATTGAGGCGTGTGTGATCTCTTTAATGTAGCGGGGCATACACCCTGTCTATCCTTTCAAGATACTTGGAAAATTTCTTGGCGAACTTAGCTTTGCCTTGAAAATTTTTGGTATTTCTTTTTGCATGACTCATAGTGAGGGAACCTTACTACTGATAGTCATGGTTCTCCCTCGTGATCTTCCCTTTTACTTTGTCAATTGAAGTCGTAAGATCCTTAGTCCACTGGGGGCTTGGTGTGTCTTGCCTCCTTGACGTGGTGAAAGTCTTTCAATGTTGTTTCCTTGTACTTTACCAGAAGTATGAGCATACATACTCCCGCTAAAGTGGGGGCTAAATGTAGCATCCTAAAATTGTGACACTTGCAATTTTGACTGCATTTCGGTCTTCACGATGGCGATGCAACAGGCAACCTGAATGGAGACCCCAAAACTTGTTTTTGACATTAAAAACTGCATTTTTCAAGCACCCTGGCCTGAACCTCCTTTGCACCCTGCTGTCCCGGGAGGTGGGACCAGAGTGCCCAGTGCCCTGGTCCTTCAGGACCAGGGTGCCTAGTGCCCTGGTCCCCCAAGACCATGGCGCCCAGCGCCCTGGTCCCTGGGCCTATTTTGGGCCCGGTCTCCTATGGGGTCTTGGGTCTTTTTGTTTGCAAATTGGAAATTAACTTTCCTGGTCGGCCTAAGGTCAGGAAAATCAGTCTATTAACCCTAATTGACAAGTATATAAACTACATTTTTCTCTCTCATTTGATATGATGGAAAAAGCGTGGAAACTATACTCAAGCATTCAAGCATTCAAGCATTCCTTCTAAGTCTCCATTCAAGGCTAAGTGTTGCATTCAAGACAAGGATTCAACCATTGAAGAGGAGATCACTTACTACATACTACCACAACATACAACAACATACAACATCTATACCTTTGCACATAAGGATACAAACATCCTTACAACAAGGTATTAGTACTTGTTTTACATTACAGATATTTACATTTACAGCAATTTCTCATTTCTTGGTTAATTCCAAAACCGGGGTTTGACCTAAAGGCAAACCCCTAATCCCTAACCCCCCAATTGTCTTCGCTTTTCTATGTGTAGGTTGCAGGTACGCGGCTGAAATTGAAGATCTGGAATCCTTGTGCAGAGACAAACAGATCCCCCTTCGTTTCGCGGATTTTTCAAAGGACCATGGCGCCGGGCGCCATCGTCCTGACAACTTTTACTCAAATTTGTAGGATAGCGCTGTATCGACATTTTAGTGCTAATTCCAAGTCCGCAGCTTCATCCTATATCCCTATCTCAGTTTATAAGTGAATCTTTGTCACTTTCTATGCATTCCTAGCTTAATTCTTCTATCAACATTCTTTACAAAAGAGGGTAGCCTTGCTTTCTTAACCCTTGAAACTCATTTAGCATCCAATCTTGCATTGTGTGGGATTGGATCTTGTGGGTTTCAACCCCTCTTTTGAATGTAAATTCTCTCCCTTAAGTGAAAACCATCAACCCTAGCGATCTCCCTTCTCTCCCCTCGGAGTTGGAAGAGGGGAGAGCAACTAGGGTTCGATTGCGATTTTCTGCTTTACAATTTTTTTGGGTGATGTTAAGGGTAAGAATAAGAATATGCTAGTTGAACATAACTCTAAGTGGTCAAAACTATTTGGGTCATACTTGAAAGGAAAGAATTCATTTTCCCCTGCGAGTCATTCTTCTGACCCTATCTCTGGGACTTTTTCTATTTTGGTTTTTTATTGTATTATTGGCAAGGGTATCTCTACTATGGAATAATCATATCAGATGAAGTTTATCTCACTTTTCTACTCTAAGTGGTCAAAACTATTTGGGTCATACTTGAAAGGAAAGAATTTATTTTCCCCTGTGAGTCATTCTTCTGACCCTATCTCTAGGACTTTTTCAATTTTGGTTTTTGATTGTATTATTGGCAAGGGTATCTCTTCTATGAAATATTCTTTGATTGTATTATTTACTGGTCACCATCTAAATATTGAATCAATCCATGATATAGTGGTTGAGAAATAGAATAAGAAAGGCCACATTAAGGTTGTTTCCATGGATAAAGGGTTATTTTTTTCGTTCTCCTGTGAGGAATACTTATTGCTAATTTGGGAGATTGTGGATGCTTGGTTGTTCTTCTTTGGCTCTTAAGATATAAGAACTTGGGTTCAACCCTTGTCGTGACTAGTCTTGTAATGAATCCCCAAGTTGAGTGAGGTTGTCAAGGTTTCCCGTAGATTATTGGCATGAAAATATCTTTAAGGGGATTGTGGTTTGTTTTGGCAATCTTCTATTTTTCCATTCCATGATGTCTTCTAGGTGGTATTTGGTTTATGCTTAGCTTTGTGTGAGTGTAGATGAATCCATTGACCTCCCTTGTGAGATTTCTATCAACTCTAAGCTTGGTGAATAGATTTAGGATATCAAGTTTGAATCTATTCAATTTTATCACTTCAACTATAAAAAGTATAGTCACTTCAATTTGCTAACTTTAGTGGGCTAAGAAATGTTCTTCTAAACCCCCGAAGTACTCTCAAAAATTTTGGAAGGAAAGGGGCCATATTAATCCCAATAACCTGCTGGGAGAAGCTTCAAAAGGAGATGGTTATAAATCCAAGAAGGATAGACCCAAGCAAGAAGGTTATAATATTGAGAACATGAAGACTTCCCTAATGGTTCTTTCTAGTTCTCTTTCTAACGAATCTTTTAATAGGTGTAAAGATAATGATGGATTTGTTTGTGTTTGTTTGTAAATGCTTGTTGACTCTAAAGTTGTTATGTAGAATGGTTTTTTGGGTATATCATTTGAGCCTATTTGTGTTTCAGTTGAGCCCCCCAATATGAAGCATGTGGCTAGTGGATTGAAATTGAAACATAGAAATTAAACCTAAATCTCTTTAAATAAATTCACATTTCACAAATTTGAACCTTAATCTTAAGTGTGCTCCTCCATCCTTATTTAGTATTAACCTTACCAATATTTTAACTTCCAAAGTATATTTCACATATATTTGTTAGGAACCAAGAAGGACAAATGAGAGGGGGGGTGAATCAATTGTCAATAAATTGCAACCCAAAATAAATTATTCCAACTTAAAACTCAGTGCTGGTACAACAAATTAACAGTTATATTAATATCGATTGAACTAAATGTATGACACATAAAGGAAAATAACATCCACAACACATGACATAGATATTTTGACATGGAAACCCTATAAGGGGAAAAACCACGGTGGGAAACCTTATGCACAATCAGATGATACTACTATAGATAGTAAGTGGATACAATAATGGGGTTTACACATGTCAAAAGGCCAACCACCTAGAGCTCACTGCTCAATAGCAAAATAGGAGTCACACTGACTACATGGTTGGATGGTTAAATCCAACAATCAATCTACTGCTTCAATATAGCATCTTCAATGTTGGATTCAGTATCATTTTAAGATCTGATCATGAGGACCAAACACCTTCATAACCTTTAACAAACTTCCTTCAACCTTTAGATGATATCTGTGTGATCCGTAGAAGGATCTGCTTATTTTCACTATTCACAATGATCTCAACATGTATGCATACCTCTTGCAAATAAGATCTTACAATTATTAATACAAAACCTAATACCTCATCATTAGGTCACCTCCTAAAAGATATTACAATTAAATCAATTACAAAATAAGTCTTGGTGCAATTCAATATGTCAGCCTCAATACATTTACACATTATCCAATCAATAAATCATTTCCAAATCATGTCGTGCAGATCTGGAATATGATATCATATGTTGGTTCATAACCTGGACCTATATACCATTTAAGGCAAATATGTAAACCCGATCAGTCCAATATACAAAACACCAAATGCAAACATCCAATCCATATCTTTAACATAGTCAAATGATCTCTTGATGATAAAAAGTCATCATCAACTTCCTGAGTTGCCAGTGAAACATATATCGGTAACTGTGCATAAGCCAATCTCCATACCGAGACCACAATGTGTTGGTTCAACAACAAACAATTATAACGAGAGTGCCAAATCAACAATGTAGACCTCCAAAAAGATAAGTATTGACATCATTGATAAAACTAGTACAACACATGACGAAGTCATCCATAATATCAACAATCTCCTTGTTTGGCATTGATGGCAACACTAGATGGAAAATCATCTATGTGCCAAAAATAGAATGCCAACAATCTCCCTTAAATAGATCAACACAAAGTTTTTTACCAGAAATAGAAACAGTATAGCCAAAACCAAAATACATCTTCAATGTACAAAATTCTTCCATAGACATCTCTCCCCCTTTGACATCAAATGCCAAAGCAGTTAAAAATCAAAACATAACATACAACTAACTACTCTCCTTGAGCAGTAGCTCTTCTTCATCAAGTCAAAAAAAGATTTTTTTGTTAGTCCTTGTCGGTTTGATGCTAATCTACATCATTTAAGTCTTTGTCGGTGGGGTGATTACCCCAAGATTCTCTCTGAGATATTCAAATGTTTCCTTAGGCAAAGACTTTGTAAAAATATCTACAATTTTCTCTTCAATGTTCACATTAACCAATCTCACTTCATTTGCTTCAACATTTTCTTTCAGAAAATTATAGTTAATAGAAACATGTTTTTTTTTGGAGTGAAATACCAGATTCCTTGATATATATATTGCTGTTGAGTTATCACAGTAAATAACTACCAGTTCTTTGCATTTTACCTTGATATCCTTCAACATTTGCTTGATCCATAATACCTAAGTGCAATTAGTTGCTGCTGTAACATATTCTTCTTCTAGTGTAGATAATGATGTACAAGTCTGCTTCTTGCTGATCCATGAAATTAATCTTTTTCGAAGAAAGAATGTGCCTCTAGTGGTACTCTTTTTGTCATCCACATCTCCTACCCAATTTGCATCTGTATATGCATATAAATCAAAATTGTCATCCTTAGGATACCATAGACCAAGATTTGATTTGCCTTGCAGGTACAAACAAATCCATTTTATTGCAGTTTCATGATTTTCTTTAGGATTGCTTTAAAATCTTGAAATAATACACACTGCATTCATTATATTGGGTCTAGTTTGTGTCAAATATAGTAACCCTCCAAAGATAGATTGGTACCTTATCGGATTTATAGGAGCTGAATAATCCTTTGATGTCAATTTATCAGTTTTAGTCATAGGAGTGCTTACCAGTTTGGAGTTTTCCATTCCAAATTTCTTCAAAATTTCCTTCAAGTATTTTGTTTGACAAAATATACCTTTATCTATTTGAGAAATATGCAAACCTAGAAATTTTTTAATCTCTCCAATCATAGACATTTTAAATTCTTCCTACATCTTATTAGCAAAATCTTTGCATATCTCTTCTTCACCTCCAAAAATGACATCATTCACAAATACTTCAATAACCAAAATGTCATCATTGGTAATTTTGTAATACAAATTACTGCCAGCATTACCTTTTGTGTATCCAAGCTTTAGAAGATATTTATCTAGTCTAGCATACCAAGCTCTAGGAGCTTGCTTCAATCCATATAAAGCTTTTCTTAATATGAAAACCATATCCTTATCATCTGTTAATGAAAATCCATTAGGTTTCTCAATGTAAACTTCTTCTTTAAGATCTCTATTCAAAAATACACATTTTACATGCATCTGATAAACCTTATAGTTCTTGTTAGTTGCAAATGCAAGAAATAGTCTTACCGCTTCAATTCTGGCTACCGATGCAAAGGTTTCATTATAATCAATTCCTTCTTTCTGAGAATAACCTTTACAAACTAATCTTCATTTGTTTCTGATTACTTCAGCATCTTCATTAATTTTATTTCTAAATAGCCATTTAGTTCCAATTAAATTTTTGTCTTTAGCTCAGGGAACTAATGTTCAAGTATTATTCTTTTCAATCTGTTCTAAATCATCTTCTATTGCTTTTATCCAATGTTTATCTTCACATGCTTCAATAACTGATGTTGGTTCAGCTTGAGAAATTAAACATACCTCTTCATTTTCCAATCTTCCTCTAATCATAAACCTTGATATTTATTTCCAATTATCTTATTTTCTGAATGATTCAATCTTACATATGTAGGTTTATTCTGATTTCCATTCACAGGTTGTTGTTCTTCAGTCATAGTTGAGTTCTTTGATGATGCTGGTGTGACTGGTTCTTCATTTTGTTTTACTGCAATCCATGTCAGTTCATTTATAATCATTTCTACTATTAGATTAGAATCTATAGATCTTGATTCTCCTCTAAAATGTTTGTTTATCTTCACATTAGTACTTTCAATGATTTTCTGCAATCTTTTATTATAACATCTATATGTTTTGCTTCTAGTTGAATAACCAAGAAATATTCGTTCATCACTTCTACGATCAAATTTTCCAATAGACTCATCTCTCCTAGTATAGCATTCTCTTCCAAATATTCTAAAATATTTAAGAGTAGGAATATGACGGAAGCATAGTTCATAAGGGGTCTTACTGGTTTCACCTTTGATGTGAACTCTATTGAAAGTATAGACCGTTGTATTTACTGCTTCTCTCCAGTAAATATCAGGTAGATTTTCTTCAATCATCATGGTTCTTGCTGCATCCAATATAGTTTTGTTCTTTCTTTCCACAACTCCATTCTTCTGGTGTGTCTAGGGTGCTGATAGTTGTCTTTTGATTCCATTCTCTTCACAGCATGCATTGAATTCCCTAGATGTAAATTATCCTCCTTGATCAGATCTCAAACATTCAGTTTTCTTGTCGGTTCCATTCTTTACCATTGCCTTATATATCTTGAATCTCCAAAAATCTTCTAATTTCTCCCTGAGAAAATAACCCCAAAAATTTCTATAATAATCATCAATTATTAGCATAAAGTATCTATCACCCTAAGGACTCCTTGTCCTTATTGGACCACATAAATCAGTGTGAATTAAATTAAGAATACTATTAGATTTCTCAAAAATGCTCTTAAATGTTGTTCTAACTTGCTTTCCCATTTGACATTCCTTACATACCGGATTATGAGGTTTCACAGTCTTAGCTAAATCCCTTACTGCCTTGGTTGAACTGATCTTTACAATGCAATCAAAATTCACATGATAGAGTTTTTTATGCCATAACTAACTTTCATCAATCTGAGCAATCAAACATGTCTTTTCACTAGTATTCAAATGAAAGATATTACCTTTAGTCTGATTACCAATTACAATCTCCAATCTAGTTCAATGTATGATTTTACATTTTCCATTTTTGAATTGTAATTGAAATCCTTTTTCCACTAACTAACCAACACTCAAAATATTATTCTTTAAACCTTGAACATAATAAACATTGTCAGTATTTTGCTTACCATCCAAAGATATAGTGCCTCTTCCTTTGTTTTTATTACCAATCATATGATGTGAGCATCCACTATCAATGATCCATTCATCCTTTTCTTCAATTTTTGTTGCTAATGCCTGCTCTACTCATTTGACAATAGGTGTTGGTTGCTCTTCCTTTATTGCAACAAATGCCCATCCACTATCTACTGGATCTTCATCAAAATCATCTGTCACACCTTCATCTGCATAGTAACATGACTTATCTCTATTTTTCTTATATATGTATCTCTGATATTCAAGGTTAGGTTTATATGTTCTCTTTGTCTCCTCTCCTAGTCTTGAATGTCTATCAGGACACCTAGACACCATATGACCAACTTTATTGCAATTAAAACATTTAAAAGGTGCTTTACCTTCATACTTTCTTCTTGTTGGACCTTTAGGCATCTTCCTTGCAATTAGTGCTTCAAGTTCTTCAAGTTCTTCATTTTCTCTTCTAATATCTTTAAGTTCTTTTGCATAAAGTTCTTTCCAATCAGATTTTTTAGATGATGAAGATGATGATGCTAATGCTTTAAAGGCTATATCAGTCTTGACTATAGCAACAAGGCCAAACTCTTCAAGATCAAATGCTGAAAGTTTTCCAACCAAAGTATCTCTAGATACTGATGTATTAGACATTTTTCTCAACTCATTAATAGCTATCACTTTCATTTTGTAAGCCAATACCAAAGCTCTTAAAACTTTAGAAACAATTTCATCTACACTTAAAGATCCTCCACAAAATTGTATTCCTAAAACAATTTCATTAACTCTATTCATAAATGCAGAAATTCTTTCATCCTCTTCCATTTTTAGATTTTTATACCTAACCCGCTAACATTCCATTTTTGCAATTTTGACAGTGGAATATCCTTCATTAAATGTTTCTAGTTTATCCCAAATAGCTTTTTTTGTAGATCTGTCTGATAATCCCATGATTTGTTGATTTGATAATTCGCTTAGAAGTGCTTCTCTTGCTTTGCAATCATTCTCCAAGTCTTTAGCCAAGATTGGTGGATTAGGGTTATTCTAATTAGGAGTAACATAGCCATTCTTTGTAACATCCCATATATCTCTTCTAATGCAATTCAGATGTACCTCCATTCTAATCTTCCATATACCATAGTTAGTTCCACCAAGTTTGGGACTATCCTTCCTGAAGATATTTGCTGCCATAGGATCTCTGAAAGCTATTAGGCTTACAGTAAAAGAGGACTAGGTTTTGATACCAATTGTTAGGAACCGGGAAGGACAACTAAGAGGGGGGGGGGTGAATCAGTTATCAATAAATTGCAACCCAAAACAAATTATTCCAACTTAAAACTTCATGCTAGTAAAATAGATTAACAGTTATATTAATACCGGTACAACTTAATGCATGAAACAGAAAGGAAAACAACATCCACAATACATGACATGGATATTTTGATGTGGAAACCTTGTAAGGGGAAAAACCACAATGGGAAACCTTACCCACAATTAGATTATACTACTGCAGATAGTAAGTGAATACAATAATGGGGTTTGCACATGCAAAAAGACCAACCACCTAGAGCTCACTACTCAATCACAAAATACGAGTCACACTGGCTACACAATTGGATGGTTAAATCCAATAATCAATGTACTGCTTAAATATAGCATCTTCAATGCTAGATTTGATACTAGTTTAAGTGCTGAGCATGAGGGAAAAACACCTTCATAACCTTTAACAACCTTCGTTCAACCTTCATATGATATCTACATGATTCGCACAAGGATCTACTTATTTTCTTTCTTCACAATGATCTCAATATGTACGCATACCTCTTGCAAATAAGATCTTACAATTATCTATACAAAACCTAAGACCTCATCATTAGGCTGACTCCTAAAAGATATTACATTTAAATCAATTACAAAATAATTCTTGGTGAAATACAATATGTCAGCCTCAATACATTTACACATTATCCAATCAATAAATCATTTTCAAATCATGTTGTGCAGATCTGGAACATGATATCATATGTTGGTTCATAACTTGGACCTATCTACCAGTTAAGGCAAATATGTGAACCTGATTAGTCCAATATGCAAAACGCCAAATGAAAACATCTAATACATGTCTTCGACATAACCAAATGATCTCCAGATGATAACAAGTTATCATCAACTTCCCGAGCTACTAGTGAAACATATACTGGTACCTGTGCATAAGCCAATATTCAAACCGAGACCATAATGTGTCGATTCAACAACAAACCAATATAACCAGAGTGCCAAATCAACAATGTAGACCTCCAGAAAGATAAGTGTTGACATCAATGACAAGACAAATGCAACACATGAAAAAGTCATCCATAATACCACCAATATTTACACATAATATCATCAATTATGGTGCTCAAATATACAATGTAGGACTCCAAAAACAAGTCTACAATATCCCTCAAGTAATCATCCCAATAAATTTGTATCTCAAAGATAGTTTATATCCTACTCCATTGAATCACAAGAAACCAAAACTATAGCAACACAAACATTATCAAGAGAAATAATAAATTTGATATCAAAGGGAGCAGATGATATACAAGGTTCAATAATTGGATTACATGTGAGAAAAATCAATCTTAGGTAATGAAAGTTCTCAATATGAGAATCCACACAAGAAGTCTAATCATCATTGGAAGAAAAAAAGTTTGAAAAGGACAACCAAGATGCATGATAAACCACCCCAATAGCAATGGTATCTCTACTCTCTAATTTTTGAATTATAATAGAATCAAGAGTGAACTCCATAGTCTTCCTTGTTTCACCATGAGCGATTTGATAGATGGAAAGAAAATTGTTTGTCAAGTGAAGTATACACAACATATATTTTAAGTTTTTCAACTTTAATATCAATATATCTCTTCCCAATTACATTCATATATGTATGATTTCCTATCAAAATAAATGGCATATTACAAGACTCAAATAAAGAGAACATAAACTAAAAAACATGCCATATGATAAGAAGCTCTTCAATCTAGAAGCTATCACCTTGAATCATGATGTATAGTAGCACAAAGAGCTTGTCCTAAAGCTTTTCCCAAAAATGTGACTATTTTCCTTCTCAAATTATTTTTCTTTGAAAGAAGAAGCTTAAATAGACATTCTTGAAGGAACACTAATTCTATTCTTCTCAAGTATATTCTTCATTTCATTAGTATCCTTATTGTAACAATGTTATTTTCCATATCCTAGCTTCTTGAAATATGCACAAGTAAGATTCTCCTTAGATAATTTTCCCTTTGTAGAGGATTGATAATTTTTTTGTCAAGGAGAGGAAGATTATTCTCTATCCTTCTATGGTGTTGGCTTTGATTTCTTCTACTTCTTGTTGGAACCCTTCTCATGATTAGGCACCAAAACATGTGACTTGGATGACTTGATTATACCAATTGTGTTTAACTTTTCTTGTCAAGCATCAATGTCTCAATTAATAAATCAAAGGATGGTGTAGAATAGGCACTCCCCAATGTTAATTGATAAGTGTGGAAACTACAAAAGAAAAGTTTCTTATTTAAAAAGAAGCTTTCCCAACAAATTGAAAACCAAATATGTGTCCTTCTCAATGGCACAATCCTTGAGCTATGCTCTTAGGTCATTTGCATTAGCAACATAGTCTTGGATTGTATAAAAGTCTTTGGGGTCCAAATTTAGGAGATCACTTCCAAGTGTGTATCCTCTTATATAAACAACTTGACAATACAATTGACCAAGTTTATCTCAAGATTTCTTAATTGTCTTACAGTTTCCAATATAAAAGATAAGATAAATTTATATATATTTTCTCAAGACTCGAAGATCCATAGAAATATTAATGATCATATTAGCAGATCAACATTAGGATTTGAGGGTTCTAAAATTAATCTATCAACATAATAATTTAAACCTTTTTCCATTAGTTTACCCCATGCTTTAACTTTCCAAGTTGTATAATTATGTGCTATTAAAAGAGGAAATTTAGGACAATGCAAAATTTTAAATCAAAAGGACACAAAAGGAAATGAGCACAAGGACACAATACAGCCCTGAAATTCACTCAATCAAAGAACCCTCCCTCCCCCCACCCCACAAAATTATGATTTGGAAATGTATACTTTGTAAATTTATACTTAGTGCTTGTAAAATGGCTACTTACAAATAAGGAAAAGTGGACTTTTGATTTCATTAAATTTACAACCACCTCAATAAGGATGTATCAAAATCACTAATGCAGAAGACCAAAAAGGAATGTAAGCATTATAATTGAAAAAAAAAGGTCAAATAAATCTATGTTCTAAAAGTAAAATTTCTAATCACAGTGACTATAAACTTATAGAAGCACTGTAAAGCACAAAACTATCACACACTTTGAAAAAAAATACACCTCAAAAGGAGTCCATATGAGCCTGAATGATGCCCCAAAACTTGTAAAAAATAGGGATTTCACAATATATTTTTCTACGAAAATATTAAAAAATCATACAAATCTATGACGAGAATGAAATTCTACCCAAAATGAAAAAAATATTAATTGGAAAAAGGATTTTGGATGACTGAGATACCATTGTTTGAAAATCACCTATGTAATTAGATGCCTAGAATGCCGCCACACCTGCAAACTTCAAATGGTTCTAGATTTGGCCTTTGGAGTTAAATTTGGATGAAACAAAAGGTAATTCTGACTTTATCAAACCTTTTGAATTCAATAGTTCCCTCAGATATGACCCAACAAGCTCTTATTTTGACCAACAATAAAAAAAAGCCACAAATCCAAAAGTCCAAAATTGCTCAAAAAACTCTTCAATAACACTCTATTAGCTCTAATACCATGTAATAATTGCCTATGAAGATAGCTACCCAACATTTAGAGGCCTAATGAAAAGAACACAAACAAGAGAGAAAGAACAAGACAAGAATAAACTATGTTCTCATCAATGTATATAGGAGACCCTAGGTTATATAGCCAAGGTGAGTACAAAGGAGAGAATCATAAATTTACAAGTGTCATTATCTCATGACATAATAACACTACTAAAGTTGGAGCACTTATCGAAAGTGGAAAAGTGCAACCACTATAAGTGGATATGATAAAGAAATAACATGATAAGTCCACCTAAAGTGGAAATGCTTTAGTTACTCCTAGGAAATCCCCTAAGTAAGCTTAAATAAAGTGTAATTAGGACCTAGGTGATAAATAACCAAGGTAGAGTGCCTTAATTACACCAACAAAGATCAATACTATTAGGAATCTTAAATAATTGGTAGCTCATTCCAAGTGGACTCTTTATAGATGTTTCCTTTTTATGGCAAAAGTGATGGACAATTTGTTATGACTCAACCACATGTATTTGAAATTTGAGGTTAGGAACACTTAGTTTGCAAGTTAAAAAAGTTTTTCTATATGACTTCAAGAAAGATATGGAAGCCTAATATGTTAATATTGTTGGATATTTAGAAATTCATGGCATCCATCATAGTCCTCATCATTTAAAATTGTATTTGAAGTAATTTGGTGAAGGTGATATAACTATTATTGTGTTGATTATATTATCATCATAGAACATAACATGAATGAAATTAATGAATAAGGTTAAATTTGAAAGATACATTTGAGATGAAAGAATTATTTCTCTATATTACTTTCTTAGTGTCTAGGTATAGTAGAAAGATGATGGAATTTATCTCTCTCAAATAAGGTATTCTTTATAATTGTTGACTAGTTCTAGGATGAAAAATCATATCATTAGTTCTCATTTAGTTACTCCATGATTGAAATTGACTAAGGACATGGACAGTGAACATATTGATCCTACTTTATACAAGCAATCGCTTACTACCCTTGTATACTTTAGTCACACTTGACTAGATATTTCTCTTATAGTAAATTTGTTTTCAAGGTTTCTGATTTCTCCTTCAGTTCCATATTATATTGTAGAAAAAAAAAATTAATATATAAACAAGATAATTTGACTATGGATATTAATATTATTCTCTTAGAGACCTAATCCTTGCAATATATTTTGATTTAGATCATATGTTGTGTAGATGACTAAAAATATACCATTAGTTTTAGCTCCATTTTATGCATAGTATGATGTAATCTAATATTTCTTTATCAACTACATAGGCTATGAATATAATAGTGAACGAGGAAGCTAAAGAAATAACTTCTTATGGGCTATTCTTTAATACTCAAATAATATTGAACATGGTCTTGTTTACTTCATTGTGGTAATCAAAGTGTTATCTAAGAATTGAATACTTCTTGCTAGAACAAAGCATATAGAGGTCTATCACCACTATATCAGTGATTGCATCCAATAATAGGTGATTCGTCTTTAGTATTGTAGCACATAAGACTAGATAGTTGATCTTTTCACCAAGGCTTTATGCGAGGCTAGGTTTGTATATCTTAGATTCTATGAGAAATATGAGAAGTGAAATGAATATTTGATATCTACCATTATATTAGTGAATAAATTATTATAAATGAACACCTAACAAGACTTTGTGCTAGAAGCGTTATCACAGCTAGTGATCCTTTCTTGCAAATATCAGTAACTGTAAGAAGTAAAATGCGTCAAAATATTTCTAGAAGGGATCTCGTTCAACGAAGCGCTACGGGGAATCTAATTAGTCTTCACGACTAAAAGTAAGTCCAGTCATCTGTGCCGGTCGAGAGACGGACATGTTTCCAGATTTGCCTTATCATGTTGTATGCTTTTGCATGAGCAATGTTGTACTCGCACTATCATAAAGTGTTACACGTCTTTGTATCTTGTCATTGTTGACATATTTGATGTAATCCTCTTGTACACATAGATTAGGAATATCTTGTGAGACTTGGTGCATGGCTCCAGCTGAGACCTAGATTGTACACATTTGTGCATGGCTCCCATGAGACTTGGATTGTACTGGTATTTTTGCTATTTTTGAGTATCCAGATGATGCTCACAGTAGGTTGTCTCCATGCCTGATCTTCATTTTGTTGCACTGAGTGATTCATCGGCATCGACTTGGTACCTAGTTTTGTCACACTTTTACATTATTGGTGCAACATTGCCTCTCTTTTTTGCTTATGGGGAGGTATTTTGGTCATCATCATTGGACCATCTTTGCAGGAGATTCAACATTGAAGGGGGGCTTCATGGTCTCTTCTTCTCTCTTATGGGGGGAACATATTTTTTTTGTTCTTCTCATTCATCATTGAGAGAATTGTGTGCTTTCATCATCTCTCTTTTGGGGGAGGGTTTTTTCCCATTGGGTTTTTCTCTTTTTCTCCATTTATGGGAGATTGCATTTGCATTTGTACATGGGTACCTAACATGGCCTTGTAAATGGGACCCATCTTGCATTGCTTAGTTGCATTGTAGACTTAAGTGCATTCCCCTAATTTGCACTTAAGGGGGGGTGATGGTGTAAATAATTATTCATCTTGGATATTATTACACCTTACTTAATCTTACGTAGGAAATGCATTTCATAGTAGTTTGGGTATGAGGCACTTGGGTGTTTGTGCCACATTGGGATAGTGTGTGTAGGAGAATTTCCACCTTTTATGGTGTTGATCTTATCTTGTTGTTACATTCCACCTCATGTGGAATATTATATTTTTTCTCCTACCTACCCTTGTTTCTTATTGAGCCACATGTCATGTTTGTGTGGTCACATATCCATATAGCCTTGCCTATATAAGAAGGCTCATATTCATTGTATGTAATGCTTCATGATCCAGTTGATTAGTATTTTCATCTTGATAGAATACAATTTATTCCTATCATCTATTTTGTTCTCTCTCATTTGTGCTTTCCTTTGCCTATTGATCTTGGCAAAATCTCACACTAAGGATTGAGGCTAGGTTACACAAACTAGGATTAGAGAAAGAAAAATTAAAGGAGGTATTAGAAATTTCGCTTTTCCTTCCCTTAAAATGGCAAGACCACTTTATAAAATGATTGATGTGCATTGTGGATACGATAGAAATGGAAAAAGCAATTTTCAAATCTTTAGGACATAGATTATAATATTCTCATTAATAGGGGTACAAATATCTATGGGTAATTGATGTTGATCCATCCTAATTTTAATCCCTTTGGAGAAAAGACCCAGGTTGACTAACCTATCTTTTGTTGAACAAATTCAAATGGAGTATGTAAAAATATTTAATGGGCATGGTATGCAACTATCCTATGGTTGTGAGACTTTTATTGAGTTTTATCATCACATCATATAATTAAGGAATATTTTCACTACAAAGAATTTGAATCATGATGGAAATTTTAGTGTTTAGTTCCTTAAGAAAAATATAGAAATATAAATTTTGGGGGTGGTAAATTTTTTTACAAGAACCTCTTCTAAGTATTATTAAATCACAAAATAAAATCATATATGTATTTAATGTTAGATGTTTTATTTTTTAAGAAATTTTTTAGATAGAATATTTATCGATAGTACATTTGAATCAATTGAAAAACAATATCCCCAATTTGATCATATTTTGTAATAGAGTTATGTTTTAATATTATATACCATTCACGTGCCTTGTGTTTGGGAGGGAAAGTAAGTAACAAAAGAGGCACATTTTGATTTGTTATATGATAAATATTGTATGAATTTTAATTATCACTAATATGATCTAATAGAGAGATGCCTGCATACCTATAAAAATGAGGAAATGGTTTTAATACTACTTCTAGAACTTGAATTCTCTATTGTTTCAATGGAATGCTAGTATACCATGGTGAGAATGGTAAATTTAATTCTAGAATATTTAGATGCACATAAATATTAGTCACCATAATGGTCTACAAAATTAAGGATTTGAGATAAGATCATCAATAGGGTTACAAATAGAAGAGGCATGCTTCTATGGGCTAGTATATTTTATATTATAAACTAAAACCAAATAATATAGAACAAAAATAAAATAAGGGAAAAATACAAGTCAATGTTTGCATCCCATTAGGCATATCAAGAATTGATGATTTCTAATTGTATACTTTCATACACACTCTATAAACATGAGACATCGCATGAATATGTGACTTCATTACTTATGTAGCACCTATAATTTTAAGAGTTGGCTTGTCGTATATTTTTGAATAAATTTATTAATAAATAAAGAAAAAAAGGGGAAGAATTTTCCTAAGAATATAACTAAATTCTAAGGTGATATTTGAAGATAGATATTGAAAGTAAAATATTTGTATATATTATTTATAATAATTGGATACTCCATTGAAAAATCACACAACACAAAACTAGATATTAATATAGAAAATGTAAGAGGGAAAACAATGCACATCCAATTTATTCAATAAAATTGAATTAAACTCATTAATTACAATGCTAAAACCACAAGGGCTTACCTAACTACAAAGGAAATTTTATAAATTACAATGCTACGACCACATGGGCCTACCTCAGTACAAAGAAACTCAACTTCTAATAAAACTTTGTAATTTGAAGCTACAACCTACACTAAGGGAGATATCATTTGTAACCTTTTCTCATGACTTAATTTGACACCACTAAATACCTTAGAATGTTTTTGAAAGTGCAATCCCCACTTTTTAGACACCCAAAGGTTCAACAATTTGCTTTCCCACTTAGGAAGATATTTCATTTTAAATTTAAACATTGGTAGCACAACTTCTTAGAGCCATAATTTTTTAGTTAGGCATCTACTTTACTATTACAATATATTGTTGGAAAGCTAAGGAAGATATCTAAAATGCTAATTATTTGGGGGTCATTTTGTTCACTTATTAGTCTTATATGAGGCTTCTAAGGGCTTTAAGTTTAAGTCTAAATATTTTTTAGGAAAAAATTTCAAAGATAAAAATTTAATATGTCCCAAATGATATAGTATATTCGGATTACTATTTCACCATTTTCTTTATATTTTAGTTCTACTCCATTCGACAATATTTTATGTCCATATGTTCTCATATAGGTTGATTTTATAAAATAGGAAGTAATAATTTTTTACCTTTTAGGACTTTAGACTACCCTAATCCTCTAAAGTGTCATTGTGGGCTCCAAAACAACTAAAGAAACCTTAAAAAAAAGAAACTTTCTTTTTATTGGAATGCAACATTTCTCTTACACCCTATATGATCTTGCTCCAAACATGTGGGATAGTTTGACAAGTGACCTTGTTATATTTTTTATGTTTGATGAAAACCAAGATGGACAACCTTTTTATTAGATAATCATGACAAATATTCAATGGTCCTTCCCTTCCAAATAACCAAATATTATTCTTACTAGCTAATTCCTATACTTCTACCCACATTAATATCCGAGCTTTGTTCTATCTATTCATATTTGGAGTAGTTGTTAGTATACAAGCTTATTTTGGTCCAATCTTATTGTCTCCTTCATGATATTTTATCAAACCAACAATGTAAAAAGTAAGTGAGATATCAATTTTTTTAGTAAATTCTACCTCATATGTATTTGTTGAATCACATCTATTTATAATCTTAAATGGTCCAACATTATTCATTTTCAACTTGCTATATGTTATAACATGAAATATTTAGTTTTTCAAGTGAACCATATCTTCATCTTCAACCTTGAATTATTTAAACCTTCACATTTCATTTGCCTTTTCCTTGTACTTAGTATTCATCTTATTAATATCTTCCTTATCTTTTTGTTCAAGTTCTATAGGTGCTCAATAAAATCCTTGTCATGCACTGCTCTTTTCTCCATTTTCCGTCTTCCTCAACTCAAGAGCATTCCCTAAAATATTCCTATGCACAATTTTGAATGGGCATTTATTTATAATATTATTGAAAAAATTATTGTATAAAAATTACACCTATGGTTCAATCAAATCTTATGATCCATTGGTACTATGCATCTCAATAGGTATCTGAAAGTCCTACTTGTTGGTATTTTGGTATGGTTTTTTCATTGATGTCAACACATATCAACACTAATAAACTCTGGCACTTTGGAGAATTGACAATGTTCACTAACAAGCAAGTGATTTATGCACAGTCATTGGTATCTGGTACACCGATAGGATATATTGTTCACCGACACTTGGAATGACATGGAAAACATCTGGTTATGTCGAAGACATTGTTTGGACACTTTGTCTTGGAGAATTTCTCATTGGTATATTCGTATTTGCATATTTGTTGTTACCAACAAATAGATCCAGGTTATGCATCGACAGGCTTATCTATTCCAGATCAGCACGACATAATTTGGAGATGATTTCACTATTATTGTAAATGCATTAAGATGACATGTTGAATCGGATATTGCATTGGTTATTGATCTACTTATAATTATTTTATTGTAATATCTTTTAGAGCTGACCTACTAAAATTGGTCTTAGGATATGGTATATATGTAAGATCTTATTTGTAAGATCGATAGGCGATTAGGAAAAAGGATTGTAAGAAGGTATATGTGAGAATAAGTAGAGATATACACACAGACATCATTTGAAGGTGAAGCAAGGTTTTCTTGAAGGCAATCAGAACTACACCGGTATTGAATCCAGCATATGAAGATGCTATTTTGAGGAATACATCATTATTCAATTTAACCATCCAATTGTAGTTAGTGTGACTCCTATTTGTGTTTGAGTAGTGAGCTCTAGGTGCTTGGCCTTTCTGCATGTGCAGACCCCATTTGTATACATATACTATTTGCAGTAGTATCATCTGATTATGGGTAATGTTTCTGACCATGGTTTTTCCCCTTATAGGGTTTCCACGTACAAATATTGGTGCTATGTGTTGTGGATGTTATTAACTTTCTGTTTCATGCATTAATCTTTATTGGTACTATAATTAACTGATAAACTATCTACCGGCATAAAGTTTGGTTTACTGGTATTAAGCATTAAGGTTGGTTAAGTTGTTTTTGGTTTGAATTTATTAGACAACTGATTCACCCCCCCCCTCTCAATTGTCTCCGGGACCTAACAATTGGTATCAAAGCATAGTCCTCTTTTTGCAGAAGTTTAACTTGAGGAGATCCAATGTCTACTAACTATTTCAGGAAGGACAGTCCTAAACTTGATGGAACCAACTATGGCATATGGAAGATCAGAATGGAGACACATTTGAATTGCATTGGAAAGGACATCTGGGAAGTTACAAAGAATGGCTATATTGCTCCTACATCCAGTCAGCCTAATCAACCTACCTTAGCAAAAGATGAAGAAAATGATTGCAAAGCAAGAGAAGCACTTTTGAGTGCATTATCAGATCAGCAAATCATGGGATTATCAAATAGGTCTACTGCTAAAGCTATTTGGGATCATTTGGAAAGTTTGAATGAAGGAGATTCCACAGTCAAAATTGCAAAACTTGAAAGCTTCCAGATCAAGTATGAAAATCTGAAAATGGAAGAAGATGAAAGGATTTCTGCTTTTATAGAAAGAGTAAATGAAATTGTTTTGGGTATTAAATGTTGTGGAGGAACCTTAAGTGAAGATGAAATTGTTTCAAAAGTTTTAAGAGGATTTCCACTGGCATATAAAATGAAAGTTATTGCTATAAATGAGTTGAGAACAATGCCTAATACATCAATAACTACAAATACATTGATTGGAAAACTTTCAGCTTTTGAAATTGAGGAATTTGGTCCTGTTGCTACTATAAAGATAGATTTAGCTTTTAAGGCATCAACATCATTTGCACCATCATTTGGCAAATCTGATTGGAAAACCTTTTATGCAAGAGAACATGAGGAAAATAGGAGAGAAAATGAAGAACTTGAAGAACTTGAAGCAATATTTGCAAGGAAAATGCCTAAAGGTCTAGTTGGAAGTAAGTATGAAGGTAAAGAACCCTTTAAATGTTTTAATTGTAATAAGATTGGTCATATGGCTTCAAGATGCCCTGATAGACATGCTAGATTAAGAGAAGAAGCTAGAAGAACACACAAGCCTAACCCTGAATATCAGAGATACATATTTAAGAAGAATACAGATAAATCTTGTTATCTTGCTGAGGAAGGAGTCACTGATGACTCTGATGAAGATCTGACATACAATGGATGGGTTTTTGTTTCTATAATAGAAGATCAATTGGCACCTACTTTTCAACCGGTAGAGCAACCCCTGGCAGCTAAAGTTGAAGTTAAGGATGAATGGATCATTGATTCAGGATGTTCACATCACATGACTGGTGATAAGGTAAACTCTTGAACTTTCAGGAATACAATGGAGGTCTAGTAAGATTTGGAGAAGATAAAGCTTGTTTGATAAAAGGAAAAGGTACTATATCTCTTGATGGTAAGCATAATACTGACAATGTCTACTATGTAGAAGGTTTAAATCATAATCTTTTGAGTGTTGGTCAATTAGTTGAAAAAGGATTTCAGTTACAATTCAAGAATGGAAAATGCAAAATTATGAACAGAACTGGTTTGGAAATTGCAACCGATAATCAAACTAGAGGAAATACCTTTCATTTGAATAACAGTGAAAAGACATGCTTGATTGCACATATTGATGAAAGTTGGCTATGGCATAAGATACTCTGTCATGTAAATTTGATTGCATTGTAAAAATCAGTACTACTAAGGCAGTTAGAGATTTACCTAAGATTGTTAAGCCTCACAATTGGGTATGTAAGGAATGTCAATTTGGAAAACAAGTTAGAGCATCTTTTAAAAGTATTCCAGAAAATCCCAATAATGCTCGACTTAATTCACACTGATTTATGTGGTCCAGCTAGAACTAAAAGTTTACAAGGTGATAGATATTTCATGCTAATCATTGATGACTATTCTAGAATGTGTTGGGTTACTTTTCTCAGAGAAAAATCAGAAGCACTTGGAAAATTCAAACTATTCAAGGCAATGGTAGAAAATGAAACCGGTAAGAAAATCAAATGTCTAAGATCAGATCAAGGAGGTGAATTCACATCTAAGGAATTTAATGCATTCTGTGAAGTGAATGGAATCAGAAGACGGTTATCAGCACCCCAGAGACCACAACAAAATGGAGTTGTAGAAAGAAAGAACATGACTATCTTGGATGCAGCTAGAAGTATGTTATAAGAAGCAAATCTACCACATGCATATTGGAGAGAGGCAGTAAGAATAGCAGTTTATGCATTCAAAAAATTTGGCATCAAAGGAGAAACTGGTAAGACCCCTCATGAACTATGGTTTGGTATTACTCCTACTCTTAAATATTTCAGAATATTTGGAAGTAAATGCTACATTAGAAGAGATGAGTATATTGGCAAATTTGATCCTAGAAGTGATGAAGGAATATTTCATGGTTATTCATCTAAAAGTAAGGCATATAGATGTTTTAACAAAATATTGTAGAAAATTGTTGAGAGTACAAATGTGAAGATTGATGAATAGTTTAGAGGAACTTCAAGGTATATAGACTTTGAACCGACAATAGAGATACTAACAAATGAACCTACCTTGAATCCATCGGTACAAAATGAAGATCCAGTTACACCGGTATCATCTGAAATAAAGAAATACTAGTGTGTAAGGGATATTCTCAGAAAGAAGGAATTGATTATAATGAAACATTTGCATCGGTAGCTAGAATTGAGGCAGTCAGATTATTCTTGGCTTTTGCAGCACACAAGAACTACAAAGTATATCAAATGGATATTAAATGTGCATTTTTAAATGGAGATCTTGAAGATGAAGTTTACATTGAGTAACTTGATGGATTTTATTTAACAGATAACAAAGATATGGTTTGCAGGTTAAGGAAAACTTTGTATGGGTTGAAGCAAGCTCTAAGAGCTTGGTATGCTAGATTGGATAAATATCTTTTGAAGATTGGATTTTCTAAAGGTAATGCTGACAACTACTTATACTATAAAGTGACTAATGATGACATCTTAGTTATAGAAGTTTTTGTTGATGATATAATCTTTGGAGGAGAAAATGGATTATGTAAAGACTTTTCTAGTGAAATGCAACATGAATTTAAAATGTTAATGATTGGAGAGATAAAATTCTTCTTAGGACTACAGATTTCATAGACTGATAAAGGTATATTCTTAAGTCAATCCAAGTACTCGAAGGAGTTACTTAATAAATTTGGGATGGAGAACTCTAAACCGGTAAGCACCCGTATGACTACAAATGACAAATTATCACTAAGGGATGATTCTACACCTATTAATCCAACTAGATACAAAACTATGATATGAGGCCTATTGTATTTAACACAAATAAGACCTGATATTATGAATGCAGTATGTATTGTTTCAAGATTTTAGAGTAATTCTAGAGAAAATCGTGAATCGGTAGTAAAAAGGATTTTTCGGTACTTACAAGGCACTACAAATCTTGGTTTATGGTATCCTAGAGATGAAAAATTTGAATTATGTGCATATATAGATGCAAATTGGGCAGGAGATGTGGATGATAGAAAAAGAACCACCAGCAGAGCATTTTTTCTTGGAAGAAGATTAATTTCTTGGTTAAGTAAGAAACAAAGTTGTACATCTTTATCAACAGTAGAATCAAAATATGTTGCAGCAGCAACTAATTGTACATAGGTATTATGGCTTAAGCAAATGTTGATGGACATAAAGGTAAAATGCAAGGAACCTATAACTATCTATTGTGATAACACTACAACAATTGATATATCTAAGAATCCGGTATTACATTCTAAAACTAAACATGTTTCTATCAAACTGAACTTTTTGAAAGAGAATGTTGAAGCAAAAGAAGTAAAACTAGTTTATGTGAATACTAAAGAGCAGATTGTAGATATTTTCACTAAGACTTTGCCTAAGGAGACTTTTGAATATCTTAGAGACTAGCTTGGGGTCATACCCCCGCCGGTAGAGACTTAGATAGTTGATGTTTGTCATAACTGACAAAATTAACAGAGTAATCTTTTACTTTGGCTTTGATGAGAGAGCTACTTCTTAGGGCGAGTAGTTGGTATTTTGTATTTGAATCTTTTTTTGTATTAACTTTGGCATTTGATGTCAATGGGGGAGAGATGTCTATGGAAAAACACATTATCTTTTGGGGAGAGATTGTTACTTTGGGAGAGATTGATTACTCTCTGTATTTTGATCTCTGGTTGTGATCTCTCTTGGGAGATTGTTGGTTTTTGGGTTTTGGCATTTGTGTTTTGGCGCTTTGATGATTTTTCCATCTTGTGTTGCCATCAATGCCAAAGGGGGAGATTGTTGGTATTTTGGTATGGTTTTTTCATCAATGTCAACACCTATCAAAACTTATCAACTCTGGCACTTTGGAGAATTGACAATGTTCACCGACAAGCAAGTGACTTATGCACAGTCACCGGTATTTGGTACATCGATAGGATATATTGTTCACTGGCACTTGGAATGACATGGACAACATCTAGTTATGTCAAAGACATCATTTTGACACTTTGTCTTGGAGAATTGCTCATTGGTATATTCGTATTTGCATATTTGTTGTTACCAGCAAATAGGTCCAGGTTATGCACCGATAGGCTTATCTATTCCAGATCAGCATGACATGCTTTGGAGATGATTTTATTGTTATTGTAAATGCATTAAGTCAACATGTTGAATCAGATATTGCATCAGCTATTAATTTACTTGTAATTATTTTATTGTAATATCTTTTAGAGCCAACCTACTAAAATTGGTCTTAGGTTATGGTATATATGTAAGATCTTATTTGTAAGATCAATAGATGATAGAGAAAAATAATTTTAAGAAGGTATATGCGAGAATAAGCAGAGCTATACACACAGACATCATTTGAAGGTGAAGCAAGGTTTTTGTGAAGGAAATCAGAACTACGCTAGTCCTGAATCTAGCATATGAAGGTGCTATTTTGAGCAGTACATCATTATTGGATTTAACCATCCAATTGTAGTCAGTGTGACTCCTATTTGTGTTTGAGTAGTGAGCTCTAGGTGCTTGGCCTTTCTGCATGTGCAGACCCCATTTGTATACATATATTATCTGCAGTAGTATCATTTGATTGTGGGTAAGGTTTCCCACCGTTGTTTTCCCCTTACAGGGTTTCCATGTACAAATATTGGTGTTATGTGTTTTGGATGTTATTGTCTTTCTATTTCATGCATTAATATTTATCGGTACTGTAATTAACTGATAAACTGTCTACCGACATAAAGTCTATTTTATCGGTATTAAGCATTAAGGTTGGTTAAGTTGTTTTTGGTTTGAATTTATTAGACAATTGACTCACCCCCCCCCCTCTTAGTTTTCTCTGGGACCTAACACTACTCACCACCTTTGTTTTACCATGAGTTAGAAAATGGTACATATATTTTAACTACTTAAGTGTCACATAAGCTTTTAAATGTGATTAGTGATTCTAGCATGACACTCCATCCAATTCTATATCAAACACTTTTGACCTAGAGATATGAACTAATGATGTCATAGATGAGGGACACAATCCCCATAGAATAATTCAAAGTCTTAAACCTATAAACACATTTGACCAGGAAAGACACAAACCTAAAATCACAATGACATAGTGGTAGTTTAAACCTTGGTGATCACAACAAAAACATGACCACTTAACTAACACACTATGGGAAGGACCCTAAAATGGTGTGTAGAATTAATGTTCAAATTAGTCCTCAATTTTATCGACAAGGTCCTTAAAAATTAACCAAAAGAAACTGTATCTTATTCATAAACTATAATCTTTTGTAGACTATGTTTTCTTACTACCTCTCCAAAAAGAAACAAGCTGAGATGTGAATTAAACAACATTAGTTTTGTAGCATGGAATAAAATGTTTTATCACAGAAAATTTATCAATCACCACAAATATTGAGTCATGTCCTCTTTCTGTCCCTGGTAAACTAAGAAGAAAATTCAACATGACATATATCTATGGTTTCTCTAGTATAGGAAAATATAGTTCAACATTATAACTTACTCCTTTGGCCATCTAGTATACTTTGCATCTTTATACAAACTTCCTTACTTCTTTTTCTAAGTTTGGCCAATAATAATTCTCACTAACAAAAACATAGTTTTATCTCAACCAAAGTGTTGATCCAATCCTCCAATATTATTCTCCTTGATCATATTATCCCTCATTGAACTTCTTAGAATACACAACCAACTTCTTCTAATAAATATCTCATATTAGATTAAGAAATGCTACCCTATTATCTTATCCAAAGCACTAGTTCCAATCAATCCCTCTAATCTTCTATAACTTATAGACCATCAAGATACAAATGCTTGATTTCATTAAACCTACCAACCTCTATCTTCATATTTGTATTTAAATATTGATGATTAGTATATAAAATAAACACTTTTGGAAATAAATGATGTCTCCATTTCTTCAAATTATCAGCTATAATACAAAACTACATACCATAAATATAATACTTTTATTAAAATTAATAAAACTCTCACTCAAGCATGAAATTGGCTTACCTTCATGACTCAAAAAAGCTCCTTTGAGACTACCACTAGTATCACAATCTACCTAAAATATATTACTAAAATCTAGAAGTACCAATATAGGTTGCTTTGTTCTTCAACATATCAAAACTCATTGCTACTTCTTAAATATATATAAACTTCTTTTTATCCCCTTTCATTGTATTTTTTAAGGGTTCAAAAACAATAATTAAATTCTCAATAAACTTTTTGTAAAAAATTGCTAAACCACAAAAAGATCTTACCTTTGTAACACTCCTTGATTTAGGTTATTTGATGATAGACCAATCAATAAATTATTCTTCCTTAGATTCTCAAAATCATATTGAATATGCATCAAGTGTTCCTCTAATATGTTATTGAAAATAAAAATTTCACACAAATAAAAAAACAACAATTTTTTTTAACTATTTCAATACCTCATTCATAATACAGATAAATATGATTGATGCATTGGTTAGACCAAATGGCATGACTAACTACTTATATAATCCCTCTTTAGTTTTGGAGGTTGTATTCCACTTATCCACTTCTTTGGTCTAGATTTAATTATATCCACTCTTCAATTCTATGTTCATAGAGTACTTTGTTGTATTTAGACAATCCATTTTTTATCCATCCTTAGGAATGAGAATCTACACCTAATTGTATTTGTAATTATGGCTTGGAAGTCTATACACATTTTCCATTCTTCATATTTCTTTGGTTCTAGTATCATAGATACCATGTGTGAGTTAAAAAAAATTTAATAAACAATTTCTTAAATAACTCTTCAACTTGTCTATATCGGTCTTGATTCCCTAAAGGATTCCTTCTATGAGCTTCCTACTTTGGAAAATTGGCTCCTAGTATCAAATCCTAGTGACTAACATTCCTCTCTAGTGGAAAATCTTGAGGTACATTATTTGACACAATATAATGAAAACTCCAATATATTTTAAAATTTTAATATTACATCTTCATCTTATTAATTATTAACTCTAGGAATTAACGTATAGCATATATGCTCAAGCTTCACACATCCAAAATTTCCCTACCATCAACCAAATAAATTCTTGCTTTAAGACATACCTTTTCTTCCATTTCATTCAAGAACTTCAACTTGTGGAAAACTCTATCCTTTATTAGGGAATAAGTATTACCATATTCATATTGTATTACATGCCAATCAAAATTACATGTTGTCCACAATAATTTATGACTTTTATTCATAGACATGATTTGATGCAATACCTCATCATGGTAATTCCCAATCTTTAACTTTATTAAAAATTTCTCTTGGACTAAGTCTGTATGGTCATTCAACAACCATGCAATGCATTATGGATATGGATGTATCTTTCATTCAAACTATCATTTGTTAAACATCTCCTTTAAAATAAGTCTATTAGTGCTATTACTATCAATGATAACACATTTACACCTTGTATAAAATATGACCTTCCTCCTAACTAGATATTTCTCCTTATTTGGAAGATTCCCCCTATTAGAAGAACTCGTTTTTTCATCTTTATAATTCTTAGATTCACCTGTGTAGGGGAAAAAAAGCGAGACTAGGTCAATGTACCCTAATCCTACCTTTTGACACACATTGCGGAATACGAAAGAGCCTAGAGATATCGCACAATTGGCTACTTCTTTTGGTGAAAGAGAGAGCCACGGGATATCTATTAGGATTTCTATTCCCTTGTTGAAATTGAAAGCTAAAATGATACAAGTTCAAACCCTAACCTCAAAATGTAAGTATGAACTAGTAACAAGTTTGCAGAATTGAGATTAAACAATGAACAGCTGTAAATGTAAGGATGAAATAAGAATGCAGATATGTACCTGGAGTCGAAATCAGACTGAAAATGTTCGGGACGGGGGCGCGGGTGCCACTGTCCCGAAAACTGCACCGGAAATCACTGTTTTGCACCCTGAAACACTGTCTGGAAACTGTCGGAAAGCTATCTGTCCGGAGGACCAGGGCGCCCAGCGCCTCTGTCCCAGGGACCAGGGCGCCCAGCGCCCCTGTCCTGGCAGGACCAGGGTGCCCAGCGCCCCTGTCCCGGTCTTCTGAGCTGCAATTGCACACAGAGTTCTGTCTCAGTCTCCTCTTTCCGGATCTGTGTCCTGCGGCGTCGTCCGAATCCCGAAACCTACAATAATATTTGAAAAGGGGGAAGGGCGGCTATATAGGGTTTTGCCTTAGTAAAACCCCCGCTTCGGTGATTTCCACCTCCACGAATAGCTAAGTTGTTTTGTAAAATGTATTGTGTGTGCAGACCTAGTGTGTGTGCAAGGTCCAAAATGCAAGAAAGCAAACTAGAGCAACCTAGAAAGTAAACCCTAATTGCTTGTAAATGATAATGCAAATGCTCTAAATCAAGATGCAATGTGATCTAAAGCATAAATAAATGATATATCAAAGCTTATGTAAGGACATGAAAACAATATGAAATCATACCCAACCCTCAAGGGAGGAGTACAAGCCAATCTTCAGTCGGTAATCTCCTATTGTTCTTCAATGTCTTCCAAGCCCTAATTAGATGAATGAATGAATGTGATAGATGCTTGATAGAATGATGTTGAGTGTTGTTGAAGTCTTCAAAGATCTGCTCTTTCGCTGCATATGAAGTTCCTGGAAACAAAAATCGGATCCCTTCAAGTGAGGAAAGAGAGCTTTTATGTATGAAACCCTAGGTCGTAAATTCGTATTTTGGCCGACCTAGAGATTGAATATCCTACCAATTTCTTGGGGTTAAGCTTTATTTTATGATTGGATCGTGCTCCCAAAATTTCGGGAAAAATGTCCGGGACCATGTTGCATGGGCGCCATGGTCCCGACAACTTTTCACCAAATTTTTAGGGCCGTCGGATATGATGATTTTAGAGAGAATCCCGAAGTTACAGATGATTTCGAGATGTTTAGACCCTGAAACCAAGCCCCCAAGTTTGAAATAGGACTTAATTAGGGTTTTTGATTAAGTGATGTATTGGAGGAATAAAATGCGAAGGGCGCGCTTTAGTGAAAGGGCCCTACTTTATGATGATGAAATAGGACCTTAGACCTAATTAATTTGATTAATTAAGTGCTTAAGGAGAAATGCAATGCAGAATGCAAAATGCGCTAAGGCGGGTGCTAAACTAGGTGTGAAATTGTATCACCCTAGCGAGTGCGTACAATTTACGATGCTACATTTAGCCCCCACTTTAGCGGTCATATGAGTACTACGTGCATATGCAAGCTAAAGTACAGAAAAGTAAACATTATTTGAAAAAGGATATATCCATAAGTCATCGGACGAAGCCCCCAGCGGTATCTGCAGTACACAGTTAGGAACCGCACCCTACAAAACACACGTTAGATCACAAAATCACCTAATGCTTACTAGGGAAAGTGATGAAATCTGTGAGTAGCTATATGCCCCCCCCTGTTTCGACTTGCTTATTTAGGGAGGTGAAACAGGGTAGCATGTTTACTTGCGACAAATTATGTAATAGAGTGTTGATGAGGGGTGTTCACTAAATAGGCTTCATCAGAGCACTTTTTGGAACATCCCGAGAGTAGGAGAAGGAAAATACGATTCCAACGCAACAAATGGCTCGAAAATCGCATCTCCCAAACCCAAGTTATGATAAAATGAATGATAGGGGAAAAATTAGGGTTTCGAGAAGTAAGAATAGACAAACGAGAGTATATACTTCGAAAGTGACACTTGTATTCGTCACTTTGCCGATTTCAGGATACTATTCAGTGCAGTGGAGCCCACCTAGTCATCATGCCTTCACGACGACTGGAGCATCCCACGAGGATCGAGATCCTGCGCCAGGTCGTGATCGACGATGAGCCACTGGACGAGGTGAGTTGACTGAACGTTTGACTTTTGATTTCTCGCATGTTTGACTTTTCCGTGATTGAATGCGGACCCTGAACGCCGACCGGGGCCCACCTAGGGCGCCCTGGTCCCTGAGGGGCGCCCTGGTCCCCCCAGGGCGTCATGGTCCCTGCAGGGCGCCATGGTCCCTGACAGGGCGCCATGGTCCCTGACAGGGCGCCATGGTCCCTGACAGAGCACCATGGTCCCCAATCAGGGGCTGGCGAGGGGTTACAAGGCAAGCATTCAATGTTCAATAGTTTGCATTTGCGATTTCGATGATTGAGTACTGATTTTGGTCATGTTTTCATTTTGCAGGGTCTCCCGTACATGAGAGAGCACACAGCGGGACACATTCTTCGCACTTTGTGAGACCAGATTCCATGGCTGACTCAATCAGAGAGAGACACCCTATCGATAGTAGGATTGTGGTACATGATTCTTATGCCGGCCATTCGATTTCATCCTACGATGCTAATGGCACTGATGGAGAGATGGGATCCTGACACCTCTACCTTTCACCTTCTGGTAGGAGAGCTGACGGTCACACTCAAGGATGTATACCGTATACTGCGTCTTCCTATCAGAGGAGCGACAGTCACATGCACGACTGATCGGGTAGCGGAGGATCATCAGAGGGAGCAGATGTATTGCATAGGGAGAGTCATGCCGAGCGAGACGAGAGGTCGTATCATGGTCAGCTGGCTCTTACATCCTACAGGAGAGATACCACTTCTGAGACGCCTCATGATAGCCATCATAGCACTAGCCGTCTGCCCTAATGGGCGAGGGACACACATGCATGAGGGCCTCACATGGTGTATCAGAGGGATGGAGAGACATAGGAGAGTTTATGCATCGGGTCGGAGTATGCTTGCACATCTCTATCACGACCTTGAGGAGTATGTATTCGGACAGGGTTGTAGTTTGATGACATGCACACTTCTGCAAGTGTGGATCTTAGAGCACTTCACATGCACCAGGCCCGTCGGCTATCCACTGAGTATAGCGAGAAAGCGACCTAGGGTGTTTTCTTATCCACTGACCAGCGAGTGGAGATTTGGGGATTTGTTGTATTGGAGAGTGACTATTGATAGACTGACAGCCGAGGTGACAGTGTGGAGACCTTACCTATGGATGCACAGATGGGATGGTATGGAGAGACAGTTAGCATGTCTACAGAGGAACCGCCTACTGCGAGGGCGATATGCACACATCATAGTCCCTTTCTACTTTGACCGAGTACGGAGGCAGTTTGGACTAGAGCAGTGTGTTCCAGCCGATGTGCCCATCTATACTCGACACTCACGGGTCCTTCCCAAACCTAGAGCAGTAGCGAGACCGACGGTGGATGACATTGAGACTACAGACTTAGAGGGATCAGATCAGGATGTAGTCACTGACTATTCTACAGAGCCTGGAGCACAGCGTAGATATGTTTCATGGTTCATGAGATCATATCCAGGTCCTATCTTTCCACCAGATCATCCGACAGGCTATCCCGGCCCATGGAGACATGGAGACCGAGACAAGGACGAGGGATCTAGGTCAGAGGAGCCAGATGAGGGAGAGGGTCATGAGGAGACGGGAGATCCTGATCCACCTATAGGCGATCAGCCCAGTGACGAGGAGGAGGAGGATGCAGATAGAGAGGAGGACGAGGAGGATGCAGGTGATGATGCGGATGAGGATGAGGATGATGAGGAGGATGACGAGGAGGATGATAGAGATGATGAGGAGGAGTCGGATGTAGCTCCCCACCATTTAGGAGACGATACCATAGCTCTGGATCCACCTCTTATTCCCCAACAGGGGGAACAAGAGGCGATACGGAGACCTGTCACCAGTACCGTCCAGCCTACACCCATCATGAATAGAGTATTCGAGTGAGGGGAGCCTAGCGGTTTCCAGTCATAGATGCTACCATATCATGATCCCTACTGGCGTGAGGGAGATCCAGGTATAGTAGGTTTATATTGATTGATTAATGCTTTGATGATATAGAATGGTACTAACAAAAAATCTATTCTACTGCCACAGCTAATGTGCAGGAATGGCGTTCCTTGATTTAGCAGGCAATGACAGACATCTCCATGATAGCACAGAGCCCTAGTTCCTCACAGATTGCCTACAGGCCTCAGGGGAACGTGGGTCGGCATGAGGATTTGTTTTTCCCATTCCGATTATAGGTAGACATATGGAGGGAGAGAGAGAGAAACCTATCAGAGGATCTCCGTCAGGCGCGGCAGAGAGAGGGAGTCCTATCGGAGGATCTCCATCAGGCGCGGCAGAGAGAGAGAGTCCTATCAGAGGATCTCCATCAAGCGGGGCAGAGAGAGAGTCCTATCAGAGGACATCCAGCAGGTGCGGTGAGATCTAGTAGCGGCCCAGACCGAGGCTACCACCTATCGTGTGATCCTCATGGATAGGGATCGTAGGAGTTCCTCTCGGAGTCACTCACGATCTGTATTGTGCTACACACCCATGGGTCCACCTCCACGGCCAGATCAGGAGGGAGCATCCAGTCGACACTCTCCAGCCACTAGCCCTAGGGATAGGAGATGATTGTATGATGTAAGAGAGAGATCACATTTTGGATATACAGTGACCCATGTTTGTACACGATCCACACATATATATGTATATATACATGCTTCTCATTCTGTCTCAAATGTGTTATCTTTAATGCCTAAAACAATGTATATTTTGTTTTGATTAAATCTAATACATTTGGTAAATGTACATGTATGTTCAGGATTTAATTTCTATGTGATTGATTTCTCAATGCTCCATGATTAAATTAATACATGTGTGACTTAATTACAATATTTAATCAAGTACAACATTGATGATAAGGAAGAAATATGCATTAAGTCTAAGAATCATATAACTAATGTGATTTAATTTTGAACTTAAACACAACATGATACGATTCTACTTAACACACATAAAGACACTGTATAATATGCTAGCATTATGAAAATGTAAACCTTTTACAATTTACATTAATGAATTCAAGACAAAACTATAAAGTAAGAAGAAATGCTTGTCAGGAACGAAGCAATATAGATCAAACATCATAACATTTAATTCTATTTTGCTTTTAATTAAGAAACACTAACATATTATCCAATGTTGAAGAAGATAGATAAGAAGTGAAGAATTTAAGCATAATATCTACGCAAGTGCATAGCATTGATAGGTTCTTTAAGAGGCGTACCGTCTACATCTGCTATTTTGTAAGCACCTGATCCATAATCCTCAATGACAATATATGGTCCAAGCCAATTAGGACTAAATTTTCCCTTTCCGGCCGGAAAGGCATTCACATTGCGTTGATTCTCATAAAGGACTAAATCACCTACTGAGAAGGAACGTTGAATAACCTTATCATTATAGCTTCGCTGTAGAGTTTTGTGATACGCTTGAATATGCTCAAGAGCGTTTATATGCTGTTCATCAAGCATCTCAAGCTGTTGAAGTCGCTGTTCTCTATAGGAGTCATCATCTACTATACCTTTAAGAGAAACCCTAAGTGATGGAATTTCTAACTCTAAGGGCATAATAGCGTCAGCACCATAAACAAGATTATAAGGAGTAGTTCCCGTAGCAATTCGTACACTCGTTCGGTAGGCCCAAAGAGCGTAGATTAGCTGGTTACTCCAATCCTTACCATGCTTATTTACAGTTTTACGAAGAATTTGCTCAATTATCTTATTGGATGATTCGGCTTGACCATTTGACTGAGGGTAATACGGTGTAGAAAATCGATGTTTGATATGATACTTCTCGAGGAATTTCTTCACGTCCTTGTTCTTAAACGATGTTCCGTTATCTGAGATAATAGTGGAAGGTATCCCAAATCGAGAAATAATGTTTTCTAGAAGAAATTGACAAATCACTTCAGCAGTAGTAGAGCGAAGGGGAATAGCCTCTACCCACTTCGTAAAGTAATCTGTTGCGGTTATAATGAAGGTGTGTCCTTGAGATGAAGGAGGAGAGATTTTTCCAATAAGATCCAAACCCCATGCGGAGAAGGGCCAAGAAGCTACTTGAGAGCGAAGTTCTTGGGCAGGAGCATGAATCAGGTTATTGTGTTGTTGACATTGGTGACATTTCTTAACAAATGAGAAGGAATCCTTCTGCATAGTTTGCCAATAGTATCCCATACGAAGCAACCTATGAACCAGGGATTTGCCCCCAAAATGTCCCCCACAGGCACCCGAATGTGCCTCTTCAAGAGCAACAGGGATTTCCGACTTGTTAAGACAATGAAGAAGAAGACCATCATAACCCCTTCGATAAAGGACATTAGAAAGGATGATATACCTAGCAGACAGCTTGCGGATTCTAGCCCTAGTGTTCCTATTAGCAGAATCAGGGAAGGTACCATCGGTCAAATATCGTACGATATGCGAGAACCATTCATCCGAATCTACAAAGTCACAACATGTTACCAAACTAGAATCATCTTCAATAGCTGGAGAAATAAGATTGTGAATAACGAAGTTAAGATCAACCATAGGGTCCTCTAAAGATACTAACGAAGCCACACATGCCATTGCATCCGCATGTCAATTATCTTTTCAAGGAACAGGTTCCATGGTATAAGAATTGAAATTTTGTAATAAAGATATAGCAAGGTCTTTATATTGTGATAATTTGTCTTGTTTTGCTTGATATATTCCTGTTACTTGTCTTATAATTAATTGCGAATCTCCATAGATATGTATGTGTTTTATATTAAGAGCTAGGGCTGCTTTTATTCCTGCTATAAGAGCCTCATACTCAGCAATGTTATTGGTACACAAGAAATTTAGACGATATGACAAGGGAATAGGTTTCTTTGTAGGAGAAATCAGAACAACACCTGCCCCCGATCCCGTACGACACTTAGAGCCATCAAAGAATAACTCCCAAGTTTCATCTTTCTCTATAGAAAGAATGAAGTCATCAGGAAAGGACTCAAGGTTAGGGAAGGAAAAAGGTGAAGGAGCCTCAACTAAGTGATCAGTCAACGCTTGTCCTTTAATTGCTCTTTGTGAAACAAATTTAAGGTCAAATTCAGTTAACATCATAACCCACTTAGCGAGACGTCCTGATAAATCAGTTTTAGAGAAAAGATGCTTCAACGGATCAAACTTAACCATGACATAGACTTCTGAATTTAAAAGATAATGTCTCAATTTTTGAGTCGCAAACACCACGGCCAAGCATTGTCTTTCTATCACAGAATATCGGGTCTCATAATCAAGTAAAGTACGACTTATGTAATACACCGGACACTCCTTACCATCTTTATCATGTTGTGCTAACAATGCTGCGAGAGCATGAGAAGAAGCAGCTGTATACAGGATAAAGGGTTTAGAAGGTTCAGCAGGTTGAAGAATAGGAGGACTAGCCAAATACACTTTTAAATCTTCAAATTCTTGTTGACAATCCTCATTCCACTGAAAAGTGATATCCTTTTTAAGAAGTTGAGTAAAAGGAAAGGTACGATCCGCAAGTTGAGACACAAACCTACGAATAGCTTGAATCTTTCCTTGTAAGCTTTTAAGTTGAGAGACATTTCGAGGAGGTGGCATGTTAACAATAGCATCTATTTTCTTAGTGTCCACCTCAATCCCACGATGCGAAACTATGAATCCTAATAGTTTTCCACTATCCACACCAAAAACACATTTTCGGGGATTCAAGCGCATGTGATATTTACGAATTCTTTCGAAGATTTGATGAAGGACTTTAACATGATCCATGCAAAGAAAGGATTTAGCCAAAATATCATCAACGTAATCCTCTAAAATCTTATACATATAATCATGAAAGATAAGGGTCATCGCTCGTTGATAAGTTGCACCGGCGTTTTTAAGTCCAAAAGGCATCATTATCCAACAAAACGTACCCCAAGGAGTGGTGAAAGCGGTTTTGTATTGATCTTGAGGGTTAATGAAAATTTGATTGTAGCCTAAAAAACCATCCATGAAGGATAAGAGGGCATGTCCTGCCGTAGAATCAACTATCATGTCAATGTTTGGAAGAGGGAAATCATCTTTTAAAGAAGCCTTATTTAGATCCCGAAAGTCGGTACACATTCTTATTTTGTTATCTGGTTTAGCCACAGCGACAATGTTTGAAATCCATGGGGAATAGTCAATAGGGCGGATAAATCCAGCCTCCAATAACTTTTCAATCTCAGCTTTAACAAGCAGAGCTATTTTAGGATTCATTTTTCGAATCTTTTGTTTCACGGGCTTAGCATCAGGTACTAAAATGATATTATGAGTAACAATCTTAGGATCTATACCAGGCATGTCAGAATATGCCCAAGCAAAGATCTCAGGGAATTCATGCAATAGTTCTTCATATTGTTTCTGTTCCTCTTCATCCAAACATTTTCCAATTTTAATGATTTTTTCTTTGTTGCAAGGATCCATCTTAACATCAAGGGTATCACTTATGAGGAGATTACTTTGTTGAGGAGTATCCTTTAACTGAGGGAATTCTTTCACAATCTTATCATTATCAATCTCTTTTCCAAAATAAGCTTCAGTGTTCAAACAATAAGGGAGTCCCCTATTGTGATGATAATGAGGAAGAGTGTCATAGGCTCCCAAGAACTCAGCTAAAGCATCGTCGGTAGGGAAGATATCTAGAGCACAATCACCCGAAGAATCCTCATCAATATACTCAGGGTGTTGTATTGATAAAGATGTAGAGATGGCATTAACACTAATGCATGGTCTTTTAGAGGCTTTAGTACGTCTGCAGGGATTATAACCAAGTCCAAAGGCATAATTGTGAAAATTAGTCTCTAGAGGAACTCTAATCCCTTGTTCATTAGCACCACAACCTTTTCCATGATACCCATGCTTAGCAAAAATGCGAAACCCACGACCATAGCGATCAGCCATTTCAGGAAAAGAAGGTGGTTTTTCATAAGACAAAGAATCAAACTCTTCATAGTTATAGATGTGAGAAGAGGAAGTTTGAGAAGCGGCCACAAAGTTATTACTCATAGCTTCAGGCAGGGTTGATTGTCTTTTAGTTTCTTCTTTCTTTCCAACTTTTTGATTTTCAACTTCTTCCTTCTTTTCAACTTTAAGTTCTCTAGAAGGAATCTTATATTCACCCACAAAGGTGGGGTTAAAGTCAAGAGATCCCCAATCATCTTCTACGAGAACCTTCTCAGGATCAAAATCCTTTTTATGTGTAGTTTCAAGCCGAGAAGGATCTTCCTTAGGAATTCCAGATTCATCCCAAGGATTTTGATCATCGGAAAGCGAAGACTCATCGATAGGTTTCTTGTTTAAAGAGTCATCACTAGACGAGGATGGCTTAGAAGAATCTCCTTTAGATGTTTGTAGACATGCTTGAAAATTAGTAGCTCCCATCAAAGTATATGTCTTATTGTTATAGATGAATTTAACTTGTCTATGCAATGTAGAGGGGACAGCTTGCATGCTGTGAATCCAAGGCCTCCCTAATAACAAGTTGTATGTTAAATTTCTCGGCATAACATGGATAGGAGTAGGCAAAGTAACAGGTCCCACTGTGAGAGGTAAGGTGATGATACCCAATGAAGTCTTAGCCACATTATCAAAGCCACGAATAGAACGAGAGTCAGGCTCCATAAGAGATGTATCCACATTCATCTTATGCAATAGATTGATGCTACACACATTAAGGCCAGAGCCATTATCTACTAGTGTTCATCTTATAGCAGTGTCTTTCATGACAACCACAATCATCAAGGGATCATATTGTTGTTGGACTTCACTAGTAGGCAACTCATCTTGCGTAAACACAATTTGAGGTTTAGGATTCATCACAGAGTTAACAAAAGATGCTATATTACTAGATGTATTCGGTGGAGGAACATTCAAATCTTTCAAGGCATCTTGTAACATTCCATGATAAGTGGAAGAAGTTTGAATCAAATCCCAAAGGGATATCTTAGCAGGGGTAGCTTTAAGCTGTTCTATGAGATCATATTCCTTACCCATAACTTGCGAAATACAGGGAGCTTGAGGAAGAATTGGTTGAGGATTAGGAAGCGAAACTAGAATAACAGGAGGAGGATTAGGTTTCTTATTATTTCTGGTATGATAAGTATGGGCAACCGCATGATAACTCTCTCTAGTTATTTGCTTAGCATAATTGTAAGGACTTGTAGGTTGTCTTCCTTGTACGGTAATGATTGGTTTATTCGGAGTACAAAAGGAATCATGATCATACCTCCCTTGGACAGTAAGGAGAGGAGTCTTAGGAATTTGAAAGGTGGGAGAAGGATAAGCACCTTGGACTTCAAAGAGAGGCTTGTTATATTCATTCACATTTATCATGTTAACCAACTTAGAGGTTTTGTTTTTGTTTATAGGTTTCGACAAAGCCACAAAGCCATCAAGGGCATCATCCAACAAAGCATAATCATATTGGTTAAAGGGTTTGTCTTTTGATTCAAAAGGAGACATCTCCTCATAGAGGGGATTATTGAAAACAACCATGTTACTAGATTCAGGGGAAGAGTGGATAGGAATGTATCCTTGAGAGGAATCATTCGACTTATCTTTCTCATCACACCTAAATGGCATAGTAACAAGGTTTATGAGTTTTTGGTAAAATGAAGGTTTAGCATCCTTAGGGTTTAAAAACTCATCTAAAGCTTCATCTAATTCATCTTGGCTATACTCATAATAATCATCAAATGCATGAACATTTTGCAAATAAAAATCTGACATTTTGAAAAGATTGCATAAAATTGAAACACACAATGCAAAGAAACACAAGTTCTTTTTTTTTTTTTCTTTTTTTTTCTCTTTTAATGAAATGAAAAACACACTAAATCTAGATCTAGATCTAACAAATGTAATGCAAGAGGAAGCAATGATAGATTCATGTCAGGTTCACCAAAATGTTTAGGGGAAAAAAAGCGAGACTAGGTCAATGTACCCTAATCCTACCTTCTGACACACATTGCGGAATACGAAAGAGCCTAGAGATATCACACAATTGGCTACTTCTTTTGGTGAAAGAGAGAGCCACGGGATATCTATTAGGATTTCTATTCCCTTGTTGAAATTGAAAGCTAAAATGATACAAGTTCAAACCCTAACCTCAAAATGTAAGTATGAACTAGTAACAAGTTTGCAGAATTGAGATTAAACAATGAACAGCTGTAAATGTAAGGATGAAATAAGAATGCAGATATGTACCTGGAGTCGAAATCAGACTGAAAATGTTCGGGACGGGGGCACGGGTGCCACTGTCCCGAAAACTGCACCAGAAATCACTGTTTTGCACCCTGAAACACTGTCTGGAAACTGTCAGAAAGCTGTCTGTCCGGAGGACCAGGGTGCCCAGCGCCTCTGTCCCAGGGACTAGGGTGCCCAGCGCCCCTGTCCCAGTCTTCTGAGCTGCAATTGCACACAGAGTTCTGTCTCAATCTCCTCTTTCCGGATCTGTGTCCTGCGGCGTCGTCCGAATCCCGAAACCTGCAATAATATCTGAAAAGGGGGCAGGGCGGCTATATAGGGTTTTGCCTTAGTCAAACCCCCACTTCGGTGATTTCCACCTCCACGAATAGCCAAGTTGTTTTGTAAAATGTATTGTGTGTGCAGACCTAGTGTGTGTGCAAGGTCCAAAATGCAAGAAAGCAAACTAGAGCAACCTAGAAAGTAAACCCTAATTGCTTGTAAATGATAATGAAAATGCTCTAAATCAAGATGCAATGTGATCTAAAGCATAAATAAATGATATATCAAAGCTTATGTAAGGACATGAAAACAATATGAAATCATACCCAACCCTCAAGGGAGGAGTACAAGCCAATCTTCAGTCGGTAATCTCCTATTGTTCTTCAATGTCTTCCAAGCCCTAATTAGATGAATGAATGAATGTGATAGATGCTTGATAGAATGATGTTGAGTGTTGTTGAAGTCTTCAAAGATCTGCTCTTTCGCTGCATATGAAGTTCCTGGAAACAAAAATTGGATCCCTTCAAATGAGGAAAGAGAGCTTTTATGTATGAAACCCTAGGTCGTAAATTCGTATTTTGGCCAACCTAGAGATTGAATATCCCGCCAATTTCTTGGGGTTAAGCTTTATTTTATGATTGGATCGTGCTCCCAAAATTTCGGGAAAAATGTCCGGGACCATGTTGCATGGGCGCCATGGTCCCGACAACTTTTCACCAAATTTTCAGGGCCGTCGGATATGATGATTTTAGAGAGAATCCCGAAGTTACAGGTGATTTCAAGATGTTTAGACCCCGAAACCAAGCCCCCAAGTTCGAAATAGGACTTAATTAGGGTTTTTGATTAAGTGATGTATTGGAGGAATAAAATGCGAAGGGCGCGCTTTAGTGAAAGGGCCCTACTTTATGATGATGAAATAGGACCTTAGACCTAATTAATTTGATTAATTAAGTGCTTAAGGAGAAATGCAATGCAGAATGCAAAATGCGCTAAGGCGGGTGCTGAACTAGGTGTGAAATTGTATCACCCTAGCGAGTGCGTACAATTTACGACGCTACATCACCATCTTCATCTACATGAGAAACTCATGCAATATATTCAAGTCTTCTATTTGTCCTTGCTTGATGTTGTAGGAACTTGGATACTCAATGTCCTTATCCACATTAGAAATAACTTCGATGAAATTTTATTTTTTTATAACCTCGTCTAGAATTTCCTCTTCCTCTTTGATTACCATTGATTTCATCTCAAGGGAAATAGGAATTACCTCCTTTATAGTTTTTATTATTGTTAGGTTCTTAATTCTTATTTTTGTCTTTAATTTTTTCCTCCATGTGATCTTCTTCAAGTCCTTCATCCACGATCTTTTCATCTTTGTTTCTTTCAAATATTATACTTATCTTCTTTTCTACCTTCATGAAAAATTGATCTAACCTTCTTCTATGGTAGTCATTCTAACCAAATTCAACTATTCCTAAATACTTATCTTTAATCCAATTATATAATATGCTACCTTTTCCTTCTAGGCCTCTTAAAAGCCTATTTTCATCATGACCTTGTAAAATTATTCTATATACTCTTTGATAGAATTATTCACTTTCTGCAAACCTTGCATCTTCTTTAGAAAATTTGACTTGAAATGAATAGGCATCTATTTAGCTTTTCCACCATCACATCTAGATATTTTATCTTTTTCTCTTCTATTTTATTGTACTTCCTTCTAGTAGATATAGGCATAAAATTTCAATTTGGTATTTGTAAATTTGACCCTCTGAGGATCTTCCACCTCCTCATATTCAATGTTTTCCTCCATATCATTAACCCAATTGATCAATTATTCTAGGGTAATATTTCCAACATATGTAGAAACTTCAATCCTTTTTCTTTTTCTAATATTGGAGATGACCTTTAATAATATGATTTTCTTGGGATCTCCGAAAACATCCTTTTTTTAAAACTATACAACTTCAAATTCATCTTCACTTTCATCTCTTCCTCTTCGATCAAACCATCTATGAGTGTGTGCAAGATGTCAAGAGCCCATTTTTTTGGCTAAAATGTAAAATTATTTTTCCTAATTTTAAAGATTTTTCACAATTGACCTAAAAACTTGAAGCACTTAAAGATTGAATATTTAAACAATTAGTAATATACAATGTAGTAATCTGATTTGAGTTTCAAAATATGCAATTTATTTTAATACAAAATTCTACAAATTGATTTTTAATGGCCATGTGTAAAAAACACTATTTAAGTGTCACATTTTTTAGGATCATACCATCCATGTGTAATGATGAATCAATGATGAATAGTTAGTACCAAATCGATACTGAGAGGGGTGGGGGGGGCACGTGAATCAGTATAGACAAAAACACTTTTCCTTAAACCGGTTTGACTGAAAACACTGGACTTTACTAGCAAGCAATAACACCTGTCTAAACCAAATTACTAATAGTTAAACATAATAAGAATGTGAAAGACATAAACCGGTAACTCTTAGCTTTCTACACAATCTGATATCTTATTTCCACTTCACCCTTATGCATAAATAAGTACTCTACCATCAAAAATATAATAACTTGCTAGTTCAACATGATTTACCACTTGACAAAAAATAACAAAGCATCACATGAAAAGGCATCACACATGACAAACATATTTTTCATGTGGAAACCCAACTGGGAAAAACCACGATGGGGATGAATACCCACAAGCTATTCTTTGAACCCTTTTGAAGTCCGCTCTGTTAGGAGCCTAGTCCAGTTAAAGGCTATTACAATAGGTTGTGTTAGGAACCGATCTTGCTAGGGATCACCTAGTTAAGGGATGGCTAAAATACCCGATTAAGGCTTAAACCCTGTTAAAGGTTACCTTGTTAGAGGATTTTAAGAACTCAATGATTTTGAGTCACCCTGTTAAAGGATTTACAACAAGCCGGTTAAAGCTACCCTGTTAAGGGATTTTCCAACTATTGAAGTGGTTAGAGGTCAACAAGTATTTCAATGATCTGGTAACAGTACTCAATGCTAGTGCAGATCCACTTTAGTTCCTTCCTTTTGCAATCACACTTTGTAGGTATCTATTCTCTTATCTGGTCTGGAAAGAATCACGTAACTCTGAACTTAGATACACACACAACATTTGCCAACAACTTCAACATGAAAAACAACATCGACCATATAGGAAATAGATAGGTCAGTAGCATAAACCCTAAACCCTAAACATTTAGGTTAAGAAATTCAGTCGGTTCAATTCTAACCATTGAACATATTGCATTGATTACAACAGTCTTGAACAGATCTCAAGATGTTCTCCAACGTTTGTTCTTCACTACTTCTTGGAGGCAGATAACCCATCACATGTTCTCCACCGTTTACAGAGACTTCTCCTATTCCTGAGGTAGATAGGATCAATCTCCTTCATGCAAGATCCTTCACATGCATAAGGTTGACGTGGCAACACAATCTGTTCTTCATTACAATGCTAACTCATCACATGATGTCAACGGTTGAATCACATAGGCATAGAACACTTCAATCAGAAACCTTGAAGCTGAGACTACCAACTCGTAGTCATACCATATGAGACCTTGATACAAAATATTCCATATAGCGGTTCACATTCCAACATACTAGTTCACTTGGACAAACATATCGCTTCACTTTTTCACATATACTAGTTCACAACATCATACCAGTTCTCTTGCCAGTTGCTTACTTCAATATATCGATGAACTCTTCAGCATATTGACATCAATGACAACATACAATATCATCATGTCATCATACTCTGCACATATGACAATAGTGTAAGACCACCATATATTGACCAAAATAAAAGTATTTTGTGAATTTTGTTCGTAAATAAGACACTGAAGATTTATAAGGATAATTTCTTAATTTGTTCTCCGTAAAAAGATGCCTCTGAAACTTGTTCATTATATCATAGAATTTGTCAAAAACTATCATAGTTTGGTGTTTAATAAAGTTGTCATAAGTTTTCATTGGTAGACGTGTCATAAATTTTTTATTACATGACACTTTTCACCCACCACCAAAAAAATTCTAAGCTCCTCTATGTGGAATTCCTACCTCCATGTGAGAAAACAATATTGTGTCACATTCTTAGTAGATTGTGAAGCCAATATGCCAACTCCAACTAGATGACAATATTGTCATTATAGGCTCATACATTAAACAAATATTAATTAAATAAAATTAAATGCCAATGTTACGACTTGAAAAGGTTGATACACCTTAATCCCAACAAGAAGATCTATTGATGTAGTTAGCCTAGTGTTTCCTAGGTAAGCGAGGAGGATTAGTGAAGGTGCTTCATCAAATTCACCAGAAGGGTTACATTTAACTTTTACAATGTTCTAGCCTTATTCAAATTAATGTAACAAAGGGGGGGTTTGGACTAATATATTAAAAATTATAGTTTTATATTAATAGTTAAATACAAAAAAAAATTATTAGATCAAACTGAGAGAGGTCTGAACCATTACATAGCCACAAAAACAAATAAACCTAGGGTCTCACAGGGGGTGAGAGCCCCAAAACTAGATTTCCAATTATAAAAAAATAATAGAACCTAATAGACAGTCAAAACCCAAAACCACAAAACCAAACACCATAAAACCAAAAGATGAAACTAGACTAGACTAGAAAAAAAGAAAAAAAAACCAATAGACACACCCCCACCAAAGACACAAACTAATAGCCTACTTGGTGGGAGCCTTCTCATATTTGAATCCTGTCTCATCACTTTCAATTTTTCAGAGAAGGAGAGACTCTTATTTGATCCTTTGCCTAACGAAACAATAGGGGACTCTAGGATAGCTCTCACCCTAGACACCAATAGTTCCAATCCAGTAGCAAGGGAAGAATACAAGTGATATTTCATTTATGCTTACCTCTTGTCAATTTCTTATTGAATAGATTGTAGAGCTATAGAGTTCCTCTTCAAAATTTTATTGTTCTATGATATCATTTTCTTTATTTTCCTCTTTGCGGATGCTTCAATATCCTACAAAACCTTAATTTCATTAATTGTCTCTTATCTATCTTCATTTTGGACCATCCTATTAGAGATCCCCTTCAATTTGTCTTTCATTCCTTCCCACTTTTCAAGTTTTTCTTTTAAATCATTTTCTACCACCCAAACCCTTTGATCCTTATCATTTATTGCCCAACTGAAATATATAGAATCCACTTCAGTAAGGGCATGAAGCCTATTAATTTTCTTTTTTTTCACATTTACTTTCCCTAGAAGCCAATGGATTATAGCTTCTTGTTTTTTTTAGACATCATAAAGCTCCTTAGCCTTATCAATAAAGGTAAAGAAGTCCCATTTCCTCAAAGAGTTCATAGAAGAGAGGGGAGGAGTGCCAAAAAAGGGGTAGAAGGGGCTACAACACTATTGATAGGTTTTTTTGAGTCTTCTCTAACCTTGTAGACCATGAGGAAGAAGAGACCTCAAAATCATTCTCCTCTACCTTTGACTCTTCGATAATACATTCATTAATGGGAGGGTTCAAGGGGTTCTTGGTTTTAGCTAACCTACTAGGTTTAACTCAAGTAGTAGTCTCTTTGGATTTAGGAGTGGAGATGATGTCTTTACTACCCTAGATATAAGATAGTTCAAACAATAAAGTGGCACTAGAGTGATTCCTAACCATCCCACAAGTTGGGTTCAATTTCAGGTGGAAATTATACAGACATAGAATAAGCCCCTAATGTAGGGGAAGGACATTTCTAGTTTTTGCAAACACCATAGACTAGGAGATGGATGAGAAAACTCAATAAGTGAAATTCATCTTTATGTCATACCTCTCATGGTTGCACATGGGAAAATTTTGAGAATAGAACCATTTAAATCTCATACAAAGTAGTGAACTTCATAAGGAGTAGTAAGGCCTCTTTCCAAACCCTAGGTAAGTTATCTTTATTGAAACCACTTCGTAGGTGAGTAACTTTCTCCCTGGGTTTTAAGAACATCTTGAAATCCACTTTGTAGTTGTTAGACAACTCAGATAACCAGAGAACAACTAAGAGGGGAGTGAATCAATTGTCAACAAATTATAGAGCTTTAAGCATTAAAGCATTGTTATCTGAATACATAAACCAAATACCGAAATAACAGATATAACAGTTAAGCACAAATATAATCCACAAAAGATAACACCAAAATTTGTATGTGGAAAACCTGGTAAAGGGAAAAACCATGATGGGAAGCCTACCCACAGTCACATAATACTTATGTGGTAAGTATGTGATTACAATAAGCAGGGCCTACACATGCAGGAAGACCAACAACCTAAAGTGCACTACTCATCACAAAAGGAGCCTCACTGACTATAAAATAAATCCAGACTACAATCTGGAAGAAGAATGAACTGCAAGAATACCATCTCCTATGCTTTAGTATAGTTTCGATTAAGCTTAGTACCAGAGGTCTTAAACCTATTTCACCAACCCAATTTGATCACCTATGATCATATAAAAACTTCTGCATATGATTACAACTTTATTCGCATAGAGATAATCACATATCTCATAAACCCCATGAATATGCTCATATGCCCATTATCTACAAAGAGATATTATATCATATTTATACCAACCTGGGACCTAAACAATTAGGTCAGCCACCTAGAAGATAATACAATAAATCTATAACATAAACCCACAATTCAATGATCAACCAAGTCATCCTAAGACCAAAACAACATAACCCAATCAATAAAACCAACTGGTAATGCATCGCGATCATCCACCAACATATTACATAAACGAGTCCATAACCTAGCCAAATAAGATAGCATTAGGTCTGGACCCAAATCCAACACCACCAACCAATAGGAACACATAAAAGATAACCAACAACATTGCGTAAACCATATAGAAGTCATGCCAACACCACTTATCACATGCATCAAAAGATCTTCAACAAAGCTTTGCCAGTAGAACCCTTACCGATGACCAAAAGGCTTTCTATAACAAATGATAGCTCCTAAGTAATCAAATTCTGAACCAACTGATCGTGATACCCATCTAAACATCATGAATGATAAATCCAAACCAAATCCACAAACCAAAGCATACTAGATCAATTCATAAACCAACAACTCTACTCGAATCTATCGGAAGCTAGTAAATAACCAAAACAGTTGGTGTTGCCATCAATGACAAAACATCAATGCAACACATAATCAATTCCTCCAATTGCCAACAATATCCCCCTTTGGCATTGATGGCAACACTAGATGTGAAAAACATCCAAGTGCCAAGAAATGCCAAACAAGTCTCCCCAAAAGGAAGACAACCATCAATTTTGCAAAAGATGATATAATAATAAAGTTAAAAAACTCCCCTTGTGAATGATATCTATGTTAAGCATTGATCTCTCCCCTTGATTTTTTTTTTGTAAGCTCTATTTTTCACATATATCTATCCCCCTTTTAGATCAATGCAAGAAATCTGACAGGAACATCAAAGAAAAATGATAAATCCACTGAACCACATAGCTGACTGCTCCCCATAAGTAGTAGCCCTAACACATCAATCCAGAATGAATAGTAGCTCTATAAAATCATGTCAGAATGATGCCAATCAACATCATTCAGGTCTCTAATGGAGGGGCAGAAACCCTCAATCTCTCTTTGAAGTACTCAAATGCTTCCTTAGGAAAGGGTTTAGTGAATATATCTGCAATCTCCTCTTTACTGTTCACATAAAATAGTCTCACTTCATTTGATTCCACCTTCTCCTTCAAAATGTTATAGTTGATAAATATGTACTTTATCTTAGAATGAAATAACAGATTCTTTGATATATCAATAGAATCAGAGTCATCATAGTGAATAACTACCTGTTCATTACAGTCCACCTTTATATCCTTCAACGTTTGCTGCATCCATAGAACTTGTGTATAGTTAGTAGCAGCATCAACATACTCGGCTTTAGTAATAGATAAAGATGTACATGACTACTTCTTGTTGATCCATGAAGCAAGTTTCTTTCCAAGAAAGAAATCTCCACCAAATGCGCTCTTCCGGTCATCAGCATCTCTAGCCCAATTAACATCTGTATATGCACTGTGTAAAGTCATCATTTTTAGGATACCACAAACCAAATTTAGTTGTTCCCTATAAATACCTGAAAATCTTTTTCACTGCATTCTCATGATTAGGATCACTCTAATATCTTGATACAATACAAACTACATTCATTATATTCGGTCTAGTCTGAGCCGGATATTTAACAAACCTCCAATCATAGACTTGTACGTTGTAGGATTTACTAGTGTTGATGCATCTTTCTTAGTCAATTTCTCACTTGTAGCCATAGGTGTACCAACTGGATTAGAATTTTCCATACAAAATTTCTTCAACAAATCTCTAGCATACTTAGTTTGATAGATGAAAATACCTTTATTAGTTTGAGTAATCTACAAACCTAAGAAAAATTTCATCTTCCCAATCATAGAGATCTCGAATTCATTCTTCATATTTTTAGAAAATTCCATACATAACTTATCCTCACCTCCAAAAATGATATCATCAACAAAGACTTCAACAATCAATATGTCATCATTAGTGATCTTATAGTATAAATTATTATCAACATTACCTTCAGTGAAACCAAGCTTCAAAAGATATTTATCCAAACTTGCATACCAAGCTCTAGGGGCTTGTTTCAATCCATATAAAGCTTTCCTTAACCTACAAACCATGTTTTTGTCATCTAAAAGTGAAAATCCATTAGGCTTCTCAATGTAAACTTCCACTTCAAGATCTCCATTAAGAAATGCACACTTAACATCCATCTGACAAACCTTGTAGTTCTCATGGGTAGTATAAGCAGGAAATAATCTCACAGCTTCAATCCTAGTTACCAGAGAAAAAGTTTCATCATAATCAATTCCTTCCTTCTGAGAATATTCTTTACAAACCAATTTAGTTTTATTCCTTACAACTTGTCCATCTTCATTCAATTTATTCCTAAAAACCCATTTAGTTCCAATAACATTCTTATTTTTAGGCCGAGGAACTAAAGTCCATGTATTATTCTTTTCTATCTGATCTAATTCCTCTTTCATAGCTTTCATTGAACATTCATATTTACATGCTTCAATTACTGATGTTGTTTCAATTTAAGAAATTAAAAATACCTCATCAACTTTCGACCTTCTTCTTTTCATCACTCCTTTGTTCTTATCTCCAATGTTCTGATCTTCTAAATGATTTAAACTTACATATTGAGGAGTCTTCTGAGTTTCTATTCCTCTCCTCTGATCTTCAATTATAGTTGAATTTTCTGATACTGCCAGAGTTATTGGTTCAACATTTTGTTCCAGAGTAGGTGCTACCAGTTCAGTTATGATCATCTCCATTGTTTGTTCTCTCTCATAAGTTGTGACTTGATTTATGTTCTGCTCATCTACCTTGACATTAGTTCTCTCCACAATTATCTACAATCTTTTGTTATAATATCTATATGCTTTTCTTTCATTAGAACCAAGAAATGTTCCTTCATCAAATCTACGATCAAACATTCCAATGGAATGATCTCTTTTGATATAGCATTTACTACCAAAGATCATGAAATACTTAACTATAGGTGTATGACCAAACCATAACTCATAAGGTGTCTTGTCGGTGTCTCCCTTGATATGAACTCTATTGAATGTGTATACCATGATGCTCACAACTTCTCTCTAGTAGATATGAGGCAGATTAGCTTCCATTTTTATAGTTCTAGCCACATCCAAGATAGTTATGTTCTTCCTTTCCACAACTCCATTAAGCTGAGGTGTCTGGGGTGCAGATAATTGTCTCCTTATTCTATTCTTTTCACAATAACTATGAAATTCATCGGATGTGAATTATCCACCTGATCTGACCTTAAGTATTTAATCTTCAATCCTATCTCTGTCTCAAATTTATCTTTAAAGATTTTAAACTTTTTAAATGCTTCAGAATTCTCCCTTAGTAAAGTAACCAACATCATTCTAGAATAGTCATCAATGATTAGCATAAAATATCTATCACCTTGAAAAACTTTTGATTCTAGCAGGACCACACAAATTGGTATGAATAAAATCAAGAGAATCTTTAGATTTGTCTTGTATAATCTTAAAATAATTTTCGACTTTCTTTCCCATTTGACATTCCTTACAAACCAGATTATAGGGCTTCATAATCTTAGGTATATCTCTAATTGCCTTAGTAGAATTGATCTTTACAATGCAATCAAAATTCACATGACACAACCTCTTATGTCATAGCCAAATCTCATCAATTTGTGCAATCAAATATGTCTTCTCAGTAGAGTTTAAATGAAAGATGTTACCTTTAGTTTGAGTACTAGTTGCAAGCTCCAATCCAGGTCTATTGATAATCTTGCATTTTCCATCCTTGAACTGTAACTGAAATCCCTTATCCACCAACTGTCCTACACTCAAAAGATTATGCCTTAAAACTTCAACATAATAAAAATTATCAGTATCATTCTTACCATCCAATTATATAGTTCCTCTTCCCTTGATCATGCATGCTTTATCATCTATGAATCTAACTAGACCGCCAGCAAATTCTTGCAAAGATAGAAACTTCCTTTTATCTCTAGTCATATGATGTGAACATCTACTGTCTATCACCCAGTCATCCTTGTCTTCAATTTTAGCAGAAAGGGCCTTTTCTTCAGGTATTGGATAATCTTCCTTGATAGCCAAAAATACCCATTCCTTTCCATTGTTGGATCCACTAGTTGAATCTTATGCCGGTTCACCATCAGAATCAGTCACACCTTCCTCATCAACATAGTAGTGTGATTTTTCTTTGTTTCTCCTATACTTATGCTTGTCCTGATAATCATGGTTAGGCCTAAAAGATCTTTCCTCAAATCTTTAATTCCTTTCAAGACATCTAGATGAAAAATGACCTATCTTATTACATTCATAACATTTAAAAGGTGATTTTCCTTCATACTTATTTCCTACAAGGCCTTTAGGTACTCTTCTAGCAAACAAGGCTTCAAGTTGCTCAAAATCTTCATTTCCTCTAGTTCCTTAGCATATAAGGCTTTCCAATCACTCTTGCTAGTAGGCGATGTAGATGCATGAAAAGAAGGTTCAAATTTTGCAACTCCAGAAGGACTGAATTCCTCAAGCTCAAAAGTAGATAACTTCCCAACCAAGGTATCCCTATTAACAGAGGTATTTTCCATTGTTCTCAACTCACTAATTGCAATAGCCTTCATCTTATAAGAAGGTGGAAAAGTTTTCAATACTTTAAAACCTACTTCAAATTCGCTCAAAGATCCACCACAACTCTCAATTCCCATGACAATTTAATTAACTCTCTCCATAAAAGTAGTAATCCTTTCATCTCTTTCCATCTTCAGGTTCTCATATCTCACCCAGTAACCATCAAGTTTGTAAATTTTAACAGTAGAGTTACCTTCATTCAAGGTCTCCAGTTTATTCCATATAGCATTTAGAGTTGATTTGTCAGTTAGTCCCATAACTTATTGATCAAAAAGTGCACACGAAAGGGCTTCTCTAGCTCTACAATCATTTACAATGTCCTTATCCAAGCCTGCCAGAGAAGGATTGCCAAATGTCAGATTATGAGGTTTATATCCATTCTTAGTCATCTCCCAAATCTCTTTGCCAAGACATATTAGATGAGTCTCCATCTGAGTCTTCCATATCCTGTAATTTGTTCCATCAAGCCTACAAATTTCTCTTCAAAAAACTATTGTAGATGAACTTGATGAACTTGCACTATTAGATGCCATAGGATCTTCCTCAAGAAGTTAAGCTTCTACAGAGAGGACCAGGATTTGATACCAATTGTTAGACAACTCAGATAACTGGAGGACAACTGAATCCCCCCTCAGTGAATCAGTTGTCAATAGATTATAGAGATTTAAGCATTAAAACCTCATTAACGAAATACATAACCAAATACCAAAATAGAAGATATAGTAGTTAAGAACAAATATAATCCACAAAACATTTACCAACCATCCACAAAAGATAACACCAATATTTGTAAGTGGAAAACCTGGTAAAGGGAAAAACCATGATGGGAAGCCTACCCACAGTCAGATAATACTTCTACTGTAATTATGTGAATATAATAAGAAGGGCCTACACATGAAAGAAAGCCCACAACTTAGAGTGCACTTCTCATCACAAAAGGAGCCTCAATGACTACAAAATAAATCTAGACTATAGTCTGGAAGAAGAATGAACTGCAAGAATAGCATCTCCTATGCCTGAGTACAGTTCCAGTTAAGCTCAGTACTAGAGGTCTTAAACCTCTTTCACCAACCCAATTAAATCACCTATGATTGACCAAAAATCTTTGCATATGATTACAACTTTATTCACACATAGATAATCACATATCCCATAAACCCCACGAATATGTCCATATGCCCATGATCTACAAAGAGATCTTACATCATATTTATACCAATCGGGGACCTAAACAATTAGGTCGGTCACCTAAAAGATAATACAACAAATCCATAACATAAATCTGCAATCCAATGATCAACCAAGTTTTCCTAAGACTGAAACAATATAATCCAATCAATAAACCCAACTAATAACACATCGGGATCATCCACCAACATGTTACATAAACTAGTCCATAACCTAGCCGAATAAGATAGCATTAGGTTTGGACCCAAATCCAACACCACCGATCAATAGGAACACAAACAAGATAACCAACATCTTGAAAACCATCTAGAAGTCGTGCCAACAACACTAATCACATGTATCAAAAGATCTTCAAAATAGCTCTGTCGGTAGAACCCTTTCCAGTGACCAAAAGGCTTACTAGAACAAATGAAAGTTCATGAGTCATCAAATTTCTAACTAACTGATCATGATACCCATCTGAATAGCATGAATGACCGATCCAAAGCAAATATATAAACCAAAGCATACTAGAGCATTATCGGATCAATATTATAAACCAACCACTCTACTGGAAGTTGGTAAATAGCCAAAATACTTAGTGTTGCCATCAATGACAAAACATCAATGCAACACATAATCAATTGCTCCAATTTCCAATAGTAGTTACCCTTAGGTTTCTTTTGTAAGTTCATTCTCTCCACCACAAGAATCGTAGTAGTCACAATATTTCTGATAGACACCATTAATTTCAATCCACCCACTCAGACTTCACCCTCATTCGAAGACTAGGAAACGACTTAAACAAAGAAGGGTTGAAGCCCTTCATTCATTCAATGTATGTCACTTGATTTCACTCCATTACTTTCTTCTAAAGAACACCATTTTTTTTTTAAATTATCATATTTGTCCAATTTAGTTTAAATAAGATCGCCACCCATGCTTTGCTTAAAGAATTCAGAAATAGGGACCAAAAAGGGGTTGCTAAAACCAACTTTTGGATAAACACAATTGAAGGTGGTTTTGAAAAAAACGTAGCTTTCACTAGATTTAATAAGAAAAATACACATCAATAAATGATTGAAGTACAATTTGAATAGGATAATGAAGTAAAAGGAAATGTTTAAATATTTAGGCTTCTTTGGGATTAATTTCTTCAAGAATCATGGCATGAGTATCTTTAGGTAACTCATGTTGTGTAGTCCAAATTTTTAGCTCATCAAAAAAAGGACCAAGGATTGCTAGCCTATTTGTAGAGATCTTTCATTCACTAAGGGTGTGTTGTAGGTTTACATGGTCAAAGTTAGCAATAAGACCTTGTAACTTGGTGATAAGGTCCACCACACACCATCCTAGTTTTGCCTTTCCTTACAACATCTTAATGACATTTTTGAATCACCTTTGATGATGACATTTTGGTAGCCCATGTCCTTGGTGATAAAAATGCCATTGAAATCTACCATTAATTTTGCCACATAGGCCACCATCACCTTGCCATCTAAATATTTGATAACCCAAACCCCACCCATTTGACCCAGGTTCTCTTTAGAAGACCCATCAAAATTTAATTTTACCAACTGGTATCAAGGGGGGGAACATTTTTATAGGTTATTTCTACATCTAAAAGGAGGGGAAGTAAAATTAAAGAAATCATCACCTAGGGTATATGCTAATTTAAGGAAGGAAAATGGTGTGAGTATTTGGACTTACCAAAGCCTTTCATATTCTCCATGACCTAATTGACAATAGTATAGGCTATAGCTTTCCATTGAGTTTTATGATCTGTAAAAATTCTATTATTACATTCTATCCATAAGATCCAACCCATGTGAAGAAAATCCTATCACTGGAGTTCCCATATCAGAGGATGGGTTAATGAGGAGGTCCAACTAGAGGAGAAAAAAATAGGGTCTAGGTGACAAACCTAGGATAACAAGAACAAGTTAATAATCTCCTATCTAAATTGATAGAAATAATGATAGTAGAACAAAAAATGCTTGATACTTTCCATTGCTTCCTCACAAAATGACATCTATTCACAATATAGATACCCCTCTTTTGGAGATTGTTAATAGTCCAAATCTTTTGATGATATGTCATCCACGAGAAAAATTAAATCTTAGATATAGTTTTAGAGATATAGATATTCAATCATTTAAAAGAAGAAGGATGGGAAGGGAGAAGAATCAAAACCCCACTGAATAGGGTACTGACCATCCTTCTAGAAAAAACCCATATTAGATTGTGTCTATCTTCCATTCTTAAAAACCTAAAATTATTAATAAATCCTAGGAAGTTCATCAACATCAGTTCTAAGTGGAAATTAAAACTCTATAGGGTGGAATTTCCATTTAGGATGGGAAGAGCTAGGATACCAATAATGCATTAACATAATCCCATATCTATCAACAAGTTGTTTCTCAATAGTTGAATAAATCAGGTGAAACTCTAAGGGAATAGCTAAGTCTTAGAGATCCTTCTAGAACCTAAAACTCCCCTCATCCTATGTGTTTCTTGAGAAACAATTTGGATTTAACTATATTGTTTCAAATGTGAGATCTTTTAGGAATCTCTTCATTAGAAAAAAAAAGGATTTTTTGTTTCCCCCATTAAGGTATTTTCTCTTCATCACTTTTGACCACTCCTTCTCCATAATAAGTTTACAATCAATTTAAGCAATGAGGGTGAAATTGAGATATTGGAAAACTGTAATGTAAAGAACACTTGACTCCTTACTAGAAAAGACCATCCCCCAATAAAATAAGAAAAATATATTCTTCCATTTCACTCCCAACCACAATAATATCCTCTGGATTTTATCCAATTTCATTTCTTAGGGAGCTTGGATATGGAATAAGGATATAAGGTACATTGAAGCACTCTAAAGAGAATCTCTCAAGAGTTTAATTTTACTTGCATTACACAGAAGGGCTACTTTCCAGTCTACCATTTTTATTTGGATTCTCTCAAGTAGTCCTAACCAAACAATTCTCCACTTCACCAAAAGTGAGAGGTAATGCTAAATATGAAGCTAGAAGACTAGTAACCTAGCAATTCAAAACTCTAGCAATGTGAACATGGAGATGAGGGGAAACATTTATGAAGTAGAGAGAACTCTTATGTAGATTGATATTTTGTTCAAACACAATCACATACACAAATAAAACAGAGATCCATTTTTTAGTTTATGCCACTGATAGTGAACCCAACAAAAGAGTATCATCAATAAATTGCTAATACAAAATAATTAGATGGCCTGAAGAATGCTTAAGTCCTTTCAAGGAACTCTGCTGCATATAAGCCTCAATATTCTTTCCCAAAGTTTTAGCCATCAGAATGAAAAGATAGGGAGATAAAATGTATCCCTATCTAAGGCCTCTAGAGGATGAAAAATAACCGTGAAGCGAGCCATTAACTAAAATAGAGAACATGGACAAGTAGAAAAACTTCCACCATCTTTAGAAATTTTCCTCCAAAGTTGAATCTTCATAGGACCTCAGAAAGGAATGACCAAGAAACCTTGTCATACACTTTGGAGATGTCCAGTTTCAAGATAATTTTATCTTTATTAATATTCTCCATAGATTGGAGGGATTCATGAACCACAAGAATATTAGAGATTTGACAAGCAAGAACAAACCATTTTTGATGTTCATGGATGAATTTACTAAGAAGGGGTTTGATTTGTTTATGATAAGTTTAGAGAAAATTTTGTATAGGATATTACAAAGGCTAATCAGCTTGAATTTTTTTATTTTATTACACTCATTATTCTTAGGAAATGGTACAATTAAAGTATTAATAATCTCTCTAAGAAGACTCATTGAGGATAGGAACTCTCAAGTAGCTAGAATGACATCCTTGCCCACAATGAGCTAGTATTCCTAAAAGAAGAAGGGTGGAAAACTATCTAGCCCCAAGGATTCAAATGAACCCATAGATAATATTGCTACCTTGAGTTCCTTCTCCATATAGTTATGAAAAACAAATTATAATCTTCTAGGCCTAAAATGTTAGGGATGACCATTTGGATCCTCTCGTAGATATCATTTACTCTTGGGTCCAAGGAGAGAGGTAGTTTCACATGGAGAAGAAGTAATTAACTGCTTAATGGTGAATGTCTTCCTTTTTTGAGAGTAGACAACCATGATGAATACTAAGAGGGGGGATGAATTAGTATGCCAAAAATTTCTGCACTTAAACACTTTGCAAGACTAATATTAAACTGGTAAAATAGTTTAGTAGACAAATCGGTTAACACACATGCAGTACAAATAGCTGATAATGCATTCACCCACAGGAGCAAAAAAACCATAACACAAGAGATTTTGAAGTGGAAACCCAAATGGGAAAAACCATGGTGAGATGGAACTCACAAGTAACTATCTGTAGAATAGGAACCAAACCGGTTAAGGTCAGAACAGTTAAGGTCTTACAATGTTCTTTACCAGAGCAAATCCTGTTACAAATCTCAGTCTCTATTAGGATATAAGTCCGATTAATGACTACCTTGCTAGTGGATTTTAGATCCACAGATGTGAACCACCTTGTTAGAGGATTTACAAAAGGCTTTTGGGCCTACCCGATTAAGGGCTACAAACTTGTCAAAGATGTGAGTAATCAACAAGTGTTTGATCTAGCTAGTAGCACAGACTACTTGGTTAGATCCTTGATAGCTCGTTCCTAATGCACTCTAGCATTACTTCAGTCTTCTACACATTCATATTCTCTCCAACTCCTTAACCACCTTAAACCCTAGCAACAACATAAAATTTTGCTACAACCACATCAATAACCTAAAACCCTAGACATGATGTCCTTATAAAGGAATCTGATTTCATGTCGGTCCAATAGGATTACATAACAATTTCCTAGGTTCAATGAACCTGGACATACTTGGTACCATGACACAAAAATCAATGTTTAGGTGTCTACGCCATCAAACAATCGGTGGATGGTAACTCATCACAAAATGTCAGTTGGTAACTCATCACAGAGTATTACCGGTTCATATAAAATGTCGGTTGCTAGTTTGAAAAAAATGAAGACTAGTAAAAATGTGTTATGCCACTTTAAGCCCTCGTAGCACTTGGGATCCATGAACTACTTGGGGTCAACATGTCGTTTCAGACCGGGAAACACATTCTACAAAACACCAATAGTCTAAAGACTATAATACAACATACCGGTTGGAGCAAATACCGGTTGTGCTCTAACTCATACATATAAAGGAGATCTCAATGCAAGTATGTGTCCATCAATGACAATCACAACACAAACATAAAAAATGCCAACAATCTCCCCCTTTGGCATTGATGGCAACACTTAGGAAAATAAAATTTTGACATAAACATCAAAAATGCCAACAATCTCCCCCTTTGGCATTGATGGCAACACTTAGGAAAATAAAATTTTGACATCTAAGTGTTTTACAACAAAATCATGCCATTAGCAAAATTGCTCACCCTAAGCATATACACTATCCCTTTAACAATACAATGTTTAACAATTTTGCATATAGAGCATAAACATTGAGATATTCAGAGCATATATGAAAATTTTGATTACCAGATACTTCTCCCAAATAGAATTCTTCTCCCCCTTTGCCAACAACGACAAAGTACAGTTGAACAACCCTGTTTTCATTTGATATTAAAATAATAAAATTTTATGACAATAAGGAATAATACTTGTTAAAAATAGATTTAAAGTCCTGCAAGAATTGTTTCATCGACAAAGACCAGGACTCAAGTAGGGAGGTGGCTACTTATTTTTCTGTCTACTCTGGGAGACCTGTTCTTCCATGGCATCAATTGTGCTCATCTCCTATATAACTATTAAGGCATCTAGGTTTAGATAGCACTTCTGAAGAATTTGCAATCATGGGAGTAGAACCAGTTGTAGCTCCTGTAAATCTCTAGACCGAGTGCTAATCTCTTGCTCCATTTTTTGCTAAATGGATGTGAAACCGGTGAATAGTTTGCCCATAAGTTGTAAAGGAATCATAAGGTGGCTTGAATGTGCTCATGTAGGACTGCAAGTCTATTTGAAGCTTTCGATTCTAAGCTAGCACATCATCATAGAATAGATGGGGTTGGTAGATCTTGCTCAGTAGTAGATTCCCCTCATCTAGAGCGTCCCTTATATCCTTTTGTTCTTTCTTCAGTTCATACCAAAGCTCATTCAACTTCTTCACCAGAGCTATATTAAGAGCTTTTTGATACTCCTTCTTGACATTTGCCTCTGCTACCTCTTCTAGGCTCTACACCTAATCATCCACTACTGTGCATAGGAGCTTAAGTTTAGCTAGTGATGAATCAATGTTGGGAAGATTTTTACCAGGTGTAAAGCAGAAAATCGCGATCGAACCCTAGTTGCTCTCCCCTCTTCCAACTCCAAGGAGAGAGAAGGGAGATTCACTAGGGTTGATGGTTTTCACTTAGGGGAGAGACTTTACATTCAAAAGAGGGGTTGAAACCCACAAGATCCAATCCCACGCAATGCAAGATTGGATGCTAAATGTGTTTCAAGGGTTAAGAAAGCAAGGCTACCCTCTTTTGTAAAGAGTGTTGATAGAAGAATTAAGCTAGGAATGCATAGAAAGTGACAAAGATTCGCTTATAAACTGAGATAGGGATATAGGATGAAGCTGCGGACCTAGAATTAGCAGTAAAATGTCGATACAGCGCTGTCCTGCAAATTTGAGCAAAAGTTGTCGGGACGATGGCGCCCGGGCGCCACGGTCCTCCGAAAAATCCGCGAAACGAAGGGGGATCTGTTCGTCTCTGCACAAGGATTCCAGATCTTCAATTTCAGCCGCGTACCTGCAACCTTGTTCTAAGGATGTTTGTATCCTTATGTTCGAAGGTTTAGATGTTGTTGTTTGTTGTATGTTGTAGTAGTATGTAGTAAGTGACCTCCTCTTCAATGGTTGAATCATTGTCTTGAATGCAACACTTAGCCTTGAATGGAGACTTAGAAGGAATGCTTGAAGGAATGCTTGAATGCTTGAATGCTTGAGTATAGTTTCCACGCCTTTTCCATATATCCTCTTCATATCCCAAATGAGAGAGAAAAATGTAGTTTATATACTTGCCAATTAGGGTTAAAAGACTGATTTTCCCGACCTTAGGCCGACCAGGAAAGTTAATTTTCCGATTTGCAAACAAAAAGACCCGAGACCCCTTAGGAGACCGGGCCCAAAATAAGGCCCAGGGACCAGGGCGCTAGGCGCCATGGTCCTGAAGGACCAGGGCACTGGGCGCTCTGGTCCCACCTCCCGGGATAGCAGGGTGCAAGGAGGTTCAGGCCAGGGTGCAAGAAAATGTAGTTTTCAGTGTCATAATCAGGTTTCGGGGTCTCCATTCAGGTTGCCTGTTGCGTCACCATCGTGAAGACCCAAATGCGGTCGAAATTGCAAGTGTCACAATTTTAGGACGCTACATTTAGCCCCCACTTTAGCGGGAGTATGTATGCTCATACTTCCAGTAAAGTACAAGGAAACAATATTGAAAGACTTTCACCATGTCAAGGAGGCAAGATACACCAAGCCCCCAGTGGACTAAGGATCTTACGACTTCGATTGACAAAGTAAAAGGGAAGATCACGAGGGAGAACCATGACTGTCAGTAGTAAGGTTCCCTCACTATGAGTCATGCAAGAGAAATACCGAAAATTTTCAAGGCAAAGTTAAATTTGTCAAGAAATTTTCAACTATCTTGAAAAGATATGAATGGGATGTATGCCCCCCTACGTTAAAGCGATCGTACATGCCTCACGGGGGGTGATTGCTTTAAGGTAGTGATACATATAAGAAAATGAAAAAGGGAAAGGAGCACGTTATCACAAGGATTTAGCCCCCAAGTGTGAGATAAGCCCAAGGATAATAGACACAAAACACAAAGCACGAGGTGACTTCGCTTTCCTTGGGGTCAGTATGCTGTATGATAATTCATGTATATATATCATATGTATGTATGCATAATTGTTCTTCATTCCCCAATCAAGTAAGGTCACCTAGAAGAAGGGAACACATGTGTCTTTTGAGTCAACATGAGAGAGACCAAGAGATCTCAATGCTTTGCATCGTCCTCAAGTAGACAACACTAAGGACAACAAATAGAAGAATGAGAGTAACATATAGAGGAAGTAACAAAAGAGAGGGGGAGAGAATCTGCTATGCTAATGAAACTAGTCTAGCACGTCATCTACCCCCCGATCTTGCTGATCAATGTTTCGGGAAGGCAGAGAACACGCTAGAGGAGGAACATCCAACACAGCAGATGGAGCTATCACAAGATCCAAACAAGGGCTATGTTCATATCCCAAGCCGCGGTGTTCTTGTCTAGGAGCTAGGATAAGTGCTTTAGAAAATTCGTTAGATAAATGGTTATCAATATCAACAAGTTCATATTCACTATCAGAATGAACAGGAGAAGTAGCATTTTCATCATGAATAACATTTTCATCTATATCATCATCAAGATTTATAAAAATAGGATCTTTAACTCGCACAGGATCAAGACCATCATGCATCTTATTTTTAGGAGATTTTGGCTCAATTTCCGGCTAAGGAGAAAATGGAATAATGCTTGTTGAAGGTGTTTTTGGGGATTGCAAAGTTTGAGCTCTAAGACGACGCTTTCGCCGGCGTTCACGTGCAGAATGATTTCGTCTAGTCTTAGTAGGAAGTTGAGAAGATTGAGGAGGAGGAATGTTCTCATCCTTATCACTTGGGTGTTTAGGTTGTGGTCTCTTAGGATGAACAATAGGAGAAGAGGAAGGTCTCTTCTCTCCATAAGAGGAAGGAGGAGGAACTGCTCCATATAAAGGAGGAATATTTGGTTTTGGAAGGAGACCAAGTCCATCATGACGAGGAGGGATAGGTCTACTTTTAGGAAGTTTATTAATCATAGGCATAGTCACATCCATAGGGATGGGTTGGGAATCTTCTTGAGGAAAGACATTAGTTTTATCTTTCAAAGGAAGAACTTCCTTCTCAAGAATGATAGGAATGTCAAGTTTGGGTGTTCTAGGTTCACTTAGAGATAGGATCATATCTGTTTTCCACTTTTGATAAGATTTGAAAAGATGATCACTTCGCAGAGGAAGAGATTGGAATTGTTTAGGCCAAAAGTAATCAAGAGGAACGCTAGAAATTCTTTCAGCTGGTTTAAAGAGACTATGATTGACAGTAACAACTTCACCATTATGGGGAAATTTCAAACACTTGTGAATAGGAGAAGCAATAGCTTTCATGGAAGATAGCCAAGGATAGCCAAGCTTCACACGAAATTGTTCGGAAGATGGAATAATAGCAAAGTCCACATCAAGGGATTTGTTATGGACCTCAATAGGTAATGTAATAGAACCGATTGCAGGAGAAGAAAATGCATCAAATAGTTTCACAACCACATCTATTTTGTCATAGATAACTTGATTCAATTGCAAAGTAAAAAGAAATTCTTCAGTAATGACATTAACCATACAAGAAGGATCAATAAGCACTCCATGGCAAGGTGTGTTTTTTACTTTTGCAACTATATATAAAGGACCATCAGGTGCCCTGATAGTTTCACTGGAATCAAACGTGATGGAAGGTTCTTTAGGGATTTCTTGCTGCTCTACAAAGTTAATCACATTCGGAGTCATAGACACAAGACCATCAGATGAAAGAGAGGAATCATTAGTCTCAATTGCATTAGAGGTATGAGAAGGTAATGGATCAGTGAAAATCTGAAGATTTTGGTTAGGAGGAGCTACAGATGTGTTGCCTTTATCATTCACTCCAGAAACAGAGATAGTATTATTATCAATCAAATCTTGAATTTTCCCCTTTAAAGCAAAACATTTTTTAGTATCATGCCCAGGCTGACGATGAAATTGACAAAAAGCTTTGTTATCAAAATAAGGTGAAGTAATCTTTGCAGGATCAATTTGTCTTATAGGAGGAAGAGTAAGCACATTTTGTTCCAATAACTTATTCATAATACTATGTAATGATTCATTCAAAGGAGTATACTTTCTTTCTTTCTTGAAAAATTTAGAAATAGGAGGCACACCTGATGTTGCATTCACATTGTTGTTGATGATGTTTTCATTGAATTTGATGGAATCTCTGTTCGGTTTAAACTTCCCAAATGGTTGTTGACTGCTATCGCCCTTATCACTCGGAGCCATAGGATGTGATTGTTCCATTTAAATCACAGTCAGTTGATAATTGTGAAGAGTTGCACACAACTGTTGGAAAGAAGTAAACTCAGAAAACAGAAGTTTGTCTCGAATATCTTTTTGTAAATTAGAAATAAAGATTCTTTGAATATCATTGTCAGGCACTGGAAAAGAAATTTGAGCATACAAATGCTTATATCTACCAATGAAATCAGTCACTTTTTCTTTAACAACTTGTTTACAATGCATTAAATCAATCAAAGTAACTTTAGGACTTATATTGTTTTGAAATTGTTGAATGAAAGCATTTGCAAGTTGTTCAAAAGAAGTAATAGAATAGGAAGGCAATGAGCAATACCATTGTAGGGCTTTTTCTCTTAATGTTCCAGTGAACAGTTTTGCAAGCAACCTTTGGTCGTAAGCAAAATCAGTACATATTGTTTTAAAAGTCTTAACATGTGTTAGAGGATCACCTTTACCATTATAAAGCTCCAAATGTGGAATTTCAACATGTTTAGGGTGAATAGCTCGAACAATGTCAAGAGAAAGTGGGCTCGCAACATCAAATGTGGGCACACTAAACTTAGATTGATTCATAGAGGCAATTTGTTGCTGTAAAGAAGAGACAGTTTGTGCAAGATTGTTAATGGTCACTTCAGTCGAAGAGTTCATATTAGATGTGTTAGATTGTGATGGAGGTGTTATGTTATTGAAAGAAGGTAAAGAGTAAGGTGGTGGGACACTATGATAGTTAGTCATAGGAGATGATTGGACAGGAGGAACACTACAAGGAGGAATGGAATGATTGAATGAATTGCCCCCTTGCATCATGTTCATTTGTGGAGATGTAATAGGAACACTCATTGAAGGAGTGAATGAAGAAGTTGGATTGAATGAAGGAAGAGGGTTAATTGAAGAAGAGGGATTGCCCCCATGACTACTGATCACAAGAGGAATGTCTTGTGTAGAAGTAGCCATTATGTTTGATGTAAAGGTAGGTAAGCTAGCAATAGAAGTCATCAAAGGAATAGAATGATTGACTTGAGTAGGAGGTTGTGTATAACCCAAATTTTCAGCACAACTCTTCATAGGCATCACATTCGAATCCACAATGTGTGCAATACCACGCAAAATATCAATTCCATTCTTATCACTTTGAAGCATACGTTTTAGACCCTCAATTAAAGGAAGAGCTTGACTATCGGGGTATTCTTGAGACATCCATTGTTGAAAATCATCAAATTGGTTATCCAATTTTGAAAGTTGTTCTTCAGAAACCTCATGGAGAGGTTCTTCATCATTAGGAGGATTAGAGGAATTACCCATGTCCTCGTTAAAAAGGCTATTCAAATTAGGTTCCATCTCCTTGGTAATTAAACCTTGGAAAGACTTAATTCTACGGCTTCGTCTAACGAGAATAGTGTAAGTAGGGCTTATTGTTGTAAAACTCATGCACTAGAAAGAGAGAGAAAATTTTGAATTCAGAGGTAGCAATTTTCAATAAAATCAGCCAATCTTCTGGATTTAAGCTGTTAAATGCAATCACGACAGTCTCCCGAAATTTCGGAAAAAATGTCCGGGACCGTGGTGCTCGGAGTGCAACACGATCCTTGCAACTTTTTTCGAAATTTGCAGGGATGAAAGGTATGATGATTTTAAAGCTAATCTGAAAAAATTGAGTGATTTTACGATCTGTAGATAGGCCAAATTAAAGTTGCAATCTCAAAATTGAACCCTACCAAGATTGTCGAAAAATGCAAAATTTGAATTTTGAAAAAGAGAGGGAAACTGAAATTTTGAATTTTATGATTTTAGAGGGAATGTCAAAAGCAATGCAAGTTTTGAAATTCAAAAGTTGACTCAATTTCATGCAAAATTCAATTTTGAAAGCGGAAATTAAAGTTGTTGTAATTAAGCACTTAATTTCAAAAGTCACGAATTGCAAGAAGTTGAATAAAGCACTGAAATTTCGAATGAATGCAAACACACTTTTCAGATTTAGGACAGTAAGAACACAATTTTGACACAAAATTTCAGTTTCAATGATTTTTGAATGATTAGAAGCATTAATCCAAGCAATCCCTAGACCAACTTTGACTTTAATTTTGAAGGTGTTATAATTGATAAAATCAGCCAAAATTCTGGATTTTAGCAGGAAAATACAGTACGATCTAGCTCCCAAAATTTCGGAAAAAATGTCAGGGACGATGGCGCTTGGAGTGCACACGGTCCTCGTAACTTTTTTCCAAATTTTCAGGGATGAAAGATATTGTGATTTTATTGCGGAATCCAAAGTTACAGTTGATTTGGAAATGTTTTGATCAGTGAAATTGTCGAACAAAGGTTGAATCAAGAGGGTTCTAAAAATTAGGGTTTTAACACTTAACCACTTAATTTTCACAATTAAAGCATAGATATGAATTGATAATTTGTAATAGAAGGATAGATCTGAAACAAGCATTAACATTTAGACATTTCACAAGCTTAATTACTAAAAAGAAAATTTAGGGTTTTTATGCAATCACCTCTAAAATTTTTGCAAAAGATCAAACATGGAAATGTAATCAAGGAATCCAATTTTCAGATCTAACCATGAATAATCAGAAAGGATGTTCACGTCAAGTTCACCAAAATGTAAAGTGGAAAATCGCGATCAAACCCTAGTTGCTCTCCCCTCTTCCAACTCCAAGGAGAGAGAAGGGAGATTCACTAGGGTTGATGGTTTTCACTTAGGGGAGAGACTTTACATTCAAAAGAGGGGTTGAAACCCACAAGATCCAATCCCACGCAATGCAAGATTAGATGCTAAATGTGTTTCAAGGGTTAAGAAAGCAAGGCTACCCTCTTTTGTAAAGAATGTTGATAGAAGAATTAAGCTAGGAATGCATAGAAAGTGACAAAGATTCGCTTATAAACTGAGATAGGGATATAGGATGAAGCTGCGAACCTGGAATTAGCAGTAAAATGTCGATACGGAACTGTCCTACAAATTTGAGCAAAAGTTGTCGGGACGATGGCGCCCGAGCGCCATGGTCCTCCGAAAAATCCGCGAAACGAAGGGGGATCTGTTCGTCTCTGCACAAGGATTCCAGATCTTCAATTTCAGCCGCGTACCTGCAACCTTGTTCTAAGGATGTTTGTATCCTTATGTGCGAAGGTTTAGATGTTGTTGTTTGTTGTATGTTGTAGTAGTATGTAGTAAGTGACCTCCTCTTCAATGGTTGAATCCTTGTCTTGAATGCAACACTTAGCCTTGAATGGAGACTTAGAAGGAATGCTTGAAGGAATGCTTGAATGCTTGAATGCTTGAGTATAGTTTCCATGCCTTTTCCATATATCCTCTTCATATCCCAAATGAGAGAGAAAAATGTACTTTATATACTTGCCAATTAGGGTTAAAAGACTGATTTTCCCGACCTTAGGCCGACCAGGAAAGTTAATTTTCCGATTTGCAAACAAAAAGACCCGAGACCCCTTAGGAGACCAGGGCCAAAATAAGGCCCAGGGACCAGGGCGCTGGGCGCCATGGTCTTGGGGGACCAGGGCGCTGGGCACTCTGGTCCTGAAGGACCAGGGTGCTAGGCGCTCTAGTCCCACCTCCCGGGACAGCAGGGTGCAAGGAGGTTCAGGCCAAGGTGCAAGAAAATGCAGTTTTCAGTGTCATAATCAGGTTTCGGGGTCTCCATTCAGGTTGCGTGTTGCGTCGCCATCGTGAAGACCCAAATGCAGTCGAAATTGCAAGTGTCGCAATTTTAGGACGCTACACCAGGTATCAAACTGGTAAGAGTGTCCACAACCACTTGAATTACATCCTGCTCCTTCCTTCAAATAATTTCAAGGTGCTCTTGGGAAACCTGGATGCTCTACATTAGCTCTATTTCACTTGCAGACTAGAGATCGACAGGACTGGTGAGATCAGTCAGTTGGGCTTGACTCCTAGTTGCCTTTAGAGTCTCCATCTGGGTGCTCTTCTCTGCTTCTCCTACCTTGTCCTCTTCCGCTTTCTTCTTCTCCGCTTCTCTCCTCTTCTCTGCTTGCTTATCCTCCTCTGCTTTTCTCTTCTCTGCTTCTTTCCTTTTCTCCTCTTCTTTGTCCTCCTCTTCCTTCTTCCTTTTCTCTGCTTCTCTCCTCTTCTCCTCTTCCATTTCTTCCTCTTCCTTCTTCTTCTTCTTTGCTTCCTTCCTCTTCTCCTCTTCCTTGTCTTCCTCTTCTTTCTTTTTCTTTTCATCTTCTTGCTTCTTTTTCTCTTCTTCATCCTTCTTCTTCTTCTCCTCTTCATCTTTCTTCTTCTTCTCTTCATCCTTTTTCTTCTTCTCTTCTTCACCCTTTTCCCTCTGCTCGACCTCTTCCTTTGCTACTTCCTGTCTATCCTCGGCTTTCTTATCAACCTGTTAAGCCTATTACTCCTATCCTGTTGCCTTAGATGGTGTTTCCTGAGTAACATCTTCTACATCCAGGGCATTGACATCAATAGTTTTGACTAGTTCATCAACTGGGTTTCCTTCATCATCAAATACTTCATCGGTTTTGTTATAACTAGTTCTTTCTTAGCTTGCTGGTTTGCTTCGGCCACTCGATGCATCTTCAAAGCTTGTAGAGAATGAGTGTGTGTATCCCTAAGCACTTCCTTACCCTTCCCTTCCAGTAACAGGAGTCTTCTTCTTCTCATGAAGAAAAGACCTTTGTATTTATTCATTACATCGAACAGTTCCGAATTTGATACATCAGGAAAATGTTCAGCAAATTTTTTCTCTCATTTCCTGTTCCTTCTCTATGGCGATGCGCCATTTATTGTCTAAGGACTTATACAAAGAATCTGGTGTTTCAGATCTAATTTCTGAAGGCAACTGGTCATTAACACATAAATATTGAATTACTTCCTTTTCAACTACTTCCTTTTCATCATCGTTAAAGTCCTCAAAATGCTCAATTAAATCATGTAGCAATTTTCTCCTAATATTTTTTATTGTTCTTTGACAATGTGTCAAAGGTTTATAGGAGGAGATATCAATATTTACCAGTGCAGATGATGCTGGTTCATTCTTTGTCTTCTTTCTTGTCTGTCTCGCCTTCTTGGGCTGCTCCTAAGACATAGTTTCCTCTAAGTTCGGTGTATTTCTTTTTGTCTTCCTTTTCCTCTTGAAGACTTTAGCTGGTGTTGCTTCCGGTTTCTTCTTGGCCGGTGACCGTTTGGTCACTTTTGGACTTGTTGTTGTAACCGGTGCTAATGCTACAGGCACTGCAGATTATTTTCCTTTCTTTGCAGAGGGTTCCTTGATCAGTGTAACCCTTTCTAGATAGGTTATGGTCCTCTTTGCCTTAGGATCAAGAGGTGAGGCAATAAGGGTAGAGGCATACCCTTCCAGCATATCGTACATCACCTCATAGCCCATTGGCTCCACTTCTTCTATTCTAGGCTCAACAGCCTCCATTATAGATTGATCCACCTTGATGGTAAAACAAATATTGTCTTCATATTTCTTGATGATGTCACCTAATATTCTCATTCTTTGGCTCATTTTCCATCTAAACTCATCAAAATACTTGTTCAGAATATCAGGGTGACCGATTCTAATTGCTTGAATGCTTTCCTTGATTTGCTTGGTCACCAGTTGGTCAGCAGACCATTGGACATCTCCTACTCCTGGAAAGTAGCCTTGGAAATAGAAGAACAACCCAACCAATAGTTGTCCAAAATTGAACCTTAGTGCATTATCCCATTTGATAGACTTTAGATTCAATAGGAGTTGTCTCTACATACAAGTACATAGGTCAAATGATGCATCCTCCTTTATCATCCGGTAAGTGGCATTTACTGCTGCAACAGATACAGAGTTAATTCTACTAGTAGAGAATGTCCAATAGCCTATCACCATGCAGGCATACTTAACCAAATCATCCTTGATAGAATTGATTGGCATGCCTCAAGAGTCACTCACTGAACTGGTGAGCTTGGACATTTCAGTTTTTCTTACCGTCCTTAGGGCTAGCACTTCCCCTATGTTGTAGAAACTAGTGACTCCATGAATTGCCTATGGCATGATATCATGTGTTCTTTCTAGATACATCTTGTCACCATGGACTCTACTCAGAATGATCCTTATATGATCCTCTATGAAATCCTCTAGGAAGTAAACAACATTGTGGAGCTTCTTCTTCTCCAAAATATTATACTCTGGTTTGATCTTCTTATCCTTTCCACAAAATAAACCTAACTGGGAGTGGATAGCTAGAGACCCTAGGTCTTCAATCTTGCAATCTATGTAGTTAGAAATTCCCTCTTCTACTATCACACAAGTTGGAACTTGTGATAGGGCATTATACTTAGACTTTCGTTGAATAAAACTTGCAAACTTGATAGGTGCACTAGAACTGGTATGAGATGCAGAAGCCATGATAGAAATTTTAAGAACTCGAGAAATACCTTTTGAAGCATGTGAATTTAGGGCTTGTAGATTCTCCTTCACTTCACACTCCGTCAGTTGCTGAATTACCGCTTTGTGTTCTCCACTTGACCGTTTGTAGTTTGAATTTGAATATCCTTCGCGGTTTCTCAATTTCCCAAAATCTCAGCTCAAATCACCTTTTCGTCGCTCTTCTCTTTGAAAAACTTTTCTTCGCTCAAAAAATAATAGTGAGAAATGATTTGAAAAATCCTGTTAAGCATATTTCTCACCTACCGTAATTAATGCTCCTCCATTAGAGCATAAACCCTAATTTGCCTTTTTATCACTTCTGGTCTTCTACCAAATGACAGGTATCACATATCGGTTAAGGTCTTTTACCGATGTAAACTGGGGGTTCAAAACATTTTTCCGTTTGCTCCCCCTAAGCTTTTTTGAAGCTTAGTTTACCGGTTTTGTGATTTCCACACTAGGTGCAAAAACTAGTTCCTCTTGTAACACTGCTAGTTTCTTCTTCCAGGTTTTATTCATGTCTGCTTGAATAATGTCAACATCAATGTTTCCTTTTGGAGTGATCGGTATATCATTAGATATGTTCTTTCTTGATCTATAGAATCTGGCAATGTGACCCAGTTTGTTGCAGTGATAGAAGACCAATCTAGGTGCTCTCCAAGGTCCATTGTTCATGTTTCCATTCTTCCTTCTACATGTTGCAGCAGTGTGATCATGACCATGATAGACCATATAGTTTTCTCTCCATTCGGTTGCCGCTTGATAGCCACCACTTCTTTGCTGATGATTGAAGGCATTAAACCGGTTGTGATTCTGGTTCTCAAAAGGCTTAGGACCAGCTCCTTGGGTATTCTGAGCATATCTATCAATCTTGTTCATAACTTACCTACATTCAGATGCTCTATGCCCATACTTGTTGCATGCATAATAGTTACCATTGAATCTATATGATCTAGGCTTATCATTTAGGAAATAAGGAAAATTGTTGCAAGCCTTACTCCTACACACATTTGCAATATATCCTTCTTTAAGACAATTGAAGCAAATAGGTTTAAACTTTTTCTTACCTTTATCCTTTGATGTCGGTTGTTTCTTTGATGTTCTAGCATTTGTACGAGAGGTCTCACCTTCCTCATGATCAGAATAACCAAGTCCATTGGTATTCTTGACCGGTTTGGTAGATTCAAGCTTTTGCTCTAGCTGGATAGTACTCTTGTTGAACTTAGCAAGTATTTCCTTTGACTCAGAGAGTTCTTTGGAAATAGCAGGATTTGTTTCCAACAGGTTTTCATTCTTAGAGATGCCAATGTTCAATTCTCCTTCCATGTCTTCCTTTTCCACTTTGCTTGCATGGAGTTGAGTAGTTAGGGCACTGATCTCTTGTTTCAGCTTGGAGATCTCATGATCTCTTTCTTTCATTAGATCTTCAGCTTTCCTCTAGTTCTCAAGCTCTTGACACATCCAGATAGTCAGTCCTTCCAACTCCTTTCTCAAGTTGGAGTTTGATTCATTCAACTTATTTACTTCTGCAATTAGGGCTTCCATGTCTACTTCATCTGAAGAACTATTTTCAGATAGCTCCATCATCTTTTCAGCATGCTCTCTCCTTTTTGCTTGACATGCCTTGTATTTGACCTTAAGATCATCATAGGCTTGCTCAGACTGAGTGAGCCGATGTGTAAGTTCCCTTATAGAGTATTCCCCCATATCTCTTTCCAAGTGGTTAAACTTATAGAAAGGTAGGCTCTGATACCAATTGATGAATACTAAGAGGGGGGGGGGGGTGGGTGAATTAGTATGCCAAAAATTTTGGCACTTAAACACTTTGCAAGACTAATAGTAAACCAGTAAAATAGTTTAGCAGACAAACTGATTAACACACATGCAAACCAAATAGCTAATAATGCGTTCACCCATAGAAGCAAAAACACCATAACACAAAAGACTTTGACGTGGAAACCCAAATGGGAAAAACCATGATGAGATGGAACTCACAAGTAACTATCTATAGAATAGGAACCAGACCGGTTAAGGTCGGACCAGTTAAGGTCTTACAATGTTCTTTACCAGAATAGATCCTATTAGGAATCTCAATCTCTATTAGGAGATAAGTCTGATTAATGACTACCATGCTAGAGGATTTTAGATCCATAGATGTGAACCACCTTGTTAGAAGATTTACAAAAGGCTTTTGGGCCTACCCATTTAAGGGCTATAGACTTGACAAAGATGTGAGTAATTAACAAGTGTTTGATCTAGCTAGTAGCAGAGATTGCTCAGTTAGATCCTTGATAGCTCATTCCTAATGCACTCTAGCATTACTTTAGTCTTCTACACATTCATATTCTCTCCAACTCCTTAACCACCTTAAACCCTAGCAACAACATAAACTTTTGCTACAACCACATCAACAACCTAAAACCCTAGACATGATATCCTTATAAAGGAATCTGATTTCATGTCGGTCCAATAGGATTACATAACAATTTCCTAGGTTCAATGAACCTGGACATACTTGGTACCATGATACAAAAAGCACTGTTTAGGTGTCAGCACCGTCAAACAATCGGTGGATGGTAACTCATCACAGAGTATTACTGGTTCATATAAAATGCCAGTTGTCGGTTTGACAAAAATGAAGATTTGTAAAAATGTGTTATGCCACTTTAATCCCTCATACCTCTTGGGATCCATGAACCGCTTGGGGTCAACATGCCGCTTCAGACTGGGAAACACAGTCTGCAAAACACCAATAGTCTAAAGACTATAATACAACATACGGATTGGAAAAAAAACCGGTTGTGCTCTAACTCATACATATAAAGGAGATCTCAATGCAAGTGTGTGTCCATCAATGACAATCACAACATAAACATCAAAAATGCCAACAAACCATCTGAGCTGATGAACTCCATTATCTTGTTCTTATTCTGATGATGAATAGTGTGTAAGAGCTTAGTATTCTTATCACATTTTTTCACCCATTGGATGTGGGATCTCTATTTCCAAAATAACTCTTCTTTTTAAAAAATATTGTGAAGATAAGCCATAAGAAACTTTTCCCTCTTAACTCTTTCAAGTGTATCACCAAGGCATTCCATGTCCAATTGCAAATATTAAAGTTGGGATCTCACATTATTCTTCTAGGTGAAAATATTACCAAAAGAGGATCTACTCCAACTTCATAATTTATTTTTTGATATTTTTTGTTTACAATCAATTTTGAACATAGTTGTGCCCTTGAAATAGGAGTTCCATCATTGAGCTATCAAATATTTAAAGTTGAGTTGATGAGACCACATAAGTTTAGAAGAGTGGGATAGGTCTAGATAAATCCCAATGGAAGAGGATAGTGACAATGATTTAAACCAAAACAAATCTTAAAGGAAAGATGACATGAGTTTAAAATATTCTAAGAGGAAAAAAGAATGCATCTATCAAGCCTAACTTTAATGAGACTATCACTTGTATGAAGGTTGGACCAAGTAAACTTCTTGTCCTTCAAATCTAAATCAACCAATTTACTCTTAGATAATAAATCATGGATATCTAGCATACTACTGGAGAAGTTAGAAGAACCTTCCATTTTTTAGAGGGGATAGAGGTGGGTATTAAAGTCTCCCATGAGCATCTAGTTAGAGTTTTAAAATTTTCCCTACAAATTATGGAGTAAATCACAAAATTTGCTTCTCATGACCAAATTATTAGATACATAAACATTAGTAAGGGTCCACACCATTTTAGACATACCATCAACAAAAGAAATACTTTGATAATTTTTGTCTTGACTAAGATTATTGGATTTTCACATAGTTGTCAAATCACCAAAATAAACATTAGTACTCAAAGTTATGGAAATAGAGAAGAACCAAATAAAATTTCACACCTTATTGAAGCCATCAAAACTCATTTTAGTTTCTTGAAGAAGCAAAATATATGGCTTCAATTCTTTTACTAGAATTTTCACCAAAATATGCTTGTGGAAACCATTTAGTCTCCTAATGTTCCAAGAAAGGATTATAATTTCCTGAGTCTATAGGGTCAAACATGATTAAAGGTACTTTGGATACCAATATCCACATCTCTAGCTACATTGTATTGCCTCAACTCCCTTGCTAACTTCCTCCCCAACTTGGAATCCTTACCAACCTTCATAGACTTTCTAGCACTTTTGATCAATAGAGGATAGGGAGACAGGGAGATACTTGAATAATTAAAATAAAATTTATCTAGTAAGGAATCATCATTGGAGGGTGTAAAAGTGGAACTATCCACCATCTAGGAATGCTTTATCCAAAGATGAGTGGACTTGACCTTGAAGAGGAGTAACTTGCTCAAGTGAGACCTTAGAGGTACTCATAGAGGTGAGGATCCCCTTAAGAAAATCTATTTAACAAAAAAGAGAACAATGTCCAAAATTGGGGATGGAAAGCTAAAAACCTTAGGCCCTCCAACAATAAGTGGACAAACAATCTCCTTCATGATACCTTGTAGAGAGAGAAGAACCTCCAAGGAGACTTTAGGAGGATAATCTAACACCCCATTCAATGAAGGGTCCTTTTTAACATTAAAATCTAGTAGGAGTGAAGTTTCCACACACTGATTCTAATGGAGTTGCACCTTTATAATCCACTTTGTTGCAATCTAATCTCAGGGGAATAGAACCAGTACAAAACTCCTCTTTAACTAGGTTCATAACCACCAAACCTTTACCTTTCATCCTCTAGGACACCCCTTTATGACCAACTTTCTAACAATGGATGCTTAGATGGGCCATCGAAGAAAAAAATTGACAAAATGGAGTTCTTTTTTCATACTCAACTAGCTAGGTTCATGAACCTAGATGAGACTTTAGTTCAATCAAAAAAGGTAATGACGAGCTAGGAACAACAATAATGAAGAACCATGCAAACACTAGCCTGGACCTTTATTTAGTGATAGAGTCTAAGAAAAAAACTTTCCAAAGGAGTTTTCAATACCCACCATGATTTCTTCATCCTAGAATTCTAATGGAAGGTCCTAGGGATTGACCTAGATTGGAATAACCCTCGCTAAGTGGATCTTAGGGTTGAAACTCGGGCACCACTTACAAAGAAGAAGTTGTTTCTTAATAAAGAACTAGGACTTGAAAGACAAAATATACATGAAATATTTCTTGAGAGAGAAGGAGAAGTAAATCATGTATTTAGGAATAACAGAGACATATAAAATACCCTTCAGAGGCCACTTATCTATCATCCACTTTCTAACAATAGCGATCTCTATGTGTCTTCCCAAAAAAATATCCACCAATGAGTTATCCATCTTAGCAAGAGAATGATTCAATTAAAATTATTTGGTTTTTTAAAAATTTTCTTCCTTAGTATGCTCAATTGCAACACCATCCATACGAATGAAGTACCCACTATTAAAAATGTCCTTCCAACTACCTTGGGGATTGTTACTAATTGATTCCATTTGGGAAGGATAGGACACACTAAACTTTTCCTTAGCATTGACATCCTTTCAATCAGACATAGAGTGAGATCCCAAGATGGCCCCATCTTCACCAAGGATCCCCCCTACCACAAGTATTTTAGGGAACATGAGAAGGCAATCTACATGGTAGTCTTTATTTCAAGCTAATAGTCAGAAGGTTCCTAGATCTTCATTGCACCTATTCTTCCCCTGCACCTTCTTGCATGCACCAATACCAGAAAACTCCTACCCATTGCTAGTAGAGGTTATTTTAAAATATAATAAAGTAAATTGTTTAGTAGGTTAGTTTTGGGGAGGTTATTGTTATAGGTTATTTGTTTGCTACAAAATAAAGCTTTAAAAATCCATTAAAAATTATAATGTATGTAATCATCATGTCAAATTTTGATGAATATAAACATATCATTTTTATTCTATGCAATAATAATGTGTTATGCATTGTAACACAAGTAAAACCTCAAAATCATTTCAAAAGGAATTATTGTTAAACTCTTTCATTTTTTGCATAACTAGACTATCCAAATATGACTATGTTGGATTCACTACAAATTACCACTTTATCTTCACATTGTTTTCCTTAACTACCTATGAAAATTGCATCAAATAGATATGTTATAATTTTAGACTATGTTATATGAAATTCTGATATTCTCTATAAAATTTATCATCTATTGCGATTTAGATAAAAATGGGCAAGTAGAGAGAGTAAATTAGTTGGTCAATTATTGAGCATGTATTGATTGAAGGTATAATTATGTATATGAATTGATTCAAGGGAATGAGGTCCACTACAAGTGATATGATATTTTATTTCATATTATTATGCATTTATCATTATCAATTTAAGTTTTAGGGTTTTGTTTTTTCAAGGTTTAGTATTTTATGGTGTATGGTGTTTAGGGTTTATAATTTTATGGTGTGTGATTTTTAGGTTTATGATTTTGTAATTTGTAAGGTATATTATTTTTGTGATTTTTAGGATTTACAGTTTATAAGTTTGTGGTGTTTAGGTTTCATGGTATAGAATTTAGATTACTTCATTATCAATTTCATTTATATATCATAAAATAAAAAAGTTGGTAAAAATAAAAACCAAGGACTTCTTAAACCCTAATATCTAAACATAAATGTAAATAAAAAAATAACATTAAAATAGTAAGAAAAGCTACTTGAAGGTCTATATTATCAATGAGGCTAGTGAGAGGAGGGCATAGGTGGATGAAAATAGTAAGAAAATTGGTATCATTTTCCCTAGTTGATTCTCTATGTCTCTTGTAGGAAAAAATGAATTCACAAGAAATTCTTTTCTAAAAATAAAGGTTTTAGAAATGGTTACTTATTAAAAAATGTGTTCTCATATAGTGAATAAGTATCCATTTTTGTTGGGATATCCAAAATAAATAGATACCCATATTTATATCTACCTCAGGTACTCTAACTAAAACCAACACCCACTATTTTCAAAATGACTACCTATTTTTGTTAGGATTTATTCTTCCTCGATGCTTCCCCTCAATGTGTACCCAAATTATTGCATGCATCACTTATAGAGAAACTATAAGTTTCATACACTAAAAATGGTCACTCTATAGCTACTTCAACTACCACTTGATGGGTCATATCTAGACTTATCTAACATTTCTCTTCTTCAAAAAAATTCAATTGGGAAATATTTTCTACCGAACTACTCAAGATGAAATTTTGAAACAATATATGGATAATATATCAAGTAGAATATATCATCAAAGCTATCCAAGTTAAGTATCCTTAGATTCGAGGTCACCTTTGACCACTCAAATAAATATATTAGTATATGGGGTACTTCAAGATTTTAAAGTATCAAAAGATAATATATGAGAAAGAATACTTTTAGAGCTACAAAACACTAAAATGGACGAGTTGATAAAGAAATGTACAACTAGCCACTGTGCATTAGAGACTCACATTTCTCATTGAATAATAAAGAGAGTGATATCAATCCCTTTTGATAAAAAAAAATCTTCAGTGGCCTACATATACAATAAGGATCAAATTACATATCCTCAAACTAGTGACATCTAAACTTATAAACTTAAATGAATTAAAATATAATTTAATAATAGTAAGAAAACCTACTTGATGGTCTTGCAAATTAATTAGGTTGGCTGGAGAATATGGTAGGTGGATTGAAATGACAAGAATCTGGTACCTATTTGTCTTGGTCAAATATCTTTATCACATGTGCAAAAAATACTTATATTCAATGTTTTAAAAAATGAATAGATTTTTAAAATGGGTACTTGTTAATAAATGTGTACCCATAGAAAGTACCCATTTTGGCTGGGATATAAAATATAAATAGGTACTCATTTTTATTTCTACCTTGAATATCTAACGTGAAATCAATACCAATTATTTTTAAAATGGGTACTCATTTACAAGTCAAGATTTTTTTATTCTTTAATGCTTACCCTCAATGTGGACCTAACTTCTTGTATGTACCCCTTCCAAAGAGATAAGTGGGTCCATTGACCAATAATGTCCACTTTTTAGTTATTCCAACTACCACTGGTTGGATTGTAAGTGAAACTATGCAACATTTATCCTCTACAAAATTTAAAACTGGAAATATTTTCCACCAAACTACTCACGAGGATATTTTGAAACAACATGTGGATAATGTAGAACAACTAGAAGATATCATGAATGGTTTCCATGTTAAGATTCCATTGCTATAAGGGGGCTTTTCACAACTTTTGACCATTCAAATAAAAGTTTTGGTAGATGGGTACTTCAAGCTTCCAAAGTATCAAAAGTTAATATATGATAAAGAATTCTTGTGGAGCTACAAAAGGATGCACATATGAGTAGAAAAATTAAAAACTCAATTTCCCACTATGCATTAGTGCCACACATAAACACACTAAATAATACATAGAATGATATCAATGTCTTATATAAATTTTTCATCTAATGGCCTACAAAAACAATTAATATTTACAGCTTCCAATAAAGGAATGAAAAACTAATCAATTATCTTGGTAAAATATAAATATCAAATCTCAATTAGTTGAATACAAATGTGATTTTATAAAACATAAATTTATATATTTAATAATACAAATAAAAATACATGAAATATTTAAGAAATTTATTTCTATTTTGATGTCAAGTATCAAAATGAAGACAATATTCCTAATTTATTGTCACTCCTCTTCTTATTTAAAAAGTGAAGGTAATAAAAAGGCTTTGATTTTAAATAGAATGTTTTAGAAGCTCTTTTACAACAATTAAAAATAACAAAAAACATATAAAATATAAATAAAAGAAATTATATTTCTCTAAGTCATTTAACCATTGTTAAACTTATCACAAAATTAGAAAAATCAATTATTGAAATTTTTTAAATTGTTATAAAATAGGTCCCACTACAAATTATTATTTTTTAAACAAAATTGTATTTCATAAGAATAGAAATTATAGGGGATGACCCCACAATAGACTAGTTAGCTGCAAGCATCCTACATGGGAGCCCTTGGGTTCGAGGATCTCATTGGTTCATTGCTCCAGTCAAAAGCAACTTCGGCTATGATTGATTAAAAAAAACAATAAAAATTATAATTAAACTCACATCAAAACCAAAATAATAATATTTTTCTTTATTACTCTTTATCTATAGATCAATTAGTGATGAATGGATTGATAGTAGAGCATGTAGATATATCATGTGAAAAAATATATTAGGAGATAATTCAGTAATAAAAGATAAAAGAATGCATGTAAACTTGGAATAATTAATGAAATCAATGAAGATGAACTATTCCTTCCAAATTAAGGAAATTTTTCGTATCATATTTTAAAAAAGATAATTTTAAAATTTCTCTTAATTAAGAATAAAATAAAATAATTATTGCAAAGGTATTCAAAAATATTCTCATTGATTTGAATAATGTTTCAAAAGAAAATATATTATCAAGACAAAAGTAAAAATAAAACACAATTATGGCATACAAGAGTATGAAATCTAAATATTAGATGTCTAATGAAATGTTTCATTATAATCTTATAATTAGATTAGTAAAAATAAAAATAAAATTAGAAACTTGTAAAGGCCCCTTAAATAAAATCATAATCTTATTTCATCCAAAATATTACAATTTACTCCATAATGATTGAATGTGGCCATTTTAGGTTCCTTCTCTTAAGGTATCTTTATACGAACTTACCTTTATTAATGATTATTTTAGATAATTGTTTAATTGAGGAAATATTTGGAAATAATTTGATGCCACGTTGATTTCAATATCACCTTTATTATTTTCTTTATATTTTTACTAATTCTATTTTTAAATTTAACATTCTTTATAAACATTAATGATCTATTATTCTAATTTCTATTGTTAAATTATGACCTCAAGATTAAAATAATATTTTTGTTGACTTTTATTTACTTTTCAAATCATATTATCATGACAGCCTTATACAATCTACTATATTTCCCTACTTTCTTTTTAAACACAAGATGCTTAAAAAACAAATAGTCAATAATCATTGTACATTTATTCCCTAACAAAAGGTTGTAATTAATGAAGTCTATTTATTTTATTAATAGTGAATGAATTGATGTTTATTTAGATACTAGATTTATTTGAGTCACTTCAACTTTTTTTCATAGAATTTTAATTATAATTTTTCTTAATGTGCAACAAAGATTATATTTGTTTCAACGAAAGTTATGGGAACATTAATGAGAATGATGGATAGATTAAAACATCATAACTCAAAACCTTCTTGTGGCTAGTGATTAGTTTCACCATTGAACTACTTGCCCCTTTATGATTAAAATAAATAAATTATGTTTATTAAATACTTAATTTTATTGTAAATTATTGAATAAAAAGGGTTAAAAACTTTATTGAAAATCAAACACAAAAATTACAAGGAGGACTAGAGCCCCAAGGCCCCAAAAAAGAGCCACAAGCCTAGTCCAAGATCAACCAACATCATAGCTGTCCATGTCCTTAGCCCACTTAGCCAAACAATCAACTGCTCTTATCCATTCACAAGGAATGTGGATGAAAGACACCTGCTCCATTAAAGAACTAATTTGAAGAATCTGATGAACAATCCCCACTGGGCTGCCAATGTATCCCACTCACCTTCTACTCTGTCAACAAATTAACAATAATTTGTGAATCTGATTCACAAATAACCTTCCTTCGACCCAACTCCCAAGCCTGCTCCAGGGCATAGAAAATAGCAATTCCCTCCATAAAATTATTAGACTGCCTCCCTTTATGCACCGAAAAGAAGAAAACCACCTCCCCATACAATTCCTACCAACACCACCAACCCCTGCAGGGCCTGGGTTGCCCTTGGTGGAGCCATCAACGTTAATCTTGATAAACCCATCTTCAGGGGGTCTCCACTTTCCCACCCTTTGGAACTTCTTCATAGCCCATCTACCTCTCCTGACACAAGCAAAGGCGGGAGTCAACTCCTGCCAACCAAACCTACTCACAATATCTTCCACATCTCTATCCAAGGGAAAATTCACCTCACATTTAGCTTCCCCCATCTCCCAAATCATAACCATGATTCTATTCCACATTTGCTGCACTAACAGTCTAGCCTCATGAAAGATCCTCCTATTCCTCTCAAGCCAGATCTGCTAGAGTGTGGAAATGGGCCCAATATACCAAATAGTTTGAAGGAAGGAGGACAAGATAGGAGGACTGCCCAAACTACTCAAAAAATCCACCAGATAATCAATGTGGACACAAGGATGCTTCCACACCCCCAAACAGTAATGCTAAATAAGCATAGAGAAGGGGCATCTGAAGAACAGATGAGAGGAATCTTCCTCCCCATAACCACACAAAGCACAAATAAAAGGCCCCAAGAATCCCCCCTTGTGAATATTGTCCCAAGTTAGGCATCTATTCAAGGCCAGAGTCCAAGCAAAGTAGTTGCACTTCGGCCAAGAAAGATTATTCCAAACCTGTTTCCACCAGTGCACCTCTCTTCTCTCCAATCTATAGTTCAATAGTTCCTGGTATCCATTATCTACAGTAAAGACAACCTTAGGATTCGGAGCCCAGGCAAGTCCATCTCTACCCTTGAGGGCACTACAATGTCTACTCGCCAGAATGCCATGCAACTCAACACACTCTTCCTCCATCCCAGCAACCGACCACTCATTAGGATCCTTCCACCGCTCCAACTCCAACCACCCACACTTATAAACAACCTTGAAGTCACTCACCCTTAACCATGCTGCCTCTAAAAACCTTTGGCTAAGGTTCCCAAGATTAGGAAACAGATCAAGGATGGGGGCGAGTAACCATCCCAAGAGTCATTCCAAAAGAGGACCTCTTCCCCCTCCTATAGATCCAAAAGAGACCTTCCTTAATGAGAGAATCCCCCTTCTTGAGAGTATACCAAATCATTAAGCCTTTTCCCTCAAGCGGATATATTGGAACCTCCTACACTGGGATCCCTCTGGATATATTTGAAGGCCAAAATCTTAGCCCAACCTCGATCCTACACGACACACCACCTCCAGTACAATTTAGTTGCCAAAGCCTCCCTAAAAATAATATACTACCTTAAACCAAGCCTCCCATCTACTTCAGGCTACACACCAAGTCCCAATTGACAATACTCCATTTGGAAGAGGATAGATTGCCTGCCCATAACAATTTCCTTGCCAAAGAGTCCAAACCCCTCAAGTACCACTTAGGAGCCACTTGAAGCATACATCGATAAATCAGAAGAGCTTGAACCACTAACTGAATAAGTTGAACCCTCCCAACAAATAATAACCATCTATGAGTCCAATGATCAACCTTCGAGAAAAATTTATCCAAGATACCCTGCCATGAGTCTTGAGGAGGGTTACTAGGAGAAACGTGAATACCCAAATAAGTCAAGGGCAAAGATCCAACTTGGAATCTCAAGATAAGGGCAATCCTCCTTTGAATAGATCCAGGAGTGTTGAAGAAAAGGATAGAATATTTATCCTTATTGATCAACCGGCTCGAGGCCACCAGGTAAACATCCAAAACTTTATGCAGATTAGTATCTTCTCTAATCCAAGCAAGTCACATCAATGTCGTGTCATCAAAAAACTACAAATGAGACTGTGGTTGCAAGTCATTACCCCAACTCCAACCCTGAATACTACGTAGACCCACATTATGCTTGATCAGCCTCCCCAGGCCCTTAGCCAAGAGAATGAATAAGTAAGGGGAATGGTGCTCCCCCTGGTGAAGACTCCTAGATGCACCAAATAGATCATTATGATCACCATTGTTTACACTAAGAAAGAAGTGGACGTAACACAACTCATAACCCATTGGATCCATTCCTCAACAAAGCCAAAAGCCCTAAGGATCTTCTAGAGGAAGGACCAATGAACTCTATCATAAGCTTTAGCCATGTCCAACTTGATAAACATAGCTTTTTCCTTGGACGTTTCCATAGAATGAATGGTCTCCATAGCAATGACCACACCATCCAGAATTTGGCACCCTTCCACAAACCCGCTTTGCTCCTCTGAAATAATATCCCCTAGAGACTTCTTCAACCTATCCGCTATCAGCTTAGAGATGATCCTATAAATCACATTGCAGAGAGAGATAGGGTGGAACTGGCCTAACCTATCGGCCCCATCACACTTGGGGATTAGCAGAATAAAAGTCGCATTCATGATATCCCAGAACTACTTCCTCTATTCATTCCTCTGGGACTCCTAGACTACTTCCAGTAAGTCTAGTTTGATGATATCCTAGAACTCTTGAAATAATTCAATCGGGAACCCATCCGGTCCAGGATCTTTTCCTTTCCTCATGTAAAAAATAATCCTCTTGAGTTCTTCTAGCAAAATAGGACTCATAAGCTTCTCATTCATCTCTCGAGTAACAAGAGGAGGAATGCAAGCGAGAACCTAATTCTCCTCCACCACTTCCCCCTGAGAATCCTCACTAGAGAGGGATCGAAAATACTGTAAAGCCTCCCTAGAGATCTCCTACAAGGATAATAACACCTCACTTCTATCATTGACCAGAGCAGGATTGGAATTTTAATGGCTTCTTACTTTCATAGAGTTGAAAAAGAAAGCAGTGTTCCTATCGCCCGCTTGAAGCCAATCAATATGGGCTCTCTGTTTCTAGTATATTTCTTCCCTGAGCTCCCATTCCTCTAAAGACTTGATAGCCCTGTCCTCCTCCCTAAGAAATTCTTCAAACAAGCCATGCTCTCTAATTTCACTAGTGATGCCATTCAACACTATTTGGGTAGCTTTCTTAGCGTGAAAGATGTTTCTGAAACCCTATCGGTTCCATTGTTTAAGCTAAAACTTAACATACTACAATTGCTTGGCAAAAGTGTACATAGCTATGCTAAAGGTCGGCCTCCTCTTCCTCTACCACTACTCAACAAGAGCCTGCAAAGTAGGATCCCAAAGCCACACTAGTTAGAATTTGAAGGAAGGAGAGAAAGCAACCCAGGAAGAAGAAGAAACTAGCCTGATAGGCCAGTGATATGACCCTCTCTAGTCAAGAATCTCAGAACTTGAGGACCACACCCCACCAACCCAAAAACTAGAGACCAAAAATTGATCCAACCTCTCTACAATCCAATACTCCCCCACTCTCCTATTGTTCCAAGTGAACAAACCATTACCAGGCTTAATGTCAAAAAGATGCAGCAAATATATACTATCCCCAAAAAGGAAATAAGAAGGTTCCAACCACATGACACCCCCCTTCTTCTCACTCATCTCAAGGCTAGCATTAAAATCTCCCACCATAATCCAAGGATGAAAAAGGACAAGCCTTTGCATACAAGAAATATGAGACCATAAGTTCTGCTTGCCCTGAAAATTGGTCGATGCATAGATAATAGAAAACAAGAGAAGATCCCCAATCTCAAGACTAGAGGTAACCCCAGATAATGAGGCTCTGGAAGCCACCCACCAAATAGGGGGAATCCTTATAGGGTTTGAAAGATAGGCCACCCCTCCAGAGGTACCAGCTACCCCAGTACACTGACACTCACCTCACCCATAGAGCTTCGGCACCAGACCCATCATACTCTCCACTGAGAGTTTAGTTTCTTGCAAGAATAGGACATCAGGTGAATGATTCCTAATCAATTCCAAAACAACTTTTTGTCTAGGGCCGCTATTCAAGCCCCTCACATTCCATGAAAGAATAATCATTTTGGAGGATTAGAAAAGTGAGAATCCATAGTCTTTACTGACCCTGACTCAACCAAATTATCTCCCATCAACTTGATTTTATCCAAATCCTTCTTTCTGCCAACCTTTGAGTTCTTCTCCATAGCACTTTTCTTAATATCTTTCTGATGTAGACCCAGGTGAACGGAGGACTTATTACTTTTAGCCCTAGTCGGTTCCGATTTCAGAGCTATCAGAGAACCCTCACCCCAACCAAATTCACCTCCAAACAAGGAGTGAGTCCCAACTGGACCCCTACTATTTGATCCATCTCCATTTGCTGGCTTCCAACCACTTGCAAGGCCTGGGTAAAGTCCTCAATAACTCTTTCTAGACCCCCCTGAAGCACCTTGATCCAAAGGGGTTAACCCTGGGTTCAGTTCCTATTGGCTAAGATCATCCAAGGCCTCAAATCTGTTAAAGGTATCCTCCTCTGGTCTCTCCCATAAGGACCTCATTTGTCCTTGATTCTTGTTCCTTGTCTTAACTGAGACAAAACCATCATCACCCACTACCTCAACTGACATAGCCGCTTTTCCTTTATCAACCCTATCTTGGCTCTAGGCCAACTGTTGAGATTGGGGCACCATCGGTTTATATCTAGGGAACTTATGCTATAAATGACCATACTCATGACATAGATTACAACAAAAAGGTAAAGTCTCATAATCTAACTGCTGAACCCATGAGTGAGAGCCCACACACATATCTATAGCATCTGGCAAAGGTTTACTAAGAGCAATTTTGACACAGATATGCACAAAGGTCATTCCCTTTCTCCCTAGGGTTTGTGTTGAGGATCCCACTGGCCTCCCAAGAAGTACGGCAAGAATCTGAAGCACATCCTCCTGACAACATTCCACTAGAAAATGTGGTAGATGAACCCACACTGGAACCCTATTTGGGAGCTCCTCCGAAGGATTAAACCCCGCATGCCAAGGTTTGATGAACAATTCCACCTGGTTTTAAAAATACGGGCCTCCTTCAAAGACCCTATTGCAATCCTCCATGCAATTGAAAGTAACCATGAAGTAGTTATTTGCCAGCAGCATAATCTCCATTTCCCCTTTCGGTGCCCAAGTCCTCTGCGCCTAGTTTTCCAAAAACTGCAAGGAAACCCTCATTCCCAAAAACTTGCAGTATAGAGAGTTTTTTGAAAAATATTCAACGTCTTCAGCTATCATCTCAGGAGGAATAACCAGCTTCAGCCTCTCATTGCATCTCTCCAGGCAACCATTAATCTTCATAATGTGAGAGCTACCAACACTCTTAGGCCCCGAGTTTGATGACAAAAGGTCATTGTTAAAAGTCTTCATACTCTGAAGTGGGGGTTTTGAACCCACCATAGCATGAAAATCCATGGTGGGAGCAACCTACGAGGCCTCACCACCAATACTCAACATCGGAGTACGAAAGACTTATACAAGAATGTCAAGGACCCACACCCAAAAGGGCCACTCAAGAAAGCTCGGCACCCAAGAGACCACCCTTCCAAGCACCACCAAAAGAAGGGGCCAGCCGTTTACCCCTGACCCACAAGAAAACCATGGGCCACAGCAAGCTAAAACCCCACCCACGTGTAGCCTAAACCCCACTTGATGACCACCGCTTCTCCCCTCACACCCACAGTCGATCCCTTCCCAGCACCACTTGCCACTATTCTCCCCCGATGCCCAGCACTTCCCTCCCCCGACGCACCTGCAACACCGCCTCCCACGAGCTAGGGCATTGAAACCCTAGCTCGGCCGCTCGTGAGCCCTTGCACGCACGATGTCATTTTTTTATTGTAAATTATAATTAAAATTAAAATATATAACTATTTTTTATAAAAAAATTTTAAAAATTGATTACAATTTTTTTTTTAATTAAGAATATATATATAAGGTTAATTTCACAAATTTTAATAGTACATAATAATTAAGTATATGTATGATTTAGTTTAGGATAAGTGGTGTTATAGAAACTATGTTAGGAATAGTCTTAATGTAGTGATATACCATAAAATACTATTACATGAATGTTTAAGGTTAATGTGTCATGTACCAAACATGATAAGTTGAATGATATGACAACATTATTGTGCCAAGCATGCTTCATTATAAACAATTGGATTCGAGATTCTCCATAATAAAATTGGATTATAATTTTACAATTTGATAATAGAAAAAATATTAAATTTTATTTCCATTACGTAATGTGTTTTCCATGCTACATATTCTTATTCTCAATGTTAAGTCAATCAATAAAGCTATTAACTATGTGTTAAATAAAATTTTCTTTATCAACGTAATATTGACTAAACTCTTTATGATTTTTTTGATAGATGAAGTTTAGTAAAAACTGTGCGTCTGAAAAGTGGACTTGTATTTGTATCTGGAATACACAACACTTCAATTAAGTCATTAGATGCATGGTTAGATAGATATAAACATGAATATGAAAACCATAAAAAATCGACCCATTGCCTTCTAAAAGATGCGAGTATATGATTGCTCTAAGATTTTATAAGCAATAAAAGTGACTAGAGTACTCCATGACGAAGGATTTTAATCTATATGAACATGATATTAAGCTAGATGGATGGAAGATTAATCTAACATGATTTAAGCAATAAATGAGATAAATGATCTTAAATATGTATGCGCTAACTAATATGTGAATATCTATGTGCATAAATATCAATGAACCTAGAGCAAAAACACCATGATAACAATATATTCTCTAGGATCCCTGAAGGAGAGATGAAGGTCTGAATTTATAGAAAATTCAAAAAGAAACCAAAGGCTGAGATCAAATGATGATGAGCGGTTAGGATTTTCCAAGACGAAGTACAATCCAGGTGAATTGATGTGATTGGATGCTTTTCTCAATTTTAAAGGAAATTGAACTAAAATTAAGATAAAATCAAGAAAAAACTGATTTATTCTCTATTCATTCAAATTTAATATTTAATTGTTTTAATTGCTTTCTTTGAGATTATTTATCAATTTTTAAAACGAATGTGATTTTTGTAACAAGACACATTTATATTTAAATCGTAATAAACTAAAAATAATAAGCTCATTGCATATTAATATTACATTATTTTATTATTATTATTCTAGTTATTTCAGGTTATTTTTTATTGTTATATAATGTCAAATAGAATGTAAATAATATTTACTATTCGTTATTATATGTATAGGAATTTAACTTTGAGTAACTAACTTCCCCACCCCATTCAACTTTAACCTTACAAAAGTAGTTAATAAACAAAATATCATCTCTAACATTTTCTTTAATTACATTTTTTTTTTAATCAATTTGTTGGAAATAAAAAAATATTTTTCAATCAAATATTAATCATTCTAATTTTTTTATTATTAGTTCTTTCAATTATCTAAACTATTTTATCTAAATTTAAAATGTATCTTTATAATTTATTTAAATGTATTCTTATATGTTAAAGGAATACTTTATAAAATAAATACAATATGAAATAATAAACAAAATAAACTATATATATTAAAAAATTAAAATGATTAAAGAATATTTTGCAATAAAAAATGATTAGAAAATTTATAAAATTATTTTATTGCAATATATAGAATGCTATATTTATGAATTGAATTCGAATCCTTAATCTAATGTGAATATTAAATAATGGTTACACTTAAGTTTGGGGTAAACAATGGTTAAATTTAAGGTTTCCCTTCTAAGATAAAGCTTAGACTAGAGCTAGGGTAAGTATTAGGGATTGAGTTAGTGTTAGGATTGAATAACATGATTAGCATTCTAGGATAAAGCTTGAGGTTAGGGTTAGAATTGATTTAGGATTAGAATTAGCATTAGAGTTCAATGAGGATTGGAGTTGGTGTTCATCACATTTAAATAAGGGTTAGAAAAAGTGTTAGGGCAAGGGTTCAATTAGTATTAGGGTTAAGATTAGTATTATGGTTAGAGCTAATGTGTGTTATATTAGGGTTAGTGTGTAATTAAAGTCATAGTTCCATCTGCAATCCTAACTATGATGATAATGGCAACCCTAACACTATCCCCAACCTTTAGACTTAATTTGAGTCATAAACCTAACACTAACCCTATATAAGTTTTTGATTAACAAAAAAGCGGGTTTTACAGGGACTCAAAACCACCGAGTTATAGGATAAAATAAAATAAACATTCAAAGTCCAGTAAAATGGAAAGGTTGACAAAAAGAAAAAAAGACAACAGACTGAACCAAAAGACTACAAACAGCTAAACCTAGAAACAAATTAACCTAAGGACTTTAAAGTCTCTGCAATCTCAGTTTTGAGGATGTTCATCTCTTCCATTGCCTTCTTTAGGTCCTCGAACTCCTCAGTGGAAGACTTCGCCTTTCTCTTAATGTTGGATTTGGTTCTCATACAGGGATAGGACTCCTCTTTCTGGCCTTTTTCTCTGTCAGCGTCAACATCCACGATTAGGGAACCCTATTGGGACTTGTCCAATTTATCCACCAATGTACTCATAGTGGCAACAAAGTTCTTCACAATTTTATGGCTTTTCTTCATAATGGCATTCATTGTTTCCTTGATTTTACCGATTTCCCCTTCGAGTTGCATGGTCTTTTTCTCATTTTCCTTTCTCATTATTTTCATTAGTTCCACGATTATTTGGAGACACTCTATCATTGAGAACTTCTCTTCTTTAGTCCACACTACCCCTTTAGCATTCTGAGGGTGCCCTTTTCTATGAATTCATCCAGTTTGCTGGACACCACCTTGTTCTTTAAATTGATGCCTTTTATTTCATGAAAAACCCATTTTAAAGCCCTAAAGATATCCACATAACCATTTCTAAAAAATACTAATATATCATTTGGAAATTCCCGATCTGGTTTAAAGTAATGGTCTTAAGGTTTGAGGTCTTAGAGGTATCATCATGAAGTTAGCATCATGAAGTTTCTTAAGGAAAGGTCTCAGACCTCTTCTATCAATTTGCCTCCATACCTTCTTGTTTTTCTTTTGCTTCTCACAATTTTTTGGCTCCACCCTCTTCCTTCTTTCCCCCATTTTTTCATAGACTTTGCTTTTCAGAGTAGCATAGCAGATAAACTTAGAAGAAAGCTTACAATCAAACCAAGGTACCCAAAAAATGTGCCACTCCTCACAACTTGTAAAGATAATTAAGGCACTGCCAAAGTAATGAATGATGAAACACTACCCTTTTGTGAGCCACTTAATCATTATTTGAAACCAAAAATTTACCATGTGTGAAATCATAGTCGAATAAGGATTTGAAATGCACTTCTAATTCATTATAGGAATTCCACATCCATTGACCAATAAGCTTGACTCCTTCATTGGAAAAATAATCGGCCACTACATTATCTTCCCTAAAAGAATGGGAGATTTTAACCTTTTCAAATTTGGAAAGAAGGGATTTGGCATCATTGATCCAACATTTTATGCTCCATGATGGGAGGGAACTTCCTAGAAGGCATTCGATAATGTTTTTTGAGTCCCCCTCAATCCATATATTTTTTATCTTCATTTTTCTAGCAAGATCAATGACCTAGAAAGCTCCTATGGATTCAACTATGTGATTGGACTGAGAGCCCAAGGGGAGTGCCACGGGAAAAACAAATTTACCATAGTGATCTCTTAAAAATCCTCCACTTTGATTTGAACCAAGATTACCCTTGGTCCCCCTATCAAAATTACTTTTATCCATCCCCTAGGGGGATGAAGCCAACTAACACCTTCATGATCATTTTTTGTTGTCTACAAACCTTAGATATATCCCCTTTGATATTCCAATCTCTCGCTATCTTAAAATAATAGGCGGTATAGACAACGGTCTCCATTTTATCCATATTAGACGGTATGCTATTTACATTCTCTATAATTAGTCTGTATATTCTTTCAAACACAATATTCTCTTGAGCCTCCTTATCCCTAAATAATCTATTATTTTGTTCCTTCCACACTCCCAAGACAACATGGGGGAAGGTAAAAGACCATAATCTTTAAATAGTGGGATTTAAAGAGGGGGCATTCGATTGGGAAAAAATGGTCTTATAACAATATAGGAAATACCCAAGATAAATTCTAGAGAACAAGAAATATTTCTAAGCTAGAAGCCACATACAAATAATGGAGGAAGAGATGATTCTTTGATTCCACAACTTCCTTGCATAAGTAACACTGGTTGGGGATCTGAAAGCCATGCTTACAAAGATTATCAACCATCAACACTTTATTCTGAAGCAAAATCCAAAAGAAGATATAGATTTTAGTAATAAGGTGTTTGATCCAGGCTTTAGCCCAAATAGGAGGAGTGGGAGAAGAAAAGGATAGCATAGAGATAGTCAAATACATCGAGAAGCGGCCTAAGGGGTTTTACCTCTAGAGTAAAAGGTCCCCCTTCTGACTCAACCCAAATTTAATAACCAACAAAGAGGATTGAATAGGAGAAGGGTCCATTTTGACCTTGCAGATATCCACCCACCCACCATTCCTCTAGTAACCCTTGACCTATATGTTGGCATTACGATGCATTTTGTATGACCAGAGAAATGGTTGTCATTATTGGCAACATTAGCTTCTAAGTCTCTATAGTCCATTGGTAAAGGAGTAAAGAGTAACTAGTGAAGAGCAACAATCCTTATTCCTATCGGCAGTGAGTAGATTGGTATATAGGGGTTGACTGGCTAAGCAGTGAGTAGACCGGTATACAAGGGTTAACCAACTAAGCAGTGAGTAGACTAGTATATAGGGGTTAATCAGTTAAGCAGTGAGTAGAGAAGTATATAGGAGGTAACCAGTTAGGCAAAATTGGACCGGTACATAGGCAACAATCGACAATACAGGAGTCTCAACCGACAGACTTAGAAACATCCAAATAACATCTAGTTGAACCAGTAGTGTTCTCTTTTCAATTGACGAGCTTTTCAGCATGAACTGTTGTATTCACCGATATTCCTAGAATGATTTTTAGAGAGAAATTTGAGGCGCGATAACAGATTTTTTAATTTAATTTTTGGAGGGAAAGTTGGCACCAGAACCAAAGGCTAATATATTCACATCATTCATTCTAATTGTGTTGTTGTCAATGCGAAAAAGATATGTGTGAATGTTAACAAGGAGAGCAAAATAAAGAGTAGAGTGTGTGGGAAGTAGACCGATAGAGTGCAGAGTCAAGGGTATGAGCAGAGGATTGGCAAACTATAGAGCCAAGGATATGAGCAAATTACAAGTGTAGTGTAGAGCAGACACAACCAATGCAGATAGAGTATGAGTTTCATAGTGATCTGATCAAGCAATCAGTAGCTATTGCAGCATATCAACTTCCTATTGCTTTCTAACCATTACAACTCAAATTCCCTTAACCGAGTGACATCTTAATTGATGATCCTAAGTCCTTTAACAAGGGTACCTCTAACAAGGTAAACGCATTAATAGGCCTCAAAGAAAATCCCTTAACTAAGTGGCACCTAATAGTCTATTTGTAATCTCCTAACAAGGATGGCTCCTTATTAAGTGTGCTCTAGAAGAGTACAAATTTTGTAGGCATAAACTTAGACCGTGGTTTTCTCCCATTTGGGTTTCCACAAGATAAGTCTTGGTGTTATTGTGTATCTTTTCATGCATGAATGTTCTCCTATAATAATTGTTTGTATTGATGAATATTAAGTTAGTACAGACTTGAGTAAAAGATTTTAATTATGTATAACCAGTAGGTAACTGATTCAGCCCCCCATCTCAGTCACCGATAGAGACCAACAATTGGTATCAGAGGATAGAAACTCTAAAGAAAAGTTTGACAACTTGAGGAAAAAGATCATGGAGGAATACTAGTATCAGAATCAGATTGATGAAGCTAATGAAAGGATTGCTCAGCTGAAGGAGAGACTGAGAAAGTCACTTCCTAAAAGAAAGGAACTAGCTCTACAACTAAATGAGAGTCAGGATATCATAGATCAATGCTCTAAATAGAGTGGATTTGAAGAAGCAGATGAAGCAGTTTCAAAACTGATGGAAAAGAACAAGAAGCAAACTGAAGAAATTACATATCTAAAAAGAGAGCATGAAAGGCCTTGAGAATGACTGAAATACTCTAAGCCAATAGGATAGTAGATGAAAGAAAAAGAGATGCAAAAGAAGTTTTGTCAAAAGATGAAAAAGCCAAAAGGATTGTTGAAGAACACCTAAGAGAAAATGATGCAATCATCATTGAAAAAGATGAAGAAATACAAATTCTCACTCATGAGAATGAAGCCATGCTTGAGCATCTGCATGACAAAGTAGAGGAAAAGGAGATGATGATGAAAGAGATTGAACAACTCAAAAATGAGTTGAAAGCTGTAAATGAGAGAAATGAAAAGATGAGGAAATATGATGAAAGCTCTGAGAATATAGATGAAAAATTAAAAGCTCAAAGGAGAACAATGGAGACAACTGGTCTTGGTTACTCTGGTACAAGTCCTATGGAAACTGGAGAATCATCTAAATCCATAAGGATAAAGGATGATAAAAAGAACAATTTAGGAATGAAAGGTATGAAGTTTTCTAAATCTTCTTTAAATCATTGTGGTAAACCGGGTCATAATTCTAATGTCTATAGAAATCAACCGGTTAGTCAAAAGAAGTCTTTCACCTTTGATGGTTATTTCTATAATTGTCACAAGTATGGTCACACTTCTTATAAGTGTAGATCTCAATCTAGAAGCATGTCTAATAGAATAAGCTTTAATGGATATTTCTTTACATGCAATAAATATGGACACAAAGTTGAAGAATGTATGTTCAAGTCAAATGCATCAAGATTACCATTCAAACTAGTTAGACCTAATAAAAAGAGTAATCAGTTCAATGCCACATGTTCCACTTGTGGTAATTTTTGTCATTGTACAACAAATTGTAGAATGAGAATGGGTCTGAGAAATAATGCAGGACCATGGAGGACAACTAGTATGGCATGTTTGAATTTCCATAAGATTGGTCACTTAACCAGTGAATGCAGGAACTGATCCTATAACCAGTCTGAAGATAGGAACCAGTTTGGCAAAAAGAAAGGGAAAAATGACTTGAAAGTAAAGAGGACAATTGAAGAGGTGAGGAATGAAATGAAAAAAATATGGATTAAGAAGGAAGAAAGCAAAGAAGGAGAGAATAATTCTGAAACTAAGTCATCATCCACTGGTGATGACAGTTCCTTTTCAAACTAGGCATACCAATGCTCAGGGGGGCACATGTGGTAAGATCATTATTGAATCCCCTCCCTCAATATGAGGTTATGTCTATCTACATACTTTAGATGCATAGAAGTTTGTTTAAAGCTCTTATTTGGTAAATGTTTTGAGGGTTAGTGTAAATGTTGTTTGTTTACCAGTAAGAAGTAAATCAGTGTACCTTAAGTTGTAAATGGTCAAAATTGTTCAAACTAGCCATTGTATTGAATTACCAATAAATCTTAATAGAACAATAAAGAAATGAGAATACATTTCATTTACCTTTCTTTCTTGTGAACATTCTTGAGCTCTCGTGCGACCTAAGGAAATCAAAACCTTGCTAGTGCTATTTGTGTGAAGTGATCAAGTAGTGTGATAGTGGTGATTGGCAACCCTAGAGGGGAAGGTATTCAAACCCTGTATTTGACAAATTTGTTTGAAGTTCATCATGGCAGCTTCTGTGTCGACTCATGTGTTAGTTGAAGCAATTAAAGAACCACAACCACATTCAAGCTACATCCTATGAAGGCTAGAGAGATCGACATGCCTGGTGCCCTATAATTTGTGCCCTCCTATGTGATACCGGTTGAAGATATTCACTCCTTCATCCATTGCAAGCTTGAAGAACTTAGAGATAAATTCATTTGAAATGAATTCAAAGGGTTCTATGATCATGATCTGTTGAAGGCGACACATTTGCATTTGAAGAACAAGGGTTCCTTGAATTATGTTGTTGATTTTCCTAATCAGTTTCATGCTGATTGGGTCAGGTATGTGTTAAGAAGAGTGCATGGTCAATTTATATGGCTAGAAGCTGAAGCATCGATCAAGATCACATAGGATGTGATTCAAAGAGTAATAGGGTTTAGCACAACCAATGAAGCACTAATCCTAAAAACAATATCATCCATTGAAGTCACTCGGTTGACTCAATACTGATGTGACAGGAGAGAAATAACAATCACTCACATTGAGGATGTAGAAGTGAGGTTTGCTTCTGCAGTGATGGGTTATAGGGTCTATTAATCAAGCCGCATGAATAGTCTGCCGAGTGGTACTATCCATGCAACCTATCAAAACATCAAGGAGGATGCAACATAAGCTATTTGTGAGATGATCAGAAGTCAATTTCTAGTGGACATGGAACAAATTAAGAAGGACAAGAAGCAATCATTCAAGTATGGTTCATTACTGGCATGTATATTTTTCTATGTGCAAATTTTCTTTCCCAGTAAGGGCAATGTAGTGTGGTTTGAAGATAAACCTATCATGGTTTAGATAGGTTAAATGATTAGAGATTTAGGTTATAAGTTTGGAGAAACAATGTGGGGTTATTTTAAAGAATTCCAAACTAGAATGCACAAAAGAGAGAGAATCCCAACCAGTATAGTTCAAAAGTACAAGGACAACATTTATTTTCTTGTTGATACTGATTGTTGCATTATTCAAGCGGTTCATCCTAGAACCTTTTAGGTACCTACTATGGGTTATGAGGTTGGGGAAGACATTACTAAAGTATATGCAAACATGTTACTGTCTAAACAAGTAGACAAAAAACAAAGAGATTTGGAACTTGTGAGGAGGGAAGCTCCAAAATAAAAATGGAACTCAAGGAGCCTATCATACAAAAGAGAGTAAGGAAAATGATTGACACATTAGAAAAGAGGTATGGAGGTGAAGCATCCAGTGCCACTGCTTCCACTAGTACAAGTCAATAAACAAGGACCAAATCAAACAAAGTTAAAGAACAAATAAGAGAAAAGAAGATAATGTCGAAGCAAAACCCAAGGGTACTGCATCAAGCAAGCCAACAACATACACAAAAGAAAAGGACTCAGATACTCCTACATCTTTGTTGGTGTAAATAATTATTCATCATGGATATTATTACACTATACTTAAGTTTACTTAGGAAATGCATTTCATAGTAGTTTGGGTATGAGACACTTGGGTGTTTGTGCCACATTGGGATAGTGTGTGTAGGAGAATTTCCACCTTTTATGGTGTTGATCTTATCTTGTTGTTACATTCCATCTCATGTGGAATATTATATTGTTTCTCCTACCTACCGTTGTTTCTTATTAAGCCACATGTCATGTTTATATGCTCACATATCCATATAGCCTTGCCTATATAAGCAGGCTCATCTACATTGTTTGTACAGGGAATCATTGAAAATCTTGTAATGATCTAGTTGATCATATTTTTCATCTTGATAGAATACAGTTTATTCCTATCATCTATTTTGTCTCTCTTATTTATTCTTTCTATTTCATCTACATCTTGGCAAATTCTCACATGGTATCAGAGCCACTAGAGTGCCATTGGTTTGCCAATTGAGAGAAATTTGGGATTTTCATTTTCGAGCTTTCTATTGCAGGTTATTATTGGAGCTTGTTGGGTCAAATTTGAGGTCACCATTAGATTGAGGAGGTTCAAGAAATTAAGAATTGCCTTTTGTTTCATCCAAACCCAACATCTGAGGCCAAATCTAGAGCCATTTGAAGGTGGAGGGTGGTGACTTGTCTCGGCACTGATCTGCAATTTTGGAGCATTTTTGGCCAAATCCGTCGTCGCCATTGTGCTTAGAAGGCCCAGAAACCACAAGATCGATTGTAAATTCATCAAAATCAACCTCTGTTAGCCCAAGTTGAAAAAATTTCCCCTCATGGCCCATTGTACGGACTTGCAAGTACAGGTGGGGGGGTTAACATTTTATTTTTTGTTTATTTTAGTTTTTTTTTTTAAATAAAACTTTTTTAAATAAGTTTTAATAATAAAAAAATAATTTACATTTTGTGTTTTTTTTTAAAATAAGTTTTTTTAATAACAAAAAAATAAAGTTTTTAATAAAGCTTTTTTATCTTTAATAAATAATTATTAAAGTTCTTTTTTATTTTTCCAAAAAAAATTGCCTTTTTTTATGTTTTTCTTTATTTTTTAATAAGATTTTATTGGGCATTGTTGGTGTAAATAATTATTCATCTTGGATATTATTATGCTTACTTAAGTTTACTTAGGATAATGCATTTCATAGTAGTTTGGATATGAGACACTTGGGTGTTTGTGCCACATTGGGATAGTGTGTGTAGGAGAAATTCCACCTTTTATGGTGTTGATCTTGTTGTCACACTCCACTCTTGTTGTTACACTCCACATTCAGTGGGTGATCCACCTCATGTGGACTATTATATTATTTCTTCTACCTACCCACACCTATTTCCTACCTACCCTTGTTTCTTATTGAGCCACATGTCATGTTTGTGTGCTCTCATATCCCTAGCCTTGCTTATATAAGTAGGCTCATCTACATTGTATGTAACTATTGAATCATTATTATTGATCATTTTTTATTGATGAGAATATAGTTTATTCTTGTCCTATATTGTGTCTCTATTTTGTACATTTCATTGAGCTCTTAATCTTGGAAAAATCTCACATGGTATCAGAGCCATTGGGGCTTCATTAATTTGTCTTGAAGAGGCATTATTGCGACGTCAAGAGGCATATCTGAGGAGCAGCATCTTTTTGAGGCGTCCTAGACTAGATCTAACCTCGCCATTGCGTCCAGAAGGCCATTCCCATGAATTTTGGTTATAAAGTCGGCCTATTTTGCTGAGAAATTTTTTTTTGCCAATTTTGCTACTATTGTACGAATTTCAAAATTTTTTATTATTTTTTCAAAAAAAAATAAATTTACTTTTCTAAAATATTTTTAAAAAATAAAAAATTAAAAAAAATAATTGAAAAGTAAAAAAAAAATAAAAAAAAAATCAATCAAAAAAAAAAAGAAAAAATCAATTTTTTGGGGGCTCTGCAGACCCCCCCCGTGACCCTTGTACTCTGCAGGCTGCGTACCCTCCCGCCAACCGTACTCTATTGTGTTGTTTCCCGTACTGTTGTCGGTCGCTGCTACCACCACCTCTGGCTCCTCCCGTCACCGGCCTCCACCACCGCACAACATCCTTCCACCTGTAGCACAGGTCCTGCCGCCGCCGCCTCGCTCCACACAGTCGCTCCGTCGCCACAGCCGCCACACAGAGCTCGTACCTAGTGCTGGCCCCCACCGGCCCTCGGCACTGCTCACCCGTCTCCGCGGACGCCCAAGTCCTCCACCGCTGGCCCTCGGCTCCAGCCGCTCCATCTGTCGGTGACCACCCAGACCGGAGGACCCGCACCCGCCACGTGGAAGGCGGCCACTGGCTCGCGGGTACAAACCTTCACACGTCAGATCTGTACGGCTAACACACAGACACCACGTGTCTCACCCAGTCAGCAAATCCGTACGGTACGGCCTACACAGTCACCTGGCCACGTCATTTGTCCATACAGTATGGACGCCCAATCAGCAGAGGGCAAAGTTTTTGCGAGGGTCATACGGCCGTCAAATTTAACATAGTGACTTGCTGATGTCAGCACCACATCAGCAGGGTTTGAAAATTTTGCAAGGCCCTCTCATTTGCATTTTTTATTTTGCAGTTCAACTTCAAATGGCCATAACTTGCTCATTTTTGCTCCATTTTGTGTGCAATTTTTTTTGAAATGGGCTAGAATTTTGTGCTCTCCGTAGTGGTGAAGAAATTTTTTGATTTTGATGCATGGATTTTTCAGAAAATGCAGTTTTTGGTGACTGTACCTGAGTAATCCCAATTTTTGCAACTTCAGAGGCTTCGTTTGGGGTCATACGACCTCCTTTTCAGGTGCCATTTTTTTTTGAAAGTGCATATTTTTCGTTTACTTTCACATGATGCTATCAGATTGATGCCATTGTAAGTAGAAATTGTACTTTTAGATTTTTGCCATTTTTGGCTCTCTTGGTACTTGTATATTTGCTTGAATCTCAGTTAGATTCATTGCACTACTGATTGAAGTCTCTTGTATCTCATTTGAGAAGTTGTAAAATTTGCATCATAAGTCCACTTTGCCTTGTTTTGCAAGTGGCTCATTGTAATCGCACTAAGTAAAAGTGCCAAAATCATCACTTTGGGGGGGTGTCTCTTGTGCTTTTGTGCTCTTCTGTTCCTTCCTTTTTTCTGCTATGGGTTCTTCTAAGTTTCCTCTCTTAACTCCACATAATTATGGTACTTGGAAAATTGATGCATGGAGTAAATTTATGGAAAAAGAACTCACTCATTACATTGATGGAACTATTGTTGCTCCCACTGATCCTAAGGTTGATCTAGTTGGTCACTTGGATTGGCTCACTAAAAATATCATGGCAATTGGTACCTTAAGAAAGTATGTATCAAAGGATCTCATTTTTCATATTGAGAAATGTACTCTAATCAAGGATGCTTGGCAAAAGTTTCAAGACTTGTATGGTCAAGTTGATGAGATTAGGGGATATCAAATTGATAGTGATCTCACCATGTTAGATCCCAAGAACTTTGATACTATACAAGATTATGTCACTAAGGCAAATGAGTTGAGGGCACAACTCAAATATTGTCGCATTGATAAGAAGGATACTCAATTGATATTCAACTTGATAGGTAAGCTTCCACAAGAATATGCAGCATTTGTTTCTAGTTTCCAAACCCATAGGATGACAATGGGTTCAAGCTAAAATATGCCTGAATTTGATGCTTTCAATGAAATGTTGATGATGGAACAAACTAAGTTGATAAGCATGGGCATTCTTAAGGCTTCTAACTCTCAAGCATTAGTGGCAAATCAAGGGAACAAAGGAAATCAAGGAAAGGACAACTCAAACAAGAAGAAATGGTGATCAAAGCCTAAGGACAAAGCACCATCTTCTCCAAAACAAGGAGATTCATCCTCTTCCAAGAGAGATAATTCACCAAAGAGGGAGAGACCTACTTGTGCTTATTGTAAAAAGATTGGTCATGAGGAACATCGTTGCCATTCTAAGAAGATTGATGAGCTCACACATATCATCAAAAAGCATAACATTGATTTGCCTAAAGTCTACAAGAAGGATGATTCATCAACTTCCACTTCCTCACATTCAAAAGGAAAAGGGCAAGCATTCATGGCTTCTACAAGTGGGACGACTCACTCTTTTGGAACAAGAAAAGGAAAAGCTCTTTGTGCTACTATCAATCATGATTCAGAGAGATGGCTTCTAGATTCAGGGGCTTCTCATCATATGGCATCTTTGCAGTCTATGTTCTCTACATTTGAGCCTTGCACCATGCCACAAATTTTGACGGGCAATCATACATACATGGATGTGATTGGGAAAGGATCTATTGACATTGGGGATAACTCCTTCAATGATGTGTTGTGTGTACCCCACTTGACAAACAATCTCCTTTCTATCTATCAAATCACACATGGCACAACTAAGAGAGTTATTGAGTTCACACCTGACTCAGTTTTCATTAGAGACTTGGAGACTAGAGCTATCATTGCGACTGGGGTGGTTGATCATGCATCTCAGTTATACTCCTTTCCAGATTTTGTTGATGATGTTGATTTCACATTTGATGATTCTACACATGATGATCACACTTATTGTGATGGTTCAGATTTTGAGGAGAACTTTGGACACTTGAACATGGGGGTTCTCACATGTGACCCCGTTCTTGAGTCTTGTATTTCATCTCCTCATATTGATATCACATCACCTATTGCACCTCATAATGCCGATAGTGCGACAGTTTTGCCTTCATGTGATTCAGTGTAGCAGGATATTCATTGTCTTCTAGCTTCATATTCATGGGATGATTACTTGACAGACATTGCAGGTTTGTTTGTGGAATCCTACATTGTAGATTTGGGAGACATCATTGATGACATTCGTCTTCTCTTTGATGAAGATGATCCTTCTTCAATTGTTGTGAGGGTACACTCTGACCCTCTTGTTCATTCTCTACCTGATCATTCTTTCGAGGTTGACATGATTGTGGATACTTATGTACAGCAATTGGAGGAGGTCTCTTTATTTTTTGAGGAGACATGTGAATCTTTGGGACATGTTCTACATCCATCTCCACTAGATCTTGGAGTGCTTTTTTCAGCAATGTGGCATAGTTTACCACCTTTGGAGGGGGTATCTTTCAGCATCAACATGGGGACACTTGAGCAGTTTTCAGAGATTCTTTTCATCATGAATTTTCTTCATACATCTTCCCTTCATGACTGGGGAGACTTCATGGATACACCTTTGGTTTTGTTTCTTCCTAAGGGGAGGAATGTTGTTCGATGTTCGTGGAGCAGTTTCTTCATACATCGAGCTTCTTCCATTGGTGCAGATTCTCCATTGAGGGGGGATCACAGTTTGACTTCTCTTCTTCTCTCATATGGGGGGGACTTTTTCCTCACATGGGGTTTTGTTCCTCACATTCTTCTATGAGAGTTCTCTTGTATGTTTTCATCTCTCTTTTGGGGGAGGGTTTTTTCCCATTGGATTTTTCTCTCTTTCCCGACTTTGTGAGAGATTTCATTGCATTGGTTTTCATGCATTTGCATTTGTTCATGGGTACCTAACATGGCCTCGTAGCTAGGACCCATCTGGCATTGCTTAGTTGCATTGTAGACTTAAGTGCATTCCCCTAAGTTGCACTTAAGGGGGGGTGTTGGTGTAAATAATTATTCATCTTGGATATTATTGCACTTACTTAAGTTTACTTTGGATAATGCATTTCATAGTAGTTTGGATATGAGACACTTGGGTGTTTGTGCCACATTGGGATAGTGTGTGTAGGAGAAATTCCACCTTTTATGGTGTTGATCTTGTTGTTACACTCCACTCTTGTTGTTACACTCCACATTCAGTGGGTGATCCACCTCATGTGGACTATTATATTATTTCTCCTACCTACCCACACCTATTTCCTACCTACCCTTGTTTCTTATTGAGCCACATGTCATGTTTGTGTGCTCTCATATCCCTAGCCTTGCTTATATAAGCAGGCTCATCTATATTGTATGTAACTATTGAATCATTATTATTGATCATTTTTTATTGATGAGAATACAATTTATTCTTGTCCTATATTGTGTCTCTATTTTGTACATTTCATTGAGCTCTTGATCTTGGCAAAATCTCACAGGCATAATAATTGTTTTTATTTATATTTTAAAAAATCTATTAAAAACACAAACATCATGGGATAAGTCAAATTGGGAACACATTTTTTCTTGTCACTTCATACCTATCTTGGAGTGCTTCCAACCAGCAGTCAAGGGGGGGGGTGATTTTCTCGTTTATATCTCTTGGCCACATCCCAATCGAAGGCCTCTTTTTTTTCAGTATTCTACAAGGCTTCTTGGTGGCATCATTTTCATGTTTCCATATTTGAACTATCATGTTGTATGCTCTTGCATGAGAACTGTTGTACTCGCACTATCATAAAGTGCCACACCTCTTTATATCTTGTCATTGTTGACATATTTGATGTAATCCTCTTGTACATGTAGATTAGGAATATCTTGTGAGACTTGGTGCATGGCTCTAATTGAGACTTAGATTCTACACATTTGTGCATGGCTCCCGTGAGATTTAGATTGTACCAGTATTTCTGCCATTTATGAGTATCTAGATGATGCTAAAAGAAGGTTGTCTCCATGCCTAATCTTCATTTTGTTGTAGTGAGTGATTCATTGTCATCGACTTGGTACTTGGTTTTGTCACACTTTGACATTATTGGTGCAGCATTGGCTCTCTTTCTTCGTAATGAGAAGGTGTTTTGGTCAACATCATTGGACCATCCTTGCAAGAGATTCGACTTTGAGGGGGGGTTTCATGGTCTCTCTTCTCTCTTATGGGGGGGACATGTTTTGTTCTTCTCATTCATCATTTAGAGCATTGTATGCTTTCATCATCTCTCTTTTGGGGTGGAGTTCTTTCCCATTGGGTTTTTCTCTCTTTCTCCATTTGTGGGAGATTGCATTTCCATTTGTACATGGGTACCTAACATGGCCTTATAGCCAGGACACATCTTGCATTGTAGACTTTAGTGCATTCCCCTAAGTTGCACTTAAATGGGGGTGGTTTTGTAAAGAATTATTCATAATGGATATTAGTACACTATACTTAAGTTTACTTAGGAAATGCATTTCATAGTATTTTGGGTATGAGAAACATGGGTGTTTGTGCCACATTGGGATAGTGTGTGTAGGATAATTTCCACCTTTTATGGTGTTGATCTTATCTTGTTGTTACATTCCACCTCATGTGGAACATTATATTGTTTTTCCTATCTACCCACATGTATTTCCTACCTACCCTTATTTCTTATTGAGCCACATGTCATGTTTGTTTGCTCACATATCCATATAGCCTTGCCTATATAAGTAGGCACATCTACATTATTTATACGGGAAATCATTGAACATCTTGTAATGATCGAGTTGATCATATTTTTCATCTTGATAGAATATAGTTTATTCCTATCATCTACTTTGTCTCTCTTATTTGTGCTTTCCATTACCTTTAGATCTTGGCAAATTCTCACAATCTTCCCTAGGTGAAGATAGACCGATAGGAGTGACATATGAGAGAAAGAAAAAGTGTGAAGGGACAGTTGACACAAAGGCTAATATGAAGCCCAAGAAGGATGAAAAGGAGGGTGATAACACTGACACCCAATCTGATGTGGAAATAAAAGAAGTACAAAGAAGTGGTAGAAATGTAGTTCCAACTGTTGATGAATTGGTCCATGGGATCAAAGTGTATGGAGGTCTATCTAGTGTCAAGAGAAAATATCCCCTCTGCAACGAGGAGGACAAAATAAAAAATTGAAGAAGCACTTATCTGGAACTTGAATAAGTTCTGCAGAACTCCTAGTGAACTATATGGAATAATTCCATCAAAATTGCAAAATCAAATTGAAAGGATATGGAAAACAACTTTAGTTATTGAGAAAGAGCACAAGATAAAAGAATTCATGGAAGTGCAACATGAGCTTGATTATAATCAAGCATCTATACTGGCAGAAGCATGTATTCAATGCTTTAAAATAAGGAATATGATAGGGAGAGTGGCCATAGGAGATGTCCAAGATGTGCATGATGAGGGTGTTGCCTTATGGAAAACAATCTTGAGCCAACAAAAGGAAGCTATAGAAGAAATAGCAAAGGAAACAAAACAAGACCAAGGTGCAACTACTCTTGACAAAGGGAAAGGTAAAGATAAATACTCTACTAAAGGTTTTAATTTTTTCTTAGTTGATGATATCATCAGTAGTGTTGTGTTAGATATTCTTAATCAAACAAAGGATGTAGAGCAACTTGTTGAACACAAATCAACTATTGAAACTATTGATATTGGTGTTTCATCAGTAAAGGGAACCACTCAAACTAAGCATCCTGGTGAAGATGAAGTCCTAGTTGAAGATATACCTTATGAAGAAAAACCTCATATAACTTTGGTAATAATAAATCGTACTAACAATGAACCTCTTTCATCAGAAAAAGGTGCAGAGGAAGGAAATCTGAAGGTGATAAATTCATCAGTACTACCTATTCAAGAATTAGAGAAGAAGGAAACCAAGGAGAAGCAAGAAAAACATAAGGAAGTAGAAAAGAAGGAAGAAGAGATGAAGGAAATAAAGGAGACCAACGAATTGGAACAACACAAGAAGAAAGAGGATTCTTCATTTGATCAACCTGAAGATGGTAAGAAAAAAGTGGTGGAGACTCTCTGATAAAGAGGAAGTTAGATTTAGAAAAGGAGAGTGAAAAGAAGAAATCTAAACTCACCACCGTAGACAGCTCTGACATTGAGCTTGAAGAAAAGGAAGAACAAATAGAGGAGGAAGAAGAGGAAGACTTAGTAATAGATATTAAGAAGATGACCCCCAAACAATTAATGAAAGTGTCAGAAAAATTAAAACTTCAAGCTGGAAAGGCAAAACTTAGAGAAAAGAGAAAGAAGACCAAAATTCTTAATACTGCAAAGACCATTTTTTCTAAACTCAATCCTTACATTGTTGTTGATGGCAGTGCACCCATCATTGATCATTTGGGCACTCTTTTCAAAGCAATCAGTTTAGAAGCAACCGATCTAGAGAAGGTTGCAGTTAGATAGTATGAAACAAGGAGAGATGATTTATTAATGGAACACATTTCAGTTAGCAAAGTTTCTCTCTCCACCAACACTAAAGTGGTCAAATCTATTCTACAGGAAGTTGGCCAATTATTGGTCAAGTCATCAAGCTTCACTGATTCAATCAAAGGTCTTGAAGATAAATAGCTCAGACTCAAAGGGAAAACCAAGATCTGATAGGTTCTTTTGCTCCTCTTAGAAGCTCTGCAGTGACCTTTAGTGGAAAGGTCAAATAGTTAACTCATAAAATCAAAAAGTTAAAAGAGGAAGATGATGAACAAGCTCTTAGTATGTTAGAGCTACAGTGCTACCTTGCATCGATCATTGATTTCATGCAAAGGAATGTCAAAGAAGTAGAAAACCTTATAAGTGCACCTAACTATAAGATAGTAGATGATATGGAGGATTTGGTTACAGTTTTGCATGGACACTTCAATACCATGAAACAGGTGAAGTCTTCATGGGAATTCTCTTTGCAAGCTTCTAAGGAAATTTTAAAAGACAGTTTTGTTTTATTCTCATGAATTCTCTTGTATATTATTTCCGTTAATGTCAAAATGGGAAATTTGTATATAGACTAAGGTCTATGAAACAAGGGTCAGAACCGGCACATACATGACTATTTTGCAGCAAAGTCATTAAACCTTTTCTATAGTATTTTCCACCAATACCGAAGAGGGAATTTGTTGGCATTATGATGCATTTTGTATGATTGGTGAAATGGTTGTCATTGTTGGCAACATCATATTCTAAGTCTCTACAGTCCATCAGTAAAGGAGTAAAGAGTAACTAGTGAAGAAAAGTAGTCCTTATTCCTATCAGTAGGGATTGACTGGTATCTAGGGTTAACCAGCTAAGAGTGAGTAGACTGGTATATATGGGTTAACCGACTAAGCTGTGAGTAGATCGATATATAGGGGTTAATTGGTTAAGTAGTGACTAGACTGGTATACAGGAGGTTACCGGTTAGGCAAAATTGGACAGGTGCATAGGCGACAACCGAGAATACATGAGTCTCAACTGATAGACATAGAAACATCCAAATAACATCCAGTTGAACCGGTAGTCCTCTCTTTTCAACTAGCAAACTTTTCGGCATGAACTATTGTCTTGACCAATATTATCAGAATGATTTTTGGAGAGCAATTTGAGGTATGATAACAAATTTTTGAATTTGATTTTTGGAGGGAAATTTGGCACAAGAACCAAAGGATTATATATGCACATCATTCATTCTGATTGTTTTATTGTCAATGTGAAAAAAATATGTGTGAATGTTAATAGGGGGAGCAAAATAAAGAGTATAGTGTGTGTGAAGTAGACTGACAAAGTGTAGAGCCAAGGGTATGAGCAGAGGATCGATAGAGTACAGAGCTGAGGGTATGAGCAGAGTACTGGTGTAGTGCAGAGCAAACACAACCGATGCAGACAAAGTATCAGTTTCATTGTGATCTAATCAAGCTATCAGTAGTTATTCTAGTAGATCAACCTCATGTTGCTTTCTAACCATTGCAACTCAAAATCCCTTAACTGGGTGCACTTGAACAGGTCCCTTTGTAAAATCCCTTAACCAGGTGACATGTTAATTGATGATCCTCAGTCCTTTAACAAGGCTAACTCTAACATGGTAAAGGCAATAACAAGCCTCAAAGAAAATCCCTTAATCGGGTGGCACCTAATAGTGTCTTTGTAATCTCTTAACAGGGATGGCTCCTTACAGAGCATGCTCCAAAAGAGTACAAATTTTGTGAGCATCAACTGACATTGTGGTTTTCTGCCATTTAGGTTTCCATGAGATAATTCTTGGTGTTATTGTGTATCTTTTCATGCATGCATGTTCTCCTACAATAACTAATTGTATTGATGAATATTAAGTTAGTATAGACTTGAGTAAAAGATTTTAATTCGGTACAACTGGTAAGTAACTGTTCACTCCCCCCTCTCAGTCACTGGTAGGGATGAACACCATATACCAAATAAAATCTTGTAGGTATCAAACCAAGACAAGAAGATCTCATAATAATTTAAGGGATCCATCATAATCCATCTATCTTCCCAAAACCTAGGTTAATTCTCATCTCTAATACTCCAACCTATACCCATGTCAATAATTTTCCTTCCTCTAACCATATCATTCTAGAGAGCTCACCCACGGGGCATAGAAGTGGGCTCAAGAAAGGATTTAAGAGATCCATTATTAGCCAAATATTTGTTTTTTAAGATCCTATTACATTCACTATTAGAAGAAAAGGTTCTCCAGATGTTCTTGGCAAGGAGAGCCCTATTCATGGTTCTAATTCACTTGAGACCGAGACCTCTAGAGTCTTGAGGTCTACAGACCGAATTGCAACCAATAAGTGACATTCTTTTCTTTTACTCCAATCCAGACCAAAGAAAGTTTTTTTGAATTTTTTTAATGGCCTCTGCATATTTAGACATGATTTTAGAGAGACTCAAAGAATAGATTGGGAGATTCTGGGGAGTAGCTTTAAGAAGTTGAATTTTACCTGCTTGATTGAGAAGAGCCCCCTTCCAAATAGGTAGCTTTTTACTAAATCTATCAATCAATACATTCCAAAAGGAGTCAGGGGGCTTAAGACCCAAAGGCAGACCTAGATAAATAGAGGGTAAAAATTCAATTTTGTATTCAAGGATTTTGGCCATTTTATTCTTCCTAGGATCCATAGTGTTTAAGAAAAATAAAGAGCTTTTTTGTCTATTCACCATCTGACGAGAAGACGACACATAATAATAAAGGTCCTTTTCAAGTTCCTTTCTTTGACCATTGTGGATCTCCCCATTAGAATGGTATTATCCATGAACTATTGATGAGTGCAAACCATACTTCTTGAGGAGGGCTTCAAACTTGTTAAGGAAATGTGATCCCCTTGTCTTAGCCATCTTGAGTTCTTAAAGAAATGTGAAGGAGATCCATTCACTATGATAGAAATGGAAGCTGTTGAAATGAGTTGAGCAATCAACTGGAAGACTCTATTATTGAAGCTGAAAGCCTTCGTGATTTTGAGCAAGAACTCCTAATCAACTTGATTATAAACTTTCAAAATATCTAATTTGAGAAGAAACCCATCTGTTTTAGATTATGTGAGGTAATAGACATTTTTCATGGATAGTGATGATGGAATCAAGGATCTGCCTTCTAGGAGTGAACCCATTTTGTTGAGGAGAGATTAAGGAGGGCAAAATACTCCATAATCTTGAGGTCAATACCTTAGAAATGATTTTGTAAAAATAATTATAGAGACTTATATGCCTGAATGCTTGAAAGTCTAGAGCTCTAGGGTGTTTTGGGATGAGAACCAAGAAAGTGGTATTTAGTTCCTTAAGAAGACATCTTGACCCAAATAACTCTTTAACAACATCCACCACTTCATCGGCCACTATCTCTTGGAATAATTGAAAAAAGAACATAGGAAACCTATTTGGCCCTGGAGCCTTATTGCCTTCAAAAGAGAAGACAACTCTTTAGATTTCTTCCCTTGATGGAATAGATGAGATCATCTTATTATCTTCTTCCTTGACAAGTCTAGGGATGGCCTCTAATGTGATATCTTGAACTTCATGATTAACACCATCATTTGCCTTAAGGAGATGCTAAAGAAAAGGACAACATTTCTTCTTATGTCTTCATCCTTCTCAAACCGACTACCATTGTACTCAATAAAATAAATTCTATTAGCCACCATATGTTTTAGTGTTGTCATGTGAAAATGCCTAATATTTTTATCCCCAGTAGAGAGCCACAAAGCTCTTGATCTTTTCTTCCAGATTTATTCTTCTTTTGAAATGATATCATGCATCTTCCCAAGCAAATCATTCTCCTTCATTTGTAATCAAGAATGTATCCTTCTAGCTAGATTTTTTCCTGTATGTCCTTAATTTCAAGATGTAACTCTTATTTAATTCTAGAATGTTACCAAAGGTTTTTTTATCCATCTTCTAACTTTATTTTTCACCTCCCTCAATCTTTTAGCGACCCTGAACATAGAGGTTCCAGAAATAGAGATATTCTACCATTTTCTAACTTCCTCAAAGATTTGAGGATGAGAAAGCCACATGCGTTCAAATATGAATGGAAAATTACTTTTATCCTGGATAGGATCTGCCACAAAACTTATAGGAAAGTGATTAGAACCTATCCTTGGAAGGGATTTTAAAGAGAAGAAATAATTTGAAAACCATTGATCAGAGATTAAAGTTCTATCAAACCTAACTTGAATCAACTCCTTCCCCATTCTTTGATTTAACCAGGTTTAGGAGGATTCTTGTAGTTCAATATCAATTAACGCCTGAGTATTAATAAAGTCCAAAAGGTCCATTTTTCTTTCCGGATTTACTTGAGAACCTCCAAATTTTTCATTATCCTAGAGCAGAGTATTGCAATCACCCATTACAATCTCGTTTGTATTACTGAACTTTCTATGAAAATCCACAAGCTCTTGCCAAAAAACATTTCTTTCTCCTCTACCATTAGGGGCATATATGTTGGATTGAATCTAGCAAAAGATATCTCTAATATGGGTAAAACTGGTAGCCACATGATTGACACTTTCAAACAACACTTTACCTCTAATGAGATTCAAATTATAAAAGGTTACAATTCCTCTTGACGCTCCCTCAAAACTATTTCCATGCACCCCACAAAACTTGAACATTTTTATCTTTTCAAATTTCTCTTTTGACATTTTAGATTCTTGAACCAGTAAGATGTTCGGTCTATGATCCCTTGCTAAAATATGCAAAATATCCTACTTATGGAGGTTGTTCAATCCCCTTATATTCCATGACATTATCTTCATATTTTACTAGGGGAATGAAGTTTACAAATTTTCGGTATGGTTTTCTGCACACCATCCGCTATATGTTGAAATATTTCTTGCTCCCTATGCCATCTCAAGGATCTTCTTCCTTGACTTCCCTTTGAGGTTCCACAATCTGCCTTAGATCTTAATCTTATAGATACTCCTACAAGAGCATCCTATTGTTTGTTCTTTATTTTTTCTTTAATGGTTTGAGAAAATTCCTCCTCTCTATCCAAATCTGTAAGGATGTGGTTCTCTTTCTTTAGCTCCCAATATTAATCTGGAAGTCCTTTTTGAGATAATGACAGAGTATCCATAGCTCCATTATTATTATCTAAATTCTCACTAGAATCCCCTAGATTTTTACTTCAGTCGCCATATGTATCCTTTACAATTTCTTAAGAGTCCACTAAGACATGGCTCCTTATTGAATCTTGGCTTAAGGAGCCCTTAATAACTGATACTAAAGGTTTACAAGGGATCCTGATATCCACATTCAAATTGACTTCTTTGAATGGGACAATAGATCCCTGCCTAGGGATATCTTCCAGACCAATCACACCTTGCTCCTTCTCACCTAAAGAAAGGTTAGCCTTATTGGTAACTGGCTCTCGATTTTCTAGGTCCACCTAATTCCCTGAGACATCCACCTTGTCAAGGGACTCTAAGGGATTCGTTGAGCTCTTACTATCTTTTTATCCACTCTGTTGCATTATATTTTCATTACCATCCCCTCTATTATTTTTTTTCCCAATTTTATTGGGCTTGGGCTGAATTTTCTCTTTCTCCTTGCTTACATTCAATGGCCATCTTGATGCAGTCACCGGTAAGGATTAACCTCAAAGAGATCAATCTAAACTAGTCAGCAAGAGTAAACAAAATGGAAACACAGAGGTATGATGGAGGCAATGCGTAATAGACTGAATTATATCATGAAAATTGATTACAACCAATCGGTAACAACCAGGTTACAAAAAAATCACTCACGGACCTGCTAAAACATGCTCAAAGGACATAATAAGTAACAACCGAGACCTCAAATCTCAAGATCTATCTTCTATGCTCAAGATAGCTACTATATTACATTCTAATGTTCAATTGCAATGATATATATGAACCAAGGGAATCTAGGAGGTCCCAAAAGGGATCAAAAGACAAAGAACAAGACCTAACGTGTAAAACCAACAAGGTCAGCCTCTGCCAAAGAAATTCCTCTAGAAAATCCAAAGGATGAAGTGTGGTTCAAAGGGAAGGTCGACCACACACCAAGGAACATCAAAATCAATGCTCAGAGATCCACAAGCTATGGAAGGGGTCCGATAGATCATAATGCAAATAGGTCCAAGTAATTGGTAACAAGAAACTATCAACCATTAACAGGAAACTATCATGGAAACCAGTAGCAATAACATGCCAGAAAATGATCCAAATGCTCCGTGGTATGGGAATAAGGAAGATGATCAAGTCTTAAAGTAAAATCCAACTCCACAAGATCCAATGAGCCAAATCCTATACACACAGAAAGAAATGTTGAAACTACAAACAAACAAAAAAATAGAAAGGAAAATATTTTTGGTTGATGCAAGATTGCCATGAACCGGGGATTCTCCGGCATCAAACATCTAAGGTTGTTGAAAAAGTGAGTCTCTCACTTTGCTGGGGTTAGAGGAAAACATAGGCGGTCCACCTATGCCTGAGAAATCCAAGATGAATCTTCAATTGGTCTACCTTTCCACTTCACCAGGTACTCATACTTACTACTCCAAGCACTATGCCCAGTTCTACTATCCAAAATGTCCTCAATCTGATACGGTTTCTTCTAGGGAAACTATTTCTCCAAGTCTACAATACTGTCTTCACTAAATTCTGGTTCATGATACTCATGAAGCTCGGCAATGTTTAATATAGGTGATATGTTCAAGTGATCTAGTAACTCCACTTCATATGCATTTCTAGAACTGAATTTCCTCAAGATCCTATAGGGTCCAAACTTCTTCATCTATAACTACTTATAGGTTCCAATAGGGAATCTCTCTTTTCTCAAATACACCATCACTTCATCACCAACTTCAAATTATTTATGTCTCCTCTTCTCATTTACCATCTCCTTATACTTTCTATTCATGTCCTCCAAATTCTACTTAACCTAAATATGCAAGGCTAACATGTGATCTACAAAGTCTTTTGCTTTTGAACTTCTTTGTTCTTCACTACTAATATCCCTTAATTCTGATATACCCCTAGGATGCATTCTATTAACTATCTCAAAAGGTTTTTTTCGATACTCCTATTCACTAGAATGTTGTAGGCAAACTCTTCTTGTGCTGAAATCAAATCTCAACTTCTTGTTTTATCTCCAACTAAACATATCAATAAATTTCCCAAGCTCTGGTTAACTACTTATGTCTGTCCATCAGTCTATGGGTGAAAAGTAGAACTAAATTCCAAATTTTTCTTCATCTTCTTCCAAAGTGTTCTCCAAAAGTAACCAACAAACTTAGTGTTTGTTTCAAAAACTATGCTTCTAGGTAACCCATGCAATCTCACTACTTCCTTGAAAAATAGGTATGCTACATGCATTGCATCTAATGTCTTCCTACAAGGTATGAAATGAGCCATCTTAGAGAATCTATTGACTACCACAAATATAGAATCACTCCCTCTGAGTGTTTTAGGAAATCCAAGTATGAAATCTTTATACACCTAAAAATGGTCTGAAGATAATTAATTAAATAAGCAATTATTTAATTAATCCTCCTTCCTAATTTAACTGAATTCATTAGAAATTTGATTAAATTCTCCCATTCATCTACTTATTAATAAATCTAAGGATTTATTTAATAGGTTCAATTCAATAGTTCCCTTTGATTAATTAATTTAAATTAATTAATCCTCCCCCCATTTAATCAATTTTCTAATCCCCTAATTAATTAAAACAAATCAATTTATGAGTTGTTGAAAATTAATTAGTCTTTTCCTATTATTTAAATTTTTAAATTCAAATTACCCACATGCCTCCTAACTTCTAACTACCTAACCTAACCATCCCTCTAACCTAACCCATTCCACCTAACCTCAGGTTTAACTAACCCTATCCTATCTTGCACATCCTAACCTTCTTATCATAACCTCCTATGGTGTGGATATTCTCCCCTTGAGACATATGACACTTTGGTCACATGTCTCCTCTCTTGGACACTTTCCCTCTTATGAGCAAGGCTTCTTGACACTTGTCACCACAGAGATGACAAGTGTCCCTTCCTCCAACCTCTTCTCTAACCTCCTCCAATTTCACCCTTGATATCTTCAGACTCAATCTTGACCATTCATTCTTGCCACCTCACCCCTGGCCTTGGAAATCCTATAAATATCCCCCATTTTGGAACACAAAGGATCCCATATCATTATCAATTTAGGATTTGTTACTATAGGCATATTTATTCTAGCATATAATTTGAGCATTGTTATTATAGGCAATTCCATCTTAGATCTAGCTTAATTTGATCATTTTCTAGAATAATTGTTGAATCATGTAGCTTAATCAATCTCTTTTCTAGCATAATTGCATCATCATCATAGCTCAATTATGCATACCATTAGTTTAATTAGCCTCTTGGATCAATCTAGCATAATACATCTCATCTAGCTTGCATATCATTATCATTTCAAATCCTCCGTCTAGGTGTAGTCAAGTCAGTGGGATTGCTTATCCAGATATGAGACAAAATCCACACTCGCCTCTCTTAAAGGGCTATAGGTTGCTTTGTCATGGTTTATCTTTCATTTTCTTTTAATTTTCTAATCATGCTTGTAATGATGTATTGAGTGTTTCTATTGCAGCTGGAGGTGCCATACTTCAAAGACACAACAAAATCCATGCTTATATCATCCCAAGGTCTTACTGGTACTGTGAAAGGTTTATACAATCCCACATTATAACTACTCCCTTTTGTAACTTGACAAACTCTACAACTTTGCACAAATTTCTTAACATCCTTATGAATCTAGGGCGAAAAGTATTGCTCACTCACCAAGGCTACTGTTTTGTCAACACCAAATTGTCCAGCTAATCCTCCACTATGTTTCTCCTTAATCAAATTCTCCCTCATAGAACTCTTAGGTATGAACAAATGAACTCCTTTAAATAACATCTCATCTTGAATAAAATAATCCAACCACTTAGTCCCATCTACCATAATGGGTTCTCTACATGCTTTCCAAGGTTCTCCAAAATCCGAGTCAGCATCATACAATGTCTTCAACTCTTCAAATCCTAATATTGTCACTCTCATCTATGTCAGTAAATTCCTTCTCCTACTCAATAAAGCAGCAACTTTGTTATATTTCCCACTTATATGCTTCAACACAAAGGTGTAATTCTATAAAAATTCTACCCATCTCATATGTCTCTGATTCAATTTACTTTGACTGTTGAAATATTGCAAGGCTTGATGATTTGTATACGAAATGAACTCCTTAGCCAACAAGTAATGTCTCCACTTCTTCAAGGCTTGAACTATGGCATAAAATTCCTTATCATATACTAAATATCTTCTCCTAGCATCATTCAACTTATCAGTGAAATAAGCTACTTCTCTCCCTTCTTGACTCAAGACTACTCCTATTGTTGTTCCACTTGCATCACAATCCACTTGAAATACTTGGTTGAAATTTGGTAAAGATAACACAAGTTGCACAACTTTTATTTGCTCCAATGGTCCACTTGAATTCCTTCTTATCCCCTCTCATTGTCTCAGTCATAGGGTTACAAATTGAACTTAATTTTCTGATAAAATTCTAGTAGAAACTAGCCAATCCATAAAATGATCTTACTTCTCCAATGCTTTCCGGTGTAGGCCACTCAACAATTTCTTTCAATTTCTTAGGGTCCATCTTCAAACTATCAGCAGATATCACAAATCCCAAATAGACTAACTCTTCCTTCATGAAAGTACACTTCTTAAGATTTATCAACAACTTCTCTTCTCTCAACCTCTACAAAACTTGTCTCAAATGCCACAAATGCTCTGCTTTTATCTTACTGAAAAATTGGAATGTCATCCAAATACACAATAACAAACATACCCAAGAATTTCTTTAATACCTTATTCATTAACCTCATGAAAGTACTAGGTGCATTAGTTAACCCAAAAGGCATCATCAACCATTCATATAGTCCTTCATTTGTCTTCAATGTTGTCTTCCACTCATCTCCTTTTCTAATTCTAATCTGATGATATCCACTCTTCAAATCTATCTTTGTAAAGTATCTTGCTCCACTCAAATACTCCATTATGTCATCCATCCTAGGCAAAGGAAACTAGTATTTCATTATGATCTTTTGTATGCTCTAGAATCGGTACACATTCTCCATTCTTTATTCTTCTTAGGTGGTAACACTATTGGTGCTGCACAAGGGCTTAGACCTTCTCTGATCAAACCTTTCTTTAACATCTCATGCACTTGTCTATTCAGCTCTTCATTTTCTACCAGTTTCAACCAATGTGCAGCTTTGTTTGGCAAACTAGCTCCAGGAATGAAATCCATGCAATGACTAATACTTCTTATCGGTGGTAATCCATCAAACACATTATCTAAAATGATGTCTTCATATTCTATCAACAATTCCTTTACCTCCTTTGGTTATTCTTCTTCCAATTTTGGTCTCTTTGTCTTCTTAGGAACCAAGGCAAAACACACATTCTCATGTCTGATTCCATCTAGGAATTTCCTTCCATCCACCAAATAGATTCTAGCATTCATACAGACCTTTCTCTTCAAGGGTTTCTCCAAAGGTAATAAGGTTTGCTTCATTCCAGTTGCCACAATGGTGTATATGTTCTTACTCCCATCATGTATTGCCTGTTTATCAAACTGCCAAGTTCTACCCAACAAAAGGTGACAAATTTCCATAGGCATAATATGACACAAAACTTCATCATGATAATTCCCAATTTTCAACTTCACCAAACATTTCTCTTACCAACAACTTATGTTCATCCTGAATCAATGCTATCTGATAAGGCTTAGGGTGTTTCAATCTTTCCAAGTTTAACTTATTCACCATCTCTTTTGAAACAATATTTTTGAAACTACCACTCTCAATAACAACTTTACAACACTTACTAGATACCTTACATCTAGTCTTGAACAAATTTCTCCTTTGCAAGGGCTCCTCATCTTCTTCGATATGACACAAAACTCTCCTCATCATCAATAGTTCTCCATCTTCTGGTTTATTAGATGATCTGGTGGGGTTTTCTTCCACCACAACTGCTCCTTTAGCATTCTAAGTCTTTTTACATTCAAATGCACGATGTCCTTCTACTCCACACTTAAAGAAAGTACCTCTAAATGTATTCTTGTCTTGTCTGCCAAAATTCTCATTCCAATAGCCATCTGGTTCTCTCCTCCAGTAGAAATTTTTTTCATCCTTCCGGTATGAATTTCCATCTTTTCTCACTTCCTTGTCCTTTCTTTGATCTATACAGGTTCCTTTAGCTCTGATATATCCTCTTCCTCCTTGAAATGTTCCTCTAGTAAACCTTCCACCTCTACCTCTCTACCTCTGCTCATGTCTCTTGTTTAACTTTTCTTCAACCTTCAGGGCATACTGGTAAACCTCTTCAACTCTCTTCAATTTGATCAAACTTAGCTCATCTTGTATAGACATCTGCAATCCATTTAAATATCTTACAACTTTTTGAACTTCATCATCAACATGTTTGGATCTAATATTCAACTTGTAAAATGCTTCGGTGTACTCCTTGACACTGGATTTCTTTTGTTTCAAATTTTGCAACTTCTGGAATAGATTCAACTGATAATCAACTGGTATAAATTTTGACTTCAACTTAGCAACCATCCGATTCCAACACTTGATTTTCTCTTTACCTCTTCTCTATCTATCAACATGCAAATACTCCTACCAAAGAGATGCATGACCTTTCAACCGGGTACATTCATATTTCACCTTTCTTTCATCTACAGTGTTCTCAAAATCAAAATACTTTTCCATCTCCGAGATCTAATCCATCAACTCATCAAAATCCAACTTTCCATCATATTTCGGTGGGGTAAAATGTGGTTTACTATTAGCCTTACTTAAAACCCTCATAAACCTCTCTTCATCCAGATCAACTACTAGTGGGTTTCCTTGTTCTATCGGGGCTTCTTCTCCTTCATATTCACTTATATCTTCAATATGTCATCCTCTTCTTTGTTGTTTCTCCATGACTTCCAACTGGGTTGCTATCCCTCGTAGCATTTCCATCATAGCAGGGTCTACATTCTCACACGCTTCACCATTCCTAGTTCCCGTTCCCCCATCTTTCACCAATCCTGTGCAACTACAGGTCAAATCCACAGTTTTCTACCCTACAACAAAATTCTCAGAACAACCAAAATGAAAACTCAAAGAACAATACCTAATGTATAAAACCAACAAGGTCGACCTCTTCCAAAGAAATTCCTCTAGAAAATCCAAAGGATGAAGTGTGGTTCAAAGGGAAGGTTGGCCACACACAAAGGAACATCAAAATCAATGCTTAGGGCTTCACAAGATATGAAAGGGATCCTATAGATCACAATGCAAATAGGTCTAGGCAACCAGTAACAAGAAACTGTCAACCGGTAACAGGAAACCATCATGGGAATTGGTAGTGATAACTTGCTAGAAAATGATCAAAATGCTTTGCGGTTTGAGAATCAGGAAGATGATCAAGTCTTCAAGTAAAATCCAACTCCACAAGATTCAGTGAGCCAAATTTGGTACACATAGAAATAAATGTTGAAACTGCAAATAGAAAATAAAATAGAAAGAAATATATTTTTGGTTGATGCAAGATTGCCATGAACCTGGGATGCTCCTACATCACATCTCTTAGCTCAATATCCTAATTTCCTATAGTTGAAGCACACGAAAGGGATTGATTCAAACTCAATAGCTTGAACCCAAGTGCCCAACTTGGATTGTATTTCAATAGAGGATGGTAAGTCTACATTATTAGAAATACCCACACAGATTCTCACAAACACCAGCCTTTTCCTAGTCATCGTTATCAGATCTATGGACAGAAGTTATCCAAAAGAATTAGCCAAGCTCCTAAAAAAATATTCATTCCAAAATTCCAAAGGGAGGCCAGGAAGTCTAGCCTAAATTGGGACATTTTAAAAAAGGGAATCAGAAAGGTCCAAGTTTGTAGTCCATTTCTTAAGAGCCAAGGAGGACTCGCCAATTACCCAGGGACCTCCACTTCTAACAGCCCGAATATCCTCCTTACAAGAAAACTCAAACGTGAAGTAACCCTTAGGAAGAGCGGAAACAAGAACCTGACCATTAGTTCTCCATTTCCTTTGGACAAAGGCCCTAACAACTTCTATGTTAGGCCTAGAACCCATAAATTTTCCTACCAGTGTTTCGTCCATTAAGGAAATATTATGATCAATAACCATATTAGGGACAGAAATGGAAAACTTACCCTTCACAGGATCAAAGATATTGCTGACTGGAAGGGACAATGATTTTCCACTAAGTTTCACTACTAAAAAAAGATGTCAAAGGTTTTTGTCTTGAAACATCACCTCTAGTGGCCCCCACCATATTTTGAATTCTCTTATCGGCCCACTATCCTTTAGAGAGATCAATGGGAACATCACAATAATTAGGAACAGAGGAATCCACCTGAACAGGCTTTTCCTTTTCGTTCCCCCTTTGAAATTTTCTATTAGATGAATCACCATCCCCCCCAGGGTCCACCTAAATATTATTTCTAGGGTTAGGCTCATTTGTCTCCTTCTTACCTTCATTGTCGCTATGTCCCTACATTGATTCTACCTGCGAGTCCCCTGAAACTGCATGGCCACAACTTGCTCCAGTGTTCAAAATTTCAAAAATCTGATTCTTCTGCCCATTCACCTACTTCTCCCACTACATGGTTCACTAACTTATGATTCATGTTATGACACTAACTCTAAATAAGTTAATTGTTTACTTATATTATTAGAAGGCTACAAGGACTTATAAGGAGGATCTCAACTATTGATTTATATTTATTGTGTCATACTAAACTATATCACTATTCTTTTTATTTAACCCTCCAATATATTATTTAACATATATCTTAGAATTAGCATAACCATTGCATCTATTTTTTATGAAAGTTCTAGTTTAAGATATTTTCATCAAAAATAGAAAAATAGAGAAAACTATGATGATAAATCTAAATAACTAGATGAATAGTTATCTCATGAGATTTTTTTTTTTTAATAAATATGATAACCCAATACCTAAAAATTATATGATTTAAATAGAAACAAAAATTATTAGCCAATAGACTATTTTAATTTTTTTTATCTTTTGGTGGTTTTGCCTATCGAAACTTTTTTATCTATCATTATTTTTCCCGACCGGATTTTTTTATCGATGAGTAGTTTTGCCTGTTGATTTCAGCTTGAAAATTTGTCAATTAGCACTGTAATCACATTTCTCATAATTCCTCCACAAGAATTTTATCCTCCTTTGGCACAATGTTTGTTCTCATAACACTTCCATAGTTTCTAGCTATATACGAAAGAGGTTCTTGCCATAGATGAAATCATTTTTCTACCAATTCGCACAATATCAGATCCTACATCCAGAGCCATATTAATCAATCAATCAATTGAGTTTCCTGAACTACCCAATATGCTACCAAAGAGTTCTCATGCACTAATGGTTACATATCAATAAGATTAGACATTTTCATGTCTACTTATTTATATGATTTGTGACATAATATGTATTTTTAGGTTCTCAACAATCACCACAATAGCCAAGACCTATGCCACAATGAGCAATATGACAACACATATTACCCAATATAGTTTTCATCATAGATGCATGCATTTTCAGCCCACTCTTCATATGTTGAAACCATCATCATCATCACTGCTAAAACACTAAGTATTATTATCACCATAAACACTAAACAATTTTTTGTAATCACCATCCCTCTTGTCATATTTCCTACACAAACAATCCTGTGAAGGGCATGAAGATATTATGGCCATAAATAACTACAACTTCCCATTCTAATTATTTCCCTTATTTTATTTTAAGGGTAATGAAGAATTGCCATATAATTTGATAAATATGTCATTAGGTAATGGCTAAACAAATTATTTCATAACCAATTTGGCTATAATTACTAGGTTTACCTTTGTTCTGAAAATAGCAAGACAATTGTCATCTCTGTAATGAGATTATTTTCTTTTAAATAGATTTTTATTTTTATTTTTAGCATGGAATATTGTTCACTTTTAAGAAGATTCACCTATTAAAATTAACAAAAATCATATCATTTAGGGATAGGATCTAGTAATTGTGCATCCTAACTTCACACTTCTCAAAATCTTACATGGAAATTTTCAATCACTCAATATTTTCCAGCAGCTTATTTGGAAAGTCTCCTACTTATAACTAAAGTTTCAAGACCACATCATCAAATATGATACCACATCAGCATGTGTTTTCCCAAAGTATCCAAATCAGGCAAAAAAAAGGTGAGGCCAATATTCATCTAAAAGGGGGTCCAATACTTGTGTAGCTAATGTGGCATCATATGATTGGTTGCCTTTTACAGTTAATGTTACATTTCATTCAATTATTAGTAGTCATCATCAATAGTAACAAATTTAATTTTTCTTGTTAAGTTCTTTCATGTGTGTATTATCCATGTTCTTATCTATATGTCTATATTCTTATCATGATCTAACCCAATTGTCTTGGGAATTTTCACTTTCTAACCTTGTCTTGTTCATATTTTTCTATCTAATGCATTTTTTTTGTAGGTCTTTAGCTTGGGGTCATGCTTATTTGGCTTGAAAGATTGTTCTGCTTCCTCTATAGTATCCTTTTAGCATCATGATGTTATTTTATGTTCACTAGATTTCTTTTAGCATGCATATTCATGATGATTCATAAGCCTGCTAAAGTTGGGGCAAAATGTAGAGTCTAAAATTACATACCCCTTTGCAATTCCACCTAGACTTTTGTAGCCACTTTAGTGTCTATTTTCCTGGAGTTTAGGTAGGCTCATCTCAGCCCTTGCATTAGGATTTTCCCTCTCTAGATGCATAGGACCCCCTTCCAGTTGTTATCCTTCATGTTTTGTTTCATGTTAGCCACGTGTTTTTCTTACCACTTGTCATCTTTGATCATGATTTTTCTAGACAATAGCACACCGCATGGACATCCTCACACTATAGATTCATCCCTAAACATCTTAATGTTCAAATATTGATTCTATGTATTTTTACACTTTTCACCTATCTTGGTTGGTAGAAATGGCTCATAATCTTTTGAAATGGCTCAACAATATTCTTTTTCCCTCCTCTTCTCTCTTTTAAATATTTATTCTCTCTTCTTTCAATCTCTTTCGTTCCTCGATACAATCTCTCTAGTTCTCTTGGCTCTTGGTTCTCTCAAGAAAGATCTCTCATTCTTTGGGCTCTCATAGCTTTCTCTTGCTCTTTCTTCTTGCTATAGTAGTCTCTATTTTGTTACAACACTCTTAAGCTCTCAGAATGTTAGGACCTGGAGGCAATGGGGGGGGTGAATCAGTTGTCAATTAATTTCAACCCAAATATAACTTAATCAAACTTGACACATAATACTAGTAAACCAAACTTAATGCCAATTGACAGATTAGCAGTTAATATTAATATTAGTCAAACTCAATGCATATAACTGAAAGAGAAACAAAATCCATAACAAATAACACAGAGATTTGTATGTGGAAACCCTATAAGGAGAAAAACAATGGTGGGAAACCTTACCCACAATCAGATGATACTACTGTAGATAGTATGTGTATACAAATGGGGTCTACACATGCAGAAAGGCCAACCACCTAGAGCTCACTACTTAGTCATAAAATAGGAGTCACACAGAATACAATTGGATGATTAAATCCAATGACAATGTACTGCTCAAACTAGCATCTCCAATATTGGTTTCAGTACCAATTAAGCTCTGATAATCACCTTTAAACCTTCCTTGAACCTTCTCTATGGTCTACTCATATGATCTTCAATATTCTCACATACCATGTTACAATACCACACTTCCTTACTTCATCTCACAAATGAGATCCTACATATATACCAAAACCTAAGACCAAATGTGTAGGGCGGCTAATTAAGAATATTACAATTAGATCAATTACATATAAGTTAAGATGTGATGCATCATGTTGGCTCAATACAATTAAAACAATATCCAATTGACTAAATCATCTCCATAACATGTCGTGCTGATCTGGAATAGATAATGCATGTCAGTCCATAACCTAGACCAATTTTTTGATAATAGAAAATATGTCAACCCGATTAGACCAATAACCAAACTACCAAAACCAAGTGTCCAAACCATGTCTTCTACATAACCAAGTGATCTCGAGATGATAACAAGTCATCCTTAGTGCTAGTGAGCAATATAACCTGTCAGTGAGTGGTATACCGGTGACTGTGCATAAGTCACTGAACTTATTGGTTAACATAATGTGTCAGTTCAACATAACCAAAGATCTCCAGAAGGATAAGTGTTGATAAGTGTTGACATCAATGACAAAACCAATGCAACCCATTCATAATACCATTAATCTCCCCCTTTGGCATTGATGGCAACACAAGATGGAAAAACATCTAAGTGCCAAAACAAAATGCCAAAAACAAAAAACCAACAATCTCCAGAATAGATCAATACTAGAAATCAAAATACAAATGCAGAGAGTATGCATGTCAGTCCATAACCTAGACCAATTTTTTGATAACAGAAAATGTCAACCCGATTAGACCAATAACCAAACTACCAAAACCAAGTGTCCAAACCATGTCTTCTACATAACCAAGTGATCTCCAGATGATAACAAGTCATCCTCAGTGCTAGTGAGCAATATAACCTATCAGTGAGTGGTATACCGGTGACTGTGCATAAGTCACTGAACTTATTGGTTAACATAATGTGTCGGTTCAACATAACCAAAGATCTCCAGAAGGATAAGTGTTGATAAGTGTTGACATCAATGACAAAACCAATGCAACCCCTTCATAATACCATTAATCTCCCCCTTTGGCATAGATGGCATCACAAGATGGAAAAACATCTAAGTGCCAAAACAAAATGCCAAAAACAAAAAACCAACAATCTCCAGAATAGATCAATACTAGAAATCAAAATACAAATGCAGAGAGTATATATCACTCCCCCAATAAGTAATCTTCCCCAAAGGATAATGTATGTTTTTTCCATAGATATCTCTCCCGCTTTGACATCAAATGCCAAAGCAATATACCAGATACAACCAATTTATAGAAACAATTACAATAACCAATTGTTATAACCAACTACTCCCCCTGAGAAGTAGCTCTCCTTCATCAAAGCCAGAAAAAATATTCTCTGTTAATTTTGTCGGTTTGATGCCAATCATCAACTATCTAAGTCTCTACCAGTGGATATAACCCCAAGCTGCTCTCTAAGATATTCAAAAGTTTCCTTAGGCAAAGGCTTAGTAAAGATATCTAGAATTTTCTCTTTAGTATTCACATAAACCAATCCCACTTCTTTTTCTTCAACATTCTCTTTCAGAGAATTATATTTGATAGAAACATGTTTAGTCTTAGAGTGAAATACTAGATTCTTAGATATATCAATTGCTGCTGAATTATCACAGTAAATGATTATAGGTTCTTTGCATTTTACCTTTATGTCCTTCAACATTTTCTTAATCCATAATGCCTAAGTACAATTAGTTGCTTCTGCAACATATTCTGATTCTGCTATTGATAATGATGTACAACTATGTTTCTTGCTCAACCATAAAATCAATCTACTACCAAGAAAGAATGCCCTATCGGTGGTGCTCTTCCTACCATCTACATCTCTTGCCCAAATTGCATTACTGTATGGGCATAAATCAAAATCTTCATCTTTAGGATACCATAAACCAAGATTTGTTGTGGCTTGTAGATACCGGAAAACCATTTTCACTGCTGATTCATGATTTTCTCTAGGATTACTCTGAAATCTTGAAACAATACATACGACATTCATTATATCAGGTCTAGTTTGTATCAAATACAGTAAACCTCCAATCATAGATTTGTATCTTGTTAGATTAACAGAAGTTGAATCATCCTTCAATGTTAATTTATTAGTTGTAGTCATAGGAGTACTTACCAGTTTAGAGTTTTCCATACCGATTTTCTTCAATAGCTCCTTCAAGTACTTTGTTTGACATATGAATATACCTTTATTAGTCTATGAAATCTGCAATCCTAAAAATAATTTAATCTCCCCAATTCATAGACATTTCAAACTCTTCCTACATTTTATTAGCAAAGTTTTTACACAATCCATCTTCTCCTCCAAAATTGATGTCATCAACAAAAACTTCAATAACCAAGATGTCTTCATTAGTCACTTTGAAATACAAGTTGTTGTCAACATTACCTTTAGTGTAACCAAGCTTCAAAAGATATTTGTCCAATCTAGCATACCAAGCTCTAGGAGCTTGCTTCAATCCATATAAAGCTTTCATTAATCTGCAAATCATATCTTTATAATTTGTCAATGAAAATCCATCAGGTTGTTCAATGTAAACTTATTCTTCAAGATCACCATTCAGAAATGCACATTTTACATCCATTTGATATACTTCATAGTTCTTGTAGGTTGCAAATGCAAGAAATAATCCGACTGCCTCAATTCTAGCTACCGGTGCAAAGGTTTTATTGTAATCAATTCCCTCTTTATGTGAATATCCTTTAAACACTAATCTTGTTTTATTTCTGATTACCTTAGCATCTTCATTAAGTTTATTTCTGAGTACCCATTTACTTTCAATTACATTTTTATCTTTAGGCTAGGGAACCAATGTCCATGTATTATTTTCAATTTATTCTAATTCATCTTCCATAACTTTAATTCAATGTTTATCTTCACAAGCCTCTATAACAGATTCTGGTTCAATTTGAGAAATTAAACATACCTCTTCATTTGCCAGTCTTCCTCCTGTCATAACTCCTTGATACTTATTCCCAATTATCTGACTTTCAGAGTGATTCAGTCTTACATACCTGGGTGTGTTCACTTGTTGTTGTTCTTCAGTCATTGTGGAATTATCTGATGATGTTGGTGTGACTGGAACCACATTCTGTACTAGTGCACTCTGTATAGGTTCATTTGTGATCATATCAACTGTCAGTTCAGAATCCATAGACTTTGAATTTCCTCTAAAGTGTTCATCTATCTTCACATTTGCACTCTCAATGATTTTCTACAATCTTTTATTAAAACATCTATATGCTTTGCTCTTAGATGAATAACAAAGAAATATTCCTTCGTCACTTCTAGGATCAAATTTCCCAATATACTCATCTCTCCTAATGTAGAATTTTCTTCCAAATATTCTGAAGTATTTAAGAGTAGGAGTATTACCAAACCATAATTCATAAGGTGTCTCACCGGTTTCACCTTTGATGTGAACTCTATTGAAAGTGTAAACTATTGTATTCACTGCTTCTCTCCAGTACACATGAGGTATATTTGCTTCTGATATCATGCTTCTAGCTACATCCAGAATAGTTATGTTCTTCCTTTCCACAACTCCATTTTGTTGAGGTGTTCAGGATGCTGATAGTTGTCTACTAATCCCATTCACTTCATAGAATGTATTGAACTCCTTAGATGTGAATTCACCTCCTTGATCTGATCTTAAACATTTTATTTTCTTACCAGTTTCATTCTCTACCATTGCCTTGAATAATTTAAAGTTCCCAAAAGCTTTTGATTTCTCCCTGAGAAAAGTAACCCAACACATTCTAGATTAGTCATCAATGATTAGCATAAAGTATCTATCTCCCTATAGACTTCTTGTTCTTTCCAGACCACATAAGTGAGTATGAATTAAATCAAGAACATTATTGAATTTCTCATAAATACTCTTAAAAGTTGTTCTAACTTGCTTTCCCATTTGACATTCCTTACATACCAGATTATGAGGTTTTACAATCTTAGGTAAATCCCTTACTGCCTTAGATGAACTAATCTTTATAATGCAATCAAAATTCACATGACAGAGTCTTTTATGCCATAACCAACTTTCATCAATATGTGCAATCAAGCATGTCTTTTCATTATTATTCAAATGAAAGATATTACCTATAGTCTGATTACTGGATGCAATATCCAAACTAGTTCTATTCATGATTTTACATTTACCATTCTTGAATTGTAACTGAAATCCCTTTTCAACTAATTGACCAACACTCAAAATATTATGCTTCAAACCTTCAACATAATAAACTTTGTCAGTATTGTGCTTACCATCAAAAGATATAGTACCTTTTCCTCTGATCAAACAAGCTTTGTCATCCCCAAACCTTACTAGACCTCCATTGTATTCTTGAAAAGATAAGAATTTACTTTTATCACCAGTCATATGATGTGAAAATTCAGAATCTATAATCCATTCATCCTTTTCTTCAATTTTAGCTTCTAGGGCCTGCTCTACCGGTGGAACAGTAGTTGTTGGTTGACTTTATTTTATTGCAACAATAGCCCATCCATTGTCTGTCGGTTCTTCACCAGAATCATCAGTATCTCCTTCATCAACATAGTAACATGATTTGTCTCTATTCTTCTTAAATCCGTATCTCTGATATTCAGGGTTACGCTTATATGTTCTTTTAGCTTCTTCTCTTAATCTTGCATGTCTATCAGGACATCTAGATGCTATATGACAAACTTTATTGCAGTTAAAACATTTAAATGGTGCTTTTCCTTCATACTTACTTCCAATAAGACCTTTAGGCATTTTCCTTGCAAATATTGCTTCAATTTCTTCCAATTCTTCATTTTCCCTCCTGATATCTTCAAGTTCCCTTGCATAAAGTGCTTTGCAATTAGATTTATCAGATGATGATGATGATGTAGATGATGATTCTTTGAAGGCTAAATCTCTGTTAATTGTAGCAATAGGACCAAAATCCTCAAGCTCAAATGCTGAAAGTTTTCCAACCAGGTATCTCTAGATACTAATGTATTAGGCATTGTTTTCAACTCATTAATAGTAGTTACTTTCATTTTGTATGCTAGTGGCAATGCTCTCAAAAATTTAGAAACAATTTTATCTTCACTTAATGAACCTCCACAGCATTGTATTCCTAAAACAATTTCATTAACCCTTTCCATAAAAGAAAAAATTCTTTCATCTTCTTCCATTTTTTAGGTTTTCATACCTGACCTAGAAGCATTCGAGTTTTGCAATTTTGACAGTGGTGTCTCCTTCATTCAATGTCTCTAATTTATCCCAAATACCTTTAGCAGTAGATCAGTCTGATAATCCAACAATTTGTTGGTCTGGCAAGGCGCTCAAGAGTGCTTCTGTTTCTTTGCAATCATTCTCTTGATCCTTACCCAATGTTGGTGGATTAGGTTGATTTAGTGTAGGACCAACATAGCTATTCTTTGTAACATCCCATATGTATTTTCCAATGCAATTCAGATGTGTCTCCATCCTAATCTTCCATATACCATAGTTAGTTCCATCAAGTTTTGGACTATCCTTCCTAAAAAAGTTAGCTGTCATAGAATCTCCTCAAGTTGTTAAACTTCTACAAATAGAGAACTTGGCTCTTATACCAATCGTTAGGACCCAGAGGCAACTGGGAGGGTGGGGGAGTGAATCAGTTGTTAATTAATTTCAACCCAAATATAACTTAATCAAACTTGACACATAATACCAATAAACCAAACGTAATGTCGATTGATAGATTAGCAGTTAATATTAATACCGGTGAAACTCAATGCATATAACAGAAAGAGAAACAACATCCACAACACATAACATAGAGATTTGTACGTGGAAACCCTGTAAGGGGAAAAACCACGATGGGAAACTTTACCCACAATCAGATGATACTATTGTAGATAGTATGTGTATACAAATGGGGTCTGCACATGCAGAAAGGCCAACTACCTAGAGCTCACTACTAAATCACAAAATAGGAATCACACTAACTACAATTGGATGATTAAATCCAATGACAATGTACTTCTCAAAGTAGCATCTCCAATGCTGGATTCAGTACCCGTTAAGCTCTGATAATCAACTTCAAACCTTCCTTGAACCTTCTGTATGGTATGCTCATATGATCTTCAATATTCGCACATACCATGTTAGAATAACACACTTTCTTACTTCATCTCACAAATGAGATCTTGCATATATACCAAAACCTAAGACCAAATGTGTAGGTTGGCTAATTAAGAATATTATAGTTAAATCAATTACAGATAAGTCAAGATATGATGCATCATGTTAGCTCAATACAATTACAATAATATCCAATTGATTAAATCATCTCCATAATGTGTCGTGCTAATCTGGAATAGATAATGTATGTCGATCCATAACCTAGACCAATTTGCTGGTAACAACAAATATGTCAACCCAATTAGACCAATAACTAAACTACCAAAACCAAGTGTCCAAACCATGCCTTCGACATAACCAAGTGATCTCCAGATGATAACAAGTCATCCTCAGTGTCGGTGAACAATATAACCTGCCCATGAGTAGTATATCGGTCACTGTGCATAAGTCACTGAACTTGTTGGTGAACATAATGTGTCAGTTCAACATAACCAAAGATCTCCAGAAGGATAAGTGTTGATAAGTGTTGACATCAATGACAAAACCAATGCAACACATCCATAATACCAACACAATAATATTTTGCAGCTCTCTTGGATTTATCAAGCCTCTTTGGTAATATCTTTCTATCATTTTATCTTTCTCATTTTTGAGCATCTTGGCATTTAACACATTCCCTACCAATTTGATCATTTTCTCATTCTTTAGCAATTTTTATTTTAATCTATCTATCTAGGTTGTCTATGGAGGTAGAAACGCCAAAATGGCAATTTGAGATTAAGGATTGAATAAAGGAAATGTAATGGTGGTGAAAAAGGAAGATGGAGAAATCAAGAGGACATCGTTTCTCTCCTCAAGAGGAGGGGTGAAAGTTTCACACAAGATTCTCTTCAACCTTTCATGCCCATTTAATTTAAAGGAGGGGGGAAAATTCACTAGATCCAATCTCAATAGGAAGAGATTGAATACTAAATGAATTGACAATGGATTCAGAAAGTGAAAGTAACCCTCCTTTAGAATGGATAAGTTGAATTATGGAATGTAAGACCAGGTGTAAATATGACAAAGAAATGGTTATAACTTGAGATAGAAATGTGGGGTGAATTTTTACACCTAGAAATAGCAGTAAGATGTCAAGACAAAGCTCCGCTTCAAAGTTTGGTGAAAGTTGTTAGGACCACATTGAAAGTGCACATAGTCCTTTGAAAAATCCATGCAATGAAAAGGGTTTTTCTGCCTCTAAAAATGAAGTCCAAATCTATAAATACAGTTGTGCACCTACAACCTACACATAGAAAAGATATAAAATGTTGCTGGGATTGAAGGTTTGCCTTCAGGTCAAACTGTGGTTTTGGAATTAACTAAATGATGAAAAGTACTTGCAAGTAATGAAAGTTTGAAGACATGAGGATGGTTGAAGGAGAGACCATTCAGCAGTATGCAATAAGAATCAAAATAGTTGTTGGAGAAATAAAGAGTGCAGGTGGCAAAATAGAAGATTCCACTATGGTAAGTAAAGTCCTGAGATCCCTGTTGCTGGTCTATGCTATAAGGGTTGCTGCTATTCAGGAGCTGAGATCAATAGACAAGTCTAAGGCATCCTTGGATTCCATCATAGCCAAGTTGACAGCCTATGAGCTGAACAGTTTTGATGGTAGTGTTCAAAAGACAGAATCAGCTTTTAAAGCCTCTACTATACCATCTAGAAAAGGAAAAGAGACTAGCACTAGTGGGGAACCTAATTAGAACAGAGAAATGAAGGATGAGGAGTTTCTGATGAAGTTTGAAGCTCTTCTTGCCAGGAGATTTCCAAAAGGAACCAGTAAATACAAAGGTAAGCTTCCTTTGAAATGTTTCTCCTGTAACCGGATAGGACATATTGCTATGAACTATCCTACTAGTGACAACAAGGATAAATCAGAAAGGTTCAAGAAATTCAAAGGAGGAAACCGGACAAATTGTTTTGTGGTAGTTGATGAAGGTGTCACAGATGAGGAATCAGAAGAGGAAGAGAATGAAGACATTGTGTTCGTTGCTGTAAAGGAAGATGTGGCAGACAAGAAGGATTTTGTCTCCCAGTTTGATGATTCCAATGAATGGATCATTGAAGAGTATGATGGTGGAGTGGTTTGTTTTGGCAATGATGCACCTTGCATGGTTAAAGGAAAAGGGTCCACCTCTTTGAATGGAAAGAGTAGTGCTAACAATGTGTACTGGGTTGATGGTCTCAAACACAACCTTCTAAGTGTTGCCTAGCTAAATGACAGTGGTCTCACTCTGCAATTCAAGATTAGAACTTGCAGAATCAAAGGTAAAGATGGTAAATTGGTAGCCACTAGCATGCAGAATAAAGGTAACCTATTTCATCTGAATGCAAATATAAGTACATGTCTTATGGCTAAGATTGATGATAGCTAGATATGGCATAGGAGATTCTACCATGTGAACTTTGACAACATTGTCAAGGCTAGTAAGATCAAGGTAGTTAGAGGGTTGCCAGTGTTGAGCAAACTGGATAATACCCTAAGTAGAGAATGTCAATTGAGAAAAATGTCTTCCTCAACCTTTAAAGGTAAATCTTTCACTGTTGACAACTTGCTTGATCTTGTGCATACCGATTTATGTGGTCCTATGAAAACTAGAAGTGTGTAGGGTGATAGGTACTTCATGATTCTCACTGATGACTGCTCAAGAATGATGTGGGTCACATTCTTGAAAGACAAGTTTGAAGCTTTTGGGAAATTCAAAGCATTTCGAGCATTAGTGGAGAAGGAAAGCGGTAAAAGGATCGAATGTCTCAGAACTGATCAAGGAGGGGAATTCACTTCTAGTGAATTTAACAAGTATTGTGAAGAATTTGGCATTAAGAGACAGCTGTCTGCTCCCTAGACTCCACAACAGAATGGCCTAGCAGAGAGGAATAACTGGACTGTGGTTGAAGCAGCTAGAACTATGTTGATCCAAGGAAAGATTGCTCACACCTTTTGGAGAGAAGCGGTGAGCACTGCAGTTTACACTATGAACCGGGTACTCATAAAAAAGGGTAAGGACAAAACTCCTTATGAGTATTGGACCAGTAAGACTCCTATGGTAAACTACTTTGAGGTATTTGGTAGCAAATGTTACATCAAGAGGAGTGAACATCAGGGAAAATTTGAAGTTAAATGTGATGAAGGAATATTTCTAGGATATTCCACCAAGAGTAAAGCTTTCAAGTGCTACAACAATAGGACTTAGAGAATTATGGAAAGCATCAATGTAAGAGTTGATGAATCCTCTGAGAAGACTGAGAAAACTGGTAGTGAGCAAGTTGTAAATGAATTGGTTGCAACCTTTTGGGAACCAGTTGTCAGTCAACCTAGTACCAGTAACAGTGTTCCTGAACTGGTGAATGCTAATACTAATGAAGATGAGGATGAAGAAGAAAAGCAAGAAGCACCAATTAAGACCATTCCTTGATATGTCAAGTTGAATCATGATCCCAAGAAGATCATAGGTGATAAGGATGTAGGAATCCTTACTAGAAGGAAGATCAGAGAAAACTTATGTATGATCTCTGAATTTGATCCTAAATCATTTAAAGAGGCTCATAATGATGAACACTAGATCAAGGCAATGGAAGAAGAACTTGACCAGATAGAGAAAAATGGTACATGGTCCTTGGTACCCAGACCAGAGCATAAAAATGTCATTGGCACCAAATGGGTGCTCAGAAATAAGTTGAATGAGGATGTCATAGTGATTAGGAATAAAGCCAGACTGGTATGCAAAGGATATGCTCAAGAAGAAGGTGAAGACTATGGTGAAACCTTTGCTCCTGTAGCCAGATTGGAAGGAGTTCGTATGCTTCTTGCATATGTAGCTTTTAAGAGATTCAAGGTATATCAAATGGATGTAAAATCTGCATTCCTAAATGGTGTACTTGAAGAGGAGGTATATATTGAGCAACCAGATGGGTTTACCCTATCTGAAGATAGTGACATGGTATGTAGGCTACATAAAGCATTATATGGTTTAAAGCAAGCACCTAGGGTATGGTATGAGTGCCTACATTCCCATCTTGTGAAGATTGGATTTGATAGAACAAGTGAAGATAGCAATATCTACTTGAAGTCTGAAGAAGATCATATTCTGATCTGTGAAATTTTTGTTGATAACATTATCTTTGGAGGAGATGACAAGATGAGTCATGAGTTTGCTAATGAGATGAAGAAAGAGTTTGAGATGTCACTCATAGGGGAGATTAAGTTCTTCATTGGACTGCAAATCCAATAGATGAAAGATGGAATCTTCATCACTTAGTCCAAATATGTCAAAGAGGTGTTGAAGACTTTTGGCATGGAAGATAGCAAACTAGTTGGTACACCGATGGTGACCGGTTGCAAATTGACAAAAGAGGATGATTCCGTACTGGTTGATGAGAAGGAATACTGGTCAATGATTGGTAAGTTGCATTATGTAGTGCATAGCAGACCAGATATTGCACATGCAGTTGGCATCAGTGCAAGGTTCCAGAAGAGTCCAAGAGAATCTCACTTGAGTGTAGTCAAGTAGATTCTTAGGTATCTGAAGGGAACAATTGACTATGGATTGTGGTACCCATACAACAATAATTTCAATCTAAAAGTATTCACAAATGCTGATTGGGCCGGTAATGTGGATGACCGAAAGAGCACAACTGGTGGTGCATTCTTTCTCGGTGGTAGACTAGTCTCATGGATGAGTAAAAAGCAGAGTTGTATCTCTCAGTCTACAGCGGAAGCAGAGTATGTTGCAGCTTTCATGAACTACACTCAGACAATCTAGATGAAGCATGTACTAGAAGGCTTCAAGATCCCTGTATCTAAACCAGTAAGTATATTCTATGATAAGACAAATGCTATCAATATATCAAAGAATCCGGTTTTACATTCTAGAACCAAGCATTTTGAGCTTAAGTAGCATTTCTTGATGGAAAAGGTTTAGAATAAAGAGATTGCACTGGAACATGTGTCCAGTAAGGAGCAGTTAGCAAAAATATTCACCAAGCCTCTCCCAAAGACAACATTTGTGCATTTGAGAGGTGAATTAGGGGTATTGACCCTTCAGGAGGTGAACTAAAAGTGAGCATTCCACATCAGTCAGGTACTAGATAGACAAATATTTGGTTGATTGGTGTGTTTATGGATGCTACTCCTCAGGGAGAGCAGCATGATGAAATAGTGATCATTGTACCTCCACTTTGGCATTGTTTACAAAGGGGGAGATGGAGTGAAGCGAAAAGATATCTGTAGCAAATGGGGAGAAGATGTGAAATATCTTTTGTATATTGCCATCAATGCCAAAGGGGGAGATTGTTGGCATTATGTGAACCGACATAAGCCTTATGTGAACCGGCATGAAGACATAATGATATTGTATGTTATCATTGATGTCAATATGAGACATAGTGTGAACCGGCACATGTGATAAGTGAAGAAAGAGGTACCGACATGTGTATGAACTGGTATATGCCAAAGTGAAGCGGCACATTTGTTCAAGGTGAACTGGCATGTAGTTATGAGAACCAACACATGAAAGCATTGTATGGCTACCGGTTGGTAGGTAGCTTCCACTTCAAGGTTTTTGATTGGAGCAATTCAAGTCTATGTGACTCAATCGGTGATCTTTGTGTGATGAGTTAGCAGTATGATGGAGGACAGATCATGTTGCCACGTAAGCTCTATGTGTGCGAAGGATCTTGCATGAAGAAGACTATTCCTATCTACCTCGAGAATGTACGAAGTCTATCAAACAGTGATAACGCATGATGGGTTATCAGCTGCCATGAAAACAATGGATAATGGACGATGGAGAATGTCTTGAGATTGACTCAAGACTAGTGCATTTAATGCAGTATAATTCAACGATCAGGATCAAACCGTTTGAATTGCGCAACCAAATAGGTTTAGGGTTTAGGGTTTTTGCTATTGACCTGTATGTTCCCTATAAGGTCGATGTCAGGTTTCTATATAAGGTTGTTGGAAAAATTTGTGAGTGTGTATACAAGGGAAGTGATACATGATTCTTGCCAGACCAAAGGAGAGAAGAGATATCTACAAAGTGAATGTGCAAAAGGTGAAGAGGAGCCAAAATAGATTTGCATTAGCATTGAGTGCTATCAATAGATCATTGTAATACCTGTTGATCTCTAACCACTTCAACAACTATAAAATCCCCTAATAGGGTAGCCTTAACTGGCTTGATTCAAAATCCCTTAAATTGAGTGGTCTTAACCAGCTTGTTTCAAATCCCTTAACCAGGTAACTCGAAGCTAATGAGTTCTAAGAAGCTAGAGAAGCTTAGGAGATCCTTTCAGCTGTTGAGTTCTTAAAATCCTCTAACAAGGTGACCCTACCGGGTTTAACCCTTAACCGAGTATCCCTTAACTGGGTGATCCCTAATAGGATCAGTTCCTACCAGAACCTATTGTAATTTTCTTAACTAGACAAGACTCCTAATAGGGCAGACTTCTAAAGAGTTCAAAAAGTAGCTTATGGGTATTCATCCCCACTGTGGTTTTTCCCAATTGGGTTTCCACGTGAAAAATATGTGTGTCATGTGAAATGCTTTTGTCTTGTGATGCTTTGTTTTATCTATTATGCACATGAAGGTTCTATGTTTTATTCCTATCTATAAAACATATTGAACTCACTCTTGTGGAGATTTGATGGTTAAGTCTACTAGTTCATGCATGTGAATATTATGATAATGTGGTATTGAGCTAAGAGAAAAGCTTATTGAGTGACCAGTTCATGACTGATTGAGCTATACTGGATGTTACCAGTTGCACTCTGTTTTACAGGTATCTCTATTTATCAGTCATTTGGAGTGTTTGCTGTCAAATCGGTTTTTGACTGTATTTGTGTTTGTACTGATTCACCCCCCCTCTCAGTACTAGTTTGGTACTAGTGGTTCATCATTGAGTTATCATACTCCCCCTTAGTAGTAGCACCAACACATCAATCCAGAATGAATAGTAGCTCTATAAAAGCATGTCAGACTGATGCCAATCAACATCATTCAGGTCTCTAGTGAAGGGGTAGAAACCCCCAATCTCTCTCTAAAGTACTCAAATGATTCCTTAGGAAAAGTTTTAGTGAAGATATATGCAATCTCCTCTTTAGTGTTCACATAAAATAGTCTCACTTCATTTTCTTCCACCTTCTCCTTCAAAAAGTTATACTTGATAAAAATGTACTTTGTCTTAGAATGAAACAACCAGATTCTTTGATATATCAATAGTGTCAAAGTTATCATAGTGAATAATTACCGATTCATTACAGTTCACCCTTATATCCTTCAGCATTTTCTTCATCCATAGAACTTGTGTACAGTTAGTAGCAGCATCAACATATTCAGCTATAGCAGTAGATAAAGATGTATGTGCCTGCTTCTTGTTGATCCATGAAGCAAGTTTCTTTCCAAGAAAGAAAGCTCCACCAGATGTGCTCTTTTGGTCATTAACATCTCCAGCCCAATCAACATTTATATATGCATAGAGTAAAGTCATCATTTTTAGGATACCACAAACCAAATTTAGTTGTTCCTTGTAAATACCTAAAAATCCTTTTCACCGCACTGTCATGATTCTCTATAGGATCACACTAATATCTTGATACAATACAAACTGCATTCATTATATCCGGTCTAGTTTGAGTTAGATATTTAACAAACCTCCAATCATAGACTTGTACCTTGTTGGATTTACCAATGCTGATGCATCTTTCTTAGTCAATTTCTCACTTGTAACCATAGGTGTACCAACTGGTTTAGATTTTTCATACCAAATTTCTTCAACAACTCTCTAGCATACTTAGTTTGACAGATGAAAATACCTTTATCATTATGAGTAATCTGCAAACCTAAGAAAAATTTCATCTTCCCAATCATAGACATCTCAAATTCATTCTTCATATTTTCAAAAAAATCCATACATAACTTGTCCTCACCTCCAAAAATGATATCATCAACAAAGAATTCAACAATCAATATGTCAGCATCAGTGATCTTATAGTATAAATTATTGTTAGAATTACCTTTAGTGAAACCAAGCTTCAATATATATTTATCCAATCTTGCATACCAAGCTCTAGGGGCTTGTTTCAATCCATATAAAGATTTCCTTAACCCGCAAACCATATTTTTGTCATCTAAAAGTGAAAATCGATCAGGCTTCTCAATGTAAACTTCCTCCTTAAGATCTCCATTCAAAAATGCACACTTAACATCCATCTGATAAACCTTGTAGTTCTTATGGGAAGTATATGCAAGAAATAATCTCACAGCTTCAATCCTAGCTACCGGAGAAAAAATTTCATCATAATCAATTCCTTCCTTCTAAGAATATTATTTACAAAACAATTTAGTTTTATTCCTTACAACTTGTCCATCTTCATTCAATTTATTCCTAAAACCCCATTTAGTTTCAATAACATTCTTATTTTTAGGTTGGGGAACTAAAGTCCATGTATTATTGTTTTCTATCTGATCTAATTCCTCCTCCATAGCTTTCATCTAGCATTCATCTTTACATGCTTCAATTACTGATGTCAATTCATTTTAAGAAATTAAACATACCTCATCAGTTGTCGACCTTCTTCTTGTCATCACTCCTTTGTTCTTATCTCCAATGATCTGATCTTCTCAATGATTTAATCTTACATACTGAGGAGTCTTCTGACTTTCTGTTCCTCTTCTCTGATCTTCAATTACTGTTGAATTTTCTGATACTACTGGAGTTACTGGGTCAACATTTTGTTCTGGAGTAGGTGCTACTAGTTCAATTATGATCATCTCCATTGTCTGTTCTCTCTCATAAGTTGTGACTTGATTTTTGTTCTACTCATCCACCTTGACATTAGTGCTCTCCATAATTCTTTTCAATCTTTTGTTATAACATCTATATGCTTTTATTTCATTAGAATAACCAAGAGCTATCCCTTCATCACATCTATGATCAAACTTTCTAATGGAATCATCTCTTTTGATATAGTGTTTACTACCAAAGATTATGAAATACTTAACTGTAGGTGTATGACCAAACCATAACTCATAAGGTGTCTTCCTAATCTCTCCCTTGATATGAACTTTGTTGAATGTTTATATCATCATGCTCACAACTTCTCTCCAGTAGATATGAGGTAGATTATCTTCCATCATCGTAGTTCTATCCACATCCAAGAGAGTTTTGTTCTTCCTTTCCACAACTCCATTCTGCTGAGGTATCTGGGGTGCAGATAACTGTCTCCTTATCCTATTATTTTCACAATAACTATTAAATTCATCGAATGTGAATTATCCACCTGATCCGACCTTAAGCATTTAATCTTCAATCCTATCTTTGTCTCAACTTTATCTTTAAATATTTTAAACTTTTTAAATGCTTCAGATTTCTCCCTTAGAAAAGTAACCAACATCATACTAGAATAGTCATGAATGATTAGCATAAAATATCTAACGCCCTGATAACTTTTGATTCTAGCACAACCACACAAATCAGTATTAATAAGATCAAGAACATCATTAGATTTGTCTTGTATACTCTTAAAATGATTTTTGATTTTCTTTCCCATTTGACATTTCATACATACTGGATTATAGGGCATCATAATCTTAGGTATATCTCTAACTGCCTTAGTAGAATTGATCTTTACAATGCAATCAAAATTCACATGACACAACCTCTTATGCCATAAACAACTCTCATCAATTTCTACAATCAAATATGTCTTCTCACTAGAGTTTAAATGAAAGATGTTACCTTTAGTCTGAGTACCGGTTGCAGTCTCCAATCTAGATCTGTTGATAATCTTGCATTTTCCATCCTTGAGCTATAAATGAAATCCCTTATCCACCAACTATCCTACACTCAAAAGATTATGCCTTAAACCTTCAACATAATAAACATTATCAGTAGCATTTTTATCATCCAATGATATAGTTCCTTTTCTCTTGATCATGCATGCTTTATCGTCTCCAAATATAACTAGACCATGACCAAATGCTTACAAAGATAAAAACTTCCTTTTATCTCCAGTCATATGATGTGAACATCCACTGTCTATCACCCATTCATCCTTGTCTTCAATTTTAGCAGAAAGGGTATTTTCTTTAGGTACTGGATCATCTTCCTTGATATCCAAAAATGCCCATTCCTTTCCATTATCGAATCCACTAGCCGAAGCTTGTGCCAGTTCATCATTAGAATCAGTCACACCTTCCTCATCAACATAGTAGAATGATTTGTCTTTGTTTCTCCTATACTTATGCTTGTTCTAATAATCATGGTTAGGCCTAAAAGATCTTCTACCTCTTTCCTAAAATCTTTAATTCCTTTCAGGACATCTAGATGCAAAATGACCTATCTTATTACATGCAAAGCATTTAAAATGTGATTTTTCTTCATACTTATTTCCTATATGTCCTTTAGGTACTCTTCTAGAAAATAGGGCTTCAAGTTGCTCAAAATCTTCATATTATTTCTTCATTTCCTCTAGTTCCTTAGCATATAAGGCTTTCCAATGACTCTTGCTAGTAGGTGACATAGATGCATGAAAAGCAGGTTCAGATTTTGCAACTCCAGAAGGACCAAATTCCTCAAGCTCAAAAGAAGATAACTTCCCAACCAAGGTATGCCTATTAACGAAGCTATTTGTCATTGTTCTCAACTCATTAATTGTAATAGCCTTCATCTTATAAGCCAGTGGAAAAGCTCTCAATACTTTAAAAACTATTTCATCTTCACTTAGAGATCCACCACAACTCTCAATTCCCATGACAATTTCATTAAGTCTATCCATAAAAGCAGTACCTTTATCTTTTCATCTTTTTCCATCTTCAGGCTCTCATATCTCACCCGGTAACCATCAAGTTTAGCAATTTTAATAGTAGAGTCACCTTCATTCAAGGTCTCCAATTTATTCCATATAACATTCACAGTTGATTTGTCAGTTAGTCCCATAACTTACTGATCAAAAAGTTCACACAAAAGGGCTTCTCTAGCTCTACAATAATTTTGAATGTCCTTATCCAAGCCTTCCAAAGGAGGATTTCTAGATGCCAGATTATGAGGGGTATATCCATTCTCAGTGATCTCCCAAATCTCTTTGCTAAGACATCTTAGATGAGTCTCCATCCAAGTCTTCCATACCATGTAATTTGTTCCATCAAGCCTAGGAATTTCTCTCTAAAAAATCGTTGTAAATGAACTTGCACTATTAGATTGCATAGGATCTTCTTCAAGCGGTTAAGCTTCTATAGAGAGGACCAGGCTCTAATACCAATTGTTAGACAACTCAAATAATCAAAGGACAACTAAAAGAGGGGATGAATCAGTTGTCAATAGATTATAGAGCTTTAAGCATTAAAACCTCATTACCAGAATACATAAACCAAATATCGATATATCAGATATAATAGTTAAGCACAAATATAGTCCATAAAACATTTACCAACCATCCACAAAAGATAACACCAAGATTTGTATGTGGAAAACCCGGTAAAGGGAAAAAACATGGTGGGAAGCATACCTAGAGTCAGATAATACTTCTGCAGTAAGTATATGAATATAATAAGAGGGGCCTACACATGTACGAAGGCCCACAACCTAGAGTGTACTGCTCATCACAAAAGGAGCCTCAATGAATACAAAATAAATATAGACTAAAATCCCAAAGAATAATGAACATCAAGAATAGCATCTCCTATGCCTGAGTATAGTTCTAGTTAAGCTCAATACTAGAGGTCTTAAACCTTTTTCACCAACCCAATTTTATCACCTATTATCAACCAAAAACCTCTACATATAATTACAACTTTATTCACACATAGATAATCACATACCCCATGAATATGTCCATATTCCAATGATCTACAAAGAGATATTACATCATATTTATACCAACCCAAGACCTAAACAATTAGGTCAGCCACCTAAACGATAATATAATAAATCCATAACATAAATCCACAATCCAATGATCAACCAAGTCAACCTAAGACCAAAAAAACATAATCCAATCAATAAACCCAACCGATAACGCATCGAGATCATCCACCAACATGTTACATAAACTGGTACATAACCTAGCCGAATAAGATAGCATTAGGTCTGGACCCAAATCCAACACCACCAATCAACGGGAACATGAACAAGATAGCCAACAACATCTTGAAAACCATCTAGAAGTCATTCCAACACCACTTATCACATATATCAAAAGATATTAAACAAAGATCTGCCAGTAGAACCCTTACCGGTGACCAAAAGGCGTACTAGAACAAATGAAAGCTCATGAGTCATCAAATTTTGAGCCAACTGATTGTGATTACCATCTGAATAGCATGAAAGATAGATCCAAACCAAATCCATAAACCAAAGCATACCAGAGCATTACCGGATCAATATCATAAACCAACCACTCTACCAGAAGCTAGTAAACAACCAAAATAGTCGGTGTTGCCATCAACGACAAAACATCAATGTAACACATAATCAATTCCTCCAATTTCTAATAGTAGTTACCCTTAGGTTTCTTTGGTAAGGTTGTGCCCTCCACCACAAGAATCATAGTAGTCATAATATTTTCCATAGACGCCATTAATTTCAATCTACCCACTCGGACTTCACCCTCATTCCAAGACTAGGAAATGACTTAAACAGAGAAGGGTTGAAGGCATTCATTCCTTCAATGTATGTCACTTGATTTCACTCCATCACTTTCTTCTAAAGAACACCATTTTTTTTTAAATTATCATATTTGTCTAATTTAGTTTAAATAAGATCACCATCCATGCTTTACTTAAATAATTCAGAAATAGGGACCAAAAAGGGGCTGCTAAAACCAACTTTGGGATAAACACAACTGAAGGTGGTTTTGAAAAAAGCATAGCTTTCACTTGATTTAATAAGGAAAATCCACATCAATAAATAATTGAAGTACAATTTGAATAGGATAATGAAGTAAAAGGAAATGTTTAAATCTTTAGGTTTCTTTGGGATTAATTTCTTCAAGAATCTCTAAGGGTGTGTTGTAGCTTTACATGGTCGAAGTTATCAATAACACCTTGGAACTTGGTGATAAGGTCCACCACAAACCATCCTGGCTTTGCCTTTCCTTACACCATCATAATGACATTTTTTAATCACCTTCGATGATGATATTTTGGTAGCCCCAGTCCTCGGTGATAAAAAATGTCACAGAAATATGCCAGTAATTTTGCCACATTAGAAATTTGAATTCCTAGGTTAGCCACATAGGCCACCATCACCCTCTCATCTAAATATTTGATAACCCAAACCCCACCTATTTGACCAAGGTTCTCTTTAGAAGACCCATAAAAATTTAATTTTAACCAACTGGTATCAAGGGGGGAACATTTTTATATGTTATTTGTACACCTAAAAGGAGGGGAAGTAAAATTAAAGAGATCATCAACCATATCCAAAATATTGGCTATAAGATAATTGAAGGAAGGAAAATGGTGTGAGTATTTGGACTTACCAAAGTCTTTCATATTCTCCATGACCTTAATGACAATAGTGTAGGCTAGAGCTTTCCATTGAGTTTTACGATCTTTAAAAAATTTATTGTTACATTCTATCCATAAGATCCAACCGATGTGAATAAAATTATATCACTAGAGTTTCCAAATTAGAGGATGGGTTGATGAGGAGGTCCAACTAGAGGAGAAAAAATTAGGGTCTAGTTGACAAACCTAGGATAACAAGAACAAGTTAATAATCTTCTATCTAAATTGATATAAATAATGATAGTAGAACAACAAATGCTTGATACTTTCCACTGCTTCATCACACAATGACATCTATTCACAATATAGATACCCCGCTTTTGGAGATTGTTAATAGTCCAAATATTTTGATGATATGTCATCCACGAGAAAAAGAAAATCTTAGATATAGTTTTAGAGATATAGATATTCAATCATTTAAAAGAAGAATGATGGGAAGGGAGAATAATCAAAACCCCACTTAATAGGGTACTCACCATCCTTCTAGAAAAAGCCCATATTAGATTGTGTCTATCTTCCATTCGTAAAAACTTTAAATTATTTATAAATCCTAGGAAGTTCATCAACATCAGTTCTAAGTGTAAGTTAAAACTTTGTAGGGTGGAATTTCCATTTATGATGGGAAGATCTAGGATACCAATAATGCATTCAAAGAATTCCATATCTATCAACTAGTTTTTTCTCAATAGTTAAATAAATCAGGTGGAACTCGAAGGGAATAGCCAAGTCTTAGAGATCCTTATAGAACCTAAAACTCTCCTCATCCTGTGTGCTTTATGAGCAACAATTTGGATTTAATCATATTGTTTCAAATGTGAGATCTTCTAGGAAGCTCTTCATTAGAAAAAAAGGATTTGTTGTTTCCCCCATTAAGGTATTTTCTCTTCATCACTTTTGAGTGCTCCTTCTCCATAGTAAGTCTACAACCAATTTAAGCAATGAGGGCCAAATTGAGATATTGGGAAATTTTAATGTAAAGAACACCTAACTCCTTACTAGAAAATACCATCCCCCAATAAACTAAGAAAAATATTTTCTTCCATTTCACTCCCAAACACAATAATATTCTCTGGATTTGATCCAATTTCATTTCTTAGGGAGCTCGGATGTGGAATAAAGATATAAGGTACATTGAAGCACTCTAAAGAGAATCTCTCAAGAGTTTAATTTTACCTGCATTACATAGAAGGGCTCCTTTCCAACCTTCCATTTTTATTTGGATTCTCTCAAGTAGTCCTAACCAAACAATTCTCCACTTCACCAAAAGTGAGAGATAATTCGAAATATAAAGATAGAAGACTAGTAACCTGGCAATTCAAAACTCTAGTAATGCAAACATGGAGATGAGGAGAAACATTTATGAAGTAGAGATCACTCTTATCTAGATTGATATTTTGTTCAAATAAAATCACATGCACAAATAAAATAGGGATCCATGTTTTAGTTTATGCCACTGACACTGAATCCAACAAAAGAGTATCATCAAAAAATTGTTGATACAAAATAATTAGAGGGCCTGAAGAATGCTTAAGTCCTTTCAAGGAACTTTGTTGCATATAAGCCTCAATATTCTTTCCCAAAGTTTTGGCCATCGGAATGAAATGAGAGGGAGATAAAAGGTATCCCTATCTAAGGCCTCTAGAGGATGAAAAATAACCATGAGGAGAGCCATTAACTAAAATAGAGAACATGGAGAAGTAGAAAAACTTCCACCATCTTTAGAAATTTTTCTCCAAAGTTGAATCTACATAGAACCTTAGAAAGAAATCACCAAGAAATTTTGTCATACACTTGGAGATGTCCAGTTTCAAGATAATTTTATTTTTATTACTATTCTCCATATATTAGAGGGATTCATGAACCATGAGAATATTAGAGATTTAACAAGCAAGAACAAACAATTTTTGATGTTCATGGATGAATTTAATAAGAAGGGGTTTGATTTGTTTATGATAAGTTTAGAGAAAACATTGTTTAGGATATTACAAAGACTAATTAGCTTGAATTTTGTTATTTTATTACCCTCATTCCTCTTAGGAAATGGTACAATTAAAGTGTTAATAATCTCTTTAAGAAGACTCATTGAGGATAGGAACTCTCAAGTAGCTAGAATGACATCCTTGCCCATAATGACCTAGTATTCCTAAACTAAGAAGGGTGGAAAACTATCTAGCCCCAAGGATTCAAATGAACCCATAGATATTATTGCCACCTTGAGTTCCTTCTCCATATAATTATGAAAAAAAAAAATTATCTTCTAGGCCTAAAAGGTTAGGGATGACCATGTGGGTCCTCTCGTAGATATCATTTACACTTGGGTCCAAGGAGAGAGGGAGTTTCGCATGGCAAAGAAGTAATTAAATGCTTAATTGTGAATTTCTTCCTTTTTTGAGAGTAGACAACCATCTGAATTGATCAACTCCATCATCTTTTTCTTATTTTGATGATGAATAGTAGATTGGTGTAAGAGCTTAGTATTCTTATCACCTTCTTTCACCCATTGGATGTAGGATCTCTATTTCCAAAATATCTCTTCTTTTTAAACAATATTGTGAAGATAAGCCATAAGAAAAATTTTCCTCTTAATTTTTTCAGGTGTATCACCAAGGCATTCCATGTCCAATTGCAAATATTGAAGATGGGATCTTACATTATTCTTTTGGGTGAAAATATTACCAAAAGAGAATTTATTCCAACTTCATAATTTATTTTTTGATATTTTTTGTTTACAATGAATTTTGAGCATAGTTGTGCTCTTGAAATAGGAGTTCCACCATTGAGCTGTCAAATATTTAAAATTGAGGTGGTAAGACCACATAAGTTCAGAAAAGTGGGATAGGTCTAGATAAATATGAATGGAAGAGGATAGGACAATGTTTTAAACCAAAACAAATCTTAGAGGAAAGATGACATGAGTTGAAAATATTCTAAGAGGCAAAAATAATGCATCTATCAAGCCTAACTTGAATGAGACTATCACTTGTATGAAGGTTGGACCAAGTAAACTTCTTGTCCTCCAAATCCAAATCAACCAATTTACTCTTAGGTAATAAATCATGGATATCTAGCATGCTACTAGAGAAGTTAGAAAAACCTTCCAATTTTTTGAGGGGATAGAGGGGGGTATTAAAATCTCACATGAGCATCTAGTTATAGTTTTAAAAATTTCCCTACAAATTATGGAGTAAAACACAAAATTTCCTTCTCATGGTCCACACCACTTTAGACATACCATCAACAAAAGAAATACTTTGATAATTTTTGTCTTGACTCCTAAGAGTGTCATTAATATTATAGGATTTTCACATAGTTGTCAAATCACCAAAAGCAACATTAGTAGTCAAATTTATGGAAATAGAGAAGAACCAAATAAAATTTCACACCTTATTGAAGCCATCAAAACTCATTTTAGTTTCTTGAAGAAGCAAAATGTATGGCTTCAATTATTTTACTAGAATTTTCACCTAAATATGCTTGTGGAAACCATTTAGTCTGCTAATGTTCCAAGAAAAGATTATAATTTCTTGAGTCTATAGGATCAAACATGCTTCAAGGTACTTTGGATATCATTAGCCATATCTCTAGCTACATTGTATTTCCTCAACTCCCTCGCAAACTTCCTCCCCAACTTAGAATCCTTACCAACATCTGTAGACTTTCTAGCACTTTCGATCAATAGAGGATAGGGAGATGGGGAGATATTTGAATAATTAAAAGAAAATTTATCTAGTTAGGAATCATCATTGGAGGGTGTAAAATAGGAACTATCCACCATCTAGGAATTCTTTATCCAAAGATGAGTGGACCTAACCATGAAGAGGAGTAACTTGCTCAAGTGAGACCTTAGAGGTATTCATAGAGGTGAGGATCCCCTTAAGAAAATCTATTTAACCACAAAGAGAACAATGTCCAAAATTGGGGATGGTAAGCTAAAAACCTTAGGCCCTCCAACAATAAGTGGACAAACAATCTCCTTCATGATATCTTTTAGAGAGAGAAGAACCTCCAAGGAGACTTTAGGAGGAGAATCTAACACCCCATTCAATGAGGGGTCCTTTTTAAGATTAAAATATAGTAGGAGTGAAGTTTCCACACACTATTTTTAATGGAGTTGCACCTTTATAATCCGCTTTCTTCCAATCTAATCTCAGGTGAATCGAGCCAGTGCAGAACTCCTCTTTAACCAAGTTCATAATCACCAAACATTTACCTTTCATCCGGTAGAACACCCCTTAATGACCAAATTTCTAACAATGGATGCTGAGATGGCCCACCAAATAAAAAAATTGACAAAATGGAGTTCTTTTTTCATACTCAATTAGCTAGGTTCATGAACCTAGATGAGACTTTTGTTCAATCAAAAAAGGTAATGACGAGCTAGGCACAACAATAACGTAGAACCATGCAAACACTAGATTGCACCTTTATTTAGTGATATATAGTCTAAGAAAAAAAACTTGTCAAAGGAGTTTGCAATACCCACCATGATTTATTCATCCTATAATTATAATGGAAGGCCCTAGGGATTGACCTAGGTTGGAATAATCCTCGCTAGGTGGATCTTAAGGTCGAAACTCGGGCACCACTTACAAACAAGAAGTTATTTCTTACCAAAGAACTAGGACTTGAAAGAGAAAATATACATGAAATATTTCTTTAGAGAGAAGGAGAAGTAAATCATGTATTTAGGAATAGTAGAGACAAATAAAATACCCTTTAGAGGCCACTTATCTATCATCCACTTTCGAACAATAGCGATCTCCAGGTGTCTTCCCAAAAAAGTATCCATCAATGAGTTATCCATCTTAGCAAGAGAATGATTCAATTAAAATTATTTGGTGTTTAAAAAATTTTCTTTCTTAGTATGCTCAATTGAAACCCCATCCATATGAATGAAGTACCCACTATTAAAAAGGTCCTTCCAACTACCTTGGGGATTGTTACTAATTGATTCCATTGGGGAAGGAAAGGACACACTAATCTTTTCCTTACCATTGACATCCTTTCAATTATACATAGAGTGAGATCCCAAGATGGCCCCACCTTCACCAAGGTTCCCCCCTTCCATAAGTATTTCAGGGAACATGAGAAGGCAATTTGCATGGTAATCAATATTTTGAGCCAATAGTCAGAAGGGTCCTAGATCTTCATTGCACCTATTCTTCCCCTACATGTTCTTGCATGCACCAATACTAGAAAACTCCTACCCAATCCTAGTAGAGGTTATTTTAAAATATAATAAAATAAATTGTTTAGTATGTAAGTTTTTGGGAGGTTTTCTTTATAGGTTATTTGTTTGCTACAAAATAAAGCTTTAAAAATCCATTAAACTATATTATATGTAATCATCATGTCAAATTTTCATGAATATAAACATATCATTTTTATTCTATGCAATAATAATGTAATTCTTCAATGTAATGTGTTATGCATTGTAACACAAGTAAGTAAAACCTCAAAATCATTTCAAAAGGAATTATTGTTAAATTCTTTAAGTTTTTGCATAACTAGACTATCCAAATACGACTACGTTGGATTCACTATAAATTACCAATTTATCTTCACATTGTTTTCCTTAACTACCTATGAAAATTGTATCAAATAGATATATTATAATTTTAGACTACGTTATATGAAATTTTGATAAACTCTATAAAATTTATCATCTATTGCGATTTAGAAAATATGGGCAAGTAGAGAGTAAATTGGCTGGTTAATTATTGAGCATCTATTGATTGAAGGGAGAATTATGTACATGAATTTATTCAAGAGCATGAGGTCCACTACAACTGATATGATATTTTCTTTCATATTATTATACATATATCATTATCAACTTAAGTTTTAGGGTCTTGTGTTTTTCAGGATTTAGGATTTTATGGTGTCTGGTGTTTAGGGTTTACAATTTTATGGTGTGTAATGTTTAGGTTTATGGTTTTGCGGTTTGTAAGGTATACTATTTTTGTGATTTTTAGGATTTAGGTTACTTCATTATCATGGTTTACAATTTAGGTTACTTCATTATCATGGTTTTGTGATTGTAAGGTATAATGTTTAGGTATCATGGTTTACAATTTAGGTTACTTCATTATCAATTTCATTTATAGATCATAAAATAAAAAAGCTGGTAAAAATAAAAACCAAGGACTTCTTAAACCCTAATATCTAAACATAAATGTAAATAGAAAAATAACATTAAAATAGTAAGAAAAGCTACTTGAAGGTCTATATTATCAATGAGGCTAGTGGGAGGGCTGTAGCTATTCTAGCTCCAAAATGGCATGCCATGCCATGATGCGGCTCCCCAAAATCGCATGCCCTTTCATGCCATACAACCCCATACAACATGTTCTGGGACCCACCATCAGGCTTCTAACGTGGAGGCATGTTGCCATTTGTGGTTGACAGAAAGAATTTGCATGCAGCTAATATTTGTCGGCCACTCTTCCGGTCACTCCTCATAGGAACGGGTACAGTTTGTAGCCATGTGTGTCTAAAAATTTGAATTTCAATTTTAAAACTCCTATCCCACTCCCACCCAAACAGAATTTCAAACATATTTGTTTTGAATTCTACCGCTATTGAATTCCGTTTTCATTTTCTGATGCTGCAATTTCATTTCCATTTTTTGATGCTAGGTTTGGATGTCGTAGCCAGACTGGGGTTAAGAGGTTTTTCTTGTTGGTGCTAGTCGTTGTCGTCATGGGAAGCATGGAGATGAAGGGTTCATCTTATAGAAGTGGTGCTCCTGACTTTTTGTCTCAGATCTATAAGGAGGCACCTTATTTTCCTAGCGTGGATGGAGAAAAGACTTTTCTGGGAGATTTCTGGCATTATTCTTTCATGCTGATATGCATTTTGGCAAATTCAACTGAGGCATTGAATGACACAGGTTTGGGTTACATATTAATGAAATCTATTAGTCTATATTGTAGTTGTTAATAACAGTGATGATTTCTACAGATATTTGTGTTGCCCATGGTCAAATTATTTTGCATGGGAAAGATTTCAATGGCAGACCAATCTTAGGAGATAAGGTATTGATACTTAAAATACCCATAACATATTTTTTCCTCCGACTGCATATTCAGTGTTTTGTTTCTTTTATCTGTGATGCACAAGCATGAATTGTTGTTTTTTTATCTATAACAGCTTGGAGAAGCCAAAAGAAAGAAAGAAATCAGATTTTTTCTAGAAGGGTATGGGTACAAAACCAAAAGTATTAAAGAAGGGAGAGCAGAAATTTGGATTCATCAATCCGATTATCATGATCCTACCACCCATCCAATTGCTCCGTCTCCATGATAAACATAAAATTGGGTTTATTGTTCAAAGTTTGCATTGAAATATTTGAAGGATGTATGGACAAAAAGTAGTATGTGAATGTTATTTTTGAGCGTCTGATTATCATAAAATTATCTAAGCACAGAATGCATGGATTGCTAGAGCTATAAATGCTTGATATTTTATCTTTTCTTAAGTACGAAGGACATAGTGTAAAGAAAAATTTTGTCTTGTTTTTTTGTTGTAGTTGGGTATGATTAAAACGATGTCTAGAGTTACAAAAGAATAATTTCCCTTGGTTCTTTTGTAGTCCTTGTCATTCTTCTCCATTGGTGTTTTTGAATCTGAAATATTGAAATCAGTGTTGTTGTAGATATAGAGTTTATTTTGTGAGGTTTATTCCATCATAGAGTTTGATTGAACATCAGTGGAAAAAGTTTGTACTCTCATACCTATAGACATTTCATGTTAATCAATGTCACATTGTTTGAATAAGAAAAGTTTTGTCTATATTTTAATGTGACTCTTGGGTGCTATGAATGTGAAGTGATTGTATTTTATAAAATGTGTGAATGAATCTCACTTCATAATCTGTGAATGAATCGCACTTCATAATCTACCAATGTATGAAGAAAATAGATAACATTTTTTCCCCTTTACATTTCAAAGATATTTCAGTCTATTATTATTATTGTAGAATGCGAAAAAAATTGTCTTCAATTTTTTTTTCATTTTTTTTTCTTCGTATTGCTTTATGAAATTCGCAGTCACGTTTGCTTTATAATTTTTACAGTCACAATGGTTGGTGCAGATAATGGATGAGGCATATGTAACATATGCTCAAGGTTTACTTGCAACCTTATCAGTATGGCTTTGAAGCCCCAAAAATTACAGTTTAGTTTTCTAAAGCGAAAAATTATTAATTGTAATTATTGATTCGTGGACTACGTGGCTGCCATTTCCTCTTACCCTGCCAAACAGTGAATTCAACTAACATAGCCTGTTATTAGATTTCGTTGATTCATGGGCTATGTGGCCACCATTTACTTTTGCCCTATGAAACCAGTGAATTCGACTAAAATGTTGTGTTAGTCGCTTTCGCTGATTCACGGGCTGCGTGGCCACCATTTATTTTTCCTCGCAAAATAGCGAATTTGACTAACATGGTGTGTTAGTCACTTTCGCTGATATGCAAACTATGTGGCCACCATTTCCTTTTGCCTTGCAAAACATCCTAGTCTAATCTGTCAGGCCCACCATCCTTTCATTGCTTCGCGAAAGATAAACTCAATGCTATTTCGCCCACCAAAATAATGCAAACCATCGGATCCTTTTCAAGATGCACCTTCTTTACTTTCCATGTCATCCTACATCAGGGAAGCCTACATTGATAAGACTGAAACAACCCAAAAGAAACTAACATGCTATGTTAGTCAAATTCATTGTTTCGCGGTCCAAAACAAAATGGCAGCCACGTAGTCTAGAAATCAGCAAAAGTGACTAACACACTATGTTAGTCAAATTTGTTGTTTCATGAGGCAAACGGAAATGGTTGCCACATAGTCTGTGAATTAGTGAAAGTGACTAACACGCCATGTTAGTTGAATTCACTATTTTGCAGGGCAAAAGGAAATGGCGGCCATGCAGCCCATGAATTAGGGAAAGCTCTTTATTGTCATCGGGATAACATACACTATCGGCAATGAGGAAAAAATGTCATCCCAATACCCGATGGGGCTATCGGTGGAGCTTTGATCGATAACTGATGGAGTCATGTCTTCATAGTGGTGACATCAAGTTATCAGGAGGTCCCAATTTATGTCACCCCGATACCTGATGCACTAAATGGAGAAGGGGACTCTATTAGAGAGACTCTCTCTGATAAAGTGATACCAAGCAAGAAGGGGAGTCAGACTCATTGGGATAACATACATTGTTGGGAAGATGCATTTTGAGTTATCTTGATGCTCAATGAGGAAGATGAGCTTAGCACAAATGAAGTGACTACATTGGGGAAGCCTATGCCGATAAGACCAAAACAACCCAAAAGTGACTAACACGCCATGTTAGTCGAATTCACTATTTCATGAGGAAAAATAAATGGTGGCCATGCATCCTGCAAATCAGCGAAAGTGAGTAACATTACCTCTCTTTCTTACTCTCTCCCTCTCTCCCTTTCTCATTACCACCATTTTCTTTTGCCCTACGAAACCTATGAATTTGACTAACAAGGAATGTTAGTCTCTTTCCCTGATTCACGAGCTGTGTGGCCACCATTTATTTTTCCTTGTGAAATAGCAAATTTGACTAACATGGCGTGTTAGTCGCTTTCAAGTTGTTTTGGTCTTATCATCATAGGCTTCCCTGATGTAGTCACTTCATTTGTGTCGAGCTCATCTTCCTCATTGGGACATCGAGATAACTCAAAATGCATCTCCCCAACAATGTATGTTATCCCAATGAGTCTGACTCCCCTTCTTGCTTGGTATCACTTTATCAGAGAGAGTCTCTCTGATAGAGTCCCCTTCTCCATTTAGTGCATCGGGTATTGGGGTAACATAAATTGGGACCTCCTGATAACCCGATGTTACCGCTATGAAGATATGACTCCATCAGTTATCGACAAGAGCTCCACCGATAGCCCCATCGGGTATCGGGATGACATTTTTTCCTCATTATTGATAGTGTATGTTATCCTGATGACAATAAAGGGCTTTCACTGATTCATGGGCTGCATGGCCGCCATTTCCTTTTGCCCCATGAAACAATGAATTTGACTAACATGGCATGTTAGTCGCTTTCACTGATTCACAGACTGTGTGGCCATCATTTACTTTTGCCTCATGAAATAGCAAATTCCACTAACATAGCATGTTAGTCACTTTCGTTGATTCGCAGACTACGTGGCTGCCATTTCTTTTTGGACTGTGAAACAATGAATTTGACTAACATAGTGTGTTAGTCACTTTTGGGTTGTTTTGGTCTTATCGACGTAGGCTTCCTTGATGTAGGATGACATGGAAAGTAAAGAAGGTGCATCTTGGAAAGGATCTGATGGACTGCATTATTTCGGTGGCCAAAATAGCATGGAGTTTATCTTTCATGAAGCAACGAAAGGATGGTGGGCTTGATAGATTAGGCAGTACGGAGGGACTAACATGCGTATCGGGGTAACATAAATTGGGACCTCCCAATAACCCTATGTCACCGCTATGAAGACATGACTCCATCAGTTATCAGCAAGAGCTCCACCGATAGCCCCATCGAGTATTGGGATGACATTTTTTCCTCATTGCTGATAGTGTATGTTATCCCAATGACAATAAAGGGCTTTCACTGATTCATGGGCTTCATGGCTGCCATTTCCTTTTGCCTCGTGAAACAACGAATTCGACTAACATGGCATGTTAGTCACTTTCGCTGATTCGTAGACTATGTGGCCACCATTTCCTTTTGCCTCACGAAATAGAAAATTTGACTAACATAGCGTGTTAGTGACTTTCGCTGATTCGCAGACTACATGGCCACCATTTCCTCTTGGACCACGAAACAATGAATTCAACTAACATAGCATGTTAGTTGCTTTTGGGTTGTTTCAATCTTATCAATGTAGGCTTCCCTAATGTAGGATGATGTGGAAATTAAAGAAGGTGCATCTTGAAAAGGATCCGATGGTCTGCGTTATTTCAATGGGTGAAATAGCATGGAGTTTATCTTTTGCAAAGCAGCGAAAGGATGGTGGGCCTGACAGATTAGGCAGTACGGAGGGAATAACACGAGTATCAAGGTATCAGGTATCGAGGTAACATAAATTTGGACCTCCCAATAACCCAATGTCACTGCTATGAAGACATGACTCCATCAGTTATCGGCAAGAGCTCCACCGATAGCCCCATCGAGTATCGAGATGACATTTTTTCCTCATTGCCGATAGTGTATGTTATCCTGATGACACTAAAGGGATTTCCCTGATTCGTGGGCTGCGTGGCCGCCATTTCCTTTTGCCCCGTGAAACAGTGAATTCAACTAACATGGTGTATTAGTCACTTTCACTGATTCACAGACTGTGTGGCCACCATTTCCTTTTGCCTCATGAAACAACAAATTCCACTAACATAGCATGTTAGTCACTTTCACTGATTTGTAGACTACATGGCCACCATTTCCTTTTGGACCATGAAATAATGAATTTGACTAACATAGTGTGTTAGTCACTTTCGGGTTGTTTCGGTCTTATCGACGTAGGCTTCTCTAATGTAGGATGATGTGGAAAGTAAAGAAGGTGCATCTTGAAAATGATCTGACGGTCTATGTTATTTCGCTGGGTGAAATAGCCTGGAGTTTATCTTTCATGAAGCAGTGAAAGGATGGTGGGCCCGACAAATTAGACTAGGATGTTTCGCGAGGCAAAAGGAAATGGTGGCCACACAATCTGTGAATCAGCAAAAGTGACTAACACACCATGTTAGTCGAATTCGCTGTTTCACGAGGAAAAACAAATGGCAGCCACGTAGCCCACGAATCAGTGAAAGTGACTAACATGCCATGTTAGTCGAATTCATAGGTTTTGTAGGGCAAAGGAAAATGGCAGCCACATAGCCCATGAACCAGCGAAAGCTACTAACACACTATGTTAGTCAAATTCATTGTTTCGCAGGGCAAAAAGAAATGGTGGCCATGTAGTCCACAAATCAGTAAAAGCAGCTAACATGCTATGTTAGTTGAATCTTCCATCAACACGCTATGTGCCTAAACAATGTTCCATGAATATTCTCTCTCTCTCTCTCTCTCTCTCTCTCTCTCTCTCTCTCTCTCTCTCTCTCTCTCTCTCTCTCTCTCTCTCTTGTTTCCCTCTCTCTGCCATTCTTTTTGTCTTAAGTCTCTCTCCCTCTCTACCTCTATCTCTCTATCTCACTCTCCTCCTTTGTCAAGTGTATCTCTTTCCCACTCTCTCCCTACCTGCCCCCCTCCCTTTCTCTTTTTCATTTAACTCTCTCTCTCTCTCTCTCTCTCTCTCTCTCTCTCTCCCCCCCATTCTTTATCTCTAAAGTCTCTCCCTCACATTCTCTATATCTCACTCTCCCCTTCTCTCAGGTGTATCTCTCTCTTATTCTCTCCCTCTCTCCCTTTCTCATTACCTCTCTTTCTCACTCTCTCCCTCTCTCCCTCTCTTTGCACCAATTAGGGTGACCTCCAATGGTTAAATTGAGACACCAAGATCCAAAATCACCAAGAAGGAGAAGTGCACTAACATATTTAAATATGTCTTTTTTAAGGAAGGCAAGGATGCCTTGGGCACCCCTATACAGAAAAGGGTGTCTCGAGTGCACCTGTTCATCAAAAAGAGGGCAAATAAATGAGAAATAAAGAGCAAATAACTCAATGTTAGGGTTTAGATTACCGTGCAAAAAGATGACATTAGTTTTGAGGTAAAAAGGCTTGAAATGGGCTCAGGTGAGAGCTAAGATGGGACACATGAAAGTAGGAGCACATAAAGTTGTGTAAATTTTGCAAGGTTACAAGTTACAACACTTCACTATCTCTCTCACTCATACACACACTCCTTATTTCTATCTCTCTATAAATCTCCATTCCACCTCTCTCTATCTCTGTGTTCCTCTCTTTGTTCTATCTATATCTTTCTACCTCTATCTCATTATCTATACCCCTTAGGACACTATTTGGTGTTGTTATAGGTCCTATTGTGTGCTAAGGGATCATATAATGTCCTATGACCCCTTAGGACTCCATATGACATCTTATTTATTGTTAGAAGTCATATGGTGTCCTAAGGACTCATATGGTGTCCTATGACCCCATAGGACACATGCATGGATCCCTAGGATACCATATGAACCCTAAGAATACCATATGACCCTAGAGAGGGAGGGAGGGGTAGGAGAGCAAGGTAATGGGAGAGAGACACACCTAATAGAGGAGGAGAGTGAGATAGAGAGATAGATACTGAGAGGGAGAGACAAGAGATAAATGAGAGAAAGAGAGATGGAGAGAGAGAGGAGGGCAGACCGAGATAGAGAAAACATAATATTGATGAATCAACACCTTGAGGTCAACATAATTTGTATTCTGATGATGTTTGAAAATCATTGTTGAGTTATTATAGATGTATCTTCTTCTTCATCAATAACATACAAAGGTAGCTCATTAAACAAAACAAGAATTATCTCATCATATTGCTCAATATAACTAGGTGACTCATTAAATAAAACAATCAAAAACTTGTTATCAACACTTTTTCCTTGCTCTTTAACCTATTGTTCTATATCATCATACATATCATTTTGTTGCAATAAATTTAATTTTTCTATTTCTACATCATTTGCAGGTGTATTGACAAAACATAACTTTGTCTCTACCTCAAAAAAGTCTCTCTTTTGTTTAACAAAATAGCTCTTTAGATATATAATAGGACCTCTTGGACAAAGGAAAATGATGCTAGGGACATGAAAGTTGATTTGAAAAAGGACTTTGATAAGATTTGGGGGTTCCTTCAGGTGGAGACATCTCTTTAAAGGCTTTCTCTTGGGGAATGATGACCTAGTTTTCTACATTCATTTAACATTTTGCATGCGTTGAAAGCTTCTAAATCTTGGGATTTCAACTTTAGAAGAATCACTTGAAGGTTGAATAGGCTTCACTTGAAGGTTGAATCTCTAGTCTCTTCTTCTCTTTCCATAAACCTCTCTCTCTCTCTAAACCCTTCCCTTACTCCACCCCTCTCTCTCACCTGGGATCTTTCTCTAGTCTCATATTCATTTTCTATCCCTTCCTCCCTCTCACTTAGTATCTATCTCTCTCTCTTAGGTCTCTCTCTCTTAGGTTAGCCTTGGGAGGGAGAGAGGGAGAGAGAAGAGAGGATGGAGGGAGAGAGGGAAAGAGAGGGTGAGAAGGAGAGATACTTGAGAGAGAAAGAGAAAGGGAATGGGACAGAAAGAAAGAGTGTTAGAGGGAAAGAGAGAGACTTGAGAGAGAAAGGGAGAGAGGGAGAGAGGGAAAGAATGTGAGAGAGAGACACTTGAGAGAGGGGGAGGCAAATAATGGGAAGGAGAGGGGGTGAGTGAAGAGAGAGGATGGGGGAGGGAGGGACAGAGGGAAAGAATGGAGAGAATGGAAAGAATGGGAGAGAGACACCTATGAGAGAGGGAGAGAGAGATAGAGAAAGAGAAAGGGAGGGACAAGGAGAGATGGAAAGAGAGAGAGGGAGATAATGAGAGAAAGAGAGAGACACCTAAGGGAGGGGGAGTGAGAGAGATAGATATAGAGGGTGAGAGGGAGAAGGGGGTTGGGAGGGAGACAGGTAAAAAGAGTTAGAGGGAAAGAGATAGAGACCATATGGTATCCTAAGGGGTCATATGGTGTTCTACAACCCCTCAGGACACCATATGGTGTTGTTATTGGTTGTATTGTGTCCTAAGGGGTCATATGGTGTTCTATGATCCCTTAGTACACCATATAACCCCTTAGGTGTTGTTAGGGGTCATATTGTGTCCTAAGGGGTCAAATAGTGTCTTATGACCCCTTAGGACACTATTTGGTATTGTTATAGGTCCTATGGTGTGCTAAGGGATCAAATAGTGTCTTATGACCCCTTAAGACACCCTAGGATCCCTTAGATGTTGTTAGGGGTCATATTATGTCCTAAGGGTCATATGGTCTCATTATGTGTCTTATGTTGTCTAATGACCCCTTAGGAAACCATATGGTGTCATTAGGGGTCATATGGTGTCCTAAGGGTGTTGGAATATGTATCTCCAATTCACTTGACAATAGTCCATACTGATCGGGTTAAGTCTTGTCGATGAGACAGTATGAAGGATTTTGTGAGCTCTATCAGCATGACTCTTGTCGATGCATTCTTCTCTATTAGGTATCAGAATAGCAGGTTTGAAGTCATCCTAATGACCCAATGAAGTCGTCTTTGATCATCGGGGTAACTTCGACTATCGGAATGACTTGTGGAGCGATATGCCGATGGGGTCTCTGTGGTATTATCAGGAGATCAAGATAACTTTAGGTTTTCGAGAAGACTACAACAGTGGTGTGCTGATGATCCAATGAAGTTCTCTTTAGTGGTCTGGTGTTAGGTCGATGCTCGATGAAGTTGCCTTTTGGCATTCGGGTCGCCTATCGGCTATCGGGTTGACATTTTGAATGTCATGCTGATGTCCCGATGAGTCCTCTCTACCTTGTCTCAGAGTGTTTTCACTTATTGGCATAGTATTCTTCTTTGTGTTTCGATGACCTGATAAAATCATTTTATGTTATCGGGTTGGTAATGTAGATCGGGATAGTAGTTTTGGATTTAGTCCAATGAGCCAATGAGTCTATGCTCTTGGTATCAATGATCAGGATAGTAGTTGTGTTCCTATTTTGATGTCCCGATGGAGACCACTCCTAGCCATCAGAGATCGGAGTATCTTTTGGAGAGCTATACCAGTGACTCAATGGAGTCACCTTAGGTGATTAGGTATCATCGAGCCAAAACAAAGATAGAAGGGTAGGGAGAGACACTAGAGAGAGAGAGAGAGAGGAAATAATGGGAGAGAGAGACCTAAGAGAGAGGGAGAGAGGGGAGAGAGAGATGGATGGGGAGGGAGGGAGAGAGGGAAAGAATGGGAGAGAGAAGGAAAGAGAGAGAGAGAGAGAGAGAGAAATAGAGGGAGAGATAGAGATAAAGAGATCTATCCACCTCTTAAATCTCTCTCTCTCTCTCTCTCTCCCTCTCTAGGGTCATATGGTATCCTAGGGATCCATGCATGTGTCCTAAGGGGTCATAGAACACTATATGACTCCTTATGACACCATATGACCCATAACGACACATAATATGTCATATGGAGTCCTAACGGGTCATAGGACACCATATGACCCCTTAGCACACCATACGACTCATAATGACACCAAATGGTGTCCTAAGGGGTCATAGAACACTATATGACCTCTTAGGACACTATACAGCCCATAACAACACCGTATGGAGTCCTAAGGGGCCAAATGGTGTTGTAAGGGGTCATAGGAGACCATATGACCCCTTAGGACACCATACAACCCTTAACGACACTACATGGTTTCCTAAGGGGTCATAGGACAACATAAGACACATAATGAGACCATATGACCCTTAGGACATAATATGACCCCTAACGACATCTAAGGGGTCCTAGGGTGTCTTAAGGGGTCATAGGACACTATTTGATCCCTTAGCACACCATAGGGCCTATAACAATACCAAATAGTGTCCTAACGGGTCATAGAATACCATTTGACCCTTTAGGACACCATATGGTGTCCTGAGGGGTCATATGGCATCCTATGACCCCTTAGGACACCATATGGTGTTGTTATGGGTCGTATGGTGTCTTAAGGGGTCATATGGTGTCCTAAGGGGTCATTTGGTGTCCTAAGGTGTTAAAGAACACCATATGACCCCTTAAGACACCATATGACCCATAACAACACCATATGGACTCCTAACAGGTTATATGGTATCCTAAGGGATCATAGAACACCATATGACCCCTTAGGACACCATATGACCCATAATGACACCTCAAGGGTCATATAGATTCCTAAGGGGACATAAGACACCATATGACCCCTTAGTATACCATACGATCCATAACGACACCAAATGGTGTCCTAAAGGATCATAGAACACCATATGACCTCTTAGGACACCATAAAATTGATAACGACAACATATGGAGTCCTAAGGGGTCATATGGTGTCCGAAGGGGTCATAGGACACCATATGAACCCTTAAGAAACCATATGAACCATAACAACACCATGTGGTGTCCTAAGGGGTCATATGGTCTCCTAAGAGGTCATAGAACACCATATGACCCCTTAGGACACCATATAATGACACCAAATGGTGTCCTAAGTGGTTCTATGGTGTCCTAAGGGGTCGTAGAACACCATATGACCTCTTAAGACACCATACGACCCATAACGACACCATATGCAGTCTTGAGGGGTCATATAGTGTCCTGAGGGGTCATAGGACACCATATGACACTTTAGGACACCATATGACCCCTAACAACACCACATGGTGTCTTAAGGGGTCATAGGACCCCATATGATCCCTTAGGACACCATATGACACATAACAACACCATTTGGTGTCCTAAGGGGTCATAAGACACTATTTGACCCCTTAGGACACAATATGACCCCTAACAACACCTAAGGGGTTATATGGTGTACTAAGGGATCATAGAACACCATATGACCCCTTAGGACACAATACGACCAATAACAACACCATATGGTGTCCTAAGGAGTCATATAGTGTCCTGAGGGGTTGTAGAGCACCATATGGCCCCTTAGGATACCATATGGTCTCTATCTCTTTCCCTCTAACTCTTTTTACCTCTCTCCCTCCCAACCCCCTTCTCCCTCTCACCCTCTATCTCTATCTCTCTCACTCCCCCTCCCTTAGGTATCTCTCTCTTTCTCTCATTATCTCCCTTTCTCTCCATCTCTCCCTATCCCTCCCTTTCCCTTTCTCTATCTCTCACTCCCTCTCTCATAGGTGTCTCTCTCCCATTATTTCCCTCTCTCCCTCCCTCCCCATCCATATCTCTCCCCTCTCTCCCTCTCTCTTAGGTCTCTCTCTTCCATTATTTCCTCTCTCTCTCTCTCTCTCTAGTGTCTCTCCCTACCCTTTTATCTCTGTTTTCTCAGCTCTCTCTCTCTCTCCCTTTTTTTCCCTCTTCCCCTCTCTCCCTCCCCATCCTCTCTCTCTCTCTCTCTCTCTCTCTCTCCCTTAGGTGTCTCTCTTTCCTATTATGTTCATATTTCCCTCGCCCTCCCCCATCCTCTCTCTTCCCTTACCCTCTCTCCTTCCCATTATTTCCCCCCCCCTCTCTCAAGTGTCTCTCTCTCACATTCTTTCCCTCTCTACCTCTCTCCCTTTCTCTCTCAAGTCTCTCTCTTTCCCTCTAACACTCTTTCTTTCTCTCCCATTCCCTTTCTCTTTCTCTCTCAAGTATCTCTCCTTCTCACCCTCTCTTTCCCTCTCTCCCTCCATCCTCTCTTCTCTCTCCCTCTCTCCCTCCCAAGCCTAACCTAAGAGAGAGAGCTCTAAGAGAGAGAGATAGATACTAAATGAGAGGGAGGAAGGGATGGAAAATGAGTATGAGACTAGAGAAAGATCCCAGGTGAGAGAGAGGGGTGGAGGAAAAGAAGGGTTTAGAGAGAGGGAGAAGTTGATAGAAAGAGAAGAAGAGAGTAGAGATTCAATCTTCAAGTGATTCTTATAAAGTTTAAATCCCAAGATTTAGAAGCTTTCAACGCATGCAAGATGTTAAATGTATGTAGAAAACTAGGTCATCATTCCCCAAGATAAACCCTTTAAAGAGATGTTTCCACCTTAAGGAACCCCCAAATCTTATCAAAGTCCTTTTGCAAATCAACTTTCATGCCCTAGCATCATTTTCCTTTGTCCAAGAGGTCCTATTATATATCTAAAGAGCTATTTTGTTAAACAAAAGAGAGACTATTTTGAGGTAGAAACAAAGTTATCTTTTGTTAATACACCTGCAAATGATGTAGAAATAGAAAAATTAAATTTATTGCAATAAAATGATATGTATGATGATATAGAACAATAGGTTAAAGAGCAAGGAAAAGTGTTGATAACAAGTTTTTGATTGTTTTGTTTTATGAGTTACCTAGTTATATTGAGCAAGATGAGGAGATAATGCTTGTTTTGTTTAATGAGCTACCTTTGTTTGTTATTGATGAAGAAGAAGATACATCTATAATAACTCAACAATGATTTTCAAACATCATCAGAATACAAATTATGTTGACCTCAAGGTGTTGATTCATCAATATTATATTTTCTCTATCTTGGTCTCCCCTCCTCTCTCTCTCCATCTCTCTTTCTCTCATTTATCTCTTGTCTCTCCCTCTCAGTATCTAGCTCTCTATCTCACTCTCCTCTTCTATTAGGTGTGTCTCTCTCCCATTCCCTCACTCTGCTACCCCTCTCTCCCTCTCTAGAGACATATGGTATTCTTAGGGTTCATATGGTATCCTAGGGATCCATGCATGTGTCCTACGGGGTCATAGGACACCATATGAGTCCTTAGGACACCATATTACTTGTAACGGTACATAACATGTCATATGGAGTCCTAAGGGGTCATAGGTTGTCTCAATTTAAATATGTTAGTTCACTTCCCCTTCTTGGTGATTTTGGATCTTGGTATCTCAATTTAACCATTGGAGGTCACCCTAATTGGTGCAAAGAGAGGGAGAGATGGAGAGAGTGAGAAAGAGAGTTAATGAGAAAGGGAGAGAGGGAGGGGGAGGAGAGAGGGAGAGAATAAGAGAGATATACACCTGAGAGAAGGGGAGTGTGAGATAGAGAGGATGAGAGGGAAAGACTTTAGAGATAAAGAATGGGAGAGAGAGAGAGAGACTTAAGTGAAAAAGAGAAAGGGAGGGGGGAGGTAGGGAGAGAGTGGGAAAAAGATACACTTGATAGAGGAGGAGAGTGAGATAGAGTGATAGAGGCATAGAGGGAGAGAGACTTAAGAAAGAAAGAATGGGAGAGAGAGAGAGAGAGAGAGAGAGAGAGAGAGAGAGAGAGAGAGAGAGAAGATTCATGGAACATTGTTTAGGCACATAGCATGCTAGTCACTTTTGCTGATTCATGGATTGTGTGGCCGCCATTTCCTTTTGCCCCATGAAATAGAGAATCTGACTAACATAGTGTGTTAGTAGATTTTGTTGATTCGTGGGCTGCGTGGCTAGCATTTTCTTTTTCCCTATGAAACCTATGAATTAGACTAACATGGCGTGTTAGTCGCTTTCACTGATTCATGAACTACATAGCTGCCATTTCTTTTTCCTTGTGAAATAGCGAATTTGACTAACATAGCGTGTTAGTCACTTTCACTAATTCGTGGGCTGCGTGGCACAAATGAAGTGACTACTTTCTTTCTAATAATGGGGGTAATATTAACTTAGTTTGAAAGCTCCCATTTTGGCTTATGAGCAGGAGAAAAGAGTTTGAAAAAATCAAACTTTGAGCGGGATTACGGATGACAGAAATGGTAACCAGTAATGGCAAAGTGGATGGGTTAGAGGGGCCCACACCAGCCACTCTAAATGATCAATGCTTCGAGTGCATTCGTTAAGCCTTTCTGTTAACTGGAAAATGACAACATGCCTCCAGATCAGCCTGATGGTGGGTCCCAGAATGTGACTCATCGCATTATGGGAGGGCATGGGAGGGATGTATGTCAATGGACTCTGGATGCATGTCGTTTGTACGACATGTCACTTTTGGAGCCAGAATAGACACGTCCTAGTGGGAGGAGGTGGTAGGTGGATGAAAATAGTAATAAAATTGGTATCATTCTCCCTAGTTGATTCTTTATGTCTCTTGTAGGAAAAAATGAATTCACAAGAAATTCTTTTCTAAAAATAAAGGTTTTAGAAATGGGTACTTATTAAAAAATATGTTCTCATATAGTGAATACGTATCCATTTTTGTTGGGATATCCAGAATAAATAGATACCCATTTCTATATCTACCTCAGGTACTCAAACTGAAACCAACACCCACTATTTTCAAAATGACTACCCATTTCTATTAGGAATTTTTCTTCCTCGATGCTTCTCCTCAATGTGTATGCAAATTATTACATGCATCACTTACAGAGAAAATATAAGTTTCATAGACTAAAAATGGTCACTCTATAACTACTTCAACTACCACTTGATGGGTCATATCTAGACTTATCCAACATTTGTCTTCTACAAAAAATTCATTTGGGAAATATTTTCTACCAAACTACTTTGGATGAAATTTTGAAACAATATATGGATAATATATCAAGTAGAATATATCATCAAGGATATCTAGTTTAAGTATCCTTAGATTCAAGGTGACCCTTTTCAAACCTTTGACCATTCAAATAAAGATATTAGTATATGGGGTACTTCAAGATTCTAAAGTATCAAAAGATAATATATGAGAAAGAATACTTTTGGAGCTACAAAATACTAAAATGGATGAGTTGAAAAAGAAATTTGCAACTATCCACTATGATTTAGAGACTCACGTTTCTCATTGAATAATTAAGATAGTGATATCAATGCCTTTTGATAATTTTTTTCTTCAATGGCCTACATATACAATAAGGATCAGACTGAGCTACATATCTTCAAACTAGTGACATCTAAACTTATAAACTTAAATCAATTAAAATATAAATTAATAATAGTAAGAAAACCTACTTGATGGTCTTGCAAATTAATTAGGTTGGCTGAAGAATATGGTAGGTGGATTGAAACGACAAGAAGTCCGGTACCTATTTGTCCTAGTTAGATATCTTTATCACATGTGCAAAAAATAAACTCATATTCAATGTTTTAAAAAATAAATAGATTTTTAAAATGGGTACTTGTTAATAAATGTGTATCCATAGCAAGTACCCATTTTGGCTAGGATATAAAATATAAATAAGTACCCATTTTTATTTCTACCTTGAATACCTAACATGAAATCAATACCAAGTATTTTTAAAATGGGTACTCATTTACATGTCAAGATTTTTCTATTCTTTATTGGTCCCCCTCAATGTGGACCTAACTTCTTGTATGTACCCCTTCCAAAGAGATAAGTGGGTCCATTGACCAATAATGTCCACTTTTTAGTTATTCCAACTACCACTGGTTGGATTGTAAGTATAATTATCCAACATTTATCCTCTACAAAATTTAAAACTAGAAATATTTTCCACCAAACTACTCAAGAGGATATTTTGAAACAACATGTGGATAATGTAGAACAAATAGAAGATATCATCAGTGGTCTCCATGTTAAGTTTCCATTTGTATAAGGGGACTCTTCACAGCCTTTGGCCATTCAAATAAAGATTTTGGTAGATGGGTACTTCAAGCTTCCAAAGTACCAAAAGTTAATATATGATAAAGAATTCTTATGGAGGTACAAAAGGATGCACATATGAGTAGAAATAAAATTATTTCCCACTATGCATTAGTGCCATGCATAAATACACTAAATAATACGTAGAATGATATCAATGTCTTATATAAATTTTTCATCTAATGGCCTACCATAACAATTAATATTTGCAGCTTCCAATAAAGGAATGAAAAACTAATCAATTATCTTGGTAAAATATAAATATCAAATCTCAATTAGATGAATACAAATGTGATTTTATAAAACATAAATTTATATATTTAATAATACAAATAAAAATACATGAAATATTTAAGAAATTTATTTTCTATTTTGAAGTCAAGTATGAAAATTGTTGCTGTAAATAATTATTCATCATGGATATTATTACACTTACTTAAGTTTACTTAGGATAATGCATTTCATAGTAGTTTGGATATGAGACACTTGGGTGTTTGTGTCACATTGGGATAGTGTGTGTAGGAGAAATTCCACCTCTTATGGTGTTGATCTTGTTATTACACTATCATATCCACTTATTGTGGAGTGATAATTCCACCTTCAGTGGGTGATCCACCTCATGTGGAATATTATATTATTTCTCCTACCTACTGTAGCGTCGTAAATTGTATGCACTTGCTAGGGTGGTACAATTTCACACCTAGTTTAGCACCCGCCTTGGCACATTTTGTATTTTGCATTGCATTTCCCCTTTAGCACTTAATTAATTAAATTAATTAGGTCTAAGGTTCTATTTTATCATTTCCTACATCATAAAGTTGGGCCCTTTCATTAAAGTGTGCCCTTTTCATTTTATTCCTCCTATACATCATTTAATCAAAAACCCTAATTAGGTCCTATTTTGAACTTGGGGGCTTGATTTCGGGGGTCAAAACATCTCTAAATCACCTGTAACTTTTGGATTCTCTCTAAAATCATCATATCCGACAGTCCTGAAAATTTGGTGAAAAGTTGTCAGGACCATGGCGCCCGGAGTGCAACATGGTCCCGGACATTTTTCCCGAAATTTTAGGAGCGCGATCCAATCATAAAATAAAGCTTAACCCCAAGAAATTGGTGGGAGATTCAATCTCTAAGTCAGCCTAAAGTTGAAATTAAGACCTAGGGTTTCATACATAAAAGCTCTCTTTCCTCATTTGAAGGGATCGGATTTTTGGTTTTGAGGAACTTCATATGCAGCGAAAGAGCAGATCTTTAAAGACTTCAACAACATTCAACATCCTTCTATCAAGCATCTATCAAGTTCATTCATCCACTTAGGCCTTGGAAGACATTGAAGAACAATAGGAGATTACCGACTGAAGATTGGCTTGTACTCCTCCCTTGAGGGTTGGGTATGATTTCATGTTGTTTTCATGTCTTTGCATAAGCTTCAATATATCCTTTATTCATGCTTTAGATCACTTTGCAGCTTGATTTAGAGCATTTACATTATCATTTACAAGCAATTAGGGTTTACTTTCTAGGTTGCTCTAGTTTGCTTTCTTGCATTTAAGGACCTTGCACACACACTAGGTCTGCACACACAATACATTTTACAATACAACTTGGCTATTCATGGAGGTGGAAATCACTGAAGTGGGGGTTTGACTAAGGCAAAACCCTATATAGCCGCCCAAACACCTTTTCAGATATAAGTGCAGGTTTCGGGACTTGGACGACGCCGCAAGTTGCAGATCCGGGAGAAGCAAACTGAGACCGACCTTCGCACCAAATTTCAGAGCAAAAGACTAGGACAGGGGCATGGGGTGCCCTGGTCCTGCCAGGACAGGGGCGCTGGGCGCCCTGGTCCCTGGGACAGGGGCGCTGGGCGCCCTGGTCCTCCTGACAGACAACATTTTCAGCATTTTTGACAGCTTTTCCAGAGTGCAAAACAGCAGTTTCCAGAGCAGTTTCAGGGGCAGAATCAGGACAGTGGCGCCCGCGCCCCCGTCCCGAACATTTCAGTCAGATTTTAACTCCGGGTATGCATTTGCATTCTTGTCTTGTCCTTGTGTTTACAGCTTTCCATCATTTAAGTTCAATTCTATAATCTTGTTATTAGTTCATACTTGCACTTTGGGGTTAGGGATTGAACTTGCATCATTTCATCTTTCAATTACAACAAAGGAATAGAAATCCTAATAGGTAGCCTGTGGCTCTCTCTTCCACAAGAAGAAGTAGCCAATTGTGTGATACCTCTAGGCTCTTTCGTATTCCACAAGTGTGTGGTTGAAAGTGAGATTAGGGCATGTTTGCTTAGTGTCACTTTTTCTCCCACACATTTTGGTGAACCCGACGTGAACTCCAATCTTCTCTAATTCTGATTTATGTTTTCAAATTTGAGTGTTTTCAAATTCAAATTTGTATTTCAAAGTTTTTCTTGCAAGATTCAAAAATTTAGAAGAAAATTTTTGTTAAAACCCTAATTTTTCAATTCAAAGTTGAACTTGTGGATAGCTTAATTGGGATCAATAATTTCAAATCTGATTTAGGAACTCATTTGAATTATAAATTTCATTTTCTAAATCTACATTCTAAGTGGTTGCATTGTTTAAAATTGAACATTTCCTTCTATTTTGCATGTGTTATCATTTGAAAGAGGAAAATTGTTGTCATGATGCATTCATTTCATAGATGTGATAATGGGTTGGCTTCCCTTGTTTCAATTTTTCCTTCTTCTAAAGAACCTCCCCCCATCTATAACAACATTTTAGTGCCTAAAAGAGTTGCTACCAATCCCTTTGAGACTCTCCCATGCTCTAAGGATGAAGACTTTAAGAGTGATCTTGACAATTCTCCTAAAATGTGCCCTTCCTATTTAGCTATCCTAGAGGAAGAGAATGATATCATAAACACCTTTCTTAATGTTACTTCACCTTCCCTACATGATGCCTCTCTAAGTGAAAAGGTATTGATGGACATTGACTTATTTTCTCCTAAAGTTGGTCCTTCCAATGGGGGCATGTTAGTGCAACAAGAGGTTATGAACACTTCTTTCAAAGATCTCCTTCCTAAGCATGAATCTTTGGAGAAATATGTTCATGTTCCTCCTAAAAAACACTCCCTTCATGAGGATCCTTTTGTGCAAGAAGATGACATGATCCCTACATTTCCTAGTGATGGCATTTCCTTTTCCAACAAAATTCCCATTAGAGATGATGAATTAATGATAAATGCTTACCCTTCTCCTAAAGTTTGTCTTACCCATAAGCATCCCTTAGAGAAAGAAGATGAAATAATAAGCACTTTCCTTAATTCTCTCTCCCCTAAAGATCATATTGAACATATTTTGAGGAAAGAGGATGAGTTTAACACATCTATTGATGCTCTTCCTCCTAAGGATGAGGAATTAATAAACAATGTTATCTCCTCTCCCGAAATTGACAATACTTCAAACATTCCTTTCAACAACCTCACTATTTGGGATGAACCATTGGAAGAAGGTGTAGATTATTCTCTACCCCATGAGAGAACCCTAGCCAAAGGGGATGAAATCAAGATTGAAAAATCCCTTGATAGTTTCTCACCTTCCTTGAATCTCAATTATTCTCCCTCTAAAAATAAAGCATCTCCCTCTCCTCAACTTGGTTCTACTCATAAGGAAACCCTAGTTCAAAGCAAGATGGTTAACATCTCTTTCAAAGATCTCCCTCTCAAAAGTGAGACTTTAGAGAGTAATGTTGATCCTTCTCCTAGAGAGTTTATTCCCCATGTAGATCCTTTGATGATAGAGGATGATATGACCTTTCCTAGTATTACTCTCCCTACTAGAACATCAATGCCTATTCCTTGTCTCTCTCCTAAAATTGATTTAATCCATGATAAGATTTTAGTGCAAGAGAAGACTATCAATAATTCTTCCAACACTTTTGTTCATTCCTCTGAACCATCCTCAATCAATTTGATACGTGTGAATGAAACACCTAACAAACCTCTCTTCACTGTCCAAGGTGCTTGTTCTTCTCAAAATTCTCAACCTTTAAATAAGCCTATCTTAGTGGTTCGAGGTGGTTATGCTAATGATTCTTTTTGCACTCCTAAGAAACCTATTATTACTGTGCAAGGAGGTTATTCTTCTAAGAGCCCTTATGAGTATGCTAAGCAACTGACTAGAGAGAGTTATCATGCGGTTGCCCATACCTATAACACAAGAAACAATAGGCAACCTAATCCTCCTCCACTTATTCCAACTTCACTTCCTCCTTCCCAACCTATTCTTCCTCAAGCTCCTCGTATTTCACAAGTTCTTGGTAAGGAATATGATCTCATAGAACAACTTAAAGCTACCCCTGCTAAGATATCCCTTTGGGATTTGATTCAAACTTCTTCCGCTCATCATGGAATGTTACAAGATGCCTTGAAAGATTTGAATGTTCCTCCACTGAATACATCTAGTAATATAGCATCTTTGGTTAACTCTGTGATGAATCCTAAAGCTCAAATTGTGTTTACCCAAGATGAGTTGCCTACTAGTGAAATTCAACAACAATATGATCCCTTGATGATTGTGGTTATCATAAATGACACGGCTATAAGACGAACACTAGTAGATAATGGCTCTGGCCTTAATGTGTGTAGCATTAATCTATTGCATAAGATGAATGTGGATACATCCCTTATTGAGCCTGACTCTCGTCCCATTCGAGGCTTTGATAATGTGGCTAAGTCTTCATTAGGTATTATAACCTTACCCGTCACAGTGGGACCTGTTACTTTGCCTACTCCTATCCATGTTATGTCGGGAAATTTAACATACAACTTGTTATTAGGGAGACCTTGGATTCACAGTATGCAAGCTATCCCCTCTACATTGCATAGACAAGTTAAATTCATTTATAACAATAAGACATATACCTTGATAGGTGATACTAATCTTCAGGCTTGTTTGCAAACATCTACTTCCAAAGGGAGTTCTTCTAAGCCTTCCTCTTCTAGTGATGACTCATTAAAGAAGATACCTATGGATGAATCATCACCCTCTAATAATCAAAATTCTTTGGATGAGTCTGAAGCTCCTAAAGAAGATCCTTCTCGACTTGAGTTTACACATGAAAAGGCTTTTGATCCTGAGAACGTTCTCGCAGAAGAGGATTGGGGATCCCTTGATTTTAATCCCACCTGTGTAGGTGAGTGTAGGGTTCCTCCTAGAGAGCTTAAAGTTAAAGAGAAGGAAGAAACTAGAGATCAATCAGTCTTACCTGAACCTATGAGCAATAATTTTGTGGCCGCTTCTCAAACTTCTTCTCCTCACACCTCTAATTCTAAAGAATTTGATTCTTTGTCTTATGAAAAACCACCTTCTCTTCCTGAAATGGCTGATCGTTATGGTCGTGGTTTTCGCATTTTTGCTAAGCATGGGTATCATGGAAATGGTTGTGGTGCTCATGAACAAGGGATAAAGGTTCCTCTAGAGACTAATTTTCACAATTATGCCTTTGAACTCGGCTATAATCCCTGCAAACGTACCAAAGCATCTAAAAGACCATCTCTCAATGTGAATGCTATATTTAGTAGTGATGATGATCTCACTTCAACTAAATCATCTTCTACTTCTATCAACTCTCATTCCCCTCATAAGGAAATCTTGGCGATGAACAAATCTCTTTATGACTCCCCTCAAATTTCTAAATCCACTTATGAATCTTTATCTCCTATTCATCACAAAGTCCTTTCCTCCAGGGATAAGGCTCTAATAAATTATACTCATCTTTCTTCTAAGATTTCTCGTAACTGTCCTTCTTCAATTTTTATCACTTTATACATGTTTTTGATCTCACTTATAGTTGAGCATTTAGCATGTCATATTCAAATACCTCATTCAATCTATCATGTCTTTAAATAACATTAATGGCTATTATGTTGCTCATCATTATGTGACATTGGTAGCTCATTTACTGGGGGCTCATTGTCATTCATGATGGTACAATTTCAAGTGCAATCATATTTTTGAAGCAACATAATAGCCTAATTTTCTATGTTATCTCTTGTTTCTATGGGGACAAGAGTGATTTCATACATCTCTTCTTTTGCTTATGTCCAAATCTCTCCCTAGAAGATTGTGTAAGTCCTTCTCATTGAGGCAATGATCTTTCCTTATTTTTATCTAAGGATCCACTTTTTCCTATTCCGTGGATGGTGCAAACTTTATTATTTGATGTTATTCCTTGTACGCATTTGTTGTTGTTTGTTCAAGGATTCTCTTTTACAAGGGGTGTAACTCCTTGACTACAACCTCTTTTGCACTTGGTAAAATACATCCATAATGAATTCACCCTCCCAATTGGGTTAAAAAAAGCGTCATCCTTCATTAAGTATCACTTTCACCTCGCAAAAGAAGGAAGTATTGCATTCTTATTCTCTTCTTTGTCTTATTCTAGAAGATGTTATATTTGTCTAAGATAATTCCTCTCGGGGATAGGTGTCTTTTGTACAAAGATCTCTTCTCCTCTAAGGATCTCCTTTACACATATTACAAGATATCCCTTTTCAACTATCTTATCCTTGCTTAAAGAGTGTAAAACTCTCTTGCTTGGATCTATGACATTGTTGCATTTTTTGGGTATCTTCTTTGGTAATAAAGGTAGGTATCCTTGTTCTACTTTACTTATGACATAAACATTACACTTTTTGAGCAATGGGTCATTCTTGGAACCAGAGCACAGACTCTTAAAGCGAGATGTCTCCATTTTTCTTTTATGCAAGCTGATTATTCTCGGAACCAGAGCACAGACTCTTAGAGCGAGATGTCACGCTTTTGTACTATACATATACAGGTTGTAGCATACTCGGGCATAGACTCCTATGAGATGCTTCTAACCTCACTTACACACACATGCACGAGGTTGAGTGGAACTAGCGGCATAAGGCTAGACTTTCTCACTCTCCTCCCTTACATGGATCACCTAGACAGACTCTAGGGGCTAGTTTTCCATGTCCTTTTTCCCATGGATCACCTAGACAAGATCTAGGGGCAAGAACTCCATGTTTTCTCTCTCACTATTCTTCTCATGGATCACCAATGTGTGTATTCATGCTTTTTTCCTTTCTTTTCTTCTCTTTGCATTTTGTTTCCATTTACATCCTTCATCTTGTGTTAGAGAACTTTCAAATTGTCACACTCTTTGTTGTGTTGGAATTGAGATTTAGTCCTCTTTCTTACCAAATGATTCTCCATTAGATTTTGATCTCATATCAAATCTTCTTGTGAGCATTTGTCATCAATATTCTTTAACAATTCGAAGTGGTAAACATGATACCCTGTTTCAACTCACTAAAATTAGCAAGCCGAAATAGGGGGGGGCATATAGCTACCCTCGAATTTTCATCACCTTCCTTAGTAAGCATTAGGTGATTTTGTGATCTAACGTGTGTTTTGTAGGGTGCGGTTCCTAACTGTGTACTGCAGATACCGCTGGGGGCTTCGTTCGACAGACTTATGGATATATCCTTTTTCAAATAATGTTTACTTTTCTGTACTTTATCTTGCATATGCACGTAGTGTTCATATGACCGCTAAAGTGGGGGCTAAATGTAGCATCGTAAATTGTACGCACTTGCTAGGGTGGTACAATTTCACACCTAGTTTAGCACCCGCCTTGGCGCATTTTGTATTTTGCATTGCATTTCCCCTTTAGCACTTAATTAATTAAATTAATTAGGTCTAAGGTTCTATTTTATCATTTCCTACATCATAAAGTTGGGCCCTTTCATTAAAGTGTGCCCTTTTCATTTTATTCCTCCTATACATCATTTAATCAAAAACCCTAATTAGGTCCTATTTTGAACTTGGGGGCTTGATTTCGGGGGTCAAAACATCTCGAAATCACCTGTAACTTCGGGATTCTCTCTAAAATCATCATATCCTACAATCTTGAAAATTTGGTGAAAAGTTGTCAGGACCATGGCGCCCGGAGTGCAACATGGTCCCGGACATTTTTCCCGAAATTTTAGGAGCGCGATCCAATCATAAAATAAAGCTTAACCCCAAGAAATTGGTGGGAGATTCAATCTCTAAGTCGGCCTAAAGTTGAAACTAAGACATAGCGTGTCATACATAAAAGCTCTCTTTCCTCATTTGAAGGGATCGGATTTTTGGTTTTGAGGAACTTCATATGCAGCGAAAGAGCAGATCTTTGAAGACTTCAACAACATTCAACATCCTTCTATCAAGCATCTATCAATTTCATTCATCCACTTAGGCCTTGGAAGACATTGAAGAACAATAGGAGATTACCGACTGAAGATTGGCTTGTACTCCTCCCTTGAGGGTTGGGTATGATTTCATGTTGTTTTCATGTCTTTGCATAAGCTTCAATATATCCTTTATTCATGCTTTAGATCACTTTGCATCTTGATTTAGAGCATTTACATTATCATTTACAAGCAATTAGGGTTTACTTTCTAGGTTGCTCTAGTTTGCTTTCTTGCATTTAAGGACCTTGCACACACACTAGGTCTGCACACACAATACATTTTACAATACAACTTGGCTATTCGTGGAGGTGGAAATCACCGAAGCGGGGGTTTGACTAAGGCAAAACCCTATATAGCCGCCCAAACACCTTTTCAGATATAAGTGCAGGTTTCGGGACTCGGACGACGTCGCAAGTTGCAGATCTGGGAGAAGCAGACTGAGACCGACCTTCCCACCAAATTTCAGAGGAAAAGACCAGGATAGGGGCATGGGGCACCCTGGTCCTGCCAGGACAGGGGCGCTGGGTGCCCTGGTCCCTGGGACAGGGGCGCTGGGCGCCCTGGTCCTCCTGACAGACAGCATTTTCAACATTTTTGACAGCTTTTCCAGAGTGCAAAATAGCAGTTTCCAGAGCAGTTTCAGGGGCAGAATCAGGACAGTGGCGCCCACGCCCCCGTCCCGAACATTTCAGTCAGATTTTAACTCCGGGTATGCATTTGCATTCTTGTCTTGTCCTTGTGTTTACAGCTTTCCATCATTTAAGTTCAATTCTGTAATCTTGTTATTAGTTCATACTTGCACTTTGGGGTTAGGGATTGAACTTGCATCATTTCATCTTTCAATTACAACAAAGGAATAGAAATCCTAATAGGTAGCTCGTGGCTCTCTCTTCCACAAGAAGAAGTAGCCAATTGTGTGATACCTCTAGGCTCTTTCGTATTCCACAAGTGTGTGGTTGAAAGTGAGATTAGGGCATGTTTGCTTAGTGTCTCTTTTTCTCCCACACACCTACCCACACCTATTTCCTACCTACCCTTGTTTCTTATTGAGCCACATGTCATATTTGTGTGCTCATACATATCCCTAGCCTTACCTATATAAGCAGGCCTCTATTCATTGTATGTAACTATTGAACAATTATTGATCATTTTCTATTGATGAGAATACAGTTTATTCTTGTCCCATATTATGTCTCTATCTTGCACATTTCATTGACCTCTTGATCTTGGAAAAATCCAACATGGTATCAGAGCTATTTGGGGCTTCATTGATTCGTCTTGAAGAGGCATTATTGCGATGTTAAGAGGCAGATCTGAGAAGCATCATCATTTGGAGGCGTCCTAGACCAGATCCGACCTCTCCATTGCGTCCAGAAGGCCGTTTCCATGAATTTTGGTTATAAAGTTGGCCTATTTTGGTGAGAAATTTTTTTTCTCCATTTTTACCTATATTGAACGGATTTCGAAATTTTTTTATTAATATTCGGAAAAAAAAATTTCTTTTTTCTGAAAAATTGTTTTGAAAAATTGAAAAATTGAAAAAAAAATCATCAAAAAAAAATTGAAAAGCAAAAAAATCAAAACAAAAATATAGTTTTTGGGGGGTCCGCAGACCCCCCCCCGTGATCCACAGTTTTTTTGTAGATGTACCAGTCTGCGCATTGTACGTGTGCCGCCCACAGAGTACCCTGCGCAGTGTACCACGCGCCAACCGTACGTCATCGCTACCGCCCGCCAAGTCCTCCGGCTCCACCCGTCCGCTCCCGGTCACCACCGCTACTCGCAAGCAGCGCCGTCTGCCGCCCGAGCCGCGTCCTCACCCGCCGTCTGCAGCATCGTTCCCCTCACGACCTCGCAGGTTCTCCAACAGCCGCTGCGCCTCCCGCGTCCGTCCGAGCGGCGCTTCTCGCCACCAGTCTGCGCAGACTCTAAAAAGACTCCACCTGCGACGGACTCCGGTGTGCCTCTGCTTGCCGCCGACGCGCTTCCTCCCGCAGCGCCTCCACCACCGCTGTCGTCCGCTACCGCCGCCTCTCAGCTCGGCCAGCTCCTCCGCCACGCAGAGTCCAGGCCAGCAAATCCATGCCCGCCACATGGCAGGAGGCCACTGGCCCGTGGACATAAAATTGCCATGTCATATCCATACGGGAGACACATCATCTGCCACATCAACAGTACGGACGGTACAATCAGCAGGCCGAGTCATTCGTCCGTACGGTACGGACATCTAGTCAGCAGGGCGAAGTTTTCACGACGGTCATATGGCCATCAAATTTAACACAATGAATTGCTGATGTCAGCGCCACATCAGTAGGGTTTGAAAATTTTTGGACCCCCTCTCATTTGCATTTTTGATTTTGCAGTTCAACTTCAAATGGCCATAACTTGCTCATTTTTGCTCCTTTTTGGGTGTAATTTTTTTTGAAATGGGCTAGAATTTCATGCTCTCCGTAGTGGTGATAGAATTTTTTGATTTTGATGCATGGATTTTTCAGAAAATGAAGTTTTTGGTGACTGTCCCTGAGTAATCCCAGTTTTTGCAACTTTAGAGGCTTCATTTGGGGTCATCCGACCTCCTTTTTAGGTGCCGTTTTTTTTGAAAGTGCGTATTTTTTTGTCTACTTTCACATGATGCTATCAGATTGATGTCGCTGTAAGTAGAAATTGTACTTTCAGATCTTAGCCATTTTTGGCTATCTTGGTACTTGTATATTTGCTTGAATCTCAGTTAGATTCATTGCACTATTGATTGAAGTCTCTTGTATCTCATTTGGGAAGTTGTAAAATTTGCATCATAAGCCCACTTTGCCTTGTTTTGCAAGTGGCTCATTGTAATCGCACTAAGTATAAAGTGCCAAAATCATCACTTTAGGGGGGGTACTTTGATTGATTGAATTTGGGGGGTGTCTCTTGTGCTTTTGTGCTCTTGTGTTCTTTCCTTTTTGCTGCTATGGGTTCTTCTAAGTTTCCTTTCTTAACTCCACATAATTATGCTACTTGGAAAATTGATGCATGGAGTAAACTTATGGAAAAAGGACTCACTCATTACATTGATGGAACTATTGTTGCTCCAGCTGATCCTAAGGTTGATCCAGTTGGTCACTTAGATTGGCTCACCAAAAATATCATGGCAATTGGTACCTTAAGAAAGTATGTATCAAAGGATCTCATTTTTCATATTGAGAAATGTACTCTAATCAAGGATGCTTGGCAAAAGTTTCAAGACTTGTATGGTCAAGTTGATGAGATTAGGGGATATCAAATTGATAGTGATCTCACCATGTTAGATCCCAAGAACTTTGATACTATACAAGATTATGTCACTAAGGCAAATGAGTTGAGGGCACAACTCAAAGATTGTGGCATTGATAAGAAGGATACTCAATTGATATTCAACTTGATAGGGAAGCTTCCACAAGAATATGCAGCATTTGTTTCTAGTTTCCAAACTCATAGGATGACAATGGGTTCAAGCTACAAAATGCCTACATTTGATGCTTTCAATGAAATGTTGATGATGGAACAAACTAAGTTGATAAGCATGGGCATTCTTAAGACTTCTTCTAAGTCTCAAGCCTTAGTGGCAAATCAAGGAAACAAAGGAAATCAAGGAAAGGACAACTCAAACAAGAAGAAATGGCAATCAAAGCCTAAAGAAAAAGCACCATCTTCTCCACAACAAGGAGATTCATCCTCTTCCAAGAGAGATAATTCACCAAAGAGAGAGAGACCTACTTGTGCTTATTGTAAAAAGATTGGTCATGAGGAACATCGTTGCCATACTAAGAAGATTGATGAACTCACACATATCATCAAAAAGCATAACATTGATTTGCCTAAAGTCTACAAGAAGGATGATTCATCAACTTCCACTTCCTCACATTGAAAAGGAAAAGGGCAAGCATTCATGGCTTCTACAAGTGGAAAGACTCACTCTTTTGGAACAAGAAAAGGAAAAGCTCTATGTGCTACTATTAGTCATGATTCAGAGAGATGGCTTCTAGATTCAGGGGCTTCTCATCATATGGCATCTTCACAATCTATGTTCTCTACATTTGAGCCTTGCACCATGCCACAGATTTTGATGGGCAATCATACATACATGGATGTGATTGGGAAAGGATCTATTGACATTGGGGATAACTCCTTCAATGATGTGTTGTGTGTACCCCACTTGACAAATAATCTCCTTTCTATCTATCAAATCACACATGGCACAACTAAGAGAGTTGTGGAGTTCACACCTGACTCAGTTTTCATTAGAGACATGGAGACTAGAGCTATCATTGCGACTGGGGTGGTTGATCATGCATCTCGGTTATACTCCTTTTCAGATTTTGTTGATGATGATGATTTCACATTTGATGATTCTACACATGATGATCACACTTATTGTGATGATTCAGATTTTGAGGAAAACTTTGGACACTTGAACATGGGGATTCTCACATGTAACCCAGTTCTTGAGTCTTGTACTTCATCTCCTCATATTGATATCACATCACCTATTGCACCTGATGATGTAGATAGTGCGACAGTTTTGCCTTCATGTGATTCAGTGCAGCAGGATATACATTGTCTTCCAGCTTTAGATTCATGGGATGATTACTTGACAGACATTGCAGGTTTGTTTGTGGAATCCTACATTGCAGATTTGGGAGACATCATTGATGACATTCATCTTCTCTTTGATGAAGGTGATTCTTCTTCGATTGTTGCGAGGGCACACTCTGACCCTCTTGTTCATTCTCTACATGATCATTCTTTCAAGGTTGACATGATTATGGATACTTATGTACAGTAGTTGGAGGAGGTCTCTTTATTCTTTGAGGAGACACATGAGTCTTTGGATATTGTTCTACATTCATCTTCACTAGATGTTGGAGTTCCTTTTTCAGCAGTGTGGCACAGTTTACCACCTTTGGAAGGGGTATCTTTCAGCATCGACATGAGGACACTTGAGCAGTTTTCAGAGATTCCTTTCATCATGAGTTTTCTTCATACATCTTCCCTTCATGATTGGGGAGACTTCATGGATACACCTTTGGTTTTGTTTCTTCCTAAGGGGAGGAATGTTGTTCGACGTTTGTGGAGCAGTTTCTTCATACATCGAGCTTCTATCATTGGTGCAGATTCTTCATTGAGGGAGGATCACAGTTTGACTTCTCTTCTTCTCTCATATGGGGGGGACTTTTTCCTCACATGGGGTTTTGTTCCTCACATTCTTCTTTGAGAGTTCTCTTGTATAGCTTTCATCTCTCTTTTGGGGGAGGGTTTTTTCCCATTGGGTTTTTCTCTCTTTCCCCACTTTGTGAGAGATTTCATTGCATTGGTTTGCATGCATTTGCATTTGTGCATGGGTACCTAAAATGGCCTTGTAGCCGGGACCCATATTGCATTGCTTAGTTGCATTGTAGACTTAAGTGCATTCCCCTAAGTTGCACTTAAGGGGGGGTGTTGGTGTAAATAATTATTCATCATGGATATTATTACACTTACTTAAGTTTACTTAGGATAATACATTTCATAGTAGTTTGGATATGAGACACTTGGGTGTTTGTGTCACATTGGGATAGTGTGTGTAGGAGAAATTCCACCTCTTATGGTGTTGATCTTGTTATTACACTATCATATCCACTTATTGTGGAGTGATAATTCCACCTTCACTGGGTGATCCACCTCATGTGGAATATTATATTATTTCTCCTACCTACCCACACCTATTTCCTACCTACCCTTGTTTCTTATTGAGCCACATGTCATATTTGTGTGCTCATACATATCCCTAGCCTTGCCTATATAAGCAGGCCTCTATTCATTGTATGTAACTATTGAACAATTATTGATCATTTTCTATTGATGAGAATACAGTTTATTCTTGTCCCATATTATGTCTCTATCTTGTACATTTCATTGACCTCTTGATCTTGGCAAAATCCAACAAAAATGAAGACAATATTCCTAGTTTATTGTCACTCTCTATTCTTCTTATTTAAAAAGTGAAGGTAATACAAAACTTTGATTTTAAATAGAATGTTTTAGAATGTCTTTTACAACAATTAAAAATAACAAAAAACATATAAAATATAAATAAAAGAAATTATATTTCTCTAAGTCATTTAACCATTATAAAACTTATCACGAAATTAGAAAAATCAATTATTGAAATTATTAAAATTGTTATAAAATAGGTCCCACTAAAAAATATTATTTTTTAAACAAAATTGTATTTCATAAAAATAGAAATTATAGTGGGTGACCCCACAACATAGTGGTTGGCTGCAATCATCCTACATGGGAGGTTTGAGGTTCGATGATCTCATTAGTTCATTGTTCCAGTCAAAAGCAATTTTGGCTATGATTGATTAAAAAAACCAATAGAAATTATAATTAAACTCACATCAAAACCAAAATAAAAATATATTTCTTTATACTCTTTATCTACTGATCAATTAGTGATGAATGGATTGATAGTAGAGCATGTAGATATATTGTGTGAAAAAATATATTAGGAGATAATTTAGTAATAAAAGATAAAAGAATGCATGTAAACTTAGAGTAATTAATGAAATAAATGAAGAGGAACTATTCCTTCCAAATTAAGGAAATTTTTCCTATCATATTTTAAAAAAGATAATTTTAAAATTTCTCTTAATTAAGGATAAAATAAAATGATTATTGCAAAGGTATTAAACAATATTCTCATTGATTTTAATAATGCTTCAAAAGAAAATCTATTATCAAGAAAAAACTAATAATAAAACACAATTATGACATACAAGAGTATGTAGATGTCTAATGAAATTTTTCATTACAATCTTTCAATTGGATTAGTAAAAAAAAATTAAAAATTAGAAACTTGTAAAGGCTTTGTTCCAGAAACAAGATACACCGCCCTTAAATAAAATCATAATTTTATTTTATCCAAAATACTACAATTTACTCCATGATGATTAAATGGGGCTAATGATTGAATGTGGCCATTTTAGGATCGTTCTCTTAAGGGATCTTTATACAAACTTGCATTTATTAATCATTATTTTAGATAATTGTTGAATTGAGCAAAAATTTGGAAATAATTTTATGCCATATTGATTTCATTATCACCTTTATTATTTTCTTGATATTTTTATTATCACATATTCTTATTCTTAATTAAGAATAAGAATATGTGATAAATTATGACCTATTAGAGTAATAGATCTATTATAACATATTCTTATTCTTATTTTTAATAATAGATCTTATTATCAAATATTATTATTCTTCATTAAGATCTATTATTCTAATAGGTCATAATTTATCATTATGTTGATTTCATTATCACATATTCTTATTCTCAATGTTAAGTCAATCAATAAAGCTATTAATTATGTGTTAAATAAAATTTTCTTTATCAAAGTAATATTAACTAAACTCTTTATGATTGTTTTGATAGATGAAGTTTAGTAAAAACAATGTATTCGAGATCATTTAGGCTTTCTCTTGGCAGCTAAGTCCTCTTTTATTCCTCCTGGAACTAATAATGTAGCAGAAACTCTTTCTTTACTATATGGACTAACATTGGCAAAAAAAAATAGATTTCATAGGTTACATGTTGAAGGAGATTCCTCTATAATAGTGAAAGCTTGCATTTCTAGATATTCATTTAACTGGAAAATTTACTAGATTTAAAAGCTGAAGCATTGTCATTAATACTTGTTTGAGGAATGCTACATTTCTCACATATTTAGAGAATGTAATAGAGTTGTATATGTTTTAGCAAGTTTGGGTTGTGATACACTGGTAGTGGATTTTGGATCTCCAAATTTCAAGATAGAAAAATTTCCTCAAATTGCAAGCATTATCAATGAGGAAAGGAAAAATATTTAAATAGTTGACACACTCACCCTACCATCAACCTCTCATCTGTATGTTTTTACTATGTCTTTGTTGACCAAGCATTTAATGAAGTTTTCCATACTTGCAACAAGTGGATTATAAGAATGGCATGATTAATTTTTTCTATGAACTTCCATGTTGGAAGTACGGTGGTTGTTTCCCTATGAATTTCATGAGATCAAAATCATTTCCATGTTTAATTTCACACATGCGACATCGTTTGTCATCCTGCAAAATAATTAATAATCTTAGTATTAAGCATGTTGCCCTTTCCTGCTAATTATTACATAGCAGATGAAGATATGAAATGATTTTTGCAGGGTATGAGAATTTCAAGACAAATGGTGCTTTTAATGGGTTTCATTCATAACTATCATACACTTTCTTCTGTAGTCTGCCATGTTTTATTGCATAATGGACTACTCCCCATGAAACAACAGAGTGGCTATGTTAGTTGTTGATTGGGAAAAGCCATTCGAGGACCATATTATTGAAGATTAGCTAGGTATTCGGTGTAGGAGAACCCTTCTAGACTCCTTCTCTTTCTTTGTTTTGTTGGTAATATGCTTCTTATAAAGCCTTTGTATATAAAATAATGAGCCAAGTGCTCATAGGTCCTAGGTAGAGTCCTAGAGGTGATCTTAGGGGTCATAAGTCAAAATTATGATGGTTTTGAAAATGGAGGTTGTGTGTATCCTAGAGGTGTTTAGGGGTCCTTCATACCATGGTGGTGTCCTTAGGTTGGCCCATTGTGGGTCTAGGAGTCATGAAGAGAAACATTGGGAAAGTTGCTCAAAAGTTGCATGACAACTTTTAAAAGTTGTCAAGCAACTTTTCCACCATGTTGTCAAAATCGTTAGGTTGGCATGGACAACCCTAAATGTGGCACACTGACTGAGGTATGGGTAGTATAAGATGTTTTAAACCCTAAGTTAAAGGGTTGGTTGTTAGAGATTGTACGGCTCAAGCAAACTGTACTGACTGTGACTATTTGTGAGTTACCAGTCTATTTGAATGAAGTTACTGAGCAAGCAAATGGATTTATTTGTGATCCAACCTATGTGGAATGAATTCTTGAATGTATGTAGCTTCATTTTGAGTGATTAGTTTATCTTTTTGTTTACCGAAAGAGTGTATTTGTAAATAGTTTGTGAATTGCAGTTTTACTATCCAGTGTTGAACCGGTTTGAGTAAATGAAGTCTTGATTCCATTCCCCATTATGGAACCACCATGAAACCATGGGGGATGGATGTGGAGACATTTTACCATAGTCCCAAACAAGAAGGGTCCTTGGAAAGGCAAGGAGGCCAAGCAAATGCCCATTCCTAGGTGAGACTGGATAGTGCCCGGTTAGGAATGGTTGTTGGTGCAGAGGTCTTGGAGAGCAAGGTTGAATAGAGGAGAATGCACCCTTTGGAGGAGCTACAAAGGAGTGTGTGAAGAACCATTGGTGTGAAGGAGAAGTCTCCACCAATTCAAATAGGGAGGCTAAAACACAAAACATTCCCTATGACCCAACAGACCCTAAAAACCCTCACAAAACCCTTAAAAACCTTAAAATCCACCAAGGACAGAGTACAGACACTAGGGGGCCTAAAACCTAGAAAATCCTTGAGTCTTTTCCAAATGAAGGGAAGTCCTTTTTGAGAGATTGGGTTGTTTGTGCGTCAGTTGTGAGAGGGAGCCCTAAAAGACTGGTTAGGAGGCCTAATTGGTCCTAATCCTTGTAGCCCTATTTTGTAGGAAAAACACAAAATGGTGAAAGCGATAAGGGGTTAGAATCTTGAAACCTCTTGGGGGCTCATGAATGGGTGGATAAACCATGAAATAGACCTAAAAAAACCTTTCTAAGACCTTGGAAGGTGTGGAACAAGATTTGCCCTTATTAGCCATAGTAAGGGGTTTTGAGTCTCATGAGTAGGTGAGACCTTAGGAGCAGCAAAGCAACACATTGGTGGGTGGATTGGGCAAGGTCAGGGGATTCCTAAAGCAAAGGAATTCCTAGAGACCCTAGGGTGTGAGGAGAACACCAGGTGACCCAAGGAAAGGGTCCTAGAGCATAGACTAGGCTAGTCTATCCCATACCCCATCCCATCAGTATTGTTTTCAACACCTCCTGTCAACACTGCATACGAAGCATCAAGCAGATTATTGGTGAAGAAATACTTTATCCATAGGAGAAAAGGTTTATTTTTCCTTCATAATTATGTTCTATATTTTTCTCCAATTTAGCGGATTTGTAGATTACTTAAATGATAATCAACTCTTGGATGCCATCCGTCAGTATGATTTGTGGAATGGTCAGGCAAGAGTTGGTGGACCATTCTCCAAGAAGCTTCTGCTCACACATGAGGAATTTCCTACAATATTTGATAGCATAAAGCGGTCTCTTTCCCTACAAAATCTAAGACCCTTCCAAATTGTTGCTCGCAATGCTGGGAGAAGCTTAAACTCATATTTAAAAAGAAATTTTTTCTCTAAAATGCATGCCATCCTAGCAATTTTAGGTCATGATCATGGACAAACAAAGCCATCTATTATTTCTCCAGTAATTCTAGTGGGTGATGAAATTTCTATGTAGGTGAACAATATTTCTCCTTCTCCTCAGCTCTCCTTTGATCAAATCAATGAAATCCATGGTTCACTGATTGAAGATCTTATATTAGCCTTTGCTGCACTCAATATCAGTGATAGATTTTTGTTGAGATTGCAAGGATTGGAGAAGTAATCCTTGACACTCACCCTAGGTTCAAGGACCAACTGGTCATTGTTGGTTATGGATTCTTAGTGTTTGCAGCATATGGAGATGTAATTTTGATGATTTATTCTAGATTGGGGCCTTCTAATCCAGCCTATTAAGTCATTGCAGTACTAGTATGCGAGTCATTTTCTATTTTAGCTCTATATAATGGGTTTTGCAAGCACTCCTATAGATTGATAAATTAGTTTGCATATCAGTTTTTCCTGGTATAACATAACCGATTACATCAGCATTCCAGTATTCAAGATCCAGTAAGATAACCATTTTTTTGTTTAATTTTTCCTATGTGGTTCATTACTCCGATCTACTAACTGGTATCATCAGTGTTCCTATTTCACATCTTCTCTAGTAGCACGTTAGAGTCTCTTTGGTATCCAGTATTAGTTTTGGTGGTGATGATTATGTTGTACTGGTAAAGAAGCCTCTTTGGTAACCCATTTTAGTTTTGGTGGGAGTGATAATGTTGTACCGGTATTATAGTTTCATAATTCAATCGGTTGTGTTCCTTTTTCCGCACTTTACAAATATTTGAATATGCTCACTGGTCACTGGTGATGGCAGGTCTGCAGTGCTCAGGCATCCTCACACAATTTTATCAAGATCATTGATAACTAGATGTCGGGGCCGATTCTAGGATTTCTCTTAGTTTATCCTATTCCACTATTCTCATATGTGGCCTTTATGAGGTTTGTAGGGGTTCCTTATATCCGTTTTTTCTTTCTCCATTGTATCTGAGAAAGGATATTAGGTTTTCTTCCTGGTTATTTCCCTATTGAGCTCTTGAATTAGTTTTCTTATATATATATATATATATATATATTTGTAGCTTGCCACTTTCACCAAAAAAAAAAGCCATAAATTTTATTTAATGGTACAAAAGTAACATAATATTTATTTAAATCTACATTAAAATATATACAAAAGTGACAATTTGATACGTTGAGTAAATTATCATAATTTAAATTATTTTATTATATATATGAATTTGTTTTCTCCTCATAACACTATTCATCATAGAGATTAGGTGTATATGAGAGTAGTAATTTAACTTATTAAATATGTTAAGGAAATACTTACAAATTGTATGATTTAATTAGAGAACTTATTTATAAATTGAAAAAATAAATTCATATTATAAAAAATAAATTATTCTATTGATTTTTGGTACAATAATATATATTTTTCAAAAACATATATTTAATTTTAATTATAATTTACAATTAAATAAAAAGTACTAGATATTTTAAATTTAAAATATTAAAAAGAACGTAATTAATCGATAGGCTATTCCTTGTGGGGAACTCCCTAACAAAATCCACAATTCTCACGTAGATAGAAACAACTTTTTGACATGGGAACAATGATATGATACTATTAAATATTAAAAAGAACACTAATTAATTGATAGGCTATTCCTTGTGGGGAACTCCCTACCAAAATCCACAATTCTCACGTAGATAGAAACAACTTTTTTACATGGGAACAATGATATGTTACTATTAAATTTAATGTTGTGCATTCATAATGTATGATTTGTGACTTAAAAAGTGAGTCCATTTGCCTTAGTTGTTTTGTGTTTGGATATATTTATTAAATTTTTATGATAACTTTACTTTTCCACGTTGAATAGTTCAACTTTCCTTATCCTTACATGTAAGTTGTTGCATTTATTGAAGTTAAAATGGTTTCATAAAAGGCTTTCTTGTTGATCGAAAAAATTATTTTTGCAGAGCAATTGAAAAATAATCCTTCAGTTTTAATTGAAACATAATCCTTTGTATTAAATTTTCTTAAGAAATGAGGCAAATATTTATATAATTAAGTGAAATAGTATAAATAATAAATAAATATATTTTATAATTAAATATAATATATGTAAATTTTAGTAAATAATATATAAGTATATATTATAAATAATTATATTGTTATTAAAATCATTATTATATATAATTTAATTAAACTTATTTAAATTATTAATTAATTATAACTCTTTATAAATTATTCTACATATATGTATTATGAATATATTTTTCTTCAAGTTTTCTTATATTTTATTTTTCTTCTATTAAGCTATAAAAAAGAATGTGATTTTTGTAACAAGGCAAATTTATATTTAAATCCTAATAAACTGAAAATAATAAGCTCATTGCATATTAATATTAAATTATTTTATTATTATTATTGTATTTATTTTAGGTTATTTTTTATTGTTATATAATGTCAAATAGAATGTAAATAATATTTACTATTCATTATTTTATTTTTATTGGTAATTGGCCGAAGCTTGAATAGCTTTTGACTGGAGCTATGAACCAGTGGGGACACAGTAGGGGGCCCCATCCCCATTACATATCTTTGAATTATTATTATTATTATTATGTTTGATTAGATTGACCCCAAGACCTTCCCCATCCTATGGAAGGCCAAGAGTCACAACTTAGAGTTCCACTTCAGATGTCCCTATTGGGAATTGAACTTGGGTCTCCATAATGAGAACCCAGTGTTTTAACCAGTTAAGATCAACCCCTTAGACACTATTCATTATTATATGTATAGGAATTTAACTTTGAGTAACTAACTTTACCACCCCATTCAACTTTAACCTTAAAATAGTAGTTAACAAAAAAATCTCAACTCTAACATTTTCTTTAATTACATTTTTTTATTTATTAATTTGTTGGAAATAAATAAATATTTTTCAATCAAATATTAATCATTCTAATTTTTTAAATATTAGTTCTTTCAATTATCTAAATTATTTTATCTAAAATTAAAATGTATCTTTAAAATTTATTTAAATGTATTATTACATGTCAAAGGAATACTTAATAAAATAAATACAATATGAAATAGTAAACAAAATAAGCTATATATATTAAAAAATTAAATTTATATAATATAATATTTTAATAATAAAATATATAAATAATAAATACAATGTATATATAGTTAATTATATATCTACATTTCACTATCTCTCTTATACACTCCATCTTTTTGTCCCCCACCTCTCTATATTTATCCTGCTCTCTCTACCTCTCTATATCATTTCAATATTAAAAATTTAAATGATTAAAGAATATTTTGCAATAAAAAATGATTATCAAATTTATAAAATTATTTTATTGCAATATATAGAATACTATATTTATTAATTCAATTCCAATCCTTAATCTAATGTGAATATTAAATAATGGTTACACTTAAGGTTGAGGTAAACAATGGTTAAATTTAAGGTTTCCCTTCTAAGATAAAGCTTAGACTAGAGCTAGGGTAAGTATTAGGGATCGAGTTAGTGTTAGGATTGAATTACATGATTAGTATTCTAGGAAAAAGCTTGAGGTTAGGGTTAGAATTGATTTAGGATTAGAATTAGCATTAGAGTTCAATTAGGATTGGAGTTGGTGTTCGTCACTTTTAAAAAAGGGTTAGAAAAAGTGTTAGGGCAAGGGTTCAATTAGTATTAGGGTTAAGGTTAGTATTATGGTTAGAGATAATGTGTGTTATATTAGGGTTAGTATGTAATTAAAGTCATAGTTCCATCTGCAATCCTAACTATGATCATAATGACAACCTTTACACTATCCCCAACCTTTAGACGTAATTCGAGTCATAAACCTAACACTAACACTGGATAAGTTTTTGATTAACAAAAAAGCAGGTTTTACAAGGACCCAAAACCACCGAGTTATAGGCTAAAATAAAATAAACATTCAAAGTCCACTAAAATGGAAAGGTTGTCAAAAAGAAAAAAAAAAGACAACAATTGAACCAAAAGACTACAAATGGCTAAAAATAGAAACACATTAACCTAAGGAATTTAAAGTCTCTTCAATCTCAGTTTCGAGGATGTTCATCTCTTACATTGCCTTCTTTAGGTCCTCAAACTCCTTAGTGGAAGACTCTGCTTTTCTCTTAAGGTTGGATTTGGTTTTCTTAGAGGGACAAGATTCCTCTTTCTAGCCTTTTTTTCTGTCAACGTCAAGGTCCACGATTAGGGAACCCTATTGGGACTTGTCCAATTTATCCACCACTGTATTCATAGTGGCCACAAAGTTCTTCGCAATTTTATGGCTTTTCTTCATAATGGTGTTCATTGTTTCCTTGATTTTACTGATTCCCCTTCGAGCTGCATGGTCTTTTTCTTGTTTTCCTTTCTCATTATTTTCATTAGTTCCATGATTATTTGGAGACACTCTTCCATTGACAACTTCTCTTCTTCAGTCCACACTACCCCTTTAGCATTTTGAGGGTTCCCTTTTTCTATCAATTCATCTAGTTTGCTGGACACCACCCTGTTCTTTATTTTGATGTCTTTTATTTCATGAAAAACCCATTTTAAAACCCTAAATAAATCCGCATAACTATTTCTAAAAATTACTAAGATATCATTTGGAAATTCCTGATTTGGTTTAAAGTAATGGTCTTCAGGTTTGAGATCTTAGAGGTATCATCATGAATTTAGCATCATGAAGTTTCTTAAGGAAAGGTCTCAAATCTCCTCTATCAATTTGCCTCCATACCTTCTGGTTTTTCTTATGCTTCTCACAATTTTTTGGCTCCACCCTCTTCCTGCTTCCCCCCATTTTTTCATAGACTTCACTTTTCGTAATAGTAGAGTCGATAAACTTAGAAGAAATCTTATAATGAAACCAAGGTACCCACATAGCATGCCACTCCTCACAACTTGTAAAGATAATTAAGGCACTGCCAAAGTAATGAATGATGAAACACTACCCTTTTGTGATCCACTTAATCATTATTTGAAACCGAAACTTAACAATGTGTAACATCATAGTTGAATAAGGCTTTGACATCCACTTTAATTCATTATAGGAATGCCACATCCATCAACCAATAAGCTTATCTCCTTCATTGAAAAAATAATCACCCACTGCATTATCTTCCATAAAAGCATGGGAGATTTTAACCTTTTCAAAGTTGGAAAGAATGGATTTGGCATCATTGATCCAACATTTTATGCTCTGTGATGGGGGGGAACTTCCTAGAAGGCATTCGATAATTTTTTTTTAGTCCCCCTCAATCCATATATTTTTTATGTTCATTTTTCTAGCAAGATCAATGACCTGGAAAACTCCTATTGATTCGACTATGTGATTGGACTGAGAACCCAAGGGGAGTGCCACATGCAAAATTTTTTTACCATAGTGATCTCTTAACACCCCCCCACTCCAATTTGAACCAAGATTACCCTTGGTCCCCCCATCAAAATTAACTTTTATCCATCCCTTAGGGGGATGAGTCCAACTAACACCTTCATGATCCTTTTCTGTTGTCTACAAACTTTAGATATGTCCCCTTTGATATGCCAATCTCTTGCAATCTTAAGATCATAGTTGGTATAGACAACGGTCTCCATTTTATCCACATTAGAAGGTATGCTATTTACATTCTCTATAATTAGGTTGTATATATTCTTTCAAACACAATATTCTCTTCAGCCTCCTTATCCCTAAATAATCTATTATTTTGTTCCTTCCACACTCCCCAGACAACATGGGGGAAGGTGAAAGACCATAATCTTCAAATAGTGGGATTTAAAGAGGGGACATTCCATTGGAAGAAAAGGTCTTGTAACTATATAGGAACTGCCCAAGATAAATTCTAGAGAACAAGAAATATTCCCCAGATAGAAGCCACATATGAATAGTGGAGGAAGAGATGATTAGCTAATTCTGCAGCTTTCTTGCATAAGTAACATCGGTTGGGGATCTGAAAGCCATGCTTGCAAAGATTATCAACCATCAACACTTCATTCTGAAGCAAAATCCAAAATAATATATTGACCTTAGTAATAAGGTGTTTGATCCAGGCTTTAGCCCAAATAGGAAGAGGGGTAGAAGAAAAGGATAGCATAGAGATAGTCGAAGATATCGAGAAGCGGCTTGAGGGGTTTGGCCTTTAGAGTAAAAGGTCCCCCTTCTGACTCGACCCAATTTTAATAGACAACAAAGAGGATTGAATAGGAGAAAGGTCCATTTTGACCTAGCAGATATCCACCCACCCATCATTCCTCTACTAATCCTTGACCTATATGTTGGCATTATGATGCATTTTGTATGAATGGTGAAATAGTTGTCATTGTTGGCAACATCAGCTTCTATAGGGGTGAAATAGTTGTCATTGTTGGCAGTGAGTAGACCGATATATAGGGGTTGACTGACTAAGTAGTGAGTAGACTGGTATACAAGGGTTAACCAGCTAAGCAGTGAGTAGACCAATATACAGGGGTTAATCAGCTAAGCAGTGATTAGAGCGATATACAAGAGGTAACCGGTTAGGTAGAATTGGACTAGTACATAGGTGATAATCGACAATATAGGAGTCTCAACTAACAGACTTAGAAACATCTAGATAACATTAAATTGAACTAGTAGTCTTCTCTTTTCAACCGGGGAGCTTTTCAGCATGAACTGTTGTCTTGATTGATATTCCTAGAATGATTTTTGGAGAGAAATTTGAGGCACGATAATAAATTTTTGAATTTGAATTTTGGAGGGAAAGTTGGCACCAGAACAAAAGGCTAATATATTCAAATCATTCATTCTAATAGTGTTGTTATCAATGTGAAAAATATATGTGTGAATGTTAATAGGGGGTGCAAAATAAAGAGCAGAGTGTGTGGGAAGTAGACCGACAGAGTGCAGAGTCGAGGGTATGAGTAGAGGATTCACAAATTGTAGAGCCGAGGATATGAGAAAAGTATCAGTGTAGTGCAGACAAGAAACAACTAGTGCAAATAGAGTATGAGTTTCATTGTGACCTAATAAAGGTATCAATAACTATTCTAGTAGATCAACTTCCTCTTGCTTTCTAACCATTGCAACTCAATATCCCTTAATCAGGTTTTCTTTAACAGGTCCCTTTGTAAAATCCCTTAATCGGGTTTTCTTTAATAGGTCCCTTTGTAAAATCTCTTAACCGAGTGACATATTAATTGATGATCCTAAGTCCTTTAATAAGGCTACCTCTAATAGGGTAAATGCACTAACAAGCCTCAAAGAAAATCCCTTAACTGGATGGCACCTAACAATGTATTTGTAATCTCCTAATAGGGATGGCTCCTTACAGAGAGTGCTCTAGAAGAGTATAAATTTTGTGAGCATAAACTCACACTATGGATTTCTCCCATTTGGGTTTCCACAAAATAATTCTTGGTCTTATTGTGTATATTTTCATACATGCATGTTCTCTTGCAATAATTGTTTGTATTGATGAATATTAAGTTAGTGTAGACTTGAGTCAAATATTTTAATTTTGTACAACCGGTAGGTAATTTATTCACCCACCCTCCCCTCTTAGTCACCAGTAGGGACCAACAATTGGTATCAGATCATAGAACCTCTGAAGAAAAGTTTGACAACTTGAGGAAAAAGATCATGGAGGAATACTAGTATCAAAAGAAGATTGATGAAGCTAATGATATGATTGCTCAGATGAAGGAGAGACTAAGAAAATCACTTGCTAAAAGAAAGGAGCTAACTCTACAACTAAATGAGAGTCGGGATATCATAGATCAACTCTCTAAACAGAGTGAATCTAAAGAAGCAGAAGAAGCAGTTTTAGAACTGATGGAAAAGAACAAGATGCTAACTAAAGAAATCACATATCTAAAAAGGGACCACGAAAGGCCCTGAGAATGATTGAAATACTAGAAGCCAATAGGATAGAAGATGAAAGAGAAAGAGATGCAGAAGAATTTTCTCAAAAGATGAAAAAGCCAAAAGGCTTGTTGAAGAAACCCTAAGAGAAAATGATGCAATCATCATTGAAAAAGATGAAGAAATAGGAATTCTCACTCAGGAGAATTAAGCCATGCATGAGCATCTGCATGACAAAGCGGAGGAAAAGGAGAAGGTGATGAAACAGATTGAACAACTCAAAAATGAGTTGAAAGTTGCAAATGAGAGATATGAAAAGATGAGGAAATTTAATGAAAGCTCTGAGAATATAGATGAACAATTAAAAGCTCAGAGGAGAACAACAGAGACAACTGGTCTTGGTTACTTTGGTACAAGTCCTATGGAAACTAGAGAATCATCTAAATCCAAAAGGATGAAGGATGATAAAAGGAACAATTCAGGAGTGAAAGGTATGAAGTTTTCTAAATATTCTTACAATCATTGTGGTAAACTGGGTCATAAGTTTGATGTCTGTAGAAATCAACCGATCAGTCAACAAAAGTCTTTCACCTTTGATGGTTATTGCTATAATTGTCACAAATATGGTCACACTTCTTATAAGTGTAGATCTCGATCTAGAATCATGTCCAATAGAATAATCTTTAATGGATATTTCTTTACATGCAATAAATATGGACACAAAGATAAAGAATGCATGTTCAAGTCAAATACATCAAGATTACCATTCAAACCAGTTAGACCTAATAAAAGGAGTAACCAGTTCAATGCCACCTATTCGACTTGTGGTAATTTTGGTCATGGTGTAGCAAATTGCAGAATGAGAATGGGTCAAAGAAATAATGCACGACCATGGAGGACAACTGGTATGTCAAGTTTGATTTGCCACAAGATCGGTCACTTAGCCAGTGAATGCAAGAACTAATCCTATAACCGGTTTGAAGACAGGAACCAGTTTGGCAAAAAGAAAGGGCAAAATGACTTGAAAGGAAAGAAGACAATTGAAGAGGTGAGGAATGAAATGAAAAAAACATGGATAAATAAGGAAGAAAGCAAAAAAGGAGAGAATCATTCTGAAACTAAGTCATCATCCACCGATGATGATAGTTCCTCTTCAAACTAGGCATACCAATGCTCAGGGGGAGCACATATAGTAAGATCATTATTGAATCCACTTGATTAATATGAGGTTATGTCTATCTGAATAATTTAGATGAATAAAATTTTGTTTAAAGCTCTTATTTGGTAAATATTTTGAGGGTTAGTGTAAATGTTGTTTGTGTATCGGTATCAGTAACAAGTAATTGGTAGGAAGTAAATCAGTGTACCTTAACTTGTAAATGGTTAAAATTGTTCAAACTAGCTATTGTATTGGAGCACCGATAAACCTTAACGGATCAATAAAGAAATGACAATACATTTCATTTACCTTGGTTTCTTGTGAACATTATTGAGCTCTCATGCAACCTAAGGTAATCAAAATCTTGCTAGCACTATTTGTGCGAAGTGATCAAGCAGTGTGATAGTGGTGATTGGCAACCCTAGAGGAGAAGGTATTCAAACCTTGTATTTGAAAAATTTATTTGAAGTCCATCAAGGAAGCTTCCCTATCGACTCATCTGTTAGTTGAAGCAATTAAAGAACCACAACCCAAGTTCAAGATGCATCTTATGAAGGCTAGAGAGATCGACATGACCAGTGCCCTGTCATCTATGCCCTCTGGTGTGTTACTGGTTGAAGATATTTGCTCCTTCATCCATTGTAAGCTTGAAGAACTTAGAGATAAATTTATTTGAAATGAATTCAAAGGGATATATGATCATGATGTGTTGTATTTTGATGGCAGAACATTTTCATTTTGAAGAACAAGGGTTTGTCGAATGTTGTTTATTTTCTCAATCAATTTCATGTTGATTGGGTCAGGTATGTGTTAAGAAGAGTACATGATCAATTTCTATGGCTGGAAGTTGAAGCATTGATCAAGATCAAATAGGATGTGATTCAAAGAGTAATAGGGTTTAGCACAACCAATGAAACACTAACCCTAAGAACAATATCATCCACTGAAGTCATTCAGTTGACTCAATCTTGATGTGATAGGAGAGAAATGACAATCACTCACATTGAGGACACAGAAGTGAGGTTTGCTTCTACAAAGTTGGGTTATAGGGTCTATCAATGAAGCCACGTGAATAGTGTGCCAAGTGGTGCTATTCATGCAGCCTATCAAAACATCAAGGATAATGCAACATATGATATTTGTGAGATGATCAGAAGTCAATTTCTAGTGGACATGGAGCAAATTAAGAAGGACAAGAAGCAATCATTCAAGTATGGTTCATTACTGGTATGTATATTCTTCTATGTGCAAAATTTATTTCCTAGTAAGGGAAATGTAGTATTGTCTAAAGATAAACCTATCATGGTTCAGATAGGCGAAATGATTAGAGATTTAGGTGATAAGTTTGGAGAAACAATGTGGGGTTATTTTAAAGAATTCCAAACTATAATGCACAAAAGAGAGAGAATCCCAACTGGTATAGTTCAAAAGTATAAGGATGGTGTAGGAGCACCCTTCCAAGCTCTCCCTCCTTCTTGTTATGTTGGTATTATGCTTCTCATGAAGCCATTGTAAATAAAATAATGAGCCAAGTGCTCATAGGTCCTAGTTATGGTCCTAGAGTAGATCTTAGGGGTCATAAGTCAAGATTGAGATTTTCTTGAAAATGAAGGGTATGTGTGTCTTTGTGGTGCTTAGGGGTCCTTCATAGCATGGTGGTGTCCTTAGGTTGGCCCATTGTGAGTCTAGGAGTCATGAAGAGAAACATTGGGAAAGTTGCTCAAAAGTTGCATGACAACTTTTAAAAGTTATCAAGCAACTTTTCCACCAGGAGGTCTAAATCCTTAGTTTTGTGTGGACAACCCTAATATGGGCACATAGACCAAGGCAAAGGTGGTATAAGTATTTGAAAACCCTAAATACATGGGTTGGATGTCAGAGATTGTATGGCCCAAGAAAGAAGAGCTTGACTGTCACTGTTTGTTGGTTACCAGTCAGATTGAATGAACTTACCGGGCAAGTAAATAGATTGAACTGCATGCAAAACTATGTGAAATGTCTTCTATGGTATATATTTCTTCATTGTGAGTGATTATATTATCTTTTTATTTACTGGTTGAGTGTGTTTGTAAATAATTTGTAAGTTGCAGTCTCACTGCCCAGTTTTGGATTAGTTTGTGCAAATGAAGTCTTAACTCCATTCCCTATTGTGGAACCACCATGAAACCATGGGGAATGGATGTGAAGACCCTATACTATAGTCCCAAGAAAGCAGGGCCCTTGGAAATGCAAGGAGGCCAAGAAAAGACCCACTCCCAGGAGAGACTGGACAGTGCCCGGTTAGGAGAGGTCAAATTGCAGAGGTCTTGAAGAGCAAGGTTGGTCAGAGGAGAGTGCACCCATTGGAGGAGGTGCAGAGGAGTGTGTGAAGAATAATTGGTGTGAAGGAGGAGTCACCACCAATCCAAACAAGGTTTCTAGAACACAAAACAACCACTGTGACCCAGGCAGACCTTGAAAACCCTCATGAAACCCTTAAAAACCCCAAAATTTGCCCAAGGCACCGTACGGCCACTTGGAGGCCTAAAACCTAAAAAATCCTTGAGTCCTTGCCAAATGAATGGCAGTCCATTTTGGGAGTTTTGGTTTTTTGTGCATTGTTTGTGAGAGGGGGCCCTAGAAGACCAGTTAGGAGGCCTAATTGGTCCTAATCCTTGTAGCCCTATTTGAAGGCAAAAACCCAAATTTGTGAAATCGATAAGGGGTTGAAGGCTTGAAACCTCTTGGGGGCTCATGAATGGGTGGAAAAACCATGAAATAGACCTGATACAACCTTACTAAGACCTTGGAAGGTGTGAAACAAGCCTAGCCCTTATTAGCCATAGTAAGGGGTTTTGAGTCTCATGAGTAGGTGAGACCTTAGGAGCAACATTGCAACTCATTGGTGGGTGGATTGGGCATGGTCAAGGGAGTCCCCAAGCAAAGGGAAGTCCAAGAGACCCTAGGGTGTGTACAGAACACTAGGTGATCCAAGGAAAGGATCCAAGAGCATAGACTAGACTATTATATCCCTAACCCCATCCCATTAGATTGGTATCAGAGCAAGTAAAAGACTTGTTGGACTATGTATGTCTCTATATACTGGTGAATCTATAGGGGAGAGTAGAATGGTTACTAATGCAGAGTTGGCTAGAGAGGTGGAAGAGCAGAAGGAGAAAAATAGACTCCTTGAAGAAGCTGTGAGTGAGATGAGGGATAAACTGCAGGAAGTGGTGGATCAGAGGACACAAGGACCTTGGGATGAAGACACCAAGGGTAAAGGCAAGAAAAATATAAACATAGATGATATTATCCCTTAACTAGATCCCTTGTTCAATGAAGAACCATTTGTGAAAGCTATTAAGGCTTTGAACACCAAGGCTTTTGAAGGATTGCCACATTTCAGTGGAAGGATGGATATAAACACTATTATGGAATGGATTGAGGGCATGGAAAACCACTTTGAGTGTGAAGGAGTGACAGAGGCTCAAAAGGTTAAAGTTGCCAAATCAAGATTAAGGGGAGTAGCTTTGACATGGTGGAAGTACCTACAAGAAGAAAGAGTTAGTATGGGGAAGCTACCTATTGCAAATTGGAAAGCTATGGTGAGTAAGATTAAGGAGAACAACTTACCAGAGGATTATGAAGTCCAACTTCATAAGAAGAGACAAGGATTGAAGCAGAAGGATCTTGATGTAGCCTCCTGCACAAAGGAGTTTCAAAAGCTATGTCTTAGGTCCAAAGTCCAAGAAGATGAATCCATTAAGGTGGCTAGGTATCTAAGCGGCCTAAAGTGGAACATTCAAGAGGAGATAAGCCTATGGACTCCTACTACTATCTAGAAGTGTCATCAGCTTACTACCAAGGTAGAAGAGAGGAACAAAAGGAAAGGAGACTCCAATAACAGGGGTAGAGGCAGAGGTAGAGATCAAATGAACCACCGAGGTGGTTACCAAAGCAAGTCAAATGAGTAGAGGAACCAAGGAGAAGCCAAGTTGATTGAACATGGTAGTGAAACCAATCTTAGAGGAGGACATTCTAGAGGAAGAGGTGCACAAGGTGGTCCAAATAGGGGTAGAGGTACCGATGGAGGTAACTCCTATTTTGCAACAACGAAATGCTACAATTGTGGACAATTGGGACACCCAGCTTATAGATGTCCTGACAAGCCTACATCATCAAATACTGGAAAGAGGGTTGCTTATGCACATGAAGACTCTTCAAGTAGCAAGACACCGGATGTGGACCAGATTGAATTAGAAGTTGGTGAGAATATGATGTTCAATAGGATTTTGATCAGATAGCCGGTTAAGGAGGAACCCAAACATAGGAGAGCATTGTTTAGGGTGAGATGCAAGATTCTTGGTAAAGTGTGCAAGGTGATAGTTGAATCAGGCTAAACTGACAAAATCATCTTAGAAGAGGTAGTTAGGAAGTTGAAACTCACAAGTATACCCCACACTAACCCATACAAGGTGACATGGTTGAATCATGAGCAGAGTGTGTTAGTCAATGAACAGACTTGGGTAGAGTTTGCTATTGGAGGATACAAGGATAAGATCCTTTGTGATGTGTTACCTATGGATGCATCTCACTTATTGCTATGAAGACCTTGGAAATTTGATAGGAAGGTGATTTATAATGGAGAGGAGAACTCCATTTCCTTTAAGAAGGACAACAAGACCTTCAAGATTCAATCTTTGACAGAGAATGAAGAGGGAACTTCAAAGACACCTAGTGTTTTATTGGCTATTGGTAAAGAGTTCTTAAAATTGCTACATGAGGAGGAGATAGTGAAGTGTGCCATCTTTGTGAAACCAAAGGAGGAAGAAGACAAGTTGCAGGAAGAAGTAGCCAAGGAGGTAAATCAATAGTGAGTGATGGAACACCTGCAACGCTCCCACCAAGAAGGTCTATAAGCCATCAAATAGACTTTGTTCCTGGTGCATCCTTACCTAACAAGGCTACATATAAGATCACACCTGATCAAAATAAGGAGGTAGCAAGGCAAGTGCAAAAGTTATTGGAACAAGGACTGATTAAGAAGAGCATCAGCCCATGTGCAGTCCCAGTAGTGCTAGCATCAAAGAAGGGAGGTAAGTGGAGACTTTGCACTGACTCAAGAGAAATCAATAGGATCACCATAAGGTATAGGTTTCATATTCCTAGAATAGAGGATCTAATGGATTGTTTAGGAGGGGCTATGTATTTTACCAAGCTAGACCTTAAAAGTGGTTATCACCATATAAGAATTAAGGAGGGTGATGAGTGGAAGATTGCTTTTAAAACCATAGAGGGATTGTATGAATGGCTTGTGATGCCATTTGGACTCACCAATGCTCCAAACACCTTCATGAGGTTGATGAATGAGGTGTTGAAGGATTTCATAGGCAGATTTGTGGTGGTGTACCTAGATGACATTCTCATCTATAGCAGAACCAAAGAGGAGCACCTTGAGCATTTGAGGTTAGTCTTAGAGAGGTTGCATGAGGAGAAGCTATCCATCAACCTAGAGAAGTGTGACTTCTTGAAGAAAGAGTTGGTTTACTTAGGATTTGTGGTGTCTAAGGGAACCTTGAATATGGACCCAAGCAAAGTGGAGGCAATCTTGAATTGGCTTGCACCTAAAATAGGGACTGAAGTTAGAAGTTTCCATGGATTAACTCAATTCTATAGGAAGTTTGTGAGGAATTTCAGTGGTATATGTGCACCAATCCTTGAAACCATCAAAGGAGGCCTTAAAACTAAGTTTAAATGGACTGAGTAGGCCGACAAAGCATTTCAATTGTTGAAGTAGGAAGTAGCCACGAAACCTATCCTTCTCCTACCTACGTTTGATAAGCTATTCACATTGGAGTGTGATGCAAGTGGAATTGCAGTAGGTGGTGTATTGAGTCAAGAGGGAAGACCTATGGCATTTTTCAGTGAGAAACTTAATGAAGCAAAGAAGAAGTACTTAGCCTATGACCTAGAGTTGTATGCATTAGTGCAGTCTCTAAAGAAATGGAGGCATTACCTACTCCCAAAAGAAGTTGTAGTGTTCATAGACAACTAGGCATTGAGTTACATTAATACTCAAGAGAAGCTAAGAAATAGACATCTGAAATGGATGGAATATCTCCAATCCTTCACCTTCACCATCAAGCATAAGATGGGGAAACTTAATAAGGTGGCAGATGCACTAAGCAGGAAGTTGTTGACAGTTCAAGAGTTACAGTTGCAGAGCATAGGAATAGAAGGTTTTAAGGACCTCTATGAAGGAGATGAAGACATCTCATCAGCTTACAAGGTTTGCAAAGAGTTTGAGAACCATTTCCATGGTGAGTATGTAGATTACACTATCCAAAATGGTCTCTTATTCAAAGGTAATTAGTTGTGTGTACCAAGAGGATCTATGAGGGAAAACCTCATCCAAGAGAAACATAATGGCAGTTTAAGTGGACACTTTAGAGTCAACAGAACCTTGGATTTAGTACAGAGGTACTATTATTGGCCTAAGTTGCCAAGAGATGTGAAAAGATATGTAGAACAGTGTGGTGTATGCCAAAGAGAAAAAGGGGGATCAAGTAATGTCGGTCTCTATTAACCATTTCCGGTCCCTAATAGACCTTGGGAATGTATAAGCATGGAATTTGTAGTAGGACTCCCCAAGACTAAAATAGGTATGGACAACATCTATGTGGTAGTAGATAGATTTTCCATGATGAGTCATTTCATTCCATGTAGGACTACACATGATGCTAGCTATGTTGCACATCTCTTCTTCAGAGAGATTGTTAGGATTCATGGACTCCCTTTAAGCATTGTTTGAGATAGGGGCAGCAAGTTCATGGGTCATTTTTGGCTGACATTATGGAGGAGACTAGGAACTAACTTGTCATTTAGCTTAGCTTACCATCCACAAATAGATGGTCAAACTAAAGTCATCAATAGGGTGTTAGGCAACTTGTTGAGGTGTCTAACTAAGGAGTATGGTCAGACATCAGACCTTATCATTCCTCAAGTAAACTATGCATATAATGACAGTGTGAATAGAACCACTAGTAGAAGCCCTTTTGAGGTTGTGTATGGCAGACATCCAAGGGGAGTGTGTGAGTTAAGAGACCTTGGTACTTTGGAGATGAAGAGTGGGAAAGCGGAGGACTTCACCCAAACCATCAAGGAAGTCCAAGAGAAAGTTAAGAAGGCCATCCTTGAATCCACTCAAAAACTAAAAACCAAAGTGGATGAGAAAAGAAGAGAAGTTTAGTTCAAGGTGGGTGACTATGTGATGATCCATTTGAGCAAAGCTAGGATGCAAAGTGGTAAGCCTACCAAACTACAGATGAAGAGAGTAGGACCTTGTCAAATTTTGGAAAGATATGGTGAGAATGCCTATAAGGTGGATTTACCTTCAAACTTAGTCATTTCACCAGTCTTTAATGTTGTTGACTTGGTAATGTACAAGGGAGAGACAATAGGGCAGATTGAGAACCAAGCCAAGGTACTACAAGACCTAGATGTGAATACCTTACCTCAAGTGAAGAAGCCTATAGTAGAGGACATCTTGGAGTCAAGAGTGAAGAAGTCTACCAGACAATAGGTCTACATGGAGCACTTAGTGAAATGGGTAGATCAACTAGTATCTAAAGCTACATGGGTGGAGGAGAGAAAGTTCAAGAAGCTTGGCATAGATCTAGCTCTCATCTCTTCTCCTATTTCTTAATTGTGTGCAAAGGGGGAGTATGGTGCAGGAGCACCCTTCCAAGCTCTCCCTCCTTTTTTTTTTGGTATTATGCTTCTCATGAAGCCATTGTAAATAAAATAATGAGCCAAGTGCTCATAGGTCCTAGTTAGGGTCCTAGAGTAGATCTTTGGGGTCATAAGTCAAGATTGATATTTTCTTGAAAATGAAGGGTATGTGTGTCTTTGTGGTGTTTAGGGGTCCTTCATAGCATGGTGGTTTCCTTAGGTTGGCCCATTGTGGGTCTAGGATTCATGAAGAGCAACATTGGGAAAGTTGCTCAAAAGTTGCAAAAGTTGCATGACAACTTTTAAAAGTTGACAAGCAACTTTTCCACCAGGAGGTCTAAATCCTTAGTTTGGCATGGAAAACCCTAACATGGGCACATCGACTAAGGAAAAGGTGGTATAAGTATTTGCAAACCCTAAATGCATGGGTTGGATGTCAGAGATTGTACGGCCCAAGCAAGAATAGCTTGAATGTGACTGTTTGTTGGTTACCAGTCAGATTGAATGAAGTTACCAAGCAAGTAAATGGATTGAACTGCATAAAAAATTATGTGAAATGTCTTCTACGGTGTATATTCCTTCATTTTTAGTGATTATATTATCTTTTTGTTTACCGGTTGAGTGTGTTTGTAAATAATTTGTAAGTTGAAGTCTCACTGCTCAGTTTTGGACCGGTTTGTGCAAATGAAGTCTTAACTCCATTCCCCATTGTGGAACCACCATGAAACCATGGGGAATGGATGTGAAGACCCTATAATATAGTACCAAGCAAGAAAGGCCCTTGTAAATGCAAGGAGGCCAAGCAAAGACCCATCCCTAGGTGAGATTGGACAGTGCCCGATTAGGAGAGGTCAAATTGTAGAGGACTTGAAGAGCAAGGTTGGTCAGAGGAGAGTGCACCCATTGGAGGAGGTGTAGAGGAGTGTGTGAAGCATCATTGGTGTGAAGGAGGAGTCACCACCAATCCAAAAAAGGTGGCTATAACACAAAACAACCACTGTGACCCAAGCAGACCTTGAAAACCGTCACAAAACCCTTAAAAACCCCAAAATTCGCCCAAGGCACTATACGACCACTTGGAGGCCAAAAACCTAGAAAATCCTTGAGTCCTTGCCAAATGAATGGTAGTCCATTTTGGGAGTTTGGGTTGTTTGTGCATTTTTTGTGAGAGGGATCCCTAGAAGACCGATTAGGAGGCCTGATTGGTCCTAATCCTTGTAGCCCTATTTGAAGGCAAAAACCCAAATTTGTGAAATCAGTAAGGGGTTGAAGGCTTGAATCCTCTTGGGGGCTCATGAATGGGTGGAAAAACTATGAAATAGACCTAATAAAATTTTGCTAAGACCTTGGAAGGTGTGGAACAAGCCTAGCCCTTATTAGCCATAGTAAGGGGTTTTGAGTCTCATGAGTAGGTGAGACCTTAGGAGTAGCATTGCAACTCATTGGTAGGTGGATTGGGCATGGTCAGGGGATTCCTCAAGCAAAGGGAAGTCCTAGAGACCCTAGGGTGTGTAGAGAACACCAGGCGATCCAAGGAAAGGATCCAAGAGCATAGACTAGGATAGTCTATCCCTAACCCCATCCCATCAAAGGACAACATTTGTTTTCTTGTTGATACTCAATGTTGCATTATTCAAGTGGTTCAGCCTAGAACCTTTTGGGTACCTTCTATGGGTTATGAGGTCACTGAAGACATTACTAAAGTATATGCAAACATGTTACTATCTAAACCGGTAAATAGAAAACAAAGAGATTTGGAACTTGTGAGGAGGCAAGCTCCAAAATTAAAAAAAGGAACTTGAGGAGCCTATCATACAAAACAGAGTAAGGAAAATGATTGAGACATTAGACAAGAAGTATGGATGTGAAGCATCTAGTGCCACTACTTCCACTAGTACAAGTCAGAAAATAGGGGCCAAATCAAACAAAGTCAAAGAACAAACAGGAGAAAAGAAGAAAATGTCGAAGGCAAAACCCAACGGTACTACATCAAACAAGTCGACAGCATACACAAAAGAAAAGGACTTAGATACTCTTGCATCTTTGTTGGTGTAAATAAATCTTTCATCATGGATATTATTACACTATACTTAAGTTTACTTAGGAAATGCATTTCATAGTATTTTGGGTATGAAACACTTGGGTGTTTATGCCACATTGGGATAGTGTGTGCAAGAGAATTTTCACCTTTTATGGTGTTGATCTTATCTTGTTGTTACATTCCACTGCATGTGGAATATTATATTGTTTCTCCTACCTACCCACACCAATTTTCTACCTACCCTTGTTTCTTATTGAGCCACATGTCATATTTTTATGCTCACATATCCATATAGCCTTGCCTATATAAGTAGGCTCATCTACATTGCTTGTACGGGCAATCATTGAACATCTTGTAATGATCCAATTGATCATATTTTTCATCTTGATAGAATATAGTTTATTGCTATCATCTATTTTGTCTCTCTTATTTGTGTTTTCTATTGCCTCTAGATCTTGGCAAATTGTCACATGGTATCAGAGCCATTAGAGTGCCATTGGTTTCCCAATTGAGAGAAATTTGGGGTTCTCATTTTGGAGCTTTCTATTATAGGTTATTATTGGAGCTTGTTGGGTCAAATTTGAGGTCACCATTGGATTGAGGAGGTTCAATAAATTAAGAATCATCTTTCATTTCATCCAAATCCGACATCCGAGGCCAAATCTAGAGTCATTTGAAGGTGGAGGGTGGTGACTTGTCTCGACACTGATCTACAATTTTGGCCAAATCCGTCATTGCCATTGTGCTTAGAAGGCCCAGAAACCCCCAAATCAACTATCAATTCATCAAAAATTAGCCTCCGTTACCCCGAGTTGAAAAAAATTCCCCTCCTGGCCTACCGTACAGACTTGGAGGTAAAGGTCTGAAGAAAAAAAAAAATTGTGTTTTTATTTTTTTGGAAATTTAAAAAAAGATTAAAAAATTAAAAATTTATTAAAGGGGGGGCGAATTTCTTTATTAAAAAAAAAAATTTGGGGTGGGGGGGGGGGGGGGATTTGTGCCCCAGGCACTGCGGGTAATCGTAGTGTACCTACGACCCCACAGTCACTATGAGTAACCATAGGCATTATGGCCCCGCGGTGTACCTGTGGGTGTCTGCAGGCACTGTGGTGGTCCCGCAGTCCTCCGCGGGCCCCTCCCCGTGTGGAGGGGGGGGTTAACATTTTATTTTTTGTTTATTTTTTAGTTTTTTTTTTAAATAAAACTTTTTTAAATAATTTTTAATAATTAAAAAATATTTTCTTTTTTCTTTTTTTTTTTAAATAAGTTTTTTTAATAACAAAAAAAAAAACTTTTTAATAAACTTTTTTTCATCTTTAATAAATTATTATTAAAGTTTTTTTTATTTTTCAAAAAAGAATTGTCTTTTTTATGTTTTTATTTATTTTTGAATAAAATTTTTTTGGGCATAATAATTGGTTTTATTTAGATTTTAAATTTTTTTTTAAAAACACAAACATCATTGAATAAGTCAAATTGGGAACACATTTTTTCTTGTTACTTCATACCTGTCTTGCAGTGCTTCCAACTGGTAGTCAAAGGGGGGGGGGGGGGCAGGGGGGTGGGGTTGATTTTCTCCTTTATATATCTTGGCTACATCCCAATCTAAGGCCTCTTTTTCTGTAGTATTCTACATGACTTTTTGGTGGCATCATTTTCATGTTTCCAAATTTGCACTATCATGTTGTATGCTCTTGCATGAGAAATGTTGTACTCGCACTATCATAAAGTGCCACACCTCTTTGTATCTTATCATTGTTGACATATTTGATGTAATCCTCTTGTACATGTAGATTAGGAATATCTTGTGAGACTTGGTGCATGGCTCCAGTTGAGACTTATATTGTATACATTTGTCCATGGCTCTTGTGAGACTTTAATTGTACCAGTATTTCTGCCGTTTACAAGTATCCATATGATGCTCAAAGAAGGTTGTCTCCATGCTTGATCTTCATTTTTTTGTAGTGAGTGATTCATCGCCATTGACTTGGTACCTGGTTTTGACACACTTTGACATTATTGGTGTAGCATTGGCTCTCTTTCTTCCTAATGGTGAGGTATTTTGGTCAACATCATTGGACCTTGCAGGAGTTTCGATATTGAGGGGGGGCTTCATGGTCTCTCTTCTCTCTTATGGGGGGACATGTTTTGTTCTTTTCATTCATCATTGAGAGGATTGCATGCTTTCATCATCTCTCTTTTGGGGGGAGTTTTTTCCCATTGGGTTTTTCTCTCTTTCTCCATTTGTGGGAGATTGCATTTCCATTTGTACATGGGTACATCACATGGCCTTGTAGCTGGGACCCATCTTGCATTGCTTAGTTGCATTGTAGACTTTAATGCATTCCCCTAAGTTACATTTAAGGGGGGGTGTTGGTGTAAATAATTATTGATCATGGCTATTATTATACTATACTTAATTTTACTTAAGAAATGCATTTTATAGTAGTTTGGGTATGAGACACTTGGGTGTTGGTGCCACATTGGGATCATGTGTGTAGGAGAATTTCCACCTTTTATGGTGTTCATCTTATCTTGTTGTTACATTCCACCTCATGTGGAATATTATATTGTTTTTCCTACCTACCCACACCTATTTCCTACCTACCCTTGTTTCTTATTGAGCCACATGTCATGTTTGTGTGCTCACATATTCATATAGCCTTGCCTATATAAGCAAGCTCATCTACATTGTTTGTACGGTCAATCATTGAACATCTTGTAATGATCCAATTGATTATATTTTTCATCTTTATAGAATATAGTTTATTCCTATCATCTATTTTGTCTCTCTTATTTGTGCTTTCCATTGCCTCGAGATCTTGGCAAATTCTCACAATCTTCCCTAGGCAAAGATAGATGGGTAGGAGTGACATATGCAAGAAAGAAAAAGTGTGAAGGGACAGTTGACACAAAGGCTAATATGAATCCCAAGAAGGATGAAAAGGAGGGTGATAACACTGACACCCAATCTGATGTGGAAATAAAAGAAGTCAAAAGAAGTGGTAGAAATGTAGTTCCAACTATTGATGAATTGGTCCATGGGATCAAAGTGTATGGAGGTCTATCAGGTGTCGAGAGAAAATATCCCCTCTGCAATGAGAAGGACAAAAGAAAAATTCAAGAAGCAATTATCTGAAACTTGCATAAGTTCTGTAGAACTCCCAGTGAACTATATGGAATAATTCCATCAAACTTGCAAAATCAAATTGAAAGGAGATGGAAAAAACTTTAGTTATTAAGAAAGAGCATGGGATAAAAGCATTCATGGAAGTGCAACATGAGCTTGATTATAATCAAGCATCTATATTTGCAGAAGCATGTATTCAACACTTTAAAATAAGGAATACGATAGGGAGAGTGGCCATAGGAGATGTTCAAGGTGTGCATGATGAGGGTGTTTCCTTATGGAAAAAATCTTGAGCCAACAAAAGGAAGATGAAGAAGAAACAACAAAGGAAAAAAAATAGGACTAAGGTGCAGCTGCCCTTGACAAAAGGAAAGGTAAAGACAAAGACTCTACTGAAGGTTCTTACATTTTTTGAGTTAACGATATCATCGGTAATGTTGTGTCAGATATTCCTAATCTAAAAAAGGAGGTAGAGAAACTAGTTGAACACAAATCAATCATTGATACTATTGATATTGGTGTTTCATCGGTAAAGGGAACCATTCAAACTAAGCATCCCGGTGAAGATGAAGTCATAGTTGAAGATATACCTTATGAAGATAAACCTCATATAACTTTTGTAATAATAAATCCTACTAACAATGAACCTCTTTTGTCAGAAAAAAGGGGCAGAGGAAGGAAATACAAAGGTTAAAATTTCATCAATACTACCTATTAAAGAATTAGAGAAGAAAGAAATCGAGGAGAAGGAAGAAAAATAAAACGAAGCAGAAAAGAAGGAAGAAGAGATGAAGGAAACAAAGGAGACCAAGGAATTAGAACAACATAAGAAGAAAGAGGATTCTTCGTTTGGTCAACCTGAAGATGGTAAGAAAATAGTGGTGGGCACTCATCCGATAAAGAGGAAGTTAGATTTAGAAAAGGAGAGTGAAAAGAAGAAAGCTAAACTCACCACCACAGCCAGCTCTAAGGTTGAGGCTAAAGAAAAGGAAGAAGAAACAGAGGAGGAAGAAGAGGAAGACTTAGTAATAGATATTAAGAAGATGACCCCCAAACAATTAATGAAAGTGTCAGAAAAATTGAAACTTCAAGCTGAAAAGGCAAAACTTAGAGCAAAGAAAAAGAAGACCAAAATTCTTAATACTGCAAAGACCATTCTATCTGAACTCATTCCTAACATTTTTGTTGATGACAATGCACCCATCATTGCTCATTTGGGCACTCTTGTCAAAGAAATCACTTCAGAGGCAACCAATCTAGAGAAGGTTGTAGTTAGATAGTATGAAACAAGGAGAGATGATTTATTAATGGAACACATATCAGTTGGCAAAGTTGCTCTCTTCACTAGCATTGAAGAGGTCAAATCTATTCTATAGGAAGTTGGACATTTATTGGTCAAGTAATCAAGATTCACTTATTTAATCAAAGATCTTAAAGATAAAAGAGCTTAGACTCAAAGGGAAATCCAAGATCTGATAGGTTCTTTTGATCCTCTTAAAAGCTCTACAACAACCTTTAGTGGAAAGGTCAAACAATTAACTCATGAAATCAAAAATTTAAAAGAGGAAGAGGATAAACAAGCTCTTAATCTATTAGAGCTACAGTGCTACCTTACACCAATCATTGATTTCATGCAAAGGAATGTCAAAGAAGAAAAAAACCTTATAAGTGCACCTAACTATAAGATAGTAGATGATATGGAGGATTTTGTTACAGTTTTGCATGGATACTTCAATACCATGAAACAGGTGAAGTCTTCATGGGAATTCTCTTTGCAAGATGCTAAAGAAAATTTGAAAGACATTTTTTCTTTATTCTCATGAATTCCCTTGTATATTACTTTCCATTAATGTAAAAAGGGGGATTTTGTATATAGACTGAGGTAGATTGAATAGGGGTCAGAACCGGCACATACATGACTATTTTGCAGCAAAGTCATTAAACCTTTTTTATAGTATTTTCCACCAATGCCAAAGAGGGAGTTTGTTAGCATTTTGTATGACAAATGAAATGGTTGTCATTGTTGGCAACATCAGCTTCTAAGTCTCTATAGTCCTTCAATAAAGGAGTAAAGAGTAACTGGTGAAGAAAAGTAGTCGTTATTCCTACCAGTAGTCAGCAGACTGATATACAGAGGTTAACCGGATAAGAAGTGAGTAGACTGGTATACACGGGTTAACTGGCTAAGCAGTGAGTAGACCAATATATAGGGATTAATCGGCTAAGGAGTGAGTAGACCGATATATAGGAGGTAACCGGCTAGGTAGAATTGGACCAGTACATAGGCGACAACCAGAAATACACGAGTCTCAACCGACAGACTTAGAAACATCCAAATAACATCCAGTTGAACTGACATTCTTCTCTTTTCAAGTGACAAGATTTTTGGCATGAACTGTTGCCTTGACCAATATTCCCAGAATAATTTTTGGAGAGTAATTAGAGGTGCAATAACAGATTTTTAAATTTGATTTTTGGAGGGAAAGTTTGTGAATGTTAACAGGGGGAGCAAAATAAAGAGCAGAGATGAGGGTATGAGAAAAGTACCGGTGTAGTGCAAAGTAGACACAACTGGTGTAGATAGAGTAGGAGTTTCATTGTGATCTGATCAAGCTATCAGTAGCTATTCCAGCAGATCAACCTCTTGTTACTTTCTAACCATTAAAACTCAAAATCCCTTAACTGGGTGGACTTTAATAGGTCACTTTGTAAAATGCCTTAACTGGGTGTCATCTTAATTGATGATCCTAAGTCCTTTAACAAGGCTACCTCTACCATGGTAAAGGCACTAACAAGCCTCAAAGAAAATCCCTTAACTAGGTGGCACCTAATAGTGTCTTTGTAATCTCTTAACAGGGATGGCTCCTTACAGAGCATGCTCTAGAAGAGTACAAATTTTGTGAGCATAAACTCACACTATGGTTTTCTTCCATTTGGAATTCCATGAGATAGTTCTTGGTGTTATTGTGTATCTTTTCATGCATGCATGTTCTCCTGCAATAACTGTTTGTATTGATGAATATTAAGTTAGTACAGACTTGGGTAAAAGATTTTAATTTTGTACAACCAGTAGGTAACTGATTCACTCCCCCTCTCAGTCACTGGTAGGGATGAACACTATATACCAAATAAAGTCTTGTAGGTATCAAACCAAGCCAAGAAGCTCTCATAAGAATTTAAGAGCTCCTTCATAATCCATCTATCTTCCCAAAACCTAGCCTAATTCCCATCTCTAATACTCTAACCTATAACCATCTAAATAATTTTCCTTCCTCTAACCATATAGTTCTAGAGAGCTAACCCACGAGGCAGAAAAGTGGGCTCAAGAAAGGATTTAAGAGATCCATTATTGGCCAAATATTTTCTTTTTAAGATCCTATTACATTCACTATTAAAAGAAAAGGTTCTCCAAATTTTCTTGGCAAGGAGAGCCCTATTCATGGTTCTAATTCTCTTGAGACCTAAACCTCCTACAGACCGAATCACAACCAATAACCAAAATTATTTTCCTTTAATCCAATCCAGAGCTAAGAAAGTTTTTTTTGAATTTTTTCAATGGCCTTTGCATATTTAGACATGATTTTAGAGAGACTCAAAGAATAGATTGGGAGATTCTGGAGAGTAGCTTTAAGAAGTTGAATTTTACCTGCTTGATTGAGAAGAGCCCCCTTCCAACTAGCTAGCTTTTTACTAAATCTGTCGATCAATACATTCCAAAAGGAGCCAGGGGGCTTAAGACCCAAAGGAAGACCTAGATAAATAGTGGGTAAAACTTCAATTTTGTATTCAAGGATTTTGGCCATTTTATTCTTCCTAGGCTCCATAGTTTTTAAGAAAAATAAAGATCTTTTTTGTCTATTCACCATCTGACTAGAAGCTGACTCATAATAATCAAGGGCCTTTTCAAGTTCCTTTCTTTGACCATTGTGGATTTCCCCATTAGAATGATATCATCCATGAATTGTTTATGAGTGCAAACCATACTGCTTGAGGAGGGCTTCAAACCCGTTAAGGAGTTGTGCTCGACTATCCTTTGTAGGTCTCTACCAAGGCATTCCACCATAATTATTAAAAAGAATAGGGGAAATGTGATCCCCTTGTCTTAGCCATCTTGAGTTCTTAAAGAAATGTGAAGGAGATCCATTCACTGTGATAGAAATGGAAGCCATTGAAATGAGTTGACCAATCAACTATAAGACTCTATTGTTGAAGCTGAAAGCCTTCATGATTTTGAGTAGGAACTCCTAATCAACTTGATTATAAACTTTTGAAATATCCAATTTGAGAAGAAACCCCTCAATTTTAGATTTTGTGAGGGAATGGAAATTTTTCATGGATAGTGATGATGGAATCAAGGGTTTGCCTTCTAGGAATGAACCCATTTTGTTGAGGAGAGATTAAGGAGGGAAAAATACTCAAAAATCTTGAGGTCAAGACCTTAGAAATGATTTTGTAAAAAGAATTATAGATACTTATAGGCCTTAATGTTTGAAAGTTTACAGCTCTAGGGCGTTTAGGGATGAGAACCAAGAAAGTGGCATTTAGCTCCTTAAGAAGACATCTTGACCCAAATAAATATTTAGCATCCACCACTTCATCAACCACTATCTCCTGGAATAATTGAGAAAAGAACATATGAAACCTATCTAGCCTCGGAGCCTTATTGCCTTCAAAAGAGAAGATAGCTCTTTAGATCTCTTCCCTTGACAGGATAGATGAGAGCATCTTATTATCTTCTTCCTTGACAAGTCTAGGGATGGCCTCTGATGTGATATCTTGAACTTCATGATTAACACAATCATTCACCTTAAGGAGATTGCTAAAGATAAGGACAACATTTCTTCTTATGTCTTCATCCTTCTCAAATCGACTACCATTGTACTCAATAAAAGAAATTCTAGTATGGTTTTGTAGCGTCGTAAATTGTACGCACTTGCTAGGGTGGTACAATTTCACACCTAGTTTAGCACCCGCCTTGGCGCATTTTGTATTTTGCATTGCATTTCCCCTTTAGCACTTAATTAATTAAATTAATTAGGTCTAACGTCCTATTTTATCATTTCCTACATCATAAAGTTGAGCCCTTTCATTAAAGTGTGCCCTTTTCATTTTATTCCTCCAATACATCATTTAATCAAAAACCCTAATTAGGTCCTATTTTGAACTTGGGGGCTTGATTTCGGGGGTCAAAACATCTCGAAATCACCTGTAACTTCGGGATTCTCTCTAAAATCATCATATCCGACAGTCCTGAAAATTTGGTGAAAAGTTGTCGGGACCATGGCACCCGGAGTCCAACATGGTCCTGGACATTTTTCCCGAAATTTTAGGAGCGCGATCCAATCATAAAATAAAGCTTAACCCCAAGAAATTGGTGGGAGATTCAATCTCTAAGTCGGCCTAAAGTTGAAATTAAGACCTAGGGTTTCATACATAAGAGCTCTCTTTCTTCATTTGAAAGGATCCGAATTTTGTTTTGAGGAACCTCATATGCAGCGAAAGAGCAGATCTTTGAAGACTTCAACAACATTCAACATCCCTCTATCAAGCATTTATCAATTCCATTCATCCATTTAGGGCTTGGAAGACATTGAAGAACAATAGGAGATTACCGACTAAAGATTGGCTTGTACCCCTCCCTTGGGGGTTGGGTATGATTTCATGTTGTTTTCATGTCTTTGCATAAGCTTCAATATATCCTTTATTCATGCTTTAGATCACTTTGCATCTTGATTTAGAGCATTTACATTATCATTTACAAGCAATTAGGGTTTACTTTCTAGGTTGCTCTAGTTTGCTTTCTTGCATTTAAGGACCTTGCACACACACTAGGTCTGCACACACAATACATTTTACAATACAACTTGGCTATTCATGGAGGTGGAAATCACCGAAGCGGGGGTTTGACTAAGGCAAAACCCTATATAGCCTCCCACCACACCTTTTCAGATATAAGTGCAGGTTTCGGAATCTGGACGATGCCGCAAGTTACAGATCCGGAAGAAGCAGACGGAGACCGAACTTCACAACAAATCTCAGAGCAAAAGACCAGGACAGGGGCGTGGGGCACCCTGGTCCTGCCAGGACAGGGCCGCTGGGCGCCCTGGTCCCTAAGGCAGAGGCGCTGGGCGCCCTGGTCCTCCTAACAGACAGCATTTTCAGCATTTTTTGACAGCTTTTCCAGAGTGCAAAAACAACAGTTTCCGGAGCAGTTTCAGGGGCAGAATCAGGACAGTGGCGCCCGTGCCCCCGTCCCGAACATTTTCATTCAGATTTTAACTCTGGGTATGCATTTGCATTCTTGTCTTGTCCTTGTGTTTACAGCTTTCCATCATTTAAGTTCAATTCTGTAATCTTGTTATTAGTTCATACTTGCACTTTGGGGTTAGGGATTGAAGTTGCATCATTTCATCTTTCAATTACAACAAAGGAATAGAAATCCTAATAGGTAGCCCGTGGCTCTCTCTTCCACAAGAAGAAGTAGCCAATTATGTGATACCTCTAGGCTCTTTCGTATTCCACAAGTGTGTGGTTGAAAGTGAGATTAGGGCATGTTTGCTTAGTGTCACTTTTTCTCCCACACAGGTTTTTATCTTGAACATTTTTATCTTTTCAAATTTCTCTTTTGACATTTTAGATTCTTGAACCAGTAAGATGTTCGGTCTATGATCCCTTGCTAAAATATGCAAAACATCCTACTTATGGAGGTTGTTCAATCCCCTTATAGTCCATGACATTATCTTCATATTTTACCAGGGGAATAAAGTTTACAAATATCTAGTATGTTTTCTTGCACACCATCCTCTATATGCTGAAATATTTCTTGTTCTATGTGCCATCTCAAGGATCTTCTTCCTTGACTACCCTTTGAGGCTCCACAATTTGCCTTAGATCTTAATCTTATAGACACTCCTACAAGAGCATCCTATTATTTTTTCTTTAATGGTCTGAGAACATTCGTCCACTCTATCCAAATCTGGCCAATATCATCTAGAAGTCCTTTCTGAGACAATGGTAGAGTATCCTTAACTCCATTATGATTCTGATCTAAATTCGCAGTGGAATCCCCTATATTTTTACTTGAGTCACCATATGTATCCTTTACTATTTCCTAAGAGTCCACTAAGACATGGCTTCTTATTGAATCTTGGCTTAAGGAGCTCTTAATAACTGATACTGAAGGTTTACAAGGGATCCTAATATCCACATTCAGATTGACTTCTTTGAAGGGGACAATAGATCCCTGACTAGGTATATCTTCCAGACCAATCACACCTTTCTCCTTCTTTCTTGAGTCAAGGTTAGACTTATTGATAACTAGCTCCTGGTTTTCTAGGTCCACCTAATTACCTGAGACATCCACCTTGTCAGGGGACTCTAAGGGATTCATTGTACTCTTACTATCTTTTTCTCCACTCTGTTGGATTATAATTTCATTACCATCCCGTCTATTATTATTTTTCCTAATTCTATTGGGCTTGGGCTTAAGATTCTCTTTCTCCTTGCTTACATTCAATGGCCATCTTGATGCAGTCACCAATAAGGAGTAACCTCAAAGAGATCAGTCTGAACGAATCAACAAGAGTAAACATAATGGAAACATAGAGATATGATTGAGGCAATGTGTAATAGACTGAATTATATCATGAAAATGATTACAACCAACCGGTAACAACCAGGTTACAAAAAAATTACTCACGGGCCTACTAAAACATGCTCAAAGTATAGAATAAGTCACAACCGGGACCTCAAATCTCAAGATCTATCTTCTATGCTTAGTCTGGCTACTTGATTACATTATAATGTGCAATTGCAATGATATATATGATCCAAGGGAATCTAGTCAGCCCCAAAAGGGATAAAAACCCGAAGAACAAGACCTAATGTGTAAAACCAACAAGGTCAGCCTCTACTAAATAAATTCCTCTAGAAAATCCAAAGGATGAAGTGTAGTTCAAAGGGAAGGTTGGCCACACACTAAGGAATATCAGAATCAATTCTCAGGGATCGACAAGCTACAGAAGGGATCCGATAGATCACAATGCAAATAGGTCCATGTAATTGGTAACAAGAAACTATCAACTGGCATTAGGAAACTATCATGGAAACCGGTAGCGATAACTTGCTAGGAAATGATCCAAATGCTTTGTGGTATGGGAATAAGGAAGGTGATCAAGTCTTAAAGTAAAATCCAACTCCACAAGACTAGGTGAGCCAAATCCTATACACACAGAAAGAAATGTTGAAACTAAAAACAAAAAACAAACACAAAAAGGAAAATATTTTTGGTTGATGCAAGATTGCCATGAACTAGGGATGCTCCTACATTAGACATCTGGGGTTGTTGAAAAAGTGAGTCTCTCACTTTGCTAGGGTCAGAGGAAAATCAAGGCAGTCCACCTATGCCTAAGAAATCCAAGATGAATCTTCAATTGGTCTACCTTTCCACTTCACCAAGTACTCCTTATAATGACCACTCCGAGTACTATGCCCAATTCTACTATCCAAAATGTCCTAAATCTAATTCAGTTTCTTCCAAGGAAACTATTTCTCCAAGTCTGCAATATTGTCTTCACTGAATTCTCGTTCATGATACTCATGAAGCTCTATAATGTTGAATATAGGTGATATGTTCAAGTGATCCAGTAACTCCACTTCATATGCATTTCCAAAACTGAATTTCCCCAAGATCCTATAGGGTCCAAACTTCTTCATCTGTAACTTGTTATAGGTTCCAATAGGGAATCTCTCTTTTCTTAGATACACCATCATTTCATCACCAACTTCAAATTTTGTTTGTCTCCTCTTCTCATTTTCTTTCTCCTTATACTTGCTATTCATGTCCTCAAAATTTTGCTTAACTTGAATATACAAGGCTGCCATGTGATCTGGAAAGTCTTTTGCTTCTGAACTTCTTTGTTCTTAACTACTAATATATCCCTTAATTCTGATATACCTCTAGGATGCATTCTAGTAACTATCTCATAAGGTGTTTTTCTGGTACTCCTATTCACTGAATTATTGTAGGCAAACTCTGCTTGTGCTAAAATCAAATCTCAACTTTTGGTTTTATCTCCAACTAAACATATCAATAAATTTCCCAAGCTTCAGTTAAGTACTTATGTTTGTCCATTAGTCAATGGGTGAAAATTAGAACTGAATTCCAAATTTGTCTTCATCTTCTTCCAAAGTGTTCTCCAAAAGTAACCAACAAACTTAGTGTCTATTTCAGAAACTATGCTCCTAGGTAACCCATGCAATCTCACTACTTCCTTGAAAAATAGGTCTGCTACATGCACTGCATCTGATGCCTTCCTATAAGGTATGAAATGAGCCATCTTAGAGAATCTCTCCACTACCACAAATATAGAATCATTCCCTCTCGGTGTTTTAGGCAATCCAAGTATGAAATCTGTATACACCTAAAAAATGGTCTGAAGATAATTAATCAAATAAGCAATTATTTAATTAATCCTCCTTCCTAATTTAATTGAATTCCTTAGCAATTTGATTAAATTCTCCCATTCATCTACTTATTAATAAATCTTAGGATTTATTTAATAGGTTCATTTCAATAGTTCCCTTTGATTAATTAATTTAAATTAATTAATCCTCCCCCCATTTAATCAAAGCTTCTAATCCCCTAATTAATTAGAACAAATCAATTTATGAGTTGTTGAAAATTAATTAGTCTTGTCCTATTAGTTAAATTTTGAAATTAAAATTACCCACATGCCTCCTAACTTCTAACCATCTAACCTAACCATCCCTCTAACTTAACCCATTCCACCTAGCCTTGGGTTTAACTAACCCTATCCTATCTTGTACATCCTAACCTCCTTATCATAACCTCCTATGGTGTAGATATTCTCCCCTTGAGACACATGGCACTTTGGCCACATGTCTCCTCTCTTGGACACTTGCCCTCTTATGAGAAAGGCTCCTTGACACTTGTAACCACAAAGATGACAAGTGTCCCTTCCTCCAACCTCTTCTCTAACCTCCTCCAATTTCACCCTTGATATCGTCAGACTCAATCTTGACCGTTGATTCCTGCCACCTCACCCCTAGCCTTGGCAATCCTATAAATATCCCCCATTTTGGAGCACAAAGGATCCCATCTCATTATCAATTTAGGCAATGTTACTATAGGCATATTCATTCTAGCATATCATTTGAGCATTGTTATTATAGACAATTCCATCTTAGATCTAGCTTAATTTGATGATTTTCTTGAATAATTATTGAATCATGTAGCTTAATCAATCTCCTTTCTAGCATAATTTCATTATCATCATCATAGCTTAATCATGAATAATGTTAGTTTAATTAGCATCTTGGATCAATCTAGCATAATCAATCTCATCTAGCTTGCATATCATTATCATTTCAAATCCTCCATCTAGGTGTAGTCAAGTCACTGGGATTGCTTATCCAGATTTGAGAGCAAATCCACACTCACATCTCTTAGGAGGCTATAGGCTGCTTTGTCATGGCTTATCTTTCATTTTTTTTTCTAATTATGCTTGCAATGATGTATTGAGTGTTTGTGTTGCAGCTGCAAGTACCATACTTCACAGACACGACAAAATCCATGCTTATATCCTCCCAAGGTCTTACCAATACTATCAAAGGTTTATACAATCCCACATCCTAACTACTCCCTTTTGCATCTTGACAAAGTCTACAACTTTGCACAAATTCCTTAACATCCTTATGAATCTAGCGTGAAAAGTATTGCTCGCTCACCAAGGCTATTGTTCTGTCAACACCAAAGTGTTTGGCTAATCGTCCACTATGTTTCTTCTTAGTCAGATTCTCCCTCATATAACTCTTAGGTATGAACAAATGGACTCCTTGAATAACATCTCATCCTGGATGAAATAATCCAACCACTTACTCCCATCTACCATAACCGATACTCTACATGCTTTCCAAGGTTCTCCAAAATCTGGGTCAGCATCATACAAGGTCTTCAACTCTTCAAATCCTAATACTGTATCTCTCATCTCTGTTAGTAAATTCCTTCTCCTACTCAATGTATCAACAACTTTGTTGGATTTCCCACTTATATGCTTCATTCAACACAAAGGTGTAACTCTATTAAAATTCTACCCATCTCATATGTCTCTGATTCAACTTACCCTGACTATTCAAATATTGCAAGACTTGATGATCTATATATGAAACAAACTCCTTAGGAAACAAGTAATGTCTCCACTTCTTCAAGGCTTGAACTATGGCATAAAATTTCTGATCATTTACTGAATATCTTCTCCTAGCATCATTCAACTTATCACTAAAATAAGCTACTTCTCTCACTTCTTGACTCAAGACTGCTCCTATTTTTGTTCCACTTTCATCATAATCCACCTCAAATACTTGGTTGAAATTGGTAAAGATAACACAAGCTACTCAACTTTTATTTTCTCTAGTGGTCCACTTGAATTCCATCTTATCCCCTCTCATTGTCCCAGTCATAGGGTTACAAATTGAACTTAATTTTTTGATAAAATTCTAGTAGAAACTAGCCAATCCATGAAATGATCTTACTTCACCAATGCTTTCTAGTGTAGGCCACTCAATAATTGCTTTCACTTTCTTAGGGTCCATCTTCAAACCATCAGTAGATATCACAAATCCCAAATAGACTAACTCTTCCTTCATGAAAGTGCACTTCTTAAGATTTATCAACAACTTCTCTTCTCTCAACCTCTTCAAAACTTTTCTCAAATACAAAAAATGCTCTGCTTTTATCTTACTGAAAATCTTACTGAAATTCAGAATGTCATCCAAATACACAATAATAAACTTACCCAAGAATTTCTTTAATGCCTCATTCATTAACCTCATGAAAGTACTAGGTGCATTAGTTAACCCAAAAGGCATCATCAACCATTCATATAGTCCTTCATTTGTCTTCAATGTTGTCTTCCACTCATCTCCTTCTCTGATTCTAATATGATGATATCCACTCTTCAAATCTATCTTTCTAAAGTATCTTGCTCCACTAAAACACTCCATTATGTCATCCATCCTAGGCAAAAGAAATTGGTATTTCACTATGATCTTGTTTATTTCTCTAGAATCGGTACACATTGTCCATTCTCCATTCTTCTTAAGTGCTAACATTGTTGGTGCTGCTCAAGGGCTCAAATTTTCTTTGATCAAACCTTTATTTAACATCTCTTTCACTTGTCTATTCAACTCTTCATTCTCTATCGATTTCAACTGATGTGCAGCTTTATTTGGAGAACTAGCTTTGGGAATCAAATCCATGAAATGGCTGATACTTCTTATCAGTGGTAATCCATTAGACACATTATCTGAAATGATGTCTTCATATTTTGTCAACAATTCCTTTACCTCCTATGGTTATTCTTCTTCTAGTTCCGGTCTCTCCGTCTTCTTAGGAACCAAGGCAAAACATACATTCTCATGTCTCATTCCATCCACCAAATAGATTCTAGCATTCATACTATCCTCTCTCTTTAAGGGTTCCTCCAAAGGTAACAAGGTTTGCTTCATTCCATTTTCCATAATGATGTATATGTTCTTCCTCCCATCATGTATTGCCTGTTTACCAAAATGCCAAGGTCTACCCAACAAAAGGTGACAAATTTTCATAGGCATAATATCACACAAAATATCATCATCATAATTCCCAATTTTCAACTTTACCAAATATTTCTCTTACCAACAACTTATATTCATCCTGAATCAATGCTATCTGATAAGGCTTAGGGTGTTTTAATATTTCCAAGGTTAACTTATTCACCATATCTTTTGAAACAAGATTGTCGGAACTACCACTCTCAATAACAACTTTACAGCACTTACCAGATACCTTACATGTGGTCTTGAACAAATTTCTCCTTTGCAAGGGCTCCCCATCTTCTCCGATATGGCACAAAACTCTCCTCATCATCAACAGTTCTTCATCTTCCGGATTGTTAGCTGATCTGGTGGGGTTTTCTTCCACCACAACTGCTCTTCTGGTATTCTCAGTCTTCTTACATGTTAGGATTCCCAAACATACTAAGAGGGGGGGTGAATCAGTATCTAATCGGTTAACAGATTTTTTGATCTTATTAAACAAATTGCATTCCAAAATAGTGTACCGATAAACAAGAATTAATGTAGTAAATAAGAACAATAACCACAACATAGAAAGCACACCATAACAGAAGATTTTTAATGAGGAAACCTAGTGTGGGAAAAACCTCGGTGGGATTTGTAACCCACAATATTCACTCATTGGCCAATAAATGAATATTACTTACAATAAGGGCATGCACATGCAAGAAGGCCAACTACCTAAAGCTCACTGCTTAATTACAAAAAGGAAGTTTCGCTGACTTACAAAATGGATTATGGAAATCCAGTATAATGTACTACTTTAGTTTAGCATCTACTATGCCAGGTTCAGTACCGATTTAAGCTCACATAATAACCATAAACCTTACTCCAAAATATGCCTTTACATTCAAATGTTACTTCTACAATTATCTTCCCATGTTCACATCTATCTACATGACCTTATACATAAATGATCTACAAGATCTCATCCTTATATATGAGTCCGATTACAATTCGCCTTGTCGGCTTACAAAAAGATATTACAATTAAATACAAATTGCAATAAACAAAATCTTGTCAGCTGGGGTGTCGGTAATCATCTTTGCCACTACCGGCAAACTATCTATCGATGTAGAGTGTCAGTATTGGTCCTATAAGATTGTAAGGTTTCCATCAATGACAATACCTTCAATCACCTACAATTTCTCATTGGAGTGTGCAATGCCAACAATCTCCCCCTTTGACATTGATGGCAATACCCATGAGAAAAATTCAAAATTGTATCAAAAAATTGAAGTCCAAAAATTATGCCAAAAACTATACCAGATGTGTGCTCCCCCTGAGTAGATGATCTCTTCTGTCATTGTTTTTCTCATCCCAACTACTCCCCCTTTGGCATCAATGACAAAAGTTGTCAAAAATGTCAGCTGAGTGTAGTTCTCAGTTGGATCCCTGTAACCGGTTGGTTACAATTGGAAATAGATCTACCAGTACAAAATTGAAGCTATTAGTGAACCTTTCATTGTCTTTTAGTGTTGCTTATGTCCTTTGTATTATACCAGTGAGTATGTGCATTTTCTCTTCTGGTGTCTTAAGTCCAGGAATAAGTGCCTCTAATATCTCTTTTCTCAAAGAGACAAGGATGTCAAGTTTCAAACCAAGTTTGCATTTTAGTTCCTTAGCCTTGAACTTTACTCTTTCCTTTTCCTTCTCCAATTTCTCAAGTTTTTCCTCAAATTCTCCTATTTCCTGCTCTATTACCAATAATGGTTCTAGTGAACTGATGATATTATCAGCAATATTATTTATTTATTTTTGTGCTTCACTAATTTTCTTATCTATATCTATTGTCAAAACATCAGTTTTGCATGTATCCATGTACAACTCCTTAAATTCCATTATTGTTTTTCCTAGTGTTGGTAATAAGGTATCAATGTGTTCCTTGCATCTCTTTATTGTTTCATCAATGAATCTTTCTTTCTCTTTATTCATTTTCTCATTGAATGTCTCCTCATTAATCTGCTCAACTGTCAATAGGTTATCGGTGATATACTTAGACAATGTGTCTAATTAACTCAAAGAATATTTATTGTCCACATTGCACTTGGGTGCAATCAATTTCAAAATAGGGATGGTATCATCAATAGCCTTCTATGCAAGTGCATTGCAATCTGTTATTTTCTTGATTGAATCCAAAAATACCTTTGTTACATTTGTCAGTCTGAATTTTGTCATGGAAGAACCAAATGATTGACCAACTACCTTAACAATCTTCATTCCACCAATGTGAGTAACCTCTTTGGTTGAGTTGACCTCTGGTAGGTCAATTTGAGTCTACATCTCAACTAGCAAAGGCTTGGATTTCTCAGCTGTTGTCAGTGGCACTGTCTTTGTCTCAACCTTTTTCTCTTCATGTTTCTCAGAATGTACCTCAGTATGTTTCTCTATGCTTTCTTCTACCAGTTTCTCTAATGAAGTCTTAGTATTTACCATCAGTTTCTCAGTATGTACCTCTGAACTGTCCATTTCTAGTATTTCACTATTAGAGGAGGTACCAACCGGTAAAAGATGTGCTTCTGGTTGTAACCCTTCCAGGTCACTTTCCTTGATACCAATCCTATTCAACAAGTCTTCCTTGATTTCTTTTGCCTGTTTAGTTACTTTTCTAATTGTTTGTTCTCTTTTCTTCCTTCTTTTCAGGGTTTGTACTTTGCTTTCAATGGTTTCTGCATTTCCAAATACTTCTTCTTTTGGTTCTCTAGGGCCTTCAAGGAGGGCTTTAGCATATGTTTCTATTATGTTTTCATCTACCTCATAACCCATTTCAGTTACCCAAACTATTCTTGGAACCACTACTTCCATCCAGATTTCATCCTTTATAACAAAGCATATCTCCTTTTGGTATTTGTTAAGTATGATATAAGATAATCTTTCCCTTGTCTTCATTCTAGCCTTAAATGTCTGAAAGTATTCAATTATGTTATTTTCCCTGTCATCTTCCATGCCATTAAAGATATCCAAAAGTTGTTTGCCTATCGGTATGTAAAAACCAAATTCTTTTCTACCTATACTAGGAACTTCCTTAGTGATGTATAGAAAAAGACATACAAGTAAGTTACCAAATCTGAATGTGCCTTTCTTGTCACTCTTAATTTTCTTCAGGTTGTCAATCAATTCATTTTTTAGCCATTCACATATGTCACTATTAGTTTTGTTGATCACCATGTCATTAGTACTCTTGATACATAAACTGGAAATAGAGTTTAATCTGTTGGCATGTGTAGCTTTGTATCCTAGTATCATACTAATGAATCTAACATTTGTATCTTTCACATCATTGACTCTCAAGGATCTTCTGTCATGGGTTGCACTAGTTAGGGTCATCACAGTGTTGTTTGGAACCTTTTTAATTTTATCAGGCCTACTACCGGTGGAAGGTAAGCCAGTCACTGCCCTAACTACTTCTTTTGTGATCTTATGGATGTAATCTAGCCAAAATAATTCCCCATGAAATCTGCTAAGTACAATTCTTACAACTTCCTTGGGAAAATCAGGAATGCTAAGTATTTCCACAAAACCTAGGGTTTCAATTATCTTGTGTTCTGGTTTCACATTACCATTTTCATCACAACTTACAGTCCTATAAATGTTCATTATCTCATCAGCATCAAGTTCCTCAATATGACAATGTATGTATATCCTAGGGTCTTCAGCATAAGTAACTCCTTTAGGTATTTTAGAAAATGCTCCTAGGGTATCATACTGCTTCAGTATTTTAAGTATGATCTTAAATACGGGCCTAGGGCATTTAATTACTTCAATTACAATAGGGTTTGCAATGAATTCAGGTGCAGAAGAGGAAGCCATTTGATAAATACCTTAGTCTGCCTTTAGGCTTGAATGCTTGATAGATTTTGCTTCACTTCTCACGTAGATGCCTTTATTCAGGTTTTTTGCACTCTTAGGGAATTTGAATGCTCCGTGAGTGAAAAAGAGTGAAAAATACTTGCTTTATAATGTCATTTCCTTCAACTACCAAAATAAATGCCTACCGGTTAAGTGAAAACTTAACTCATCTGCCGATAAAGAAGCATTTTATCTTCTTACCATCAACCGAGGATAAACTGGCATGTTTTTTAATTATTTGCCATACCCCCAAAAGGTTTCTTCTCAGTTAGATGAAGAATCTCCTGTCGGTAGAGTGATACTCTATTCTACCAGTGAAGGAATAGCCTCATCAACATTTTGATCTATCTTTCTAATCCATTATTTTGAAAATTCTTGCTTTACCTCATCAACCTTCTCTTTACATTTCAAACTGGGTCCTTTGCTATTTGCTGGTGATGCCTTCTAGAAAATTTTGCAATATGTCCAATCTTGTTACAAGCATAACAAGTCACATTATTTTTTTGAATAGCTTTTCCAGATCCTATGCCGGTATGTGTTCTGCATTGATTAGATAAGTGTCCAAATCTTCCACAAACATAATATCTTACATTCATTTTGCAATTTTCTAAATTATGACCAATTTTGATGCATTTAGAACATTGACTGGTGGGTGCATTAGTGTTTTGATAGTTTCTAGATCTACACTAATTTTCTCTATGACCATACTTGTTACGGTTAAAGCATTTACCATTAAATTTGTAGGCATTAGGTTGTCTTACCAGTTTATTGTGATCATGATTGTTTGCAGTACCGAAGCTTTCACCAACTTCAAAGCCAAGTTCATTAGTATCTTCATTAGGTTTCTGATTTTTCAGCATGTCATCAAGTTTTTCTAAACTTTTCTTGAATTTTTCCTTATGTTGATTTGCAGTAGCCAAATCATTTTCCAAAAAATCTTTTTGTCTCATGAGTTCAGTTTTATCATGTTCTGAGTGAATCAGATATGTCTTTAACATATCATTTTCATGACTGAGTCTTAGATTTTCAGTTCCAGCATTATTGATTCTCCTAGTCAAGTCATCTTCATTCTTCTTTCTGTCTTCAGTGACTTTATAAAATCTCATAGTCATATCTTGCATCTAATTCCTCAAGGTCATGTTTTCTTGCTTCATCTTGCTTATAAGATCATTTAGAGTTTCTTTTTCATCATCATCTTTCTGCATCTTCTCATGAAGTTCTCTTCTTTTATTCTAGGAAATAGTGTAATTCTCTTGAAGTCCTTGAATGATTTCCTGTGTAGCCTTCAGATCATCTTCAAGTTTGATATTCTTTAACTTTTCTGCATCATAATCTGCAAGAGTTGTTTCCAATTGCCTTCTCAAACTTTCCATTTGTACTAGTGTCAGAATCTCCCTTAAGTTGTTAGGCTTTTGAAAAAAGAGGACCAGTCTCTGATACCAATTGTTAGGATTCCCAAAGATACTAAGAGGGGGGGTGAATCATTATCTAATTGGTTAACAAATTTTTTGACCTTATAAAACAAATTGCATTCCAAAATAGTGTACCGGTAAACAAGAAGTAATGCAGTAAATAAAAACAATAACCACAACATAGAAAGCACACCATAACACAATATTTTTAACAAGGAAACCCGGTGTGGGAAAAAACTTGGTGGGATTTGTGACCCAAAATATTCACTCACTGGCCAATAAATGAATATTACTTAGAATAGGGGCCTGCACATGCAGGAAGGCCAACTGCATAAAGCTCACTGCTTAATTACAAAAAGGAAGTCTCACTAGCTTACAAAATGGATCATGGAAATCGAGTATAATGTACTGCTTTAGTTCAACATCTGCTATGCTAGGTTTAGTACTAGTTTAAGCTCACATAATAACCATAAACCTTACTCCAAAATCTGCCTTTACATTTGTATGTTACTTCTGCAATTATCTTCCCATGTTCGCATCTATCTGCATCACCTTATACACAAATGATATACAATATCTCATACTTATATATGAGTCCTATTATAATTCACCTTGTTGACTTACAAAAAGATATTACAATTAAATACAAAATGCAATAAACAAAATCCTATTAGCTGGGGTGTCTGTAATCATTTTTGCCGCTACTGGTAAACTATTTGCCAGTGCCGGTGCCATAGGATTGTAAGGTTGCCATTAATGAAAATACCTTCAATCACCTACAATTTCTCATTGGAGTGTGCAATGCCAACATTACATTCAAATGAATGATGTCCTTCTCCTCCACACTTAAAGAAAGTACCTCTAAATGTCTTCTTGTCTTGTCTGCAAAATTCTCATTCCCGTAGCCATCCGGTTCTCTCCTCTGGTAGAAAGTTTTGTCATCCTTTTGGTATGAATTTCTATCTTTTCTCACTTCCTTATCCTTCCTATACCTCTGTTATATCATCTTCCTTCTTGAAATATTCCTCTGGTAAACCTTCCACCTCTACCTCTCTACCTCTACTTATGTCTCTTGTTTAACTTTTCTTCAACCTTCAGGGCATACTAGTAAACCTCTTCAACACTGCAATTTGATCAAACTGATCTCATCTTGTATAGACATCTACAATCCATTTAAATATCTTGCAACTTGTTCAACTTCATCATCAACATGTTCAGATCTGATATTCAACTGGTAAAATGCTTTGGTGTACTCCTTCACACTAGATTTCTTCTGTCTCAAATTTTGCAACTTCTGGAACAGATTCACCTGATAAGCAATTGGTATAAATTTTGACTTCAACTTAGCAACCATCCGATTCCAACTCTTGATTTTCTCTTTACCTCTTCTCTATCTATCAACTTGCAAATACTCCCACCAAAGAGATGCATGACCTTTCAACTAGGTACAGGCATATTTCACCTTTCTTTCCTCTGTAGTGTTCTCAAAATCAAAACACTTTTCCATCTCTGAGATCCAATCCATTAACTCATCGGAATCCAACTTTCCATCATATTATAGTGGGGCAAAATGTTGTTTATTATTAGCCATACTCAAAACCCTCAAAAACCTCTCTTCATCCAGATCAACTACTGTTGGGTTTCCATGTTTTGTCGGGGCTTCTTCTCCTTCATCTTCACTTACATCTTCAATATGTCATCCTCTTCTTTGTTGTTTCTCCATGACTTCCAACCAGGCTGCTATCCCTTACAACATTTCCATCATAGTAGGGTCTACATTCTCACACGCTCCACCATTCCTAGTTCCTCTCCGCCCCATCTTTCAGCAATCCTCTACAACTGCAAGTCATATCCATAGTCCGCTACCCTACAACAAAGTTCTCAGGACAACCAAAACAAAAACTCAAAGAACAAGACCTAATGTGTAAAACCAACAAGGTCGACCTCTGCCAAATAAATTCCTTTGGAAAATCAAAAGGATGAAGTGCGGTTCAAAGGGAAGGTTGGCCACACAACAAGGAACATCAAAATCAGCGCTCAGGGCTCCGCAAGCTATGAAAGGGACCCTATATATCACAATGCAAATAGGTCTAGGCAATCGATAACAAGAAACTATCAACCAATAATAGGAAACTCTCATGGGAACCGGTACCAATAACTTGCCAGAAAATGATCAAAATGCTATGTGGTTTGAGAATTAGGAACATGATCAAGTCTTCAAGTAAAATCCAACTCCACAAGATCCAGAGAGCCAAATTTGGTACACACATAAATAAATGCTAAAACTGCAAACATAAAATAAAATAGAAAGAAAAATATTTTGGGTTGATGCCAGATTGCTATGAACCGAGGATGCTTCTGCATCACGTCTCTTAGCTCAATATCCTAATTTCCTACAGTTCAAGCACATGAAAGGGATTGATTCAAACTCAATAGTTTGAACCCAAGTGCCTAGCTTGGATTGTATTTCAATATAGGATGGTAAGTCTACATTCTTAGAAACACCCACACAGATTCTAACAAACACCAGCCTTTTCCTAGTCATCGTCATTAGATCTACAGATAGAAGTTCTCCAAAATAATTAGCCAGGCTGCTAAAAATATCTTCATTCCAAAATTCCAAAAGGGAGGCCAGGAAGTCTAGCCTAAACTGGTACATTTTAAAAAATGGAATCAGAAAGGTCCAAGTTTGTAGTCCATTTCTTAAGAGCCAAGAAGGACTCGCCAATAACCCAAGCACCTCCACTTCTAATAACCCAATTATTCTTCTTACAAGAAAACTCAAAAGTGAAGTAACCCTTAGGAAGAGCAGAGTCAGGGAACTTGACCATTAGTTCTCCATTTCCTTTGGACAAAGTCCCTAACAAGTTCTATGTTAGGCCTAGAACCCATAAATTTTCCTACCAGTGTTTAGTCCATAAGAGAAATATTATGATCAATAACCATATCAAGGACAAAAATGGCAAACTTACCCTTCACAGGATCAAAGATATTGCTGACTAGAAGGAACATCAATTTTCCACTAAGTTTCACTCCCAAAAGAGATGTCCAAGGTTTTTGTTTGGAGACATCACCTCCAGTGGCCCCCACCATATTTTGGATTCTCTTATCGACCCCCTATCCTTTAGATAGATCAACGGGAACATCACAATAATTGGGAATAAAGAAATCCACCTGAACAGGCTTTTCATTTTTGTTCCCCCTTTGAAAGTTTCTATTAGATGAATCACCCTTCCCCCTGGGTCCACCTAAATATTATTTCTAAGGTTAGGCTCATTTTTCTCCATCTTACCTTGCTTGTCGCTCAATCCCTACATTTATTTTGTCTATGTTTCCCAAGAAATTGCACCGCCCCAGCCTGCTCAAGTGTTCAAAATTTCAAAAATTTGATTCTTTTGCCCATTCACCTGCTTCTCCCACTCCATGATTCACTAACTTATGATTCATGTTATGACACTAACCCTAAATAAGTTAATTGTTTACTTATATTATTAAAAGGCTACAAGGACTTATAAGGAGGATCTCAACTATTGATTTATATTTACTCTATCATACTAAAAATATATCACTATTCCTTCGATTTAACCCTCCAATATATTATTTAACATATATCTTACAATTAGCATAACCATTGCATCTCTTTTTGATGAAAGTTCTAGTTTAAGATATTTTCATCAAAAACAGAAAAATAGAGAAAACTACGATGATAAATCTAAATAACTAGACAAATAGTTAGATCATGAGAATTTTTTTTTTTTAAATAAATGTGTTAACCCAATACCTAAAAATTATATGATTCAATTAGAAAAGAAAAATATTAGCCAATTGACTATTTTAATTTTTTTATCTTTTGGTGTTTTTGCCTATCGAAACTTTTTTATCTATTGGTATTTTTCCTTGCCGGATTTTTTTATCGATCAGTATTTTTGCCTATTGATTTCAGCTTGAAAATTTGCCAGTTAGCACTGCAATCACATTTCTCATAATTCCTCCACAAGAATTTTATCCTCCTTCGACACAATGTATATTCTCATAACACTTCCATAGTTTTAATCTATATACAAAAGATGATCTTGCCATAGAGGAAATGTGTTTTCTACCAATTTACACAATATCAAATCCTACATCCAGAGCCATATTAATCAATCAATCAATTGAAATTCATAAACTACCCAATATGCTACCAAAGAGTTCTCATGCACTAATGGATACATATGAATACGATTAGACATTTGCATGTCTTTTTATTTATATGATCTATGACATAATACATGATTTTTCAGGTTCTCAACAATCACCACAATAACCAAGACCTATGCCACAATGAGCAATGTGACAACACATATTCCCCAATATAGTTTCCATCATAGATGCATGTATTTTCAGCCTACTCTTCATATGCTGAAAACATCATCATCATCATTGCTAAAACACTAAGCATTATTATCACCATAAACACTAAATATTTTTTTGTAATCACCATCCCTCTTGCCATATTTCCTACACAAACAATCATGTGAAGGGCATGGAGATATTATGGTCGTAAATAACTACAACTTCCCATTCTAATTTTTGCCCTTATTTTATTTTAAGGGTAATGAAGAATTACCATATAATTTGATAAATATGTCATTAGGTAGTGGCTAAACAAATTTTTTCATAACCAGTTTGGCTATAATTACCATGTTTACCTTTGTTCTGAAAATAGCAAGACAATTGTCGTCTGTGTAGTGAGATTATTTTCTTTTAAATAGATTTTTATTTGTTTTTTTAGAGTGAAATATTTTTCACTTTTAAGAAAATTCGCCTATTAAAATTAACAAAAATCATATCATTTGGGGATAGGATGTAGTAATTGTGCATCCTAACTTCACAATTTTCAAAATCTTACATGGAAATTTTCAATAATTCTCAATATTTTCCAGCAGCTTATTTGGAAAGTCTCCTACTTATAACTAAAGTTTCAGGACCACATCATCAAATATGATACCACATCAGCATGCTTTTTGCCAAAGTGTCCAAATCAGCCAAAAAAAGGTGAGGCCAATATTCATCTAAAAGGGGCTCCAATACTTGTGCAGCTAATGTGGCATCATATGATTGGTTGCCTTTTACAGCTAATGTTACATTTCATTCAATTATTAGTAGTCATCATCAATAGTAACAAATTTAAGTTTTCTTGTTAAGTTCTTTCATGTGTGTATTATCCATGTTCTTATCTATATGTCTATATTCTTATCATGATCTAACCCAATTGTCTTGGGAAATTTCACTTTCTAACCTTGTCTTGTTCATATTTTTCTATCTAATGCATTTATTTTCTAGGTCTTCAGCTTGGGGGCATGCTTCTTTGGATCGAAAGATTTTTCTGCTTCATCTATAGTATCCTTTTGGCATCATGATGTTATTTTATGTTCACTAGATTTCCTTTAGCATGCATATTCATGATGATTCATAAGCCTGCTAAAGTGGGGGCAAAATGTAGAGTCAAAAATTACATACCCCTTTGCAATTCCACCTACACTTTTGTAGCCACTTTAGTGTCTATTCCCCTAGCATTTGGGTAGGCTCATTTCAGCCCTTGCATTAGGCTTTTCCCTCTCAGGATGCTTAAGACCCCCTTCCAAATGCTATCCTTCACCTTTTCTTTCATGTTAGCCACCTGTTTTTCTTACCACTTGTCATCTTTGATCATGATTTGTCTAGACACTATCACACTACATGGATGTCCTCACACCATAGATTCATCCCTTAATGTCTTAACGTTCAAATATTGATTCTATGTATTTTGACACTTTTCACCTATCTTGGTTGGTAGAAATAGTTCATAATCTTTCAAAATGTCTTGACAATCTTCTTTTTCCCTCCTCTTCTCTCTTTTAAATATTTATTTTCTCTTCTTTCAATCTCTTCAGTTCCTCCATGCAATCTCTCTAGTTCTCTTGGCTCTTGGTTCTCTCAAGAAGATCTCTCATTCTTTGGGCTCTCATAGCTTTCTCTTGCTCTTTCTTTCTTGCTACAGTAGTCTCTATTTTGTTACAACACTCTTAAGCTCTCATAATAATATTTTGCAACTCTCTTGGATTTATCAAGCCTCTTTGGTAATATCTTTCTATCATTTTATCTATCTCATTTTTTAGCATCTTGGTATTTATCACATTCCCTACCTATTTGTTCATTTTCTCATTCTTTAGCAATTTTTATTTTTATCTATCTATCTATCTAGGTTGCCTGGGAAGGTAGAAACACCAAAATGGTGGTGAAAAAGGAAGATGGAGCAATCAAGAGGAAATCATTTCTCTCCTCGAGAGGGGTGAAAGTTTCACACAAGATTCTATTCAACCTTTCATGCCCATTACATTTAAAGGAGGGGGGAATTCACTAGATCCAATATCAATAGGAAGAGATTGAATACTAAATGAATTTACAATGGATTCAAAAAGTGAAAGTAACCCTCTTTTAGAATGGATAAGTTGAATTATGCAATTTAAGACTAGGTGTAAATATGACAAAGAAATGGTTATAACTTGAGATAGAAATGTGGGATGAAGTTGTGCACCTGGAAATAGCAGTAAGATGTCAAGACAAAGCTCTCCTTCAAATTTCAGTGAATGTTGTCAGGACCACATTGAAAGTGCACATAGTCCTCTAAAAAATCCGCGTGATGAAAAGGGTTTTTCTGCCTCTAAAAATGAAGTCCAAATCTGCAAATACAATTGCACACCTACAACCTACATACATAAAAGATAGAAAATGTTGTTGGGATTGGGGGTTTTCCTTTAGGTCAAACCCCAGTTTTGGAATTAACCAAATGATGAAAAAAACTTGCAAGTAATGAAAGTAAATGATTGAAATGGAATTCACCTCTAGAGAGGGTACAGTTAAGATGTAGATAGAGTTGTTTGAAGGATATGCATAATTGAATATCAAAAGGGACCTCCACTTCAATGGTTGAATCCTTGACTTGAATGCAACACATAACCTTGAAAGGAGACTTGAGAATGCTCAATGCTTCAAAGGAATGCTTGCTTGATTTCACGTAGGATCGCAATTATGTATGCAAATTGAACTTATATTATATATCTATATAAAGAGGAGAGAGTAATACATCTTATATATTCACCAATTAGGGTTAATTGACTAATGTTTTGTTATAGGCCGACATAGGGAAACTTTTCTCTCTTATCAAATGCAAAGCCCAATGTAAAGCTAGATCAGAAGGGGCCCAAAATAGGGAAAGGACATGGGCACCACACCCCTATCCTAGGGGGGAGAGGGGCACCATTCCCCTACCCTACCCTAATTGAGGACAAGAAGCAATAGAGGAGAGTGCGGGGTGCGGGGAGATGCAAGCTTCAGGAAATGTGAGCATCTCTTGGGTCTCCAGTTAGGCTTAGGGATTCGTTTCACCAATGTGAAGAACAAAATATGGTTGAAAATTGTAAGGTCACAATTTTAAAATGCTACATTTAGCACCCACTTTAGGAGGAGTATAAGTGTATGCCAACACTTCTGGGAAAGTACAAGGAAACAAGATTGAAAGACTTTCACCACATCAAGGAGGCAAGATACACCAAGCCCCTACTAGAATTAGGATCTTATGACATCAATTGACAAAGTAAAAGGGAATATCAAGAGGGAAGGATCATGACTACAAGTAGCAAGGTTCCTCACACTATGAGTCATGAAAAGAAAGGATACCAAAAATTACAAAGCAAAGCCAAGTTCAAGAAGAAAATTTGAGTATAAAGAAGGAAAATATGAGTGGAGTGTATGCCCCCACATTAAAGTGATCACACACGCGTTATCAGGAATTATTTCTTTAAGGTAGGATACACCCAAGAAAGAGAAAGAGAGAGCACATTATCGCAAGGAGTTAACCCCAATCGAGGAATAAATCCAAGGATAATGAAAACAAAACACAAAGGATGAGGTAGTTTCTCTTTCCTCAAAGTCACTATGCTATATGATAACTCATGTATGTCATATGTATATGTAAATATAATAGTCATCATTCTTCAAAGAAGGGAAACTACCATGGAAGAAAGGGAATAGAAGTTGTCTTTTGAGTCAACATTAAAGAGACCAAAAGAGATCTCAATGCTTTGCATCATCCTCAAGTAGATATTACTAGGGAACATAGAAGAATAAGGATATACATAGAAGAATGATTACAAAAGAGAAAGAAAAGAAAGAGAGGTAGAGGATCTATGGTGCTAATGTAGCTAGTCTAGCATGTCATCCACCTCTCGATCTTGTTGGTCACTATTTCGGGAAGGCAGAAAACATGCTAGAGGAGTGACATCGAGCACAGTAGATGGAGCTATCACAAGATCCAAACATGGAGCTAGGATTAAGGCTTTTCAAAATTATGCAAATAAATGTTTTTCCACATCAACATATTCATTGTCACTATTAGAAGCAGTAGGAGTTGTATTGCCATCATGAATAACATTTTCACCTATTTGTTTATCAAGATTTATAGAAAGAGGAGCGTGAACATGAATAGGAGTACAACCATCACATATTTTTGTAACTTATAATTTGGAGATGTAGGTTTAACATCTTGTTTAGGAGAAAATGGAATCATGTCAACTATTGGAGTTTTGGGAGATTGAATGTTTTGAGGCACAACTTCACGAGATCGAGCATGACAATTTTGTCAAATCTCTCTCGCACAACGATTTCATCGAGTCTTAGCAGAAGACTAAGAAAGAGGAGGAATATTTTCATCTTTGGTAGTTAGAGGGTTAGGTTGAGGTCTTTTAGGTTGGACAAGAGGAGAGGCAAGTCTCTTCTCTCTATAAGAGCAAGGAGGTGGAATTGCACCATATAAAGGAGGAATGTTTGGTGCAAGAAGGAGACTAGGTCCATCATGAGGAGGAGGTACAGGTCTAACCTTAGGAGGAATATTGTTGTTATTCTTAGGAGAAGGTATAGTTTCATCCATAGGAAGAGGTTTGGAATCTCCCTTAGGAGGAAGATTAGTTCTATCTGTCAAGGGAAGAACCTCATCTTCAAGAAGGATAGGAATATCAATTGTTGGAGTTCTAGGTTGGCTCAATGATAGGATCATGTCTTTCTTCCACTTTTGATAAGATTGAAAGAGAGAATCGCTTCTTGGTGGAAGATATTGAAATTGTCTAGGCCAAAAGAAATCAATAGGAACACCCAAGCTTCTTTCAGCTAGTCGAAATAAGCTATGGTTAACATTTATGATTTCTCCATTGTGGGGAAATTTCAAACAATTATGGATTGGAAAAGCAATAGCCTTCATGGTTGATAGCCAATGGTAGCCCAACTTCACATGAAATTGCTTAGAGGAAGGAATGATAAAAAACTTGACATCCACAGATTTAGTGTGAACCTCAATAGGAAGTGTAATAGAACCAATGATAGGACAAGATAATTCATCAAATAACTTAACGACCACAATAGTATCATCATAGATTCATTTATGCAAACATAGAGTGAAAAGATTCTCCTCAATGATAACATTAACCATGCAAGAGGGATCTATAAGCACACCATGACAAGGCATGTCTTAAATCTTTGCAACTATGTATAAAGGTCCATCAGGTGCTCTAATGGTCTCACTAGGGTCAAATGTGATACACAAGTCCTTAGGTTTTCTTTGTTTCTCTACCATATTAACAAAATTTTGAACCGTGGTAGTCACATCAAAATGAGAGAAAGATGTGTGTTCAGTCTGAATCACATTGGAGGTATGAGAAGGTAAAGGATCAGTAAAAATATTAAGATTTTGATTACGAGGAGCTACTAATTTGTTTCCTTTATCATTTGCACCTGCCATAGATATAGTATTATTATCAATCAAATCCTGAATTTTTATTTTTATTTCAAAACATTTCTCAGTATCATGACCTAGTTGACGATAAAATTGACAAAAACAATTATTATCAAAGTAAGGTGAGGCTGCCTTAGAAGGGTCAACTAGTTTTATTGGGGGAAGTTTAATAACATTTCTTTATAACAACTGAGACATAATGCTATGTAAATATTCATTCAAATGATTAAATTGTCTTTCTCTTTTGAAAAATTTAGAAATAGGAGGCACACTTGTTGTAGCATTCACATTGTTGTTGTTGATGTCATTGAATTTGATGAATCCTTTTCTTGGTTTGAACTTGGAAAATAGTTGTTGAGCACTGTCACCCTTATCACTCGGAGCCATAGGAGTGTATTGCTCTAGTTGAGTCACAGACAGTTGATAATTATGAAATTTTGTGCACAACTATGGAAAGGAAGTAAACTCAGAAAGGAGAAGTTTGTCCTAATATCTTTTTGCAAATTAGAAATGAAAATTTTCAGAATATCAATATAAGGCACTAGAAAAGAAATTTGAGAACACACATGCTTATATCTACTAATAAAATCAGTCACTTTTTCTTTAACACCTTGTTTGCAATGCATTAAATCAGTCAAAGTGATTTTATGACCTATATTGTTTTGAAATTGTTGAATAAAAGCATTTTCTAATTGTTGAAAAAAAGTAATAGAATAAGAAGGCAAAGAGCAATACCATTGTAAAGCCTTATCTCTTAATGTTCTAGTAAACAATTTTGCAAGAAATATTTGATCATAAGAAAAGTTAGTACACAATGTTTGAAATGTTTTGACATCTACTAAAGGATCACCTTTTTCATTATAGAGTTCCAATTGAGGGACTTCAACATGTTTAGGCTGGACATCTCTAACAATATCAAGAGAAATTGGACTCACAATGTCAAATGTGGGCACACTAATCTTAGATTGACTCATAGAAGTGATTTGTTGTTGCAATGATGACATAGTTTGAGCAAGGTTATTAATGGTTGCTTCAGTTGAAGAATTTATGTTAGACATGTTTGATTGAGAAGGTGGTGTGATTTTGTTGAAAGAAGGCATTGATTGAGAATAAGGTGGAGGAACACTATGGTAAGTAGGCATAGGAGATGATTGAGTAGGAAATAGGACACTAAAAGGAGGAATAGAATGCTTATATAAATTTCCCCCTTGCGTCAAATTTATTGGGTGAGAGACAAGAGGAATACTTATTGAAGGCATAGATAAGGATGAAGGATTTATTGAAGAAGAGGGATTGCCCCCATGACTAATGGTTGTAGGTATGACATTCTGAGTTGATATAGCCATAATGTTTGAAGTGAAGGTAGGAATGCTAGCCATCACAATGGTCAAAGGAATAGAACGATTGATTTGTGTAGAAGGTTGTGAATAACCTAAGTTCTCAGCACAACTCTTTATAGGCATGACATTAGAAGCGACAATATGAGCAATGCCACACAATATATCTATTTCATTCTTATCACTTTGAATCATATGCTTTAGGCCTCCAATTAATTGAAGAGCTTCACTATTAGGGTATTCTTGGGACATCCATTGTTGAAATTTATCAAATTGATTGTCCAATTTTGAATGTTTATCTATGGAAACTCTAGTCAAAGCTTCTTTGTGTTCATCATGAGATTCATCAATTGGATAGATAGGGACATTATTAGGATGGGAAGAATTAGAATTATCCTCATTAAAGAAGTCCCCCAAATTAGGCTCCATCTCCTCAGTAATTAAACCTTGGGAAGCCTTAATTCTAATGCTTCGTCTAATGGGGATAGTGTAAGTAGGACTAATAGTGATAAAACTCATGCAATAAAGGGAAAATTTGAACTTGGAATTTTAAGAACAAAGTTTGCAAAATTGAATAATGTAAAATTCAAGGAAATTATGATTACACAATTTGAACTTTGTTGAAAGGAAGAATGACACAATTTTCCAAGAAAAATTATGAGAAAAGGCAATTGAAATTTTAAAATTAGGGCCAATGGGATACCACTCAATTTCAAAATTAAATTTGTCAAAATTTGAATCAGGGTAGTTTATAAATAACCACTTAATTTCAATTTTTTTCTTAAAAGTTGTGATGTTGAAATTGGGAAGTATTTTTAGAGGGAGAATAATTCAAGAAAATCAGCCAATTTTCTTGATTCAAGCAATTAAATATAGTCATAACAGTCTCTTGAAATTTCACGAAAAAAGTCATGGACTGTGTTGAAAGTGCACACTATCGTCCCAACTTTTTCAGAAATTTTCAGGGATGAAAGTTACAATGATTTTAAAGCTAATCCCAAAAAATTGGTTGATTTTACGAAGTTTAGATAGGCGAAATTGAGGTTTGAATGTGAAAATAGGACCCTATTAGGGTTTTGCAAAAGATAATAAATTAAATTGCAAATGTGAAAAAGGTCAAACCTAATGGATAAGACCACCTTAAATAATGTTTAGAAAGCTAAAATTGATTAAGATAGATTAAAATTTGCACAAAATCCAATTAAATTTAAAATTAGGGTTTCAAGACCTAACCACTTAATTTTAAAATTTTGAATTTTGGAAAAGGGAGGGAAACTGAAAATTTGAATTTTAAGCAAGAAGACAAATCTGAAAATAGTCCTGAATCTGAAAATTAAATGTGAATTCAATTTTTGTACAAGTTCAATTTGTTTTTTGAAAATTAGGATTTTGACAACTAACCACTTAATTTTGTAAATTTGATTTGCAATTTGAACAAGACAATGATGAAATTGAATTTTACAAGTTAAGAAATTTTCAGATATAAAACGATAGATAAAAATTTTTACAAGACACAAGTTCAATTCCAATTTTTGAAAACTAGGGTTTTAATTGATAAAAAATATGCAATGATTTGAAATGTGAAGCATGTAAGACATCGGGTTCACCAAAATGTAATGGTGGTGAAAAAAGGAGATGGAGAAATCAAGAGGAAATCTTTTTGTAGGATTTTGCCAAGATCAAGGGCACAATGAAAAGCATAAAAGAGACAATAGAATGACAAGAACAAACTGTATTCTCATCAATATGCAAAATGATCAATTGGATTAACCAATACAATGAATAGAGGCCTGCTTATATAGGCAAGGCCATATGGATGTATGAGCACACAAATATGACATGTGGCTCAATGAGAAACAAGGGTAGGTAAGAAATACTAGGGGTAGGTAGGAGAAATAATATAATATTCGACAAGAGGTGGATGACCCACCGAATGTGGAGTGTAATAGCAAAATAAGACCACAAAAGGTGGAATTTCTCCTACAAGCTCTATCCCTATGTGCACACTTCCCTAAGTGTCTCAAATCCAAACTACGAAGAGATGCATTATCCTAAGTTAACTTATGTAAGTGTAATAATATCCAAAATGAATATTTATTTACACCAACACCCCCCCTTAAGTGCAACTTAGGGGAATGAAGACTCAAGTCAACAATGCAAGATGGGTCCCAGCTACTAGGCCATGATAGGTACCCATGTACAATATGCAAATGGAAGCAAAACTATGCAATGCAATCTCTCACAAACGGAGAAAGGGAGAAAACCCAGTGGGAAAAAACTCCCCCCGAAAAGAGAGATGAATGTACAAAAGACTCTCAAAGAAGAAGGACAAAACTTCAAAGAGGAAAAAGGCCCCCCCATAAGAGAGGAAGGAGAAGTCAGCTGACCCCCTCTAATGACACATCCCGCACCCCCAAGAGAGCTCGCAACTGCTGGAACTTACTCTCGGTGAAAGGTTTGGTGAATATGTCAGCAACCTGCTCTGCTGTAGGACAATACTAAAAATCAATGACCTACTCCTAGATGAGCTCTCAGATATAGTGCATATGAATCTCGATGTGTTTGGTCCGCTGGTGCTGCACCGAGTTCTTCGAGATCACAATAGCACTCTGATTGTCACAATGTAGAACAGTCGGTCGTGGAGTGGTGAATCCAAACTCTGTGAGGATCTGGTGGAGCCAAATGGTCTCAGTTGCTGCATTAACAGTGCCTCAATACTCAGCCTCAGTCAAAGAGAGAGCAATAGCATGTTGCTTCTTGCTCTGCCAACAAATGGGGCCTGAACCAAGGTGAAAACTATAACCAGAAGTAGACTTACGATCATCAAGATCACCAGCCCAATCAAAGTCTATGTAACCAACCAAGCGGAGTCTTGTGCCTGCTGCATAGTGAATCCCATAGTGATGTGTACCCTGGATGTAATGAAGGATGCATTTTGCAGCTTTCCAATGAAGCTCATGTGGTTCCTGCATGAAGTGGGAAACCATTCCAATAACAAATGAAATATCAAGGCATGTATGAGTCAAGTAGATGAGACTTCCCACAAGCTGACGATACAAAGTGGCATCAACTAGTGGAGAAGAACACTGAGCCTCAAGCTTGACTCCTGAAAGAAAGGGAGTTGGGGCAGGCTTACAATCAGCCATATGAAAGTGTGCAAGTAGATCAAGAGCATACTTGGCCTGCAATAGTGTAATCCCAAAAGGTGACTGTGAAATCTCTATCCCAAGAAAGTGGTGCAAAAGACCCAAGTCAGTCATAGCAAATCTGTCATGCAAAGCAAATTTGACCCTGCTAATGATGGATGAAGTACTCCCTTTAATGATCAATTCATCAACATAGAGTATAAGTATCAAGTGAGAGTCATCCTGTCGCAAAATGTAGACATTCAGATCAGAATGACACTTGGTGAACCCTGCGGAGAGAAGAAAGGAATCCATCTTGGTGTACCAAGCCTTGGGGGCCTTCTTAAGGCCATAGAGAGATTTCCTTAGTCTGCAAACCAAGGAAGTATCCTAGATGAAACCCTGTGGCTGCTCCATATAAATCTCCTCATCAAGATCACCATGAAGAAAAGCACTCTTCACATCCATTTGATGTATAGCCCAACCATGAGCTGTAGCAATAGCAAGTGTCAAACGAATGGAGTTCATCTTGACTACGGGTGCAAAGGTCTCAGTATAGTCAACACCTGCAACCTATGAGAAACCTTTCACAACAAGCCGAGCCTTATACTTATCCACACTACCATCCGCTGCAAACTTGGTCTGATAGATCCATTTACATCGAACCATCTTTCTCCCTTTAGGGAGATGGACTAGATCCCATGTGTTGTTCCACAAAGTGAACACTCCTCTCAATGAACACCTCATGTGTCGCTAGATCCATCAATTTGTATGCCTTAACACCCTCAGGATATCCAACAAATATGCAAGGTTGACTCTGAGGTTCTAATGCCTTGCGTTTCTGTGGAGGTATGCGAGCCCATGATGGACACCCAAAGACTCTGAAATGCCTCACAATCGGTTTCCTACCAGCCCAAGCTTCAAAAGGAGTAATATGTTGCAAAGCTTTGTGAGGAACCTAATTTTGGATGTGTGTGGCACAACTGATAGCCTCTACCCAAAAGGCGGGATCAAGAGAACGTGCATGTATCATACAACTAGCCATTTCTTTGAGAGTTCTATTCTTGCATTCTGCAACCCCATTCTGCTATGGAGTGTATGCGACAGAATGCTGAAGATCAATCCCCTCAAATGTACAAAAATCCTCAAGTCTTTTGTTCACATATTCCCTTCCATTATCTGTGCAAAGAATCTTGACCACTTTCCCTAATTGCTTCTCCACATGAGTCTTGAAGTCCTGAAATCTGTCAAATACTTCACTCTTATGTATGAGAAAGTAGACCCAAGTGAAGCGGGAGTAGTCATGAATGAAGGTAAGAACATAGCGGGCCTTACTAAATGAAGGTACTAGAAATGGACCTGCTACATCGCTGTGAACAAGTTGAAGAACTTCCAAAGCTCTCCAAGTTTTCCCTTTATCAAACTTCTCTTCGGGATGCTTGCCCATGGAACAACCTGAACATACACCCTCTGAAAAACTAATTCAAGGTAGACCTGTGACCATGTCTTTAGTGCTGACCTGCTAAAGATAGCAGTAGTTGAGGTGACCAAACCGCTCATGCCATAGCTTACTTTCTGAATTTTAATGAGTAAGCAAGGCCCTAGAAGATGAACTTGGCACAAAGTGAGAAAATGAATAAAGCCTTGAGTTGTCATTGACTTGTCCCACTGCTACCAAGGCATCATCATCAAGTTCCTTTACCACAATTGAATCTAGTGTAAACTCAACCTTTTTCCCATTCCCATAGTGAGTGATTTCATAGATGGAGAGAAGGTTGGTAGACAAGTTAGGAACATAGAGAACATTCTCAAATGTTCCATCATCCATGTCAACTGAACCTTTCCCTTCAACCTCTACTTGTGTATCATCACCTATGTAAATTTGAGGTACCTTAGATGGCTCCAATGAAGAAAACTGCTCCTTTGTAGAACCCATGTGATATGAGGCACCCGAGTCAAGTATCCATTGCTGTGAAGAACCTGTTGTAGCCACAAATGCTTGCCCTTTTCCCTTAGACTGTGAGGAAGAAGAAGGAGATGAATCCTTCTTTTTGTAGGCAGATGGCAAGTTGATGCTATTTTTCTTAAGAAGATTGGTTAACTCATCAACTTGCTTTGCGTGGCATCGATGCTCATCATGACCATACTTCTTGCAATATGCACAAGTTGGTTTATCCTTCTTAGGTGGTGTCCCCTTCTTGGAAGAGGACGAAAAATCACCTCGTGATGGAGAGGATGATTGTCCTTTTTCCTGGTGTGGCTTAGACTTAGAGTGCTTCTTCTTCTTGTTGGAATCTTTGCCTTGACTTCCTTGATTTCCTTGATTTGCTACCAAAGCCTTGGACTTTGAAGACTTGAGAAGTTCCATGTTCAACAACTTAGATTTTTCCAATATTAACATTTCTATGAAATCATCAAATGAAGGCATAACATAGGAACTCCCCACTATAAAATGATGAGTTTGGAAGCTAGACACAAATGCTGCATATTCTAGTACAAGCTTTTCCAACAAGTTGAATATCAATTGAGCATCCTTTTTGTCAATTCCACAATCCTTAAGCTTTGCGCTTAGCTCATTTGCTTTGGTGACATAATCTTGGATTGTATCAAAACTCTTGGGATCCAAGTTGGTGAGCTCATTGTCAATCTGATAGCCTCTGATTTCATCAACTTGACCATACAATTTCTGAAACATATCCCAAGCCTCTTTGATTGTTTTACACTTCTCAATGTGAAAAATGAGGTCATCTGATACATACTTGTGTAAAGTTCCAAGAGCCATGCAATTCTTTGTGAGCCATTCTAATTGAGCATTTGGATCAGCCTTAGGATCAGGTGGTGTTGTTATTGTTCCATCTATGTAATGTGTGAGACCCTTTTCCATTAATTTACTCCATACTTTAATTTTCCATGATGCATAATTATGTGGAGTTAAAGGTGGAAATTTATTAGGACTCATTGCAAGAAAAAAATGGAAAGAGCACAAAGAGAGGCACAATCACACAAGACACCCCCCCAAATTGACTCAATCAAAGAACCCCCCCCAAATGTGATGATTTTGGCACTTTATAAGTAGTGCGTATACAATGGGCCACTTGCAAAAAATGGCAAAGTGGACTTCTGATTACAATTTTACAAATACCTCAATAAGGCCAAAAGAGACTCAAACTGATAATGCAAAAGATCTAACTAAGATCCAAGCAATTTACAAGTACCTAATAGGCCAAATAAGACCAATATCTGAAAGTACAATTTCCACTCAAAATCTTTGAAATCTGATCATAGATTATGAAAGTAGAAAAAAAAATATGCACTTTCAAAAAAAATGGCACCTGAAAAGGAGGTTGTATGAGCTCAAACGAGACCTTTGATGTTGCAGAATTAAGGATTAGACAGGTACAACTGAGAGAATCCAAAAATTTTGAAAACCATATGCACCAAAATTAGAAAATAACCACACCACTATGAAGATCATGAAATTTTAGCCCATTTCAAAAAAAATTTCATGAAAAAAGGAGCAAAAATGAGCAAGATATGGCCTTTCAAAGTTGGACTGCAAAACTGAAAAGCTCAATGGAGAGGGGTTAAAATTTTTTCAAAAAGCTACTGATGTGGAACTAATGTTACCAGTTTACTATGTTAAATTTGATGCTCATCTTGTCGTCGCAAAAATGTCATCCCTCTGCATGGCGTTCGTACTGTATGGACAGGCTGATGTGGCAGATGACTGTGCAAGTTGTACGGATGACGTGGCACGGTGACTGTGTGTACGGAGGTCGACCATAGGCCAGTGGCCACTTGCCACATGGAAAACATGGGTTCACTAATTTAGTGGACTGCCGGGGAGGGAGGCGCTGCTGGAGAAGAATATCCTGGCAGGTCGGGAGCTGAGGTCACCAGCAGTCGAGGGGAGGCTGGCGGCGGGCTGGTAGCCGAGGCAGCCAGCGGGATGCTGCTGGTGGGTGGTCTTGCGGTCGTCAATGGTGGTGAGGTACACAGCGTTGGCGTGGTGGCAGGAGAGCAGCGGCAGCAGCAGGAGTTCCTCGGTGACGTTGGGAGGTAATCTGCGGCGACGGCGGTGACAGTGACCACCGAAAAAAGGTACCACCAGTGCAGGTATTGTGGCACAGTTGTGTAGACCTGCAAGTATGGTAATAATGGGGAGGGGGGTCTACAGACCCCCAAAAAAAAATTTTTTTTTTTTTTTTTCCAAAAAATAATTTAAAAAATTTCAAAATCCGTACGATAATAGCCAAAATGGGGAAAAAGAATTTCTCACCAAAATAGGTCAACTTTATAGTCAAAATTTATGGAAACGGCCTCCCAGATTCAACGGTGATGTCCAAATTGCTGTATGACACCCCAAAAAATTGAAGATCCCCAAATCCAAAAATAGAAGCCTTCCACGATGTCTCCAAAAACTGATCAATGAAGCCCCAATAGCTCTGATACCATGTAGGATTTTAACAAGATCAAGGGCACAATGAAAAGCATAAAAGAGACAATAGAATGACAAGAACAAACTATATTCTCATCAATATGCAAAATAATCAACTGGATTAACCAATACAATGAATAGAGGCCTGCTTATATAGGCAAGGCCATATGGATGTATGAGCACACAAATATGACATGTGGCTCAATGAGAAACAAGGGTAGGTAAGAAATACTAGGGGTAGGTAGGAGAAATAATATAATATTCCACAAGAGGTGGATGACCCACCGAATGTGGAGTGTAATAGCAAAATAAGACCACAAAAGGTGGAATTTCTCTTACAAGCTCTATCCCTATGTGCACACTTCCCTAAGTGTCTCAAATCCAAACTACGAAGAGATGCATTATCCTAAGTTAACTTAAGTAAGTGTAATAATATCCAAAATGAATATTTATTTACACCAACACTTTTCTCTCCTCAAGTGGAGGAGTGAAAGTTTCACACAAGATTATCCTCAACCTTTCACGCCCATTACATTTAAAGGATGGGGGGAAATTCAATAAATCCAATCTCAATAGGAAGAGACTAAATACTAAATATTTTGAATTGACAATCGATTCAGAAAGTGGAAGTAACCCTCCTTTAGAATGGATAAGTTGAATTACGCGATTTAAGTCCAAGTGTAAATATGACAAAGAAATGGTTATAACTTGAGATAGAAATGTGGGATGAAGTTGTGCACCTAGAATTAGTAGTAAGATGTCGAGACAAAGCTCCCCTACAAATTCGGGTGAAAGTTCTCAGGACCATGTTGAAAGTGCACACAGTCCTCCGAAAAATCTGTGCGATGAAAAGGGTTTTTCTGCCTCTGAAAATGAAGTCCAAATCTCCAAATACAGTTGCACACCCACAACCTACACACATAAAAGAGAGAAAATATTGTTGGGATTGGAGATTTACCTTTAGGTCAAACCCTAGTTTTGGAATTAACCAAATGATGAAAAGTACTTGCAAGTAATGAAAGTAAATGAATGAAATCGATTTCATCCTCTAGAGATGGTACAATTGAAATGTAGATAGAGTTGTTTGAAGGATATGCAGAATTGAATATCAAAAGGGATCTCGACTTCAATGGTTGAATCTACTCGAATGCAACACCTAGCCTTAAAAGGAGATTTGAGAATGCTCAATTCTTGAAAGGAATGCTTGAATGCTTGATTTCGCTTAGGATCACAATTTTCACGTCATGTATTCCTATTGAACTTATCTTATATATCTATATAAATAGGAAAGAGGAATGCATCTTATATATTTGCCAATTAGGGCTAATTAACTTACTTTTAGTTATAGTCCAACATAGGGAAACTTTTCCCGGTTCTCAAATGCAAATCCTAATGCAAAGTTGGGTCAGAAGGGGCCCAAAATAGGGCAAGGACAAGGGTGCCATGCCACTTTCCTATCCTAATTCAGGGCAGGAAGCAGTAGAGGAGAGTGTGGGGTGCGAGGAGATGCAAGCTTTAGGCTGTGTGAGCATGTCTCGGGTCTCCACTTAAGCTTAGGGATTCATTTCACCAATGTGAAGACCCACATATGGTTGAAAACTACAAGGTTGCAATTTTATGACGCTATAGGAAAATATTTTTTAAGTGATAAATAAATAAATATTTTAATGTATGATATTAAAATAACTAATTAAAAGGAAATGCAAATATATCTATTAATAAATGTATTTATATATGAAATATGATGGGTGATAAGTATTGATATTTACACATCTTTTATTGATTTTGAATGTTTCAATTAAAAATAATATACTATTATATAATTAATTGTATATTTTTAGTGTCTTATATATAGATTATAAAAGATTGACATGCATAATCTATGAATGTTTTTAATTTTGGAGTATAACTAGCTGATATATTAATATTATATATATAATACACTGAGATATATCCTTCTCGAAGCACATATTTATTCCTTTGTGATAAAGATTGTCATGTAAACTAGTGTAATGTCCCCTTTTTAGTAGTTGTCTGACGATTTGTCGTTCGCCCTTTTTTCCCTGGTCCAAAGAGTTAACCAAGACATTTTAGGGACTAATGAGGAAATTGGCATAGGTGTTTTCAATTTCAGGTTGATCAAAGGAGATTTGATGGTTTTTTCAGACACTTACTATTTATAGTGAGTCAATAGGAACAGTGGAAATTTTGATGAATTTATTATGTCGACTACATTGGGTTCATTTATTTCAAGCTGGCTTGCCATTTTATGGAGTTAATAATTTATTTGGTTTAATTATTAAAAGTTCCTAAGTTAAAAGTAAATATTTAACTTAGTGAATTATTTAATGTTGGGACTATAGTCAGGAAAAGAAAATTAAAAGTGTCCCTTTCATGTGGGAGACATAAGGGATAATAATATTTTATTCTACCTTTCCTCTATCCCACATTGATGGTGTTGTGGAATGTGTACCCAACTGAAGTAATAAATAAGTGCATTTAATGAAGTTTCAGTCATCTTGGATATTGTATTCTTGGAAACGGTGTATTTGAGTTTCTAGAGAAAATATGGAAATTCCTCTTGGCTATTGGGGACATAAACTCTCATTAATAACATCTCCTATGTTTGTGAAAGAATGAATATGGAAGATTGGGTAGAAAAAAAAACTAATTCTCAAAGGCTGAGAATCATCAGTTTGAGAATTGGAAGTTGTTGTAGTGAAGACATAGACCTCCAATAGAGTTTTTCTATTCGGAGAGAGGCTGTTAGTTGAGATTGAACCAAGTATTTTTGAATATTGCAAACTATTTCTGTATGATTTTCTAATTGATATGAACTGTGAATAGAGGTGGTACTGGCTATCTAGTTTGGCAAAGTTGATTAGACTATATTACAGACTCAAAGATGTACGAGGGAATTTATGGAAACTCAACTCAATAGTATTCTCATCCTGGGTGTAAAAGGAAGGTTTGACATGATTATTTAATTGTCAATGATTGTTAATCAGTAGCAAAATTTATTAAGTGGGGTCTATATTGTGCCTAAGAAACACAGAGAAAAGACATGGTTTTCTTAAGGTTCGAAAGTTGTCATGGTCAATCATATTGTTGTTTGAAATTTTTCTTAGGTGTTGTGAAATATGAATACAAATTGGTCACTATTGTGAGCGTAGAGCCAACTGAGACCTAGTTCCAATAGTCACAACCAACTCATAGGACTTGTAGGGTCAAATGTAATAGATGGGTTGGCTGAAATGACAAGAAGCATGGCTACAGGTGAATGTTATTGTTGACAGTTGAAGCTCATTCAACCAAACAACTCCTGTGTGAACACTTCCAACCAGGTTCTTTTTTTGTAATCATTCTCCTTAGACTTGTAAACACTTCAAAATCGAGTCTATGGATGTCATGTGGGCTATTTGAATAATTTGAACTGTATTCACTTCTGTCCATTCCTAAATAGATGAAATTGCTAGTAATGTGTATGTTAAAATTATATTCCATGCTAGTCTATGTTTTTTATTATGGTCATGAAGAAATTATCAACACATCAAATGCAATAGGGACGACATAACATTCTGAATATAGCGAACACAAAAAATTGTCATTGAAATGAGTGTCATCCAACTGTTTGATTAAATTACCATAGCAAATTGAAAGGATATAAAGAAAAAAAAATAGGAAGTCCATTACAGTGGTATCAGAGCTTAAAATCCTACCATCTTGAAGGGGTTCTTTTAAAAAACATGATTGAACAGTGATATGTCAAGGTCTTGGTAGCAACCTTACACACATCATTACAACACTAGGAGAAGAGCCGCTTTGAATATAGGTATGATAGAACAAGGAGGCCTTGCGATTCTAATTTATCCATTAGATCACAGTAATACAGGTGAACAACCAGCTGAAAATAGGGGTGAGAGAAGAGACCTATGGGAAGAGAGGTTCTTATAGCTGCTAGACACACTAGTGCAGGGTCAGTAACTAGCAAAACAAAGGGCACAACAGAAAAAACATTAGTTGGATTTATTGACACAAATGATAGCTAGATAGATGGGTTTAAATATAAATAACCTTGGTGGTGGTAATGTTGGAAATAATCAACTAGGTAGAGTAAATAACTAGTAGGGAGGAGTAAACAATCAACAAGGAGGGAATAATGGTAATAATGGTGGGGGTAATGGAAATGGAGGAGGACAGATGGCAGATAATTTTGGACATGTAGCACAGCCCACTAGAACAACAAGTTCTAGACCTCTTATACCCACCTTTACTCCTATAGTTCATGTTCAGCTGGTACTTGAACCACAAATTGTAGACCTACAAGATAAGTTTCAGAGAGATTGGGAGAGTGGTGGACCAGATTTTCAAGTACCTATAACTCTTTGGGACTATATTGATGTAAGGATGAGACACATACCTTGTGCAGGTAACAAGAACTAGAATTATGAGTTAAGGAAGGAAGTGGGGAAGTTGTCTTTACCTTATTTTAATGCTTCTTGTAAGACTACAACATGAGCGTGGGTCTAAAAGATGGACACTTATCTGCAACTGGATCCTATGACGATCAGTTGAATGAACTCAGCCACATGAAGGTAATAAGAAACTTGATAACGATCAATTGAATGAACTCAGAAGGAATAATTTATGTTTCTACAATAGAGAGCCTTGGCATCCTTCACACAAATGTCTCCTTAAGGCTAAGGCTAAGCAGATTGAGTATTTTTCAGCTGAGGAGATAGGCTTTGAGAGTTCAAATAGTTCATCATCTACAGGGGACAACGATAATAAATCAGTTTCTAGTGGGAATAGCAGTGATTGCAGGCTTATCAGGTACTCAAAAATCTATCACCTTTAAGGTGCATGTTGTGATTTAGGGACAATTAATGATTTCATTGGTTGACATCGGTGCTACGCATAATTTTATGCTCAAGTTGTGGTGAAAAGGGGATTGTAGATAGAGGAGAATGATGGATTCAAAGTGATAGGGGCTAGTCGGTATAAGATCCTACATATGCAAACAAAAATTAATATGCACATGAGGATTGGTGACTACAAGTTGGTTGCTGATTTCTATGTTGTAGACATGGGAGACTATGATGTCATACTAGGCATGAACTGGATGAATTCTCTAGTTGAGTTCACATTTTATTTGGAGAAGGTTGAAATGAGATTTGAGCATTAGGACCACAAAGCGGTACTTCATGGGTTCTCTGATGGTGGTATTACGACAATATCGCTTCGATGAATTGAGAGGCAGATTCATCATGAGTAGGTGCAGTGGCAAGCTGAAATTTTAGTGATACCAGAGGGAATAGTTCAGTAGAAGCAAGATTAGCCACCGGAAGTTCAGTCATTATTAACCAAACACTCCAAAGTGTTCAGTGATATACCTCTAGGTAGACCTCCTGACAGGGGCATTGAGAATGTGATAAAGTTAGATGACAATAACAAAGTTGTTATCACTACACCCTACAGGCATCCAAAAACATATAAGGATGAGATTAGGAAGGCTATCAAATAGCTTCTTGAGATGGAGCACATCAGACCTAGTAAGAGTCAATTTGCTTCTTCAGTCGTGTTGGTTAAAAAGAAGGATAGTACTTTTAGGACGTGCATTGATTACAAGGAATCAAATAAGAGAATGATAAAAAATAGATATTTGATTCCCCATATTCATGAACTTATAGATGATTTGCACGGTGCCTATTACTTCTTTAAAATACATTTGAGATCTGGTTATCATCAGATTCGAGTCAAGGAGGATGACGTGGAGAAGGCAGCTTTCAGGTGTCACTATGGACACTTTGATTTTTTGGTCATGCCATTTGGCTTGACTAATGCACTAGCTATGTTCTAGTCTTTTATGAACTGGACATTCAGGGAATAGTTGAGGAGGTTTGTGTTGATATTCTTTGATGACATATTGATTTACAGTAAGACTTGGGAGGAGCATCTGAAACACATAGACACTATGTTGAGCATCCTAAAGCACGGGTCCCTTTATGCAAAGATGTCTAAATGTGCTTTTGGAATGAAAAAGATGTTGTACTTGGGGTACATCATTAGTGCTAAGGGTGTTTGTATGGATCTAGATAAGATTAGGGCTATTATGGATTGGATTCCACCAAAGAATGTTTCTGTACTAAAGGAATTTCTTGGGTTGTGTGGATTTTACTGCCACTTTGTGAGGATATTTTCTTAGATTGTTGCACCCCTTACATACTTGACTAGGAAAGATGGATTTGAGTGGATAGATAGCACTCAATAATATTTTGATAGATTTAAGGAGTTGATGAGAACATGTCCAATGTTTTCTATTCTATATTTTTGCAGGCCTTTTGAGTTGCATTGTGGTGCTTTGGGAGAGGGCCTTAGTGTGGTATTGATGTTGGATAGACACCCATCACTTATGAGAGCAAAAATTTGAGGGGACTTGAGAAGAGCTACAACATTTATGACAAGGAAATGCTAGCGATTATGCATGCCTTAGCGAAATTGAGATAGTATTTGGAAGGGGCAACAAGTTTACCATCAAGACAAATCATAATAGTTTTACGCATTTCCTTGAGCAAAAGGATTTGAATGATAGGCAACAGAAATGGGTCAGCAAACTGCAGGCTTATGACTTTGATATAATCTTCATCAAAGCAAAGAAAACATAGTTGTTGATGCCTTATCTAGGAGACCACATTTGTGTGCTTTGGAAGTGTTGGAGGACGATTTGAGGGAATTGATTTCAACAAAGTACGCGAAAGACAAGTGGGCTACTAGTATAATTGATGGCACTATTCAGGATGATAGATATACAGTGGAAAATCATTTGATCATATATAAAGAGAGAATTTATTGAGTGCCAGATTCTACTATGAAGCAGAAGATTTTGAGAGCATTCCATGACTCACCATTAGCAGGTCACCCAAGTTTTTTCAAAACAAACAGGAAGGTGAGAAAGCGATTTACTTGGAAAGGGCCCAAGTCATAAGTTTTATAGTATGTGAGAGAGTGTCCCATATATCAACAGAATAAACATGAACAATCTTTCCTGGGTGGTTTATTGCAGCCCCAACCCATTCCTGAGAGGAAGTGAGATAGAATATTGATGGATTTTATCATAGGCCTACCCAAGGCTCAAGGCATGGATTGCATATATGTAGTGGTGGATCGGTTGACAAAATTTGCCCATTTCTTTTTTATTTCATCCTCCTATACTGCAACTCAGACAACAGAGTTGTTTTTCAAAGAGGTATTCAGGTCACACGGTTTACAACATAGCATTGTCAGCGACAGGGACAACAATTTTATGAGTAATTTTTGGTAGGAGCTCTTCAGGTTATGTGGGGTAGGGCTCACCCTGAGCACCACCTATCACCTACAGACAGATAGACAAAGACTATGAATAAGTGGGTGGAAGGATAGCTCTGCAATTATATCATAAGGCAGCAGAAGGTGTGGGTAAAGTGGTTGCTTTTAGGGGAGTATTGTTACAACACTACTTATCATATCTCCATTCAGATGTCACCTTTCATGGCACTATATGGTTAGGAGGCTCTGAGCTTCTTGGATTTTCTTTTTGGGGACAATTAGGTACCGAAGGCTAAGGATCTCTTACAGGAGAGTCATGATATCATTAGATCATTGAAGGAAAATATCTAGAAGGCATAAAATCAGCAAAAACAATATGAAAATCATAATAGAACAGAGTGATCTTTTTAGGTGGGTGACATGGTTTACCTCACACTGCAGCCTTACCATCAGTTCACTCTTAAAAAGAGTGGTGCAGAAAAGTTGAAGTCACGTTATTACGACCCATTCAAAGTTGTCAGGAGGGTTGGAGAAGTGGTTTATGAGCTTGAGTTGCCGGCAAACAGTAAGGTACATAATGTTTTTCATGTATCACACCTCAAGAAGGCGTTGGGCCATAATATTGTACCTTCAGCCGAGTTGCCTCCTCTTGATGATGAAGGGAAACTTAGATTGGTTCCTAAGGCTATTTTGGAGACTCGAGAGCGCACCTTACGAAGATGAGTCATCAAGGAATATTTGGTGAAGTGGAGAAATTTGCAGGTGGAGGATGCTACTTGGGAGAGCGAGAAGATTTTATAGCATCCAAAGATGAGATTGCTTGAGGACAAGCAATTTCTATGGGGGTGGACTGTAATGTCCTCTTTTTAGCAATTGTTTTGATGATTTGTCGTTATCCCTTTTTTCCATGGTCCCGAGGGTTAACTAGGATATTTTAGGGACTAATGAGGAAATTGATCTAGGTATTTTTAGTTTCGAGCTGATTGGAGAAGATTTGATGGTTTTTCCAGACACTTACTATTTATAGTAAGTCACCAGGAGTGTAGTGGCAGTGGAAATTTTGATGAATTTATTATGTCGACTACTTTGAGCTCATTTATTTCCAGTTGGATTGTCATTTCATGGAGTTAATGATTTATTTGGCTAAATTGTTAAAAGTTCCTAAGTTAAAAGTAAATATTTAACTTAGTGAATTATTTAATGCTGAGACTATAGTTAGGAAAAGAAAATTAAAAGTGTCCCTTTCGTGTGGGAGACATAAAGGGATAATAATATTTTATTCTACCTTTGCTTTATCCCACATTGATGGTGCTTTGGAATTTATTCCCAAATGAAGTAATAAATAAGTGCATTTAATGAAGTTTCAGTCATCTTGGATACTGTGTTCTTGGTTCACATTGTGAATTTGAGTTTCTCAAGAAAATCTCGAAATCTCTCTTGGCTATTGGGGATGTAAAACCCTCATTAGTAATAACTCCTATGTTTGTGAAAGAATGAGTCTGGGAGATTGGTTTGAAAAAAAAACTAATTCGCAGGGGTTGAGAATCATCAGTTTCAGAATTGGAAGTTGTTGTAGTGGAGATGTAGACCTCCAGTAGAGTTTTTCGATTTGCAGAGAGGCTGTTAGTTGACATCGAACCAAGTATTTCTGAATATTGCAAACCAGTTCTGTGTGATTTTCTAATTGATACGAACTGTGAATAGAGATGGTGTTGGCTATCTAGTTTGGAGAAGTTGATTAGACTACACGATAGACTCAGAGAAGTACGAGGGAATTTCTGGAAACTCAACTTGATAGTATTCTCATCCTGGGCATAAAAAGCAGGTCTCACGTGATTATTTAACTGTCATAGGTTGTTAATCAACAGTAAAATTTATTAAGAAGGCTCTACATTATGCATGGGTAGCACAGAGAAAAGACGTGGTTTTCTGAAGGTTCGAAAGTTGTGGTGGTCAATCATATTGCTGTTCAAAATTTCTGTTAAGTGTTGTGAACTATGAATACAAATTGGTCACTGTTGTGAGCGTACAACCAGCTAAGACTCAGTTCCAGTAGTCGCAGCCAGCTAACAGGACTCATGGGGAAAAATCTAATAGACGGGTTGGCTGAAATGAATAGAAGCGTGGATACAGGTGAAAGTTATAGTTGATGCTCATTCAACCAGACAGCTCCTCTATGAATGCTTCCAACCAGGATCTTATTTTGGAATCATTCTCATTAGACTTGTAAACACTTCAAAATCGAGTCTATGGATGTCACATGGGTTGTTTGAATAATTTGAACTGTATTCACTTCGGTCTATAGATGAACTTGCTAGTAATGTGTATGTTTAAAATTATATTCCATACTAGTCTGTGTTTTTTATTATGCTCATGAATAAAACTATCAAGACATCAAGCGCACCAGGGACAACATAACATTCTGAATACAGCGAACACAAAAAATATTCATTGAAACGATTAAATTACCACAGCAAATTGAAAGGAAATAAAGGAAAAAAAAAACAGGCAATCCATTACAACTAGGTGCCCAACTTAAAGGATGTTGTTGCATTCTCTTTCCCATTTGCATAGTAAAATGTGAAGCCTACAAAGCCTCCAATAATAGATACGATCTGTAAAATTGTATGCTTTCAAGGAAATGACATTGTAAGTTAAGACTATTGGTAGTGCATGAATTAGTAGAGAGAGATTGATGTCTTTACCGATGACAAAATCTGCTTCAAGATTGGATTGATGAAATCAAATGATAGATTTTTTCAGAATTGGCTATTAATGTATTTGTTGGAGTTGGAAAATTCATTTCACTGCACTAAAATTATATATCATTATCACTATATATCATCGTCAAACCTATTTGTTCCTCTATTTTGTCTGAAACTTTCAGACTTTCGGCCTCCCTATCGTGTTTTAGCTTGCACACTAATCAAATCATTCTGGTTGAGCACTTTAATACTAATCAAATCATCTTGGTTCATCAATTATATTGCAATCAAATAATCTTGTATATATACAAGATGGACACACAATTTGTTCATTATCAATATTTTTAAGATTGAACTTTGATTTGGTTACAAGTTTTTAAGTGCATATGGGTACATTAACGCAATTGGCTATCGAGAAATAATACAATAAAAACTTTTGTAAAGCAGCCTAAGACTTGAAATATCATATATAGGAAATAACCTTACAGATGCAAACGAGTGCATAATTTCTTGCAATTTAATAGAATGTCATAATCATCTTGAACATTTGAACTTAAATTTTTATTGTATTGTGGACAAATGTTTAAACAAATTGTTTGTGATCCTTTTCTTTGGGTAGTCCATGAATATGGATCTTTACAACTCCATGATTTTACTACAACGAAAATACCTTCACCAGTAGCAACAATACCCACACCTTCAACTGCATCAGCAACACTCGCATCATCAACAACAACATCAGCGATACCCAAATCAACAACAACAACAACAAAACCCAATTCATCAACAACAACAACAAATTGATACTTCCAAATGAGATAGATAATCAAGAATATCAAATTGATTATTTAATTGTTGATACGAGGATCATATGTTTTTCTAATTCTTAAAATATAATTTTTTATATTATATTTTTAATTTTTCATTTAATAATATTAATAAATAAAAAAATCAAATTACTATTGACTTAACCATTACTGACTTAACCATTACACATCATTTAGACACAACCGCTAAAAGACTCAATTTAGTCATTGTAAATCTAGAAAGTGCGGCAGTCAAATCTTAATTTTTAATTTGTTACTCCGTCCTCTCCAAGTAAGCGCAGTGACTTCTAGAAATATGAGTTAAAATTTTATTGCGGGACTGACGGCACTACTTCGGCCATGTCGCTATCGTTATTGAAATGGCGAAGATGTATTAGGCAGCCTGATTATTTATATATAAATCGGAAAATATAATTGTTAAGAAATATAGAAACGCCTTCGTTATTGAAATGGCGAGGAAGTATTTGTTTTTAGCAATTACTCTGATTATTACAGCCAATTATTGCAGTGCAGTAGCAATGAATGGCGGAGCCACGCTTTTAATGGGTTCTTCCCTCTCAGGAAGTCAGACCATAATTTCAAAAAATGGTACGTTTGCATTGGGATTTTTCAATCCAAGGGGAACGAATAATTGGTATATTGGCATCTGGTATGCCCCAATCCCTCAGAAGGCCATTGTATGGGGGGCTAACAGAGACAATCCTGTCAGAAATATGCCCGGCGTTCTCAAATTTTCGAGAGGCGGTCAGCTCACATTGTTTGATAGAATGGGCTGTTCCGTTTGGTCGACTGATAATGGCCAGAAAGGATCAGGGGCTGTGATAACGGACTCTGGTAATTTCATTGTGCTGGACGCCCACAACGAGTCTGCGATTGTTTGGGAGAGTTTCGCGCATCCGACAGCTACATTGTTGCCTGACGCGAAGCTGTGGAAAGGAATGACACTAACTTCCTGGAAGAGTTCTTCAGATCCTGCAAGTGGGCTCTACTCTTTCCGAATGGACACGTCTCCAGGAAAGACGGAGTTGATGATGTTGTTTAACAATACCGTTCCATACTGGTCCAGTGGAGAATGTATTGGACACAATTATTTTACAAAGGTTCCAGAATTGGAAGGTCAGAAGAAAGTTCAAACGTCGTGTGTGAGGCTTTCTCCTTCAAGAATATACATTAATTTTAGCATAAACCCGATAGATCATATGATCAAGGGGCGGTTCGTGTTAAATGAGAACGGCGATTTTGAACTTTTCTTCTGGATGGATGATGGTAGATGGAGTCTGAGGTGGTTGACATACCGATGTCAATGCAGTAACTATAAAATCTGCGGGTCCTATGGACTGTGCAATACGAATGATGTGTGTAGTTGTGTCCAGGGCTTCACACCCAAGCACGACTCTCAAGGTTGGTGGTCAACTGGGTGTGCTCGGGGAAAACCCCTTGAATGCTCTGTCACGGAGGGCACAACCGACGGCTTCTTGGAAGCCACGAACCAATACTTGCCTGAAAAAAAGGCTATCTTAATCAACAATGAGCCAACACAGCAAGGCTGCCGGACAGCTTGTCTCCACAAATGCTCCTGCACAGCCTTTGCTTTCGCTGATTCTGATCCACCCGTCTGCAAATTGTGGTTTGGAGAATTATTCGGTATGAGGGTTTCGTCGTCCGAGGGTCAATCCGTCTTCGTTAGACTGGCTGCCTCTGAGTTACGACACTTCATATCAGAGCAAAGCGACAAAACCCCTGCACTTACAATTTTACTTTCTGCTGGCGCATCAATTTTGGTTTTTTCGGCTCTCCTGTCGACCGCATATATTCTCTGGAAACGTCGAGGTCTGTCGAAGGAAAACGTTGAAGAGGAGGTGCCTTTGTCGCTCAGAATGTTCAGTTACAAAGAGCTGCGAATTGCAACGGAGAATTTCAAGCATAAGCTGGGTAGTGGAGCATTCGGCTCTGTTTTCAAAGGAACTCTGCCAGACAACAGGCCTGTTGCGGTTAAGAGATTAGAGGGTTCCACGCAAGTAGAAAAACAATTCCGTGCTGAAATAATCACCACCGGTAGAATACAGCATGTGAATTTGGTTAGGCTCTGGGGATTCTGCGTAGAAGGCTCTCGAAGGCTACTGGTGTATGCCTACATGCCCAATGGTTCTCTAAACTCCTTCCTCTTCTCTCAGTCGGAAGACGCAGAGAAGGTGTTGGATTGGAAGACCAGGTTTGAGATCGCACTGGGTACTGCACGAGGATTAGTTTATCTGCATGAGGAATGCAGGGATCGCATCATTCATTGCGATATCAAGCCTGAATACATTCTCCTCGACAGCGACTTGAGCCCAAAGGTAGCAGATTTTGGGCTAGCGAAGTTGGTAGGTAGAGATTTCAGCCGCGTACTGACGACCACAAGAGGAACTCGTGGATACTTGGCTCCCGAGTGGATCTCCGGCCTTCCTATCACTCCCAAGGTGGACGTATATAGCTTTGGCATGACCTTGTTGGAAATTATATCTGGCCGAAGAAATTTGGATTTAAAGGTGGAGGAAAGTAGGTTGTACTTTCCTACCTGGGCTTCATCTCAAATTCAGAGGGGAAACATAAAAGACATTGTGGATGCAAGGATAGCAGGCGAGGCAAATATCGAAGAAGTTAAAAGAGCCGCTATGGTGGCTAGGCTGTGCATTCAAGATGATGAGAATCAGAGGCCGAGCATGGGTGAAGTGGTGAAGATATTAGAAGGCACGATTGAGGTTCCTCTGCCACAAATTCCGACGTCTCGAGAAGTCCTGGTTTGTGAGGTAGACGACGAGAACACAGATAGCTACGGTGAACATACCATGTCAGCTGGTTCCGTAACAGAAAAATAGTAGCCTGTTTTAAGTTTGGTCCACATATGGACATTAAAAGTTGTTTGCATATTTTTAGTTCATGCCGACAGGCAGAAACTAATGGATTGGTTGGATGCATTTGATTTTTTCCCTTTTTCAATAAGCGTAAAATGAATAATTAATATAACATTATTTATGATAAATATGATTAGTTCATGCCATTCAAATTTCTCAAAATAATCAGTCTGCCATCATATCTTAATGGCTTCATATAGCACAATACGATTGCCAACAAAAATTTATTGTATTTGTCAAAGACCAATTGTATATCATTCAATGCATTGTTAATGCATTTGCGTGCAATGTTTAGTATTGTGTGTTGGCTTTGTTTGTCTATTGTTAGTTCTAAACGTTTTAGTAATCAAACATTCTAATAATCTGAGGAATTGTTGAGGAACTATTGGTATGAATCTTGAGACTCTGAGTTTCAATATTAACTTTTTTTAGCTAACAATAGATGCAAGTTGGCATTTTTTTGTTCTTGTTACATTGTTGTGACTTTTGCAAGTTGTGAAGGATATTGGTTGTTCACCATTGTGAAGCTTTGTGGTCCCCTACAAATATATCAAAACATACAATCTTAGCAGCGGGTAACTAAGAGAAGTAGGATACCTTTATTTCAGTACCAGAGACACATGTTTTGGTGACCCTAGTTTTTGGTCCAAAATCTACACAATCCTTGGAACCTTCATTCATGTCGGGAACGATACAAAGAAATTTAGCCTAAACTAAATCCTCAAATTTCTAGACCTCTGTTCAAATTTTTAGATTTTCTCCCTTAAAAATCACTTTGTTTTCTTCCTCAAAATGAGTAAAATAATATCAAAACCACTTTGTTTTCTTCCTGAAAATGAGTAAAATAATATCAAAATTCCTCCTTTCTCTAGAAAAAGAGAGAGAAGATCTCAAAGCTTTTTCCTTGAAATTCAATGAACCAGGAGGTCTGACCCGTTTTCTTTTTATCCACTGCACATTTCATTGCATCTCTACAGTTGCTCTTTTTTTTTCTCACAATGGTTTTTTTTTTTTCATCAGTAAGTGATGGGAAAATTTGCACATGCACACACCAACTAGACTAATCAACATACTACACTAAAGGAAGGGCCATATGGAAATAAGCATACTATGGTATAGGGATGCTCATATGTAGTTAGTTGCTAATCAAACAAATTATAAAATACCTATTCAAGACTTATTTTGCTTTTCTTGTTAATTTACAAGTATTTCATGGGCTATGTTCTATTAACATAAACCCCAAATAGTAAAAATTAGAAACAAGAATTAATTGAGGTGTCATATTACACCTATCCCAAACTAGAATAACTCATTGAAATTATATTTCCATTTTTTATACTAGGTAGAGAAGAAGCTAACAGTGACTGAAATTCCTCTTTTTATTCACATGTTCAAAGAGCAATGCAAATGGTCCTAATTGAAAAACCCTCCAAAAATTAAAGGAAGAAACCACAAAAAATGATATGTGTGTCGTACATTCAAACAAGAACCTATAAACTTGGTGAAATGGCCGCTAAGCCCCCATGGATTCCTCCACCATGCAACATTGAAACCCTATATTTCTAAGATTTGTAAACATAGTTTTTCTTGATAGTCTTTTGGGCATTCTTACCTATGATGATCTTTCCATTTCCCTTGAACTTGTACTTATATATTGCGATTTTGTTGCCCTCATCAGTCTTGTGATTCAAACTTGAGATCTTATGAGACAAAAGCAGTATTCTATAGTTTTCTAATAGAGACCATTTGTTCAACTACCATTGCACACATTCCTTAAAAAAAATTGACTCAATTCCTATTATAAACATATCACATCTAAATTATATATAATTTATAACATTTTGATTTACAACATTTGCAAAAGTACAAAAACCAATTATCACACTGTGCCCTTGTTTCAAGATTACAAAATCTCTAATCACAACATTAACCCATAATTGAACCCCCGATTCATTAAACAAGGAATAATATAAATATGGGTAAAATTGAACCTAAATGGCATGGATCATGTAGAGAACTATCTTGATGCTTAGGTACTGGAAAGAATGGAAGACCTACAAAATGAGCTTCGAGAAATAAAAATTAGTGAAGACAAAAGCAGTGGTAGTTGTGAATAAATATCTCTTCTACCTAAGCTCAAGGTAGTCGTTCAATTGGATGTGGACTTGTTTTTTTCTAAATCAATTGGACTTGTAAATTATGTAAAATTTTATCTAAACCTGCACAAGAGCATCTAGCTGAAAAATAAGAATGCAACTTGCAGTATAACATAAGAGAAAATTGAGAGAAGAATAAGAAAAAAATTGTTTCATGTTGATTTACACATGAATGAATTACATAATATAGAGCCTTCATCAAAACAAAAAAGCGAAGGAAAAGCAAGAATAAAACTGAAAAAATAGAGATATTCCTTACTTAGCTTAACAACTAAGCAAACAACATAATTATCTGCAAAACATTGATAAAACAAATTGTGATGTTTGTTATCCAATAAATACACAAAAAAAAACAAAAAAACTAGCTATTGTATATTGTGCTAACACTCCCCCTTAAGTCTAACTAAGGAGACTAAAGCCTAAGGAAAGCAGAGAGGAAAGAGGGAAAACCCACTGGGAACAAAAACCCCCCCTCAAAAATAAACACTAAATCTATATGGCAACTTCTATGCTACAATGTCCTTCACCTTAAGAAAGTCTTGCAGAAAGTGAACTCATTTCCACCTCCACAAAGAAGAGAAAGAATGTCAATACAAAATGTAGCCTGGTGAATGTTATAGTAGGTTCCTTTGTAACAAATGACGCCTCTTCCTTTTGGAAGATAGAAACCTCGAGCTATCAAACTGTTGAATTCCCACTCAAGTGAAGGGTATCAAGGGATCAAAATGAATGGTTCTGAAAAAAGCTCATATTTATCCAATCTAAACTAGTGACTCCGCCATACAAGACTCAAGAATAGTGACCACTGAAGTTTGAGATTTTTTCGGATGTGAATCTGGATGTGGCAAGATAGTAGCATGGATTGGTTGAGCGAGAACAAGAGAATCCAAACCAAAAGAATATGTATCTCGATGTGAGCTGACATTGGAGAGATGGCATGCGTCCTCAATATTGTCATCATGATCAAGGAGAGATTTAACAAACAAATTATAAATGTCTGATAAGATGATATCTCTCTCATCATGAGGTAGCATTTGAAGAAGCCAAAATCTTTATCAAGCTAGTAGGTGGAGGGGACTGAATAGATGTCGATACTAGAGGTGTAGAAAGATGAGAATTGGGAGGAGATGTCTCTATGTAATCAAGACAATCAAGACTCTTCCAGTAAGCAATTTCCTCTTTAGTGTCATCATCATACATAGGACCATAATCATTATCAAGGGAGAGAAGTATGTCTATAGTTAGATCATCTGGGAATGGAGGTTCAGTGGGATCTCCATACATTTCTCATAAAGTGGCCCAAAGAGTGTGAGGGCACTCAATGTGTGATAGAGCCCATGATGTGTGTTCCCCAACACTTAAACCAATTAATCGTAAGACATGATCATTTCTACTTTCCCATGCAGTTTTTTGCCAACAAGTACTTAGTTTTGGAATAAGCCCATACAAATGTGGCAATAAATGAATCCATTCACATTGCTTTAGGATTCCATCATGCCAAGACTTGTAGTTTCCTTCTTCCAAAGTAATAATAGATGGATGATATTTTATTCCCAATCTAGACTTAGATTACCCCTTTTTGGAACTTTATTTCAGTTTATGAATACATAAACAAAATTAATAGACAACCCTCAAGACAACGAATTTTTTTATTCTAAAACATCTCCAACCTTCAAAAACTACAAATGATTATTAATGCATCTTCTTCCCCACACCCGTGCACTCTGATACCATGTCAAATTTTGGATCTAGCTGAAAAATAAGAACACAAGTTGGAGTATAACAAAAGAGAAAATTAAGACCAGAATAAGAACAAAATTGTTTCATTGATTTACACATGAATGAATTACATAATATATAGTGCCTTTGCCAAAGCAAAAAAATGAGAGAAATGAAAGAATGGAACTAAAAAAATATAGATATTCCTTAATTAGCTTAACAACTAAGCAAACAATACAATTATCCATAAAACATTGATAAAACTGATTGTGATGTTTGTTATCCAAGAAAAGCACGAAAAAACAAAAAAACTAGATATTGTAGATTGTGCTAAAAAATTGAAAGGTAACTTGGTTCAAATAAAAAAGAACCACTCTCCATCTAGATGGTTATTTTATGCAAACCAATTATCTCCACTCTTCAGGGGACAACATCTTTTCCTTCACCGCCTCCCTTTCATTGCTCTCATCTAGCAGATTTAAACTTCTTTAATTTTTGCCATCACATGAACCAAGCTAGCCCTTAAGTCATGTGCTCTCCTCTCTTCCTAGTGTTGGCTTCTCTCCTTTTACACAAATAATATTTTGTTGATTTCTTTTAGACAACTGGGCAACAAGTGTTAAGTAAATCTTTAAGATGAAACTATAGCATGCCCTCCAAGTTATGTCTTGAATGCAAAATGTGGAAGCCTTGATAAGGCATGTAAGCTATGCTACAAGATACCATAACATGAGAGCTACAACCCGTGTACCCTTCCTCCAGCAAAAATCATAGTGAAATTCCCTTGTGGCATATATCTTGAGTATATATTTTTATTTTTATCTTGATATGCCTCAGTTTTGTAAATATTGTGCTATGGGGATTAAGGACTCACAAAGAATCCCTTGTTAGCATAATTTTTGGATGATATTCTTAAGGACAGTAAATCAATTTTACCTATTTACGCATTGTATTTGATTATAAAAGATTTAGGTAAATTGCATTGTCAAGTCTGCATTGACAATAATACAAGCATATGAGCATACTGTTTGGATAATGTTTTTCCTCTTCACTTATTGTGTCTAGTTGAACATGATATTTGCAGACTATTATAGGAATTTTGCATTAACCATATCCTGGTATGTTGATTCCACAATAGACATAAGGAAATAAAACTAAGAAATTTCTTCATATGCCTCACACATAGGTAACATCTCATAATCCTTGTACTCCCCTTTATTTTTCTACATCATTTGTAGACACTTCCATTCGATAACTCAATGATCTCAAGTATTTTTATTGAAATTTTCTATTATGCAATTCATTTCGAAGCTATTATATTTTAACAATGTCTTCATCATCAAACATTTAGAAATTCTATTTAGTTTATGTTGTTTAGAAGTTTTATTTAGCAGCAGTTGCATTTGTCTTCTATTTTGTCATCTTGTTCAGTTATGATTGTTTCTAGATCTTGTTATCATATTTCTTCTATTCTTATTCTATGTATGTGCAATACAGTATTTTGTATATGGCAATTGAATAATTTCATTCCAATATGTAACTTTTGGGTTCTTAAGATTTTTTTTGAAGTTTGAAGATCAACTAGAATATGATTGGTTAAGTATTTAGAATATACTATAGATTTAAAAACTATCCATGATCATCTGAATTAGAAATTAGGGTGCAAGTTGCATCCTACTTACTTTTTTTTTTTCTTTTAGATATTTGACAAATAAATCTAATTTCCTATCATTTATTGCATATGGTCTTATAGATCTACTTATTATAGATCCAAATGTTTCCAAATTTAGCATTGAATTTATTTTAGTTTGGCATTTACTTGTCTTAATTCATTTGTTAAATTAGTTTTCAATTGCAGATCTACTCTAACGTTGTTGTAACCTAACATTCCACCATGTTTGAAAGGTACAATACCTTTCATTTAATCTTAAATAATTTATAGCCAACATAAAATCTCTACTCATTCAAGATTTCTCTTTATTGTCATATCATAAAAGAATTCTTTATGTCAATGATTCAATGTTCTTCTAAATGTTTATTTTTTTGGATCAAATTTGCCAGATAATTTTTTTCCCTAATTTAAACTTCTTCCATATTCAATGTAAACCAAATGTAATTAATCATAATTGGTTTCTTGCCCATTGTCTTTGATCCAAATATTCATTTATGAAGAATCTATATCAGCTTTTTGCCATTACCCAAATGTGCTAGTATAGTTCAAGCTACAAAACATAATTGAATAACACTCGTCTCCCTAATTTTGGTGGCTATAAACATTGTCATGACACTATTTACTTTTTGACATAGCAGATAAGGAACTATGGAGCCACACCACAAAGTTGTATCCTCTAGGTATTTTTTACGAGTAACAATAACTAACATTTGCATTCAAACAACTACTACCATTTCAATTTCTCAATTACAAAATGATAAGCTTAGAGAAAAATGAGAATTAACAAAAGCTACAAATCACAAGTGGAAACTTATGAGTGTATAGCGAACACTACTACTTGTAACACGAAAAATGTGCTAAAACATAGTAGACTATGTAGAGCTAGGGATTTCAAATAAAACATTGGTGGTTTCTTGTTCGATTCACTAGAACCCCTACGAGAACATCAACTCACTTCCATACAACAATAGAATGATGTGATTGACCATTTCTTATGCTACCTTGCTAGATATGACATAGAGGCAACTCACTAATTCAACTTTGAAATTCATCGTGAAATTTTATACAAATGAACCATATTCAAGATAGAGACACTTATCTATGATGCATGTGATTGTCTAGAAAGACAAAAATAATAGACAAAGAAAGAGGACTATGTGAAGATATTTTTTGTATCCATTGGGTCTCAAAATGGCTGAATATACAAACATGTGTTTATTCAATGACAATGGGTAAAATCACTTGCATTTCATTGAATCATCAAACACAAAATCTTATTGTTTACTCTTCCATGATGCCAATCCACTTTCAGGTCATTTTGAGCCACTTTTACAAATAGAAAACAAAAATACCAAATACAAAGGAAAGCTAACATTGTGAAAAGTTAAAAGAACAATCAGAGATAAAATTGCACCTCCATGTTCTATGTAAAAAGACATGAAACAACTACAAGCTACTAACATTGGTTCAAACCAATATAGAAAACCTAAAAACTTCAACACCACCAATATGGCAATAATGAAAAAAACCAAATCCAACAATCTAAACCCTCACTCACCAATACCACTTCGTCAACTAAAAATGCAAATTAGAACCCACAAGCTTATAGATGTTGAAATAATTCCACAGTACAAGTGGCCACAACAAATAGTAAACAATCAATCCTTTGAACAAAAATCTAAGACAAAAACTAGTTTGTTGTCATCGGTAGAAATATTTGAACAAATAATCCAAGACACACCTAAGTATACTTTTTCAATTTTCCTAATGTCACACTTAGAAAAAGACACCTAGATATTTAAGGACAAAGAAATGAACACTTATCAAACTCTACTATAGCTTGAAGCTCCTATAATAGGAAATACAATATGCAAAATTTGTAACAATGCATTACAATAGCATATGCTACCAAAATATGCAATGGCACACAAGATTTGAAGTAATAAATAATTGCAATATGTACAACATATCTCGTAACTAGAAGAACGACTAATTTCACTTAGAATTGAATTTGCAAAATTCTGGGAACTAGGACATAGAAGATCGTAGTTAGGCTTGAGTGGCTCGATTATTAATGTCCTTGCAAACATAGACATAATACAAATAGCACTACCACAATCTATCAATAACACAACAACAATTACAGTTTTTTCTAAAGAGGCACACGGAGTGCAAAAATGCATTTCAAAAAGGAATGGTGTGACCAAACATTATAATGCAAGCTCTCATACAACTATCAAGAACACTACTTCACAAAATGCAAAATTTGAAAATCAGGCAAGATTGGGAGGAAATCCTACAAAACAACTTGAATAATCAAGAAAAAAATGAATTAAATGAAAGTGATACTGACACAAATAGTGACAAAAAATAAGAACATCCATCAAAAAATTTGATACATGGATTCACCGAATCTAGATGCGTTCACCAAATGCAAGATAAAAATCTCAAGATTGCACCCGCATAAGACAATTATGCAATAGGTATTTTCTAAGATAAATATGTTGAAGAAATAAACTTCCCAACACTTTTCTTCAGTAGTCCATGTGGTGATGATATTCTTAAAAATTTTACAAACCAAAAGATTGCACAATGGGAATTGTTAAGCTCACAAAGAAAATTTTCATATCGCACAACCAACCTATTCTTCAAAACCATCAAAGCACTTATACAAGTCTTGTCAACAATGTGGGTCAAGATATGAAAAGGACAACTTAAAGGTAGGAAACTACTTGGAAAAGATGTCAAACAAAAGCCAAACCTAGAAAAATGATAAAATCAAATATTGGCTACATTGATTTCAAAAGAATAAGAATTTCTCTAGATTAACTTTAAAAATTGTCTTTGCAATGATCTGACAACTAGGACAATTAACTTTATTCCTTACATTCACTAGCACAGAGCACAATTGGCGACCCTTGATGACAACTCTACAACATCTATATGATCTACACTAATCCAAACTAGAACAATAGAGAACCATTACTCAAACCCAAAACCAAAAATCCCAACTTATCAAGAAAGATCCAATAACATGTGCACAATACTATATGAATAGGATAGATGCAATGAAAAAACAATTTTTTTTTTTAATAAGACTTTTTTTGGATACATCATAGACTATTTTTTTAGTAACTGGATTTCAAAATCTAGGTAATGAACATAACCATTTTTTGATATGGACCAAAGATGCACCAATATACGGGAAAGCTACCTCTAAAGATATTGTGCACTTTATTGAAAAGTATATTAATTGTAGCAGAAAACACTTAGAGCCTACAATAGCATCTTTAAATAAGTATCACCACACAGAGCAATGTAGGAGAAAGAAAAATACAAGTTATAAATACAACTTTCCATTTCCACCAATTCAAAACACTACAATACTTGAACCATTGTTAGAAAGAAATGAAAAAATAATCTCAACTGCTACTAAGATCTACTCAAAATTGGAAGTAGCAAATTACGATGCCTTCTTCACTATACAAGGGTTCTTAGATGAAATCCAAATAACTAAGCATGAATATATCATAGCACTAAGGTCCCACAATTTATAGACCAATGCTATTACTAAAAACAAAGCCCTCACAAATATGGAACAATAGTTTCGCAAGAGAAATACCCCAACTATGGAAAGCCAATATAGATGCATAATTTTTACTCAACACATATGTCACAGTGATGCATTGTAGCTCCTACATTGCAAAAGTAGTTAATTCAATGATGCATCCATTCAGTACAAAATATTAAGATCATAAACACAAAAATATAGATGCCATCAAAATTATAAGAAAACTTGGCACTGCACTACTAAACTTAAAACAAATGTCATCACAATAGGCTACTGACATTGTCTTGCCACTACCACTAAATTACAACTCATGAAAATGTGTATTCATTGACACAAGGCCTGACAATGATAGGACATTTATAATAAAACCTCACAAATAATTAATCAAAGAACTAGATGGATCTAAAAAAGATTATTTTTAAATATCTAATCAACTACTACCTTGAACGACCAGTCACAATTGCTACAATATGCCTTGCATAATTTATTTCTAGCTATAACAAAACTGGTAATAAGATCAAGAAAAAAGGAAAACTAAACATAATAACATTTATTAGTTACAACAAGAATATTGATATAGGAAAACTACTATAGAGAATAACTAGTGCTCTTTGTGCCATTTACAATAAATGAAAGAACATTGTAACATAATTTTCTCTCATGGGAAAGTGCATATTCACTCCATGAGAAAAAAATTCAAGCACACTGCACAAAATTTTCATAGTCCGCTTATCCTACATGGGTTGGCATTGATAAAACCATTGATGAACTAAAAATTAGAAAGGCTAACGATACGAATAAGTCCTATGTACCAAATACACTTAGACAAGAATAGCTATATGATATAGGAGATGATATTGAAAACACAAAACAGAAAAATAGGAATGCAATCATTCATAGTGCATTCAAAATAGCTCAAAATACACAGATCATTGTTAAAAATGAGTATTACAGATTAAGAGAAATGATAAACACAAAAATTTCAATAAATTGTCAAAGACATTTCCATTAAAAAAATGAAAAACATTCAAACCCCATTGCATTTGTTTCTCACTGGTGGAGCAGGAACTGGAAAGAGTTTTACAGCAAGGGCCATCTACCAAGCACTTCTTCACATCTAAAACACCTCCATGGACAACGATCTAGACAAACCAAAAGGATAGATAACTGCATATACAAGGAAAGAAGCATTCAACATAAGTGGAACTACATTGCATTCGACATTTCGCATACCTATCAACAAATTAAACTTTATACCACTTAACACTAAGAAACTTGATGTCAAAACATTTTAGCCAATTATGTATCCTTCTAATTAATCAAATTTTACTAGTTAGTTCAAAATTGATTTGATACATTGACAAACGTTTACATGACATAATGCAAGAACCCACCACCTCCTTCGGTGTTATAGATACAAATATTATATGGGAACCTCTACCAAACACTACTTGTACTTGACTCTGATATCTTTAAAAATAAACCCACTTCTATAGGATTGCTCCCATATAATTTTTGGATAGACAATGTCAAGTGCCTCATACTAACAAAAATAGTGAGACAAAAGGATGATATTTTCATCTCAATCCTCAACAAAATACTCTTAGTAAAAAAAGCAGATAATGACATTGAATATATTAATCAACATTTTTTAAAGCAGCCATCATTTGAACCGACACCACCTTTCCTCTTCTATAGAAAATATGACGTCAATGAGCACAAAAATAAAATGCTAGCAAAAAGTGTAGGAGATATGAGTGTCTTTCATGCATTGGATTAACAAGAAAAAAATACAAACACTATTCCTCTATATGACCACACCACTACTCTACCACCCCAAATTCATGTGAAACTAAATATATTAGTTAAGATATATGAAGGCAATTACAATACTCAAGATGGTCTTGTCAATGGATTAGATGGTATTTTAAAAATTTATACAAAACACAACGACCTTGACATCATTTCGATTCAAGTCATCAATCCAAAAGTTAGAGTACAACAATGTAATAAATTTGCCCATTGTTATGCTTCTTCTATTCACAAAGAATGGACTCCACTATTTTGTGTAACTAAATCTATTCAAAAAATACATAGAGGGACAAACACTACAATTAGAAAATAGTTCCCAATTCAAACATCATGTGCAAGCACTATACATCGATCACAAGGTCTTACAATGGAGTCCATGAAATTTGATCCAACTGGCATTATACACCATGATTAGAAAGCTAAAAATGGGTCCCAACAACAAGGCCTGATGTGGTACCCAAGTACAAATAAATCTCTATAAAATGGAGAAAAAGGAAAAAACCCATTGGGAAAAAACTCCTCGCCTAAAAGAGATGAAATCATGCTAAACAAACATGAAGGAAGGAAGGCCTCACAAAGACCCCCCAAGGAAAACTTCCTTCACCTCGAGCATAGCGAGCAATTGAAGGTAGTCTGGAAATGCCAAAGGTTTTGTGAAGATGGCAACAACCTATTCCTCTGTAGGAATGTGCTCCAAGGTGAGTGAACCATATTGAATAAAATTCCTGATGAAGTGTATGTGGACATTAATATGCTTCATCCACTGGATTGTGGGAAATGTGTAGAGCACTCTGATTATCACACCGAAGAAGTGTGGCGCTATGTGTAGAGAACTCAGAGAGCATCTTGGGGTTATACCCTCACTAGTAGAGACTTAGACAGTTAGAGCATGACATCAGACTAACAAGAATTAACAGAGAAATATTTTTCCGTCTTTGATGAAGGAGAGCTACTTCTCAGGGGGAGTAGTTGGTTATAACAATTGGTATTTGTAATTAGTTCTATGAATTGGTTGTATCTGGTTTTTGTATTGCTTTGGCATTTGATGTCAAAGGGGGAGTGATATCTATGGAAAAACACATTATATTTTGGAGAGATATTATGTATTTTGATTCCTGGTAATTGATCTCTTTGGGAGATTATTGGTTTTTGGTTTTTGGCATTTCTGCTTTGGCACTTAGATGGTTTTTCCATCTTGTGTTGCCATCAATGCCAAAGGGGGAGATTGTTGGTATTATGGATGTGTTGCATTATTTTTGTCATTGATGTCAACACTTGTCAATGCTTATCAGCACCGGAGATCTTTGATTATGTTCACCGGCATGTTCAGTCTCTTATGCACAATCACCAATATCTAGTTCACTAACATTTTATATTGTTCACTGGCATAAAGGATGACTTTTTATCATTTGGAGATTACTTGGTTATGTCAAAGACATGGTTTGGACACTTGGTTTTGGTGATTTGGTTGTTGGTCTAATCGAGTTTGCTTATTTATTGTTACCAGCAAATTGGTCTAGGTAATGGACTGGCAAGTGTTATCTATTCCAAATTAGCATGGTAGGTTATGTAGATGATTTATTTATTGGTTATTACTGTAAATGCATTAATCTAACATGATGCATAGCATGGAGATAGAGAATGTAATAGGTATTACAAGATTATAATATTCAGTAAATACGAATATAAGAAGAGCTATACACGCAGACATCATTTGAAGGTTCAAGGAAGGTATGAAGAAGATAATCAGAGCTTAACTAGTACTGAATCTAGCATATGAAGATGCTATTTTGAGTAATGCATTATCATTAGGTTTAACCATCCAACTGTAGTTAGTGTGACTCCCATTTTGTGATTGAGAAGTGAGTTCTAGCCAGTTGGCCTTTTTGCATGTGCAGACCCCATTTGTACACACATACTATTTGCAGTAGTATCATTTGATTGTCGGTAAGGTTTACCACCGTGGTATTTCCCCTTACAGGGTTTCCACATATAAATATCCATGTTATGTGCCATGGATGTTATTTGTCTTCCTCTTTGATGCATTAAACTTTACTGGTACTATAATTAACTATTAAACTGCTAACCGACATTAAGTTTGGTTTACCGGTATTATGAATTAAGTTTGATTAAGTTATATTTGAGTTGAAATTAATAGACAACTGATTCACTCCCCCCCTCTTAGTTGCCTCTGGGTACTAACAATTGGTATCAGAGCTAAGTCCTCTTTTTGCAAAAGTTTAACAGCTTGAGGAGATTCTATGGCAACTAACTATTTCAGGAAGGACAGTCCAAAGCTTGATGGAACTAACTATGGTATATGGAAAATCATAATGGAGACACATCTGAATTGCATTGGAAGAGACATATGGGAAGTTACAAACAATGGCTATATTGGTCCTACACATAGTCAACTTAATCCATGAAACTTGGCTAAAGATCAAGAGAATGATTGCAAAGCAAGAGAAGAACTTTTGATCGCATTGTCAGATCAGCAAATCATGGGATTATCAGATCGATCCACTGCTAAAGCTATTTGGGACAAATTGGAGACATTGAATGAAGGTGATACCACTGTCAAAATTGCAAAACTGGAATGCTTCCAAGTCAGGTATGAAAATTTGAAAAATGGAAGAAGATGAAAGGATTTCTGCTTTTATGGAAAGAGTTAATGAAATTGTTTTGGGTATACAATGTTGTGGAGGATCCTTAAGTGAAGATGAAATTGTATCTAAAGTTTTAAGATAATTTCGACCGGCATACAAAATGAAAGTAACTGCTATTAATGAATTAAGAACAATGCCTAATACATCAATATCTAGAGATACCTTAGTTGGAAAACTTTCAGCCTTTCAACTTGAGCAATTTGGTCTTGTTGCTACAATTAAGATAGATTTAGCCTTCAAAGCATCATCATCTACAGCATCAAAAATCTGATTGGAAAGCACTTTATGCAAGACTACTTGCAGACATCAAGAGAGAGAATGAAGAATTGGAAGAGCTTCAAGCACTATTTGCAAGGAAAATGCCTAAAGGTCTAGTTGGAAGTAAGTATGTAAAGAACCATTTAAATGTTTTAACCACAATAAAATTGGTCATATGGCATCTAGGTGTCCTGATAGACATGGAAGATTGAAAGAAGCTAAAAGAACATACAAGCCTAACCCTGAATATTAGAGATACATATTTAAGAAGAATAGATACAAATCATGTTACTATGTTGATGAAGGAGTTACTAATGATTCTGATGAGGAACAGGTAGAGCAGGCCCTGATAGCTAAAATTGAAGAAAAGGATGAATGGATCATTGATTCTAGATGTTCACATCATATGACTGGTGATAAAAGTAAATTCTCAACCTTTCAGGAATACAATGGAGGTCTAATAAGATTTCGGGATGATAAAGCTTGTTTGATTAGAGGAAAAGGCACTATATCTTTTGATGGTAAGCACAATACTGACAATGTTTATTATGTTGAAGGTTTGAAGCATAATCTTTAGAGTGTTGGTCAATTAGTTGAAAAGGGATTTTAGTTATAATTGAAGAATGATAAATGCAAAATCATGAAAAGAACTAGTTTGGAAATTGCAACCGGTAATCAAACTAGAGGTAATATCTTTCACTTGAATAACAATCAGAATACATGCTTAATTGTAGATATTGATGAAAGTTGGTTATGGCATAAGAGACTTTGTCATGTAAATATTGATTGCATTGTGAAGATCAGTGCAACTAAGGCAGTAAGGGATCTACCTAAGATTGTAAACCTCACAATCCAGTATGTAAGGAATGCCAATTTGGAAAGCAAGTTAGAGCAACTTTTAAGTATTCCAGAAAAATCCAATAATGTTCTTGATTTAATTCATACAGATTTATGTGGTCCGACAAGAACTAGAAGTTTACAAGGAGATAGATATTTTATGCTAATCATCGATGATTATTCTAGAATGTGTTGGGTTACTTTTCTCAAGGAGAGATCAGAAGCTTTTGGAAAATTCAAATTATTCAAGGAAATGGTAGAGAATGAAACCGCTAAGAAAATAAAATATTTAAGATCAGATCAAGGAGGTGAATTCACATCTAAGGAATTTAATATATTCTATGAAGTGAATGGAATCAGAAGACAGTTTGCAGCACCTCAGACACCCTTGCAGAATGGAGTTGTTGAAAGGAAGAACCAAACTATTTTGGATGCAGCTAGAAGTATGATATCAGAAGCAAACCTACCTCATTTATATTGGAGAGAAGTAGTGAATACAACGGTTTACACATTCAACAGAGTTCACATCAAAGGTGAAACTGGTAAGACCCATCATGAACTATGGTTTGGTAATACTCCTACTCTTAAATATTTTAGAATATTTGGAAGCAAATGTTATATTAGGAGAGATGATTATATTGGTAAATTTGATCCTAGAAGTGATGAAGGAATATTTCTCGGTTATTCATCTAAGAGAAAGGCATATAGATGTTTTAATAAGAGGTTGCAGAAAATCATTGAGAGTAAAAAAGTGAAGATTGATGAACAGTTTAGAGGTAATTCAAGGTCTATGGACTCTGAACTGGTAGTTGAGATAATCACAAATGAACCTATACATAATGTTGATCCAGTCACATTGGCATCATCTGAGAATTCCACAATGACTGAAGAACATCAGCAAGTGAATACACCCAGGTATGTAAGATTGAATCACTCCAAAAGTTAGATAATTGGGAATAAGTATCAAGGTGTAATGACTAGAGGAAGACTGGCAAATGAAGAGGTATGTCTAATTTATCAAATTGAACCCGCATCAGTTAATGAGGCATGTGAAGATAAACATTGGATTAAAGCTATGGAAGATGAATTGAAACAAATTGAAAAGAATAACACATGGACATTGGTTCCCTGGCCTAAAAACAAAAATGTAATTGGAACTAAATGGGTATTCAAAAATAAACTTCGTGAAGATGGTAAGCTAATTAGAAATAAAGAAAGATTAGTGTGTAAGGGATATTCACAGAAAGAGGGAATTGATTACAATGAAACCTTTGCACTAGTAGCTAGAATTGAGGCAGTTAGACTATTTCTAGCATTTCAAGCACACAAAAACTATAAAGTATATCAAATGGATGTTAAATGTGCATTTCTAAATGGTGATCTTGAAGAGGAATTTTACATTGAACAACCTGATGGATTTTCTTTGACAAATAACAAAGATATGGTTTGCAGGTTAAGGAAAGCTTTATATGGATTAAAGCAAGCTCCTCGAGCTTGGTATGCTAGATTAGACAAATATCTTTTGAAGCTTGGTTACACTAAAGGTAATGTTGACAACAACTTATATTTCAAAGTGACTAATGATGACATCTTGGTTATCGAAGTTTTTGTTGATGATATAATTTTTGGAGGAGAAGATGGATTGTGTAAAGACTTTTCAAATAAGATGCAGGAAGAATTTGAAATATCTATGATTGGGGAGATAAAATTATTTTTAGGATTATAGATTTCACATATTGATAAAGGTATATTCATATGTCAATCTAAGTACTTGAAGGAACTACTAAAAAAATTTGGTTTGGAAAACTCTAAACTGGTAAGTACTCCTATGACCACAACTGAAAAACTGTCATTAAAGGATGAATCAACACCTGTTAATCAAACAAGATATAAATCTATGAGTGGAGGTTTACTATATTTGACACAAACAAGATTTGATATTATGAATGCAGTATATATTGTTTCAAGATTTCAGTGTAATCCTAAGGAAAATCATGAATTAGCAGTGAAAAGGATTTTACGGTATCTACAACGCACAACAACTTTGGTTTATGGTATCCTAAATATGAAAATCTTGATTTATGTGCATACACAGATGCAAATTGGGCTGGAGATGTAGATGATGGAAACAGAACCACCGACGAATCATTCTTTCTTGGTAGCAGATTGATTTCTTGGTTGATTAAGAAATTGAGTTGTACATCATTATCAACAACAGAATCAGAATATGTTGTAGTAGCAACTAATTGTACTCAGGTATTATGGATTAAGCAAATGTTGAAGGACATAAAGGTAAAATGCAAATAACCTATAATCATTTACTGTGATAATATGTTAGCAATAGATATATCCAAAAATCCGGTATTTCACTCTAAAACTAAACATGTTTCTATCAAATTCAATTTTCTGAAAGAGAATATTGAAGCAAAAGAACTGAAATTGGTTTATGTGAACACTAAAGAGCAGATTGTAGATATCTTTACTAAGCCTTTGCCTAAGGAAACTTTTGAATATCTTAGAGAGCAGCTTGGGGTGATACCCTCACCAGTAGAGACTTAGACAATTAGAGCATGGCATCAGACTGGCAGGAATTAACAAAGAAATCTTTTTCCGACTTTGATGAAGGAGAGCTACTTCTCAGGGGAAGTAGTTGGCTATAACAATTGGTATTTGTAATTAGTTCTATGAACTAGTTGTATCTGTTTTTTGTATTTCTTTGGCATTTGATGTCAAAGGGGGAGTGATATCTATGGAAAAACACATTATCTTTTGGAGAGATATTATACATTTTGATTCCTGGTAATTGATCTCTTTGGGAGATTATTGGTTTATGGTTTTTGGCATTTTTGCTTTGGCACTTAGATGGTTTTTCCATCTTGTGTTGCCATCAATGTCAAAGGGGGAGATTGTTGGTATTATGGATGTGATTCATTGGTTTTGTCATTGATGTCAACACTTGTCAACACTTATCAGCACTGGAGATCTTTGGTTATGTTCACCGACATGTTCAGTGACTTATGCACAGTCACCGGTATCTGGTTCACTGGTAGGTTATATTGTTCACCAGCATAGAGGATGACTTGTTATCATCTGGAGATTACTTGGTTATGTCAAAGACATGGTTTGGACACTTGGTTATGGTGATTTGGTTATTGGTTTAATCGAGTATGCATATTTGTTGTTACCGGCAAATTGGTCTAGGTTATGGACCGACAAGTGTTATCTATTCTAGATCAACATGACACATTATGGAGATGATTTATTGATTGGTTATTATTGTAAATGCATTAAGCTGACATGATGCATCACATATTGATTCATTTGTAATTGATTTAATTGTAATATTCTTAGTGAACCGACCTACACATTTGGTCTTAGGATTTGGTATATATGTAAGATATCATTTGTGAGATTAAGTCGAAAGGAGATAGGGAATGTAATAGGTATTAAAAGGTTGTAATATTTGGTATATGTGAATATAATAAGAGCTATACATGCAGAAATCATTTCAAGGTTCAAGGAATGTATGAAGAAGATAATTAGAGCTTAACCGATACGAAATCCACCATATGAAGATGTTATTTTGAGCAGTACATTATCATTGGATTTAACCATCCAATTGTAGTTAGTGTGACTCCCATTTTTTGATTGAGCAGTGAGATCTAGGCAGTTGGCCTTTTTGCATGTGCAGACCACATTTGTACACACATACTATCCACAGTAGTATCATCTAATTGTGGGTAAGGTTTCCCACTGTTGTTTTTCCCCTTACAAGGTTTCCACATACAAATATCTATGTTATGTGCTATGGATGTTATTTGTCTTCCTGTTTCATGCATTAAACTTTACCGCTACTATAATTAATTGTTAAACTGTCAACCGACATTAAGTTTGGTTTACTAGTATTATGGATTAAGTTTGATTAAGTTATATTTGGGCTAAAATTAATAGACAACTGATTCACCCACCCCCCCTCTTAGTTGCCTCCGGGTACTAACAACGACAAAACCTATGTCATTTGATCTGAAGGAAGTAGAGATTCACACCATTGTATTTAGTGTATTTATTACTATTTTGGATAACTTGAAGAGTGGGTGAGATACTCACCTAAGATCCTTGAAGATCATTTTTACTAACATCTTCAAGTATTCGTAGAATATATTCGACAAGTATCTCTATATATAAGTTTTGGGTAGCACCCCATCTTTGGCATTTCTTTAAAAGGAGGAGAGAAACGGTGAAAAATGTACAATATGGAAGAGTGTAATTCTTTGTCTAAGCGGGAGCCTTAGAAATTCTTTTGATCTGGTGTACAGTGTTGAACACTTAGCCATTTTTTTCACAAGTGTTTCCATCAATGCCAAAGGGGGAGATTTTTCACAATTGGCACTCATCTAGTGGCTTTTGATGGTTTATTACTAGTTTAGGGTTGCCATTGATGGCAACTCCTCATGGAGATATGATCCAATGGCCTTAATTCTTCTCAATTAGAAGCGGATGTCAATCGGTAGCCAGTTAATCGGTGTTTTAGGAAGAATAAACCAGTTCTAGGTTTGAAAGCTTTCTGGTTATTGCAGTGCATTATGTCATGTTTGGATTGATAAAGCTGATATAGAAACATCATTCTATTATTATTTTGGTGATCCGGTCAATTCGACATGTGATTACACATTACACAAGTAGGATGACATGATAAATGACCGTTTTGTGATTGTCGGTATATAAGTTTGGTGTAGATGATCTATTTGGAGGATGGTATGATTGTATATGAGTGAGTGGTGATTGAGAATCTATTTTGGCATAGTTTCACGTGCACATTCCTAATTCAGTAGCTGACTGAAATAGTGAATAGGCCAAAATAGAGTAGATCTACAGAGGTGACCCAGTTAGTATATTTGGCACTCAACCGGAACTAATCCAAGCATTGTAGATTTTATTTTAGAGTTCCTTTTGTTGTAATTCACCATTGTAACTAATTAGTAAGGAAGTGAGCCTTTCAAGGTGGTAGCCCTTATTGTATTTGAGCAGTAAGCTCTGGGCAGTGTGCTTGAATTCTTATGTATTCCCCATATTATAATATTGGTTTTCTACTGGCCATAGTGGAATAATATTGGTTCAAATCCCACCATGGTTTTTCCCATTTGGGTTTCCATGTAAAAATTTGGTGTTATTCTTTTGTGGTTGTTTGTTCTATGTTTTTGCATTCTAATTACATATTAATGTTTGTGGTGCTTTAAAGTTAAGTTTGAAAATCTGCTAACTGGTAGAGAATTGATTCATCCTCTTCTCAGTGATCCCTGATTCCAACATATCTTTTATTCCTATTGTATACACTATTCCTCTATTTGTGTTTTGTGTATTCTTAGTTTCTTTTCTTGGGTTCCCATTCCCTTGAGTTTATAATTTTATTCCCCCATTTCCTACATCTTTGTCACTCTGGTTTAGGTTTTCATCAATTAGGGTTTCAAAATTATCATTCCTACCCTTGGCTCCATGAGCCTTTGTCTCATCTTTATGAGCTAAGGAACTTTCCTCTCCTAAAAACATCACCCAAGTTAATGTAGGTATTGCTTGTTCCAACCCCTTCATAACTTTCAACTTAATAAACCCATGGTGTGTGTAGTGTCCTAAATTATGTTCAATGCATTTATGACACTTACACATTGCGCCTGGTGCATTTATGACAATGCTCATGATAAATATCCTATTACTTTGGCATCATGAGCTCAAAAGATAGATTGTCCCCAATTGCCCTTAGACCTCATTTGGGACCATCTTGGTATGGATAGTAGCACATCGTGTAGACGTATGTGTTCCTCACTAAAGTCCTATCAAATTCCCAAATATGGAATCATATATCCCACATCAAACATTTTTGGACTTGTGACCCTTCACTTGAATGAATCTCTAATGGCTATCCTTGGCTATTCATTGTATTAAAACCAAATCATCTTGTTTATTGAAATCTCTAGACACTCTTGGAAAGAAAGCTCTCAAGGAAATACTCTCTCATGTTCTTGGCTCTCATTGTAAACATAACTATTGACTTGCAATAGTAATACTATCTCAAGCTTCATCACGCTCCTATCTAAAGAAAGTGGTTTGTAAATTTAGAGGAGACCATCAAAGAAGCAAATCAAGGACAATCGGTTTATGTGTTGAATGTGGTTAACTCTAAACCAGTATCAGTGTTCCAACCGGTATTCATTGATTATATGATGAGTTACCCCTAACTGACAGATTTGGTGGAAATTTGTGATAAGTTATGTTATATTGTCTAGGCACGCTGCACCTAGGAAATTGTGATATGATTCTTATGCCGACATGAAATCTAATGTCCATTTAATGAAATTATGATGAACTATTTTGACATATGATATGATGCAAGATAGAAGTGTTAAGTTGTTGAAGGCATTATAGAAATATGTTGGTGATGCAGTTTTGATTAAGCAGAAGAGGATCTATTCAAGCAAGTTGTGCTACTTCTAGATCACACCACCTATTGTTTTCTAATCACTACAATAGTCAAATCCCCTAAATGGGTAACCTCTAACAAGCTTCAATGTACAAATCCTTTAACAAGGTCATCCATTATTAACAGGGTACTACCTTTAATAGGGTATAGCTCCTTACAAAGCTTTGGGATCTTTAATAGGATTCGCTCCTAGCAGAGCACTTTTGTAGACCTTAACCGATCAGTTATCTATTACTACAAATAGTTAACTTGTGAGTCCCATCTCACCGTGGTTTTTCCCATTTGGATTTTCCATGTATAAACACTTGTGTTATGGTGGATGTTTTAATTATTGTGGATGTTTTAATATCATTTTGGATTGCATGCATAGTGTTTGGTAAACTTGTTAAGTATCTCTATCGGTCAATTTTTAAAGTGGTATTGTTTTTGTTGTCACTGATTCACCCCCCCCACTTTCAATTCTTTATAAGTCTATCAATTGGTATTAGAGCGTAACTTCCTTAAGGCTTAATCACTTTGAAGGAAACCCTAAATCCACCATGAGGGATATGAGCTAATTTGAGATGGCTAGAGTTCTTCAAGCTACCGAGGAAGATCTTGATACCCTAAGGGTTAGATTTAAAGCTTCACAAGTCAAAAGGAGAGAGCTGACTAAACAACTATTGGAAATATCTGATAATAGTTCTTCAGATGAAGCTAACATTGATGCATTGGCTGAAGAAGTTGATAAACTAAACAGTGAAAAGCTAAATCAAAGAAGAGAGTTAGAAGCCCTAACTATCCACATGAGCCAAGAGCTTGAAGCAAGAAGGGCAGTTGGAGACCTAATCAAAGAAAGAGATCATGAGATTGTTAAGATCAAACATGAGAATGCAACTTTGCATGATCATTGGCATGAAGAAAAAGAAGAAAAACAGGCTTTGTAGCTAGATCTTGAAATGGCAACATGTCTAAGAGAGACTCTTACAAAACAGAATGAAGATCTTACCAGAGAGCTCACTAAGGCTAATGGAAAGATGGAAAAGTTCAATAAGAGTTCTACTATGCTGGACGAGCATATCCAATCTCAGAGGATGAAAGGTGATACATCTGGACTAGGCTTTAATACATCTGAGAAAGGAGAGTCTTTTGGTACAAAGAGCAACATTCACAAGGACAAAACTGCTCCTAAGGCTTACAAGCCTACCGGTAAGAAAGATTTTAAACCTATTTGCTTTGTCTGTCATAAACCTAGACATACTACAAATGTGTGTAGAAAAATACCCAATGAGAATATAGGCTATAATGCAAATGCTAGGTATGTATCTGGGAGATTTGAAGGTCATTGTTTTACATGGAACATGTATGGACATAGATCAATTCAATGTAGATATGGATAAAATAATCCAGTACCTCACATGAATTGAAGACCTAATGGTAACTGGAGGAGAACCTATGACAACCGAAGTAACATGAACCCGCAAAAACCCTATGTCAACTTGTTTAGTCCATTTGAAATGGAAAAGGTAACTACTATCATATGCACCATTTGTAACAATTATGATCATGTGTCTATGAACTGGAGAAGGAGAACAAGAAGAGGCAATGCACTTTCTTGGAGATCATCTAGAATGGCTTGCTATCATTGTCACAAACCGGGACGAATGGTGAAGTTTTGTAGAACCAGAAAGAATAAACTGGTGAACTACTCTGAAGATCATAAAGGTAAGCATAATGTAAATATTGAGAAAACCAGAGAGGATATGAATTGAATCTGGTAAAAGAAGAGTGAGGATAAACCTACAAAAGAATCTAATCCTTCATCGTGGTTTTTCCCATTTGGGTTTTCCACGTATAAATGCTTATGTTATGGTGGATGTTTTACTTATTGTGGATGCTTTAATATCATTTTGGATTGCATACATAGTGTTTGGTAAACTTGTTAAGTATCTCTACCAGTCAGTGTTTAAAGTGGTATTGTTTTTGCTGTCACTGATTCACTCCCCCCCCCCCTCTCAGTGCTTTATAAGTCTATCAACCTCCACCCATGGTCAAGTGTCCTAATGATTATGATCTTGTTGAAAAACTTAAAGTTACTCCTACTATAATCTCACTATAGGATTTTCTTCTTCCAACCCCGATGTATCAAGGTATACTACAAGAAGCTTTGCAAAATATTTCGTTGTGTTCTTCTAGAGGACTAGTGGATATACATGTGTTGATGGATCATATTCATGCAAATACACCAGATATTACATTCTATCCCCATAAAACTGCACCTATTGAAGCAAAGAACTTGGATGATCTGTTAATGACAATCATTCATGTTAATGGTTTTAGCATTAGACAAACCCTTGTCAATATAATCTCTCCATTTAATGTGTGTCGTTTGGATCTATTGTCAAAGATTAAGGTGGATCCAAATGCCTTAGTAGCATCTTCTTTGTTCATCTAAGGTTTTGATAATAGTGGAAAGATTTATTTGGGAATGGTAATATTGTATTTGAAAGTTGAACTCATCACCATTCCAACTCTTGTAAATGTGATGTCGAGTACTTTATCTTACAACCTTCTCTTGGATGGTCCATAGCTTCATTCTCTGGGAGATGTTTCTTTCAGACTTCATGTCTGTTAGCCCCAATTTGAACTTGTCAAAATTTAAACTTTTGGTGTCAAAATCCTCATATTGATAAGCTCATGATAAAAAAAACTATTATAAATGAGGGTTTTCATGTCAACAAGTACAATGTATTGGCCTTCTCACTTACTTGTCAAAGTAATCTAAATTATCGATTGGTGTTATCAAAGCAAGCAAAAAGTTTGATGAGACATTGTTTGTAGAAGCTATCATCAAGTTTTTTCACTTTAATTAAACACCGATAATAGTTATGAAGGGGCATTAGAATCTAATTGAAGTTGATGAAACACTAACAAGGTGATGCAAATCGGTGTTTTGTCCAAGAAATACAAGTCACTAAAAGGGGAACGCTATGTTGTATTTAATATGTTCATCGATAATTTTAGTATCATTGGCAAGTTGGTCAAGTTTTTAAAGATGCAGAGGTATTCAATCTCGAGGCATTATCGGTTTGAAAGATGCCGATGCATTCTCATTCATTAAATAATTAGTTATTCTAACTCCTACAGTGGCAATTTTTGAAAGTTGAACAAAATTTAGATGGAGCTGTTGGGATTCGACATGTTTGTGTTAGCAAAGAAGAAGACGATACGTAAGTTAGTTATTATAAATGACTTATTACAAATGCATTTGAAGCTCTCAAATAGGAAAAGCATGTAATACGAAACGACTTTAAGCTAACATCATTGTTAGTTAAAAAAGCTAAATCCCACCAATCTCTACGGTTATGAAAGACATGCGTGCATGCGTAGTGTGCAAGAAAAGACTGAATTGTTTCGTAGAATACCTAAAAGAAATGTCGCTTCACAGTGCAATGATCAAGAGATTCACAGAAAATCGATTTGTTGATCAGGCTTTTCATACTTTCAAGAATATGCAGTTGGAAGGTGTACAACCAAATTATTTCACAATTGAAAATAATGCGAGCACCAAAACAGTGTGTGGATATTCATCAAATCATAATTGATAAGCGCCAAATATTTGATAGATGCACATGCATAATGTGGAACCATAGACAAAAAGAACATCTCCAAGGTCTCGTCGTCTTGAAGCAATATCATCTAATGCGATGCAATGATTGCGGCTGTGCACCAAATATATTTGTTGAAAATTATTTATGAACATCAAAGAAGATGCAATTCAAAGACGTGAGGCCAATTCCTACAAGCTTTGTCAGCATCTTCCCATACTCAAAAACGAGAATTTTGGAAAGTATCAAAATCGGTTGTAAACATGCATGCAGAACATGGAAAATCACAAATCAAGTGAAATGTTTAGCGTTCAAGTTGTGTACAAAATTGTGCTTTTAAAAAGACTTCACAAACATTCGAGCAAATGCAATTAATAAGACTAAAGTCAAATTCTACGACTTTACTGGAGCATCTTTCATGGTTGTGCAGAATGAGAACTTTAAAAGAGGTTACATCATTCATCAAAGCACAATGTATGGTCTTGGAATGAAAATTGTGATATCGGTGGGAGAATATTAAGTTGTAGAAGTTTTCAAAGAAAATAGTTTTATTATGTTTCATTTCAAAAACAGTGATCACATTGGTGTGGAACACAGATGTCAATTCTTATCATAAATGAGAATATTACAATGAGGAAATGGAAGTTAATTGTTTGTGTTTGAAGGAATGTCGTGGGTATTAGTGATCAAGGTAGTGTTATAGTTGCAACAACTTGGTCTTTTTCCTAACTTGTTAGTTTCAAATTGTCATTTTGTGACTTATGTCACTTGATGTTACTAAAGTTAGAATTTGGATCTAATGTTTGTAAAAGTTAGCTAAATCCTAACTTGTCTTCAAAAGGGTAATTACTCTAAGTGTTCGTTTATGGTAGTTATCCTAAGTAACTATTTAGGTAGTTATCTTAAGTAGTTATTCTAAGTGTTCACTTAGTTAGTTATCCTAAGTAGTTAGACCAAGTATTAATGAGGTAGTTATTCTCTCTAGCCTATAAATACAAGGCCAATTAATTTGTAAAAATGGAGGAGGACTCTTACAAAGGGAAAACTCTAGAGAATTTTGTAGAGAAACTATTTGAGAACTTTTGGTTTTCACATTTTGTACACAAAGCTTTTGGACTTGTATATTTTCAAAATAATAATGAAGAATGCATTGAGTTCGTATGTGTTAAATGTATTCATGATTTATTGAACTACTAATTTCTCGTTTGTTAAATTAGTAATCCCTTTGTGTATTAGTGGAATCTATTGGTTTTTAGTTTAATAATCTATGTAATTGACGTGATGAAGCAAATCATTTCCTGTTATCTTGTCTTGTCTATGCTAGTATAGCCTATATCTTCGTATGTTGAGATTTGTCATGCTTCTTTCATCATCATTGCATTTCTTAAACCCATCTTGTGCTTAAACCCCTTTGAAATTGTTATTCATCGTGAATCTCATATGGTGTTTGTATGTCTACTTTTGGGTTTTCATTACTTATCTCTCTTTAGTTTTGTGTTTTCTCCTTTATGTACTTTCAGGTTAGAAGTACACAAAAATATTAAATACCCCCATCATATGAGGCAGTTGCCCCTCTCAAATGTAAAGGAATATTATGGTCTCACCACAATCTCTCCAACTCTTGGAACAGTTGTCACTGCTCTTCGGGCAAATAGGGTCAATTTTGAAGGAGAATTCACAGTGACAACTCTATTTACCAGCATATTTTTGGCAACTCTACTGGGGAGAGAAATACCAATGTGTTTTCTTCCTCGGAAATTTTAAGGTACCTTTTTCAGAATGAAGGTTGGCGACTTTGTTTGAAATATCAAATTCAAAACAATGGTTTGGTACAAAGGAAAGTTGGAAAGTGATAGTGAAAGTGATGATGAAGACTATTTATATCAAAAGAAGAAAGTTCATGATCAGCCCATACAAATTGAATTCTTGAAGAGCTTTTATGGTGGTATGCAGTTTACTCTTGATAAGATTCACCCCTCCTTATGTCAAGTGTTGCAAAATATTGAAGAACAGGATGGAAAAGAGATTGGTTTTGTTGCTTATAATAATTTACTTAAATTAACAACAATTGAAGAGAGATGAAGATAAAATTTATCTTTCTCCTGTACTAGTTGTTCAACATAATCAAAGTCTTGATGATCTTGAACAAGTCATCTTCTTGAAAAATTTCTATGGTGGAAACCAACTTGGTCCTAGTAAAATTCATCCTTCTCTACTCCAATATTTGCAAGTAATTGAAGAGAAAGAAGGAAGGGTAAACTTGTTTCTTGCTCATGATCATTCACTTGAACTAGAGGTAAACAACAACAATGATGAAGAAAAAGATCCTTATGTTTCACTTGTTTCTCAAAGAAATCAAGATCTTAATGATGGTGAACAAGTTCAATTTTTGAAAATCTTCTACGGTAATAGGCAACTTTATCTTAACAAAGTGCATCCTTCCTTGCTTCAAAAATTGGAAATGATTGAACAAAAAGAGGAGGGATACAATTATTTTCTTGAAGATGTGCACATTCCCAATGAGATGTCTTATGATCCAAGTTTTGAAAAAGATCCATCATATTATGCATGTGTTGAGGAAGATGAAGCCATATCGGTTCACAAGGATACATGTCAAAAGAAAGATCAAAATAAAGTGTGTGAAGAAGAAAAAGAAGATTGCATCTATGTATGCCATGAGCATTATGAAGATTACCACAACAAGGAAGAAGTCTTCCATGAACCTAAAATCAAGGAGTTTGAAGAAAAGGTATCAAATGTTTTGAAGACTTCCATGGAGCCCAAGCTTCAATAAAATGATGAAGAGGAGAGAAATAAAGAGAAACCTTATATGGTTTTTCTTCTAAATTGGTGTCTTAATTCTTCTGATGATGATTTGCTTTGTGGAGAAGACATTCCTATTATTCCATCACCAATCAAATGAGATGATAGTAGCATTGATGATGTGAAAGTTTCAATAGCTTCTGAGCAACCTTTCATTGCCATGACCAATGGAGAGGCAACTACAAATATCTTCTTTTCCTTCATAATTGGAGACCTTTACTTTTGAAGATATTGATGTACTTCTAGATCAGCTTCAAGCATTAGGAAATGAGTCATCAAGTTTACATTCTTCATGATTCTTCCAAATTAAATATGAAACATTTAAATTCATTAGAGACGATAATAATAAAGAAACATTGATAAAGGAGATGGTTAATTGACCAATTTTTTAGTCTTTCCATTTTGGTGACTTACTTTTGGAAACTCCAGAAAAAAAGATTATTTTCTCTGTGGTGAAGGTGGCTACCTAGATTCTTTGAAACCATCTAGTGAATCTATTTCTAGAAATATTTCTAGAGATGTGGAGGTATTCCCTTCTTCTTCATTCTCATATTCTATAGAGAAATATTTTTCTGAAATTTTAATGACAAAGGAAGAGGAAAGTATTTTGATAAAAGATGATCCTATGCTCCTAGAAGCTGACATTCAAGAAGAAGATTCAATCATTGTATCTACACAAGTATCTTCAAATCATAAATTGTATAAAGGATGTCCAATTCAAGGCTTGATTTCATCCGATCCAAACAATCAGAGGGGTCTTTAGATAGAGGATATTGGTATGCTTGAGAATATTCCAAAAGTTGCCAATAATGTTCAAAGTGGTACCAATTTGATTCAAGAGAGCCCATAGATTTATGATGAGAGATGGTTGTTTGGTTCATTGCTCAAAGATATTTCTCATCTTATACATGTTTATTTACTCCAGCTATGCAACATACAGGTGTCACATGGATGCACGTCAATTTTTTGTAGAGGCGCCTATTTCTCTCAATTCTATGAATGGTTTTGTATGACAAGCCTCGATAAATTTGAGGTAGGATTTCCCTACCATGTACATATTTAGTCAAAAGTTTTGGTTGTGTTCATCCCATTTCTAGTTTGACGTTGGTCTCTCCAGTTAGTTCCTTTTGTGGTCTCCTCTTTTCATGACTCTATTTCCCAATGGATAAGACATTAATCATTTGCAAAACCTATGGGTTCATCCTGCATCCCTTATAGTCCTTGTCCCCAATCAGAGCCAGTTGTTACCCTACTTTAAACTTGGTAATATTTAAAAATTTTGGCATTTAAAATTTTATCTGCAATAGTTGTTGATTTAAAAGGTCTCCTATAATCCTCAAATGATAAGTCTCCTATCTCATTGGCTATTTAACAAATTAAACAAAGCTGTAGATATTCTTATTTTCACCAAAGTGAAGGACCCATCAAATAGGTTATCCCACTAAGTTCAACAAAATATTGATGGACTTGATGGACTTGTGGATATTCTTTTTTGCATGGTTGATCAAGTTTTCAAAGATGTTGATAAGGAGAGTAATGAGTTTCAAGTTAATACAAATTGGTGTTTTTCCCTGAGACTCATAACTTACTGAAAAGGAAATGATGATTCAAACATTTTATAGTTGTCAGCAACTTCCTAAAAGACTAGAAAAGGCACTAGCAAGAGAAAGGCTTCATTGGTAAGTTTGTGTGCCTTCACAAGTTGCCGTACTTGTCAAACTCACCAAAGGAGGAAGAGTTTTCAGTGCCGCTTATAATTTTCATGAGCGGATAAAATCACCATCGGTGAATTCACCACCATTGTAAACTACAACTAAACGCGGATGCATTCTTAATCATCAAAGAGTTAGTAATTATAACTCATAAGTTTGGGATTTGAGTAAGTTTCCCAAGTTTCCAACAATCGATGTTGACCATGGAAATTCAAGCCTTCAGTGACAAGTGATATCATTACCATAACTACCCAAAACAAAAAGAAGATTTGAAAAGAAGAATTATCACAATCTTCATCGGGAGTTCTACACTTATCGGCAAGTTAATTCTTTTCCACAAGTCACCGATAGAGTTTGAAGATAGGTGTAAAGAGTCACTAAAAATCTCAAGTAAAAGACTCCTATCGATGATTTATGTTACTTCATTAGAACTTTGAAATTGGGAAGTCATTAGAACTATCGGTGAGTTATGTCACTAAAAATATCGAGTAAAAGGCTCCTATCTTCTATGCAAAACCTTTGAGTTTTAAAGAGTTATGTGATTTTTATGGTCTAGGGTATAATATTGTATCAAATCTTGGTTATGATGGCATAGGTTGTGGACCTAAGTTAAGATATTGAGATTTTGAAACCTGAACCGCATCATCATAACACTGGACTAGGATATCGACCTACATCTCACAAGGCTAAACGATGGTTAATTGTCAACATAGTTTTTGTTGAGCCTTCCTCTTAAGCTTGTACATCCTGAATACATTGATACTATAACACCATCTAACAAAGTTCAGTTGGACCTTTTCCCTTTAAATGAGTCCTTAAATGAATTCTTGTGTCTATTTGTTGAGTTACCTTCTTACCATCATAAATGTTAATTCCCATATTATTTGAATGCTAAAGCATACTTTGGGGAATTTGTCATGAGTATTAATAAAAAAAATTACTTATCCCATGATGAGGAATGCATATCTTTATCTCATCCAGAAGCCCATAGTACTCTCGTAATGAGAGAAACTATTAATGTTGCCATGGATGATAAAGCTCTTGATAAGGTTATAAAAGTTTGTAAGTGTCTATCCTTAGAGGAATCTAAGGAATATTCAGATGTCCTACATTAGTTTCCTGATATCTTTTCTTGGTTATATGATGAAATTCCAGGGATTGTTGAATCAATTTTGGTTCACAATAATATGCTAAGTCCTAATGCCAAGCCTATAAAGAAAAATATATGAAAAATAAATCCCAAGGTAGCCTCGTTAGTCAAGACAGAGATAGAAAAGGTTTTAAAAGTTGGTTTTATCCATCCTATTGACTACTTTCCTTGGATTGAACATTGTTCCAATTGGTAAACCTAATGTTCAAATCCAAATCTATATTGAGTTTCAAGATTTAAATAATGCTTCCCTCAAGAATGAATTTCTACTCCAGAATATTGATACGATTTTAGATTCAATTACAGGTTACGCTCTTGTCTCTTTCATGGATGGCTTCTTAGGTTATAACCAGATTGACATTAAACTAAAAGATCAGTACAAAACTACTTTTACAACCTTTTGGGTACCTTCTATTATGCCATCATGTTGTTTAGGTTGAAGAATGTAGGAGAAACCTACCAATGAGCCATGACTCATATTTCATGATTTAATCCTTAATATTTTAAAAGATTATGTTAATGGTGTCTTAATGAAGTTTATTATCTACCAAGATAGTTTCAAGAATCTTTGATCAATCTTTGAAGGGTTTCGACTATATAAGATGAGACAAATCCTCTTGTGTGTTTTTGGTATTGATGCTAGAAAAATTTTAGGGTTTATTGTCTCTCGCTGTGGAATCAAGATAGATACGAACAAAATCAATGAAATTGGTAACATGCCTCCACCAAAGAACATCTCTCAAATTCATAGTTTGCAAGGGAATATTCAGGCCATTCATAGATTTGTAGCTCAATTGGTAGATTATACCCTTCCATTCATATAATTGTTGAAGAAAGATGTACATTTCAAGTGGAATGAAGAGTGTCAGAAAACCATTTGATTCTATCAAGAATTATTTGGCTAATCCAGCCATCTTGATGTCGACTATGTTAGATAGGCCCTTCCTTTTATACATATCTGCCTCATCTAACTATCTAGTAGTCTTGTTAGCTCATCATCATCATGATGGTTGAGAAAGGGTTGTATATTACATTAGCCATGTTCTTGTCAAGTATGAAACTCGACATTCTACAATAGAAAAAAATGCTTGGATCTTGTCTTTGCAACATGGAAGCTAAGTATTATATCCTTCATCCATAAATATGAGTAGTCATTAAAAATAATCTTCCTAAACATCTCTTTCAAATTTTGACCTCTTAGGTAGGCTAGATGAGTGGGTAATGTTTCTTTCTGAGTTTGATATGAAATTCATGGCTTAGATGTCAATTAAAGGGTAGGTATTGTCATCCAATTACTTGAATACCCTACTATCAAATACTTTCCTACTTTAGACCTCTTCCTTAATGAGGATCATTGACAATTAGTCAAGAGCCCATATGGGTCATGTATTTCGATATATCGAGATGTCAGACTAGTTTAGGAGTGGGTTTTGTGTTGAGCTCACATAAAAGAATGGTAGTCTCTCTTTCCTTTCATTTATAATTCCATTGCACTAATAACATCACTAAATATGAATCCCTAATTGTTGTCTTATGCTCTATGATTGTGATGGAAGTGAAGCATATTCACATTCATGGGGACTTTGAACTTCTTGTAAATCAAGTAACAACAACATATCATGTTAACCAGTTGAAATTATCTCAGTATAAATATTTAGTCATGACCATACTCAAATATCTCACCACTTATACTATTGATAGCATATCTTAGAGAGAAAATCATCATGCAGATGCAATGGCAAGTGCTACTTCCCTTGTAGGCCTAAACTATAGTCAAAATGAGTATCATTTTTTGATACAAGTTCTTCGCTCTCCTATTGTATCTGATCAACTTGAATTTGATAGTTCTATGTGTGCTCATGTAGATTCGAAAGAGTTTTTTATGCATATCTATAACTATCTTAATAGTAGATTTTTTCCAGATGATGCTAGTAAGAGTATGCATGTTTGGGTTCAAAAGCATGCTACTTGGTATACTCTCTTATCTAATGCTTTTTATCAAAGATCATACAATGGTCTTCTTCTAGATTTTTTAAATAAAACCAAGATACATATTACCTTTTAGGAAGCCCATTCATGTTTTGGAGGTGCCAACTTTGAAGGTAAATCTCCAATTCATAAATTAACCCACATGGGGTATTATTGGCAAACAATGGAATAAGATTCATTTGCCTTTGTAAAAAAATTCCCTCAATGTCAATAATATAGTAACCTTATTCGAGCTGCCATGTAGGAGATCTAAGCTCAAACCTCTTCTTACCCATTTCAAACTTGGGGACTTGATACTATTGGTAAGATATCTCTCCCTTATTCTAAAGGACGTACCTTCATCATTACTGCTATAGATTACTTCACTCTGAGTGGGTCAAAGATATATAGCTAATGTCCACCACTACTTGTATAATTTGTAGGTTTATTTTAGATAATTTTGTTTCTCATTTTGGTTTACCTATTGTCCTTATGTTTGATAATGGTACACCATTTAAGAGCACGGAGCGTAGGCAATTTCTAGAAAAATTTCACATTTTGTATCTTTTTTTTGCACCATATTTTCCTCAGTCTAATGGTCAGGAAGAAGTATCCAACCAAAATATTGAGTGGATATTACACAAAACCATTAGTAAGAATGATAAATATTGGCATACTCAATTGACCTATACACTATAGGCCTATCACAAAAGTGTATGTATAGATACAAGAATGAAACCTTATAACCTTGTGTACAGAACTGATGCACTCACTCCCTTAGAGTTTGAAATTTCTTCATTATGCATTTCCATTAAGGGGATAATTTATGACGACTCTTATCATACCCTTTGTATCAACTAGCATGAGTTGTTAGATGATTGTTGCATAAAGGCCCTTCAAGATCTCCAAACCTATAAAAAATCCTTATATAAATACTATAACCAGAGTGTCCTTCTCTTAAAATTTCAAAATAGGTGGCTTGGTTCTTTATGGGAATTAAAAGAATGCTAACACGCAACACAACCAAAGTGGGAAATCTAGCCCAAATTGGTTAGTGCTATACATAATCACCTATATTTATAGTTTTGGTGCCTATGGTTTGTCTCATATAGATGGCAACCTTTTAAAGAGCCTATGAATATTTTGCATTTACATCAATATTATGTGTAGAAGGACTTTATATGTCATAAGAACAACCCTTAGTTATGTAGGGTTGTTTTTCTATGACATTTCTTCATCAAAACAATTCCATATATCTCTATGTTATGGAGTGACTATGTTGGCATTGTGTTGTCATTGATGTCAACCGGTATAATATGATCACCGGTAGATGAGATGTATGGGCAACTCTAGAATGAAGGAGTATAGGATGTGATATCTTGGATATCACCTTGTTTTCTAGAACATCGGTAAAGGTAAGGAAGATGACCTTGGGAGTCACCAATACACAAGTTAGTGCCTAATTTGTGTGATGAGATAGAGAGGTGTTTGAGCGGTTGTTTGTGATGAAGAGGCAAAATGTTATCTGAATAACATCAACATTGGTAGACAATAATGAACTAGTGTGCTGTGAGGTTGCAGAACTACTAGACCCTCATCGGTTGAAGATGCAGTCATCATGAGAAGCAATGACTAAACAATCAGTGTGTCCACACCAGATCACATGTGCCTATTTGACGAAATACTGGACAGACAAGGAACTCACATGAGCAGATGACAATGTGTTACTCCACCAATTAAGTGGGACTTATCTCCTATATGCATTGAGGAATTATAGTTTGGTGAGATAAGAGTGAAGAGGTAAAAGCAAGGACTTGTCAGATCACTCTAGATCCACCAGTGAATTGAGGGAATGACTTAAGTGAGAGAAGGCATGCTGAAGAAGAGTGATATGTTTGTCATTCAAACAAACTAGTTGAGTAGATACAGTCAGAGGAGAATGGTCTGACCAATGAAGGAGTCTAGCAAAGGTTGATGACTGGTGTCATCAAGCATGATAACCAGTCTGTAACCCCACTGGTAATATGAGCAAGGTGCACATACAGGCAACTCTCCACCTTGGGGAAATGAGAAAATGAGCTTGCTCAAAGAAAGACATGTCTGACGACCAGTCAAGGTGTTCCACCCACAGTTTAGTAGAATGTAGACATGATGAGGTTACCGGTACAGTGTGTGATACCGACAGGGATAGCAAACTAGCAAGAAAGAGGAACCGGTTGAGTGGTTGGTCGATGATCCGATTTGGACCAACATGAATTGCCAAGATGGAAGTTAGTCGATATGGATGCCACATGGAGTCAATGTGGCAAACCTACATTTGGATAAAGATGGAATGTACATCAACTGGGTTGTTCTAGGGTTGGTTGGATTTAATGAAAAGTCACACAAATCATGAGACATGCTGCAGAGGGATTGTAGGGGTTTGACGCTTGAGGTCAGGAATAAAAATACAAGTCAACCAAGAGTGATTGAGAAGATTGAGGTGATAAAGGTAACAGCATGACAGTTCATTCGTGATTGACCAAGGGATCAGCTATTAGGGTAAAAAGAAAGTCACCAGAGATGGAAGGCGTGATCCAAAAGATGCGAATATGACAGAGTTGTGCAATCGAATGTCAGAAAGATTAGATCATGCAAGATCTAATTGGATTTGGTTTACCTCGATGATGGTGAGGAAACCCTAATTGACTAGATTTGAATTGGTTTTTGGAGGGAAAACTGGACTATAAGTGTGTGGCTGAAGAGAATGTTTAGTGCTACTGAATAGTAGAATATTGTGTGATTGCAAAGTTGAAGACTTATGTAAGTAAGAGAAAATCATCCAAGTGCTCAATGAGCATCTATAAAGAGAGTGGGAGTGAGAGAGAACCTAGTTGAAGCTTTCAACCAGTTGGAGAGAAGAACCGATAGTGTTCATACTGGCAATGTAGAAGTGAAGGAGGCTATAGAGAAGATAAATAGAGAACTAGTAGAGAGGAAAAATGTTGAAGAGGAGATTCAGTGAGAGAAGTATAGAAGAGAGATATACTGGTAAGTCTTACAGTAGAGAAGTAGTAGGTGAAGAGCAACAAAGAAGTGAGTCGATGAAGCAGAGAAGGTATCTCACTGATAGAGTAAGCTATATAAATATATATATATATATATATAGATATATAGATATATATATATAATGGTTACAAGATACACTTATAACAAGATAACCATTTATGTATTTGATGTTTACATTGGGAACATTGAGTTGTATCTCAGTGTAGGGGTTGTAGCTCCTTGGTTTGGTGCCCTAAACTATGTAACTATGATTTATTGTGAGGTTTGATTGGAGTAGTAGACTAAAACAACATTGCTCACCGAGGTTTTTCCCATCTTGGGTTTTCCTCGTATATGTTGGTGTTGTGTGATATTCCCTTGTGAGTATGTTTTGTATTTAAGTTAGTCTCCTCCCTACCTGGTAAGTCTACATTAAGTTAAATCTATCAACCAACGTACTCAAAAAGGACTGCAAAAGAAAAAATATTTGAGAACCATTGATTCACCTCCTCCCCCTCTCAGTAGTGCATTGTGTCTAACAATTAGTATCAGAGCATAGGTTCCCAATTAGAAGAGTGTTCTCCAACTTGGGTAGATTCTGGCCTAAGGACACAATGGTTTGTTTAGTATCAATCTTTGCTCCTGTATTTGATGGTTCAAATTTTTCTGTTTGGAGTTGCAAAATGGAAGTATTCCTTTCCTCCATAGGGTTTGATGTATGGATGTCAGTAATTGATGGTCTCCCTAGAAAGGTCAATCTTCCTACCGGATTTGTAGAAGAAAGAAGAAACAAGTGCAATGAAGAAGCCATGAAGGCTATTTTCAGTGGACTCGCTGGTGATGTCTCTTCATAGGTGGACAGGTGTAAAACAACAAAGAGATAATGGGAATGATTGAAGAAGCTCTATGGAAATTAACCATCAACTGTAGAACTAAAAATTCAAACAAATATGAGAAATGCCTCTCATATTTTTCAGGATGATGAACATAGATCTACTAGTAGCCATAGCAGTGATGAAGAAGGAGCTTAACTCTTCATGGCCCAAGAATTTGAAAGTGGTTGGGCAAACAGTTCCCCTCAACAAAAAATGTTGAGTAGTGATGATGATGAAGAGGAAGACATGGTAGATAGATCTTTCCATTAAGATCCTTCTGATGATGAAGAAGCAATAGAAGTTCACCTTGAAGGAGATCTTGTAAAAACAGTTGAAGAACTCCATAGAGTTAAAAGGGAATATAAGATATTTAAGAATGATTCTATTGTGGACCAAAACTAGTTAGTCAAATTCCTTGAAGAATCTGAGAAATGCATCTCAAAATTGAAGACTTGAGTAGAAGAAACCAAGAAATGTTGGTGTGAAGATCTAGCCTCTCAGCTAGAGATAAAAGACAAAAAAACTGCAGTGGTGGCTGAAAGAAAACAAAGGCCAGACCTCTCTAGTTAGATATGTTCCTCTAAAGAAGGTTGACCTAACCACAAATGGTGTGGACTTGCAGACAAAAGTGAAGATCAATGTTGCAAGAAGGAATCTTCATATAGATCCCAGAGGAAAGGGGAGGATGGAAGAAGAAAACTCCATCAGAAGTAGGAAGATGAGGAAGTAGCAAAGGAGATCCTCCATTGGCAGAGGACAGAAAAATGCTACCACCCATAGGTGGAAGCAAGTGTGGGAGAAGAAGAAGAGATTAGATGGAAGAGATTCTTAGAATGGATAACCAAGGATCCTTCTCAAAAAGGTGAAGATGGGGATGCAAAACTGGCAAGATCTCCTCATGCATGACAAAGTAAATATGTAAGTCACATGTCATCATTTACCGCTTACTACTTTACACGTAATGATTATGGATATAAGGTAAGGGAATGTAGAAAGAGATCTAAAAATAATAATGTAGGATCTCATAGAACTCATGCTTATGGGAAGGATGTATCCAGAAGTAGATACATGCATGTTCCTTCTCCTAGTTATGCAAAGATTGTTTGTCATAACTATAATGGATCAAGCCATAAAGAGTTTGAATGTAGAAAGAGGAACCTGCAGTTACATGGAGACTGACAAAATGGTCATGATCTATAGATAAGCGAAGAAAGAGCATATGGAAGGCAGAGATTTGCATGGAACCAAAGGAGAAATGTCCCTGGAGGAGAAAGAGGTTCACGGGTTTCGATTGCTAGTCAAAGCAACATGACCAGGAGAAGATGGTCAAACCGGTATGTCAAGATATTTCCCAAACATAATGTTGGGATGAATGTTGTGTGCTACTATAGCACTACTTCTAGCTATAATGAAGAATCGGGAAATGGAAGGACCCATCAATAGAAAAAGGAAAGACCTGCTCCCGAGTCTAGAAATGGGAAGAAGGATGAGATCAAACAAGTATGGAGGAAGAAGACCATGGATTGGCACTGTGCACTCAATGCATAAGTGATGTCTCCTAAGGCCTAAAGGAGATGCAAGATCTTAGGGGGAGCAACACATTGAATTTATCTTTCACCCCCTCAATGAAGAGGCAACTTGAAAGAACATGATGTTTCTTGTATGAAAGAAGAGAATGTAAAGATAGGTATGTGTAGATGTTGCCTTGACTACACACCTAAAGATCAGTGATAGATCACCACAACATATTTCAAACGGTGAAGGTTAACAATTCGCATTAGATGTTAATTGATACATGCAGGATGTTACCAACATGGATGCTAACAGGTACTTGTAGGTTATGTAAGACAATGAGGTTGGAGAGCATTGCATTAGCCCCGATAGCATAGAGTGAAATTATGTCTCAAAGGGTGTTGATGAAGACCTACAAGACATATGTTGGCCCCAGTTGTTGATCATTCAGGCTTTCATGTTTTAGGGCTAACTGGTTTGTCTCTTGGCATGATGATGTCATTGTATGGTATTGGGAAAATTCAGGATCATGTCATAGACTGTGCTAGATACAATAGAGTTGAAGGATCATCAGATGATCACATATGCATAGCTAAACTAGTATATGGAAAAGATTAGAGTTCTAGTATTGTACCTGACTGGAGATAAAGAACCAGAGATGTATGATTGAGGAGGAGTTCAAGTGCTCATGATGAAGAGTTGACTTGCTTGAACATGCAAGGGTATTGATTGCCCAAACTGCAAGAGATGGAAAATGCAAAGGTATTGCAAGATGACCGATAGGTGATTAGTATTCACTGAGACATCAACAATTGGTATCAATATTTCTATAAATTGAGTTCAAATTGCATCAGAAGTGCATTCTCAATTAGTATCAGTTGATGGTTAAGTTCCACATCTCAAGTGTTGTGACTTGAAAAGATGTAATAGCCAATGACAAGGTAACAAGTGATATCAAAGTAAGTGTTACATCCAATGAAGACAAAGGGGGAGAAAGTAGTCAGACAGTGTTGATAAAGACAAGGAGGTATGACATCCTAAGAATGCCCTTTTCCATTGTTGTCAAAGGGGGAGAAGGATTCTGTAGTATGCTCGATACTACATGTGTTGACATCAATGCAAAAGGGGGAGATTGCTAGCATTTTGTTGTCATTGATATCAACTAGTATAAGATGAACACTGGTAAATGAGATGCATGTGTAGATCCCAAATGAAGGAATACAGGATGTGATATATTAGATATCACCTTGTGTTGCAGAACACCGGTAAAGGTAAGGAAGATGACCTCAAGAGTCACCAAAACACAAGTTAGTGTCTGACATGTGTGATGAGATAGAGAAGTGTTTGAGTGGTTGTTTGTGATGAAGAGGTAGAATGTCATCTAAATCACATCAACACTAGTAGAGAAGAATGAACTAGTGTGTTGTGAGGTTGCAAAACTACCAGACCCTCACCAGTTGAAGATGCAGTCATCATGAGAAGAAATGACTAAATAGTGAGTGTGTCCACACCAGATCACATGTGTCTGTTTGAAGAAATGCTGCACAAACAAGGAACTCACATGAGCAAATGATAAGGTGTTACTCCAACAAGTAAGTGGGGCTTATCTCCTATATGCATTGAGGCATTATAGTTTGGTGAGATAACAGTGAAGAGGTAAGAGAAAGGACTTGAAGGATCACTCTAGATCCACCGGTGAATTGAGGGAATGTCTTAAGTGCATGAGTTCAGGGTTATGCACTGGACTGACAGAGAAGGCATGCTGAAGAAGAGTGATATGTTTGTCATTTAGACAAACTGACTGAGCAAATACAGTCAGAGGAGAATGGTCTGACTAATGAAGGAGTCTAGAAAAGGTTGATGACTAGGGTCATCAAGCATGATAACTGGTATGTAAGCCCACTGATAATATGAGAAAGGTACAGATGCAGAGGACTCTCCACCTTGGGGAAATGAGAAAATGAGCTTTCTCAAATAAAGACACACCTGATGAATGGTCAAGGTGTTCCACCCATAGTTCAACGAAATGCAGACATGATGTGGTTACCGATACAGTGCGTGATACCGATAGGGCTAGCAAACCAGCAGTAAAGAACCAGTTGAGTGGTTGGCCGGTGATTCGATTTGGACCAACATGAAGTGCCAAGCTGGTAGTTAGTCGATATGGATGCCACACGGAGTCAACGTGTCAAACCTTCTTTTGGATAAAGATGGAATGTACATCGACAAGGTTGTTGTAGGGTTGGTCGGCTTTAATGAATGGTAACACAAATCATTGGACATGCTGCAGAATGGTTGCAGGGGTTTGAGGCTCAAGGTATGGAAGACAACTACAAGTCAATCAAGAGTGATTGAGAAGATCGAGGTGACAGAGGTAACAACAAGATAATTATTTCATGATTGACCAAGGGATCATCTATTAGGGTAAAATGCAAATCGCCAGAGATGGAACGCATGATCTAGAAGATGCAAATATGGTAGAGTTGTGCAATCGGATGTCAGAAAGATCAGATCATGCAAGATCTGATTAGATTTGGTTTTCCTTGAGGATGGTGAAGAAACCCTAACCGCCTAGATTTGAATCAGTTTTTGGAGGAAAAACTGGACAATAAGTGTGTGGCTAAAGAGAATGTTTAGTGCTACTGAATAGTAGAATATTGTGTGATTGCAAAGTTGAAGACTTGTGAAACTAAGAGGAAATCAGCCAAGTGCTTAACAAGCATCTATAAAGAGAGTGGGAGTGAGAGAGAAACTGGTTGAAGCTTTCAACCGGTTGGAGAGAAGAACTAGTAGTGTTCATACTGGCAATGCAGAAATGAAGGAAGTTGTAGAGAAGATAAACAGAGAACCAACAGAGAGGAGAAGAAATGAAGAGAGGAGCGGTGAAGAGGAGATTCAATGAGAGAAGTCCAGAAGAGAGATATACTGGTAATTTTTACCAGTAGAGAAGTAGCAGGTGAAGAGCAGTAGAGAAGTGAGTTGGTGAAGTAGAGAAGGTATCTCACTGATATATATATATATATATATATATATATATATATATATATATATATATATATATATATATATATATATATATATATATATATATATATATATATATATATATATATATATATATATATAATGGTTGCAAGATTCACTTGTAACAAGATAACCACTTATGTATTTGATGTTTACATTGTGAACACTGAGTTGTAGCTCGGTATAGGGGTTGTAGCTCCTTGGTTTGGTGCCCTAAAGTCAGGGGTTGGTTATCCTTGGGTTGGTGCCCTAAACTATATAACCATGATTCATTGTGAGGTTGGATTGGAGTAGTAGACTCCAACAACATTTCTTACCGAGGTTTTTTCCATCTTGGCTTTCCCTCGTATATGCTAGTGTTATTTGATATTCCCTTGTGAGTGCGTTTTGCATTTAAGTTAGTCAGCTCTTTAACTAGTAAGTCTGCATTAAGTTAAATCTATCAACTGGTGTACTCACAAAGGACTGCAAAAGAAAAGATATTTGAGAACCACTGATTCACCCCCTCCCCCTCTTAGTGGTGTATTGTGTTTAATAGACTATGTATTTGCATGTAGGTGTGTATATGTGTATCATACATGTATCCTCTATATCTTAGAAACATGTATACAAATATTATAATAAAGTTTAATTATATGCCTGTGCACAACATATGTAGGTTAAATCATGATATAAATCTAATCTAACAATTCATCACATGAATATAAATAATGAGCATAAAATAGAAAAGCATCCATCCATGATGAAACAAGATATAGTAGAACCAAAGAATCATGTATATATATGTCAATGTCTAGTCTTCATGAACATGTATCACATCACTACAAAAACATGTGATTCTATTATATGTGTCTATGAAACTACATCAGTACATCTATATATATGAAAATAATGTTGTACATTTATGTCATAAATATGAATGTATACAATATAAAAAATGTTCTCAAGACCCTTCAAAGACATCAATCTTTAAAACCACTGATGCTGGAGGATCCTAATCCTAGCGTGAAGGCTACATAACTAATGTCTAGTGTGACTCATAAATATGGTGCTCTATGAGAAGCCTCCTCTCAACTATCATCGTAGCTCAACAGTGGTCTCTCTCTCTCTCTCTATGTTATTAGCTCCTCTCTCATGGTGGCATCCCTCTATCATGCTTCATCCTAATTTGTCATCAACTAGCATACTCTATGATGATCAAGATCACCAACTGCACCTTGTTTTGCTACGACAACCTATCGATGAAGGTCACTGACCTAGATCAATGAAGATTCACATGCTCTCTCAAAACTCTTAACTAGCATTGAGACATGGTCTAGTCTTTCTCAATGATGATAATTCATAGCTTGAATAGGGTGTAGTCTCTTCTATCCCATCATTATGGCTAGTTGTGATTCTCCTTGTACTAACTTCACCCATCCCTCCTCATAAGCTATCCTGAACCATGATATAGGATTGAATAGGTGTGTGTGCCTCCCTATTGATGAGAGTCGCCAATATGCATCCAAGAATCGATCCTAGATCTGGATAGATGGGATTGTATTCAAAATTTCTTGGTGGATGAAGCTCAAATACTCAACAACTCACTCTACAATCACAAACAATATATAAATGTCACCATCTCCATCATATCATATCTATATCATATATGAAATCAAAAGTAAAAGAACTATATCATATAAACTGAAATTAGAAAACATACTAGGATCATCCATCTACCAGTTAAGATCTTGTGGAGGCACCCTACTCAAGGATGCCTCTATAGTCCATGTTGTGATGTTGGTGGTGGTACAAGAGGTGTAATAGGTGATGGTGGCAACCCATTAGGTAGGAAAGTTCATCCAGCTCTCACCAGGCTCTAACTAGCTATCCACTACCTCTCTGTTGGTCTCTTGTCATCATTGCCTAATTGACAACCCCTCCTTAGTGTCTCCTCCTAAGGATTCGATGTCTCCTTACTTGTAATCCACTAGAAACATGGGGAGAGAGACCTACTATGATCTACCACTTGGTGAATTATTTGGTCACCTTGACATCATCAATGACCAGTTGGGGTGGTGTGTCATCATCATCACCGCCCGCTAGAATATCTTATACATCATCAATGGTAGGAAAGAGTAGGTATGTGGCTACACATCACTCCTCATTGATCAGACATATGTAGGTGTGGTAGGTGGAATCATTTTAACCTTCCCTAACTAGATCATACATCAATTCTAATAGTAAGGGATGACTATGTGATCCTATCACCTAAGCAAAAACTCATCTTGCTACATCTAGGGTAGCTATGGCTGATTTGTAGCCCAGATCGCCATCTCCCAAACTAGATGTAAAACCACATCTCTGATCCTGATCCAATCGATTGTGATCTACCAGTATGTCAAATTATTAGTCCTTGACTCATCCTGTCAAAGTGGGTATTTGTGTGCTCAAGGCATATCCATGGGCATTAGATCTAGGAACTCGACAAGCCTTATATAGGTGATATACTCAAACATCCACACCTATAATAATGTATATGTTGTTATGATCTAAAACTAATGGTGAACATAGTGTGATATCTCATAGTAGAGAGGCACAAGCATGCTCTATCCCCATGAAGAAATGGTGTCCTCCTCCTCCATCTCTTAGACTAATGGTACAAATCTCGCTGCTAGCTCTAAGCCTCGTGCATTGGTGAGCACCTACAACACTATTGTCATGATAATAATGCATCGAATAAATAGCATCGGTCTCCACCAGTGGCCACGTTCTTAGAGAAATATGTCAATGACTATCTCTATCTCTCAACCTAAGTCACACTCTTGGAGTGCACAGATCTCTTGCATCGATGAAATAGTTGGTGACACTCATCGATCATGAATGGCTAATCTTAGGATGTGATAGATATTTATCAAGGTCATTATCAATTACCCTATGGGTAGGTGAAATGGCATAGTGTCCACATCTCACCTATCCATCAAAGTTCTCAGCATTGGTGCATGGAAGCAGAACATTAGCATGTGGTACACCCACTAGAGTCACACTCTCTTGAGTTGCTATTTATCTACTATAGCAGCTCCTCTACTATCTCCTATAACAAGCTGAGGAGATGTTTGAATGTGTGCTCCCAAACCTCCAACAATGTCTATATTAAATAAAACTAAGATTAGTCTTCTATATATATATATATATATATATATATTCACTAGGATGATAGCACACCATGCAGATGCTAGTGTTAGAATATCGACATAATTGATAACATAAATGGATATTGGCATAATTGTTGATGATATTGATGAACTAGTATAAGGACTATTGGTGATGATATAGTTGAGTTGTTGTTTCATGACTTGATGATCAATTTGTGTTGTTGTTGATGGCAACTATGGATATATTGTTCTATCATGAACTATCTAAGTCATTTATGATTGATCGGAAAGCTATAGAATGGATTTGATAGTTAACGGGCAAATAGGACTTTAACCAGTAAATGTGAAACTATGTTATGCTTAAGTAATTGGATCTAGAGATTGATGAGGAATTTAGTGTTGTAGTTTGGAATATGTGTTTGTAACATTGTAATGAGGTTATGATCAGAACTGCATCATGTTTTGGTTACCAAAAGTCATGTTTGAGATTGATTGCTATTTTTTTTGTAGGGTTTTAGTAGGGTTTAAGAACTGATATTTAAATCTTATGACTGGTAATGATTTTGAGTTCGGTGGTGTATTACATTATGTTTTTAAGTTGGTGATGATGTGGTTGTATCCACGTGAAGTGTTAAAATATTGTTTTGGTGGGATTAAAGATGGAATCTCTTGGGAAATAACGAAGAACATAGAAGAATGTTTGACGGGATTGATTGCTTATCAGATCGAAGTGTGGTGATGATTTATGATCATTCAATGACTATAATTGATTTGTAATTTGTTGTAATGATCCATATGATGATCTATAATAATTTTTAAAGATTTGTGATGATCTATGACGTAAATCTTAGTATGTGGTTAGGGTTTCGTAACTAGCTAAGTTGTCAATTCTATTTAGGGTAAGAGTGTGTGGCCGAACCAGTGTGTCTGTCTGCAAGAGAGAAGCAGATTATGTTGGTATTTTGGTATGGTTTTGTCATTGATGTCAACACCTACTGAAAACAAGCACTTTGGAGATCCAGCAACACTCACCAGCAAGCAACTATTGCATAGTGACTAGTATATGGTTCATCGGCAGGACATAATATTCACCGGTATTTGGAACGATATGGAAAACACTTGATAATGTCGAAGACATCGTGTGGATGCTTTGTTTTGAGGAATTTATCATTGGTATATTCATATTTGCATATTTGCTTTTACCAGCAAATAGGTCCAGGGTTATCTAGGGTTACACCGGTAGGTTTATCTTTTCCAAATCAGCATGGCACGCTATGGAGAAGATTTATTATTGATGTAAATGAATTAAGCCAACATGTTTAATCGGTTATTGCATCAGATATTATATTGTATGTAAAATGTTTATTGTAATATCTTGTAGAGCTGACCTAGTAAAATTGGTCTTAGGTTATGGTATAAATGTAAGATCTTATTTGTAAGATCAAGTGTGGAATGTGAAAAAGAATTGAGAGAAGGTATATGTGAGATTAAGCAGAGGTATACACGAAGACATCATTTGAAGGTGAAGCTAGGTTTTTGTAGAAGCATATTAGCATTACACCGGTACTGAATCTAGCATATGAAGATACTATTTTGTGCAGTACATTCGTATTGGATTTAATCATCCAATTGTAGTCAATGAGGCCCCATTTTGTGATTGAGCAGTGAGCTCTAGGCTATTGGCCTTTTTGCATGTGTATACCCCATTTATGTACACTTACTATCTGCAGTAGTATCATCTGATTGTGGGTAAGGTTTCCCACTGTGGTTTTTCCCTTACAGGGTTTCCACATACAAATATTGGTGTTATGTGTTGTGGATGACTTTATGTTTATGTTTCATGCATTAATCTTTACCGGTATAGCAATTTACTGTTAACACTATCTACCGGCATACTCAACTGGTTTACCGGTATTAAGCATCAAGTCGGTTAATTGGTTTTTGGTTTGAATTTATTTGACAACTGATTCACCCCCCCCCCCTCTTAGTTGTCTCTGGGACCTAACAATTGGTATTAGAGCCTAGTCCTCTTTTGCAGAAGTTTAACAACTTGAGGAGATCCAATGTCTACTAATTATTTCAGGAAGGATAGTCCTAAACTTGATGGAACCAACTATGGGATATGGAAGATCAGGATGGAGACACATCTAAATTGCATTGGTGAAGACATCTGGGAAGTTACAAAGAATGGTTATACTATTGCTGTAGCTGGTCAAACTACTCCAACTACCTTAGCTAAAGATGAAGAGAATAATTGCAAAGCAAGAGAAGCACTTCTGAGTGCATTATCAGATCAACAAATCATGGGATTATCAGATAGGTCTAATCCTAAAGCTATTTGGGATCATTTGGAAACACTAAATGAAGGAGATTCCATAGTCAAGAATGCAAAACTTGAAAGCTTCCGAGTCAGGTATGAACATTTGAAAATGGAAGAAGATGAAAGGATTTATGCTTTTATGGAAAGAGTAAATGAAATTGTTTTGGGTATTAAATGTTGTGGAGGAACCTTGATTGAGGATGAAATTGTTTCAAAAATCTTAAGAGGATTGCCACTAGCATATAAAATGAAGGTTACTACTATAAATGAGTTAAGAACAATGCCTAATACATCAGTAACTAGGGATACATTGATTGGAAAAATTTCAGCCTTTGAAATTGAGGAATTTGGTCCTGTTGCTACTATAAAAACTGATTTGGCCTTTAAAGCATCAACATCATCTGCTCCATCATTTGACAAATTAGGATGGAGAGCCTTTTATGCAAGAGAACTTGAAGAAACCAGGAAGGAGAATGAAGAGCTTGAAGAACTTGAAGCACTATTTGCAAGAAAAATGCCAAAAGGTCTAGTTGGAAGTAAGTATGAAGGTAAAGCACCCTTTAAATGTTTTAACTACAATAAGATTGGTCATATGGCTTCAAGATGCCCTGATAGACATGATAGACTAAGAGAAGAAGCTAGAAGAACATACAAGCCTAATCTTGAATATCAGAGATATAGATTTAAGAAGAACAAAGACAAATCCTATTACATTGCTGAAGAAGGTGTGACTGATGATTTTGATGAGGATCCAGCAGATAATGGATCGGTTTTTGTTGCTATAATAGAGGATCAACTGACACCTACTACTCAACCGGTAGAACAAGCCCTAGCAGCTAAAGTTGAAGCAAAGGATGAATGGATCATTGACTTAGGATGCTCACATCACATGACTGGAGACAAAGGTAAATTCTTGAACTTTCAAGAATACAATGGAGGTTTAGTAAGATTTGGAGATGACAAAGCCTGTTCAATCAAAGGTAAGGGTTCAATATCTCTTGATGGTAAGAATAACACTGACAATGTCTACTATGTTGAAGGATTAAAGCATAATCTTTTAAGTGTTGGTCAATTAGTTGAGAAAGGATTTCAGTTACAATTTAAAAATGGAAAATGCAAAATCATAAATAGAACTGGTTTGGAAATTGCAACCGGTAATCAGACTAGAGGTAATATCTTTCATTTGAATAAAAGTGAAAAGGAATGCTTAATTGCACATATAGATGAAAGTTGGTTATGGCATAAGAGACTATGTCAAATCAGTACTTCTAAGGCAGTTAGAGATCTACCTAAAATTGTAAAACCTCATAATACAATTTGTAAGGAATGTCAATTTGGAAAACAAGTTAGAGCTAGTTTCAAAAGTATTCCAAAAAAATCCAATAATGCTCTTGATTTAATTCACACCGATTTATGTGGTCCAGCTAGAACTAAAATCTTACAAGGTGATAGATATTTCATGCTAATTATTGATGATTATTCTAGAATGTGTTGGGTTACCTTTCTCAAAGAAAAATCAGAGGCACTTGGGAAGTTCAAATTATTCAAAGCAATGGTTGAGAATGAAACCGGTAAGAAAATCAAATTTTTAAGATCAGATCAAGGAGGAGAATTCACATCTAAGGACTTTAATACATTCTGTGAAGTGAATGGAATCAAAAGACAGTTATCAGCACCCTGGACACCATAGCAGAATGGAGTTGTTGAAAGGAAAACTAGAACTATCTTGGATGTAGCAAGAAATATGTTATCAGAAGCAAATCTACCACATTTTTATTGGAGAGAGGTAGTTAGCACTGTTGTCTATACATTCAACAAAGTTCACATCAAAGGTGAAATCGGTAAGACCCCTCATGAACTATGGTTTGGTAATACTCCTACTCTTAAGTATTTCAGAATTTTTGGAAGTAAATGTTATATTAGAAGAGATGAGTATATTGGCAAATTTGATCCTAGAAGTGATGAAGGAATATTTCTTGGTTATTCATCTAAGAGCAAGGCATATAGATGTTTTAATAAGAGATTGCAGAAAATTGTTGAGAGTACAAATGTAAAGATTGATGAACAATTCAGAGGAACTTCAAGGTATATAGACTTTGAACCGACAACAAAAATTGTGACAAATGAACCTACACTAAATCCACCAGTACAAAATGAAGATCCAGTTACCCCGGTATCATCAAAGGATTCCACAGTAATTGAAGAACAATAGCAAACTAAGACACCCTAGTATGTAAGACTGAATCATTCTAAAGATCAGATAATTGGAAACAAATTCAAAGGAGTTATGACAAGAGGAAGATTGGCAAATGAAGAGGTATGTCTTATTTCTCAAATTGAACCATCATCTATCAATGAGGCATGTGAAGATAAATTTTGGATTAAAGCTATAGAAGAAGAATTAGGACAAATTGAGAAAAATAATACTTGGACATTAGTTCCCCGGCCTAAAGATAAAAATGTAATTGGAACCAAATGGGTATTTAGAAACAAACTTAATGAAGATGGTAAGGTTGTCAGAAATAAAGCAAGACTAGTGTGTAAGGGATATTCTCAAAAAGGAGGAGTTGATTACAATGAAACCTTTGCACCGGTAGCTAGAATTGAGGCAATCAAATTATTCTTGGCTTTTACAGCTCACAAAGATGACAAAGTTTATCAAATGGATATTAAATGTGCATTTTTGAATGGAGATCTTGAAGAGGAAGTATATATTGAACAACCTGATGGATTTTCCTTGACAGATGACAATGATATGGTTTGCAGGTTAAGAAAAACTTTGTATGGATTAAAACAAGCCCCAAGAGCATGGTATGCAAGGTTGGATAAGTATCTTTTAAAGATTGGTTTTACTAAAGGAAATGCAGATAGTAATTTATATTACAAAATAACTAATGATGACATCTTGATTATTAAAGTATATGTTGATGATATAATCTTTGGAGGAGAAGATGGATTAAGTAAGGAATTTTCTATTAAAATGCAACAAGAATTTGAAATGTCTATGATTGGAGAAATAAAATTCTTTTTAGGATTGCAGATTTCACAGACTGATAAAGGTATATTTTTTAGTCAATCCAAGTACTTGAAAGAATTACTAAAGAAATTTGGGATGGAGAACTCTAAACCGGTAAGCACACCTATGACTACAAATGACAAATTATCTCAAAGGGATGAATCTACACCTGTTAATCCAACTAGATACAAATCTATGATAGGAGGTTTAATATATTTAACACAAACCAGGCCTAATATTATGAATGTAGTATGTATTGTTTCTAGATTTCAATGTAATCCTAGGGAAAGTCACGAATCAACAGTAAAAAGGATTTTCTGGTACTTACAAGGCACAACAAATCTTGGATTATGGTATCCTAGAGATGAAAATTTTGACCTATATGCATACATAGATGCAAATTGGGCAGGAGATGTGGATGATAGAAAAAGCACCACTGGAGGAGCATTCTTTCTTGGAAAGAGATTAGTTTCTTGGTTGAGTAAGAAACAGAGTTGTACATCTTTATCAATAGCAGAATCAGAATATGTTGTAGCAACAACTAACTATACACAGGTACTATGGCTTAAACAAATGTTGAAATACATAAAGGTAAAATGAAAGGAACCCATTACTATATATTGTGATAACACTGCAACAATTGATATATCTAAAAATCTGGTATTACATTCTAAAACAAAACATGTTTCTATCAAACTGAACTTTCTAAGGGAAAAAGTTGAAGAAAAAGAGATAAAACTAGTTTATGTGAATACTAAAGAACAGGTTGTAGATATTTTCACAAAACCTTTGCCTAAGGAGACTTTTGAATATCTCAGAGATCAGCTTGGAGTCATACCACCACCGATAGTGACTTAGACAATTGATGATTGTCATCAACCGACAGAATTAAAAGACAAATCTTTTATTCTAGTCTTTGATGAAGAAGCTACTTCTCAGGGGGAGTAGTTGGTATTTTGTATGAACTTGATTTTTTGTAACTTTGGCATTTGATGTCAAAGGGGGAGAGATATATATGGAAAAACACATTATCTTTTAAGGAGAGATTGGTATTGAAAATAAATCTTTGGATAAACTCATGTTGCTCCCAGGGGGAGAAATTGAGATTGTTGGTTTTTGATATTTGGCATTTCTGTTTTGGCACTTTGATGGTTTTTCCATCTTGTGTTGCCATAAATGCCAAAGGGGGAGATTTTTGGTATTTTGGTATGGTTTTTTCATTGATGTCAATACCTACTGAAAACAAGCACTTTGGAGATCCAACAACATTCACCGGCAAGCAAGTAACTATTGCACAGTTACTGGTATATGGTTCACCGACAGGATATAATGTTCACCGGTATCTAGAATGATATGGAAGACACTTGATAATGTAAAAGAAATTGTGTGGACACTTTTTTATGAGGAATTGATCATTGGTATATTCATATTTGCATATTTGCTTTTACTGACAAATAGGTCCAGGGTTATCTAGGGTTACACCAGTAGGTTTATCTTTTCCAGATCAGCATGGCACACTATGGAGATGATTTATTATTGATGTAAATGAATTAAGCCGACATGTTTAATCAGTTATTGCATCAAATATTATATTTTATGTAAAATGTTTATTGTAATATCCTGTAGAGCTGACCTACTAAAATTGGTCTTAGGTTATGGTATAAATGTAAGATCTTATTTGTAAGATCAAGTGTGGAATGCGAAAAAGAATTGAGTGAAGGTATATGCAAGATTAAGCAGAGGTATACATGAAGACATCATTTGAAGGTGAAGCTAGGTTTTTGTAGAAGCATATCAGCATTACACCGGTACTAAATCTAGCATATGAAGATGTTATTTTGTGCAGTACATTCATATTGGGTTTAACCATCCAACTGTAGTTAGTGAGACTCCTATTTTGTGATTGAGCAGTGAGCTCTAGGTTGTTGGCCTTTCTACATGTGTAGACCCCATTTATGTACACTTACTATCTACAATAGTATCATCTGATTGTGGGTAAGGTTTCCCACCATGGTTTTTCCCTTACAGGGTTTCCATGTATAAATATTGGTGTTATGTGTTGTGGATGAATTTATGTTTATGTTTCATGCATTAATCTTTACCAGTATAGCCATTTACTGTTAACACTGTCTACCAACATACTCAACTGGTTTACCGGTATTAAGCATCAAGTTGGTTAATTGGTTTTTGGTTTGAATTTATTTGACAACTGATTCAACCCCCCCTATCAGTTGTCTTCGGGACCTAACAGATTTGAAGTTGAAAAGGATCTATACAAGCAAGAAGAGAGTGTCATTTCATATCATACATCTGTTGTTCCCTAATAGTTGCGGCATACTCAAAATCCCTTAATTGAGTAGGTCCTGACAGGCCTGATTATATAAATTCCTTCACCGAGTGACTCATTATCTTGTGTTTTAAATCATTTCACAAGGTTACTCCTAATAGAGTAAGGCTCCTAACAGGGCTGAGGTAAATCTCTTAATCGAGGGACTCCTAACAAGGTTTGATACAAATCGAACATAATTATAATCTCCTAACCGAGCTAGGCTCCTAACAGGGCACATTCTGAAAGAGTGCAAAATATTATGGGTACTAATTCCCACCATGGTTTTTCCCATTTGGGTTTCGACAAGAAAATCATAGTGTTCATGTGTTGATTGATTTCTTCTGTGTTGAAGTTGATATATTTCTATTACATGCATGTTGATGAACACTTAGAAGAACAATTTGATAAATTTGATCAACAGTATGATTTCAGTTATTACCCTTACTATTTATGAGTTGTTTTGAAAGAAGTTTTTGGTAGTTGTTAAAGTTTTAAAATTTATTTTAATTACTGATTCACCCCCCTCTCAGTAATTACCCATCCTTCACAAATAACAGCTAGTGCATCTAATGGATGTGATTAGATCTAGTGGATAATAGCACATCCATCAGACGCTAGCCCAAAATTCATATGTGGGATGAAAGCATGGGTATATAAGACCATAGCACCATTTGCAGATGTGTGCTCTACTACAAAACATAAAATCATCATAAAATGCATAAAATCATCTAGAATAGCATGATTCGAGACTCACCTACTCTGGCTACTCGCCTTGCTCCACTACAATATGTAGCTTCTTGATGCTACTCACTCTATGCCCTCATCTGGATGGAATTTTCACTTAGGTTCTATAGAAATATCAGCAAAAACACCCACAATTTATATTGCTAATGACTCTTCTAAGGGACCACCCCTTGAGTATATATCCATATTGTCCCAACTCCTTTTTATGGCCCATTTGGCTCATCCTTCTTCCTATTTTTCCCACCTCATTAGGGGCCATACATGAGGGGGAATATACTCACCTTCATCAAATTTTTCTCTTCCTATCTATACTAACACTTCTTAAGCATTCTTCTCACCATAGTAGCTTCCTCGAATTTTTTTGCTAACCAAGTTTTGATCTCTATAGTACTTGAAATTTCATGATGAAATGTTGTGGTTTTCATAGAAATATGGGGGCATTGCTCATGTCTAGCTGGTTGACCTCTACAACCTCTATAGCATCCTTTTTGTTAGGTATTTAGTGCATTTAAAACACTGCATGGGTTTAATGAGTTTATCTTTTTTACACTAAATTAGTGCACTTGCTCCCTCCAGTTGGTTATTTCACTAGAGTGGGTGCAAAATGTAGTTTCCTAAATCATGCCTAGTGCTTTTACAACACTTTCGAATTGTGCCCAATGCACTTACGAAAAGAATCATTATCAAGATATCATTACTTTGGCATCATGAGCTTAAAATACAAAGTGTCCCCAAATGCCATTAGACCTCATTTGGGACCATCTTTGTGTTGATGGAAGTGCGTCATGCAAATGTATGCATATTGTGTTAATGTCATCAGATTCCCAAATCTAGAATCATATATCCCACATCAAACATGTTTTGATGCATTCCCCTTCACTTGAATGCATTCGTAATGGCTATCCCTAGATGTTTTTTGCATTAAAACCTCATCATCTTGTTCATTGGAATCTCTAAACACTCTTGGAAAGAAAGATCCCAAGGAAACACTCTCTCATTTTCTTGGCTCTCACACTTTGGCTCTCATTGTCAACACTTAGATACTATCTTCCAACAACAATACTACCTCAAGATTCATCACACTCTTATATTAAGAGAGGGGTTTGGTTGAATTTTTTTGTCTTCTCTCTTATCTCTTATATTTTAACATTGTGTGTTTTTCATTGTTGCATCTTTGAATGTATCCATTGTCTAAGTGTATTTAATCTATCTCATATATCTTTCAATAGGGATTTTCCTCATTTAAGTGAGACTTGTTTCTATTGCATTTATCATTTATCATTTATCATTAAATCATATGTATTAGGGGTTTTCTTCCATAAAGTGAGGTTAGTTTCTATTACAGTTATATTTTTATCAAATCTATTTATCTGTCTATTTGTGGTTGTGGAAACACCAAAACAAGGGTTTAACTAAGGCAAATCCCTATATAGCCCCAACATTTTCCCTCTATCTCTATGTACATAGGTGGAAAATAGGCTTGACATGGATAAGGATAAGTTCTAGGGCATTTTAGTTGCATTTGCGGGTCTTCATCTGTACAGACAACAACACAATGTGTAGACATCCCCGCAGTGTGTTGGCATCCAAGGCATGAAAGCCGAATAGATCCTCTAGTATAATCTCATTTTGTTTTTGTAATTCTATAATAGTTAGAATTTGTTGTTCTATTATATATACTTGAATATTCTATAATTCCATAGCTTGGTTTAGTTGTCATTTTATTATTATGTTTTTATCCCTTGGGCCACCTTTAGCACCAATTTAAGTGAGGTAGTGATGGATAGTTTGTTCTATAAGATTCATCATCTTAGAGGTAACAAATTCCCTCCTCTACAATGTGCTAATAAATTTTTATGCCCCTTTTCAACTTTGACACTCATCCTCTTGATTGACCAAGGTCTTGATGTTGAATTACCATCTTAGCTACCTCTAGCCAATTCTCTATATGTGAATCCCACAAAGTGCCCTATTTATTACTAAAGGAGAACCTAGGAGGTACTGGAAGAGGTGACAAGAATAATATGGAGTTGCTTTAATAAACTAGAATTGAAGGTATCTCTAGATAGTGGCTTTTTGTATAGTTGTAGGTGGCGCTTAATAGCAAGGAGAGTCATACATTTTGATTCCATAATGCATAACTTAATAGCACCATTATAAAAAAATAACCTCTATTTCATAGGGACCTTGGTGTAGGGCACCTAACACTCCAAGCATGCAATTTTGGTTTTGTTTTAATTTTTGTGTTGTCTCTCATGATGTAATAATGGACCAACCATTTGGACCTCAGTAGAGCCATGGTTGAGTTGTCCAAGCTTTGGGTTGTGTCATTTGTGTTCAAGATACTATCAACCTAGGAAGTTGTAATGATAATATTGATCACAGGAGTAGTACTCTAAATCAGAGTCACCATGTCATAGGGGTATATTGTATTATGTTTAGGTATTCTAGGATTTTTTAGGGCCTTTGGGAGCCTTGGAATGCACTTGAATGCAAAGTTGCATCTCAAGTGACAAAAAATGTAAAAGTTGCTAAGCAACATTTTGCAACATTTTACAAAAGTTACATTTTTGGATGTTGGCATTCAAAGTTGGTTCAACCAATTGAATCATCAGAATATAAGCCAAAAAAAAAATTCATTGTATGGTTTGGAGGATTTGGAATGCAAGAGCAATGTTTCTAGTTGTAAGCAAATCTTGTTTTCTTCACCGTTTTTAAAAGTTTTCTTAGTTTTTGTTGCATTGTACGGTCCAGTACGGACTTGTCAGTAGATTTATATTGCAGGGCATGAGAGTTTGTTGAATTTTCCTTCCAATAAGGTAGATTAGGAAGTTTGGTTCTGTTTAGTTTTAGAGATCTAATTTGTACTTTGCGACTAGGTGGAAAATCCTTGCAAAGAAGGGTTTAAGAGCAAAATGTCTCTAACCTGAGCATCCATTGATGGAACTAGTTGAAATCAAATGAAATGATAGGTTAGGATCTATGTATAATTTTAGAATAGGCTTTGGTGTTTTGCAGGCCTTTGTGGTGATTGTGCATTGAAGCCCTAGGCTCACTGCTAAGAGTTAGTGAGTGAGGACAGTAGAAGATGTGCAAATTCTGAGCATGTGTGGATTGGTAAAAAAGAAATGGACTTTTTGTTGGAAATCCCTATGAATTACCTAAAATAATCCTAAATTTATTTGAGAAGATGTTTTGACTGGTGAAGGTTTTAAAGAACAAGTTGGTAAGTCACCCGGGTAGGCCAAAACCCTTGAAATTAGGACATATTTGGTTCCCATATGTGTACAATGAACCCAGATGCAGATTTTCAATATTGTAAGTAACCTTGAAAAGGGTATCCAAATATATAATTTATTTGTGGCCTTATTTGGGAAGTTTTGAAACTAAGTTCTTAAAACCACCAAGGGAGGGATAATTGTATTAGGCCTAATTGAGCCCTGTGGAGACAAAGAGAGGTTAGGAAAGATTGGTGATGGGTGTGAAGGTGTTCAAACCTCTAAAAGACTTTAAAGACACTAATTAAATTTATTTTTATCCCATTTAATGGGTTGGTGTGTTGTGATCCTTGCAGAAGTTGTTGGAGCCTTAGGAGTGGTGTGAAGAGATTGAGGTGGTAACCTCAATAGGAAGAGTTGATTCAAAGATATCAGTGGCTATACCTTGGAGGAAAGCCAAAGTGGATCAGACCTTAGAGGTATAGATAGAAAAAACCCAACAAAGTACCATTGGATGGGCTTGAGGAGTGAGAGGGTTGAGTAAGACAAGAAACCAAGAAGGTGAATAGGATTAGCTCCAAGACTCTCTACATCAGACCTAGCCATTGAGTGTGAAATTTTCCCTTGAAATCTTAGAACCTGGAGTCATGTAGCAATTCCCAAGATACCTAGTTGAAATGATCATTGTTAAGTAAAGTGATCATGCCAATGGGATCATTGTTGTTTTATCACTTCTACATGAAAGAGGCCTTGTTGATGCATCTCATCCAAGAAATGAAATTGGAATATTCTATCCTTCTAAGAATTAGATAGACTCATCCAACTTTTGATAGTAGTGGGTAGAGTATTCACTTTAAATTCTATGGGCAAGACAACTATTTTCCCATAAATAAGTTCATATGATGTAAAATCATTTGTCATATTCCATGTAGTCATGTAAGCCTAGACTTACTTTGATAGTCTATCTACCCAATATTTCTCTTGGAGTGTTGTAGTCTTTGTGAGGATATTTTCTAGCTCCCTATTAGTCACTTCCACTTGTCAATTGGCTTATGGGTGATATGGAGAATATTATCCATGTTTTATTTCATACTCTCATAGTAAAGCTATAATTAGTTTTGATGTGAAGTATGGCCCTTGGTTTGTAATAATTTCTCTTGCTATGCCATACCTGGTAAAGATCTTAGAATACAAAAAGTTAGATACTTTAGTATCTTGAGAATGTTTTAGTAAAACAAATTATAGCAACAATAAAGAAGGAAGACTTGGGGGCTGAATAAGTCTTCACCAAATCTACAAATGAAATCCAATAAACTACAGTAACAACAAAGATAATAAAATTGAAATAACAACACACAACACCAAGATTTTGTTTTGCAAAACCTGATTAAGCGGAAAACCATGGTCGGAACCTAACCACAATAAGATGATACTTTGTAATAGTATGTGAAAATATTACAATGGGTAATGCACATGCATTCATGCACACTGCCTAGAGCTCACTGCTCAAAAGATAATGGTCTAAAATGCTACAGCCCTCAGGGAAGTCTCACGGACTTACATTAATATTCAGACTACAATCCGAAAGAAATGAACTGAAAGAATAGCATCTCCAAATGCTTCATTACAGTTCTGGTTAAGCATAATTGTCTTCTCTACAACACCAGTATCTCCTCAATCACAACACTAAAAGATGAGTCACTTGATCACACATATATCACTCTCTAATAATGCAGACACAACCACTACTACTAAATTACATGACAATATCACCTATATCTACAAATCGTCAACCTTGATAACAAGGTCAGATAAATGCTCAACTCACAATTATAAATTACATCACACGATACAAATATCGACCACCAAACCAATATAACAATTTACATGACATAAAATGGACCTAAATCAAATTCCCAAATGCTCAACTTCACTAGAAATCATGCCAAGGTCAACTGCAACATGCTACACTAGCAGAAATATTGCATAATATGAAAATCATTACTGGTTCATTAAAAACACCAAAAAATTGCACAATGATCAATGAGGATCACCAAAACAATTAAGGAACGAATAGGAAACACCACCAAGGATGTTAGAATCATCAAGAACAGATGCGTCAACACCACTTATCAAATCTTCATCTATCAACATCTGAAAGCTCAAGAACACAACCAATCAACAACTATCACAAAGAAAGATAACTTGTAGAGAACCAAATCATGATCCATCTGAATTGAAGATACAAAAGACCATCCAAAACTATATCCCAAAATCATAGCACAAGATCTAATCACACTGAAATATACCAAAGGAAAACCTAAACTCTACAAAACAGTGAGCAGCAAAAAAAAATAGCAAAACCGGATCATAAGATCTTCCCAAACACACCGGAGCAAATCATAGGAATTTGTTGACATCAATGAAAACAACACATCCTAGAAGCATAAATATCCAACAATCACTAACAATCTCCCCCTTTGGCATTCATGGCAACATATTAATGTGAAAAAAGTCAATGCAAAGATAGAAGATATCTCTAGAAAACTCCATCTAAGATCAAGACATATAAAGATTTTTTTCACATGATCTCCCTCCCCCTTTGACAAAAATGTCAAAGATCTAAAAATAGAAAACCAAACTCATGATTCTCTCTCTCCAAAATAGAAACATGAATTTTAGGAGTCATTTCCCCTAAAACACAGACTACTCCACTAGAGGAGTAGCACCAAATCATCAATCTAGATAAATAGATAAGTATCTGAAGTCCACCAGATTAATGCAACTCAATGCATCTAGTTCTCAATAGGAGGGGTAGATACCCCTAACTTGTGTCTCAAATAGACAAACGTATCTATAGGCAAAGGCTTAGTGAAAATATCAGTTATTTTTTCCATTGTAGATACATACTCTAGCTTCACCTTCTCTTCACTAACTTGCTCTCTAAAGTAATGATATTTGATTGACAAATGCTTAGTCTTTGAATGTTACACCAGATTCTTTGACATGTTAATAGCACTAGAATTATAATAGTAAATGATAGTAGGCTCATCATAGATAACTCTGATATCTTTCAACATTTACTTCATCCAAAATACATGTGCGCAATTACTAGCAACAACAATGTACTCAGCTTCAATAGTAGATAAGGATACTAAATCTTGTTTCTTACTAGCTCATGAAAACAACTTCCTTTCCAAAAAAGAATGCTCTTCTGGTAGTTCTATTTCAGTCATCAACATCACCAACCCAATCAGAATTAGTGTAAGCACATAGCATGAAATCATCATTCCGCAAATACCATAAACCATATCCATAGTTCCCTTCAGGTATCTAAATATCCTCTTCACAATAGTGACATGACTTTTTTTCGAGTCATCTTGATATCTAGCAGCCATGCATATGACATGCATAATGCCTGGTCTAGTATGAGTAAGATATAGAAGTCCACTAACCATATATATGTACAAACTCTGATTAGCTTTCAAAGATTTATCATTCTTAGATAATTTACATACAGTCACCATAGGAGTTCCAACTGGTTTGGAATCATCTAACCCAAACTTCTTTAGGGATTCCTTCACATACTTTGTTTCAGATATCAATATACCTTTTCCAGCCTATGAAATCTACAAACCTAAGAAAAATTCCATCTCACCAATCATAGATATCTCAAATTCTTTCTACATATCACCGACAAACTTCATACTCAAGTCATCATCACCTCCAGAGATAATATCATCAACAAAGACTTCAACAATTAGGATGTTATCATTCTCAATCTTAAAGTACATATTACTATCAGTGGCACCTTTACTAAATCCCAATTTTAATTAATATTTATCTAGTCTATCATACCAGGCTTTTGGGGCTTTCTTCAATCCATAAAGGGATTTCTTCATTTTACATACCATGTCTCCATCATCTGACAATGAAAATCCATCAGGTTGGTCAATGTAGACTTCTTCCTCAAGACCACTATTCAAAAAGGCAGATTTAACATCCATCTAATATACCTTGAAATCTTTATAAGCAGCATATGTAAGCAATATTCTAACAACTTCAAGTTTATCCACCGAAGAAAAAGTATCCTCATAGTTAATTACTTCTTTCTATGAATATCCTTTGCAAACTAGTATAGCTTTATTTATGATAACTTCACCACCTTCATTCAATTTTTTCACGAATACCTATTTAGTACCAATAACATTCTTATTCTTAGGTATAGGCACAAGCTCCCATGTATAATTCTTTTCAATTTGATCTAATTCTTCTTCCATAGCTCTCATCCAATTTTCATCTTTATAGGCTTCAACGACATCTTTAGGTTCAACTTTAGAAATTGAACATACTTCTTTAGCAGATAACCTTCTTTGAGTCATCACACCTTTATTCTTATCAAGAATAATCTAATTTTCACAATGATTCAATCTTACATACCTCAAAGTCTTCTAATTGTTCTGATTTTTTCAAGTTCTTGCACCTCTTTAGCAACAACATCTGGGTTGACTGTCTCTACTAGATCATTCTGCTTAGGTTCTTCAATCTATATAGGGGCTAAAACAATATGTTGTACATCATCATATCAACATTCTTTGATCTCTTTCCCAAGGTTCTCATCCACCTTCACATTTGCACTCTCCATTGTCTTTCTCGGTCTCTTATTGTAGCACCAGTAGGCTTTCCTATTTGTAGAATATCCCAAAAAAATTCCTTCATCACTTCTAGTATCAAACTTGCCTATGTCCTCATCTCTCTTGATATAACATTTTCTACCAAATACTCTGAAATATCTCATAGTAGGAACAAGACCAAGCCATAGCTCATAAGGAGTGTTTCTAGTATCACCTTTAATATGAATTATGTTGAATGTCTAAACAACACTGCTAATAGCTTCTCACTAGTAGATCTTCAGAACATTTCCTCCAATTAGCATAGTCCTTGCAACATCCAAGACAATTATTTTCTTCCTTTCAACAACTCCATTATGTCAAGGGTTTCTAGGAGCATATATTTATCTTCTAATTCCATAATTCTCACAGAATGAATTGAACTTACCATAGAAAAATTCTCCACCTCTATCAAATCTCAGACATTTTACCTTCAAAATAGACTCAGTCTCCACCTTAGCTTTGAATATCTTGAATTTTTCCAATGCTTCTGATTTCTCCTTCAAAAAGATAACCCACATCATCTTGAAATAGTCATCAATTAGCAACATAAAATATCTATCACCCTACACATTTCTAAGATTTGTAAGTCCACATAGGCCAGTATGTACAAGATGTAGCAATCCATCAGATGTATATTATTTACTCTTAAAATAAATTCTTGTTTTCTTACCCAACTAAAATTCCTTACATACCATATTATCAATCTTAGGTAGATCTCTAACATCTTGTGTAGAATAGATCTTAATCATTGAATGAGAATTCACATGACACGTTCTCCTATTCCACAACCAACTCTCATCAATCTAAGAAATCAAACAAATTTTCTCATCGGCATTCAAATGGATAATATTACCTTTAGTCTTAGTTCTAGATGCAATCTCTATACCGGAGGCATTTAGGATCTTGCATTTTGCATCCTTGAATTGTAGATCATAACCTTTGTCAACCATTTGTCCATCACTCAAAGGATTATGCTTCAAATCTTCAACATACAAGACATCATTAGTATTATGCTTACTTTCAAAGGATATAGAACCTCTCCCATGGATTACACAAGCTTTGTCATCTCCAAATCTAACTATTCTACCATCATATCTTTCCATACTCATAAATTTGGTTTTATCACTAGTCATGTGATGTACACAACCACTATCAATTACCCATTCATCATTCTCTTCAACTTTAGTAGCTAAATCCTTCTCTTCATTAGTACAATTTGTGGAATCAATAGGTATGCATCCATCTAGCTTAATGAAAAGGAATACAACTTTATCTCCTTCTAATTCTTCATCTTTAATACCTTCATCACCAGCATAATAATAGTTCTTCTGATTCCTATCATGCTTATCAAACTTATCATTCTTGTTATATTTAGCCATTCTCTTCAAGCATCTAGAAGCCAAATGTCCTATCTTATTACAATAAAAACATTTTAGAGGCATGTTTCCATCATACTTGTCAGCCCCTTTAGGTAAGCTCTAGGAAATCAATGCTTAAAGTTGATCTAGCTCTCTTTCTTTCTCTTCTATCTCTCTTCTCTCTCTCTCATATCTAGATATTTTGAACTCATCAAGATCATACTTCTACTTACCGGATATAGATGTTGATTCTCTAAATGTTGTCTCCTATTTTCCATGTGATTCTCCAAATTCCCTTAGCTCAAATGAAACAATCTTTCCAACCATCATATCTCTCATAACTGTAGTCACACTCCAAATCTCATCAATAGTAGCAACCTTATGTTTATAAGAAGAAGGAAAAAGATCTCAATACCTTAGCAACAATTTCATCTTCTTCAATGGTTCCACTAACACATCTGATACCTAGGACAAGGTCATTCACCTTAGCCATGAAAGAGTGTATGTTCTCATCATCTCCCATCTTCAATGTCTCATATTTTTCTTTCAAACTCTACAACATAGCAACTTTCACTTGTTTATCACCTTCATATAGGATTTTAATAATTTCCCATATCTCATGTGCGGTCTAAAGTCCCATTACATTTGTCATATTAGAATCAGTCAAGGCACTAAGAAATGGTTCCTTCACTCTAATATTATGTTCATCTTCCTTGATCTCATCAGCAGTAGTTGGTCCATTCGGAGGAGAAAAATAGGCATTATTTTTAATCTTCCAGTAATCTTCACCAAGACATTTCAAGTGCACTTCCATCCAATTGTTCCATATAACATAGTTATTTCCATCAAATGGACAATCCTTCTTAAAGATAACACCTTGAGCTTCCATCCCAGATCTCCTCAAGTGATTAAGTTTCTACTAGAGGATCTAGCTCTAATACCAATTGTTAGCAACAACAAAGAAGAAAGACTGAGATGGGGGGGTGAATTAGTCTTCACTAGATCTACAAACTTAATCAGAAAAATAGATCTAATAAACTACAGTAACAACAAAGATAAGAAAATTGAAAGCATAACACACAACACAAAGATTTTGACATGGAAAATCCAGTTAAGCGAAAAAACATGGTGGGAACCTACCCAAAGTAAGATGATACTCTATAGTAGTATGTGAAATCATTACAATGGGGAATGCACATGCATTCAGGCACACTATCTAGAGCTCACTGCTCAAAAGATAATTTCATGGAAGGATACAACCCTCTGGGAAGTCTCGCTAACTTACAATAAGAATAAGACTACCATCCAAAAGAAATGAACTAAAAGAATAGCATCTCCAAATGCTTGATTACAGTTCTGGTTAAGCATAGTTGTCTTCTCTGCAACACCAATCTCTCCTCAATCGCAACATTGAAAGATGAATCAATTGATCACACATATACCAATCTCTGATAATGCATAAACAACCACTACTACTAAATTACATGAAAATATCCCCTATATATACAAATCATCAACTTGGATAACAAGGTCAGCTAAATGCTCAACTTTACTAGAAATCATGGTAAGATTAACCACAACATTCTACACCACCATACATACCACATAGCACAAAAATTATCATTGGTTCATTAAAACCACCAAAAACTTGCACAATGATCAATGCAGGTCACCAAAACAAATAGGACACAACTACGAAACACTAGCAAGCACATTAGAATCATCAAGAATAGCTATCCCAACACCACTTATTAAATCTTCATCTATCAACGTGCAAAAGCTCAAGAACACAACCAATCAGCAACTGTCACGAAGAAAGATAACTTGCAGAGAACCAAATCACAATCCATATAAAATGAAGATACACAGTACCATCCCAAATAATATCCCAAAATCACAACACAAGATATGATCACATTGGAATATACTGGAGGAAAACCTGAACTTTGCAAAATAGTGATCAACAAAACAAAACTGCAAAACCGGATCATAAGATCTTCCCAAACACATCAGATTAAATCACAGAAATATGTCGACATGAATTACAACAACATATCCTAGTAGGATCAATGACTAGAAATCTCCAACAACAACTTCTACCCACTTGGTTACATAATTAATACAAATCAAGATATATTCTTTGTTCTTAGAGTGAAGATTAATTTGTCCCACAAAATTGAGACCCCTTTTTCCAAAGGGCTCAGTGGATAACTAAGGATGTAGAGGAATTTCATATAAATACATGAGATGACCCATGTGTTGAAACTTTTACTAATGGTAAACATATCTTTTTCAATCTTTATGGATCATAGGTCAATAATATCTAATGGTAAGGATTTTTTGGTGGTCCTTTGAGTTACAAAATAACCTCTGCAAGGCTCATAATGGCATGAACAAAGTATATGGAAGACATCATCCTCAACTACATATCACTTAATGACATCATCAATGTTGGTACAAAAGAGCATCCCATTGATCCACATGTATTGATCACTAAGGACAACAAGCTTGCATCGCTCCTTGGATGAAAAGTGTGGAGGAAATTGGTATGTGGTCCTAAATAGTTTGCAATGTCTACAAACCACATACTCTTTACTAAAATAGCAAAGAGATGTTCATATAGAAAAATATCATCAACTAACACAAGTTCATCTTATTTCTACAACCTAGATAGAAGGTCTACAACCACATTTTCTCAATTAGGCTTATCAAGTATATTTATATCAAATTCTTGCAATAAAAATAACCATCTAATCACTCTTCCTATTACTGCTCATTTATTCATTAAGAATCTTATTGTAGAGTGATCAATATGAATAAAAATCTTATAACCAGTAATGTAATGACATTTTATTCACTCCAAATATTGTGTGTGTGAAAAGTGGACTTATATCTGTATTTGTATCTAAATACACAACACTTCAATTAAGTCATTAGATGCATGGTTAGTAAATCAATAATCGATAATGAACAATAAACCATTACAAAGTGACCTATTGCCTTCTAGTAGATGTGGGTTTAGTCTTGCTCCCAAATTTCATATGCAATACTAGTGACTAGACAACACCTAAACGGGGGATTGTAATCTATATGAGCATGAATTTGAGCTAAATTAATGCAAGATTAAGCTAGATGAATGCAACATTTAAGCTAGATATGCATGATTAATCTAACACGATTTAAGCAATATTAAGCTAGATGATTTAATAAGGATGCAATAACTAATATGTAATATCTTAATGTGAAATCTTAGTGAACCTAGAGAAAAAACAACATAATAACAATATATTCTCCAGGATCCCTGAATGAGAGATGAAAGCCTGAATTTATAGAAAATTCAGAAAGAAACCAACAGCTAAGATCAAATGATGATCAGTTGTCAATATTTTCCAAAAGGAAGCACAATCCAGGTGAATTGATGTGATTGTCTATTTTTCTCGGTTTTAAAGGAAATTGAGCTAAAATTAAGATAAAATTAGAAAATATTGATTTATTCTCTATTTCATTCAATTTTGAGTTTTAATTTTTTTAATTGCTTTCTTTGAGATTTTTCTTCAATTTTTAATTTGATTTTCAAGATTGTCTCCATTTGATTTCTTTTCTCAAATTTTTATTCCTTTTTTCCAATTAATTATTTTTTTGATGATTTAGTGGCAAATTGATTAATTTAATTAAATATGCTAGGATATTTAATAAAATAAATAGGATAATTGTTTAAAAATGATTTACTTGAAATGATCAATTAATTATATATTTATTTAATTAATTTAGAGTGATTTTGCAATGTGACATTAATGATTTAAGAAATTAATTGTGTGCTCAAGATTAATTTTAATTATTTTTGGTTAGAACCTTGGTGATGTTGTCAAGACTAGGGGGTCTATAGTTTAGATGACCATTTTTAGGGTATTAGATTTGCCCCTCTTTGAATTAATGTGTGAGAAGTGCGTTGGTTCAAAGAATAGTTAGTCTAGGAGATACTAGTTCTGAACTTGATTGATCACGAACCAGATGAAGAGTGAGGTATTTAGTTTGTTTTGAAGTTATGAAACTAAATAGAGTTGATTAGAGAGTTAGAAATCCCGAACTTGATTGAACTAGGCCTGATGAAGAGCAAAGATATCGAACTTGAACTTGATCGATCAAGAAGCAGATCTTACTGATCTAGGACTTGATTGAACTAGACACAGTGAGCAAAGATAAAATTGATCTTGAACTTGATGGATCAAGACACGATGAGCGAAGATAAATTGTCTAGCTTGATTTGATGTGATGAAACTGAACACCTTCTTAGATTGGGCATGTGATCAAAGATACTATTTAAACCCTTGATTGAGTTTAAATGAATAATCAGCTTGATGAAAAGCGATGAAACTGATTAATGTTAAGAGACTGATTCAGATGAAGACAATATCAGGTTTGATTTTATATGACAAAATTGATACCCCTAGAGATTGATTTGATTCAGATGATCGAGAAATCTTAACTTGATATGAAGTGATCAAATTGAGATGCCCCTAACAATAAGGTCTTGTTAATATTCTTTGGTTGAAAATATTGTTGCTCAACTTTAGATGAAGATTTGAAAAATTTCTCAACTTTTGATGATGATGTCATGAGTATACCCCCTCAGGAGCGAAATCAAAAGATAGCGAGGGTTGTGCAGTGACTTCAAGAAATTTTTTGAGTGATGATAAGTTATTTGAGCACAAAGATTAATGTTGAAGATTAAAATGAGAGTTGGTTTGAGAATTAAAATTGAGATTTAGAGCCAAGCACAAATTGAAGAAAAGAATGAGCATTTGATGAAAGCGCTAATTGGTCTCTGTTGTGCAAAATTGATTAGGAAGATAATCTTAGATTTTGATTTGGGTCCAGAAAAATAGAATCAAGACAAGCAAATTAACTTAGGGTATAGTTTTCATGTCCATCAAAGCAAGTTAAAAAATTAGGGTTTTGGCTATATAAGGGGTCCATGTGTCATTTTCAATTCATTTCAAATTCTCTAAGTTTGAAATTTTAAAATCCCTCTATGAAGAAAAATGGCCATTCCGACTGAGGAGCATCATTTTGAGCACCAGAGATGACATAATCGATCACAAAACTATGACCCAACGGTAAGTGATCCATCTTAAGGCTGTTTAATTTCTTAAATTTTGAATTTTGGTATTTTTTTTTGCATTTTAGAGTCATTAAAGTCTTGTGCCTCGATTTATTGTGTGGGCTAAGACCATTTTTTGTATGATAAACTGTCTTTTTAGTGGTTTTTCATATGGGCATATAGGGTTTTTCGTCTGATGTGGTCCCACATCTCGTACGAAAGTGTGATTGAGTGCCCATTTTATCATGTGATGTATCATGTTTAATCATATGGGGATAGTTTGTCATGCTAGATGTAATCCTGATTCATATGAGTTTATGCCTGTTTGTGAAAACTCATATGAAAAACAACAGGCATGTTTGAGGGTCAAAACATCAAATTTTGATTTTCCATTTTGTATATTTGGATTTGCAAGCATGTTTAGCATATTTTTAGCGCAATTTGGAGCACATGCTGATAGTGTTTATGTTTGATTTTACAGATTCAGATGTTGGATATCTTGTTTCGATGTGTTTATCCACCGATGATTGGGTTAGTTCGCAGTTTATCAGACACAGATAGGGCCATATTTATTTCTGTGGGTTTGGATACCTTCTTCAGATGCCGAATATCTATGTGAATCATGGGATGCTGACTGCATTAGCAAAGTGGTTTTATTTAGAGCATAAAAGGGTTAGTGCAGGATCATGGGGGGCCAAAAAGTGGCGATGTGAAAAAAATAGCCTTCTCCACTCGCCTAAAAATGCAAAAATCCATGTTGAATTTTTGCTTGGCCTAGGTGTCAGTACACCTTGGCATGGTAATTACCCAGGCAAATCAGATATCCAATTTTATTTGTAATTTTAAATTAAAAATATATTATATAATATATAATGTAATATTATATATTACATGTTATATAATATATAATAATATAATATAATATTATATAAGTTATATAATATAATAATATAATAATATATTATATTATTATATATTATATTATAATAATATAATAATATATTATATTATTATATATTATAATATAATAATATATTATATAACTTATATAATATTATATTATAATATAATAATATATTATATATTATATAATATATAATATATTATTATATTATATATATTATATAATATATAATATAATATAATATTATTGTAAAGCAGAAAATCGCGATCGAACCCTAGTTGCTCTCCCCTCTTCCAACTCCGAGGAGAGAGAAGGGAGATTCACTCTAGGGTTGATGGTTTTCACTTAGGGGAGAGACTTTACATTCAAAAGAGGGGTTGAAACCCACAAGATCCAATCCCACGCAATGCAAGATTGGATGCTAAATGAGTTTCAAGGGTTATGACAGCAAGGCTACCCTCTTTTGTAAAGAATGTGCATAGAAGAATTAAGCTAGGAATGCATAGAAAGTGAGAAAGATTCGCTTATAAACTAAGATAGGGATACAGTATGAAGCTGCGGACCTGGAATTAGTAGTAAAATGTCGATACGGCGCCATCCTACAAATTTGAGCAAAAGTTGTCGGGACGATGGTGCCCGGTGCCACGGTCCTCCGAAAAATCCGTGAAACGAAGGGGGATCTATTCGTCTCTGCACAAGGATTCCAGATCTTCAATTTCACCTGCGTACCTGCAACCTACACACAGAAAAGCGAAGACGATTGGGGGGTTAGGGATTAGGGGTTTGCCTTTAGGTCAAACCCCGGTTTTGGAATTAACCAAGAAATGAGCAAGAGCTGTAAATATAAATGACTATAAAACAAGTACTAATACCTTGTTCTAAGGATGTTTGTATCCTTATGTTCGAAGGTATAGATGTTGTATGTTGTTGTAGTATGTTGTAAGTGATCTCCTCTTCAATGGTTGAATCCTTGTTTTGAATGCAACACTTAGCCTTGAATGGAGACTTGAAATGATCAATTGCTTGAAGGAATGCTTGAATGCTTGAATGCTTGAATGCTTGAGTATAGTTTCCACGCTTTTTACATATATGTCCTTCTTCCTTAAATGGGAGAGGACAATGTAGTTTATATACTTGTCATTTAGGGCTGATAGACTGATTTTCCCGACCTTAGGCCGACCAGGGAAAGTTAATTTCCAAATTGCAAACAAAAAGACCCGAAGTCCAAAAGAGACCGGGCCCAAAATAGGACCCAGGGACCAGGGCGCTGGGCGCCATGGTCCTGGGGGACCAGGGCACTGGGCGCCCTGGTCCTGAAGGACCAGGGCGCTGGGCGCTCTGGTCCCACCTCCCGGGACAGCAGGGTGCAAAGGAGGTTCAGGCCAGGGTGCAAGAAAATGCAGTTTTCAGTGTCATAATCAGGTTTCGGGGTCTCCATTCAGGTTACGTGTTGCGTCGCCATCGTGAAGACCGAAATGCAGTCGAAATTGCAAGTGTCGCAATTTTAGGACGCTACATTTAGCCCCCACTTTAGCGGGAGTATGTATGCTCATACTTCCGATAAAGTACAAGGAAACAACATTGAAAGACTTTCACCACGTCAACGAGGCAAGACACACCAAGCCCCCAGTGGACTAAGGATCTTACGACTTCGATTGACAAAGTAAAAGGGAAGATCACGAGGGAGAACCATGACTGTCAGTAGTAAAGTTCCCTCACTATGAATCATGCAAGAAAGATATCAAAAATTTTCAACACAAAGCTAAATTTGTCAAGAAATTTTCAAGTATCTTGAAAAGATATGAACGGGATGTATGCCCCCCTACGTTAAAGCGATCGCACACGCCTCATCGGGGGTGATTGCTTTAAGGTAGTGATACATATAAGGAATGAGAAAGGAAAGGAGAACGTAAGCACAAGGATTTAGCCCCCAAGTGTGAGATAAGCCCAAGGATAATAGACACAAAACACAAAGCAGAAGGTGACTTCGCTTTCCTTGGGGTCAGTATGCTGTATGATAATTCATGTATATATATCATATGTATGTATGCATAATTGTTCTTCATTCCCCAATCAAGGAAGGTCACCTAGAAGAAGGGAACACATGTGTCTTTTGAGTCAACATGAGAGAGACCAAAAGAGATCTCAATGCTTTGCATCGTCCTCAAGTAGACAACACTAAGGACAACAAATAGAAGAATGAGAATAACATATAGAAGAAGTAACACAAGAGAGGAGGAGAGAATTTGCTATGCTAATGTATCTAGTCTAGCACGTCATCTACCCCCCGATCTTGCTGATCAATGTTTCGGGAAGGCAGGGAACACGCTAGAGGAGGAACATTCAACACAGCAGATGGAGCTATCACAAGATCCAAACAAGGGCTATGTTCATGTTCCAAGCCATGTTGTTCTTGTCTAGGAGCTAGGATAAGTGCTTTAGAAAATTCATTAGATAAATGGCTATCAATATCAACAAGTTCACATTCACTATCAGAATGAACAGGAGAAGTAGCATTTTCATCATGAATAAAATTTTCATCTATATCATCATCAAGATTTATAAAAATAGGATCTTTAACTCGCACAGGATCAAGACCATCATGCATCTTATGTTTAGGAGATTTCGGAGAAAATGGAATAATGCTTGTTGAAGGTGTTTTTGAAGATTGCAAAGTTTGAGCTCTAAGACGACGCTTTCGCCAGCGTTCACGCGCAGAACGATTTCGTCTAGTCTTAGTAGGAAGTGAAGAAGATTGAGGAGGAGGAATGTTCTCATCCTTATCACTTGGGTGTTTAGGTTGTGGTCTCTTAGGCCGGATAATAGGAGAAGAAGAAGGTCTCTTCTCTCTATAAAAAGAAGGAGGAGGAACTGCTCCATATAAGGGAGGAATATTTGGTTTAGGAAGAAGACCAAGTCCATCATGACGAGGAGGTATAGGTCTACTTTTAGGAAGTTTATTAGGTATAGACATAGTCACATCCATAGGGATGGGTTGGGAATCTTCTTGAGGAAAGACATTAGTTTTATCTTTCAAAGGAAGAACTTCCTTCTCAAGAATGATAGGGATGTCAAGTTTGGGTGTTCTAGGTTCACTTAAAGATAGGATCATATCTGTTTTCCACTTTTGATAAGATTTGAAAAGATGATCACTTCACGGAGGAAGAGATTGGAATTGTTTAGGCCAAAAATAATCAATAGGAACACTAGAAGTTCTTTCAGCTGGTTTAAAGAGACTATGATTGACAGTAACAACTTCACCATTATGGGGAAATTTCAAACACTTATGTATAGGAGAAGCAATAGCTTTCATGGAAGATAGCCAAGGATAGCCAAGCTTCACACGAAATTGTTCGGAAGATGGAATAATAGCAAAGTTCACATCAAGGGATTTGTTATGGACCTCAATAGGCAATGTAATAGAACCAATTGTAGGAGAAGAAAATGCATCAAATAGTTTCACAATCACATCTGTTTTGTCATAAATCACTTGATTCAATTGCAAAGTAAAAAGAAATTCTTCAGTAATGATATTAACCATGCACGAAGGATCAATAAGAACTCCACGGCAAGGTGTATTCTTGACTTTTACAACTATGTATAAAGGACCATCAGGTGCCCTGATGGTTTCACTGGAATCAAATGTGATGGAGGGTTCTTTAGGGTTTTCTTGCTGCTCTACAAAGTTAATCACATTCAGAGCCATAGACACAAGACCATCAGATGAGAGAGAGGAATCATTAGCCTCAATTGCATTAGAGGTATGAGAAGGTAATGGATCAGTGAAAATCTAAAGATTTTGGTTAGGAGGAGCTACAGATGTGTTGCCTTTATCATTCACTCCAGAAATAGAGATAGTATTATTATCAATCAAATCTTGAATTTTACCTTTTAAAGAAAAACATTTTTCAGTATCATGCCCAGGCTGACGATGAAATTGACAAAAGGCTTTGTTATCAAAATAAGGTGAAGTAATCTTTGCAGGATCAATTTGCCTTATAGGAGGAAGAGTAAGCACATTTTGTTCCAATAACTTATTCATAATACTATGCAATGATTCATTCAAAGGAGTATACTTTCTTTCTTTCTTGAAAAATTTAGAAATAGGAGGCACACCTGATGCTACATTCACATTGTTGTTGATGATGTTTTCATTGAATTTGATGGAATCTCTGTTTGGTTTAAACTTCCCAAATGGTTGTTGACTGCTATCACCCTTATCACTCGGAGCCATAGGATGTGATTGTTCCATTTGACTCACAGTCAGTTGATAATTGTGAAGAGTTGCACACAACTGTTGGAAAGAAGTAAACTCAGAAAACGGAAGTTTGTCTCGAATATCTTTTTGTAAATTAGAAATAAAGATTCTTTGAATATCATTGTCAGGCACTGGAAAAGAAATTTGAGCATACAAATGCTTATATCTACCAATGAAATCAGTCACTTTTTCTTTAACACCTTGTTTACAATGCATTAAATCAATCAAAGTAACTTTAGGACTTATATTGTTTTGAAATTGTTGAATGAAAGCATTTGCAAGTTGTTCGAAAGAAGTAATAGAATAAGAAGGCAATGAGAAATACCATTGTAGGGCTTAATGTTCTAGTGAATAGTTTTGCAAGCAACCTTGGGTCATAAGCAAAATCAGTACAAATTGTTTGAAAAGTCTTAACATGTGTTAGAGGATCACCTTTACCATTATAAAGCTCCAAATGCGGGATTTCAACATGTTTAGGAGGAATAGCTCGAACAATGTCAAGAGAAAGTGGGCTCACAACATCAAATGTGGGCACACTAAACTTAGATTGATTCATAGAGGCAATTTGTTGCTGTAAAGAAGAGACAGTTTGTGCAAGATTGTTAATGGTCGCTTCAGTCGAAGAGTTCATATTAGACGTGTTAGATTGAGATGGAGGTGTTATGTTATTGAAAGAAGGTAGAGAGTAAGGTGGTGGGACTCTATGATAATCAATTATAGGGGATGATTGGACAAGAGGAACACTACAAGGAGGAATGGAATGGTTAAATGAATTGCCCCCTTGCATCACATTCATTTGTGGAGATATAATAGGGACACTCATTGAAGGAATGAATGAAGAAGTTGGATTGAATGAAGGGATAGGGTTAATTGAAGAAGAGGGAGGATTGCCACCATGACTGGTGATCACAGGAGGAATGTCTTGTGTAGAAGTAGCCATTATATTTGATGTAAAGGTAGGTATGCTAGCAATAGAAGTCATCAAAGGAATAGAATGATTGACTTGAGTAGGAGGTTGTGTATAACCCAAATTTTCAGCACAGCTCTTCATAGGCATCACATTCGAATCCACAATGTGTGCAATACCACACAAAATATCAATTCCATTCTTATCACTTTGAAGCATATGTTTTAGACCCTCAATTAAAGGAAGAGCTTGACTATCGGGGTATTCTTGAGACATCCATTGTCGAAAATCGTCAAATTGGTTATCCAATTTTGAAAGTTGTTCTACAGAAACCTCATGGAGAGCTTCTTCATCATTGGGAGGATTAGAGGAATTACCCATGTCCTCGTTAAAAAGGCTATTCAAACTAGGTCCCATCTCCTCGGTAATTAAACCTTGGAAAGACTTAATTCTACGGCTTCATCTAACGGGAATAGTGTAAGTAGGGCTTATTGCTGTAAAACTCATGCACTAGAGAGGGAGAGAAAGTTTTGAATTTAGAGGTAGCAATTTTCAGTAAAATCAGCCAATCTTCTGGATTTAAGCTGTTAAATGCAATCACGACAGTCTCCCGAAATTTTGAAAAAAATGTCCGAGACCGTGGCGCTCGGAGTGCAACACGGTCCTTGCAATTTTTTTCGAAATTTGTAGGGATGAAAGGTATGATGATTTTAAAGCTAATCTGAAAAAATTGAGTGATTTTACGATCTGTAGGTAGGCCAAATTAAAGTTGCAATCTTGAAATTGAACCCTACCAAGATTGTCGAAAAATGCAAAATTTAAATTTTGAAAAAGAGAGGGAAACTGAAATTTTGAATTTTATGATTTTAGAGGGAATGTCAAGAGCAATGCAAATTTTGAAATTTAAAAATTGACTCAATTTCATGCAAAATTCAATTTTGAAAGCGGAAATTAAAGTTGTTGTAATTAAGCACTTAATTTCAAAAGTCACAAATTGTAAGAATTTGAATAAAGCACTAAAATTTTGAATGAATGCAAACACACTTTTCAGATTTAGGACAGTAAGAACACAATTTTGACACAAAATTTCAATTTCGATGATTTTTGAATGATTAGAAGCGTTAATCCTAGCAATCCCTAGACCAACTTTGACTTTAATTTTGAAGGTGTTAAAATTGATAAAATCAGCCAAAATTCTGGATTTTAGCAGGAAAATACAGTAAGATCTCGCTCCCAAAATTTCAGAAAAAATGTCGGCGATGATGGCGCTCGGAGTGCACACGGTCCTCGCAACTTTTTTCCAAATTTTCAGGGATGAAAGATATTGTGATTTTTTTGCGGAATCCAAAGTTACAGCTGATTTGGAGATGTTTTGATCAGTGAAATTGTCGAACAAAGGTTGAATCAAGAGGGTTTCAAAAATTAGGGTTTTGACACTTAACCACTTAATTTTCAAAATTAAAGCACAAATATGAATTGATAATTTGCAATAGAAGGGCAGATCTGAAACAAGCATTAACATTTAGACATTTCACAAGTTTAATTACTAAAAAGAAATTTTAGGGTTTTTATGCAATCACCTCTAAAATTTTGCAAAAGATCAAACATGGAAATGTAATCAATTTTTTCAGATCTCAGCATGAGAAATCAGAAAGGATGTTCACGTCAGGTTCACCAAAATGTAAAGCAGAAAATCGCGATCGAACCCTAGTTGCTCTCCCCTCTTCCAACTCCGAGGAGAGAGAAGGGAGATTCACTCTAGGGTTGATGGTTTTCACTTAGGGGAGAGACTTTACATTCAAAAGAGGGGTTGAAACCCACAAGATCCAATCCCACGCAATGCAAGATTGGATGCTAAATGAGTTTCAAGGGTTATGACAGCAAGGCTACCCTCTTTTGTAAAGAATGTGCATAGAAGAATTAAGCTAGGAATGCATAGAAAGTGAGAAAGATTCGCTTATAAACTGAGATAGGGATACAGTATGAAGCTGCGGACCTGGAATTAGAAGTAAAATGTTGATACGGCGCTGTCCTGCAAATTTGAGCAAAAGTTGTCAGGACGATGGCGCCCGGCGCCACGGTCCTCCGAAAAATCCGCGAAACGAAGGGGATCTATTCGTCTCTGCACAAGGATTCCAGATCTTCAATTTCAGCTGCGTACCTGCAACCTACACACAGAAAAGCGAAGACGATTGGGGGGTTAGGGATTAGGGGTTTGCCTTTAGGTCAAACCCCGGTTTTGGAATTAACCAAGAAATGAGCAAGAGCTGTAAATGTAAATGACTGTAAAACAAGTACTAATACCTTGTTCTAAGGATGTTTGTATCCTTATGTGCGAAGGTATAGATGTTGTATGTTGTTGTAGTATGTTGTAAGTGATCTCCTCTTCAATGGTTGAATCCTTGTCTTGAATGCAACACTTAGCCTTGAATGGAGACTTGAAATGATCAATTGCTTGAAGGAATGCTTGAATGCTTGAATGCTTGAATGCTTGAGTATAGTTTCCACGCTTTTTACACATATGTCCTTCTTCCTTAAATGGGAGAGGACAATGTAGTTTATATACTTGTCATTTAGGGCTGATAGACTGATTTTCCCGACCTTAGGCCGACCAGGGAAAGTTAATTTCCAAATTGCAAACAAAAAGACCCGAAGTCCAAAAGAGACCGGGCCCAAAATAGGACCCAGGGACCAGGGCGCTAGGCGCCCTGGTCCTGAAGGACCAAGGCGCTGGGCGCTCTGGTCCTACCTCCCGGGACAACAGGGTGCAAAGGAGGTTCAGGCCAGGGTGCAAGAAAATGCAGTTTTCAGTGTCATAATCAGGTTTCGGGGTCTCCATTCAGGTTGCGTGTTGCGTCGCCATCGTGAAGATCGAAATGCAGTCGAAATTGCAAGTGTCGCAATTTTAGGACACTACAATTATATATTATATAATACATATTATATAATATATTATTATATTATATTATATATTATATAATATATAATTATATTTTATAATATAATACAATATGTATTATATAATATAATAATATATTATTATATTATATAATATAATGTTATTTTAAAATAATCTAAGTATAAAAATCGGATATCTGATTTTTCTTAGACAATATATTTCGACAGTGATAGCACGTGAGTCATTTTTAACCAACAGGCAACGCGATTTTATAAAAATTTGACATCCGATTATATCCGATATCTAGTGTTTTGGCCAAAAATTGCTAAAAAATAGATTGAAAAGTAAGATTTTTATTGTTTCCAATCATTTTCATTCAATTTTTGTATTTTTTGTTAATGTTTATTTGATTTTTCATTGAAAATATGGGTTTTTAATGAAAAATAGGTTTTTTTAAATCAAATACAAAATTATTTAAATTTGTTAACTAAATTCAATTGTTTACATTCATTTAGGTTAAAAATCCGGGATAACAATGAAAACATTGATGAACCACAACTGCAACAACCAGACCCTCCTTTGCCAAACCCCCCCTCAATTCAAGATTTGATTGCACAAAATTTGAATGAATTGAGGGGGATTGCAGATGTATATCATAGGATCCCTCGTCTAAACCCAATGTTTGATCCTCTCACGTCAATCATAAAGAGTATGGAAACCATGACTAAGGAGCACAATGCCACCCTTTTGTGGCGAGATTCTATGAGGGAACAATATGCAAATTACTTATCATATAAGGATATCAAGGATCTCGAGATATTGAAAGTCGATATCACCTCATTATTTATGAATCCCTGCATTGGTCAACCCATAGACCCCAAAAAACAAAACTTTCTATTAAATGGTGCACAAATGATGGTATTGTGAAAAACTTTTGGGATCATTGGTGGATGGTTTTTGACAAACCACCCAACAACAATCTTGATGTCCCCTTCTATTTCATAAAAACATTGTATGCTGATTTTTTTTTACGCAAACATGTGAACTACTTTGACATCCAACATTTCCAGGGTGTGAGTTTAGGTATGCCCCAAAATAGACCTGGGGCAGTCAGAGTAGTCCAGGGCCCATATGTCCCCCCTCCTAATATTGATCCCACACCTCTAGTACAAAATCCAAATATCATTTGTGTGGCATCTTCACGGACCATATCGGCTATTCACTCTTTGAGTAGCCTTTTGGTTTCTCAGGCTGGGTCAATAGCTCAGCCTACTTTTGATGTTAGCGGTGCATCAAGTGGCGTTGACATGTCATCCTTGGCTCCACACATATGTGTGCCCCATAGTTGTGTCATGTGTGGGCATGTTTGCTTGGGTCTAGTTGAACAACTAGTTGATCCTCCTATGGATAGTGTACCTGCTATGTGCATGCAAAAACCATGTTGCCAAAAAAAATGTTCATCAATAGACCTGCATTTTCAACACATCCTTAATATACACATAACAAACTTGAACATTAAGGTTTGATGATCATTGTTTGAAATGAAATGCATGATAAAAAAATAAGGTACCATTAAAGACCTACTACTCAAGTGTGCCTGAAGGGTCATCTCTTTGCTTAAGAGTATCCAGTATTGCTTCATGATCAACAGTAGTCACTATCCATAGCTCTTTGGTCTTTGGTTTTTCTTGATGCTTCAACAACTTGACATTTATAGCTATAATAAGGTGTGAATACATTATAATGGTTTTGTGTCTCTCATAGTCTTCAAATACAAGTATACCATTCTTTCTAATCATGTATGTTCGCAACCAAGTTCCCACAACAACAACTGAACCTGTAGGATATGTGAACCCATCATCATCTGTCACTAGTTGTGTTAGCTTTTGTTTTCCCTGTATACATCATGCGAACCAATATTTTGATCTCTCTTCATTCCCTTGCGGTGCAACAACTGCAAAAACATGTCCTGGTTGTACAAGATCTGATAGATGGTCATACTCAAGTGAACTTTCCATGTCATCATTTGACAAGGATATTATTTGAGATAAAGGAGTTAGATAGTGGGGAACCCACGTATCAATCCACTCACTTGACTCGCACTGATCCCAATCACACCAAACACAACTCTGACAAAAACAAGCCAACACTCATGTCCAAATGGTCCATGTACTTGCATCTGAGTTGAGAAATGAATGCATCTTTGAAGAATATTTAATCATTTGACAATCCAATCTATCTCCCACTATTACCTCCTCAACCAACCAAAATAATTTGGTCACTCCTGAATCAAGAGTACCTCCATGTGACAATGCTGAACTACACCAATCAACAATAGAATGCGCATAAGAGAAATTTGCACCTAAAATCCTCAATTTCTCCTTAACTAGAGCTCTCTTCAAACATGCACCTACTCCATCATGGTCTCCCTTCCCATGCCCTGCCTCAAAAAAACACCAAATATGAGTATACGGTGCTCTACATGCATTCTACTCAACCAATAAAACATATGGGCATTCTTGAATTGACCCATATAGTTATCTGACCATATTATATGTCGATTGCAATATCTTTCTCATGCAAGAACTTCAAAAAATTGTCGAAAAAATGTTGCACATACTCAGAGGAGTGTGATCTATCATCACTCATATAAAAATGATACTCCCTGATTATCTTCCTTTCCTCTTCTATACTATCACGAGCATGTCTATATGTAATGTGAGCAAAAATAGCAATCTGGATTGAATTGCAGTACTCAGACTGTACCTCATTCTGTGGTTGCAATGTATAGTTCTCTACAAAATCAACCATCGATACAATAGTGCCTATCAGGAAAGAGTTCTTACACATCCTGAACCGTTGATCCAACCACTGAGACCTATGGGTGTGCCTCACATACTTGTAGAAAATATTTTCTTTAAAATCCAAAATAAAATCAGCAATACTCACTTCTCTTGAGACTAATTTGCATCTAGAACCTTCACCTCCACTCTTCAAAGTATATTTCACTATCTCATATCTTTTTTTCTCAACATAATTCTTTCCAAACTCGTGTTCGCTGCCCTCATGAAAACATGAAACAAACTTTGACAACCGACCACATTTTGAGCACTTCTCATTCAAACTATCATTTCTATAGAAATAGCAGCCATCATCTCTAGGGCATAAAATACATCCTGCAAGTCTCTTGATGATCTCAGAAATAGCACTGCACCACACTCCTACAACTTCTCATTAGTATGCATCGTAGAATGAATATGACATAAAAGTTCTTGGTACATTTAAAACTCCACATGGTACTTGCAACAACAAGTATTGCAAATATTAAGAGGAACACAATAAAATGGTTTCAAAGATTCAAATGCCCTTTGTGATATTTGCAAAGTTGGATGTCCTTCACAAAAAAAATTGTACAACATTGTTTGGCTTGATTCCAAGAAATGTTTGAGATGTGGTGTGCAATCTCAGTTGCTAATTATTAATTAAAAATCATCCTTTACATTGAGTGACACTCTATAATTAGAGAGCCAAAATTGTTGAATCTCCTCCTTCACATTGTCAGTCAACTCTCTATCAACACGTGGAAGCCCTCCACCAAATGCCCATTTTTCTTGTTGACGTGGATCGTCAAGTCTTTGTCTTCGTGCAAGTGCGCTATCCAAATATTTATGGTTTATGTTAAAATCAACACAAGTTTGTCTCATTTGATGAGCCTTCCTCAATTGATGGCTTACTAAGGAGGTTGTAATCACTCTTCGAGTGACTCTCTTATCTCTTTCTTTGGTATTATTTCCAATAGAATTGAGAGCATCAAATAGATTTTTTGTAATAAAAGAATTTCTCTCCATCTTCTTGTTCATACTAATCTTCAATTTGTTTAGCAATGGTCTCATCATTGTCATCTTTAGCAATTGAACAAAGAGTTGGCATTTCTCGATCAATGTCTTATTGCTAAAATTTTGGGCGAAAAGTTGTGTAGCCCACAACCAAATGGTTCTTGTTGACCTCTTGCCTTCAAGATTCCCAATAATGTTCTCATCAATTTCAAATAACCGTTTTGGGGTTCTTGAAGGTCTTGGATTTAGAATTTGTCTTTCATCCATGAGAGGGTCTTCATTTCTAAAGCAATTAGGTGTTACATATGGTTCACTTGGCTGAGCAATTCCACCTTCAATGTCAAAGTTTTCCACATTTTCACCTCCTATGTCAAAATTTTCCACATGTTGAGCATTTTCACTATCACTTTCAACATTTTCAAAATTTTCACTTTCAAAATCTACATTTTCATTTTCAATAACTTGTGACACATTTTCAAATTCAATTTCGTCTTCACTTTCAAAATCTACATTTTCATTTTCAATAACTCGTGACACATTTTCAAATTCAATTTCCTCTTCACTTGAAGTAACATTAGCAATATTTAACATACCTTGTCTTCTCCTCCTATGATATTCTCTATCTCTTTCTCTGTACACTTCAATTTGGTGATTTTAAAGTTTTCTTTTGCATTTAGACTTCCGATGACTACTAATCCCCATTTACCTCCACACAGATGCTCCTACATGATTGACAATGTAAGATTTGACTTTAAGAATCTCCCAAAAGCACAAATTTGTCTCAACCTAACTGAAAACCGGTTATCATTGACAGAAAAGAGAATATCCAGACTGTGGACCATTGGAATCCACAAAATGGTCCACAAGGCTCTTTTTTAGTTACAAAAATCGAATATCCGGTTTTAATGTATAAAATTATGGTCCCCAAATTTTTTCCTGTTACTACCTTTTTTTTACTGTTGCCACATTAATGGCAATGGCAGAAATCAGATATCCAATTAATCTGATATCCAATTTTATTAGTCATATTTTAGAGAGAGAGAGAGAGACAAAGAGAGATATTAGGGGAGAGAGAGAGGAGGAGAGGGAGAGAGAGAGATTAGGGGAGAGAGAGAGAGAGAGGAGGAGAGCGAGAGAGAGTATAGGGGTCATATGGTGTCCTAAGGGGTCATATTGTGTCCTGCAACCCCTTAGGACACCATATGATCCATAATGACACAATTTGGTGTCTTAAGGGGTCATATGGTGTCCTAGGATACGATATGGGACACCATATGACCCCTAACAACACCTAATGGTGTCATAAGATGTCGTATGTTGTCCTTAGGGGTCATATGGTGTCCCATGAAGCCTTATGACCCTTAGGACATCATACAGCCTATTATGACACCATATTGGGTCTCTTTGGGTCCTATGGTGTCCTAAGGTGTCATATTATGTCCTATGACCCCTTAGGACACCATATGACCTCTAGCGACACCATATGGTGTCATAAGGGGTCCTATGGTGTCCATAGTGGTCATATGGTGTCCTACAACCCCTTAGGACACCATATGACCCCTTAAGACACCATATTTGGTCATTATGGGTCATATTATGTCATATGACCCCTTTAAAACATCATATGACCCCTTAGGACACAATATGACCCCTTATGACACCATATTGGGTTGCTTTGGGTCATATTGTGTCCTACAACCCCTTAGGACACCATATTACCCATAACAACACAATTTGGTGCCTTAAGGGGTCATATGGTGTCCTACAACCCCTTAGGACACCATATGACCCCTTAAGACACCATATTGGATCATTATGGGTCATATTATGTCCTAATGGATCATATTGTGTCATATGACCCCTTTAAGACATCATATGACCCCTTAGGACACAATATGACCCCTTATGACACCATATTGGGTTGCTTTGGGTCCTTTGGTGTCCTAAGGGGTCATGTTGTGTCCTACAACCCCTTAGGACACCATATGACCCATAACAATACAATTTCATGTCTTAAGGGGTCATATGGTGTCCTAGGACACCATATGACCCCTATGGACACCATATGACCCCTAATGACACCATATGGTGTCATAAGGGGTTGTATGTTGTCCTTAGGGATCACATGGTGTCCCATGAACCCTTATGACCCCTTAGGACACCATACGGCCCGTTATGAGACCATCTTGCATCGTTATGGGTCCTATGGTGTTCTAAGGGGTCATATTATGTACTAAGACCCCTATGGACACCATATGACCCCTTACAATACTATATGGTGTCATAAGTTGTCCTATGGTGTCCATAGGGATCATATGGTGTCATACGACCCCTTAGGACACCATATGACCCCTTATGACACCATATTGGGTCGTTATGGGTCATATTGTGTCCTAATGGATCATATTGTGTCATATGACCCCTTTAAAACATCATATGACCCCTTAGGACACAATATGACCCCTATGGACACCATATGACCCCTAATGACACCATATGGTGTCATAAGGGGTTGTATGTTGTCCTTACGGGTCATATGGTATCCCATGAACCCTTATGACCCCTTAGGACACCATACAACCCATTATGACACCATATTAGGTTGTTATGGGTCCTCTAGTGTCCTAAGGGGTCACATTATGTTCTACAACCCCTTAGGATACCATATGACCCCTAACGACACCATATGGTGTCATAAGGGGTCCTATGGTGTCATAACGGATCATTGGTCTCTCTCTCTCTCTCTCTCTCCACTCCCCCCTCTCCCTCTCCCTCTCCCTAATATCATATACTAATTTATTTATAAATTAATATATTAAAATATTATATATTAATATATTAATAAACATTAGATTAATTATGTACAAATTTAGTTAGTGAATTTACTTATTAAAATCGGATATCCGGTTTGTGTTGTAAAATTTTAAAATTTCAAATTTCGGCTCGGGAATGCTTTAGGATTTGGCTTGGAAGTGACAAGCCTAGAAAGTCAACTAAAAAAACGTGTTTTTTCAGTAGTCCTTGATTTTCCTGACTTTACATTGGTGGCTGGCGACTTTTTTTGTAGTCAAAATTGATAAAATGAAAAGGGATTTTTAAGGACATTCTCAACATTTGAACAATATAAGGTCTGTCTTATTTCGACTTTAATAAATAATTATTATTTATTTTCTAATTGAATTCTGACAATAGTTCAGATTGATAGACTGATTGAAAAACCCTCATAACTTTCAAATGGTATAAGATTTGTTGAATCTGAAACATGCATCACATCCTATGCTTCGTCTACTATAGGGAAAAAATTTTATAAAAAAAATTCATAAGGTTTTAACCATGTTAAGGTGGTCAGACGTAGGAGTTTTTGAATTTCTGAAAAGCTATAGTAAAAAATTCATAAATAATTATTTACTTTATAAAAAATTTAAAAACAATATGTGTCACATCTGGACACGAGTCTAATACTTATATTATAAATATTATAAAAAAATATTATGATTTGATTGTGATTAGGGTGGTCAGATATACGTCTACTTCTTATCTTTTTCCTAAAATTTTAGTACCACTGCATTGAAATTTGAAAGTTTCATCAAATAGGATTTTTTTCTTCAAAAAAACAACTAGTAGCTTAGAAACTAGATTCAAGTTTCTATATAATCTCTATTTACATATTTTAAAAATAGTGTTCACAACTTATTCAAATTTTCTTGTCAAGTTGCATAACTCTGTTTTTTTGAAATTTCATTGCCACTTAAGGGCCTGTTTTGGCACACCATGATCCTGCACACACCCAACACCTTCCATCTACCTGTAGGAGAGATGACGATCACACTTGAGGATTTATATCAGATTCTGACGATTCCATTTGCTAGCGACAAGGTCAATTATGATTCTGCTCAGCGACCAGGTATCTTAGCATTGAGACGTATATTCCACGATGAGACTATCCTTGAGCAGGTGTAGTGAGCAGTTTCCACTGGCATGTGTTTTATTAGGTATCCTTGGTTGTTTTGTTATGCCAGATAGGGGACAACAAGGTTTTGTTTGTGGTTGGGCTAGGATGTTGTTATCTTGTCATTCGTCCCTCATAACAAGAGTGAGTCGCCTTGCAAAAAATTTTAGTTGAGTCCTTATCTTGTTTAAAATTCATTGGTTCAATCCCTAATCCACTTGTAAATCATTTATAGATCATTAGCATTAAGTTTCAATGGTCTGTTGAACCTCATGAACCCCTTCAACCATTTTGAACAGAGTTCATAGTGTTCATTTAGGTTCCGTAGGTTCTAAGTGGTGTCTAAGAGATTTTCAGACTAATGCTCACCTAATTTTTTTGCAGCAATTCTACTTCACAGTCGCGGGTGATATTTCATATCCTCTTTTTCCGAGTTGTGAACCATTTGAACATAGTTCAAATAGTTCAGGGATGTTCAACATGTTCAATGAAGTTCAAAGGTTCAACCCACAACCAAAATGGAGAGGCAAAGCAATCAGTGGATAAATTTGGTCAACCAACAAAAGTTTGGAAGAGGAATATTGATTCACTATTTACTTAGGCAGCAATTGATTATTTTTCCTAGAGTATTGTGAAAGAGTTAGCACAAAGAATGTTTATAAATTTCAGTGTAGCCTGTAAATACAAATTTTCTAAGATATCAAAATTAGTCTCTCTGCAGGGGATATATCTCTCACTTCAATCATTGGATCAAGTTGGATTCTAGATATGTTTTATGAAACCTATTTTTATAAGTTCTGACCAAAGTAATTGTGGAAATTCAATCTGCTCTACAAGATACACTTAACAGAATACAAGTCTAGAACAAAGAACATTTTCTGATTATTGTGACAGAAAAACTGTCATGTTGCGGGGGGTATAACTTTTCATTCCACCATTGGTTTTTTCCCATTTTTGGATATGTTGTGCATAGACACATTGCACATGTTTCCACTAGAGCAATGAACTAAATTATGTCTCCTTCAAAAGATATGGTTGACTAAGTGCGGGTTTGTCCAAGGTGACCAACAATAACCGAGTTTCTTGTCTTCAAATATTAACAAGGCGCGACTTGTATTTGCAATGATGGAGCCCATAATTAATTCATAAAGCTTATGTATTTTAAGTTATAATGTTTTCAGATTAAAAAATTATGATTAAAGATTACAGTTAAACCAAGAAAGTGTCAAAAGAATGAAGACAGTTATTTATATCTAGCTGTCAGCATATGATATGCCAGGATTCAGTTTTTGGAACTGAAAGTGTCTCACCAAGAGGAAAAGAAGGATAAATATGAAAAAGAAAGGGAAAATTTGGGTTCCTCTTCTTTTTCTTTTCTTCCAGTAGCCTGTGGGTGAGGGAGAGTATATTTTTATTTGTAAGGGAGGATTTGAAGCTTTTCTAAGCAATGCTTTGTACAGAAAATATCAATCTTTGAGTTGATTTTCAGACATGAATAGAATGCAGATGATATCTTCAATCTTTGTGTTGCTGATATTCTTCTCATGACTATAGCTGGACTTTGAGCCTTTGCAATTGTTTATTAATGTCTTTTTTATTATAATCAATTGTGTATGTGGATTTATTACAAGTATGTGTGCTTGAAAGTAAGCCATATTGGAGCAATGATTTTCTTTGTTAGTTTTTTGTCCAAGTGCTATCCATAAGTGCATAAAATTAAACTTTGATGTAATGGTATTTGTATATGGTGAAAATGGATAGCAATAAACAACAATATTGAAAGACTAAAATGGATTCAACCACGAAACCCTAGCCTAACAATGAACAAAGATCCACCATAACATATGAAGATAACCTAAGACAATGCAAAACAACTCAAAATCACAAAGATTATACCATCACATGTCCACTAGGGTTTTGATCTCCATTCTTCCTATCTCCATTGATCTTGTTTGATATACTTGCTCTCAGATTTTTTTGTATGCACAAGAGCTCAATAAAGAACGGAATGTGGTTGCAAGTAGAATTGTAGTGTAGCCAAGTCCTCCAAAATCAATCATTAGGATGTGTCATTAGGGTTTGACAATGAAGAAAGCATCTCCTTAAATAGAAGACACAATATGAAATGGAGGGATAAGATTGAGAGGTGTAAAAAGGAGGTCGGCTAGGATTAGAGGGTAGGTAAAGGAAATAATAAAATAATGAAAGGGGTAGGTAGTGTAGGAATTAAGAGATGAATGACATGTGTCATGTGTAGAAAAAGATAATGAACTAATTAAATAAATAAAGATTTATTTAATTAATAGAAGAAGTAGGACAATTAAATAAATAAAATATTTATTTAATTTAGGAAAGGGATAATTTAAATAAATAAATGTATTTATTTAAATGAGAAATAAGGCTAGAAGAGGATAAATGAATTAATTAAATAAATAAAAATTTATTTAATTAATAGAAGAATTAGGCTTAGATAATTAAATAAATAAAATATTTATTTAATTAGACATGACAATTTTGGGTGTCTACATTTTGCCCCTCTTTGAGACAATGCGGCTTGTCGCGTTGTTTCAAAGAAGATAAGATGAACTGATACAGAGTTGCCCCAGGATGGGAATGATATGCCCCCTCGAGAGATTGGATGAAAATGTCTGGAAAGATTGTAGACAATCTCTCGATAAGAAAGATGGGATAGAATGGGTTGAGCGAATAGAGTGACAGAGTCACGGGATGAAGAAGACTAACTCGGGAAAATGCAGGCGAGGGCTAGGCTAGGCTATAAGATAGGCCACGGGCAAAAGACATCCTCATTGTCATCCACACCCATAGAAGATCACAGTGCAGAGCGAGAAAAGAGCAGCAGCAGTCAGCAGCGATGGCATTCATTCATAGATTCAATCGTGTTCGCTGATTCCAGCGACCAGCCGATGCAGGAGAGCCGGTAAGTACCCGAAAACCTCCGTGTACTTTCACGCATTTCGAGTTTTGTCATAAATGCATGTTTAGGAGCAATAAATGCGCTAGAAATAGGATAGTTTAAAAGTGCAAAAACGCGCAACCGCGTCTGTGTCAGCGCCAGGCGCGTCTGTGTCCAACAGGCGCGTCTGTGTCGGGTCCAGGCGCGTCTGTGCCTGGAACCGCGTGTGTGTTGATTGCGGACGCGTTTGTGAAAGGTAGCAGCGTCTGTGATTTTTAGTAGCGTTTATGTCATGCAGGGACGTCTGTGTTCCCTGGTCGCGTTTGTGTCCGACATAGGCACGTTTGTGTTCAGAAAGCGCGTCTGTGTTGCAGAAGCGCGTTTGTGCAGTCTGTAAGCGCGTTTAGGAGTCAAAAGCGCGTTTGTGTGTTTAAATGCATGGTTTTAGTCTTTTAGGTCAAATCGGCAGTTCTGTGATGAACATATGCTGTCGATTGGATAAGCTGCTGAGAGGATACACTCAAGCAGGTCCTCTAGGAAGATTAGGATAGATTAAGGCACTTTGTGATGAACAGGGAGCACCAGGATAGGCAGCACTTTGTGATGAACAGGGAGTGCGAATGTGAGTGACACTTTGTGATGAACAGGGAATGTCATACACGTAGTACTTTGTGATGAATAGGGAGCACTACTAGGATAGATAGCAACACTTTGTGATGAACAGTGAGTGTCACTAGGGTAGATAACCAGATGCATTTAGGTAGCAAGTAGCATTTTGTGATAAACAGTGAATGCCACGATAACTGACAAGATTGATTGTGTGACTGCAGGAGTATTTGCCGATGTTGGAGTCACGGGAGAGATCCCCATCGACTCAGAGACTGCGACCAGAGTTGTCTATTCAGGACATGATTTCCATTGAGGAGATGGGGCTCACACATATGCTCTATGTGCCCGAGTTTCGGGCAAACATGGGGTTGCTGACTGCGTTGGCCGAGAGATGGCACTCAGAGACATGCACGTTTCACCTGCCGATGGGTGAGATGATAGTGACATTGGAGGATGTATATAGGATTCTGCATGTTCCCATTGATGGAGATTTGATTCCCTACGACCGAGACGGTGACAGGGAGGCATTGAGACGAGTTTTTCAGGATCCTGAGTTGGAGATGCAAGCAGGTCATGTAGCCTGGGACACCATGACTGCCACAGGATTAGCATTGCCGGCAGTTGTTGGGGGAGTCATCAGTGGATATTTGTGTCCAGACAGGGCCACACGAGGATTGGCAGTGGGCTGGGGAGGGACCTTGGAGACGCTGATGGCAGAGCACACGAGGTATGCGTGGGGGCCATGTGTCCTAGCACATTTGTATTATGAGCTGCATCAGTTTGTATACCACGGGTCAGTGGGATTGGGCTGCGGGGTGACACTATTGCAGGTTTGGGCTTACGAGCATCTGCCAGTGACGAGGCCGATTCATTTCAGAGGCAAAGGACAGGGACAGAGTTTTGTTCATTTGTATGCCATGATTACATCCCAGCCTCGGATTGGGAGATTAGAGCACTGGAGGAGAGTTATTGATGATATTGACATGGTGATCTGGAGGCCGTACCTGGGGTGCGAGGAGTGGGAGGACGATGCATTGGAGCTGCCCTACACCTTCCGGAGTAGGTACCTGATTGGGCGGACGCCCTATATATTAGAGAGACAGCTGGTGGACCGGGTATGCAGGCAGTTTGGGAGGATCCAGAGGATGCCGCGAGGCTCGGGCATGTATGCCCGTACGGTCAGAGATCAGGTGCAGTTTGGCCCACTGCTATCATATGATCAGGCAGTGATGCAGTTAGCTGAGATGATGCCGATGCCATGGGACATGTGGCCAGAGGTAGATGATGCAGGGATGGACGCCGAGTACTCTGCGTATTGGGCAGAGCATCCATATCCCAGATTGACAGATCCGGCAGAGCCACTGGATGGAGAGGGTGGAGGAGAGGATGATGATGGAGGAGGGGATGGAGGTAGGGGCCAGCGGAGGTGGAGGGGAGTGGTGGGAGAGAGACGGGTAGCACCTCGGAGGGAGGGAGGACAGGAGAGAGCAGCTCCAGTGGTGAGAGGATGGGGTGGACTGCCCCTACAGGTGCCAGCAGCACAAAGTCCCAGAGAGGGACAGAGACAGGTGCAGCCAAAGGGACAGAGACAGGTACAGCCACAGGTACCTATACAGGCACAGGGATAGGTGCAGGCAGAGGCACAGGGACAGGCACCTGTAGAGGAGGAGCCACAGGCAGAGGCGGAGAGCGGAGACTCTGAGGAGGACGAGGTGTTGAGGCTGCGAGAGATCTGCCAGGGCCAGGCAGATGAGATTGAGGATTTGGTTCGAGAGAGGAACCACCTCAGGATCAGGGTCCGAGACACAGAGCGAGAGAGGGATCAGGCCATCCAGCGATACACAGAGGCCGAGACAGCTCTGAGGGCAGGGAGGCGAGCAGCAGAGGATGCAGCGGCAGGCTACGCATATGTTTTGCGAGCTGGAGAGGAGATCGCCTACTGGAGGGATCTATACTATGCAGCCGTGCCAGCAGATCAGCGGGCTAGGAGCTTCCATAGATCATCGCGCACAGCGATGGCTACGGGAGGGAGTCGCAGGAGACAGGCATCCAGCGGTGGAGTCATGGGGCCTCCACCACCACCAGAGAGACAGGGGGATCCTGGGGCGGGACCATCTACAGCTCAGACTCCGTCGAGGCGAGGCGGCTCCGAGGGAGGGAGTTCCTCATAGCTATAGTGGGCTCCCATTGTATCAGTATATGTACCATTATTGTATTGTAGACACCTGCGGGTGATTCTTTTGTAGCCATATGATTCTTTTGACATCATTGTATTATGACACATTTGATTATATATATGAGATGATTCATTTTGCGGCAGCTATATGCATGTGTACCTATGTGATGAGATGTTCTTATGTGATACATGTATTATGATATGGATGCAAATATGTATATGATGCGATGCAATATATTTTTGTTCTTTTATGTTTTATATGTGATGCATGATGTAAATGTGAATGTATGTAATGCAAATGAATATGATAATGCAAATGATTATTTACATAATGAAAATGTGAGATGTGCTAACATGTGTTGTATGCAGGATGTGATGCAATTGTGATATCTATATGTATGTATGAAATGCTTATATGTGGTGATGCAGGTGCAACTATATGAAATACAAATGTTTTTGGTGTGTCATTATACTCAGTCATGTGATAGCGGGCTACGCGGACTTGAGAAGGACGATGGAAGTCAATCAAGAAAGGGGGATGGAAGACAGAAGATATGAACGTGAAAGAGCTTCTTGTGCGTTATCATCATTGAGCTTTATTATGGCAAAATAGGTTATGACAATCGAGGCATTTGTTCGGCCCAGAAAGTCATTGTACCTGTTTGCATGGAGATAAGACAGTCACTAACAAGGAATGCCCCAGTTCACACTAGACTCACAGTGTCCTCATATCCTTGGACAAGTCATAGCATTACTAAAAGACAATCCACAGACAGCAAATGCAAATAGGTGACGATACCCCATCCTCGCCTTTCTAGTCAAAGACATCCTGGAGATAGAATCTCTAGTCAGAGACATCCTGGAAAAGCTAAAAGACATGTCACCAAAAAAGATGAAATCAAAAGAAAACCAAGACTCGACACCAACATCCACTGTAGTCCTCAAGTTTAGTGTCTCTTGTCACTTGTATAAGTCGAATTTTGATTGTGGTCACAATGTTCACTTTCACAAAAAGGATAGATAGCACTGAACCATATTGTTGTCTGAGTCTGTTGAAAGATTTGATTTTGTTGAAGCCCATTGTTGCTGCTGTGTCTCATCTGAAACTGACTGAATCCATGAAACTGATACTTTATTGCGGAGAAGATGAAACTTTATTGCGGATCTGGCGATGCAAATGTTGCTTTATTGCGGATTGTGCGTGAATAGACTGAAGGAAGCTGGAAGAAACTATACTCCTCGAAACATGAGATGTTCTTAGTTCCACACCCATCACTAGACATAGGATTGGCCGTAGTCACAGATAGGATCTGATTTATTATGGATGGAAAAAGGAGTGAAAGGGGAGGGTTATGGATGGCTAACCAATCTTAGGTAGATCAATAACAAGCCATGATGGGAATGGGCAAGTTTATTGTGAGTGAATAGGTTGTGAGTGTGTGCAAAGTGAAAGGATGAAAGTGAATCCTGAAGGAGGGAGGAGCAAAGTCCCTACGCATGGCGCTGGTGACCCAGTTTTCACCATGGTACTTGCCCAGGGCGCCACCGAAGTGGTTTTCACTGTTGGACGAAATTATTTCTCTTTACTTTTTTTGATTTTTCAAATTTTTTGTTATCACAAGGCGCCTGTTTGCCGGGTTTTCACCAAGTAACGATTTTTTTGTTTTATAAATTTTTTTTTGTATTTTTGAAATTTTTTGATTTTTTTGTATTTTTGAATTAGGATCTTCCAAAGAGCTTATGTGTAGAACCTGCGAAGATGCATGCTTTTGATAGGATCCTCCAAGGGTTCACCCTCTGTAGTTGAGAGCTGATATGCCCCAGATCCATATACTGCTGTGATGATGTAAGGACCAAGCCAGTTGGGTTCAAATTTGCCCTTCTTATCTCTGTCTTGTTGATTTTTGGGGTTCTCTCTGAGGACCAAGTCACCTACCTCAAATGTGCGAGGCTTGACTTTGTGATTGTAACTGCATTGTTCCTTGACTGAATGATGTGTAGCTTGAGTGACTGTCTTCCTTGATAAAGGAACTGAGATAGAATTACTAGTGTGTGGACTACACAGGCCCATATGCGTGTCACCTAAAGAAGTTTGGGCATCACTGATAGAAAATTCCTTTGAGGAAGCTCCATTAAAGGTCCATGATGTATCGCCAGAAGGGAATGGATGTGTGGAACAAGTGGATGAGTTATGAAGGCTTATGACTGTGAAAAGAAGTGAAAGTAGGATAGCATGATGGAAACTTAGGATCAACAAGTATACTTTTTGACTTGAAATTGTAGAACTTTTGCCCCCAGTTATTTTGATATCAGGGGAGATCAACTCTTTCTCTTTTTGCTTTGTAGTATTTTTATCCTTGACTTTGATCTTTTTAGAGTCCAATAGCTTCTGATTTTGATTTGGACTAAAGCACTTTTCTTTATTTTCGACTTGTAGATTTTTCTTTTCATAGCTTGATTTGTGATCCCCAATGAGTGAGGGCTTTTGTGATTCTTGTTGATCCAAATCTGGGAGCGGAGTGGAAATGGAATGAGTGGATGATATGGTAAGGCTATGTGAGCTCTCAAGAGGGCTGGCGATACGCTCAATAGATTCTTCGTTGGAACCACTCTTAGGACTATTGATAGCAAGAGATGCTTGCACCACTAGAGGAGATTTGCATTCAGACTTAATAGCCACAACACTAGGTGGTTCACACCCAATTCCTTGGCATTGCATATTGCTTATAGATTGTTTCTGTCGACTGAATGTCTTAGGAGATAGTGGGAGTTGATCAACATGAAGGATATACTCACCACATCCCATGTCTTTAATCTTGAACTTGTCTTCTTTTAGCTCTGTTTGCTTTGATGTAGAAGCTTTTAAGGATTCTGGATCCACATATGCTGAAGATGGAATAGCTTCTCGATTAGCTGGAATTGTTATTTCTGATCTAGGTCGCAGATTGTTGCAATGTATGAACGGATTTGGGTCAGCTTTGACGGTCACTTCAACTCCATTGTGAGGAAACTTGATGCATCGATGATATGTAGATGGTATTGCTCTCATCTCATGAATCCATGGACGTCCTAGCAATATGTTGTATGCGAGATCAAGGTCTAGGACCTGACAAACCACATCCTTTGTAAGTGGCCCAACTCTAAGAGGTAAAATGACTGTACCCTTGGATGAACGCTCTTCATCATCATAAGCCTTAATAGTGATTTGGTTTGTAGAATTTACAGCTTTGTCAGAATATCCCAATTGTCTGATGGTGCTCCATGTACAAATATTAAGACCTGCTCCTCCATCTATCAGGACTCATTTTATTCGGTGTTTATGTATGAAGGCTTCAATATGTAGAGGTGCATTATGAGGCTGACTTATGGAGGCGTCATCGGCTTCTGTGAATGTGAGGGAGTGTGGAACGGATAGGTATCCTACCATGGCTTGAAACTGGTCCACGTTCAGATCAGTAGGGACAGCAGTATCTCTCAAGGTTTTATCAAGGATAGCTTTATGTGCAGGAGATATACGTAAGAGCTCAAGAATAGAGATGAGTGCAGGTGTCTTCCCTAGTTGTTCTACAAGATCGTACTTAGGCTTAGTTGACGGAAGATTGGTATTCTTAGTAGAGGTACCTGGCAATGTGATCTTACCTCGACGAGTTGTAACATGACATTCAGAGGTAGATGTGGACGAAGATCCCACACCTTTTAGGACAATTTTGGGTCTTTGAGAAGGATTCTCAGGATTTTTGTTTTTGATAGTAATGGTAGAAATATGATTGTCCATTGAGATGTGATTAATAGTGGAATCATAATTGTAAGATGCTCTGGTGTAATTGGCTTGATCATCTGTGACTTTGCCTTTTCCTCTGTCATGTTTTGGGAATGGTTCCTTAAACACCTCATGCTCTTGGTTAGAGGAATGTCCCTCAATCTCAATATCTCCTCTGTCAATGAGATCTTGTACAATGTTTTTCAATCGATGGCAATTACTTGTCTTATGACCCTTGCTCTTATGAAATTCGCAAAATTCATCATCATTCCACCAATTCGGTTTTACCTTTGGTTCATATGGAGGAAAATCTGGGATCGTGATCACTTTGTTTGCTACAAGCTTTTTGAATACTGATTCGAGTGGTTCTCCCAATGGAGTATATTTCCTTCGTGGTTTAGCAGCCGTTTGATTGTTCACTTGATTGTTGGTAGAACTTGATCCAGAAAAGACGAACTTTGGTCTCACTGTGTTGGCATCAACAACACCATCACTAACTGTGTTCTTGTTCTTGTTCCAAAATTTTGGTTTGTCCTTTCCCTTAAAGTCCTCTTTGTTTTCTTTGAATAGTTTGATAACTCCTTGTTCAATCAAGACCTTTTCTGTTGCTAGGCCCTTTTCAATGACATCCTTAAATGTAGACAAACAAGCTTTTCTGAGATCATAGCCAATAGCCTTGTTAACATTTTGTGTGAACATCTCTACCATTTGTTTTTGCGGGATCTCACAAGAGCATCTGCTAGCTAAGTTTCTCCATCTTTGCAAAAATGACGCAAAGGATTCTCCTTCCTTTTGTTTCGTATTGCACAAGGTAGTAACTGAGACATCTGTTTCAATGTTGTAAGAGAAATGTTGGATGAATGCCTCTGCCAAGTCGCCCCATGACTTAATACCAGGAGGTAATTGAGAAAACCATTCCATCGCTTGATCTCCTAAGCTCTGTGGGAACAACCTCATTAAGTATGTTTCTTCTGTGGCTACCTCAATGCAAGCTGTGAAGAATTGTCTTATATGTGCCTTGGGGTCTCCTCTCCCTCTATATTTGTCAAATTTTGGCATTGCAAAGTGTGGAGGAAATGGAGGCATTGGAATGCTCTTATCAAAGGGATAAGGGCATATATCTCTCATAGTATATGTGGGCTTTGATGTGCCCATGTCTTCCACTTTCTTTTGTAGATCTCTAATTTGTTGCTCCAAATTGTTTTTGGGAGGAGATGGATTTCTTGTAGCATATCCCATGTTTGAAATACCCATTTTAGGAGGAGCTTGTTGCATATATGGATGATACTGATCGTAGACATGTCCATATGGAGGTCTATATTGTTGCGATATGTATGGAGCACTTGGCATAACTTCTTGTTGAGGGACCCCATATCTATTTTGTGTATATAAACCATATTCAATAGGCCTTTCATTTTCCATTGTGTTGCCCCCAATTTTGGCATGAGGTCTCCTTGTGTCAAAATTTTGAGGAAGTCCTTGAGTATCCATTTGTCTTGGTTGACCCATATCTTGAGCATGTGTTTGAGCATAAGGCCTCCATGAGGGTCTTTGAGTGTAAGTATCATGCATTTGAGCTTATGTATGTGGGATTGCTGGTTTCTGAAGCAAAACTGATGGTGACTTCGGCATCATATTATTGGGTCCTCCACTATTTGGTTGAGTTTGTTGTGAAGGTCTACTTTCCATAAGTTGAGATAAGTCAAAATCATGTGGTATTTTAGCTCCACTTTGTGCCATCATGTTTAGAAAATATTGACGATCTCTCCTCATTATCTCTTCAACCAATCTATTGAATTGAGGATCCATTATAGACTCTTGTATGTCTGCTGATAGTATGAAGAATTGTCCACATTATCATTGTGTGTAGCGTTGTGTATAGCGTTTGCGCTTTCCATATTTGGATTGTGTCTATAAACATTCATGTCTGGTAATGTAGTGTGCTCAGGATTGTAGAAGACATCATTGTCATACTCATAAGAACTCATGTTTACGAACCCTTGAGCTTCTTTAGCTTTTCTCCTAGATTTTTGAAGACGGGTTTCAACCATGAACTAGATGTTAGACCAATATGTGGGAGACTAGACGAAAATGACAAGAGTGTGGAAGACCAAGAGTTGTATGGAATGTAAATGAATCTGAAGTTTACTTGCAATGTCCAAAGTGCAAGACCAAATATGTATGTAGTAGAGTAGGTGTGACTTCCAAAGAGAGGATAGTTTCTCTTGATGAGGTAAGCTGACCTTGACTCTAAGTAAGACCAAATGAGACCCAAAGGTAAGAAACCTTGATGAGGGACCACTTAGCAAAGTGTAGTAGTGTGTTGACAAAGTATGATGAGGACAAGCAAGTGACTTTTTGACTCAAGTTTAGACAAGTATGAATGTAAAATGAGATGTGAAGCAATGATGGACTGTGTAAGACCTTAGAACAGGCTGAATGCTAGATGAAATCTGAAGAGACAACCTAGGAAGCTCAAGTATGCCGAAACTGATTTCTTTGTTTGCTTGACTGTTAAACTTTTCAAATCCTGACACAGACGCCTCTGTATACTTCACAGACGTGGTTTTAAGACACAGACGCTACTTTGTTTGATGCAGACGTGATTCTAAGATTTTCCTGTTGATGTTTGCTGGGACTGTAACAGTTTTTTGCAATTGTGGACACAGACGCGCCTGTATACTTCACAGACGCGATTTCCATACACAGACGTGCCTCTGTTCGACACAGACGCTGATAAAAACACAGACGCTATTCTGTACTTCACAGACGCGTTTATCCGACATAGACGCGGTTTGAACAGACACAGACGCGTTTCTGTAACCTTAGCGCAATCTTTCCTATCTGTGAATTTGTTTTGCTGTGACCAAATCTGATTTTTCGACTATTTTTCGTGACAAGAGGACACAGTGTTGATGACCCAATGTTTGCAGACTGTTTAGACTCCAAAAAGTGTGTTGTTTGATGTAAAAAGTTTTTTTGCATACACTTGAAGACACAAAAGACACAATGTTTTGCTATTTTGTCTTTGAGTGTTTGAATGTTTATCATAAGTCAAGCACAATTCTTATGGCTGGCCAGGACAATAATTGTTGATCCCACATGGGGTTTTACCCCCGAGGCTACGCTATTCAGAGCGGATACTTAGATGCTTGACCTCACTGGCTCCACCCTCGGCACTCACTTCTCGGGTCAGCCAAGCATCAGTCCCCATGAAAACTCCCCATGGCGAACTTTGTATCTCTACTAAGAACCGTATGTGTGTGGGCCGCTACCAGAGGTCCAACCTCCTGCCTCAACAACTAGAAGGATTTGGGCATCTAAAACAAAGAGGTGCTAGTAAGGGCATCTGCTCGTGTGGCCATACATGCGACACTTTCAGCTCTGTAAATACAGAAGGCTCCCAGCCGGTAGGGGTTACGCCCTACAAATGATCAAATAAATTTGATCAAACGGGTTTATGGGGAGACATAGTGTCGGTATGAACTAATCAGCACACGTTATTCATAGTTTTCACCATGAATACATTTGATTATAGTGGCTTGGAAGAAGATGGCTTTTCTTTTGCTACCACTTGGGTCGTTCTCTTCTCACTAGTAGTCCTAATGACCACACGGGAAGACAGGCCCTCTAAAGAGTACACAAAAAGAGCCTATTGCTCAAGACACAAAAGACAATGATTCAATTTTAGTGCACCAATTGAAGTGTTTGCTAAACTATGAAACAAGGCACACAATAAAAATTACAAAACCCTAGCCAAGGCCCTGCAACAAAATTGTTAGTAGTTTGGGTTGTTTCAAATGATAACCCCTTCCTGCAAGCACACAAGTTAGGTAAATTTTAGAAAACCCAAAAAGACTTTGTGAAAAGGGGCCTTCAACAAAAACGTATTGGCCTCCAAAAGCAAGCTGCACAAACCAGGTTAGCTAGATCTGCAAAGGTTAGCCGAAAATAAACCAGATCTGAAACCCTAAATACAAAAATCCAAAAACCTGAATCAAAAAAACTTGAAAAATTTGCAAAACAGAATACACAGATGCTGTTATACCAGACACAGACGCGTCTGTCCTACACAGACGCGGTTATGTGATTCACAGACGCGATCGAATAACACAGACGCTTCTTTCGGCTACAGACGCGATAAGATGATGCACAGACGCAATTAGGAATCACAGACGTGACTTTCGGAAACCTGCAAAAATAGAAAATGACAGAAACACAGACGCGATCCAAGATATCGCAGACGCCTCTGAAATACAAAAACGTGATCCGAACACTCGCAGACGCGGAAAAAAACCTAAAATGTCGTCGAAATCGTCCGATCTGCAACTTCAAAAATGCGAAATCTGCAACAAAAATGTTAAATGCAAAGGGACAAGAGTCCCACCGGGCGTGCCAAAATGTATATGGTGAAAATGGATAGCAATAAACAACAATATTGAAAGACTAAAATGGATTCAACCACGAAACCCTAGCCTAACAATGAACAAAGATCCACCATAACATATGAAGATAACCTAAGACAATGCAAAACAACTCAAAATCACAAAGATTATACCATCACATGTCCACTAGGGTTTTGATCTCCATTCTTCCTATCTCCATTGATCTTGTTTGATATACTTGCTCTCAGATTTTTTTGTATGCACAAGAGCTCAATAAAGAACGGAATGTGGTTGCAAGTAGAATTGTAGTGTAGCCAAGTCCTCCAAAATCAATCATTAGGATGTGTCATTAGGGTTTGACAATGAAGAAAGCATCTCCTTAAATAGAAGACACAATATGAAATGGAGGGATAAGATTGAGAGGTGTAAAAAGGAGGTCGGCTAGGATTAGAGGGTAGGTAAAGGAAATAATAAAATAATGAAAGGGGTAGGTAGTGTAGGAATTAAGAGATGAATGACATGTGTCATGTGTAGAAAAAGATAATGAACTAATTAAATAAATAAAGATTTATTTAATTAATAGAAGAAGTAGGACAATTAAATAAATAAAATATTTATTTAATTTAGGAAAGGGATAATTTAAATAAATAAATGTATTTATTTAAATGAGAAATAAGGCTAGAAGAGGATAAATGAATTAATTAAATAAATAAAAATTTATTTAATTAATAGAAGAATTAGGCTTAGATAATTAAATAAATAAAATATTTATTTAATTAGACATGACAATTTTGGGTGTCTACAGTATTCATTTATATCTATTTTGTAAGTCTTTGCCATTGATTTTCATGACTATGGATGAATGTTATTTTCCTTTATTGCTTTCTGGTTAAAAGCATATCAGCAATTTAATTCCTTGTAAATCTTCTAAGTGGGAGTTGTACCTCTCAATTCAGAGGAAGATTATCACTTCAATGATAATCTATCCAACTGTTAGTACTTTTTGTCCTTTATTCTGGGCATTTTGAGTTTATTTGTATAGTTATCTTCGAAGGACAAATTTGTTCACTAATAGATTGCTGGTGACTCTGCTGGGGATTCAGAATCAAAGATTAGTGTATTTTGTTTCCTCATATTTTGATATTTATCTTTGTGCAGGAGATTGGCGACTCTGTATATAAATATCATGCTCAAGGCAAGAGAAATGAGAAAAGGGAAAAGGCCAGATCCTTCGACCATGGAAATTATTGCAATAGATGATAAAATACTGCATGACTTCTTGGAGCATTACAAAGAAAGTATTTCTCATGTTGTTAGAATTAATGTATGGAAGATGATCATGCATCCACTCTTCTATGGAGAAGTCTTTGCATTAAATTTCACAAGTTGAAAGAGCTGAAAGAAAAGACATGGTTGCTGCATGAATATGAAAAAGGGCATCCCATTTGAAAGAAGAATTAAAATTTGATGATGATGAGGCTCCAGTCATCTTAGTTTCATCTCACCCCTACAATTACCTTGTCATGAATGAGCGAGAAGTTCAGCAAGAAACAGTTCAGTCTCATGCAAGTCAGACAATGGTAAGTGAGAATAATCAAGACAAAATTAGAGAACCTGTGAACTTGAATGAAAAAGGTTTTTTGAGATCTTTCTCTTACCCCGGAAATAGAAACTTTCAGTTTTGATAGTATGGAAAGTTATCTTGTTCCAAAAAGTATAAAGGATGAAAATTTTCAGATTTACATGCAACCAGAGTATGAAGCTTTCAATCTTATACATTAAGTTGATGAAAATGATTCTTTATGTTTAAAATTTTGTGATGAGTCCTTCGTAGAATCATTTCATTTTGACAGTACAACAATATCATGTCTTCCTAATGAAGAGTTGCAGTCCCAAGAACTGTTGATCTGTTTGGATAGTACTTCTTTTTGTGAAGAAGAGATCATAGAGCAGTTCTTGTCATCCATTGAAGAAGGCGATTTCAAGCAGAAGGATTCAGGTATTAATCTATTTCATGCTTTAAGTTTGGATAGGGAATTTGCAGATTTAATTTCAGTAAAAGATGTTGAAGTTGTTTCAGCTAAGTTGGATCCCATGCATGATGAAGTGTCTCTCTATTCCAAGATTAGTTCAAATGCTGAAAATTATTTTAAGAATGATGGTCTTAATAGTGGTGATTGTGATAATGATTCAGCCTTTTCCCTAGGAATTTCTAAGCATTACTTCTTTCAACCAGAAATAGAACATTATTTGAGAAGTACTGTGTAGATATTTCTAGAAAATTCAGAAGTTCATGATGAAACATGGTTTTTTGGGCATGAATGTGTGTTCACAAAGAAGTTACCAGAAGAGCATGGTTTTGGGTTGCTTCATTTGAACACAAGCCATTTTTTAGAAAAGGCTTCTTCTTCTCCCAAACGGTGGATGGTTTTGTGTAAGAAGTTCTTGGCTCCAATTCTCATGGTGGGATTTTCCTACCTATATATTTTTGTAAATAATATTTTTGGTGTGATCTAGGTGTTGCTTGTCTTAGTTTTCAGCCTTGGTTTAGTTTGGGTTTTGGCTTGTTAGTTTTTCCTTGTTGCCTCCGCCCTCTACAAGAAGCTCCCTATGATTTGTTTTTCTTGACTCTGTTACCCAATGGCTAGGCACTGATCTCTTCCAAAGATATTCTAGATTCTCCTTGTCCTTTACAGTCTAGGTCCATAGTCAGAGCCAATGTTATCTTGTCATTCATCCCTCATAACAAGAGTGAGTCGCTTTGCAAAATTTTTAGTTGACTCCATGTCTTGTTTAAAATTCATTGGTTCAATCCCTAATCCACTTGTAAATCATTTCTAAATGATTAGCATTAAGTTTCAATGGTTTGTTAAGCCTCATGAACCCCTTGAACCATCTTGAACATAGCTCATAGTATTCATTTAGGTTCCGTAGGTTCTAAGTGGTGTCTAAGAGATTTTCAGACTAACACTCACCCAAGTTTTTTACAGCAGTTCGACTTCACGGTCGCGGGTGATGTTTCATATCCTCTTTTCCACACTGTGAACCATTTGAACTTAGTTCAAATAGTTTAGGAATGTTCAACATGTTCAATGAAGTTCAAAGGTTCAACACACAACCAAAATGGAGAGGCAAAGTAATTAGTGGATAAATTTGGTCAACAAACAAAAGTTTAGAAGAGGAATATTGATTCACCATTTACTCAGGTAGCAATTGATTATTTTTCCTAGAGGATTGTGAAAGAGTTAGCACGAAGAATGTTTATAAATTTCAGTGCAGCCTGTAAATACAAATTTTCTAAGATAGCAAAATTAGTCTCTGTGCAGGGGGTATATCTCTCACTTCAATCATTGGATCAAGCTAGATTTCAGATATATTTTATGAAACCTATTTTTATAAGTTCTCACCAAAGGAATTGTGGAAATTCAATCTATTCTACAAGATACACTTAATAGAATACAAGTCTAGAACAAAGAACATTTTCTGATTTTTGTGATAGAAAAACCGTCATATTGCGGGTGGTATATCTTTTCATTCCACCATTGGTTTTTTCCCATTTTTGGATATATTATGCATAGACATGTTGTGCACGTTTCCACTAGAGAGATTAACCTAATTGTGTCTCCTTCAAAAGATATGGTTGACTGAGTGTGGGTCTATCCAAGGTGACCAAAAGCAACCGAGTTTCTTGTCTTCAAATATTAACAAGGCACAACTTGTATTTGCAACGATGGAGCCCATAATTAATTCATAAAGCTTATTTATTTTAAGTTATAATGTTTTCAGATTAAAAAACTATGATTAAAGATTACATTTAAACCAAGAAAGTGTTGAAAGAATGAAGACAGTTATTTATATCCAGCTATTAGCATATGATATGCCAGGATTCAGTTTTTAGAACTGAAAGTGTCTCACTGAGAGGAAAAGAAGGATAATATGCAAAAGAAAGGGAAAACCTGGGTTCTTCTTCTTTTTCTTTTCTTCCAGCAGCCTGTGGGTGAGGGAGAGTAGATTTTTATTTGTAAGGGAGGATTTGAAGCTTTTATAAGCAATGCTTTGTACAAAAAATATCAATCTTTGAGTTGATTTTCAGACATGAATAGAATGCAGATGATATCTTCAATCTTTGTGTTGCTGATATTCTTGTCATGACTATAGCTAGACTTTGAGCCTTTGTAGTTGTTTATTAATGTCTTTTCTATTATAATCGATTGTGTATGTGGATTTATTACAAGTCTGTGTGCTTGAAAGTAAGCCATATTGGAGCAATGATTTTCTCTGTTAGTTTTTAGTCCAAGTGCTATCCATAAGTGCAAAAAATTAAACTTTGATTTAATGGTCTTCATTTATATCTGTTTTGTAAGTCTTTGACATTCATTTTCATGGCTATGGATGAATGTTATTTTCCTTTATTGCTTCTAGTTAAAAGCATATCAGCAATTGAATTCCTTGTAAATCTTCTAAGAGGGAGCTGTACCTCTCAATTCAAAGGAAGATTATCACTTCAATGATAATCTATCCAACTATTAGTACTTTTTGACCTTCATTCTGGGCATTTTGAGTTTATTTGTATAGTTATCTTCAAAGGACAAATTTATTCACTAACAAATGCTTGAGAGGTTGTTGACTCATCTTGAGAGATTAGGGTGGGGATCTTGTTTACAAGTTGTGTATCGGGAGGGTAAGAGCATGGAAGCAGGGGTGTTAATTTTGCAGCTATGGGCATGGGAGAACATCCCAATATGTAGGTCGATAGTAGATGATTCTAGAGAGCCACACCAACCCATTTTTTATTGCTATTCAGGTTATGTTCCTTAGGCCCATCTGGGCAAGACGAACTACTGGAGGAGACAACTAGATGATTTGATCGTGGTAGTATGGAGGTTGTATAGGGGTCTGGAGTTGTGGGATGATTAGAGAGCACAGAGGAAGGATATGTTCATGACTAGACCTCTCATCGACTGATCAATGTCTATCATTGACTGGTTTGTTGTATCTAGGGTGATGAGGCAGTATCGGAGACCATAGTGTATATCGCATGAGTTTACAACTTATGCTCAATATGGAGAGGAGGAGAGACGGGGATGGGCTCCAAGGTGATCATATTCTCTAAGCATGTAGGAGTTAGTTGGTTTATAGAAATAGAGATGGGATTATTTGGAGGATGTTGCAGATGTGGGGGTATTGCCCTAGTATAGGGATTGGTTATAGAGACATCAATTTCCTAGATTCATAGATCTCGGAGAGCATGCACCTCTCATAGAGGAGGTCGAGGATGAGGCACCAATGTTGGTATAGGTACCAAGTCAAGTATAGGGATGAGGATAGGTGCAGGGATGAGGAAAGGTGCAGGGACTGAGAGTGGATACACCTAGGCAGGCAGGAGGTGATCCTATGACTACTAGAAGCAGGATACTGATAGTTCTGATACTTAATGTAAAGTACAGATGCCAATAGCTAACAAGATGAGAGGGGGGGTGAATCATACAAACTTAATCTTCCAATAAATCAACAGATTCAACCTCGGTAACATATACTACAACAATATAATCAAAACTGCTAAACATGGAAACTCATAAACACATAATCATCATAACACTCATAACACCAAATTTAACATGGAAACCCAAATAGGGAAAAACCACTATGGGATTTTGGACCCACTAAGAAATATACTCTTCTAGAGTATGCTCAGTTAAAAGCAAATCTTGTTAAAGATTACAAACACATTGCTAGATGTGACCCGGTTAAGGGATTTCCCTCAGATTTGTTAGGATCTTCACTTTGTTAGAAGTGACCTTGTTAAAGGATTTCAAACACTCAACTAAAATGTTACCTTGCTAGAGGGTTTACAAATAAGACTGTTAAGTCCACTCGGTTAAGAGATTTTCTGTCACTTACAGAATAACAGTAATAAAAATCTATCTACAACTTCACATCTAAAATTCTAAAGCAGATTCTTATTTGCTCAAAACAATCTAGTCATAAGACTTATCTTGTCCCTCTGCTAGGCTCTCTACTCTATTATTCAAATAGGTCTTCAATATTTTGTGCTCAATAATCCCTATGTAGCATCCATGTGCATACACTTGCCTGCATACATTGTTTATGAACAATTCCTTATTTATAAACAATTGCTAACCACTTAATCTCCTTGATCACATTTCCCATGATCAATCTTAGCCATCAAATCTTCAAACTTGACCAGGTTCAATATATCCTTCCAATCTAAAAATGTTTTACCTTGCCTCAGGACTTGTGGTCCTTTCTTGGAACTTACACAAGGTTATTGCAGTTCAATCTGCACTGTAGATCTTCCTGTCGATTTTCCTTTGCCATAGATCCTTAACAAATTTTCATGCATGGCATACCAATCATTTATACATCTCCAGCTAATCATTGTCCTTCATTAAATAATGATTTAATCCATCCAATGTGCACTGGCATAACTCAGTTGCAACGCAGTAAATACTAAACATTACTCTGTAGACATTCTGCCTTCATTAACTAATATCCACAACCTTAGGGTTTACCAACTAGGTTACTTAGGGTTTACCGACTAGGTTCCTTGCTTGGTGATATAGTATAGTATTAACCTTACAATCAACAACATATGTAGGATATCAAAACAATCTAAACATCATGATCTCATCATTGTCTAACTCGGTAATAGTTGCCCATTGAATATCTTATCCCTCCTCTTATTCATCACATTTTTTCTATGTCTTTTATCAACATCTTAATTCTCTTCAAATAAATCTTCTCAAGATATGGCAACATCATACTAAATCAAATAATCAATTTCTTGACATCAATGACAAAATAATGTTATAAAGATAGTTATCATCCTTCTTCAGTTATATGAAATAATCTCCAACAACCTTCTCAATATCCTTAATGAATATCAACAATCTCCTGATATTGAAATGCCAACAATCTTTCTTACAGTAATGCCAACAATCTCCCGCTTTGGCATTGATGGAAAACCAACTTTTAAATGGTAATACCAACAAGATATTCAAATTGATTCAGATTCATATTGTTGTTAGACGTCTCCTGCTATCCTTGAGTTGTTAAAATCTTCTGAAATCTTCTCCCCTTTTTTTTATTAGGCTTCTAAGCTATTGACTTGCATTTAGTCTCCTCAGTTTTACAATCTTTTCCCCCTGTCATTAGTCTTCTATTATTTAATCATTCAGGGGTTCCATTCAATCAACCATTTAGTCTACCAACCATTTAGTCTTCTCCCCTTTTGACAACAATGCCAAAAAGTAAAAGAACTAAATCATGATTTCTTCCTCTGTAAAGTGATTTGCCTTGGTTTGTATCATCTCAGTCTCAGTGAGAGCAACTTGTCTCTATTCACTATTTCCTGCACAACTTTAGAAAACCTTCTAAAGTACGTAAATCAGCATCAATCCACACATCATATTCTATAGATTCATTGAATTGATTCTTTCACCAAACTCAATCAATGAGTAGAAGATAGGGGTAGGACCCCTAACTTGCTTCTGAGATACTGAAAAGTGTCCCTTGGCAATGGCTTTGTGAAGATGTCTGCTAATTGCTCCTTTGAACTAATATATTCCAGCACAACTTTCTTCTCTTGAACTTCTTCTCTGAGATAATGATACTTTATAGATGTATGCTTTGTCTTAGAGTGCATTACTGGATTCTTTGAAATGTTAATGGCACTAGTATTATCACAGAATATAGTTACTAGTTCGATAAATTTCACATTTATACCTTCCAATAGTTGTTTGATCCATGCTATGTTGGTACAATTCAATGTTGCAGCAACATATTCAGCTTCTATTGTTGACTGTGAGATACATCCTTGTTTCTTGCTAAGCCAACTCACTAGTCTTTCTCCCAAAAAGAAAGCTCCACCACTTGTGATTTTCTTGTCATCTATTTTGCCTGCCCAATTAGCGTTGGTATAAACTTTTAAATCAAAATCATTCTTCTTTTCATATACTAAGCCATAATCTTCAGTGCCTCTCAAGTATCTAAAAATTCTCTTGATTGTTGTCATATGTGTTTCCTTGGGATCTGCAGAGAATCTTGCTACAATACCTACTGCATGTGCTATATTCGGTCTACTATGCACAACATATTGTAGTTTTCCAATCATAGATCGGTAAAGTGTCTCATCAACAGATGCAGATTCATCATTCTTCAATAATTTACAATTAGTAGTCATAGGAGTACTTACTAGTTTAGAATCCTCCATTCCAAATTTCTTCAAGATTTCCTTTATGTGCTTGGATTGAGTAATGAAAATCTCATCTTTCATTTGCAGTATCTGTAAACCTATAAAATACTTTATCTCATCGATTAGTGACATCTCAAATTCTTTGCACATTTCATTTCCAAAATTCTTGCATAGAGAGTCATTTCCACAAAATATAATGTCATCAACAAATATGGCCGAGATCAGTATTCCATTGTCCTCATCATTCTTCATGTAAATATTGTTGTTTTCACTTGTCCTTATTAAACCAATCTTGATCAAATAAGAGTGCAATCTTTCATACCATGCTCTAGGTGCTTGTTTCAGACCATATAAAACTTTGTTCAGTTTGCATACCTGATTTTTACTCTTGTCTTCAACAAATCCTCCAGGTTGTTCAATGTAAACTTCTTCTTCTAGTATACCATTCAAAAATGCAAATTTAACATCCATTTGATATACCTTGAAATTTTTGAATGTAGCATATGCCAACAATATTTTTACTCCCTGAAGTCTAGCCGCAGGTGCAAAAGTCTCACCATAATCTATTCCTTCTTCTTGAGCATAACCTTTGCAAACTAGTCTTGGTTTGTTGTGAATGACCTCACCTTTCTCATTTAGCTTGTTTTTGAAAATCCACTTAGTACCAATTACATTTTTATCCTTTGGTCTTGGGATCAGTGTCCATGTGTCATTCTTCTTGATTTGATCAATCTCTTCTATCATAGCATTTACCCAATCTTTACTGTTAAATGCCTCTTTCACTATTCTCGGTTCAAATTCAGATATCAAACATGTGTTCTATCTTAGTTTGTTCCTTGTCATCACTGGATCATCCTTATCTCCTATAATCTAACTTGATGCATGATGTCTTCTGAGATACTTGGCTAATATAGGCTCGGTAGGTTCTATATGATCTTCTTCATCACTTGGTAACTAGACATTATCTCCATTTTCTTCAGCAGCTTTCTCAGTAGGACTTCTCGGTTGAACATACACAAATTCTTCATAATCTTCTGGTTCTTTAGAATTTCCTTCATCATTTCTTTCTGCAAATTCAGCAATTTTCACATTTGCACTTTCCACTATTTTGTTATATGATTTGATCAGATATTTAAATGCTTTACTTCTAGAAGAATAACCAAGAAATGTTCCTTCTTCACTTTTCTGATCAAACTTTCCATTTTTGTCATCTTTGTGAACATAGCATCTACTTCCAAAGATTTTAAAATAACTTACATTAGGTTTCTTGTCATACTAGATCTCATATGGTGTCTTCATAGTTCCTTTCTTCAATTGAACTCGGTTCAGGGTGTAAACTGCAATGCTGATTGCTTCTCTCCAAAATGTTTGAGGTACCCTCTTTTCTATAATCAGGGTTCTGGCACAGTCTACAATTGATTTGTTTCTTCTCTTGGTTATCCCATTTTGCTAAGGTGTTCTTAGTATAGATACTTGCCTCTTTATACCATGATCATTGCAGAATAAGTTAAATTCATCAAAAGTGAATTCTCCTCCTCTATCAGATTTAAGACATTTCAGTTGTCTTCCTGTTTCATTTTCAACTCTTGCCTTGTACCATTTAAACATTTGAAAAGCTTCTGATTTTTCTTTTAAAAACATGACTGACATCATCCTTGAGTAATCATCCACAAATAGTATGAAATACTTATCACCATAATAACTTTGAATTTTCATAGGACCACAGAGATCAGTGTGTACTAGATCTAAAATTCCTTTAGAAGTGTAGGACTTACTTCTAAAGCTGGATCTTATCAACTTACCCATCTGGGGTCCTCGACACATAGCATTCTTAGGTTTTTCCAAACTCAGTAGACCTCTTACTCGGTGCTTCTTACTTATTTTGATCAGATTGTCAAAATTTACATGACAAAACCTTTTATACCATAACCAGGTATCATCTATCTTATCATAAGGACACTTATTCCGAGTTGAGTCAAGATGAAATGTATTACCTTTTGTTTATGTCCTAGTAGTAGCTAACTTTCCATGCTTGTCATGAACTTTGACAATTCATTTCTGAAATTCTATTCGATATCCTGTATTATTTAGTTGTGCTACACTCAACACATTATATTTCAATCCTTCAACCCAATATACATCATCACATTTAGCATTGTCAAGAACTGTTATAGATCCTTTACCTTTCACCGGACATGGTGCATCATTATCAAATCTTACATATCCTCCATCATAGTCTTCAAATTTAACAAACTTGTGTTTATCACCTGTCATATGATGTGAGCATCCACTATCTATGATCCAAGAATCATTATTATTTATGTGAGATATTAGGGATTTTTCTTCATACCTTTCATTAGATCCATCCTTAATAGCCACATAAACAACTTCCTCTGTATCAGTTTCATCAGATTTGTCATCATTAGATTCCTCTTCAGCTACTAGACATGTCTTTCTATCTCTCCTTCTAAAGTCTCGGTGTCCTCTGTATCAGTTTCATCATATTTTTCATCGTTGGATTCCTCATTAGCTACTAGACATGTCTTTCTATCTCTCCTTCTGAAGTCTCGATGTCATCTATATTGGTTATCTTTCTGCCTGTTATCTTAGTATTATCTCTTTTCACTAGATTATTTGTCAGGACAGTTAGAGGCCATATGTCCTATTTTATCACAATTGAAACATTTTAAAGGTAGCTTCCCTTTATACTTACCTTTGCCTCTCAGTAACCTTCTTGCTAATAATGCTTCAAACTCTTCTTGCTTCTTGATTTCCTCATACAGTTTGTGCACTTCTTCCATGTTCTTACGAAATCTTTCACTTGCTCCACTATGATTCCCTTCAGAGTACTTACTCATTCTATCATTGTAATCATTAGATTCACTAATATGAAAAGAACTAAATGTAGATTCTACTTTATTTACCGAAGACCCACTGTTATCAAAATTAATTAACTCAAATGCATGTAGCTTACCAATAGTAGCATCCAAAGAAACTGGCATGCTAGGTATAGACCTCAATTCATTGATTGCATAGACTCGAATAGCATAAGCTGGTAGAAGGGTTCTCAACAACTTACTTGTTATATCCTTTTCTTTAATAGTTCCACCTGCTCCTTTAATTTGATTGACAATCTCCTTTAGTCCTGTACTGTATTGGGTTATGTTCTCATGTTCATTCATTCTCATGGATTCAAGTTGTCCTCTTAGAATATCTACCTTTTCTCTTTGAACATGTTCATCACCTCCATACATAGATATGAGCTTAGCCCACATTGCTTTTGCATCATTACAGCCTTCTAGATCATTAAACTCTGAGTCAGTCAATGCTGATGTTATTTCAATCATAGCTTGAATGTGTTCTTGCTTTGCCTTTATCTCTTCCAAGGTCATTGGGTTGGTGCTTGGTGCAATGTAATCATTCTCTAGATAATATGTTGCATATTCTCCAATTCCTGATAAATACAGCTTCATCCTTTTCTGCCATGTGGAGAAACTTGACTTGTTCAGCTTCAGTGCATCCCTTTTATACATCTTTGGATCTTTGCCTCAAGTATCTTTAAACTTTTCCTTCCAAAGTCCAAAGCTCTAATACCAATTGATTGTTCTGATACTTAATGTAAAGTATAGATGCCAATAGCTAACAAGATGAGAGGGGGGTGTGAATCATACAAACTTAATCTTCCATAAAATCAACAGATTCAACCTCGGTAACATATACTACAACAATATAACCAAAACTGCTAAACATGCAAACTCATAAACACATAATCATCATAACACTCATAACACTAGATTTAACGTGGAAATCCAAATAGGGAAAAGCCACTGTGGGATTTGGACACACTAAGAAATATACTCATCTAGAGTATGCTCGGTTAAAAGCAAATCTTGTTAAAGACTACAAACACGTTGCTAGATGTGACCCGATTAAGGGATTTCCCTCAGATCTGTTAGGATCTTCACTTTGTTAGAAGTGACGTTGTTAAAGGATTTCAAACACTCAACTAGAATGTTACCTTGCTAGAGGGTTTACAAATAAGACTGTTAAGTCCACTCGGTTAAGAGATTTTCTATCATTTACAAAATAACAGTAATAAAAATCTATCTGCAACTTCACATCTAAAATGCTAAAGTAGATTCTTATTTGCTCAAAACAATCTAGTCATAGGACTTATCTTGTCCCTCTACTGGGCTCTCTACTCTGTTATTCAAATAGGTCTTCAAGATTCTATGCTTGGTAATCACTATGTAGCATCCTTGTGCTTACACTTGCCCACATACATTGGTTATCAACAATTGCTAACCGCTTAATCTCCTTGATCACATTTCCCATGATCAATCTTAGCCATCAGATCTTCAAACTTGACCAAGTTTAATGTATCCTTCCAATCTGAAAATGTTTTACCTTTCCTTAGGACTTGCAGTCCTTTCTTGGAACTTGCACAAGGTTATTGTGGTTCAATCTGCGTTGTAGATCTTCCTACCGATTTTCCTTTGCCATAGATCCTTAACAAACTTCATGCACGGCATACCAATCATTTATACATCTCCAGCTAATCATTGTCCTTCATTAAATAATGCTTTGATCCATCCAATGCGCACTATCATAACTCGATTGCAACTCGATAAATACTAAACTTTACTTGGTAGACATTTCGCCTTCATTAACTGATATCAATAACCTTAGGGTTTACCAACTAGGTTCCTGAGGGTTTACCAGCTAGGTTCTTTGCTCAGTGATATAGTATAGCATTAACCTTACAATCAACAAAATATGTAGGATATCAAAACAATCTAAACATCATGATCTCATCATTGTCTAACCTGGTAATAGTTGCCCATTGAATATCTTATTCCTCCTCTTATTCATCACATTCTTTCTGTGTCTTTTACTGACATCTTAAATCTCTTCAAATCAATCTTCTCAAGATATGGCAACATCATACTAAATCAGATAATCAATTTCTTGATATCAATGACAAAATAATGTTTTAAAGATAGTTATCATCCTTCTTCTGTTATATCAAATAATATCCAACAACCTTCTCAATATCCTTAATGAATATCAACAATCTCTTGATATTGAAATGCCAACAATCTTTCTTACAATAATGCCAATAGATACTAGCTAGAGTGAGACAGTGGCAGAGAGGGGAGGGTAGATCTCTAGGGGTTGTTGGTGTTGAGGTTGGTGATGCTAGGGTAGTACAGGGTGGAGGTGAGGAGGAGAGAGAAGCTCCTAGGAAAGTGAGGTAATGAAGGGATGAGTAGGGAAGTGGAGAGGGAGGCGAAGAGGGTGGCGGAGAGTAGGCGTTGCCAGTGGCTCAGACGCAACTGGCAAAGAGAGGTTGATAGCTTGCAGAGGTCAGAGTAGAGCATGATCGACAACTTGTTGAGATCAAGTTAGAGCATGATCGATGAATTGTCAAGGTCAGAGTAGAGCCAGATGCACTTTAGCGAGAGGTGCTGCATCAGATGATTCATACAACATATTATGTTGTAACTTATAGTGTAGTGGTCCTAGTAGTGTAGTAGGTTGTCTCGTATTCTAAGTATATGGCTTGATCTGAGGGAGCTAGGGTACCTAGATAGGACATCGGTTAACAGGCACAACCTCCTCCACCTAGCGATGAGGGAGAGGCAGAGAGCTAGTTTTGTTATATCTCCTAGATTTTGTTATATACCCGATTTTTGTAGCCTATACCATTCTTTCTCTGATGAGACATTGTATTTGATAGTTGATATCATTTGTACTCTGAGACACTGAGATTATGATGATATATGTGAGATCTTGATTTGATTTCATCGTACTTGTATTGATTAATTATGAAATGACTTTCTATATTTTTTATTCTATATGTATGCATATATTTTTTAGTATGGATGTATGTAACGCGGATGAATATGGATGTTTATTTTTGTTTCTTTTTTTGTTAATATGCAAATGGACGATGAAAATGAGTAACTAGTAATGCAAATGTTTAGTTTTCTTCATGCAATAATATGAATGCAAATAAGTAATAATGAAATGTATGTATCTATATAAGATGCTCATGTATGCAAGTAACATCTTAATACATAAGTACTCAATCAGAGAAACGATGATGAAAAAGAGACCACTTAGCTAAGAAAAGATGATTGCCTCAGACCCCCATTCAAAAGACAAAGATACCATTGTTATCATGCCAAAATCACTCAAAATGCATAAAATTTAGAATGAATTTAACGTAAAATGAGTCACTGGATTCGGTACGCTTATTTTTCATCACTGAGTGCTTTACAAATGTAGTGGGCAAAATACAGTTCCTTTCATTGCATATGCAATATTAATTATCTTGTTCGCAATGACCCTTTGTTCATTCATATCCTTGGATAGATTACGCATGCATCCGGATTGCACATTAAAGAAATTCCCTCAAATAGACAAACAAATGACTTCAACCTCCCTGTAGCATATAAATAAGCAGAGTCAAGGTATGTGTGGTGATTTCACCTTGATGTGAAGGCACTTATCACAGACATCCAACTAATTAGATGTTTCCAGATCATCAGATTCATTCCTACAAGAAGAAAACAAGGAAAATTATCATTCCCCCAATCCCTGCTCCTCTTAGTCAAGATAGACTTCCTTGAGTTACTCAAAGGGAATAATAAGCGAAAGCCAATGTAAAAGACAACACACAAAGAAAATTTCATGCATATCTCAAACAGTTTAGTGATTGTTTTTAGTAGTCTTGTTTTGCTTGTGTACTCAATGATAAAACTCTTCGGTAGTTAGGAGACAAGTGACTGACTCAGAGTAGATCACTGAGTACCATTCACTAAAAGATGACTTGGTTGATACTGCTTAGGACATTTAAATTTCTTAGTCGATTACCCTAAGACTAGGACATTGATCAGTTTCAAGCCATGAGGGTTGAACCAAAAGAACTAGGATGTCACAAAAGTGACTAAAAGATATGTACAAGAGAAAGGAAAGATGCAGGAAAGCGGGAATGAAAATGGGAAATGCCAACATTTTGTTGATAGATGGAGTGCTTGAGTACAAGAGGCACCTGTTTACCAGGTTTTCACCTTCTTGGAAAAGATCTTTTCTCCTTTTTTTTTCTTTTTTCTTTTTTTTTTTCAGGACTTTTTATGATTTCTAGGATTTTTTTCAGGACATTTTAGCTGTACAGGTTGCTAGAGCAGAGAATACTAAGTGAAGAATCTCTTCAAGTGAATGGTGTTGATTGGTTCATAGAGCTATTCTCCTTCTGATGTTGAGAGTTGATAGGTACCAGATCTAAAGACTATAGTAACGATGTAGGGACCCAACCAGTTGGGTTCAAACTTCCCTTTGTTGTCTCAAAACTGTTGATTTTTAGGATTTTCTCTTAGAAGAAGGTCACCAACTTGAAATTCTCATTGTCAAAATGTTTCGTTATAACCTCTAGATATTCTCTTTTGATATGCTCTCAGATGATAAATCACCACTTGTTGACATTCATCTAGCAAGTCGAGTTCTTGCAATCTAGATATTTTGTAGTCTTCATCAGTAATAAGACATTGTAAAGAAACTCTCAAAGATGGTATTTCCACCTCAATAGGTAAGACTGCGTTGGACCCATACACCAAAGAAAAAGGTTTGGCCCCAGCAGGTGTTCTGATACTTGTTCTATAAGCCCATAGTGCAGGATTAAGCTATAGATGCCAATCCTTTCCAAATTTATTTATTGTTCTGTGTAAGATAGTCAACAGATTCTTGTTAGATGCTTCAACTTGTCCATTACCTTAAGGGTAGTATATGGATGACCACTGCTATTTTATTTTGAATTTTTCACAAAGTTCATCTAGATATCTATTTTTGAACTACCCTCCATTATCAGTCGTAATGGATGAAGGTATCCCATACCTGCAGATGATATAATTAAGGATGAACAAAGCTACTTGTTTACTGGTTGCTTTGATGAGTGAAACTATTTCTACCCACTTAGTGAAGTACTCAGTGGCAATTATAGTAAATTTGTGTATGATGGAGGATATATTTGGCCAATGAGATCAAACACCCATTATTGAAAAGGCCAATCTATAATGAAGGGTATGAGATCCCTTGCTGGAGCGTGTATGAGGTTCCCATGTAGCTGACACTTCTCACAAGTTTTAGCGAATTTTATAGCATCTTTATTTATGGCTAGCCAGTAGTAGCCAACCCTTAGTAGTTTTCATGCTAAAGTTAGACTGTTTGAATGGGATCCACAAATACCATCATGGACTTTGTATAATGCACATTAGAACTCTTTAGTTTCTAGACACCTAAGCAAAGTACTATCCAAATCTCGCCTAAATAGGTCTTTAGCAATGATGACATGCCGTGAAGAATTTTGGATTAGGTTCCTTTTCTCATTACAGGTAAGATTAGCAGGGATAACTTGGTCATGTAGGTAAGAGTAAATGTGGCTGTAGCGAGATGAGTCATGTCCAATAATAGAACAAACCATCTAGGACTTAGGAGAATTATAGGCAAGATAATGTAACTCTTTTGCCAAGAATTCAAAGCAAAAATTAGATTGATGTAGTTGTGGTATAGATGCCAAGGTGACCATAGCATCTGCTTCTCTATTTGCTGATCTAGGAATCTGCCAAAATGATACAAAGATAAAGTATTTCTTGTGATCATCCACCATTCTCTTATAAGGCATCAGTTTCTCATTTCTATTATGATATATATAATTGATTTAGTTTATGATTAGCTTAGAATATCCATAGATGTGTAATTCAACAACCTTCCATTCGATAGCCATCTTGATCCCATTTACCAAAGCTTCATATTCTACAATGTTGTTTGTGCAAGGGAAGAGAATCTTGTAAGCTTTTGGGATTGAATATTTTTTGAGTAATAAAAAGTATTCTGACACTAGAACCATGTTGAGTGAAAGACCCATCACAAAACATCTTCCATGATCATTGAGTAAGGTGCATGATTTATTCATCCAAAAATTCTATGTGCAAAGGTTGAATGTCTTCAAGTGGAGCATCAACAAGTTGATCTGCAATAACCTGTCCTTTGATGGCTTTTTTGTTCTACATATTCAATATCAAATTTCGTAAGAACCATGACCCATTTAGCCAATCTTCCTATAAGTGTTGCTTTGCTGAGAAGATATTTGAGCGGATCAATCTTAGCCACCAGCTTAATAGAGTGTGCTAACATGTGTTGGCATTATGTGAACTAGCATGAGCCTTAAGTAAATTAGCATGAAGACATAATGATATTGTATGTTGTAATTGATGTCAATATGAGACATGGTAAGAATCGACACATGTGATAGGTGAAGAGAGAAGAACCAGCATATGTATGAACCGGTTTATATGCCAAAGTGAATCAACACATTTGTTCAAGGTGAACCGACATGTGGTTATGTGAATTGGCACATGGAAGCACTGTATGGTTACCGGGTTGTAGGTAGCTTCCACTTTAGGGTTTCTGGTTGGAGCAACTCAAGTGACTCAATCGTTAATCTTCATGTGATGAGTTAGGAGTATGATGGAGGATAGATCATGTTGCCACATAAGCTCTATGCACGTGGAGGATCTTGCATGAAGAAGACTATTCCTATCCACCTCGAGAAAGTGTGAAGTCTGTCAAATGGTGATAATGCGTGATAGGTTATCAGTCACCATGAAAATGGTGGATAATGGACGATGGAGAATGTCTTGAGATCGATTCAAGATTGTTGCATTTAATGCAGTATGATTTAATAGTCAGGATCGAACCATTAGAATTACTTAACCTAATAGGCTTAGGGTTTAGGGTTTTTGCTACCGACCTATATGTTTCCTATAAGGTCGATGTTGGGTTTCTATCTGAGGTTGTTGGCAAAAGTTGTGAATGTGTATCCAAGGAAAGTGATACGAGATTCTTGCCAAACCATAGGAGAGAAGAGATACCTGCAAAGTGAATGTGCAGAAGGAAAAGAGGAGCCTAAACGGATCTGCATTAGCATTAAGTGTTGTTAATAGATCATTGTAATACCTATTGATTTCTAACCACTTCAACAGTTGTAAAATCCCCTAACAGGGTAGCCTTAACTGGCTTGATTAAAAATCCCTTAAATTGGGTGGTCTTAACCGGCTTGTTTCAAATCCCTTAACTGGGTAACTCAAGGCTAATGAGTTTTGAGAAGCTTGAGAAGCTTAGGAGATCCTTTCAACTATTGAGTTCTTGAAATCATCTAACAAGGTGACCCTACTGGGTTTAACCCTTAATCGGGTATCCCTTAACCAGGTGATCCCTAATAGGATTAGTTCCTACCAGAACCTATTGTAATGTCCTTAACCAGACAAGGCTCCTAATAGAGTGGACTTCTAAAGAGTTCAAAAAGAAGTGGTTTTTCCCAATTGGGTTTCCACATGAAAAATATGTGTGTCATGTGAAATGCTTTTGTCTTGTGATGCTTTCTCTTACCTATTAAGCATATGAAGGTTCTATGTTTTATACCTGTCTATAAAACACATTGAACTCACTGTTGTGAAGATCTGATGGTTAAGTTTACTTATTTATGCATGAAAATATAATGATACTATGGTATTGGGCCAAGAGGAAAGCTTATTGAGCGATTGGTTCATGACTGTTTGAGCTATATTGGATGTTGCCAATTGCACTCTGTTTTACCGGTATCCCTATTTGTTAGTCTTTTTGGAGTATTTTCTATCAAACCGGTTTTGGATGATATTGGTGTTTGTACTGATTCACCCCCCCCCCTCTTAGTACCGGTTTGGTACTAGTGGTTCATCATTGAGTTATCAACATGTAGTGTCTTAATTTTTGTGATGCAAAGACTAATGCCAAACAAGCTTTTTCTATGATAGTATACTTCATTTCATAGGACACCAAGATCCTACTAATATAATATATAGCTCTTTCTTTTTTATTTTCATCCTCTTGTGCCAGAAGTGCTCCCAGTGATGTATTGGTAGCTAATATGTATAGAATCAATGGTTCACCTTGAATTGGTGGCATCAATATGGGAGGATTAGAAAGATAGTATTTGATTTGTTTTAGATGTTGTTCACAATCTTCATCCCAGTTGTATTGGACTCCTTTTTGTAATGCCTTGGTGAATGGTTGAGCTTTATTTGCGAGATGAGATATAAAGCATGTTATTGATTGGAGACATCCTTGTAAACTTCTCATTTGACTGATATTTTTGGGTGCAAGCATTTCCATTATGGCTTGGACCTTCTCAGGATCAACCTCAATTCCTTTCTTTGAAATAATGTAACCAAGCAATTTCCTTGATGTTACTCTAAATGCACACTTTTTTGGATTTAGCCGGAGCTTGAATCTTTCCATTCTATCTAGTATGAGGCCTAGTTCCTAGATATGTGTGGATCTTGTTGGTATTATTGATGACTTCATCATGTATTGCATTGGTTTTGTCATTGATGTCAACACTTATCTTTCTGGAGGTCTCCATTGTTGATTTGGCACTTTGGTTATATTGGTTTGTTGTTGAACCGACACATTGTGGTCTTGACATGGATATTGGCTTATGCACAATTACTAGTATATGTTTCACTGATAGCTAAGGATTGGATGTTTACATTTGGTGTTTTGCTTATTGGTCTAATCAGGTTCACATATTTGCCTTTACCGATAGATAGGTCTAGGTTATGGACTGGTACAAGATACCATATTCTAGATCAGCACGACATGTTTTGGAAATGGTTTATTGATTGGATAATGTGTAAATGTATTGAGGCTGACATATTCTATTGAATCAAGACTTATTTTTTAAATGTAATATCTTTAGGGAGCTGACCTAATCATGAGGTCTTAAGTTTTGTATAAATAATTGTAAGATCTTATTTGAAGATCATTATGACTATGTGCGAATATTGAAGATCATTGTGAAGAGCAAAAATAAGTGAATCCTTGTGCGAATCACACAGATATTGTCTGAAGGTTGAAGGAAAGGTTATGAAGGGGTTTGGAACTCATGGTCAAAGCTTAAACCAGTACTAAATCTAGTATTCCAAATGCTATATTGAAGCAGTACATTGTTATTGGATTTAACCATCCAATTGTAGTCAGTGTGACTCCTATTTTGTGATTGAGCAGTGAGCTCTAGGCAGTTGGCCTTTCTGCATGTGTAAGCCCCATTATTGTATTCACTTACTATCTACAATAGTATCATCTAATTGTGGTTAAGGTTTCCTGCCATAGTTTTTCCCCTTACAGGGTTTCCACATCAAAATCTATGTGTCATGTGTTGTGGATGTTGTTTTGCTTTCTGTTTCATGCATTAAGTTGTACTGGTAGTACTATAACTGTTAATGTGTTTTACCGGCACTAAGTTTTAAGTTAGAATAATTTTTTTTGGGTTATAATTTATTGACAATTGATTCACCCCCCCTCTCAGTTGTACTTCTTGGTTCGATATCTATAGAGAAATATTGTACTTGGAGGGATGTATTTTGGTTTTGGGTTATAATTTATTGACAACTGATTCACCCCCCCTCTTAGTTGTCCTTCCTGGTTCCTAAAAATTGGTATCGAAGCCAAGTCCTCTTTTTGTAGAAGCCTAACAGCTTGAGGAGATCCTATGGCAGCAAATATTTTCGGGAAGGACAGTCCTAAACTTGATGGAACTAACTATGGTATATGGAAGATCAAAATGGAAAGACATCTGAACTTCATTGGAAAAGATATATGGGATGTTACAAAGAATGGATATTTTGGTCCTACTCCGAATAACCCTCATCCACTGACCTTGGCTAAAGACTTGAATAATGATTGCAAAGCAAGAGAAGCACTTCTAAGTGCATTATAAGATCATGAAATCATAGGATTATCAGACAACTCTACTGCAAAATCTATTTGGGATAAAATGGAAACATTGAATGAAGGAGATACCACTGTCAAAATTGTAAAACTGGAATGTTACCAGGCCAGGTATGAAAATTTAAAAATGGAAGAGGATGAAAGCATTTCTGCATTTATGGAAAGAGTTAATGAAATTATTTTAGGAATACAATGTTGTGGAGGATCATTAAGTGAAGATGAAATTGTTTCGAAAGTTTTAAGATCTTTGCCGCCGACTTACAAAATGAAAGTGACTTCTATTAATGATTTGAGAATAATGCCCAATACATGAGTATCTAGAGATACTTTGGTTGGAAAACTTTTAGCATTTGAGCTTGAAGAATTTGGTCTTGTTGCTATAGTCAAAACTGATATAGCCTTCAAAGAAACATCATCAGCATCATCATCATCAACATCATCATATAGAAATTCTAATTGTAAAGCACTTTATGCAAAAGAACTTGAAGATATCAGAAGAGAAAATGAAGAACTTGAAGCTCTATTTGCAAGGAAGATGCCTACAACTCCAACACGAAGTAAGTATGAAGGTAAAGCACCTTTCAAATGTTTTAATTGCAATAAAGTTTATCATATGGCATCTAGGTGTCCTAATAGACATTCAAGACTAAGAGAGGAAGCTAAGAGAACATATAAACCTAACCCTAAATATCAAAGATATAGATTTTTAAAAAATAGAGATAAGTCATGTTACTATGTAGATGGAGGTGTTACAGATGATTCAGATGAAGATCCAATAGATAGTGGATGGGCATTTGTTGCATTAAAAGAAGATCAAGTGACACCTATTGTCAGACTGGTAGAGCAGGCATTAGCAGCAAAAATTGAAGAAAAGGATGACTGGATCATTGATAGTGGATGCTCGCATCATGTGACTGGTGATAAAAGCAAATTATATTCATTTCGGTAAATTCATGGAGGTCTAGTAAGATTTGGAGATGACAAAGCTTGTTTAATCAAAGGAAGAGGCAATATATCTTTGGATGGTAAGCACAATACTGACAATGTTTATTATGTTGAAGGTTTAAAGCATAATCTTTTGAGTGTTGGTCGGTTAGTGGAAAAATGATTTCAACTACAATTCAAGAATGGAAAATGCAAAATAATGAACAAAACTAGACTAGAGATTGCAACTAATAATCAGACTAAAGGTAATATCTTTCATTTGAATACTAGTGATAAGACATGTTTGATTGCACAGATTGATGAAAGTTGTTTGTGGCATAAAAGACTCTATCATGTGAATTTTGATTCCATTGTAAAAATCACTTCAACTAAGGCAGTAAGGGATTTAACTAAGATTGTGAAATCTCATAATCCGGTATGTAAGGAATGTCAAATGGGAAAGCAAGTTAGAACAACATTTATGAGCATTTATGAGAAATCCAATAATATTCTTGATTTAATTCATACTAACTTATGTGGTCCAACAAGAACAACAAGTCTTTAGGGTGATAGATACTTTATGCTAATAATTATAGATTATTCTAGAATGTGTTGGGTTACTTTTCTCAAGGAGAAATCATAAGCTTTTGGAAGATTCAAGATATACAAGGAAATGGTAGACAATGAAACCGACAAGAAAATCAAATGTTTGAGATTTGATCAAGGAGGAGAATTTATATCTAGGGAATTCAATGCATACTATGAAGAGAATGGGATCAAAAGACAACTATCAGCACCCCAGACAGCCCAACAAAATGGAGTTGTGGAAAGGAATAACATAACTATATTGGATGCAACAAGAACCATGATGATGGAAGAAAATCTGCCTCATATGTACTGGAGAGAAGCAATAAATACAACCTTTTATACTTTCAACAGAGTTCACATCAAAGGTGAAATGGGTAAGAACTCTTATGAACTATGGTTTGGTCATACTCCTACTCTTAAATACTTCAAAATATTTGGAAGCAAATGCTATATTAGGAGATATGAGTCTATTCGTAAATTTGATCCTAGAAGTGATGAAGGAATATTTCTTGGCTATTCAACTAGAAGCAAGCCATATAAATGTTATAATAAAAGACTGCGGACAATCATTGAAAGTACTAATGTGAAGATAGAGGAACACTTTAGAGGAGAATCAAGATCCGTAGAACTGGCAATCGAAATGATTATAAATGAACTAACATAGATTGCACCAGAATAGAATGAAGAACCAGTCACACCGGCATCATCAGAAAAATCAACTATGACTAAAGAACAACATCCTGTAAGTGGAAATCAAAATAAACCTAGGTATGTAAGGTTGAATCATTCATAAAATCAGATAATTGGAAATAAAAATCAAGGTGTTATGACTAGAGGAAGATTGGCAAATGAAAAGATATGTTTAAATTCTTTAGTTGAACCAACATTAGTTGTTGAAGAATGTCAATTAAACATTGGATAAAAGAAATGGAAGATGAATTAGAACGGATTGAAAAGAATAATACTTGGACATTAGTTCCTCGGCCTAAAGACAAAAATGTAATTGGAACTAAATGGGTATTTATAAATAAACTTAATGAAGATGGTGAAGTAATCAGAAACAAAGCAAGCTTAGTTTGTAAAGGTTATTCTTAGAAAAGAAGGAATAGATTATAATGAAACCTTTGCACCAGTATCTAGAATTGAAGTAGTAAGACTATTTCTTGTATTTGAAGCTCACAAGAACTATAAAGTTTATCAAATGGATGTAAAATGTGCATTTTTGAATGGAGATCTTGAAGAAGTTTACATTGAACAAACTGATGGATTTCCATTAACTGATGTTAAGGATATGGTTTGTAGGTTAAGAAAAGCTTTATATAGATTGAAGCAATTTCCCAGAGCTTGGTATGCTAGACTAGTTAAATATATTTTAAAGTGTGGACACACAAAAGGTAATGCTGACAATAATTTGTATTACAAAATCACCAATGATGACATTTTGGTTATTGAAGTATTTGTGGATGATATCATTTTTGGAGGAGAAGAAGAGATATGCAAAGACTTTGCTAACAAGATGCAGGAAGAATTTGAAATGTCTATGATTGGAGAGATAAAAAATTTCCTAGGTTTGTAGATTTCTCAAATAGATAAAGGTATATTCATATGTCAAACAAAATACTTGAAGGAACTTTTGAAGAAATTTGGAATGGAAAACTCCAAACTGGTAAGCACTCCTATGATTAAAACAGTTAAATTGACATTAAAGGATGATTTAGCTCCTATAAATACGACAAGGTACAAATATATGATTAGAGGATTATTGTATTTGACACAAACAAGACCTGATATAATGAATGCAGTGTGTATTGTTTCAAGATTTTAAAGCAATCCTAAAGAAAATCATGAAAGTGCAGTAAAAAGGATTTTTCGGTACCGACATGGCACAACAAATCTTGGTTTATAGTATCATAAGAATGACAATTTTGAGTTATGTGCATATATAGATGCCAATTGGGAAGGAAATGTGGATAACAGAAAGAGTACCATAGGCGGTGCATTATTTCTTGGTAGAAGATTAATTTCATGTATCAGCAAGAAGCAGACTTGTACATCATTATCTACAACAGAAGCATAATATGTTGCAGCAACAACTAATTGCACTCGAATATTATGGATCAAGAAAATGTTGAAGGATATCAAGGTAAAATTCAAAGAACCAGTAATTATTCATTGAGATAATTCAGCAGCAATAGATATATCAAAGAATCTAGTATTTCACTCTAAAACAAAGCATGTTTCTATTAAGTATAATTTTTTGAAAGAGAATGTTGAAGCAAATGAAGTGAGATTGGTTTATGTGAATACTAAAGAGAAAATTGTAGATATATGTACAAAGCCTTTGCCTAAGGAAACATTTGAATATCTCAGAGAGAATCTTGTGGTAATTTCCCCACCGGGAGAGACTTGAATGATGAAGATTGGCATCAAACTGATAGGGACTAACAAAAAAATCTTTTTCCGACTTTGATGAAGGAGAGCTACTTCTCAGGGGGAGTAGTTAGATGTATGTTATGTTCTTATTTTGATTCTTGACTACTTTGGCATTTGATGTCAAAGCGGGAGAGATATCTATGGAAAAATATTGTACTTGGAGGGATGTATTTTGGTTTTGGTTTCTGTTTTTGGTACAAAACTTTGTATTGATCTATTTTGGGAGATTGTTGGTTTTTGGCATTTTGTTTTTAGCACTTAGATGTTTTTCCATCCAGTGTTGCCATCAATGCCAAAGGGGGAGATTGTTGGTATTGTGGATGACTTCATCATGTGTTGCATTAGTTTTGTCATTGATGTCGACACTTATCTTTTTGGAGGTCTACATTGTTTATTTGGCACTCTAGTTATATTGGTTTGTTGTTGAATTGACACATTGTGGTCCTGACATGGATATTGGCTTATGTACAGCCACCGGTATATGTTTCACCAACAACTTAGGAAGTTGATGATGACTTGTTATCATCTAGAGATCATTTTTTTATGTCTAAGACATGGATTAGATGTTTACATTTGGTGTTTAGCTTATTGCTTTGATCGGGTTCACATATTTGCCTTTCTCGGCAAATAGGTTTAGGGTATGGACTGGTACAAGATATCATGTTCCAGATCAGCATGATACATTTTGGAAATGGTTTATTGATTGGATTATGTGTAAATTTATTGAGGCTGACATATTGCATTGCATCAAGACATATTTTGTAAATGTAATATCTTTAGGGAGCCGACCAAATCATGAGGTCTTAGGTTTTTTAAAAATAATTGTAAGATCTTATTTGAAGATCGAGTGTGTGTGAATATTGAAGATCATTGTGAAGAGCAAAACAAAGTAGATCCTTGCGTGAATCACACAGAAATTATCTGAAGGTTGAAGGAAAGATTATGAAGGTGTTTGACACTCATGGTCAGAGCTTAAACTGGTACTGAATCCAACATTGTAGATGCTATACTAAATCAATACATTGTTATTAGATTTAACCATCCAAATGTAGTTAGTGTAACTCCTATTTTGTGATTGAGTAGTGAGCTCTAGGCGGTTGGCCTTTTTGCATGTGCAGACCCCATTATTGTATTTACTTACTATCTACAATAGTATCATTTGATGGTGGGTAAGGTTTCCCACCATGGTTTTTCCCCTTACAGGGTTTCCACATGAAAATATTTCTATCATGTGTTGTGGATGTTGTGATGCTTTTTGTTTCATGCATTAAGTTGTACCAGTAATACTATAACTATTAATCTATTTTACCAGCACTGAGTTTTAAGTTGAAATAATTTGTTTTGGGTTATAATTTATTGACAACTGATTCGCCCCCATCTTAGTTGTCCTTCCCGGTTCCTAAATAATCTCTTCATGGTTTTTACTAGGGTGTCATCAACATAATCTTTCATGTTTTTGTGCATCATATCGTGGAAGATAGTGGTTAGTGCTCTTTGGTAAGTCACTCCTACATTCTTTAGTCCAAATGGAATGATGTTCTAGTAGAAGGTTCCCCATGCACATGTGAAAGATGTCTTTTCTTGATCCTCAAGAGCTACCTTGATCTGATTATAACCAGAGAATCCATCGATCAATGAGTACATCTCATATCCAGCAATCATATCGACTATCATATCAATATTAGGCAATGGAAAATCATCTTTCAGACATGCTTTGTTGAGATCCTTGAAGTCTATGAAAACCCTAATAGATTTGTCTACCTTTGATATAAGTGTAATGTTTGATATCCATTCTGCATAGTCTATAGCTCTGATAAATCCAACTTTTAGAAATTTTCCTAGCTCATCCTTGACTAGCAGTACCACATGAGAATGCATCTTACAGAGTTTTTACTAGACTGGTTTAACTCCTGTTGTAATAGAGAGATGATGCATCATGAGAGAAAGATCTAGGCCTGGCATACTCGAGTATGTCCATGCAAATTTGATCTTCTTTATTGAAAATAGGTTGCTAAAATCTTTTAACTCTTTTCTTGATAGTGATTGAGATAAATGAATGATATGTGGTGTCTCTTGACTTCCAATATTTACTGGTTGAGTTGGTTCAATCAATATTGAAGACCTTTCTTGGAAGAGACATGGTAGCATATCAAGTATCTCACCCTCAGGTGCCTTAGAGAGGTTTTCACTCTTAGGTACATCCTTTATTTTTAATTTTCTTTGTTCTAACACTGCCATAGTGTGGTTTTCATCATCAGAACTTTTGTTTTTATTTTTTATTTTTTTGCGACTGAGATAATTGATGTCTGTCTCAGTCATGTTCTCACTTTTGTTACTGGTGAAAGAGTTCATTGGTTCAACTGCATTAAGATAGCAAGATAATGTGTAGTCATTGGTGAAGGTAGGTATATTCAAAGGTTGGTTGTAAAGTGTATAGTCAATTAGTTCAAGATGTACCAAGGATAAGGTTTGCATAGGTTCAAGGGAGTTCACAGTATTATTATCATAACTTCGGATCGACAAGTTGAGTTCCAGAAAACTACATTACGTAGGTGTCTCGAGACCACAAAGAGTTTTTAACACAATTATCGAAGTGTATGTTAATATTTAGTGGACCTAGCCTAGTAGACCTACTCCTAGCATCATCCCCTACTTCAGATTGGACTACATATCATGGTGTGACAGTAACAAGGTCAGCAGGCAGAATGTCAACATTCATGATGGAGTAGTCATAATATGATGTCAAGTAGGTATTGTCATAAATAGAGCTTTTGTCAGAGCTATCAGGGTCATTAGATGAAGTTTCTGACTCTTTTTCAAGTGATTGAGTAAAAGTATGTATAGTATCAATACCTACATCTTTGATGCTGCAAGTTCCTTCATGATTTGGTTCATTGATCACTTGTATTTGACATACCTATTGACATAACCTTGATCATTCTGTTAGTCTGTGTCATCTTTTCCATTCAGCTTCCTTTGGACTGGTCCTGCTTCTTGCTTCTAATTCTTCTTTTGTAGTTCCATACCTGATTTTTGTTGGCATTATAACAGACAAAGGGAGATAGTTGGCATTCCAATTATAATAAGAGATTGTTGGCATTTCAATAAGGATATTGAGAAGGTTGTTGATGATTATGGATATAATTGATTAAGGATGTTTACTATCTTAATATTATTATTTTGTCATTGATGTCAAGAAATTGATTTTCTAATTCAGTATGATGTTGCCATATCTTAAGAAGTATGATTTGATGAGTATAAAGTTGTCGGTAAAAGACACAGAAAGAATGTGATGAATAAGGGGAGGAATAAGTTATTCAATGGGCAACTATTACCGAGTTAGACAATGATGAGATCATGATGTTTAGATTGTTTTGATATCATACATATGTTATTGATTGTAAGGATAATACTATACTATGTTACCGATCAAACAACCTAGTCGGTAAACCCTAAGGTTATTGCTATCAGTTAATGAAGGTGGAATGTCTACCGAGTGAAGTTTAGTATTTACCGAGTTGCAACCAAATAATAACAGAATTCATTGAATGAATAAAAGCATTATTTAATGAAGGAAGTTGATGAGCTAGTTATGATTAAATAATTGGTATGTCATGCATAAAGTTTCTTAAGAATCTATGGCAACGGAAAATTGGCAGGAAGATCTACAGCTCAGATTGAACCGCAAAACCCTAGCACAAGTTCCAAGAAATGTATGCAAGTTCCAAGGCAGGGTAAAATGTTTTTAGATCGAAGGATACATTGAACCTGGTGAAGTTTGAAGATCTGATGGCTATGATTGATCATGGGAAATGTGATCAAGGAGATTAAGTGGTTGGCAAATTGTTTATAAATAATGAACTGTTGATAAACAATGTATGCAGGCAAGTGTATGCACAGGGATGCTACATAGTGATTACCGAGCACAAAAGCTTGAAGACTTATTTTGAATAACAGAGTATAGAGCCCAGCAGATGGATAGGGTAAGTCCTATGACTAAATTGTATTGAGCAAATAAGAATCTGCTTTAGCATTTTAGATGTGAAGTTGCAGAAAGATTTTTATTACTGTTATTTTGTAAAGTGATAGAAAATCTCTTAACTGAGTGGACTTAATAGACTTTTCAGTAAAACCCTCTAGCAAGGTGACATTTTGATTGAGTGTTTGAAATCCTTTAACAAGGTGACTTCTAACAAAGTGAAGATCCTAATAGATTTGAGGGAAATCCCTTAATCGGGTCACATCTACCAATGTGTTTGTAATCTTTAACAGGATTTACTTTTAACTAAGCATACTCTAGAAGAGTATATTTCTTTGTGGGTCTGAAATCCCACAATGGTTTTTCTCGATTTGGGTTTCCACGTTAAATTTGGTGTTATGAGTGTTATGATGTTTATATGCTTTTGAGTTTGCATGTTTAGCAGTTTTGGTTATATTGCTGAAGTATATATTACCGAGGTTGAATTTGTTGTTTTTATGGAAGATTAAGTTTGTATGATTCACCCCCCCCCCTCTCATCTTGTTAGCTTGACATATATACTTAACATTAAGTATCATTACTATCAATTGGTATCAGAGCTTTGGACTCTAGAAGAAAAAGTTTAAAGGTACTTGAGGAAAAGATCCAAAGATGTCTAACAGGGATGCACCGAAGCTAAACATGTCAAGTTTTTATACATGGTAGAAAAGGATGAAGTTGCACCTATCAGTAGTTGGAGAATATGTTGTATATTATCTGGAGAATGATTTCATTACACCAAGAACCTATCCATTGACAATGGAAGAGATAAAGGCAAAGCAAGAACATATCCAAGCAATGATTGAAATCACATTTACATTGATCGACTTAGAATTTAATGATCTTGAAGGCTACAATGATGCAAAGGCAATGTGGGGAGAGCTCATATCTGTGTATGGAAGTGATGAACATGTTCAAAGAGAAAAAGTGGATAGTTTAAGAGGACAAATTGAATCTATGAAGATGAATGAAGGTGAGAATATAACCTAGTATAGTACAAGACTAAACGAGATTGTCAATCAAATCAATGGAGCAGGTGGAACTATTGAAGAAAAGGATATAACAAGTAAGTTTTTAAGAACCCTTCTACCAGTTTATGCAATCCGAGTCTCTGGAATCAATGAATTGAGGTCTGTACCCAATATGCCAATTTCTTTGGATTCTATTATTGGTAAGCTAGATGCATTTGAGTTAAGTAATTTTGATAACAGTGGGTCATCGCTAAATAAAGTTGAATCTGCATTTAGTTCTTTTCATCTTGATGAATTTGATGATTACAATGATAGAAAGTATAAGTACTCTGAAGGAAATCACAGTGGAGCAAGTGAGAGATTTTGTAAAAACATGGAGGAAGTACACAAACTATTGAGGAAATCAGAAAGCAAGAAGAGTTTGAAGCACTATTAGCCAAAAGGTTACTGAGAGGCAAAGGTAAGTATAAAGGGAAACTACCTTTGAAATGTTTCAATTGTGATAAGATAGGACACATGGCTTCTAACTATCTTGACAAAGATTCTGCTAAAAAGAAAGATTACCGAGATGATAGATAGAAAAATAATCAATACAGAGGGTACCAAGACTTGAGAAGAAGAGATAGAAAGTCATGCCTAATAGCCAATGAGGAATCAAATGATGATAAATCAGATGAAACTGATACAGAGGAAGTAGTTTATGTGGCTATCAAGGATGGATTAGATGAAGAAAGGTATGAAGAAAAATCCCTAATATCTCACATAAATACTAATGATTCTTGGATCATAGATAGTGGATGCTCACATCACATGACAAGTGATAAAAACAAATTGTTATGTTAGAAGATTATGATGGAGGTTATGTAAGATTTGGTAATGATGCACCATGTCCGATAAAAGGTAAAGGATCCATAACACTTCTTGACAATGCTAAATGTAATAATGTTTATTGGGTTGAAGGTTTGAAATATAATTTGTTGAGTGTAGCACAGCTAAACAATACAGGTTACCAAATATAATTTCAGAAAGGAATTGTCAAAGTTCATGACAAGCATGGAAAGTTAGCTACTATCGGGACACAAACAAAAGGTAAAACATTTCACCTTGACTCAACTTGGAACAAGTGTCTGTATGCAAATATAGATGATACCTAGTTATGGCATATAAGGTTTTGTCATGTAAATTTTGATAATCTGATCAAAATAAGTAAGAAGCACCAAGTAAGAGGTCTACCGAGTCTTAAGAAACCTGAGAATGCTATGTGTCAAGGATGCCAAATGTGTAAGATGACAAGATCAAGATTTACAAGTAAGTCCTACACTTCTAAGGGAGTTTTAGATCTTGTGCACACTGATCTTTGTGGTCCTATGAAAGTTCAAAGTGATTATGGTGATAAATATTTCATATTATTTGTGGATGATTACTCAAGGATGATGTTAGTTATGTTTTTAAAAGAAAAAACAGAAGCTTTTCAAATGTTTAAATGGTATAAGGCAAGAGTTGAAAATGAAATAGGAAGACAACCGAAATGTCTTAGATCAGATAGATGAGGAGAGTTTACCTCTGATGAGTTTAACTTATTCTACAATGATCATGGTATAAAAAGACAAGTCTCTACACTGAGAAATCCACAACAAAATGGAATAGCTGAAAGAAGAAATAGATCTATTATGGATTGTGCCAGAACCCTGATGATTGAAAAGAAAGTGCCACAAACATGTTGGAGAGAAGCAATAAGCACAACAGTTTACAGCCTGAACTGAGTACAACTGAAGAAAGAAACTTTGAAGACACCATATGAAATTTGGTATGACAAGAAACCTAATGTAAGCTATTTTAAAATCTTTGGAAGTAGATGCTATGTACACAAAGATGATAGAAATGGCAAGTTTGATCAGAAAAGTGAAGAAGGAACATTTCTTGGTTATTCTTCTAGAAGTAAAGCATTTAAATGTCTAATCAAATCATCTAACAAAATAGTAGAAAGTGAAAATGTGAAAATTGATGAATTTGCAGAAAGAAATGATGAAGGGAACTCCAAGGAACTAGAAGATTATGAAGAATTTGTCTATGTTCAACCAACAAGTCCTACTGAGAAAACTGAAGAAGGAAATGAAGAGAATATTCAATTACTGAGTGATGATGAAGATTATATAGAGCCTACCAAGCCTGTATTAGCAAAGTATGTCAGAAGGAATCATGCATCAAGTAAAATTATAGGAGATAAAGATGATCCAGTGATGACAAGGAACAAACTGAGATAGAACACATGTCTGATATCTGAATTTGAACCAAGAATAGTGAAAGAGGCATTTAACAGTGAAGATTGGATAAATGCTATGACAGAAAAGATTGATCAAATCAAGAAGAATTACACATGGACACTGGTCCCAAGACCAAAGGACAAAAATTTAATTGGTACAAAGTGGATTTTCATAAACAAGTTGAATGAAAAAGGTGAGGTCATCCGAAATAAAGAAAGACTAGTTTGCAAAGGTTATGCCCAAGAAGAAGGAATTGATTATGGTGAGAATTTTGTACCTGTGGCAAGACTTGAAGGAGTAAGAAAATTGTTGGCATATGCTGCTTACAAGAATTTCAAGGTATATCAAATGGATGTCAAATCTGTATTTCTAAATGGTATATTAGAAGAAGAAGCTTTTATTAAACAACCTGAAGGATTTTTTGAAGACAAGAATAAAGGTCAGGTATGTAAATTGAACAAAGCTTTATATGGTCTGAAACAAGCACCTAGAGCATGGTATGGAAGATTACAATCTTATTTGATCAAGATTGGTTTAATAAGAACAAGTGAAAACAACAATATGTACATGAAAAATGATGAAAATGGAATACTAATCTCAGCCATATTTGTTGATGATATTATCTTTTGTGGAAATGACTCTTTATGCAAGCACTTTGGAAATGAAATAAGAAAAGAATTTGAGATATCATTAATCGGTGAGATAAAGTATTTTATAGGTTTACAGATGCTACAAATGAAAAATGAGATTTTCATTACTCAATCCAAGTACATAAAGGAAATCTTGAAGAAATTTGGAATGGAGGATTCAGAACCAGTAAGTACTCCTATGACTACTAGCTGTAAATTATTAAAGAATGATGAATTTGTATCTGTTGATGAGACACTTTACCAATCCATGATTGGAAAGCTACAATATGTTGTTCACAGCAGGCCAGATATAGCACATGTAGTAGGTATAGTTGCAAGTTTCTCTACAGATCCTAAGGAAATACACATGACAACAATCAAGAGAATTTTTAGATACTTGAAAGGCACTGAGGATTATGGCTTAGTATATCAGAAAGGAAATGACTTTGATTTAAAAGTTTATACTAATGCTGATTGGGTAGGCAACATTGATGACAGAAAAGGCACAAGTGGAGGAGCTTCCTTTTTAAGAGAAAGACTAGTGAATTGGCTTAGTAAGAAACAAGGATGTGTTTCACAGTCAACAACAAAAGCTGAATATGTTGCTATAGCATTGAATTGTACCAACATAGCATAGATCAAACAACTGTTGGAAGGTATAAATGAGAAAGTTACCGAGCTAATAACTATATTCTGTGACAATACTAGTGCCATTAACATTTCAAAGAATCCTGTTATGCACTCTAAGACAAAGCACATCTCTATCAAATATCATTATCGTAGAGAAGAAGCTCAAGAGAAGAAAGTGGTGTTGGAGTATGTTAGCACAAAGGAACAAATAGTAGATATCTTCACCAAGCCACTACCAAGGGACACTTTTGAGTATCTTAGAAGTAAGTTAGGGGTCCTACCCCTATCTTCCATTCACTGACCAAGTTCAGTGAAAGCATCAATTTGATGACTCTACATAATATATTTTAGGAGTTGATGTTGATTTACACACTTTGGGAGATTTTTTAAAGGTGTGCAGGAAACATATACAACGAATAGGAATTGAAGACAAAATGCTTTGACCGAGACTAAGTTCACACATAACAGTAGGAAATCACTTCATACAAGAAGAAATTATGTTTTATTTCTTTACTTTTTGGCATTATTGTCAAAGGGGGAGAAGAATAAAGAAAAGGGGAGAAGACTAATGTGTGGGGGAGAAGACTGATGATAGGGAGAGCATTTCAGCATTTCAAAATCTCACAGCAATTCGAATCAATTAGGTCAAAACAATTGGTTTTGCCATGAATGCTAAAGGGCGAGATTGTTGGTGTTTATGGTGAAAATGGATAACAATAATAACAAGGTTGAAAGGCTAAATGAATTCAACCACAAAACCCTAGCCTAACAACAACAAAGATCCACCATAACATATGAAGATTACCTAAGACAATGTAAATAAAACAAAATCACCAAGATTATACCATCAAATGTCCCATAGGGTTTTGATCTCCATTCTTCCTATCTCCATTGATCTTGCTTGATATAATTGCTCTCATATTTTATGTGCACAAGAGCTCAACAAAGAACGGAATGTGGTTGCAAGTAGGATCGTAGTGTAGTCAATTGATAAAGTAGTTAGTTAGGGTTTGATAATGAAGAAAGCATCTCTTTATATAGAAGACACAATATGAAATGGAGGGATAAGATTGAGAGGTGTAAAAGGAGGTCGGCTATGATTAGAGGGTAGGTAGAAGAAATAATAAAATAATGAAAGAGGTAGGTAGTGTAGGAATTAAGAGATGAATGACATGTGTCATATGTAGAAAAGGATAATGAATCAATTAAATAAATAAAGATTTATTTAATTAATAGAGGAAATGAGATCAATTAAATAAATAAGATATTTATTTAATTAGGAAAAGGATAATTTAAATAAATAAATATATTTATTCAAATGAGAAATAAGGCTAGAAGAGGATAAATGAATTAATTAAATAAATAAAGATTTATTTAATTAATAGAAGAATTAGGCTTAGATAATTAAATAAATAAAATATTTATTTAATTAGACATGACAATTTTAGGTGTCTACATTTTGCCCCTCTTTGAGACAATGTGGCTTGTCGCATTGTTTCAAAGAAGATAAGATGAACTAATACATAGTTGCCCCAAGATGGGAATGATATGCCTCCTCAAGAGATTGGATGAAAATGTCTGAAAAGATTGCAGACAATCTCTCGATAAGAAAGATAGGATAGAATGGACTGGCCGAATAAAGTGACAAAGTCATGGGATAAAGAAGACTGACTCGAGAAACGAGGGCGAGGGCTAGGGTAGGCTATAAGATAGACCACGGGGAAAATACATCCTCATTGTCATCCACACATCCACAAGAACAAAGTGCAGAGTGAGAATAGAGCAGCAGCAGTCAGTAGCGATGGCTTTCATTCACAGATTCGACCGCATTCACCGATTCCAGAGGCCAGCAAAGGCAGGAGAGCTAGTAAGTACCACAAAACCTCCTCATACTTCGATGCATTTATTTTTGTCATTAATGCATGATAGCTAGAGCAATAAATGCGCATTAAGTTAGGGGTCAAAAATGTCAAAAAATGCTTAGGCGCATCTGCGTTGGTGCTAGGCGCGTCTATGTCTGCTAGGCGCGTCTGGGTTTGTGCCAATCGCATCTGCATCGAATGCGGCCGCATTTGTGCTGTGTAGGGGCGTCTGTGCCAAAAAGGCATGTCTGTGTCTTCGAGGCGCGTCTGTGCAGAGCATAGGCACGTCTATGTCTTTCAGGCACGTCTGTGTCTTTCAGGCGCGTCTATGTTTTTCAGGTGCGTCTATACAGTCTTTAAGTGCATTTGTGTCAAGAAAGCGCATTTATGCCCCAAAAAATTGCGAGTTTTGGTCTTTTAGATCAAATTAATAGTTCTGTGATGAACATATACTATTGATTGGATAAGGTGTTGAGAGGATACACTCAAGCAAGTCCTCTAGAGACAAATAGGATAGATCAAGGCACTTTGTGATGAATAGTGAGTACCAAGATAGAGTACTTTGTGATGAACAGGGAGTACTAGAATATGAACAACACTTTGTGATGAACAGGGAGTACTAGAATATGAACAACCCTTTGTGATGAACAGGGAGTGCAAATGTGAGCAGCACTTTGTGATGAACAGTGAGTGCAAAAGACGTAGTACTTTGTGATGAACAGGGAGTACCACTAGGATAGAAGCAACACTTTGTGATGAACAGGGAGTGTCACTTGGATAGATAGCAACACTTTGTGATGAACAGGGAGTGTCACTGGGATAGAATTCCATATGCATTTAGATAAAAAGTAGCATTTTGTGATAAACAGTGAATGCCACTATGACTGACACGATTGATTTGCTTGACTGCAAGAGTATTTGTCGATGCTAGAGTCATGAGAGAGATTCCCGTTGACACAAAGATTGCGACCTGAGTTGACACTTGGGGACCGAGTGGCTATCGAGGCTATGGGATTGAGACATGTTCTGTATGTGCCTGAGTTTCGGGCCAACATGGGTTTGCTGACTGCACTAGCAGAGAGATGGCACTATGAGACTTGTACATTCCATTTGCCGATGGGGGAGATGACAGTCACCCTTGAGGATGTATATAGGATATTGAGGATACCGATCGATGGGGAGTTGATTTTGTATGATCGAGATGGAGACAAGGAGGCCCTGAGATGAGTGTTCCAGGATCCTGGATTGGAGATGACGGCTAGGCATGTGGCTTGGGATACTATGAGTGCTACAAGATTGGTGCTACCAACAGTGATAGGAGGAGCGATCAGTGGGTTCTTGTGTCCTAATAGAGAGACACGGGGATTGGCTGTGGGCTAGGAAGGAGCACTGGAGACACTGGTGACATAGCACACTAGATATGCCTAGGGATCGTGTGTGCTAGCACACCTATACTATGAGCTACATCAGTTTGTATACCATGGATCAGTGGGATTGGGTTGCAGGGTGACATTGTTGCAGGTGTGGGCTTATGAGCATCTGCTAGTGATGAGACAGATACATTTTAGGGGTAGAGGTCACAGGCATAGTTTTGTGCACTTGTATGATATGATCATGTTGCAGCCACGAATTGGTAGGCTAGAACACTGGCGACGGGTGATAGATGATATTGTTGTAGTCATTTGGAGGCCATACCTGGGATGTGAGGAGTGGGAGGATGATGCGGTAGAGCTTCCCTACACCTTCCAGAGCAGGTACCTGATTGGGCAGATGCCCTATGTACTAGAGAGACAACTTGTGGATAGGGTTTGTAGGTAGTTTGGCAAGATCCAGAGGATGCCACGGGGCTCAGGTATGTATGCGCGGATAGTCAGGGATCAAGCACAGTTTGGACCCTTGCTATCATATGATCAGGCTATGATGCAGCTAGTAGAGATGGTACCCCTACCCTAGGACATGTGGCCAGAGATCAAGGATGTTGGAATGGATGCCGAGTATATAGCCTACTGGGCTGAGCATCCATTCCCACACCTAATGGATCTAGGAGAGTTATTTGAGGGAGATGGTGGTGGGGATGATGATGATGATGGAGCTGATGGGGGCAGAGGCCGACGAAGGAGGAGGGGGGCAGTTGGAGAGAGGAGGGTTGTACCGCAGAGGGAGGGAGCAGAGGAGAGGCAGGCTCGGGTGGTGAGAGGTTGCGATAGATTGCCATTACAGGTGCTAGCAACACAGGGTCCCAGACAGGTGCAGGGATAGGTACAGGGACAGGGATAGGTACAGGGAAAAGTACCAGTACAGGCACTAGTACAATCACCAGGATAGGTACAGGCATAGGGGCAGGTACCCATATAGGGGGACCCATAGGCAGAGCCACAGGGGGCTGATGCAGAGGAGGATGAGCTGATTGAGCTGAGGGAGATCTGCCAAGGATAGGCAGATGAGATCCAATACTTGGAGAGGGAGAGGGATAGGCTCAGGAGGTGGCTTAGAGATACTCCCAGGCCATTCAATGCTACACAGAGGTTGAGACAGCACTGAGGGCTGGTAGAAAGGCAGCAGAGGACATAGGGGCTGGATATGCCTATGTTCTGTGAGCCGGGGAGGAGATTGCCTACTAGTGGGATCTCTATTATGGTGCAGTGCCAGTGGACCAACGGTTGAGGAGCTTCCATAGACTATCGCAGACAGCGATAGCTATGGGAAGGAGTCAGAGGAGACAGGCATCTAGTGGTGGGGTCATGGGTCCTCCACCACCACCAAATAGAGGGGATAGGAGGGATGATCCTAGGGCGGGTCCTTCGAGGGCTTAGATTCCATCGAGGCCAGTTGACTCTGAGGGAGGGAGTTCATCATAGCGTTAGAGGGCTCCCTATGTATTAGTATTGTACCTTTTTTTTGTATGCTGATGTAGACACCTTTGGGTGATTGTAGCCATACGATTTTGACATCATTGTATCATGACACTTTTGATTATATATATATGAGATGATTCATCTTTGTGGTAGCTATATGCCTGTGTACCTATGTGATGAGATGTTTTTATGTGATGCTTATGTCATGGATGCAAATATGTACATAATGAAATGCAATGTATTTTTTTTGTTCTTTTATGTTTTTATATGTGTATGGATGATGCAAATGTGAATGTATGTAATGCAGATGAATATGATAATGCAAATGTAAATTGTGCTAACAGGTGTTGTGTGCAGGATGTGATGTAGTTGTGATATCTATATGTATGTATGAAATGCTTATATGTGGTAATGCAGGTGCAGCTACATGAAATGCAAATATTTTTGGTGTGTCATTATACTCAATCATGTGATAGCAGGCTACGCGGACTCGAGAAGGACAATGCAAGTCAATCAAGAAAGGGGATGAAAGATAGAAGATATAAAAGTGAAAGAGCTTCTTGTGTGTCATCATCATTGAGCTTTATTATGGCAAGTAGGTTATGACAATCGAGGCATATGTTCGACCCAAAAAGTCATTGTACCTATTTGCATGGAGATAAGACAGTCACAAACAAGGAATGCCCCAGTTCACACTAGACTCACAGTGTCCTCATATCCTTGGACAAGTCATAGCATTACTAAAAGACAATCCACAGACAACAAAAGAAAAATAGGTGACGATACCCCATCCTCGCCCTTCTAGTCAAAGACATCCTGGAGATAAAATATCTAGTCAGAGACATCTTGGAAAAGCTAAAAGACATGTCACCAAAAAAGATGAAATTAAAAGAAAACCAAGACTCGACACCAACATCCACTGTAGTCCTCAAGTTTAGTGTCCCTTGTCACTTGTATAAGTCTTATTTGATTGTGGTCACAATGTTTAGTTTCACAAAAAGGATAGATAGCACTGAACCATAATGTTGTCTGAGTCTGCTGAAAGATTTGATTTGTTGAAGCCCATTGTTGCTATTGTGTCTCATCTGAAACTAACTGAATCCATGAAACTGATACTTTATTATGGAGAAGATGAAACTTTATTGTGGATTTGTGATGCAAATGTTGCTTTATTGCAGATTGTGCGCAGATAGACTGAAGAAAGCTGGAAGAAATTGTACTCCTCGAAATATGTGATGTTCTTAGTTCCACACCCATCACTAGACATAGGATTTGTCATAGCCACAGATAGGATTTGATTTATTATGGATGGAAAGGGAGGTTTATTATGAATGGATAGGTTGTGAGTGTATGCAAAGTGAAAGATGAAAGTGAATCCTGAAGGAGGGAGGAGCAATGTCTCTACACATGGCGCTGGTGACCCAGTTTTCACCATGGTACTTGCCCAGGGCACCACCAAAGTGGTTTTCACCATTGGACGAAATTATTTCTCTTTACTTTTTTGATTTTTTCAATGCTTTTGTGTCACAAGGAACCTATTTGCCAAGTTTTCACCAAGTAATGATTTTTTTGTTTTATTAATTTTTTTTTTAATTTTTGAATTTTTTTATATTTTTTTGTATTTTTGAATTAGGATATTCTGAAGAGCTATGTGTAGAACCTGCAAAGGTGCATGTTGTTGATAGGATCCTCCAAAGGTTCACCTTCTATGGTTGAGAGCTGATATGCCCCGGATCCATAGGCTGCTGTAATGATGTAAGGACCAAGCCAGTTTGGTTTGAACTTGCCTTTCTTCTCTCTGTCTTGCTGACTCTTGGGGTTTTCTCTAAGAACCAAGTCACTGACCTCAAATGTTTGAGGCTTGACTTTGTGATTGTAGTTGAAACTCATTCGTTGTTGGTAAGCCTTGAGATGATTAAAAGAAGTTTGTCTCCGTTCATCCAGTAGTTCAAGTTCTTGTAAGTGAGAGACCCTATTATTTTCATCATCAATGATGTTTTGCAAAGAGACCCGTAAAGAGGGTAACTCGACCTCAATAGGCAAGATGGCTTCAGTGCCATAGACAAGTGAATAGGGTGTAGCTCCTGTAGGTGTGCGAACACTTATGCAATAGGCCCAAAGTATAAGATTAAGTTGGATATACCAATTATGGCCAGCATCGTCGACTGTCTTCTTAAGGATTTTAAGGATTGTTTTATTAGACACCTCAGCTTGGCCATTACCTTGGGGGTAATATGGTGTGGAGAAATGATGGGAAATATGGAAGTGGTCACAGAGTTCACGAACATCTCAATTTTTGAAGGGACGCCCGTTATCAATGATAATGGAAACAAGAATACCGTATCGGCAAATGATATAGTTAAGGATGAACGTAGCAATCTGTTTTCCAGTGACTTGTATGAGAGGCACAACTTCAATCCATTTTGTGAAATACTCTGTGGCAGGGATAATGAATTTATGACCATTAGAAGAAAGAGGGTGAATCTTGCCTATGAGATCGAGTCCCCACTGACAAAAGGGCCAAGGAGATGCAATTGGTTGTAGTTCTTGTGCTGGTGCATGTATGAGGTCTCCATGAATTTGACATTGCTTACATTTCTTGACAAATTGATATGAGTCTTTTTCCATATTGGGCCAGTAATATCCAGTCCTAATGAGTTTCTTGGTCAAGGTAGGACCACTAGCATATGGACCACATATCCCTTCATGCACTTCACGTAACGCAATTTGAGCTTCATCACTTTCTAAACATCTAAGAAGAGTGCCATCTAGACCTCGCCGGTATAGGATATCAGCTAAAATGACATATCGAGAGGATTGGCAAATGAAGGTGCGACGTTGGTTATTTGATAAATTAGGAGGAAGGGTATTATCGCGAAGGTATGTGAAGATGGAACCATATAACTAGGACTCGAGACTGACAACACATATCATCTCAATAAGAGTGATCTCATATGACGAAACCAAAAGGTTATCCACCAAGAACTCATAGCAGGTCTCATTTGGAGGTAGATCGATCAATGAAGCAATTGTAGCCATGGCATCTACAGCATGATTATGCTCTCTTGGTATCTTCTCAAAATATATCTTTGTGAAGTGTTGTTTCAGGTCATCCACCATTTGTTTGTAAGGCATTAATTTTTTATCTTTTGTTTGGTAATCATCAATTGCTTGATGGATGACAAGTTGAGAATCCCCAAAAACATGAAGTTCCTGGATCTTCCACTGAACTGCAATCCATAGTCCAGTTGTTAATGCCTCATATTTTGCTATATTGTTAGTGCAAGGAAATGATAAGCAGTATGATTTTGGTATAGAGTCTCCTTGAGGAGTTATAAAGAGGATGCCAGCTCCTGTCCCATGCTATGTGTATGAGCCGTCAAAGTACAGTTGCCATGGCTTTGCATGTGACATTGTTAAAATGGATTCATCTGGAAATTCTGAATGTAGAGGAACATCATCAATCATGGGGGCATCTGCTAATTGATTTGCGATGTCTTGTCCTTTTATTGCATTCCTGTCCACATACTTGATGTCGAATTCACTCAAGATCATTACCCATTTGGCTAGTCACCTAGTAAGTGTTTCTTTATTGTGAAGGTATTTCAACGGATCTATTCTTGCAACCAACTTAGTCTTATGAGTGAGCATATAATGTCATAATTTCTATGAAACAAAGACCATGGCGAGACATGCACACTCGATTGGTGTGTAGTTTAGCTCATATCCCACCAATGTGTGACTGATATAGTATACTGCCTTTTCCTTGCCCTCAGCAATTTGTTGTGCTAAGAGTGCCCCCAGTGCTGTCGGAGTAGCTGAGATGTATAGTAATAGAGGCTGATCTGGAAGTGGTGGCATCAGAACTAGCAGATTCAAAAGATAATCTTTGAGTGTCTAGAAAGCCTGTTGACAATTATCATCCCATTTGAATTTGATGTTTTTATGTAGTAGGTGCTGAAAAGGATTACACTTATCTGCAAGTTGCACTATGAATCTTCGTATGGACTGGATTCTGCCTTGTAAGGATCGAAGTTGACTGATATTTCTAGGTGGTGGCATTTCCAAGATGGCCTTGACTTTTGCTAGATCAGCTTCAATTCCTCTTTTGGATACAATGAATCTGAAGAGTTTCCTAGAGGTTACTCCAAAGACACATTTCTTAGGGTTTAATCTTACTTTGTATTTTTCCAACTGATCAAAGACGACTGACACTATGTCCAAATGTGTATTTCTGTCTATTGATTTTCCCAAGAGGTCATCGACATAATCTTCCATAGTTACATGCATGAGATCATGAAAGATAGTAGTCATGGCTCTTTGATATGTAGCACCTGCATTTTTTAGCCTGAAGGGCATGACATTCCAGCAGAAAGTTCCCCAAGGACAAGTGAATGATGTTTTGTGTTGATCCTCGGGTGCGATCCTTATTTGATTATAACCAAAAAATCCTTCCATCAATGATAACATTTCATGACCTACTGTGAGATCAACAATCAAGTCAATATTTGGTAATGGGAAGTCATCCTTTGGACAAGCTTTGTTGATGTCTCTAAAATCTGTACATATTCTGATGTTGTGATCTGGTTTACTGATAGGCACTAAATTGGAGATCCATTCAAGATAATCAATTGGGTGTATGATTCCGACATCCAATAATTTCTCAAGTTCTGCTTTGACTAGTAATGCCACTTGTAGATGCATTTTTCTTAATTTCTGTTTCACTGGCTTTGCCCCCGGTTTGACTGTCAAATGATGCATTACCAAATCTGAATCTAATCCAGGCATATCAGCGTATGACCATGCAAAGTTGATTTGTCGTTCTTTGAAGAAGCTTATGAATTTTGACCTTTCTGACTCTATCAACAATTTAGCTAGGAATATGTTATTTGGAACCTCTTCTGTACCAATGTTTGTTTTGATAGTCTCTTCTACCAACATGGATGACTTTTCCTCATATGATGCTGGGAGAATGTCGAGCCTTCCATCTTCGGGTGCCTCAGAGAGGTTTTCACCCTCAGATACGTCCTTTCTTTTTACTTTTTTGGGGTCAGATAGCGCCATAGTGTGGTTTTTTCCATAAGACCCTTGGTTTGTTTTTATTTTCACATTTTTGTGACTGGAAGGTCCGACACACTCACCAAAATATACCATGCTGTTGAGTTCTATAGTGTATCCTGCTTTATGGTCCCCAGGGGGAAGATAATCTTGTATGCCAAGATATTCAATAACAACTTCATCATTTTGGAATGTGTCAAATTGTGCTGGTCCTTCATGATCCAAGTCAATGAGTTGATGGTGAACAAGGGGAAGGCCTTTAATGTCTTTGAAGTTAGCAGGGCTAAGAGTGAAGATACAGTTATATTCGGGTATGTCAAGGTAATTATCGAGGTCATCAATGGCACTCTCCTCATCAGTCTTGATCACGAGCGAATCCAAATTGTCATCACTAGTAGCGCATTCTGGGACAGGTGTTCTCATCCTATGTGATTTCAACCTAGAACCTTGAGACAAAGACTGTGTGGAATCCTGATGGGTTGTTTCTTGACCAACTCTGAACTTTTTATAAAATTCCTCTTCTTCTATGGGTTCATCTGGCTCTCTGAATGTCTCGGTGAGCTCATAGTCAATGGAGGATTTGTCTGAACCCCATTCCCATTCGTTGGCGTCTGTGGAATAGGGATCCTCTTGTTGAATTTTGGTAGCTTTGATTTGTAAGGCTTCCTCTATCTTTTTAGTGTGGTCCTTGGAAGTCAGAAAACCAAGCCCCTTCGAGCATTCTTTTTTGAAAGTCAATTCAGGTTGTAAAGGTTCAATGATGCCATCCTTTCATAACCCAAGAGGGCTTTTTCCATCATACTTGAATTTTTGTAGAATCTTGAAACCTTTGCCATATTTCTCATAGGGTATATTGATGTGATCTTGTGTGTCATCTTCAATGTCTTTGTAGAGCTTTTTGTATAAGTCTTCTTCTTCCAGTTCACCCCATCTTTGAAAGGTAGTAGGGTCCCATTTGAGTACCATGATGGATACTTGCTTGTTAGGATGTGGTCTTCCATATTCTTTTGGGGAACTCATGACTTGTCGTAAGTACATGGTCTGATTTAAAGTGTATTCTCCCATGCCTTTGTCTTGAAATTTGCCTTTAAGCTCACCTTGCTTTGATGTCGAAGGTTTCAATGACTTAGGATCAATGTATGCCGAAGAAGGAACAGCTTCACGATTACTCGGAATGATGGTCTCCATTTGTGATCTCAGGTTATGGCAATATATGAATGGATTAGGATCACCATTAACCGTTACTTCGACTCCATTGTGAGGAAACTTGATACATCGATGATATGTAGATGGTACTACGTTCATCTCATGAATCCAAGGATGTCCTAGCAATATGTTGTATGTGAGATCTAGGTCTAGGACTTGACAAACCACATCTTTTGTAACTGGCCCAACTCTAAGAGGTAAGGTGATTGTGCCTTTGGATGAATGTTCCTCATCATCATATGTTTTGCTGGTAATTTTGTTTGTAAAATTCACAGCCTTTTCAGAATATCCCAATTGTTTAATTGTGCTCAATGTACAAATGTTTAGACCAGCTCCTCCATCTATCAGGACTCGCTTTACTCAATGTTTGTGTATGAAGGCTTCAATGTGTAGTGGTGCATTATGTGGCTGACTTATAGAGGCATCATCAGCTTCTGTGAAGGTAAGGGAATGTGGAATGGAAAGGTATCCCACCATGGCTTGAAACTAGTCCACATTCAAATCAATAGGAACGGTAGTGTCTCTCAAGATTTTGTCAAGAATAGCTTTATGAGTGGGGGATATGCGTAAGAGATCAAGTATGGAGATGAGTGCGGGTGTCTTCCCTAACTATTCTACAAGGTCATACTCAGGTTTGGTTGATGAGGAAGCGGTGTTTTTAGTTGAAGCACCTGGCAAAATAATTTTATCTTGATGGGTTGTAACATGACATTCAGAAGTAGGTACGGAAGAAGATCCAACACCTTTTAGGACAATCTTGGGCCTCTGAGTAGTAGTCTCAGGAGTTTTATCCTTGATGATAATAGTAGAGACATAATTGTCCATCGAGATGTGATTTATAGTTGAATCATAGTTGTAAGGTGCTCTAGTATAGTTGGTTTGATCATCTGTGGCTTTAGCTTTTCCCTTGTCATGTTTTGGGAATGGTTCCTTAAACATCTCATGTTCTTGATTAGATGAGTGTCCCTCAATCTTAATATCACCTCTATCAATGAGATCTTGTACGATGTTCTTCAGTCGATGACAATTTCCTGTCTTGTGACCCTTGCTCTTATGAAACTCACAATACTCATCATCATTCCACCAATTTGGTTTAACCTTTAGTTCATATGGAGGAAAATCTGGAACTGTGATTACCTTGTTTGCCACTAACTTTTTGAAGACTGACTCAAGTGGTTCTCCCAATGGAGTGTACTTCCTTTGTGATCTAGAAGTTGTTTGAGTATTCATTTGATTGTTTGTAGAAATTGATCCTGAAAAGATGAATTTGGGTCGCACTGTATTGGCATCAACAACACCATCATTGACTGTGTTCTTGTTTTTATTCCAAAATCTTAGCTTTTCTTTTCCTTTAAAGTCATCTTTGTTCTTCTTAAATATCTTAATGACTTCTTGCTCAATTAGGACCTTTTCTGTTGCTAAGCCTTTTTCAATAACATCCCTGAAGGTGGACAAACAAGCTTTCCTTAGATCATAGCCAATGTCTTTGTTAACGTTTTGTGTGAACATCTCTACCATTTGTTTTTGTGAAATTTCACAAGAGCATCTGCTAGCTAGATTCCTCCATCTTTGTAAAAATGATGCAAAAGACTCTCCCTTTTTTTGCTTAGTGTTGCATAAAGTAGTGACTGATATGTCTATCTCTATATTGTATGAGAAATGTTGAATAAATGCGTCTGCTAAGTCACCCCATGACTTAATACTAGGTGGGAGTTGGGAGAACCATTCCATAGCTTGATCACCTAAGCTTTGTGGGAATAATCTCATCAAATATGTCTCTTCTAAAGCTACTTCAATGCAAGCTGTGAAAAACTGTCTTATGTGTGCCTTAGGATCCCCTTTTCCTCTATACTTATCAAATTTAGGTGTCACAAAGTGTGTAGGAAAAGGAGACATTGGAATGCTCTTGTCAAATGGATAAGGACATATGTCTCTCATTGTGTACGTTGGCTTTGGTGTATTTATGTCCTCCATTTTCTTTTGTAAGTCCTTGATTTGTTGCTCCAAATTTCTCTTAGGTGGAGATCGACTTCTTGGACCATACCCTATGCTTGAGGCACTCATTGGAGGAGGAGCTTGTTGCATATATGGATGATATTGATCATACACATGTTCATATGGAGGAGGTCTATTGATGCTATGTATATGGAGCACTTGGTATAGATTCATGTTGAGGTACACCATATCTATTTTGTGTATGTATACCATACTCTACAGGCATGTCATGTTCTATTGTGTTGCCCCCAAATTTGACATGGAGTTTCCTTGTGTCCAAATTTTGAGCATGCCTTTGAATATCCAATTGCTTTGGTGGTTGATCCATAGCTTGGGTATGTGATTGAGCATATCTTTCTGCATAAGACTTCCATAATGGCCTGCGAAGGTGAGTATCATATGCTTGACCATGTGTATGTGGGACCTCTAGTTTTTGAAACAAAGATGATGGTGATTCGAGCACAAGATGTGGCCCTCTATTTCCTCCACTATTAGGCCTCCTTTGATCCATGTTGGAGTGAGTTTGTTGCAAAGGTCGATTTTCCATTATTTGAGACATGTCAAAATCATGAGGTATCTTGGCTCCACTTTGTGCCATCATTTGTAAGAAGTATTGTCTATCTCTCCTCATTATTTCCTCAACCAGTCGATTGAAGCGGGGGTCCATAATGGATTCTTCCACATCTGCTGAATGTACTGAAAAGTTGTCCATATTGTCATTGTGTGTATCATTGTTGTTTGTAGTGCCCATGTTCTCAACATTTGGAATGTTTCTATAGACATCCATGTCAGGTAATGTAGTGTGATCAGTATTGAAAAAGACATCATTGTCATACTCATAGACACTCATGTTTGCAGACTCTTGAGCCTCTTTAGTTTCTCTCCTAGATTTTTGAAGACGGGTTTCAACCATGAACTAGGTATTGACCAAGATGTGTGAGACTAGATGAAAATGGAAAAGGTATGGAAGACCAAGAGTTGGATGGAATGTAAATGAATTTGAGGTGTACTTGCAATGTCCAAAGTGTAATACCAAGTATGTATGTAGTAGAGTAGGTGTGGCTTCCAATGAGAGGATAGTTTCTCTTGATGAGGTAAGTTGACCTTGACTCTAAGTAAGACCAAATGAGACCCAAAGGTAAGAAACCTTGATGAGGGACCACCTAGCAAAGTATTGTTGTATGTAGTGTGTTGACAAAGTATAGTGAGGACAAGCAAGTGACCTTTTGACTCAAGTCTAGACAAGTGTGAATGTAAAATGAGATGTGAAGCAATGATGGACTGTGTGAGACCCAAAGACAGGTTGAATGCTAAATGAAACCTAGAGAAACAACCTAGGAAGCTCGAGAATTCCGAAATTGAATGTGTTTGTTTGCTGGATTGTAAATTCTTTTGCAATTTTGAACACAGACACGCCTGTATACTTCACAGACACAGTTTCCTGACATAGACATGGTTATGTTCAACACAGACACACTTCTGAGATTTTTGTGAAATGAACTATTGATTCTGGGAACACAGACGCGATTCTGCCCTTCACAGACGCGGTTATACAACACAGATGCTATTATGACAGACATAGACGCGTTTCTGTAAAATTTGTGCAATTTTTTCCAATCTGTGAAGTCATTTTGTTGTGACCAAATCTGACTGTTTGACTATTTTTCATGACAAAAGGACACACTAGTGATGAAGACCCAATGTTTGCAAGTGTTTAGACTAACAATGACTCCAAGAAAAGTGTTTTGTTTGATGTAAAATTGTTTTGCATACACTTGAAGACACAAAAGACACAATGTTTTGTTGTTTGGTCTTGAATGTTTGAATGTTTAAAATAAGTCAAGCACAATTCTTATGGCTAGCCAAGACAATAGTTGTTGATCCCACATGGGGTTTTACCCCTGAGGCTATGCTATTCAGAGTGGATACTTAGATGCTTGACCTCACTAGCTCCACCCTCGGCACTCACTTCTCGGGTCAGCCAAGCATCAGTCCCCATGAAAACTCCTCATGGCGAACTTTGTATCTCTACTAAGAACCGTATGTGTGTGGGCCACTACCAGAGGTCCGACCTCCTACCCCAACAACTAGAAGGATTTGGGCTTCTAAAACAAAAGGGTGCTAGTAAGGGCATTTGCTTGTGTGGCCATACATGCGGCACTTTCAGCTCTGTAAATACAGAAGGCTCCCAGCCAATAGGGGTTACGCCCTACAACTGATCAAATAAATTTCATCAAACAGGTTTATGGGGAGACATAGTGTCGGTATGAACTAATTAGCACACGTTATCCATAGTTTTCACTATGAATACATTTGTTTATAGTGGTTCGGAAGAGGTGGATTTTCCTTGCTACCACTTGGGTCGTTCTCTTCTCACTAGTAGTCCTAATGACCACACGGGAAGACAGGCCCTCTAAAGATTAAACAAAAAGAGCCTATTGCTCAAGACACAAAAGACAATGATTCAATTTTAGTGCACCAATTGAAGTGTTTGCTAGTCTATGAAAACAAGGCACACAATAAAAATCCAAAAACTCTTGCCAAGGACCTGCAACAAAAGGTTGTTAGTAGTTTGGATTGTTTCAAATGATCACCCCTTCCTGCAAGCACACAAGTTAGGTAAATTTTAAACTCAAAAGACTTTGTGAAAATAGGGATCTTCAACCAAACGTTTTGCTTTCAAGACAAGCTGCACCAATTTCGTTAGCTAGATCTGAAAATGTTAGCTCAAAATAGACCAGATCTGAAACCCTAAATGCAAAACTTGAAATTGAATGAATAAACTTCAAAATTTGAAATTGATGAACACAAACATGGTTACCCTCAACACAGACGCGGTTCTTTGACGCAAACGTGGTTCTGTGAGGCACAGACGTGGCTAGTTAACACAAACATGGCTTAAACCACCACAGACGCAGCTTTAGGACATAAATGCAATTTCTGAAACCTGCAAAACAAAATATTGCTGATAACATAGATGCGATTTCAGTTGTCCCAAATGTGCTAGAAAATCAAAAATGCGATCCGAAAGTACGCAAACACGAAAATACCAAAATGCTATTGAAAACGTCAGATCTGCAACTTCAAAAACACAAAATCTGCAACAAGGAGGTTAAATACAAAAGGGACAAGAGTCCCACCGAGTGTGCCAAAATGTTTATGGTGAAAATGGATAACAATAATAACAAGGTTGAAAGGCTAAATGAATTCAACCACAAAACCCTAGCCTAACAACAACAAAGATCCACCATAACATATGAAGATTACCTAAGACAATGTAAATAAAACAAAATCACCAAGATTATACCATCACATGTCCAATAGGGTTTTGATCTCCATTCTTCCTATCTCCATTGATCTTGCTTGATATAATTGCTCTCATATTTTATGTGCACAAGAGCTCAACAAAGAACAGAATGTGGTTGCAAGTAGGATTGTAGTGTAGTCAATTGATCAAGTAGTTAGTTAGGGTTTGATAATGAAGGAAGCGTCTCCTTATATAAAAGACACAATATGAAATTGAGGGATAAGTTTGAGAGGTGTAAAAGGAGGTCGGCTATGATTAGAGGGTAGGTAGAAGAAATAATAAAATAATGAAAGAGGTAGGTAGTGTAGGAATTAAGAGATGAATGACATGTGTCATATGTAGAAAAGGCTAATGAATTAATTAAATAAATAAAGATTTATTTAATTAATAGAGGAAATGAGATCAATTAAATAAATAAGATATTTATTTAATTAGGAAAAGGATAATTTAAATAAATAAATATATTTATTCAAATGAGAAATAAGGCTAGAAGAGGATAAATGAATTAATTAAATAGATAAAGATTTATTTAATTAATAGAAGAATTAAGCTTAGATAATTAAATAAATAAAATATTTATTTAATTAGACATGACAATTTTAGGTGTCTACAGTTGGCATTATAACAGATAAAGGGAGATTGTTGGCATTCCAATTATAATAAGAGATTGTTGGCATTTCAATAAGGATGTTAGATTTTGCCAAGATCAAGAGCTCAATGAAATGTACAAAATAGAGACACAATATATGACAAGAATAAACTGTATTCTCATCAATAGAAAATGATCAATCATCAATTGGATTAACCAATACAATGAATAGAGGCTTGCTTATATAGGCAAGGATATATGGATGTATGAGCACACAAATATGACATGTGGCTCAATGAAAAACAAGGGTAGGTAGGAAATAGGTGTGGGTAGGTAGGAGAAATAAGATAATATTTCACATGAGGTGGATCACCCACCGAAGGTGGAATTATCACTCCACAATAAATGGATATTATAGTGTAATAACAAGATCAACACCATAAAAGGTGGAATTTCTCCTACACACTATCCCAATGTGGCACAAACACCCAAGTGTCTCATATCCAAACTACTATGAAATGCATTATCCTAAGTAAACTTAAGTAAGTGTAATAATATCCAAGATGAATAATTATTTACACCAACACCCCCCCTTAAGTGCAACTTAGGGGAATGCACTTAAGTCTACAATGCAACTATGCAATGCAAGATGGGTCCCAACTATGAGGCCATGTTAGGTACCCATGAACAAATGCAAATGCATGCAAACCAATGCAATGAAATCTCTCACAAAGTGGGGAAAGAGAGAAAAACCCAATGGGAAAAAACCCTCCCCTAAAAGAGAGATGAAAGCTATACAAAAACTCTCGAAGAAGTATGTGAGGAACAAAACCCCATGTGAGAAAAAAGTCCCCCCCATATGAGAGAAGAAGAGAAGTCAAACTATGACCCCCCCTCAATGGAGAATCTGCACCAATGGAAGAAGCTCAATGTATGAAGAAACTGCTCCATGAATGTCGAACAACATTCCTCCCCTTAGGAAGAAACAAAACCAAAGGTGTATCCATGAAGTCTCCCCAATCATGAAGGGAAGATGTATGAGAAAAACTCATGATGAAAGGAATCTCTGAAAACTTCTCAAGTGTCCCCATGTCGATGCTAAAAGATAACCCCTCCAAAGGTGGTAAACTGTGCCACACTACTGAAAAAGGCACTCCAAGATCTAGTGGAGATGGATGTAGAACATGTCCCAAAGACTCACATGTCTCCTCAAAAAATAAAGAGACCTCCTCCAACTGCTGTACATAAGCATCCACAATCATGTCAACCTCGAAAGAATGATCATGTAGAGAATGAACAAGAGGGTTAGAGTGTTCCCTCGCAACAGTCAAAGAAGGATCATCTTCATAAAAGAGAAGATGAATGTCATCAATGATGTCTCCCAAATCTGCAATGTAGGATTCCATAAACAAACCTACAATATCTGTCAAGTAATCATCCCATGAATCTGAAGCTGGAAGACAATGAATATCCTACTGCACTGAATCACATGAAGGCATAACTGTCACACTATCCGCATCATCAGGTGCAATAGGTGATGTGATATCAATATGAGGAGATGAAATACAAGGCTCAAGAATGGGGTTACATGTGAGAATCCCCATGTTCAAGTGTCCAAAGTTCTCCTCAAAATCTGAACCATCACAATAAGTGTGATCATCATGTGTAGAATCATCAAATTTGAAATCATCATCATCAACAAAATCTGAAAAGGAGTATAACTGAGATGTATGATCAACCACCCCAGTTGCAATGATAGCTCTAGTCTCCAAGTCGTGAAAACTGAGTCAGGTGTGAACTCCACAACTCTCTTAGTTGAGCCATGTGTGATTTGATAGATAGAAAGGAGATTGTTTGTCAAGAGGGGTACACACAACACATCATTGAAGGAGTTATCCCCAATGTCAATAGATCCTTTCCCAATCACATCCATGTATGTATGATTACCCATCAAAATCTGTGGCATGGTGCAAGGCTCAAATGTAGAGAACATAGACTGTGAAGATGCCATATAATGAGAAGCCCCTGAATCTAGAAGCCATCTCTCTGAATTATGATTGGTAGTAGCACATAGAGCTTTTCTTTTTCTTGTCCCAAAAGAGTGAGTCTTCCCACTTGTAGAAGCCATGAATGCTTGCCCTTTTCCTTTTGAATGTGGGGAAGTGGAAGTTGATGAATCATCCTTCTTGTAGACTTTAGGCAAATCAATTTTATGCTTTTTGATGATATGTGTGAGCTCATCAATCTTCTTAGAATGGCAATGATGCTCCTCATGACCATTCTTTTTACAATAAGCACAAGTAGGTCTCTCCCTCTTTGGTGAATTATCTCTCTTGGAAGAGGTTGAATCTCCTTGTTGTGGAGAAAATGGTGCTTTTTCCTTAGGCTTTGATTGCCATTTCTTCTTGTTTGAGTTGTCCTTTCCTTGATTTCCTTTGTTCCCTTGATTTGCCACTAATGCTTGAGACTTAGAAGCCTTAAGAATGCCCATCCTTATCAACTTAGTTTGTTCCATCATCAACATTTCATTGAAAGCCTCAAATGTAGGCATTTTGTAGCTTGAACCCATTGTCATCCTATGGGTTTGGAAACTAGAAACAAATGCTGCATATTCTTGTGGAAGCTTGCCTATCAAGTTGAATATCAATTGAGTATCCTTCTTATCAATGCCACAATCTTTGAGTTGTGCCCTCAACTCATTTGCCTTAGTGACATAATCTTGTATAGTATCAAAGTTCTTGGGATCTAACATGGTGAGATCACTATTAATTTGATATCCCCTAATCTCATCAACTTGACCATACAAGTCTTGAAACTTTTGCCAAGCATCCTTGATTAGAGTACATTTCTCAATATGAAAAATGAGATCCTTTGATACATACTTTCTTAAGGTACCAATTGCCATGATATTTTTAGTGAGCCAATCCAAGTGACCAATTGGATCAACCTTAGGATCAGCGGGAGCAACAATAGTTCCATCAATGTAATGAGTGAGTCCTTTTTCCATAAGTTTACTCCATGCATCAATTTTCCAAGTAGCATAATTATGTGGAGTTAAGAGAGAAAACTTAGAAGAACCCATAGTAGCAAAAAAGAAGGAACACAAGAGCACAAAAGCACAAGAGACACCCCCCCAAATTCACTCAATCAAAGTACCCCCCCCAAAGTGATGATTTTGGCACTTTATACTTAGTGCGATTACAATGAGCCACTTGCAAAACAAGGCAAAGTGGACTTATGATGCAAATTTTACAACTTCTCAAATGAGATACAGGAGACTTCAATCAATAGTGCAATGAATCTAATTGAGATTCAAGCAAATATACAAGTACCAAGAGAGCCAAAAATGGCCAAGATCTGAAAGTATAATTTCTACTTACAATGACATCAATCTGATCGTATCATGTAAAAGTAGACGAAAAAATACGCACTTTCTAAAAAAATGGCACCTAAGAGGGAGGTCGGATGACCCCAAATGAAGCCTCTAAAGTTGCAAAAATGGGATTACTCAGGTACAGTCACCAAAAACTGCATTTTCTGAAAAATTCAAGCATCAAAATAAAAAAAATTCTTCACCACTACGGAGAGCACGAAATTCTAGCCCATTTCAAAAAAAAATTGCACCCAAAAAGGAGCAAAAATGAGCAAGTTATGACTATTTGAAGTTGAACTGCAAAATCAAAAATGCAAATGAGACGGGGGTCCAAAATTTTTCAAACCCTGCTGACATGGCGCTGACGTCAACAAGTCACTAGGTTAAATTTGACGGTCATATGACCATCGCAAAAACTTCACCCTCTGCTAACTAGGCGTCCGTACTTTACGGACTGATGACGTGGCAGGTGACTATGCAGTCTGTACTGTACAAATTTGTTGACTGAGTAGGCTGATTCGGCAGATGATTGTGTGTACGAAAGTTTGCATGGCACTGTACGAAATGCTAATCAGGTGTGACATGTGGCGACCATACGGATGTCTGCGTGGCAGGTTTGTACGGATGTCTACGTGGCAGGTGTGCACCCGTGGGCCAGTGGCCGCCTGCCATGTGGTGGGCGTGGTTTGCTCCGGTCTGTGTTGGTGGTTGCTGGTGGAAGGAGCGCCGGACCCGAGGGTGGGAGGAGTCATGGAAATCGCCGGCGGTGGTAGGTGGGCTGCTGGTGGGGGCAGCCGATGGCATGGTGTGGAGGACCGGTGGGAGAAGCAGCTGGTGGCGCGGTGCGGAGGACTGCGATGGCGGCGATGACAGAGGCACGACGCGGGCGGAGTCGGCACGGCGGTGGGTGTACTGTGTGGTACGAGCAGCGCAGACCTACAAAAAGGGTATGGGCGTGGGCGGCGGTGTAGGAAACAACGCAGCGCGTAGACCTACAACATAGACTGCAGGTACGGGGGGGTCTGCGGACCCCCCAAAAAAGAACTTTTTTTTTATTTTTTTTATTTTTTTGATTTTACAATTTTTTTTTTAGATTTTTTTTTATTTTTGATTTTTTTGAAAATTTTTTCCGAAAATTAAATTTTTTTTTTTTTTTTCGAAAAAATAGTAAAAAATTTGTAAATCCGTACAATACTAGCAAAATTGGAGAAAATTTTTTTCTCACCAAAATAGGCCAACTTTATAACCAAAATTCATGGAAACGGCCTTCTGGACGCAATGCCGAGGTCAGATCTGGTCTAGGACGCCTCCAAAAGATGCTGCTCCTCAGATATGCCTCTAGACGTCGCAATAATGCCTCATCAAGATGAATCAGTGAAGCTCCAATGGCTCTGATACCATGTTAGATTTTGCCAAGATCAAGAGCTCAATGAAATGTACAAAATAGAGACACAATATAGGACAAGAATAAACTATATTCTCATCAATAGAAAATGATCAATCATCAATTAGATTAACCAATACAATGAATAGAGGCTTGCTTATATAGGCAAGGCCATATGGATGTATGAGCACACAAATATGACATGTGGCTCAATGAGAAACAAGGGTAGGTAGGAAATAGGTGTGGGTAGGTAGGAGAAATAATATAATATTCCATATGAGGTGGATCACCTACCAAAGGTGGAACTATCACTCCACAATAAGTGGATATGATAGTGTAATAACAAGATCAACACCATAAAAGGTGGAATTTTTCCTACACACACTATCCCAATGTGGCACAAACACCCAAGTGTCTCATATCCAAACTACTATGAAATGCATTATCCTAAGTAAACTTAAGTAAGTGTAATAATATCCAAGATGAATAATTATTTACACCAACAAAGGATATTGAGAAGGTTTTTGATGATAATGGATATAACTGATTAAGGATGTTTACTGTCTTAATATTATTATTTTGTCATTAATGTCAAGAAATTGATTTTCTAATTCAGTATGATGTTCCCATATCTTAAGAAGTATGATTTGATGAGTATAAAGTTGTCGGTAAAAGACATAGAAAGAATGTGATGAATAAGGGGAGGAATAAGTTATTTAATGGGCAACTATTATCGAGTTAGACAATGATGAGATCATGATGTTTAGATTGTTCTGATATCATACATATGTTATCGATTATAAGGTTAATACTATTTTATGTTACCGAGCAAAGAACCTAGTCAATAAACCCTAAGGTTATCATTGTCAGTTAATGAAGGTAGAATGTTTACCGAGTGAAGTTTAGTATTTACCAAATTGCAACTGAATAATAATAGAATGCATTGAATGAATATAAGGAGTATTTAATGAAGGAAGCTGATGAGTTGGTTATGATTAAATTATTGGTATGTCGTGCATAAAGTTTGTTAAGAATCTATGGCAAAGGAAAATCGACAGGAAGATCTACAGCTCAGATTGAACCGCAATACGCTAGCCCAAGTTCCAAGAAATGTATGCAAGTTCCAAGGCAGGGTAAAATGTTTTCATATCGAAGGATACATTGAACCTAGTCAAGTTTGAAGATCTGATGGCTATGATTGATCATGGGAAATGTGATCAAGGAGATTAAGCGGTTGGCAAATTGTTTATAAATAAGGAACTGTTGATAAACAATGTATGCGGGCAAGTGTATGCACAAGGATGCTACATAGTGATTACTGAGCATAGAAGCTTGAAGACCTGTTTTGAATAACAGACTATAGAGCCCAGTAGATGGATAAGATAAGTCCTATGACTAAATTGTATTGAGCAAATAAGAATCTGCTCTAGCATTTTAGATGTGAAGTTGCAGATAGATTTTTATTATTGTTATTTTGTAAAGTGACAAAAAATCTCTTAACCGAGTGGACTTAATAGTCTTATTTGTAAAACCCTCTATTAAGGTGACATTCTAATTGAGTGTTTGAAATCCTTTAACAAGGTCACTTCTAACAAAGTGAAGATCCTAACAGATCTAAGGGAAATCCCTTAACCGGGTCACATCTAGCAATGTGTTTGTAATCTTTAATAGGATTTGCTTTTAACCGAGCATACTCTAGAAAAGTATATTTCTTAGTGGGTCCAAAATCCCACAATGGTTTTTCCCTATTTGGGTTTCCATGTTAAATTTAGTGTTATGAGTGTTATGATGTTTATATGCGTTTGAGTTTGCATGTTTAGCAGTTTTGGTTATATTGTTGAAGTATACGTTACCGAGGTTGAAGCTATCATTTTTATGGAAGATTAAGTTTGTATGATTCACCTCCCCCCCCTATCATCTTTTTAGTTTGACATCTATACTTAACATTAAGTATTAGTACTATCAATTTGTTCTATCTCATTAGAGGGAGAATTTTCTTATGCTCTTCCCTCTTTCAGCTGTTGTTCATAGTCTTCTTATCTTTTAAAACTTATTTCCTCTATTTTCTTTTGTAACTTTAAGCCAATTTCCTCTTGTGCTTCATCTATGATATCATTGGATTCTTTGAGAGTTTGTGTAGTAGGTGTATCTAAGAGATGATCTAGACCCCATTCATACTCATTTGAGTTAGTTTCTGAATCATCTCCTTGTTGTCTACCTATATATACAACTGAAATGTTTAGTGGTGCAAACAACTCTTGGATTCCTTCGATTTCTTCCCTCATGTCTTTTGGGATTTCTACTCCTTCTAGTATTATTTTGGATACAATCAGAACTTGCATACCAGCTTCTTCTTCTTCTCTCTTGATTGCCAATTCTTCATGTTCATTTTCATACTCTTCCTGAGTTTATTGATTATTGATTTCCTGTCATGTTGAAGGTAGTATCTTTTTCCTCCACTGAGGTTGATGGTGAGAAGTATGTTTTTGATCTGATGACTTTGTTGGATTATATCCGAGTCTAGCTTTATCATTTGTAGACTTAGTTTGTAGCTGAATGGGTTCAACAATACCTTCTTGACACTTTCCTAGAGGATCGGTACTTGAATATCCAATGCGTTGAATCATCTTATAGCTTGGACCATATTGTGTCAGAGAAATTTCACAATGTTGTATTTCTTTGTTTATACTATCTTATTTGAAAAGCCATTTGAGAACAACATCCTCTTCTATTTCATCTTCAAGCGAAGTAGACAATTGTATAAAGAGACCATCATAAATGACATTTGGAGTTTAAGTTTGTGGCTTCATAACCTCTGATGGTTTTCCCAACTGTCTTGGCGATGGAGAAAGAGACACTAGTGCAAGTACAGGTTCTATTTTGTATCCATCCATGCTAGTATTTGTGATTTTCAATTTCTTTTCTAAATCTTTCAGCAAAGTTTTTGAACTTTCAGCTGTATAGTCTGCTGTATTATGAGGAACAAAAGCATCAACAATTTGTGTTAATGCATTACAGCTATAGCTTGTATCAACAGGAATACTGAATTCAACTCCATTATAAGAAAATTTCAAGCACTGATGATATGTAGATGGTACTACCTTCATTTTGTGAATCCATGGCCTGCTAAGTAAGATGTTGTATGAAAGAGGAAGGTTGAGCACCTGAAAGATAACATCTCTTTCCACAAGTCCTACCCTAATTGGTAATAGTACTAGACCTTTATAGGTTCTTTCTTCTTCATCATAAGCTTTGATCATTATTTTCTTTGTTGGATCAATCACGTTTTTAGAAAATCTCATTTGTGTTAGTAGATTGTAGGTACAAATATTCAACCCAGTGCCTTCATCTATCAAAACATGTTTAACTCAGTTTTTATGGATCATAGCTTCGATGTTTAATGGTTGGTTATTTGATTGATTCAGTGAGTTATCATCTTCCTCAGAGAAAGTGAGGTAATGAGGCAAAGTCAAGTGACCCACCATAGTTTAAAACTGATCTAAATCTAAATATTTAGGGACATTAGTAGTGAGTAAAGCTTTGTCTAGGATCTCTCTATGAGCAAAAGAGATCTTAAGCAATTCTAAAATGGAAATTTGAACATAAGTTCTTTTCAATTGTTCGATGATGCTATAACCAGGAGAGGATGATAAAGCCATCTATTTAGATTTAGCAATGATTGTATTTGCTTGTCTATTTGAAGAAGTTGGTAGGTTTGATGTTGTTTGAGTAGAAGTTGAGGAACTAGCTCCTTGGAGAGTAACCTTCTTTTGAGCACGAGATAACATTTGTAGTTTGTGCTTGATTTTGTTTATCTTTGATTATGATAACAATGGAATATTTAGGTTGAGAAGATTCAATCATGTTGATCACGTTGTCATTATTAGTGTAGGTGTAATTGACTTTGGCACTTCCCTTGGATTTTGAGGAATCACCTTGTTCATAAGTAGGTAAGGGATCTTTAAAAGCTTTGTGATCAACATCAGTCATGTGATTTCCAACAATGATTTTGCCAGCGTCGATGAGGTCTTGAATTTGATGTCTGAGCTTCATCTAGTTGTTTGTTGTGACCCTTTTTTCGATGGTATGAGGTTTTCAATGTCATAATCAATAGGAAGTTTGGCACCTTGCTTTGCTAGCTCTAGAAAATGCTCTTCCTTTTCTCTTGACATGATGATCTTCATCATCTTTCACAAATGTTTATCATTTAGATATTTAGTTATAATAGTTTCTATAGGTTCAAAGACTACTGAATCATTTGATGAGGAATCACTATTAGTAGCATGGTTGCTAAGGTTGTCATAAGTATCGAGTTTAGTAGCTTGTCTTTCTTGCCTCTCTCTAGACATGGTGGGAGATAGGGGCTGATAAAAAATTGGTAGTTGTGATGATGAAGTTTTATTTGGGATGAGTTCTTCTACAAAGAATGGATTATCATTTGATGAAAGGATACTCCTTTACCTTTGTCAGATTTCTTGTGAGAACTTCTGGTTTGAGTAGGCATTTACAACCGACGGGATTGAGAGCTAGATGTGATGCAGAAGTCAAGATCAAAGTGAAGCTAGCTATTCTTTTAACGCAGTGATTTGAGAGAAGTAACTAAGATGTGGTCTATTTTTAGGAAAGATCTATCTTGTATAAGACATTATCTAAGTTAACTTAGGTTTGATAAGTAGTTGATTTAACTAGTTGAGAGATGATCGACAAAATCATGCAATACAACGGTAGGGGTACACTATCAATTTTATTTATGCTCAAAAATATGATGACCATTTTTATACTTGTTGTAGACTGATCTGGGCAAATTTGACTATTTTGACTAACAAGATCAAGAATTCGTATGACAAAGTTTTCAGACCCAGATGACAGTTAGCTATTTTCAAATGATAAAGATAGTTTTTTGTACGAGTTGCAGGCGGATTTTGTATGACAGTTGGGCAAACTTCAGATTATAATCTACTAAATGTAATGTATATTCATATGATAGACTGTAAAAGGTGAGATGACAATTCTTTAGACTCGTACAATAGTTTTAGCAGAGCCAGGCGATAAACTATTAAGAGAAATGAAGACTCATATGACAATAGCTATGTAGCAGAATGACAATTGAGCAGACTTGTATGACAGAGGATTCGACAGAGACGAGATTCTAACAGAGAGTTTCAATGACTAACAAAGACCAGTTTTTGATAAGGACTAATGTTTTGATGACTGACAGAGATCAGTTTTGGACACGGACGATTTTTGATCACTGAGTTTTTGATTTTTTTTATTTGTTTTCTCTAGTTTCAATATTTTAGTTTTAGTTTCAGTTTCAGGGATGAAAACATAGTAAAGACACAAGATGTATAATGAATTTCAATCACAACATGCTAACCCTATGGAAGTTGGCTTAGACAAGAAAACCTTTGCTTTCTCACTTAGGTACACACCCAATAGCTAATTAGAATATGACTATTGAGTCTCATGCAATGGATTTTCAACGTCGTATTAGCTAACTCCAAACACTAATGGGGAACGATATGGAAAGTGTCTTGGGAGATTTACTATCTCCCTTGCACAAAGATTATCCCCCTTTTGGAGGTGAATCACATAGCTTCTATCTTATAGTTCTTAATTAGGAATTTCATTCGAAATTACGTCTTAAAGTCATGCAAGCACGATTGAGGCCTATAGCCCAACAAGGTATTGAAACAAAGTTGTAGTCATGTAAATGTGATTGAGACCGTGAGGCCCTACAAAATGCCTGATATGAGAGATCTTAAAGAGAAAACTCAAATAATCTCATCCTCTGAGACTTTAATCACCAAAGGCCTATTTATTATAGTGAGTTGGAATGCTCAGGTCCAACTGTACTCACTTGGGTCATTCTCATAGGGTGATTACTTTTTCCCACTGTGATAGGCCTTCTAAAGGTGCACAAATTTCAAAACAGAGAAAAATCTTTGAGGGTCTAGATTTCTGATTTTCTGTAAAAGACGAGCATACTTGCCTATCTCTCTGATTTTACTGAAAAATAAAAAGGATAATTTTGTTCTTTAACTAAATAGAAATTTAAGTACCTAAAAAATTAAACTTTAAAGAATACATGAAGTTTGGTCAATTTTCCTTAAGCAACCTGCAAAAACAATGCATAAGTAGTCATGTTGTTTTTTATTCTTTGACAGGCGTATTTTCAATTGATAGATTATTTGACAAGCATTCTATAGAAAATTAGTTAGGCTGTAAAAATTTTAGGCAAATAGAAGATAGACCAGGGTTAGCATCAACGTTAGTAAAATCCAAATTTCATTTATGAAAAACCTTGAAAAGTATACTGTTTTTGAAATGATAAAACATAAATTTGTATGACAAAGTTTACCTTCTCGTACGAGTATTCTCCCAGACCCGAACAACAAAACATAGAGTCAAATAAACAGAGAAGAAACTCGTGAGAGGATTCTCTCTGAATCGCATGATAAAAGATAGGTCTTGAGAGAATGTAGTACGATGAAAGATATATGCTCGTACAATATTTTGCAAAGGTTGTATGGACGAGACCTCAAAGATTAAAAAAAAGTGATTTTGAGGGAAAAGGATTGAATTACGAGCCCATGGTGGGTGCCAGAAATATGTGTGTGAAAAGTGGACCTGTATTTATATCTGTATCTAAATAAACAACACTTCAATTAAGTCATTAGATGCATGGTTAGTAAATAAATAATCAATAATGAATAATAAACCATTATAAAGCGACCTATTGCCTTATAGTAGATGTGAGTTTAGTCTTGCTCTCAGTTTTCATATGCAATACCAGTGACTAGACAACACCTAAATCAAGGATTTTAATCTCTATGAGCATGAATTTGAGCTAAATTAATGTAAGATTAATCTAGATATGCAAGATTTAAGCTAGATATGCATGATTAATCTAACATGATTTAAGCAATATTAAGCTAGATGATTTAATAAGGATGCAATAACTAATATGTAATATCTCAATGTGAAATCTTAGTGAACCTAGAACAAAAACAACATAATAACAAAATATTCTCCAGGATCCTTGAATGAGAGATGAGATCCTAAATTTATAGAAAGTTCAGAAAGAACCAACGGCTGAGATCAAATGATAATGAGCGATCAAGATTTTCCAAGAGGAAGAACAATCAAGGTGAATTGATGTGATTGGCTTCTTTTCTCAGTTTTAAAGGAAATTGAACTAAAATTAAGATAAAATAAGAAAAAAATGATTTATTCTCTATTCCATTCAATTTTGAGTTTTAATTGTTTTAATTGCTTTCTTTGAGATTTTTCTTCAATTTTTATTTTGATTTTCAAGATTATCTCCATTTGATTTCTTTTCTCAATTTTTAATTCTTTTTTCCAATTAATTCATTTTTTGATGATTTAATGGTAAATTGATTTATTTAATTAAATATGCTAGGATATTTAATAAAATAAATAGGATAATTGTTTAAAAATGATTTACTTAAAATGGTCAATTAATTAAATATTTATTTAGTTAATTTAGAGTGATTAACTTGCCATGTGACATTAATGATTTATGAAATTAATTGTGTGCTCAAGATTAATTTTAATTGTTTTTGGTTAGGACCTTGGTAATGTTGTCGAGACTAGTGGGTCTATGGTTTAGATGACCATTTTTAGGGTATTACAAATACTACAACCCAAAGTTATTTTTCAGTGATAGTATAGTTTACCTCAATACCAATAAATTTTTTACTAATATAATAAATTGAGTAAAAGGGTGAAACCTCCTTTCATCCAAGCATTGCCCCCATTTAATTATTTGAGGCATTCATATGGATATGAAATGGTAACTCCTAATTTGGCCCACATACCACTAGTGTTCAAGTGAAATTTCTTATCATTTCATTGAAGGCTTGCTGACACTCTTCTATCAATAAAAAAACAACATCTTTACCTAATATAAGACAAAAAGAGGTGAAGCAATTTTACTAAAATTTTGAATAAATCAATGATAATATCCATCATGTCCTAAGAAGATATGAACATCCTTTTGATTAACTAGGATAGGTGAATCCTTAATTATTTATACCTTCTTGGGATCCACTCTAATGCCATTTGGAGAAATGGAATGACCAAGTACTATACCTTTTGTCATAAGAATGTGATAGTTTTCATGACTCAAAAATAGATTGTTTTTAATGCATTGCTAAAGAAAATTCTTAAGATTCACTCTAGCTTCCTCATATGTGTCACCATAAATAGTGAAATCCTCCATGTAAACTCCTACAGAATCATGAATTAGGTAAGAAAAAACACTCAAACTGCTATTTGAAATGTAGTTGAAGCATTACATAACCCAAAAGGTAAAAAATTATAAGCAAATGTACCATGAGGGTAGGTAAATGTTGTCTAGTCTTGGTCTTTTGGGGCTATAAAAATTTGATTATATCCATTAAATCCATCAAGGAAAGAGAAAAAAATTCTTCCCAATAAGAGTATCAAAAACTTGATCAATGAATGATAAGGGAAAGTGGTCTTTTTCTGTGGCTTTATCAAGGGACCTATAATCAACATATATTCACTATTCCCTATTATTTTTGGGAACTACCACAAGAGCTGAAACCCATTGGCTATCAAAGATGGGGTATATAAACACTACATTAAGTAGCTTTTGAAACTCTTCTTTAATAATTTCTCTCAAGATTAGATTCAACCTCCTTTGTGGTTGTCTTGCTTGTTAAATACCTTCCTCAATATGTATATTATGCATACATGTGACAAGATGTATGCCTCTCATATCTTGATATTCCCATGCAAAAGCATCCTTATGGGAACAAAACATAGCAATGAGATCATCTAATTGTGAGGCACTTAAGCTTAGATTTATGTCGAGTCTTTTACCATCTAATACTTCCACCACTTGTGAATATATAGGTGAACTTGTGGAAAACATTTGTGTAATGGACAATGAAGGATTAGAATTTTTAGAAATCAAGAATTTATTGTATAGACGATCATGTGGCAACAACTGATCTAATGTGACAAAATGCTAAAGTTGACATCTATCATTTATCAAAGAAAATTTTCCAAATGAATGGTCACTATTGAAACAAGAGACCACATTTTCTAAGATAATATTAAGTGAATAATGATTTTTAAGAAATCTCACAAGAATAGTGTCTTTCGATGGTCCTGTAATATCTTAGCCTTCATCAATTGTCAACACTAATAGTGAGTCAAATAATCACTGTCAACCCATAGACGATCTTTTATCTCCAATAAAGGTTGTGTCAGTGCATATAGTGTTAGTTGTTTTTCTACTCATCATTGGTGATGACAATGTTTCCAAACCTACAATGAAAGGCATCAACAGTAGATAATAACCATCTTCCCAAAAATACCGGTTGCCGGTTTGACAAAAATGAAGACTGGTAAGAATGTGTTGTCGCTTTGCTCCTTCGTACCGCTTGAGATCTACGAACCACTTGGGGTCAACATGTGAATTCAGACCAGGAAACACATTCTACAAAATCACCAATAGTCTAAAGACTAGAATACAACATACAAGTTTCAACAGATATCGGTTGAGCTCTAACTCATACATATAAAGAGGATCTTAATGCAAGTGTGTGTCCATCAATGACAATCACAACATAAACATAAAAAATGCCAACAATCTCCCCCTTTGGCATTGATGGCAACACTTAGGAAAATAAAATTTTGACATCTAAGTGTTTTACAAAAAAACATGCCATTAACAAAATTGCTCCCCCTAAGCATATACACTATCCCTTAATCAATACAATGTATAGCAATTTTGCATACAGAGCATAAACATTGAGATATCAGAGCATATAGCATAAATCAAAGCATATCAAAATTTTTTAAAGCCAGATACTTCTCCCCTATAACTCTCCAAAATAGATAGAGTACTTCTCCCCCTTTACCAACAATGACAAAGTACTCCTGAACAACCCTGTTTCCATTTGATATTCAAACAATAAAAGTTTATGACAATAAGGAGTAGTACTTGTCAAAAATAGATTTATAGTCCTGCAAAAATTGTTTCATTGATAGAGACTAGGACTCAAGTAGGGAGGTAGCCACTTCTTTCTCTGTTTGCATCTGGGAGACTTGTTCTTCCATGGCATCAACTGTGCTCATCTCCTATGTAACTATCAAGGCATCCAAGTTCAGATAATACTTCTGAAGAATTGGCAGACATGGAAGTAAAACCAGTTGTAGCTCCTACAAATCTCTAGACCATGTACTGATCTCTTGCTCCATTTTGGCTGACTGGATCTAAAACCGATGAACGGTTTGCCCATAAGTTGCAAAGGAATCATAAGGTGGCTTAAATGTGCTTAAGACTATAAGTCCATTTGAAGCTTTTGCTTCTGAGCTAGCACATCATCATAGAATAGATGGGGTTGACAAATTTTTCTTAGTAGCAAGTTTCCCTCATCCAAAGCATCCCTTATATCCTTTTGGTCTTTTAGCAGTTCAGATCGGAGTTCATTCAACTTCTTCACTAGAGCAATGTTAAGAGCCTTTTGATGCTCTTTCTTGACATTTGTCTCAGCTACTTCTTCCAGGCTCTGCACTTGATCATCCACTACTATACATAGTAGCTTAAGCTATGCTAGTGATGATTCAGTGTTGTGAAGATTGGTACCAGGTATCAAACTGGTAAGGGTGTCTATAGCTGCTTGAATTATATCTTGCTCCTTTTTCCTTCGAATTATTTCAAGATGCTCTTAAGCAATCTTGATGCTCTGCATTAGCTCCAATTCACTTGCAGATTGGAAATCAATAGGACTGGTGATATTAGCTAGTTTGGCTTGACACCCAGTTGCCTTTGGAGTCTCCATCTATGTGCTCCTCACCGCTTCCATTGCCTTGTCCTCTTCCACTTTCTTTTTCTCTGCTTTTCTTTTCTCTACTACCTTGTCTTCTTCTTCCTTCTTCTTTTTCTCTGCTTCCTTCTTCTTTTCTTGTTCCTTGTCTTCTTATTCTTTCTTTTTCCTCTCAGCTTCCTTCCTCTTCTTCTTTTCTTTATCTTCCTCTTCCTTCTTCGTCTTTTCTTCTTCCTTCTTCTTCTTTTCTTCCTTATCCTCTTCTTCTTTATTTTTCCTCTCATCTTCTTGCTTCTTTTTCTCTTCATCTTTTCTTTTCTCCTCTTCCTCTTTTCACTTCTCTTCCTCTTTCCGCTTTTTCGCATCTTCATCCCTCTTCTTCTTCTCTGCCTATTCCTCAGCCGCTTCCTGTCTATCCTCGGCTTGCTCACTGCCTTGTTCAGCCTATTGCACCTATCCTGTTCCCTCAAAAGGTATGTCTTGAGTGACATCTTCTATGTCTAGGGCATTAACATCAATAGTGTCAATTGCTTCTTCAACCGAGTTTCCTTCTTCATCAAAAACTTCATCCAGTTTGGATATAACCGGTTCTTTTTCCACTTGTAGGTTGGCCATACGTGCTTTGTGAGCATGGATAGCATGATCTATATGATGATGAGTGTCTTTTTCAGCATCATCAACTCTTCCCTCTAATAGCCAGAGTCTTCTTCTCCTTGTGAAGAAGAGTCCTTTATTTTGGTCCAAAACATCAAATAATTTTGAGTTTGAGAGGTTGGGAAAGTACTGTGCAAAGACTTTCTCCCTAATCTCCTATTCTTTTTCTATGGCAATGCAAAATTTATTATCTAATGCCTTATATAAGGAATCTGGTGTCTAAGATTTAATCTCTGATGGTGACCAGTCATTCTTACACAAATAAATAATAATCTCTTGTAGTACTTCTTCTTTCTCATCAGCACTATACTGGTGCAGACACTATTGGTTCATTCTTCTTCATCTTCTTCGTCTATCTAGCCTTCTTTGGCATCTCCTTAGAGTCAGTCTCTTCAGAGTTTGATTCATTTGACTTAGTCTTCCTTTTTCTTTCAAAAACTTTTGCTGGTGCCACTTCCGGTTTCTTCTTTGTAGGTGACCACTTGGTCACTCTTGGAGTTGCAGTAGTAGCCGGTGCCGATGCTGCAAGCACTACCTTTGCCTTCTTTGCTGCCAATTCTTTTCCTTTCTTAACAGAGGGTTCCTCGACCAAGGCAATCCTTTCTAGATAGGTTTTGGTCCTCTTTACCTTAGGATCAAGAGGTGAGGCAATAAGGGTTGAGGCATACCCTTCTAGAATATCATACATCACCTCATAGCCCATTGGCTCCACTTCTTCTATTCTAGGCTCAACAGCCTCCATTAAGCATTTGTCCACCTGGATGGTGAAGTGGATGTCATCTTCATATTTCTTGATGATGTCACCTGAGATCCTCATCCTTTGACTCATTTTCCATCTGAGCTCATCAAAGTACTTGTTTAGCACATCAGGATAATCGGTTCTAGTTGCTTGAATGCTTTCCTTGATCTGCTTGGTTACCGGTTGGTCAGGAGACCACTGGACATCTCCTACTCTAGGAAAGTAGCCTTAGAAATAGAAGAACAACCCAACCAATAGTTGTCTGAACTTGAATCTCAGTGCATTATTCTATTTGATCGACTTTAGATTAGATAGGAGTTGCCTTTGCATACCGGTGCACAGGTCAAATGATGCATCCTCTTTAATCATCCGGTAAGCAGCATTTACTACTGCAGTAGATACGGAGTTAATTCTGCTAGTAGAGAATGTTTGGTAGCCTATCACCATGTAGGCATACTTAACCAGATCATCCTTGATGGAGTTGACTGTCATGCCTCGTGAATCGCTCACTGAACCGGTGAGCCTTGACATTTCCATTTTGCTTATTGTCCTTAGGACTGGCACTTCCCCTGTGTTGTAGAAACCGATGACTGCATGAATTTCCTGTGGCATGATATCATGCATCCTCTCTAGGTACATCTTGTCACCATGGACTCTGCTCAAAATGATCCTAATATGATCCTCTATAAAGTCTTCCAGAAAGTATACAACATTATGGAGTTTCTTCTTCTCTAAGATACTATATTCTGGTTTGATTTTCTTATCCTTTCCACAAAATAGACCTAGTTGGGAGTGGATGGCTAGAGACCCTAGGTCTTCAATCTTGCAATCAATATAGTCAGAAATTCCCTCTTCTACTATTATTCCGACCGAAACTTGTGATAGGGGATTATACTTTGACTTCATTTGAATGAAACTTTCAGACTCAATGGATGCACTAGAACTAGTATGAGATGCGGAAGCCATTGTAGAATATTTTAGAAAACTCAAGAAATACCTTTAAAGCGTGAATTTAGGGCTTTCTAATTCTCCTTCACTCCACACTCCATAGGTTGCTGAATCACTTCTTTGTGTGCTCCACTTGACCATTTGCAATTTGTTATATGGTTTTTAACTTAGATTCATGAATAGAAAATAGATCTAAACCTATGACAAAATGTTCAGGTGGAATTATTAAGACTAAGTTATGTGGGTTGTCCTAGTCCTCTAAATATTAGGGGTAGATAGACTTGATGTTTTCAGAATCATGTAGCATGTGAAATATATCTTCAAGGATTGAAGGGAAAGAAAGAAGTTGTAACACAATTGAGACTTGTTGTATGGTTATGATAATGATTTTGCTTATGATTCATTCCTATAAGATAGGGCTTTCATTTAATGTTTTGATGTCACAAGAACATGTGATCAAGATTGTGTTAGTGGCATGCTGAGGTTGAAATGCTAATAAAATATATTATCAATTCATTATATATTTAAGGTTAGAGTGAGACACATCTTAGGTATGTTAATAGAAGACATTCTCATCAGATGCTATAGTTAAAGTTTATGACACCCATATATGTTTGTTAGGTCTCGGAGACAACTAAGAGTAGGGGGGGTGAATCAGTTGTCAAATAAAGTCAAACCAAAAACAACTTAACCAACCTTAATGCTTAATACCTATAAACCAAACTTTAAGCCGATAGACAGTTTATTTTTTTCAAAAAACTGCCCGATAACGTCGAAATACCGATGATGATGCGAGTGACATTTTCTGACGAGGCTCATGTTAGTCAAAATTCTGACGACCAGAGACATTATTAAAAAAAAAGGAAAAGCGCGGGTTCATTTGAAAACCACGCGTGACAGATTGAATTAACTCTCAACTTCCTCTACCTCTGCCAGTTCCTTTGTTTCTTTTGCCTCTTCCTTTGCCTCTACCTCTGCAAATTGGGTTGTCTAGCAAGTGAAAATGAAGGATTGAATTAACTCGTTTGGAGTGTATCGAACTATTGGAGATGGCAAAATTCCTTTAGATTTTTACATGTCATTAAATTCCCATGGAGTTGCAGGTTGTGTGTTTGAATCATGTAAAGTTGGTTGTAGACAAGTTCATTTCAGAGTGTGTGTCTCATAAATTTGAGCTTATCATCCTACCAGTATGTTCTTATTTATCTATTTTTCTTTACTTTCCTAATGTTGGAGTTCCTAGTTACTGAAAAGTCTTCCATGTTTGCTTCAGCATCCTCTCCCAAAATCTGGCAGAGTGAGTAGTATAATCCCTTGGCTTTAAGAGTGAACAAATTTAAGGAGAAAGGCTCCATGGTATTAGGTCCCACAATAGTTAATCTGCCTACTTTAACAAAGAACTCTTTAAGAGGTCCATTCCTAAGATGATTCCTCTGTGCATTGTAAACCTGAGCCAATGATTTAAAATTGATGGGTTCCAAGTCATTGGACACTTCACTAAGCCGAAATACATCTCTGAACACCTCATCATTTATTTCAATGAGGGTTTTTCCAATTTTGACTATGGTATCACTTTCATTCAATGTCTCTAATTTGTCCCAAATCACTTTAATAGTAGATCATTCTAATAAACCTATGATTTGCTGATCTGACAATGTGCTCAAAAGTGCTTCTCTTGCTTTGCAATCATTTTTCTCATCTTTAGCCTAGGTTGGTGGATTAGGTTGACCTTGAGTAGGAGGAACATAGCCATTCTTTGTAACATCCCATATGTCCTTTCCAATACAATTCAGATGAGTCTCCATCCTGATCTTCCATATACCATAGTTAGCTCCATCAAGCTTCAGACTCTCCTTCCTGAAATAGTTAGTTGCCATAGAATCTCCTCAAGCTATTAAGATTATGCAAAAAGAGGACTTAGCTCTAATACCAATTGTTAGGACCTGGAGGCAACTGAGAGGGGCGGGGGCGGGGGGGGGGGCGGTGAATCAATTGTCTACTAATTTCAACCCAAATATAACTTAACCAAAATTAGTGCATAATACCAGTAAACCAAAATTCATGCCGATAGACAATTTAACAGTTAATTACAATACCGGTAAAGTTTAATGCATGAAACATAAAGATAAATAACATACACAACACATAACATAGTTATTTGTAAGTGGAAAACCTATAAGGGGAAAAACCATGTGGGAAACCTTACCCACAATCAGATGATACTACTGCAGATAGTATGTGTGTACAATATGAGGTCTACACATGGAGAAAGGCTAACTACCTAGAGCTCACTCCTTAATCACAAAATAGTGTCTTCGTGTATAGCTCTACTTATATTTGTATATACCTTATTACAATCCTTTTTCCACTTTTCCTTACATCCTCATTCAATCTCACAAATGAGATCTTACATATATACCAAAACCTAAGACCAAATGTGTAGGTCATCTTACAAAGAATATTACAATTAAATAAATTACAAATGAATCAATATGTGATGCATCATGTCAGCTCAATGCAATAATAACCAATCATCTCCATAACATGTCATGCTGATAATGCTTGCCAGTCCGTAACATAGACCTAATTGCCGATAACAACAAATATGCAAACCCGATTAGATCAATGACCAAATCACCAAAACAAAGTGTCCAAACAATGTCTTCGACATAACCAAGTAATCTCTAGATGATAACAGATCATCCTTTGCGCTGGTGAACAATATAACTTGCCAGTGAGCTAGATACTGGTAATTGTGCATAAGTCACTGAACATGCTGGTGAACATAACCAAAGATCTCGAAGTGTTTATAGGTGTTGACAAGTGTTGACATCAATGAAAAAACCACTGCAACACATCCAAAATACCAACACAGATGTTCCTCATTTGGAGAACTCATAAAAATGTTCGAGGAAGCCCCCTTATTAAAAGTCTTGTTTTTTAGACCTATGCCCCAAAATCAAATTATCATTTTTCATATTTGAAATGTTATCCAGACACTCTGTAGATTTATCCTTGCTACTCTTATCAGAAGATTTCACACCAATAAAATTCAGAATAGACCTAGGTTGTTCTAAAATATTAACATCTAGCTCTAGGAGAGCACTAGACAAACTTGTAGAGTTCAATATATTCTCACAAGCTTTAGGACCAACATCCTTACCCATATCAGAATGATTTACAATTGTTTCTAGATTATTGGACAAAACCTTACCAATTTTAAAATCCATAAATAGAGGCGCATCCACAATTAAAGGAGACAAAGGGAGATCATTACTCAGCTTATCAATCTGTTGCTGCCAAATTCCATCATTCGATTTGATATTACAAGTCCCACCACCACCTCCACCCCCACCCCCACCTCCATTTCCACCCGTGCATCAACCTCCACCTCCTGGCTCCGATGAGGCTCGATATCGAGCAATTATTGATGACAATTTTGTTTTCATATAGAGAAAAGTTAATGAAATCCTTAAAGCACCACATATGTCCCCACACATGCAACATTTTGCATCGAAGATGCAAAACCTTATTGATGCAGTTAGGTCTATAGATGCAGAGCTCGATTCACATCAAGAATGGATAGAGGAGAGACACTAGTTTTATTCTAATGGATATTTTGGACTTAAAAATAGACAAATCTCACTTAGTTACATATTTTCCAAACCCTGTCACAAGTGAACCCATTCCACCAAACAAATCCTGCATATCCATGGGGTGGTGTACACATTGGTGCATGGACGATAATTTTTGGGATTGGTGGCATATGGTATTTGACTCCCCACCACATGCCAACCTAGAGTGCCCTTTGTACTTTTTGAGAAAATTATATGTAGAGTTTGTTTTGGGTTTAAAGCCCAATTATTTTGATATTAGAGCATTCCAGGGTGTTGGTAGTGGCATGCCATAGGATAGGTTGGGGGCCCGCATTGACCCCAATAGTCCTGCCCGTCGCTAGGCCATTGTGGGTCCTTTGTCTATTATACCTGATGCTTTGCAAAGAGGATTAGAAAATCTATTTGATGGCAACACACACAAGAGCACAAGAAACAAATGTTAGTGTTAGCAACAAAATATTATCCTAAACAAGCATATCAAGAGAGATATTAAGCATGAAATAGAAAGCGTACAAACATAGAATAGATAAACTATACTCCTCCAAATGCTAATCAAGATGCTCATAGTTTCTCCTCCCTTGTTCCTCTCCTCTTCAAGTTCCACATGAGTGTAGCTCTTAGCTTTTAGCACTAGCCATGGATGCCATATGGAGATTCAAGATGGTTGAATATGATAAGCAAATTCTATGCAAGTGTAGATAGTGATGCTATGAAAAATCTCTATGCTAATACCAGTATAACAACAATACTGTAATTCTTCCTTCTTTACTTGAGGAGAAGGGTTCTATTTATAGAAGAAATGGGGAAATGAAGGGTTAAGATTGAGAAATCTTAACAAGGGTTAGGATTGAAAGATATTCAATCCATGTGAGACTTTCAGCCCAATCCCATGTTGACAAGTGTCACCATGAGGAGGTTTGGGAGGAGAGATAAGGAGCATTAAATGCTTGAGGGGACATTATGGTTACCCTAGGGGGCTGGGTTAGGGTTATCTTAATGGATATTCCTTTTATCCAAGGGATAAATGAATGTGCAAGGATTAAATGGTTACCTTACTTAAAGAAATTAATGCTTTGAAGAGACCCATGAGTCAAAAGGATGGTTAAGTTAGAGGAAACTCTCTAACCAAAGGTATATCTTTTCATTATTCTCATTTTGTTTCAAGGTTTGAAAAGTAATAGTTTGTTACCCTGTTTCCCATTGATTGTTATATTTTCAACTATGTAACTGGGAGCCCGTGTCTGATAAATATACAAACTGGTATGTATATTTATTGTATGATTAAGGGTTGCTTTTGTAAAAATCCTCATTACTGTCATGTTTAAATATTGTTAAGCATTTGGATCAAACACATTTTATTAACTCATTTCGAGCTTTGCATGTGTAGTCTCTATTGGGTCAAGGGTTTCATGATCCATAACTATTGTATTTTGTTAAAAAAGTTTCTCTGCAATGTTTACCAGCATCCTCTCTGTGTGTGCCAAAATAGGAGCTTTGGAACAAGGTATGGACATCCATCAAAGCATAATTGAAGGGGGTTTTTTGTCAAAAATTAGTTGCAAATGCTCCAATAACAAAAATCGCAAAATGGGGTAGCATACACACAGCATGTGATTAATTCGCAAAATGGATTAATTCACAAAAAAAAACTAGTCTCAATATGATTGCAGAAAATAATTAGTTGCCCTTACCTTGCTTGTGCAGAGATCACTCCAGTGGGGGGGGGTAGGGAGGCAAGATGGTCGCCACTTGCTTCGAATTGCTTTGATCAAAATGAAAATGCGTTGTGTTTTTTTTTTTAATAAAATGCTTGATGTCGTCGGAATTCTGACGAACATGGGCATATTTTTTTAAAAAAATCAAATTTTCACACAATGCTCCTTGTCCATCGGAAACCTCCGTCCGAAAGCAACATAAATCCCACAAAAAATTATTTACCTTAGATTTTTTTATTTAAAAACAATTTCATTTGATAAAATACAGTTTCTTGTTAAAAGTGATTTTTAAAATAAAATAGAATGTGTTTTAGTGAAAATATATCTATTTGTCATATGATATAGTTAATTTTATTTAATTTACTAATCATTTAAAATTTCTAATATGAAATGATTTGCATGCAAAAAAGAATAAATTAGAATTGAAAATTAGTTTTAAATTTAGATTTAGTCTTTCACTTATTTTAAAATTATAATTAGTCATTGTTGATTTATTTTTTAAAAGAAATTAATTTAATGTAATTGTATTAGATAATAAATATTTATGAATTTTAAAAATTACAATTTATTATAATTTTAAAGTTAATTGTAAGCTTAAAAAATATTGTGGTGATTTGATTAATAATTTTAGATCCAATAATACTTAATCCCACATAGAAATGGAATTGTACTTAAAGAACTTGAAACATTTATCATTAATGTCAAATTTATAACAATCCTAACCATAACCCTTATAATCCTTAATTATGGTTTAATTCTAGCCCAAGGTGCACACAAAACCAATTTTAAAAAAAAATCATAATTATAGTTAAGTTATTAGACACAATACAATATCTAAAGATCTTATCTAAGAAATGTGAGAACATGCCCTAACTAACTACATCATGCATCAGTTAAGATATGATAAATCTTAAGATTAATATTTGGATTGTGATTAAATTAATATTAACGATGGATCATAGAGTTAAAAGAATGTTGGATTTCTATGAATATTGTTATTGATGTCAAACTCAGTGATCTAGTTAAGATCGGATGTGGCGTAAGTAGTTCTGGTATTGCAGGTAGAACATCAGTGGAAGATAGGTATGTATGTGATATGAAACAATAAGGCATATATGATCTACTAGAGTCATTTTCAGAACATCCTCTTCTTGGGAATCTTGTGTTTTGCTTATCATGGTTTGTATCTAGTTCTTGTCTTAGTTACTGTAGCGTCCAAAAATTGCGACACTTGCAATTTCAACTGCATTTCAGTCTTCACGATGGCGGCACAACACGGAACCTGAATGGAGACCCTGAAACTTGTCCACAACATCAAAAACTGCATTTTTCCAGCACCCTGCTTGATCCCTCCTTGCACCGTGCTGTCCCGGGAGGTGGGACCAGAGCGCCCAGCACCCTGGTCCTTTAGGACTAGGGTGCCCAGTGCCCTGGTCCCCCAGGACCATGGCGCCCAGCGCCCTGGTCCCCCAGGACCATGGCGCCCAGCGCCCTGGTCCCTGGCCATATTTTGGGCCCGGTCTCCTATGGGGCTTCGAGTCTTTTTGTTTGCAAATTGGAAAATAACATTTCCTGGTCGGCCTAAGGTCGGGAAAATCAGTCTATCAGCCCTAATTGACAAGTATATAAACTACATTTTCCTCTCCCATTTGGGTAGATAAAAAGGGGACATATGTGTACAAGACATGGAAATGATACTCAAACATTCAAGCATTCAAGCATTCCTTCAAGCAATTGATCATTCTAAGTCTCCATTCAAGGCTAAGTGTTGCATTCAAGACAAGGATTCAACCATTGAAGAGGAGATCACTTACTACATACAACATACAACATACAACATCTATACCTTCACATATAAGGATACAAACATCCTTACAACAAGGTACTAGTACTTGTTTTACATTACAAACATTTAAATTTACAGCATTTCTCATTTCTTGGTTAATTCCAAAACCAGGGTTTGACCTAAGGGAAAACCCCTAATCCCTAACCCCCCAATCGTCTTCGCTTTTCTGTATGTAGGTGGCAGGTACGCGGCTGAAATTGAAGATCTGGAATCCTTGTGCAGAGACGAACAGATCCCCCTTCGTTTTGCGGATTTTTCGGAGGACCATGTGCACGTCGGGTGCCATCATCCTGTCAACTTTTGTTCAAATTTGTAGGATAGCGCCATATCGACATTTTACTGCTAATTCCAGGTCCGCAGCTTCATCCTATATTCCTATCTCTATTTATAAGCGAATCTTTCTCACTTTTCATGCATTCCTAGTTCAATCTTTCTATCTACATTCTTTACAAAAGAGGGTAGCCTTGCTATCTTAACCCTTGAAACTCATTTAGAATCCAATCTTGCATTGCGTGGGATTGGATCTTGTGGGTTTCAACTCCTTTTTTGAATGTAAAGTTTCTCCCAAGTGAAAACCGCCAACCCTAGTGACCTCCCTTCTCTCTCCTCGGAGTTGGAGAGGGGAGAGCAACTAGGGTTCGATTTTTCCGCTTTACATTTTGGTGAACCCGACGTGAACATCCTTTCTGATTATTCATGGTTAGATCTTAAAATTGGCTTCCTTGATTACATTTCCATGTTTGATCTTTTGCAAAGTTTAGAGGTTAATTGCATAAAAACCCTAAATTTTCTTTTTAGTAATTAAGCTTGCGAAATGTTTAATTATTAATGCTTGTTTCAGATCTGCCCTTCTATTACAAATTATCAATTCATAGTTGTGCTTTAATTCTGAAAATTAAGTGGTTAAGTGTCAAAACCCTAATTTTTGAAACCCTCTTGATTCAACTTTTGACCAACAATTTCACTGATCAAAACATCTCAAATCAGCTGTAACTTTGGATTCCGCAATAAAATCACAATATCTTTCATCCCTGAAAATTTGGAAAAAAGTTGCGAGGACCGTGTGCACTCCGAGTGCCATCGTCCCTGACATTTTTTCCAAAATTTCGGGAGTTAGATCTTACTGTATTTTTCTGCTAAAATCCAAAATTTTGGCTGATTTTATCAATTACAACACTTTCAAAATTACAATCAAAGTTGGTCTAGGGATTGTTTGGATTAAGGCTTCTAATCATTCAAAAATTGTTGAAATTGAAATTTTGTGTCGAAATTGTGTTCTTACTATCCTAAATCTGAAAAGTGTGTTTGCATTCATTTGAAATTTCAGTGCTTTATTCAAATTCTTGCAATTTGTGACTTTTGAAATTAAGTGCTTAATTACAACAACTTTGATTTCCGCTTTCAAAATTGAATTTTGCGTGAAATTGAGTCAACTTTTAAAATTCAAAACTTGCATTGCTTTTGGTATTCCCTTTAAAATCATAAAATTCAAAATTTCAGTTTCCCTCTCTTTTTCAAAATTCAAATTTTTGTATTTTTCGACAATCTTGGTAGGGTTCAATTTTGAGATTGCAACTTTAATTTTGCCTATCTACAGATCGTATAATCACTCAATTTTTTCAGATTAGCTCTAAAATCATCATAACTTTCATCTCTAAAAATTTCGAAAAAAGTTGCGAGGACCGTGTGCACTCCGAGCGCCACGGTCCCTGACATTTTTTCTGAAATTTCGGGAGATTGTTATGATTGCATTTAATAGCCTAAATCTAGGAGACTGGCTGATTTTACTGAAATTTGCTACCTCTAAATTCAAAATCTTCTCTCCCTCTCTAGTGCATGAGTTTTATAACAATAAGCCCTACTTACACTATTCCCGTTAGACGAAGCCGTAGAATTAAGTCTTTCTGAGGTTTAATTACCAAGGAGATGGAGCCTAATTTGAATAGCCTTTTTAATGAGGAAATGGGTAATTCCTCTAATCTTCTTAATGATGAAGAAGCTCTCCATGAGGTTTCTGTAGAACAACTTTCAAAATTGGATAACCAATTTGATGATTTTCAACAATGGATGTCTCAAGAGTATCCCGATAGTCAAGCTCTTTCATTAATTGAGGGTCTAAAACATATGCTTCAAAGTGATAAGAATGGAATTGATATTTTGCATGGTATTGCACACATTGTGGATTCGAATGTGATGCCTATGAAGAGTTGTGCTGAAACTTTAGGTTATACACAACCTCCCACTCAAGTTAATCATTCTGTTCCTTTGACAACTTCTATTGCTAGTATAACTACCTTTACATCAAACATAATGACCACTTCTATACAAGATATTCCTCCTATGATCACCAGTCATGGGGGCAATCCCTCTTCTTCAATTAACCCTCTTCCTTCATTCAATACAACTTCTTCATTCATTCCTTCAATGAGTGTCCCTATTACATCTTCACAACTGAACATGACGCAAGGGGGCAATTCATTCAACCATTCCATTCCTCCTTGTAGTGTTCCTCCTTTCCAATCATCTCCTATGACTAACTATCATAGTGTTCCACCACCTTACTCTCTACCTTCTTTCAATAACATAATACCTCCATCACAATCTAACACATCTAATATGAATTCTTCGATTGAAGCGACCATTAACAATCTTGCACAAACTGTCTCTTCTTTACAGCAACAAATTGCCTCTATGAATCAATCTAAGTTTAGTGTGCCCACATTTGATGTTGCGAGCCCACTTTCTCTTGACATTGTTCAAGCTATCCCTCCTAAACATGTTGAAATCCCGCATTTGGAGCTTTATAATGGTAAAGGTGATCCTCTAACACATGTTAAGACTTTTCAAACAATATGTACCGATTTTGCTTATGACCAAAGGTTGCTTGCAAAACTATTTACTAGAACATTAAGAGATAAAGCCCTACAATGGTATTGCTCATTGCCTTCTTATTCTATTACTTCTTTCAAACAACTTGCAAATGCTTTTATTCAACAATTTCAAAACAATATAAGTCCTAAAGTTACTTTGATTGATTTAATGCATTGTAAACAAGGTGTTAAAGAAAAAGTGACTGATTTCATTGGTAGATATAAGCATTTGTATGCTCAAATTTCTTTTCCAGTGCTTGACATTGATATTCAAAGAATCTTTATTTCTAATTTACAAAAAGATATTCGAGACAAACTTCTATTTTCTGAGTTTACTTCTTTCCAACAGTTGTGTACAACTCTTCACAATTATCAACTGACTGTGAGTCAAATGGAACAATCACATCCTATGGCTCTGAGTGATAAGGGTGATAGCAGTCAACAACCATTTGGGAAGTTTAAACCGAATAGAGATTCCATAAAATTCAATGAGAACATCATCAACAACAATGTGAATGCAGCGTCAGGTGTGTCCCCTATTTCTAAATTTTTCAAGAAAGAAAGAAAGTTTACTCCTTTGAATGAATCATTGCATAGTATTATGAATAAGTTATTGGAACAAAATGTGCTTACTCTCCCTCCTATAAAGAAAATTGATCCTGCAAAGATTAATTCACCCTATTTTGATAACAAATCTTTTTGTCAATTTCATCATCAACCTGGGCATGATACTGAAAAATGTTTTGCTTTGAAGGGTAAAATTCAAGATTTGATTGATAATAATACTATCTCTGTTTCCGGAGTGAATGATAAAGGCAACACATCTGTAGCTCCTCCTAACCAAAATCTTTAGATTTTTACTGATCCATTACCTTCTCATACCTCTAATGTGATTGAGACTAATAATTCCTCTCTCTCATCTGATGGTCTTGTGTCTATGACTCCGAATATGATTAACTTTGTAGAGTAGCAAGAAAACCCTAAAGAACCTTCCATCACATTTGATTCTAGTGAAACTATCAGGGCACCTGATGGTCCTTTATACATAGTTGCAAAACTCAAGAATACACCTTGTCGTGGAGTGCTTATTGATCCTTCGTGCATGGTTAATGTTATTACTGAAGAATTTCTCTTTACTTTACAATTGAATCAAGTGATCTATGACAAAACAGATGTGATTGTGAAATTATTTGATGCATTTTCTTCTCCTGCAATTGGTTCTATTACATTACCTATTGAAGTTCATAACAAATCCCTTGATGTGAACTTTGCTATTATTCCTTCATCCGAACAATTTCGTGTGAAGCTTGGCTATCCTTGGCTATCTTCCATGAAAGCTATTGCTTCTCCTATTCACAAATGTTTGAAATTTCCCCATAATGGTGAAGTTATTACTGTCAATCATAGTTTCTTTAAACCAGCTGAAAGAACTTCTAGCATTCCTATTGATTATTTTTGGCCTAAACAATTCCAATCTCTTCCACCGCGAAGTGATCATCTTTTCAAATCTTATCAAAAGTGGAAAACAGATATGATCCTGTCTTTGAGTGAACCTAGAACACCCAAACTTGACATTCCTATCGTTCTTGAGAAGGAAGTTCTTCCTTTGAAAGATAAAACTAATGTCTTTCCTCAAGAAGATTCCCAACCCATTCCTATGGATGTGACTATGTCTATACCTAATAAACTTTCTAAAAGTAGACCTATACCTCCTCGTCATGATGGACTTGGTCTCCTTCCTAAACCAAATATTCCTCCTTTATATGGAGCAATTCATCCTCCTTCCTTTTATAGAGAAAAGAGACCTTCCTCTTCTCCTATTATCCAGCCTAAGAGACCACAACCTAAACATCCAAGTGATAAGGATGAGAACATTCCTCCTCCTCAATCTTCTCCACTTCCTACTAAGACTAGACGAAATCGTTCTGCACGTGAACACCGACGAAAGCGTCGTCTTAAAGCTCAAGCAGCTACTTCTCAAACTTTGCAATCTCCAAAAACACCTTCAACAAGCATTATTCCATTTTCTCCTCAACCAAAAATTGAGCCAAAATCTCCTAAACATAAGATGCATGATGGTCTTGATCCTGTGCGAGTTAAAGATCCTATTTTTATAAATCTTGATGATGATATAGATGAAAATGTTATTCATGATGAAAATGTTACTTCTCTTGCTTCTGATAGTGAATATGAGCTTGTTGATATTGATAACCATTTATCTAATGAATTTTCTAAAGCACTTATCCTAGCTCCTAGACAAGAACAACGTGGCTTGGAACATGAACATAGCCCTTGTTTGGATCTTGTGATAGCTCCATCTGCTGTGTTGGATGTTCCTCCTCTAGCGTGTTTCCTGCCTTCCCGAAACATTGATCAGCAAGATCGGGGGGTAGATGACGTGCTAGACTAGTTTCATTAGCATAGCAGACTCTCTCCTCCTCTCTTTTGTTACTTCTTCTATGTGTTTTTCTCATTCTTATATTTGTTGTCCTTAGTGTTGTCTACTTGAGGATGATGCAAAGCATTGAGATCTCTTTTGGTCTCTCTCATGTTGACTCAAAAGACACATGTGTTCCCTTCTTCTAGGTGACCTTCCTTGATTGGGGAATGAAGAACAATTATGCATACATACATATGATATACATGAATTATCATACATCATACTGACCCCGAGGAAAGCGAAGTCACCTCATGCTTTGTGTTTTGTGTCTATTATCCTTGGGTTTATCTCACACTTGGGGGCTAAATCCTTGCGATAACGTGCTCCTTTCCCTTCTCATTTCTTATGTGTATCACTACGTTAAAGCAATCACCCCCGTTGAGGCATGTGTGATCGCTTTAATGTAGGGGGGCATACACCCTGTCTATCCCTTCAGGATACTTGAAAATTTCTTGGCGAGCTTAGCTTTGCCTTGAAAATTTTTGGTATTTCTCTTGCATGACTCATACTGAGGGAACCTTACTAGTTTGTCAATTGAAGTCGTAAGATCCTTAGTCCACTGGGGGCTTGGTGTATCTTGCCTCCTTGACGCAGTGAAAGTCTTTCAATGTTGTTTCCTTGTACTTTACTGGAAGTATGAGCGTACGCTTATACTCTCGCTAAAGTGGGGGCTTAATGTAGTGCCCTAAAATTGTGACACTTGCAATTTCGACTGCATTTCGGTCTTCACGATGGCGGCGCAACACGGAACCTGAATGGAGACCCTAAAACTTGTCCACAACATCAAAAACTGCATTTTTCCAACACCCTGCCTGATCCCTCCTTGCACCCTGCTGTCCCGGCAGGTGGGACAAGCGCGCCCAGCACCCTGGTCCTTCAGGACTAGGGCGCCCAGCGCTCTGGTCCCCCAGGACCATGGCGCCCAGCGCCTTGGTCCCTGGCCCTATTTTGGGCCCGGTCTCCTATGGGGCTTCGAGTCTTTTTGTTTGCAAATTGGAAAATAACATTTCTTGGTCAGCCTAAGGTCGGGAAAATCAGTCTATCAGCCCTAATTTACAAGTATATAAACTACATTTTCCTCTCCCATTTGGGTAGATAAAAAGGGGACATATGTGTACAAGACGTGGAAACGATACTCAAACATTCAAGCATTCAAGCATTCCTTCAAGCAATTGATCATTCTAAGTCTCCATTCAAGGCTAAGTGTTGCATTCAAGACAAGGATTCAACCATTGAAGAGGAGATCACTTACTACATACAACATATAACATACAACATCTATACCTTCGCATATAAGGATACAAACATCCTTACAACAAGGTACTAGTACTTGTTTTACATTACAAACATTTACATTTACAGCATTTCTCATTTCTTGGTTAATTCCAAAACCGGGGTTTGACCTAAAGCCAAACCCCTAATCCCTAACCCCCCAATCATCTTCGCTTTTCTGTGTGTAGGTTGCAGGTACATGGCTGAAATTGAAGATCTGGAATCCTTGTGTAGAGACGAACAGATCCCCCTTCATTTCGCGGATTTTTCAGAGGACCGTGTGCACGCCGGGCACCATCGTCCTATCAACTTTTGCTCAAATTTGCAGGACAACGCCGTATCGACATTTTACTGCTAATTCCAGGTCCACAGCTTCATCCTATATTCCTATCTCTGTTTATAAGTGAATCTTTCTCACTTTTCATGCATTCCTAGTTCAATCTTTCTATCTACATTCTTTACAAAAGAGGGTAGCCTTGCTATCTTAACCCTTGAAACTCATTTAAAATCCAATCTTGCATTGCATGGGATTGGATCTTGTGGGTTTGAACCCCTCTTTTGAATGTAAAGTTTCTCCCAAGTGAAAACCGCCAACCCTAGTGACCTCCCTTCTCTCTCCTCGGAGTTGGAGAGGGGAGGGCAACTAGGGTTCAATTTTTCTGCTTTACAGTTACATCAGTCATATCATTTATATTAGTCATATCAATTTTATATATTGCTATCTGAATGATTATATTGCATCATGTTATGTTCTATAATCTATGGTATCTATATCTAGAAGTTAGGAGTTGTTTTGCTTAGATTTTGTGCTTATGGGTCTGTTCTTTAGGTCCGGTAGACTTGTGTTTTGTTGTAATAATTGTGGCATGTGTTTAAAAAAATCAAATTTTCACACAATGCTCCTTGTCCGTCGGAAACCTCCATCCAAAAGCAACATAAATCCCACAAAAAGTTATTTACCTTAGATTTTTGTTTAAAAACAATTTCATTTGATAAAATACAGTTTCTTGTTAAAAGTGATTTTTAAAATAAAATAGAATGTGTTTTAGTGAAAATATATCTATTTGTCATATGATATAGTTAATTTTATTTAATTTACTAATCATTTAAAATTTCTAATATGAAATGATTTGCATGCAAAAAAGAATAAATTAGAATTGAAAATTAGTTTTAAATTTAGATTTAGTCTTTCACTTATTTTAAAATTATAATTAGTCATTGTTGATTTATTTTTTAAAAGAAATTTAATTTAATGTAATTGTATTAGATAATAAATATTTATGAATTTTAAAAATTACAATTTATTATAATTTTAAAGTTAATTGTAAGCTTAAAAAATATTGTGGTGATTTGATTAATAATTTTAGATCCAATAATACTTAATCCCACATAGAAATGGAATTGTACTTAAAGAACTTGAAACATTTATCATTAATGTCAAATTTATAACAATCCTAAGCATAACCCTTATAATCCTTAATTATGGTTTAATTCTAGCCCAAGGTGCACACAAAACCAATTTTTTAAAAAAATCATAATTATAGTTAAGTTATTAGACACAATACAATATCTAAAGATCTTATCTAAGAAATGTGAGAACATGCCCTAACTAGCTACATCATGCATCAGTTAAGATATGATAAATCTTAAGATTAATATTTGGATTGTGATTAAATTAATATTAACGATGGATCATAGAGTTTAAAGAATGTTGGATTTCTATGAATATTGTTATTGATGTCAAACTCGGTGATCTAGTTAGGATCAGATGTGGTGTAAGTAGTTCTAGTATTGCACGTCGAACATCAGTGGAAGATAGGTATGTATGTGATATGAAACAATAAGGCATATATGATCTACTGGAGTCATTTTCAGAAGATCCTCTTCTTGGGAATCTTGTGTTTTGCTTATCATGGTTTGTATCTAGTTCTTGTATTAGCTATGTGAGTTCTTGTATTAGTTGCATCAATCATATCATTTATATTAGTCATATCAATTTTATATATTGCTATATGAATGATTATATTGCATCATGTTATGTTCTAGAATCTATGGTATCTATATCTAGAAGTTAGGAGTTGTTGTGCTTGGATTTTGTGCTTATGGGTCTGTTCTTTAGGTTCGGTAGACTCGTGTTTTGTTGTAATAATTGTGGCATGTGTTTTAGTAAGTGAAGTATATGAAGAAAGCATGTAGAATATTGGTGAAGGCTAACTTGTTTGTCCTATCTTTGGTCAAGGCATGTTTTGGATATCATGTTGATTAGATCAGTTTATTAGTGGGTAAATCAGTAAGTGCTTGGCTAACATATTATCTTGGTGTATAGTACCAATATATATAGAAGATCCCAGGATATGCAAAGGAAGTATTGTGTGGCAATTGAAGAACAGTATTGTGTATGTGTATGTGTGTTTGTGATTAATGAGAGAGAGTGTGTGTGGTATTCAGTAGAGTATGTAGTTGGTTTAGCAGAGTGCAGTTACACTCATGTAGTAATCCTTTACCATATCTACTCCAGGTAGTTGTGGACAGTGTTGTAGTAACCCCTTATCGAATCTCCTACAAGTTTATGTAAGTTGATATTAATGCATTTGGAGATGCAGCTTTCCTCTATTCATATATATCTATTGTCATGAGCGTTTTAACAGTGTGCCATTTTGTAATCTGGCAATAAGCCACACTTTTTATAAACACCATATAACTAGCTATATTATCTTGAGGGTTAACACTCTCTGTGGTTTTTCTCATTTGGGTTTTCCACGTATAAAATATGATGTTCAATTTGTGGTTTTGTTATTTTTTTATTATGCATTTTCTATTTCATGTTGATAAGTTTAATTAATGAAATTGGTATATCAATAAAAGTTTGGAGAAGTGTGGAAATACCAATTTACCCCTTCTCTCAATATTCTGATCCATTCAACCAACTCAACAATTAGTATTAGAGCTTGGTTCCTTGCTTGAAAGATTAACTGCATGAGGGAGATCATTCTTGGTTGAATCATGGCACCAATGTGTATGTCTGAATAATATCATCCAGATGAGAGTATTGACGATAGCTCTTGAAGATCTAGAAAGTGTGGAATATGAGAATGAAGAATCGAAAGAGAATGTTAACATAGTGAATGAATGTGTGTAGAAGTTGAGAGAAAAAATATGGATATTCAAGTTGAGACATAAGGAAGTTAACAATCAGTTCAACAGATGAATGAAACCATTAAAGAACTGATGATAAATATTGAGGAGAATAAAAAGATAGAGAAAATCTTGAAAGAATCAATCTAGCTAAAGACTCAGTAATTTGAGAATTTGGAACAAGATCGTATGTGCAAGATCATGAGGGGCCAAAAAGTGGCGATATTTTGACTAAAGCCCTGATTGATAGGATGATTGAAAAAATCTATAACTTTCAAATGGTATCACATTTTTTGAATCCAAAACATGCATCACATTCTATTCTTATCGTACTATAGGGTTAAAGAAAAAAATTGAATTTTATAATTTTTTGACCAAGTTATTGATGGATACTAAGAGAGGGGGTGAATTAGTATACCAAAAAATACTGTACTTAAACACTTAAATAATCTAGTAGTAAACCGGTAAAACAGTTTAACTAACAAACCGGTTAACACAAACGTAAACCAAACAGCAAGTAAGGCATTCACCCATAGAAGCAAAATTACCATAACATGATATTTTGACATGGAAACCCAAATGGGAAAAACCGTGGTGAGATGAAACTCACAAGCAACTGTCTGCAGAATAGTAACCAGCCTGATTAAGGTCAGATTGGTTAAGGTCATACAATGTTCTTTACCAGAATAGATCCTATTAGGAAACTCAATCTCTATTAGGAGATAAGTCCAATTAAAGACTACCTTGTGAGAGGATTTTAGATCCACAGTTGTAAACCACCTTATTAGAGGATTTACAAAGGCTCTGCTAAGCCTACCCGGTTAAGGGTTTCAAACTTGCCAAAGATGTGAGTAATCAACAAGTGAGTGATCTAAATATTTGCACAATATGCTTGGTTAGTTCCTTGATAGCTCATTAATACATTTCAGGATTACTTCAGTCTTCAGTAAATCCACACTCTATTCCAGCACACAGACTTTTTCTTCTCTCTTAAGATCGCACATACAAGAATTCCTCAACCACAAAAACCTAACAGCTACACACCTGTAAAACCCTAGACATGATGTCCTTAAAAGGAATTTGATTTCATGTCGGTCCAATAGGATTACATTGCAAGTTCCTAGGTTCATTGTATCTAGACACATTTGGTAACATGACACAAAATCACTGTCAAAGTGTCAGTGGATGGTAACTCATCACAGAGTACTACTAGTTTATACAACTTTACCAATTACCAGTTGGTAACTCAGAGTAATACCGGTTCAGTTATAAAATAGATTACCAGTTGACAGAAATGAAGACTTGGAAAATGATAACTGTCGCTTCTAGCTCCTTTTCTCTGCTCCACTTGAGATCCTTAAACTACTTCTGCTCTTCATGCCGCTTGGGTCTTCATATTGCTTGAGATCGGTAAACATTTTCTGCATAACATCGCTAGTCTAAAGACTACAACATAATACTAGTTTAGAACAAATACTGGTTGAGCATAACTCATTTATTCAAAGAGTGATCTCATAGAATGTGTGTGTCCATCAATGACAATCACAACATAATCATAAAAAATGCGAATAATCTCCCCCTTTGGCATTGATGGCAACACTTAGGAAAATTTTTGACATCTAAGTGTTTTACAAAAATAATATGCCATAATAAAAAATACTCCCCCTAAGCAAATACACTATCCCTTTGCAGAAAATACAATGTATACAACTCCTTACAGAGATAAACATGAAAGTATACATAGCATGTATCAAAAAAAAAATTCAATACTAGAATACTTCTCCACCTTTGGCAACAATGACAAAATATAGTTGAAAAAACCCCTGTTTCTATTAGCTGAAAAAGTGTTTATGACAATAAAGAATGAAACTTGTCAAAAATAGATTTAAAGTCCTGCATTCTCATTCTCCATTTGCATCTGATAGACTTGTTCTTCCATGGCATCCAAGGTACTCATCTCTTGAGTGACTGTTAGGGCATCTAGATTGAGATAACATTTCTGAAGAATTTGTAGTCTTGGTAGTAGGACTAGTTGAAGTTCCAACAAATTTCATGTCTGGTTGCTTATCTCTACCTCTATTTCTACAAACTAGAGTTGAAACCGGTGAGCGGTTTTCCCATATGTGGTGAAGGAATCATAGGGCATCTTGAAGGTGCTTATGAATGACTGCATTTCAAATTGCAGTTTGTATTTCTAAGAAAGTACATCATCACAGAATAGATGGGGTTGACATATCTTACTGAGCAGTAATTTCCCCTCACCCATTCCATCTCTAATGTCCTTCTATGCCTTTTGCAGATTGGACCAGAGCTCATGTAACTTTTTCACCAAGGTAGTGTTCAGGGCCTTTTGATGCTCCTTCTTGGCATTTGCTTCAGCAACCTCTTCCAGGCTTTGGACCTGGTCCTCCACAACTGTGCATAAGATTTTTAGTTGGGCCAGAGAGGAATTGGTACTAGGGAGGTTGGTATTGGCTATCAAACCGGTAAGAGTGTCCACTGTAGCTTGGATCACATCTTGCTCCTTCTTCCTCCTTATCACCTCCAGGCGTTCTTGAGAAAGCTTAATGCTCTGTAGTAGCTCCAATTCATTTGCAGATTGGAGATCAATGGGTCTGGTAATGTTAGTCAGTCTGGCTTGACTATCGGTTGCCTTTAGAGTCTCCACTTGAGTGCTCTGTGCCACTTCCTCCTTCTCTTTTGCTCTTAGCTTGTCTTCTTCTACCTTATTTTTCTCCTCTTCCTCTATTTTTCATTTCTCTTCTTCTTCTTTCTGCTTCTCTTCATCCTCATCCTTCTTCTTCTTCTCTTCTTTTATCTTATCCTCTTCCCACTTCCTCTTCTCCTCTTCCTTTCTCTTCTCCTCTGCCTTTCTCTTCTCCTCTGCCTATTTCTTTTCTTCTTCCTGCTCCACTTCCTTCTTCTTCTTCTCTTCCTCTTTTCTTTTTTCTTCTTCCTTTCATTTCTTTTTTGCTTCCATTTCTTCTTTCTTATTTTCCTCTTCTTTTCTCTTGTCCTCTTCCTATTTCTGCTTTTCTTCTTCTTTTCTCTTTTCTTCTTCATCTACCTATTTCTTTTTTCTTCTTCCTATTGCTTCTTTTCTTCCTCTACCTATTTTTCTTGTCCTGTTTCTTTTGTTGATGTACCTGGAGTAACATATTCATCATTCAAGGCATCAACATCAATGCATTCCATTTGATCAGTGACCGGTACTCCTTCACTGTCATACACTACATCTAGTTGATTGATTTCCGGTTCTTGCTCAGCTTTTCTGTAGGCTTCTACCACTTGGTGCAACCTTAGATGGGATTGCACAAGGGAGTGGGTATCTTTAGTCACTTTAGGAGTTTTTCCTTCTAGTAATTGGAGTCTCCTTCTTCACATAAAGAAGAGCCCTTTATATTTGTCCAAAACTTCATAAAGTTCTGAATTAGACACATCAGCAAAGTATTGTGCAAACACTTCCTCTCTTATTTCTCGTTCCTTCTCTATGGAAATGCACCATTTGTTATCTAAATAATTATAAAAAGAATTAGGTACCTCAGATCTAATTTCTGAGGGTGACCGGTCATTAATACATAAGTATTGAATGACTTCCTATTCCACTTCCTCTTTCTCATTGTCATTGACATCATCAAAATACTCTTTTAAATCACTAAGCAGTTTTCTTCTAAGATTTTTGATAGTCCTTTGACAATGTGACAAAGTTTTATAAGAGGAAACATGAATATTTACTAGTGCAGATGTTGTCGGTTCATTGCCTTGTTGCTTTTGTCTTCTTCCTTGTTTGCCTAGTCTTCTTAGGTTGTTCTTCAGACATAGTGTCCTCTGAGTCCGGTGTGATATCTTTTGTTTTTTCTTTCTCTCAAAGACTTTGGTGGGTGTAGCTTCCAGTTTCTTCTTTGCTGGTGACCGCTTGGTCACTTTGGGACTGGCTACAGTAACTGGTGTTGATGTTGAAGGCACTGCCTTTCCCTTCTTTACTGAGGGTTCTTCAACTAGTGTAACCCTTTTGAAATAGGTGCTAGTTCTCTTTTCCTTTGGATCAAGGGGCAAGGTGAGTAGGGTAGAGTCATACCCATCTATCATGTCATACATTACCTCATATCCCATGGGTTCCACTTCTTCCTATCTTGGCTCAACTACCTCCATTATGCACTCATCAACTTTGATGGTGAAGCAAATGTCATCTTCATATTTCTTGACAATATCGCCTGATATTGTCACTCTTTGTCTCATCTTCCATCTAAACTCATCAAAGTATTTGTTCTGAACTTCTGGATAACTAGTTCCAACCACTTGAAGGCTTTCCTTGATTTGCTTTGTAACCGGTTGGTTAGCAGACCACTGAATATCTCCAACTCCTAGGAAGTAACCTTGGAAGTAGAAGAACAACCTAGCCAATAGTTGTCCAAACTTAAATCTCAAGGCATTGTCCTATTTAATGGACTTCAAGTTCACCAAAAGTTGCCTTTGCATACAGGTGCATAAGTCAAATGGTGCATCTTCCATGATCATCCCATAGGAAGCATTTACCACTGTAGCAAAAGATAGAGTTGATCCTGCTACCATAAAATGTTCGGTAACCTATTACCATGCAGGCATATTTGACTAGATCATCCTTGATGGGATTGATGGTCATACCCCATTGGTCACTCATAGAACTGGTGAGCTTGGTCATTTCCGTCTTGCTGATCTTCCTTAGGGTTGGCACTTCACTAACATTACAAAAATAGGTGACGACATGAATCGCTTCTGGTGTGATGTCATGTGTCTGCTCTAAGTACATTTTATCACTGTGGACTCTACTCAGAATGATGTGGATGTGATCATTTGAAAACTCTTCAAGGAAATAGTCTGCATTGTGAAGCTTTTTCTTTTCCAAGATGCTAAATTCTAGTTTAATCTTCTTATCCTTCCCACGGAACAAACTCAACTAAGAATGAATCATCAGAGATCTTAGGTCTTCAATTTTACAGTCAATGTAATCGAAAATGCCTTCCTCGACTATGACACCGGCAGGTATTTGAGATAGGGCATTATATTTTGCCTTCCATTGAAAAAGTCTACTAAATCAACACGTACACTAGAGCTAGAGTGTGATGCAGAAGCCATGATAAAATAGAGAAATTTGAAAAATACCTTCATAAATCAAAATTTAGGGCTCACAAATTATACTTCCCCACACACTCCTTCGATTGCTAAAATACCACTTTTTGTTCTACACTTGACCGATTGATATTAGCTTTTGATTTTTCTTCAAGGTTTTGAAAATTCTTCAAATCACAATCCAAATCTCTTTTCTTCGCTCAGTGCTTAAAAACTTCTTTGCTCAAGAAGTGATAAGTTAAAAATGACTTGAAAAATCCTTTTAAACAAGTTCTTCACCTACCATAATAAACGCTCCACTATTAGGGCGTAAACCCTAATTTGCCTTTTACCGTTTCCGATCTTCTGCCAATTGATAGGGATCACATACCGGTTAAGGTCTTTTACCGGTGTAAACTGGGGGTTCAAAAAATTTCATCATTTTCTCCCCCTAAGCTTTTTTGATGCTTAGTTTGTTGGTTGAGTGACTTCCACACTAGGTGCAGAAACTAGTTCTTCTTGAATCACTTCTTTTGGCTTCTTCTTCAAGGTTTTCTTCATATCCACTTGAATGGTTTCAACATCAATCTTTCCTTCCGGAGTGACTAGTATATCATCTGATATATTCTTTCTTGTTCTGTAGAATCTTGCTGTATGACCTAGTTTGTTGCAATGATAGAAAATCATTCCAGGTGATCTCCAAGGTCCATTATTCATGTTTCCATTCTTCCTTCTGCATGTTGCAGTAGTGTCACCATGACCATGATAGATCAAACATGTTTCTCTCCATCTAGTTGCCGCTTGATAGCCACCGCTTCCAAACTGATGATTATAGGTATTAAACTAGTTTGGGTTCCGGTTCCCAGAAGGTTCAGAAAACACTCCTTGACTCCTTTGAGTATACCTTCCGGTGTTGTGCATAACAGACCTTCATTCAAATGCTCTATTCCCAAACTTGTTGCATGCATAACAATTACCATTGAATCTATTGGGTCTAGGCTTATCATTTAGAAAATAAGGAAAATTATTGTAAGCCTTACTTCTACATACATTGGCAATGTGTCCTTCTTTGAGACAATTAAAGAAAACAAGTTTGAACTTTTTCTTACCTTTATCCTTTGGTGTCTGTTGTTTCTTTGATGCTCCATCTTTTGTTCTAGAGGTCTCACCTTCCTCATAATTAGAGAAACCAAGTCCATTGGTATTCTTTACTGGTTTAGCTGATTCAAGCTTCTGCTCTAGCTTGACAGTGCTCTTATAGAATTTGGCAAGTATTTCCTTTGACTCAGTAAGTTCTTTGGTAATAGCAGCATTGGATTCCTCTAAGGTTGCATTCTCAGAAATAACCATGTGTAGTTCACCTTGCATTTCTTCCTTTTCCATTTTATTTTCATGAAGATGAGCGATAAGTGCACTGATCTCTTGCTTCAGCTTGGAGATCTCATGATCTTTTTCTTTTACCAGATCTTCAGCTTTCCTCCAGTTCTCAAGCTCTTAACACATTCAGATAGTCAGTCCTTCAAGTTCTCTTCTTAGGTTGACATTGGACTCATTCAATTTTTCAACTTCTTGAACTAGGGCTTCCATGTCTGTTTCATCAGAAGAACTATTTTCAGTTAGGTCCATCAGTTTTTCAGCATGCTCTCTTCTTTTTGCCATAGAGGCCTTGTACTTGACTTTGAGTTCATTAAAGGCTTTCTCAATCTGAGTGAGTTGATGAGTAAGCTCCCTCAGAGTGTATTCCCCCATATCTCCTTCCAAGTGGTTAAACTTATAGAAAGGTTGGCTCTAATAACAATTGATGAATACTAAGAGGGGGGGTGAATTAGTATACCAAAAAATATTATACTTAAACACTTAAACAGTCTAGTAGTAAACCAATAAAATAGTTTAACTAACAAACCAATTAACACAAACACAAACCAAATGACAAGTAAGGCATTCACCCACAGAAAAGCACAATCACCATAACATAAGATATTTTAACATGGAAACCCAAATGGGAAAAACCATAGTGAGATGAAACTCACAAGCAACTATCTGTAGAATAGTAACCAGACCGGTTAAGGTCAGACTCGTTAAGGTTATACAATGTTCTTTACCAAAACAAATCCTATTAGGAATCTCAATCTTTGTTAGGTGATAAGTTCAATTAAAGACTACCTTGTGAGAGGATTTCAAATCAATAGTTGTGAACCACCTTGTTAGAGGATTTACAAAGGCTCTGCTAAGCCTACCTGGTTAAGGGTTTCAAACTTGCCGAAGATGTGAGTAATCAACAAGTGAGTGATCTAAATATTTGTACAATATGCTTGGTTATATCCTTGATAGCTCATTAACCTATTTTAGCATTACTTCAGTCTTCAATAAATCCACACTTTGTTCCAGCACACAAACTTTTTCTACTCTCTTAAGATCGCACATACAAGAATTCCTCAACCACAAAAACCTAACAGCTACACACCTATAAAACCCTAGACATGATGTCCTTAAAATGAATCTGATTTCATGTTGGTCCAATAGGATTATATTTCAAGTTCCTAGGTTCATTATATCTAGACACATTTGGTAACACGACACAAAGTCACCATCAAAGTGTCGGTGGATGGTAACTCATCACAAAAATATACTAGTTGGTAACTCATCACAGAGTATTACCGGTTTATACAACTTTACTAGTTACCGGTTGGTAACTCAGAGTAATACCGGTTCAATTATAAAATAGATTACCGATTGACAGAAATGAAGACTTGGAAAATGATAACTATTGCTTCTATCTCCTTTGCTCTGCTCCGCTTGAGATCCTTAAACCACTTGAACTCTTCATGCTTCTTGGGTCTTCATACCGCTTGAGATCGGTAAACACTTTCTGCATAACATCTCTAGTCTAAATACTACAACATAAAACTGGTTTAGAACAAATATCGGTTGAGCATATCTCATACATTCAAAGAGTGATCTCATAGCAAGTGTGTGTCCATCAATGACAATCACAATATAATCATAAAAAATGGCAATAGTTATGGTGGTCAAACATACAAGTTTTTATATTTTTAAAAAGTTGTAATAAGAAAATCATTTAATAATTTATTTAAAAAATAACAACAAAAAAAAAATGTGTCACATCTTGACATGAGTCTTCTACTTATATCTAAGATCTTATAAAAAAATATTATGATTTGATTGTGGTTAGGGTGGCTAGACAGAGACCCACTTCATATATTTTTCCAAAAATTTAAGTACTACTACATTCAAATTTCAAAAATTTATCAAATATATATATTTTTTTTAGAAAACAACTAGTAGCTTAGAAACTACCTTTTTTTTTTTTACATATTCCACTCTTACATATTTTTGAAATAATGCTGGTAACTTATTCAAATTTTTACATCATGTTGCATAACTTTGTTTTCTAAATTTTCATTTCCACTTAAGGGCCCATTTGGCCCACCATGATCCTGCACATGCTAAAGAAGTGAAAAAGTTGAAGACAAAAAGTAAAGTTTTTGAAAGTAGAAATTTTTTGGAAGACTTGATTATCATACAAAAAGCTCATTTAGACAATATTGGACTAGGATTTCAGACAAGTGAATGTTCAAATTAGAATGATAAATAAAAAAGGCAAGGAAGTTAAATTTGAAATAGAAAAGAAACCTGAAGATGCAAGCAAAACCCAGAATCAGAGAATTCCTACAAGGAGATTACCGATTCATGAACTAAACCCACAAAGGTACACATGATTTAAGGGTTATTGTTTTTAATGCAATAAATTTAGTCATAAAGAAATGAATTGTATAAGAATTGAATGTTACAATGGCAAGAAGTTTGGTCACAAAGTAAATTACTATAGAAATCATGTTATGAGTCAGAATCATAATCTAGTTGGAATGAATAAGGGAAAATAGTATTTTTTATGGATATTGTCATCTATGCAATGGTTATACTCATAAAGTTAATTAGTGTAGATCTAGAAGACATTGAGTGAATTCAGTGCAAAGGAACATCAATTGTTACAAGTGCAATCACCTCTTCTTTCGGTAATTGAGCTTATTGCTTTAGCTCAAGGAGAGTTTCTCAAAGATAATATTTTGGTCCCATCTTCTAAGTTAGTTCATGTCATCGGTCCAACATGATTATGCTTGAGATGCAATTTGGTAATTCAATGTTTGTGCTGACATCATTAACAAGACATTTTATGGTGACAAAACCCTAGAAGAAATTGGTAAGTTAAATTTGGGAATGTGAGACCATTTTCATCATTATCCGAAGAAGAATTGTTTGAAGAGAAAGATGAAAATCTAAAGAGCAAAGAGAAAAGAAGTGAAGAAAGAATGGAGTAAAAAATGATTGTCAGAGAATCAAGTAGTGAAAGTTTTCAATCTTTGCAAAAGGTACAAATGGATGAGTTTGACACATAGGAGATTAGAAAAATGGAAAGGAGTTTAAGTGAAGTAGATTTACAAAAGGTCAAGGACTTGAGTCATAAAGGAATGTATTTATGGAGTGAATTCCTATTGTTCGATAGGAAGTAATCAGGTTGATCTTAATTCGTATGCTAAATGAATGTATTGTGTTGGATAAACCCTATCCAATCTTGATGGACATTACTCTGGATGTTACTAGCCTATGCAAAATTGGAAGTGTGTTGGTTAAGAAGATAGTAAAGAATAAGGAGGTTAAAACCCTAACTAGTGTGATGGGTGATCACAAAGAATTGTTAATCAACAAAATTGTTAATCCCATTGTGAGGTATGTGGCATATGGTATATCCTATAAGATTTATCTCAGAAATAGGGAAGGTTATACTTTGGCTATTGTAGTGTATGTTGTGTATAATATTGCTATGGAATATGTTGTGTTTGAGTGTGAATTTTTAAATAATCAGCTATTAGAGAATGCCAAAATGACAAAAGAGCAAGGTTATCTCTTCTAGTTTGGTTCGTTACTTGTGTGTTTGGCTATTTTTTTGTTGGGATCTCTTATAGCTAAGAAGAATGAGATATGGGAATTTGGAGTCTTGGTTGTCTCAATATCTTAATGGATTGGATAAGAGAGAAGTGCATGTGATACTTATTTCAAATCATTTTTGGACATGTGGAGTATTAGTCTATTATCCTCTGCTGTCGGTTCAGGTAAAGATAGTCTGACCTTTGAAAAGAGATTGACTCCTTTGGTTCTTTGGAACTTGAGAAGAAGTAGAAAGTACACAAATAGGGAGAAGTCATGAGGTTAGATGATCCGAAAACTCTTGTAGTTAAGGATTTATTAGAAATTGCAGAGAAAGAAGAAGAAGATTAAGAAGAAGAAGTTGATAACATGTAGGAAAGGTTGAAAAAATGTGAAGATGCTATGAAGAATTTATCTATATGCATAAAAAAGATGAGCGATTGTATCAACAATGATAGGAAGGTTTACAGGTATTGTCTTTCATGGCCAGCTACTATGGTGAAGCATAAAGCAAAGATTGGAACTGTTGAAGAAGTATTGAGTTCTACTAGTAAGTCACTTTATTTTCTAAGTGACAAAGACGGAGAGAAAAGGAAAAAGGTAAATTCCCTATAAGATAAGTTGTTATTCTTGCAAAGGGACAGAGAAGATTATGTGAGTATTTTCTTGAAAGTTAAGGAGATTGTTGAAGCTAATCTAGAACATTTTTCAGCAGTGCTTGGTGATGCAATTGAGTATGAGTAGAATTTGATCGTTCTAGACAATTTTTCTCATGTTGTTGATTTGTTGGTGAATGTAGGAGTTTATCTATTAGCATTAAATTGGATTAAGGAGAAATAAAAGCAAATATTTCAGAAAAAAAGCAATTGAGAATATGTTTGGGCTGATATGCAAGTTTGACAATTTTGTTGTTGAACACATTTATCTTTCTTTCTTTTTCATCAAAGGCACCCTTTTTCCTTGATGGCAAAGGGGGCAAAAGGTAAATGGAGACATAAAGAAAAAGGTAGACTACTAGAGATATATGAGTAAGGGGGAGTCATACATAGAGATGTTTTTGAGTTTATTCTTTTGAGATGTTTTGTGATTAATGACAAATGGGAGATTGTTGGATTTGTGCAAATATTGTCATTGATGTCAAATCCAGTGATCCAGTTAGGACTAAATGTGTGTATGATGTCAATGGAAGATAGGTATGTATGTGACATAAAGGAGTAAGGAATATATGATCTACTCAAGTCATTTCTAGAAGATCCTCCTCTTTAAAATCTTGTTTTTTCTTATCATTGTTTGTATCCACTTCTAGTATTAGTTGTGTGAGTTCTAGTATTAGATACATTAGTCATATCAGTTATATCAGTCATATAAGTTGTATCTATTACTATATGAATGATTATATTACATCATGTTATGTTTTGGAATCTATGGTATCTATTTCTAGAAGTTAGGGGTTGTTGTGCTTATGGGTTTGTATCTTTGGGTCTAATAAACCCCTATATTATTCTGATAATTGTGGCATGTGTTTTGATAAGCGAAGTCTATGATGGAAGCATGTAGAAGATTATTGAAGGCCAACTTGTTTATCCTATCTTTGGTCATGACATGTTTTGGATAACGTATTAAGAAGTGTATTATTGGGTAAATCACTATGTGCTTGGCTAACATAGTATCCTGGTGTATATTCTTACCAGTATATATATAGAACATGTGAGGATGTGGGAAACTAGTATTGTGTAGTAATTGAAGAAGGGTAGTGTGTGTATGAGTAATGAGAGAGTTCGTATTTGATATTCAAAAGAGTATGCTTGTGATGTGTAGCAGAATAAGAAGTGTGCAAGTGACAAAGTTAATATGCAAGTAGTATATGGTATGAGAAGCATATGAGAGAAGATGTGTGAAAAAGAGTCAACGTGTAGAAGGCATTGCAGTAATCCTTTACTGGATCTGCTTCAAGTAGTTGTTTTAGTAGAGTGTAGTTACAGTGGCACAATAATCCTTTAACAGATCTTTTGCAGGTAGTTGTGGACAGTGTTGTAGTAATTCCTTACTAGATCTACTACAAGTTTATGTAAGTTGATATTTGAGCTTATATTGGAATTGAATTCATGTGATTGGGGATGGAACATTCCTTAGTTTATCTATATCTATTGTAGTGAGCATTTCAGTAGTGAGCTGCTTTGTAATATAGTAGTGAGCCATCTGATAGTAAACCACACTTTTTGTAAACACCATATAACTAGTTATATTATCTTGACAGTTAACACTCTTCATGGTTTTTCCCATTTGGTTTTTCTACATATTAAATTTTATGTTCAATGTGTGGTTGTGTTATTTTTTATTATACATTTTCTATTTCATGTTGATAACTTTAATTAATGAAATTTATATATCAGTAAAAGTCGATGAAGTGTGGGAATATTCATTTAGCACCCCCCCTCTCAGTATTCTAGTCCATTCAACCAACTCAACAATACAAAATGCCATTTTTAATTGATACAAGAAAAATTATATATAGTAAAATCTAGAAGCAAAACAAAGCAATAATAGAGTTTACAACAAATCTCATAAGGTTCTATGAACAATGAAATTTAGTGGTTCATTATGCATGCCATATTTTCCATCAAAGGATAAAATTTGATAATGATAAATGAAAGGAATGTGTTTCCTAGAGTACCCTACAAATAAAATTATATTAATAAATCATTAATACTTAACATTATACATTCAGGTGAATCAAGTCAAACCATATGTCTGAAGCCTTTGCTACTCTTCACGCCATCAAACAAGCATGTGATCATGGCTTCAAGAAGGTTTGGATTGGAGGTGATTCCCTCAACATATCTAGTTGTTTAGAGGGCTTTGATCCTCTGAGTTGGACCATTGAAGATTTGATCAAGGATGCCTTAAACCTAATAAAGGATTTTGATAATGTTAATATTTCTCATATCCTTAGGCAAGGTAATTCCCTTTCAAATGCCTTTCCAAATATTGGTGTGTTGCGACATGATGGTTTCTATTGGAATGGATTGATTGTCTTCCTTGTAACATTTAGGATGCAACTAAACTTGAAATTATTCATGGGAGTTAACCTTTCATGGTATGCGAGGGTATTTGATTAGAGATACACAACTACAAATAACAAATAAAATGATATGTGCTTCACCATTTTCAATCAATATATATTACATATATAGAGAAGAGTGTACTACTATATTCAAGGAGAGATTATCTTCACAAATCCTTATTTATTTGTCATTGTTACTGACGCGATAATACACAACTTAAACTATATGACTTCTTAAAAAACTCCAAACCCTAATATATATTAATATTAATATAACAATTATATTGCTAAATACTAACATTTACATGATAATAATTACTCACATAATTATTATTTACCAGCATACATGGAGCACTAACTCAAATTTCCTTACATTCCCCCCCTTAGTATTAAATTGCTAGAAAAACATTCACATACTCCTTTGCAGTATGCTCACCCCTGTGGCATGCCCATTCTAATGGCTCATGACCTTAATACAAAATAAAGTCTCTCTCCATGCATGGTTTTAAACAAGCTTACCACAAATCTTGATGTGAACAAGAACCCATCAACTATCCACCTCATATAGTTTTTAAAATCCTCCAATAAAACATTTCAAGATCCATGAACTGACTTACTATGGTGCTTTCATTTTCTAGTATGGTTGTACATCAAGTAAATTATATAGAAATCAATATATATATCATAAATATGAAAATAAGATTGTATATGTACTTAATTGTATAAATTGTTAGCAATCATTGTCACTCGATCTCGAACAACATAGACAACCACCATTGCCACTAGAAGTTGCCCTTGACTTAGGTCATTTTGGTATGAAATGGAAATGGAACATTGATTATTATCCTCCCCTATAATGTGAAAATTTCCACGTAATCAGGAACATAGAAAACCATAAAAAATTAAAAGCCACCAAAGTTGATAAGTTGCACCATCATTGGTGACTGATGAGAGGACATTGATTGTCCTCTTTCCCTCATTGCGTCTTGCCTCCAATCTTAAATTATTTAAAGAACATATTCCTCATCACTGGACATGACAAATCTTCATTACTCGTATATTCTTTCCAATTTGTTTCTTCAGTGAAAGTAGCACGATGATCTAGTTTATCATCTAGTAGATCTTGTACCCTCTTCTTGTAAATCAATATTACATGTCCTATTTCATTACAATATAAATATTTTATTTTTCATTTTGAAAGAATATTCTTAGATTTCTACTTTCCTTTTCTTTCTTTGTTATGTAGAAATAAGACCTCTTCATATTTTGACTCTTCATTATGATTAAGTAGAGTATACATTGCTCCTTCAAGACTAATGGTTACCTTGCTTAAAGTGAACACCATTCCAAACATATTTCTAGGAAAACTATTCAAAAGTATTGCTTTGAAATCATCATCTTTTACCTTCTCATTAATCCCACCAAGCTGATTTAGGAGAGAGTGAAACTTACTGATATGATCTGCCATTTTTGTACCTATTTCCATCTTTAATCCATACAATCTCTACTTCAATGTTATCTTGGTGCTTTCTGCTTTAGATCCAAAGAGCTTTCTTAATGACTCCCAAATATATTTTACTGACTTCACAAAATCCACATGGTGTAAATATGCTTTGATCAAGACTAATAGTTCCCAAAGCTTTCTGACTTTTTATATTCCACTTCGCAAGTTCATTTGCATCAATAAGTATGATTGAGTTTGGTTTGACAACATCTCAAATTGTTGGTGTAAATAAATATTCATCATGGATATTATTACACTTTACTTAAGTTAACTTATGATAATGCATCTCTTCGTAGTTTGGATATGAGACACTTAGGGAAGTGTGCACATAGGGATACAACTTGTAGGAGAAATTCTACCTTTTGTGGTCTTATTTTGCTGTTACACTCCGCATTCGATGGGTCATCCACCTCTTGTGGAATATTATATTATTTCTCCTACCTACCCCTAGTATTTCTTACCTGCCCTTTTTTCTCATTGAGCCACGTGTCATGATTGTGTGCTCGTACATCCATATGGTCTTTCCTATATAAGAAAGGTCATATTCATTGTATTAGTTAATCCAATTGATCATTTGTATATTGATGATAATATAGTTTTTCCTTGTCATTCTTTTATCTCTCTTTATACTTTTCATTGTGCCCTTGATCTTGCAAAAAATCTCAAATGGTATCAGAGCCATTGGGTCTTCATTGATTGGTTTTGGGAGACATCTTGGAAGGCTTCTATTTTTGGATCTAAGGGACTGGGATTTTTGGAGGCATCTTAGAGAATTTTTGACCTCACCATTGCGTTCGAGAGGTTGTTTCCATAAAAATCAAGTATACAATTGACCTATTTTGGCGAAAGACGAATTTTGGGTGTTGGAGGAATTTTTTGCCCAATTTGGGTGGTACGGTACGAAATTTTCGGATTGGAAAAAAAATAAAATTTATTTTCTGAAAAAAAAAGGGCATTTTTTTTAAAAAAAAAGGGTTTTTTATTTTATTTTTTTAAAATTAAATTAAAAAAAAAACTTGTTTCGGGGTCTGTAGACTCCCCCTTCCTTGCCGTACTATGCTTTTCACAGGCTTTTGCAGGTCGTACCACCTCCGTCAGCCATTTCCGTGCAGGTTGCAGTCTCTTCTCTGGTCTCCGTGCCACCACCACCGGCACAACCCCATAGAAACCCCAGTGGCACTACCATCCACCATGCCTTGACGACCTCTTTGGTAATGCCTATCGGCCCTGACAGCCACCGCCTCCTGTCGCAGTGACACCACCATCCACTCTAGCCTCGGTGGCTTTGCCTCCTCCCACTGCAACGACACCACTGACCACTCTAGCCTCGACGGTCCAACTAGCTCTCTGACCCGACCCCACCATCTAGGTACCCTCCGGCCGCCGCCAGCCAGACCTTCAATGACCACCGCCATGTTAGCACCTTGGCCCACCCCCACCTGCAACCTCAACAACCGGGCCCACCGCCTGCCACCTTTTCTTGCCACATCACCCGTAAGCCTAGTTGCCTACCACATCACCTGTAGGCCTAGTCAGTTGCCTCATTAGCATTTTTTGCATAGTCAGCACCCAATCAACATTTTTTTGAAAAATTTTAGACCCCTCTCTGTTGAGCAGTTTGGGTCAACTTTGGAGGCTCATAACTTGCTCAATTTTGCTTTTTTTTTGGTGCAATTTTTTTTTATTTGAACTAATTTTTTTTGTTCTTTGTAGTTGTGTGGTTCTTTTCTAATTTTGGTGCACAAGTTTTTCAAAATTTTTGGATTCTCTCAGTTGTACCTGTCTAATCATTAATTTTGCAACTTCAAAGGCTTTGTTTGAGCTCAGACGACCTCCTTTTCAGGTGCCATTTTTTTTGAAAGTGCATATTTTTTTGTCTACTCTCATAATCTATAATTAGTTTTCAGAGATTTTGAGTGGATATTGTACTTTCAGATATTGGTCTTTTTTGGCCTATTTGGTAGTTGTAATTTACTTGGATCACTTGCATTATTAGCTTGAGTCTCCTTTGGCCTTATTAAGGTAGTTGTAAAGTTAAAATTAGAAGTCCACTTTGCCATTTTTTGCAAGTGGCCCATTGTACACGCACTAAGTATAAATTGCCAAATCATCATTTTTTATTTTGGGGGGGGGGGTTCTTTGATTGAGTGACTTTGGGGGAGTGTCTTGTGTGATTGTGCATCTCTTTCCTTGTGCTCTTTCATTTTTGTTGCAATGAGTCCTCATAAATTTCCACCTTTAACTCCACATAATTATGCATCATGGAAAATTAAAGTATGGAGCAAATTAATGGAAAAAGGTCTCACATATTACATAGATGGAACAATAAAAGCACCACCTGATCCTAAGGTTGATCCTAATGCTCAGCTAGAATGGTTCACTAAGAATTGCATGGTTCTTGGAACTTTGTGTAAGTATGTATCAGATGACCTCATTTTTCACATTAAGAAGTGTACTACAATCAAAGAGGCTTGGGATATGTTTAAGAAATTGTATGGTCAAGTTGATGAAATTAGAGGTTACAAGATTGACAATGAGCTCACCAACTTGGATCCCAAGAATTTTGATACAATCCAAGATTATGTCACCAAAGAAAATCATCTAAGAGCAAAGTTTAAGGATTGTGGAAATGACAAAAAGGATGCTCAGTTGATATTCAATTTGTTGGACAAGCTTACACCAAAATATGCAGCATTTGTTTCAAGCTTCTAAACTCATTGTTTGACAGTGGGGAGTTCCTACATTATGCCTTCATTTGATGCTTTCACACAAATGTTGATATTGGAAGAATCTAAGTTTTTGAACATGGGGCTTCTCAAGTCTTCAAAGTCCAAGGATTTGGTGGCTAATTAGGGGAGTCAAGGGAGTCAAGGCAAAGATTCCAACAAGAAGAAGAAGCAATCTAAGTCAAAGCCACAACAGGAAAAAGGGCAATCATCCTCTCCATCGCAAGGCAATTTTTCATCCTCTTCCAAGAAGGGGACTCTACCTAAGAAGAATAAACCAACTTATGCTTATTGCAAGAAGTATGGTCATGATGAGAATCGATGCCACACCAAGCAAGTTGATGAGTTGAAAAATCTTCTTAAGAAAAACAACATCAACTTGCCATTCGCCTACACAAAGAAGGATTCATCTCCTTCCTCTTCCTTATAGTCTAAGGGAAAAGGGAAAGCATTTGTGGCTACAACAGGTTCTTCACAGTAGTGGATACTTGACTCAGGTGCCTCTTATCACATGGGTTCTACAAAGGAGTATTTTTCTTCAATGGAGCCATCTAAGGTACCTCACAGTAGTGTCCTAAAATTATGACACTTACAATTTTGACTGCATTTGGATCTTCACGATGGCAACGCAACACTGAACTTGAATGGAGACCCCAAAACCTGTTTACGACATCAAAAACTGCATCTTTTCTGCACTTTGGCCTGATCCTCCTTGCACCCTGCTGTCCCGAGAGGTGGGACCATAGCGCCTAGTGCCCTGGTCCTTCAGGACCATGGGGCCCAGTGCCCTGGTCCCTCAAGACCATGGCGCCCAGCGCCCTGGTCCCTGGCCCTATTTTGGGCCCGGTCTCTTTTGGGCATCGGGTCTTCAAGTTTGCAATTTGGAAAATAATGTTTCTAGGTCGGCCCAAGGTCAGAAAAATCACTCTCCTAACCCTAATTAACAAGTATATAAACTACATTTCCTCTCCCATTTTGAGGAGAAAAAAATAGATGTGTGCAAAAGGCGGAAGCGATAGGCAAACATTCAAACATTCAAGCATTCAATCATTCCTTCAAGCAATTGAGCATTCTAAGTCTCTATTCAAGGCTAAGTGTTGCATTCAAGACAAGGATTCAACCATTGAAGAGGAGATCACTTACAACATTATTACAACAAGGTATCAGTACTTGATTAGATTACAAACATTTACATTTACAGCATTCTCATTTCTTGGTTAATTCCAAAACCAGGGTTTGACCTGAAGGCAAACCCCTAATCCCTAACCCCCCAATCATCCTCTCTTTTCTATGTGTAGGTTGCAGGTACGTGGCTATAATTGAAGATCTGGAATCCTTGTGCAAAGACGAACAGATCCCCCTTCATTTTGCGGATTTTTTGGAGGACCATGTGCACTCCAGGTGCCATCGTCCCGTCAACTTTCGCTCAAACTTGTAGGACAGCATCGTCTCAACATTTTACTGCTAATTCTAGGTCCGCAGCTTCATCCCATGTTTCTATTTCTGTCTGCAAATGAATCTTTCTTACTTTCACATACACTCCTAGTTCAATCCTTCTATCTACATTCTTTACAAAAGAGGGTAGCCTTGCTATCTCAACCCTTGAAACTCATTTAGAATCCAGTCTTGCATTGTGTGGGATTGGATGTTGTGAGTTTCAACCCCTCTTTTGAATGTAAAGTCTCTCCTAAGTGAAAACCGTAAATCCTAGTGACCTCCTTTCTCTTTCCTTGGAGTGGGGGGAACACCTAAGGTTCAATTTTCCGGTTTACATTTTGGTGAACCCGAAGTGAACATCCTAATTCTGATTATTCATGGTTAGATCCAAAAATTTTGCTTCCTTAATTACATTTCCATGTTTGATCTTTTGCAAATTTTAGAGGTTAATTGCATAAAAACCCTAAATTTTCTTTTTAGTAATTGAGCTTGTGAAATGTTAATGGTTAATACTTGTTTCAGATCTACCCTTCTATTGCAAATTATCAATTCATATTTGTGCTTTAATTCTAAAAATTAAGTGGTTAAGTGTCAAAACCCTAATTTTTAAAACCCTCTTGATTCAACCTTTGACCGACAATTTCACTGATCAAAACACCTCCAAATCGGCTGTAACTTTGGATTTCGTAACAAAATCATAATATCTCTCATCCCTGAAAATTATGAAAAAAGTTGCGAGGACCGTGTGCACCCCGAGGACCATTGTCCCCGACATTTTTTTTGAAATTTCGGGAGCTAGATCTTACTGTATTTTTCTGCTAGAATCTAGAATCTTGGCTGATTTCATCAATTCTAACACTTTCAAAATTAAAGTCAAAGTTGGTCTAGTGATTGCTTGGATTAAGGCTTCTAATCATTCAAAAATTGTTGAAATTGAAATTTTGTGTCAAAATTGTGTTCTTACTATCCTAAATCTGAAAAGTGTATTGGCATTCATTCAGAATTTCAGTGCTTTATTCAAAATTTTGCAATTTGTGACTTTTGAAATTAAGTGTTTAATTGCACCAACTTTGATTTCCACTTTCAAAATTGAATTTTGCATGAAATTGAGTCAACTTTTAAATTTCAAAACTTGCATTGCTTTTGGTATTCCCTCTAAAATCATAAAATTCAAAATTTTAGTTTTCCTCTCTTTTTCAAAATTCAAATTTTGCATTTTTCAACAATCTTGATAGGATTCAATTTTGAGATTGCAACTTTAATTTTGCCTATCTATAGATCGTAAAATCACTCAATTTTTTCAGATTAGCTTTAAAATCATCATAACTTTCATCCTTGAAAATTTTGAAAAAAGTTGCGAGGACCGTGTGCACTCCGTTCACCACGGTCCCTGACATTTTTTTTGAAATTTTGAGAGATTGTCGTGATTGCATTTAACAGCTTAAATCTAGGAGATTGGCTAATTTTATTGAAATTTGCTACCTCTAAATTCGAAAATAAATTCAAAATCTTCTCTCTCTCTTTAGTGCATGAGTTTTACAGCAATAAGCCCTACTTACACTATTCCCTTTAGACGAAGCCTTAGAATTAAGTCTTTCCAAGGTTTAATTACCGAGGAGATGGAACCTAATTTGAATGGCCTTTTTAATGAGGACACGGGTAATTCCTCTAATCCTCCTAATGATGAAGAAGCTCTCCATGAGGTTTCTCTAGAATAACTTTCAAAATTGGATAGCCAATTTGATGATTTTCAACAATGGATGTCTCAAGAATACCTCGATAGTCAAGCTCTTTCATTAATTGAGGGTCTAAAACGTATGGTTCAAAGTGATAAGAATGGAATTGATATTTTGCGTAGTATTGCACACATTGTGGATTCGAATGTGATGCCTATGAAGAGTTGTGCCGAAACTTTGGGTTATACACAACCTCCTACTCAAGTCAATCATTCTATTCCTTTGAAAACTTCTATTGCTAGTATACCTACTTTTACATCAAACATAATGACTACTTCAATACAAGACATTCTGCCTATGATCACTAGTCATGGGGGCAATCCTTCCTCTTCAGTCAACCCTCTTCCTTCCTTCAATCCGACTTCTTCATTCATTCCTTCAATGGGTGTCCCTATTACATCTCCACAAATGAACATGATGCAAGGGGGAAATTCATTCAACCATTCCATTCCTCCTTGTAGTGCTCCTCTTTTCCAATCATCTCCTATGACTAACCATCATAGTGTTCCACCACCTTATTCTCAATCAATACCTTCTTTCAATAACATAATACCTCCATCACAATCTAACATGTCTAATATAAACTCTTCGACTGAAGTGACCATTAACAATATTGCACAAACTGTCTCTTCTTTACAGCAACAAATTGCCTCTATGAATCAATCTAAGTTTAGTGTGCCCACATTTGATGTTGCGAGCCCACTTTCTCTTGACATTGTTTGAGCTATCCCCCCTAAGCATGTTGAAATCCCACAGTTGGAGATTTATAATGGTAAGGGTGATCCTCTAACACATGTTAAGACCTTTCAAACAATATGTATCAATTTTTCTCATGACCAAAGGTTGCTTGCAAAATTGTTTACTAGAACATTGAGAGATAAGGCCCTACAATGGTATTTCTCGTTGCCTTCCTATTCTATTACTTCTTTCCAACAACTTCCAAATGCCTTTATTCAACAATTTCAAAACAATATAGGTCCTAAAGTTACTTTGATTGATTTAATGCATTGTAAACAAGGTGTTAAAGAAAAAGTGACTAATTTCATTGGTAGATATAAGCATTTGTGTGCTCAAATTTCTTTTCCAGTGCCTGACAATGATATTCAAAGAATCTTTATTTCTAATTTACAAAAAGATATTAGAGAAAAACTTCTGTTTTCTGAGTTTACTTCTTTCCAACAGTTGTGTGCAACTCTTCACAATTATCAACTGACTGTGAGTCAAATGGAACAAGCAAATCCTATGGCTCTGAGTGATAAGGGTGATAGTAGTCAACAACCATTTGGGAAGTTTAAACCGAACAGAGAATCTGTTAAGTTCAATGAAAACATCATCAACAACAATGTGAATGCAACATCAGGTGTGCCTCCTATTTCTAAGTTTTTCAAGAAAGAAAGAAAGTTTACTCCTTTGAATGAATCATTGCATAGTATTATGAATAAGTTATTGGAACAAAATGTGCTTACTCTCCCTCCTATAAAGCAAATAGATCCTGCAAAGATTAACTCACCCTATTTTGATAAACATCAACCTGGGCATGATACTGAAAAATATTTTTCTTTAAAGGGTAAAATTCAAGATCTGATTGATAATAATACTATCTCTGTTTCAGGTGTGAATAATAAAGGCAACACATTTGTAGCTCTTCCTAACCAAAATCTTAAGATTTTTACTGATCCATTACCTTCTCATACCTCTAATGTGATTGAGACTAATGATTCCTCTTTCTCACCTGATGGTCTTGTGTTTATGACTCCGAATGTGATTAACTTTGTAGAGCAGTAGAAAATCCCTAAAGAACCTTCCATCACATTTGATTATAGTGAAACTATCAGGGCACCTGATGGTCCTTTATATATAGTTGCAAAAGTCCAGAATACACCTTGCCATGGAGTGCTTATTGATCCTTCTTGCATGGTTAATGTTATTACTAAAGAATTTCTCTTTACTTTGCAATTGAATCAAGTGATCTATGACAAAACAAATGTGGTTGTGAAATTATTTGATGCATTTTTTTCTCCTGCAATTGGTTCTATTACATTACCTGTTGAGGTCCATAACAAATCCCTTGATGTGAGCTTTGCTATTATTCCTTCATCCAAACAATTTTGTGTGAAGCTAGGCTATCCTTGGCTATCTTCCATGAAAGCTATTGCTTCTCCTATTCACAAGTGTTTGAAATTTCCCCATAATGGTGAAGTTGTTACTGTCAATCATAGTCTCTTTAAACCAGCTGAAAGAACTTCTAGTGTTCCTATTGATTATTTTTGGCCTAAACAATCCCAATCTCTTCCACCGCGAAGTGATCATCTTTTCAAATCTTATCAAAAGTGGAAAAATGATATGATCCTATCTCTAAGTGAACCTAGAACACCCAAACTTGATATTCCTATCATTCTTGAGAAGGAAGTTCTTCCTTTGAAAGATAAAACTAATGTCTTTCCTCAAGAAGATTCCCAACCCATTCCTATGGATGTGATTATGTCTATGTCTAATAAACTTTCTAAAAGTAGACCTATACCTCCTCGTCATGATGGACTTGGTCTCCTTCCTAAACCAAGTATTCCTCCTTTATATGGAGCAGTTCCTCCTCCTTCCTTTTATAAAGAGAAGAGACCTTCCTCTTCTCCTATTATCCAACCTAAGAAACCACAACCTAAACACCCAAGTGATAAGGATGAGAACATTCCTCCTCCTCAATCTTCTCAACCTCCTACTAAGACTAGACGAAATCGTTCTGTGCGTGAACGCCAATGAAAGCGTCATCTTAGAGCTTGTGTAGCTGCTTCTCAAACTTTGCAATCCCCAAAAACACCTTCAACTAGTATTATTCCATTTTCTCCTCAGCCGAAAATTGAGCCAAAATCTCCTAAACATAAGATGCATGATGGTTTTGATCCTGTGTGAGTTAAAGATCCTATTTTTATAAATCTTGATGATGATTTAGATGAAAATGTTACTCCTCTTTCTTCTGATAGTGAATATGAATATGTTGATGTTGATAACCATTTATCTAACGAATTTTCTAAAGCACTTATCCTAGCTCCTAGACAAGAACAACATGGCTTGGAACATGAACATAGCCCTTGTTTGGATCTTGTGATAGCTCCATCTGCTATGTTGGATGTTCCTCCTCTAGCGTGTTCCCTGCCTTCCTGAAATATTGATCAGCAAGATCGTGGGGTGGATGACGTGCTAGACTAGTTTCATTAGCATAGCAGAGTCTCTCCTCCTCTCTTTCTTTTGTTACTTCTTCTATGTGTTATTCTCATTCTTCTATTTGTTGTCCTTAGTGTTGTCTACTTGAGGATGATGCAAAGCATTGAGATCTCTTTTGGTCTCTCTCATGTTGACCCAAAAGACACATGTGTTCCCTTCTTCTAGGTGACCTTCCTTGATTGGGGAATGAAGAACAATTATGCATACATACATATGATATACATGAATTATCATACAGCATACTGACCCCAAGGAAAGTGAAGTCACCTTGTGCTTTGTGTTTTGTGTCTATTATCCTTGGGTTTATCTCACACTTGGGGACTAAATCTTTGTGATAACGTGCTCCTTTCCCTTCTCTTTTCTTATGTGTATCACTACCTTAAAGCAATCACCCCGTTGAGGTGTGTGCGATCGCTTTAATGTAGGGGAGCATACACCCCATCCATATCTCTTCAGGATACTTGAAAATTTCTTGACGAACTTAGCTTTGCCTTGAAAATTTTTGGTATTTTTCTTACATGACTCATAGTGAGGGAACCTTACTACTGATAGTCATGGTTCTCCCTCATGATCTTTCCTTTTACTTTGTCAATCAAAGTCGTAAGATCCTTAGTCCACTGGGGGCTTGGTGTATCTTGCCTCCTTGACGTGGTGAAAGTCTTTCAATATTGTTTCCTTGTACTTTACTAGAAGTATGGGCGTACGCTTATACTCCCGCTAAAGTGGGGGCTAAATGTAGCGTCCTAAAATTGTGACACTTGCAATTTCGACTGCATTTGGATCTTCACGATGGTGACGCAACACTGAACCTGAATGGAGACCCCGAAACCTATTTACGACATCAAAAACTACATCTTTTCTGCACCTTGGCCTGATCCTCCTTGCACCCTGCTATCCCGGGAGGTGGGACCATGGCACCTAGCACCCTGGTCCTTCAGGACCATGGCGCCTAGCGCCCTGGTCCCTCAGGACCATGGCGCCCAGTGCCCTGGTCCCTGGCCCTATTTTGGGCCCGATCTCTTTTGGGCATCGGGTCTTCAAGTTTGCAATTTGGAAAATAATGTTTCTAAGTCAGCCTAAGATTAGAAAAATCAGTCTCCTAACCCTAATTGACATGTATATAAACTACATTTCCTCTCCCATTTTGAGGAGAAAAAAATAGATGTGTGCAAAAGGTGGAAGCGATAGGCAAACATTCAAACATTCGAGCATTTAATCATTCCTTCAAGCAATTGAGCATTCTAAGTCTCCATTCAAGGCTAAGTGTTGCAATCAAGACAAGGATTCAACCATTGAAGAGGAAATCACTTACAACATACAAACTAAAACAACATTTACACCTTCGCATGTAAGAATACAAACATTCTTACAACAAGGTATCAGTACTTGATTACATTACAAATATTTACATTTACAACATTCTCATTTCTTGGTTAATTCCAAAACCAAGGTTTGACCTGAAGGAAAACCCCTAATCCCTAACCCCCCAATCGTCCTCTCTTTTCTATGTGTAGGTTGTAGGTACGCGACTGTAATTGAAGATCTGGAATCCTTGTGCAGAGACGAACAGATCCCCCTTCGTTTCGCGGATTTTTCGGAGGACCGTGTGCACTCCAGGCGCCATCATCCTGTCAAATTTTGCTCAAACTAATAGGACAGCATCGTCTCAACATTTTACTACTAATTCCAGGTCCGCAGCTTCATCCCATGTTTCTATTTCTATCTGCAAATGAATCTTTCTTACTTTCACATACACTCCTAGTTCAATCCTTCTATCTACATTCTTTACAAAAGAGGGTAGCCTTGCTATCTCAACCCTTGAAACTCATTTAGAATCCAGTCTTGCATTGTGTGGGATTGGATCTTGTGAGTTTCAACCCCTCTTTTGAATGTAAAGTCTCTCCTAAGTGAAAACCGTAAATCCTAGTGACCTCCTTTCTCTTTCCTTAGAGTCGGGGGAACACCTAGGGTTCGATTTTCCCCTTTACACTCACATTTACATAGGTGATGATACACAAGTTGAGGTTGAAGGGAAAGGTTCAGTTGACATGGATGATTGAACATTTGAGAATTTTCTCTATGTTCCTAACTTGTCTACCAATCTTCTCTCTATCTACCAAATCACTCACTATGCAAATGGGAAAAAGGTTGAGTTTACACCTGATTCAATTGTGGTAAAGGAACTTGATGAGTATTTCATGGTAGCACTAGGACAAGTGAATGAAAAGTCAAGGCTTTATTCATTCTCCCACTTTGTACCAAGTTCTCCTTCTAGGGCCTTGCTTACTCATTCAAATTCAGAAAGTAAGCTATGTCATGAACAGTTTTGTCACCTCAACTATCGCTATCTTCAATAGCTTAGCACTAAAGACATGGTCACAGGTCTACCACGAATGAGTTTTTTAGAGGGTGTCTATCTAGGATCTTCCATGGGAAAGTATCCCGAGGACAAGTTTGATAAAGGGAAATCTTGGAGACCTTTGGAAGTTCTTCAACTTGTTCATAGCGATGTAGCAGGTCCATTTCCAACACCTTCATTTAGTAAGGCTTGCTATGTCCTCTCCTTCATTGATGACTACTCCTGCTTCACTTGGGTGTACTTTCTTATTCATAAGAGTGAAGTATTTGATAGATTTCAGGACTTCAAGGCTCATGTGGAGAAGCAATCCAGGAAAGTGGTCAAGATACTTTGTATAGATAATGGAATTAAATATGTGAACAAAAGACTTGAGGATTTTTGTACACTTGAGGGGATTGATCTTCAGCATTCTATTCAATACACTCCACAGTAGAATGGACTTGTAGAGTGCAAGAATAGAACTCTCAAGGAAATGGCTAGCTATATGATACATGCACATTCTCTTGATCCTGCCTTTTGGATAGAGGATATCAGTTGTGGCACACACATCTAGAATTGGGTTCCTCACAATTTTGTATAAGGTATTACTCTTTTTGAGGCTTGGGCTGGTAGGAAACCGATTGTGAGACATTTCAGAGTCTTTGGGTGTCCAACATGGGCTCACATACCTCTACAGAAATGCAAGGCATTAGAACCTCAGAGTAGGCCTTGCATATTTGTTGGATATCCTGAGGGTGTTAAGGCATATATATATTGATGGATCCTAAGACACATGAGGTGTTTATTAAGAGAAGTTCTCATTTTGAGGAAAGCTCTCTTAGCTTATCCTCACTACCTCCTCCACCTTCCTGCATTGTCGATAGTGATGCTAGTGATTCAGATGATGAGACTCCTTCAACTCTGACTCACAGGTTACACCTCTGCAGGGTCTAGTTCAAGTTGAGGAGCCTTGTTCTCCACCTCCATCTAGACCTCATTAGGCTCGATAGACACTTGAGTCAATGGGTTCTCTTGTTGGGGATCCTTCAAATTCATGGAGAACTCGATCATAGCATCAGGACCTTCCACATGCATTCATTGCTACTGCTTCTGATCCACAAACATTTCGGGAAGCATGAAGGGTTCTTGAGTGGGACCACAATATGGAGGAAGAGTATAGTTCCTTGATGAGGAACAACACATGGGAGTTAGTCCCTCTCCCTAAGGGGAGAAAGATGGTTCGATGTAAGTGCATCTATCGAACCAAGTTTGCAGTGGATGGTAGTGTGGATAAGTATAAGTCTTGACTTGTTGTGAAAGGTTTCTCTTAGGTTCCAGGTCTTGATTATACTGAGACCTTTGCACCCATAGCCAAGATGAACTCCATTGCTTGACACTTTCTATTGCTGCAGCTCATGGTTGCGCTATACATTAGATGGATGTGAAGAGTGCTTTTCTTCATGGGGATCTTGATGAGGAGATTTATATGGATCAATCATAGGGTTTCGTCCAAAATACTTCCTTAGTTTGGAGACTAAGGAAATTTCTCTATGGCCTTAAGCAAACCCCCAGGGCTTGGTACACCAAGATGGATTCCTTTCTTCTCACAGCAGGGTTCACCAGGTGCCATTTTGATCTGAATGTCTACATTTTGAGATAGCATGACTCTCACTTGATACTTGTGCTCTATGTTGATGATTTGATCATTACAGGGAGCACCGCATACATCATTTGCAAGGTCAAATCTGCTTTGCCTGATAGATTTGCTATGACTGACTTGTCTTTTGCATTACTTTCTCGAGATAGAGATTTCACAGTCACCTTCCGAGATTACACTATCACTGCCCAAGTATTCTCTTGATCTACTTGCATGCTTTCCTATGATTGATTGTAAGCCTGCACCGACTCCCTTGCTTTCAGGAGTCAAGCTTGAGGCTTAGTGCTCTTCTCCAGTAGTTGATACCACATTGTATCGCCAGCTTGTGGGTAGTCTCATCTACCTGACTCACACATGCCTTGATATTTCATTTGCGATTGGCATGGTTTCCCGCTTCATGCAGGAACCACATGAGCTTCTTTGGAAAGGCACCAAATGCATTCCTCATTACATCCAGGGTACACATCACTATGGGATTCACTATACAGCAGGCACAGGACTTTGCTTGGTTGGTTACATAGACTCCTATTGGTCCAGCAATCTTGATGATCATAAGTCTTCTTCAGGTTATAGTTTTCACCTTGGTTCAGGCCCTGTTTGTTGGCAGAGAAAAGCAACATGCTATTACTCTCTCTTCGACTGAGGCTAAGTATTGAGGAGTTGTTAATGTAGTGACTAAGACCATTTGGCTTCAGCAGATTCTCATAGAGTTTGGGTTGACCATTCTACGGTTGACAGTTCTACATTATGACAATCAAAGTGCTATTGCTATCTCGAAGAACCTGGTCCAGCACCAGTGAACCAAACACATTGAGATCCATATGCACTACATTTGAGAGCTGATTCAGGAGCAGGTAATTGATTTGCAGTATTATCCTGCAGTGGAGCAGGTAATTGATTTTCATTATTTTCCTATAGTCGAGTAGGTTGCAGACATATTCACCAAACCTTTCACCGAGAGTAAGTTCTAGTAGTTGCAAGCTCTCTTGGGGGTGCACGATGTCTCATTAGGGGGAGTCAGCTAACTTCTCCTCCCTCTCTTATGGGGGGGACTTTTTCCTCTTTAAGGTTTTGTCCTTCTTCTTTAAGAGTCTTTTGTACATTCATCTCTCTTTTGGGGGGGAGTTTTTTCCCATTGGGTTTTCTCCCTTTCTCCATTTGTGAGAGATTGCATTGCATAGTTTTTCTTGCATTTTCATATTATACATGGGTACCTATTATGGTCTAATAGCCATGACCCATCTTGCATTGTTGACGTGAGTCTTCATTCCCCTAAGTTTCACTTAAGGGGGGGTGTTGGTGTAAATAAATATTCATCATGCATATTATTATACTTTACTTAAGTTAACTCAGGATAATGCATCTCCTCATAGTTTTGATATGAGACACTTAGAGAAGTGTGCACATAGGGATATAGCTTGTAGGAGAAATTCCATCTTTTGTGGTCTTATTTTGCTGTTACACTCTACATTCAGTGGGTCATCCACCTCTTGTGGAATATTATGTTATTTCTCCTACCTACCCCTAGTATTTCTTACCTAGCCTTGTTTCTCATTGAGCCACATGTAATGATTGTGTGCTCGTACATCCATATGGCCTTGCCTATATAAGCAGGGTCATATTCATTGTATTGGTTAATCTAGTTGATCATTTGTATATTAATGAGAATATAGTTTGTTCTTGTCATTCTTTTGTCTCTCTTTATACTTTTCATTGTGCCCATGATCTTGGCAAAATCACACACAAATATCCTTTTATATCAAGTATTGTTTTATTTATACTTGTCATGTATTAAAGTCTCTTCCATCAAATTTCTCAATGAGAGTTAATTTTCTCATGATTATTCTTTTAATCGAAGGTGTCAGGCTCAACTAATAATGTACCTTAACAATTTTGCAAATTTGACACAACAATAAAATAATATAAACTTTTTAAAGAGTTAACACAATTGACTAAGAAAAAATAATAGAAATAATAAGAAATAATATCATAACAATATTTTTAGCTTTCACCTCAAAAAAATTCCACCATGATTAAAGATCAGTGAATTCTCAAACCCTTTGAATGCATGCTCCAATGGAGATGATTGCCAATACTCTAATAAAGAGTGACAGATCACAACCACTAACATTAAATGAATGATATAGAAATTGCACTGGGTTATGAAATGCTGCAACCAAAACAAAGAGAGTTGGTCAAATATGGTAAAACATATGCAGTAGAAAGTGAACAATGGAGATCTAGAGATTCAACACTAGGACTAGGGCATTTGGATTATCTCATGTGGAGATATATGCAATTTCTCTTGGTGTAGTGTAGCAATCTTTAAAGGAATTTACCAACTACCAACATAATTGTGTGTATGGGTGAGAAATATGCCTTCTTTGCAAGAGTTGCTAGTAGGAACAATTTTCACATCAATGATAACATAGTCCTCAACTTGATCAAGGTAAATATCTTTGTTAGCTCATCCAATGAGAATCCCCAGGAAAAACACAACAAACAACAAAGGAATATAGGAACTACCTCTCAAAATGAATGGATTGCCTGATGAGAGTTTGCTAATCAAGATAGATGTTACCAATGAAGCAAGCTGATAAGGTACACAAATTTGTAGATTTGATCAATACCAAAACAAACTCAAAATTATTTCACTTTGAATTGAACCAAGAAACAATACCACTTTTAGTCTCAAGAATGAATAATATTCTATATAGTTATTGAGTCTCACTCAAGAAGGTCTTTAGTTCAAAAACATTCTTGTAGGTTGACTTCCATAATGGACAACAAACAACATAATATTTGGCCTAATTTAAAAGAAAATAGTTTTCTCTACTCATCATATAGATAAGATATTATCTTGCTTTGATAGCATATTGTAAAATTTAATAAAATATATACAACTACAAATTACAAACAAAATGATATGAACGTCACTATTTTCAATCAATGCATCTTACTTATATATATGAGAGTCTACTTCTATTTTTAAGGAGAGATTCTCTCCACAAATCCTTATTTAGTTGTGATTGTTACTCACATAAAAATACACAAATCAAATTATATGAGTTGTTAAAACAACTCCAAACCATAATATATATTATTGTTAATATAAAAATAATATTACTAAATACTAGCATTTACATGATAGTAGTTACTCGCATAACTATTATTTACCCATATATATGGAGAACTAACTCAAATTTCCCAACATTCCCATCCTTCATACAAACATGGTAGAAAAGAATTCACAAACTCCTTTTTAGTATGCTCACTCCTATGACATGCCCACTCTCATGGTTCATGTGTAGTACCCCTCCTCGATCAGCCTCTTTTGTATGTTTTGAGTTACTTGAGTGACTATTCTATGGAACATTATTGTATTTTGATTCGAATATTATGCAATGTTATTACATGCTTTATTTGGAGTTATGGCATATGATTTTATGCAGTATTTCAGTGCTTATGAGTAATGTTATTTTTATGGATCATTATCATGGACTGACACTTTTTCTTTATATTGCGATGCGTTATTTATATGTTGCGTGTTTGCAAGTGTATTGGGATGCAAGGGGATGATTCTCCTTCACTCACTCTAGTAAGATAGGGAATTTCATGATTCTCCTTCATCGGTGTGCGTACCATATCTGTATTTATGTATATTATCTATATGCATGTGTGGTTCTTTGGTGTAGGACATTGCAGGTACTAGTATGGGGTAGGTATGGGGTATTGACTCCACCTAGTTTCAAAGGTGTGAGCATGCCTTATATATCCGATGGGAGTGGAGGAGATAGTTGTTGTACCCTAGCTTGACTGCAGTTACACTCGTGTGAGTGTTGTTAGTCGGTTGTGTTTCCCCATCTAGTTGTTATGCGTGTCATGGTGCCTTGGTTTGGTCATTTGAGTTGTCATTTGATCTGTCTTGGTTTTGTGAGTTTCCATTTATTTAAATGGTCATTTAATTTAAATGGATGATGTTATCTTGTGTAGGCATAATAATTTAATTAATATGCCCTGTGATTATTGATTTATTTAAATTAATGATTGCTAGATTAAATGGTTAAATGGCTTAATTTATTGTGTAAAGTTGCATTGATATTTTTTGTGAAATAAATAAATTGCCTAGCCATTTAAAAAGGTTAAATGCTTTTGTTGAAGGAAGTATTTATGGAAAAAGAAATTAATAAAAGCTTTCCTTATTGCTTTTCCATTTGAGTTTTGCTTTTTCATTTTAATTGCTGGGAAAGAATTATTATTTTTTTGGGAAAGAAATAAATCCGATTGCCTTTTAGTTTTAAAATATTTAAATTTGATTGGATGAAAAAAAAACGTTTATCCTAGAAGCTTGGGTTAAAAGATATTTTTGGGCATCCATTCTAGGGATTCATGGCAGGAGAAGAAGAGAATTTTGGAGAGAAAATTCTGGAAAAACTTCTTGGAGGAGCTAGAAATTTGACCTAGCTGGAAAACTGGTTGTTCTTCATCTTTTTGCTTGCTAATTGCTTCAAGGTTGGAGGTTTCCTTCTTGTTTTGAATTTGTTTTGTAATTTTCAATTTGCTTCCTCTGAAAGGAAATTTATTCAATCTTCCTATAGATGTTTATGGAATGATTGAAATGGAAGAGTTAGTGTTTACTACTACTGGTTTTGTGAAATCTATATCATATGGTTGCATTCAGGAAATAAATGGTTCATTTCTCTATCTATTGTGTGTGATTTGTTCTTGGAAATTAATTTATTGATTTAGCTCTTCTTTGAGAAGAAAGAATTTTAGATTGGGCTTTCTGGGTGCATCCTTGTTTCTATTTTTTTCATGATTTGGTTAGTCATTATTTCCAATATGTTTATTTCACCATTTACCTTGCTGGTAAACTCTTCTTTGAAATTTTGGAAATTGGCACTGTATGTGTGTGCCCGTGAAATAATTCTAGAAATGAAATGTCACTAGTTCGAAGAGGTAAATTACTTGTTCGAAGAGGTAAGTGTCACCAGTTTGAAGAGGTAAATTGCTTGTTTGAAGAGGTAAGTGTCACTGGTTCGAAGAGGTAAATTACCTATTCGAAGAGGTAAGTGTCAACAGTTTGAAGAGGTAAATTACCTGTTTGAAGAGGTAAGTGTTACCCAATTCAAAGAGGTAAATTACCTGTTCGAAGAGGTAAGTGTCACCGGTTCGAAGAGGTAAATTACCTGTTCGAAGAGGTAAGTGTCATCGGTTCGAAGAGGTAAATTACATGTTCAATGAGGTAAGTGTCATCGGTTCAAAGAGGTAAATTACCTATTCGAAGAGGTAAGTGTTACCAGTTTGAAGAGGTAAATTACCTATTTGAAGAGGTAAGTGTCACCGGTTCGAATAGGTAAATTACCTCTTTGAAGAGGTAAGTGTCACTGGTTCGAAGAGGTAAATTACCTATTCGAAGAGGTAAGTGTCACCAATTTGAAGAGGTAAATTACATGTTCGAAGAGGTAAGTGTCACTGGTTCAAAGAGGTAAATTACCTATTTGAAGAGGTAAGTGTTACCAGTTCGAAGAGGTAAATTACCTATTTGAAGAGGTAAGTGTCACCAGTTCAAAGACCTAAATTACTTGTTCAAAGAGGTAAGTGTTACCTATTCGAAGTGGTAAGTGTTACTGGTTTGAAGTGGTAAGTGTTATCGGTTTGAAGTGGTAGTATTACCGGTCGGTAGTGGTAGTGTTACCAGTGGTAGCAGCACTACCAGTAAGTGGTGTCTGTCGTCCCGACAATAGCACAACCACAGGTTGGTCTGACCCTCACTTGGTTTTGAGGCCTCACTGGTCTTCAAAACCGGTTTGTGTTAAGAACTTAAATTTTATAAATGGAATGTTTAAAGTGGTTTTGTGTGATGTAATGTGATTTTCATGTAATTTTTATTATGTGGTTAATAATTTTACCAATGGAAATCAAGACATGAATTAGAGTTTCAAATTGGTAGATTTGGATATATTCTGAAAATGATTTAAATGCCTATTCGGAATTCATGTTATAACCAGTTCAATGTTTAAATATGGATTTCATTCTTGATGAAATATTGATTTGGGAATTGAATAATGTGACTATTTCAAGAGTGTTATATTTAATTTCAATCAATGATGTTTCAAGTGCTTATGATGCTGATATTCTCAAAGATTGTCTGAGTGCAGGTTTGATGTATTTAGCTGTCCTTGCAAGTGTGTATTGTGATATTTTGGTCTGTGGTTCAGTCATCCTATGGTGGTGTAATTGGTACCTTTGACCAAGTGATATATGTTAACTCCATTGTCTTAACCATGTAGTGTCTTTTCCTTATGGTTAGTCAAGAGTCAGTATGTCCTTTTTTGACCACTTGTTTCTGATAGTGGTGTTATGGATGTTTGTTTCACCATAGGGTCCTCGGGGAGTGACCATGCTTGTGTAGTGTCCTTTGAGAGAGTGGCTTTTGCTTGGGGATTGCACCCAAAGTGGTAGGCATTACGACCCAATGAAAGTCAGATAATAACTGATAATCTAATGAAATGATTAGGTGGGTAGTATCATAACATTAATAAAAATAAATGTACCTCGTGCATAAGTGAGTGCTAGTATAGGGCTCATAATGTTGTGAGAAAGCCTAGAATGGCAAACCAACCACCTTGTCTTCACGAAAGGCTAGTAGGGTCCACATGAGACTTAGTTGGAGCCAAAGGTTTGGGAGAGGTTACCAGGACAGAGAGCTAGGACCTATGAGGGCCTACCAGGGTAACCATCTTAAGCTATGCAATGACACTCTCATTTGGTTTACTTGTATTTTGTGATGTCAGTTCACTTGTGTTTGTGAAGTTGAGTCACCTGGATTCTTGTGGAGTCTTATTATGATGTCATTGAGTTGTATGGTTTTGTCGACCATGTCTTGCTTATGCTTGTTGAGGGTCCTCATCTATCTCCTAGCATAGTGGGGTGATTCCATTTGGGAAATACATGGTCGGGTGGTAGTGTCACTTCTCATCGGATGTTCAGATTTGTGCCTTCATGTGAGGATTAGCTTCACAGGTGTTCCTGTGGTTTGTGACTCATGCTTCATCTCATGTTTTGGAGATTATTGTTATTAGTAGACCTATGTGGTCATTGTATCATTGTATTATTGAACTTATGTAACCTTGTAATTGGATATGATCTATCCTTTTTGACTATTGAGAAGCTATGTATTGGAAGAGCAATGTAATCCTATGTTTGGATGTTTTTATTAGTTTCCTTGATGATGTTAGTAAATGCTTATTGAAGTGGAAATTATGTTGTATCCTTTCAATCTTTCAAATATGAATCTTTATATACTTTGGCTTCTTGTGATCATTGAGTTAATGATGCATATGTGGATTTATGATGTTGTGGAATATATTCTAGAAGTTAATTCTTCATTGGTACCCCTTAAGGAATTCTGGTGTAAGTCTTCCTCTTGTGTTAGCGTGCATGTTGTGTAAATGCACTTATGATATTTATACTTTTAAAAAAAAAATTTGTTTCACCCTTGTTGTGGGTTTTCCTTCACGGTTCCTGGTGGAGCATTACATTTGGTATCAGAGCCCATGTTTCAATACTGGGTACTCTGGGTTTTTAGTGAGCCCATTTGCCTTGACCTTTTTGTGTAGGTCTTGTGGTGTGACTTCCTTGTGACTTTCTTTGCCTTTTTGTGTAGGTCTTGTGGTTTGACTTCCTTGTGATCTGAACCTTATTTTTTTCTCTTGTACAGTGTTAGGTCATGGCTAGGAAAGCTAAGGGAGGTGGCCATGTTGGTGGCCGCACCAGAGGCAGAGGAGGAAGAAGGGGTCGAGGTTTTGACAGCCATAGTTCTTTGCCTCCACCCACTCATGCGAGTGTCGATAGTGATTAGTCGGTTCATCAAGAGGAACCACCTTCAATAGAGAAGGCTCCCAAAAGGGGGGAGCTACATCAGATGTTTTAGGAGGTGCTAGCTAGACTAGGCCCCAGACCCAAGGTGGATCGACCCATCCATGGTTAAGTAGAGGAACTAGTTCAGTAGTTTCCAGAGAGAGAGAGATCTCATAGGAGGAGAGAGGTCCCAGTGTACTTGGATCTAGCTATCTTAGGGCACATGAGGGACTTGATGAGGTCCAATCCTCCCTTCTTTGATGGAAAAGGTACCGATCTCGAGGTAGAGACTTGGCTTATCAGTTTAGACCGATGTTTTGCTATGTATCCTTATAGTAGCAACACCAAGGCGAGATGCACGATCATGCATCTAAAGAGCTTCACATCTATTTGGTGGAAATTAGAGGAGGAGAGGATCAGTGCGAGCATTAACACCACATCTTGGGAGATCTTTTTCAAGAGGTTCAGGGCATGATTCCTCTCACCCCAGTGGAGGCAATTGTGAGCATATGATTTCTATGCTCTGCGCCAATTTGGGTTGTCAGTGGATCAGTTTGAGCACAAGTTTTATGAGCTCAAACAACATGCTGGGATCGGTAATGATGAGGCTATGATTGTGCAACACTTCTTGAGGGGTCTTAATGACCACATCAGTGGAGGAGTGAGAGTTTTTGAGCCTACTTCAGTAGAATTAGCCGTGGTGAAAGACAGGTTGGTAGAGAAGAACCTTAGTCATGCTCATGGCAGCTAGTCTGGATTTTAGATTAGGAGTATCCTTTCAATGGATCTAGAGGTAGAGGGAATCAATCCCAGACTACTGCACCTTTTAGGGGTCCTTAGATACCCACCAAGAGTGGACAGCAGCAGCTGCCAAGACTGAAGCAAACTCAGGGCCAACAGGGTGGCATCTCTCAGTCCCAGAAGAGCAAGAGATGGCTGAAGGGTAGGCAGAGCTTTCCAGGGCAGTCTTCTCAAGGAGCATCTCAGGCCCCTATTGGGAAGAGCTTTCAACAATCTAGTGGACCGTTTGGGAGTAGAGGACCTGGCAGTGGATCTTGCTTCACTTGTGGTCAGTTTGGCCACAAGGCCGCTCAGTATCCTCAATGTTCGCATTAGTCGGTTAGTCAGAGGCCAGCCGCATCAGAGCTGACAGTGGGGGATGCAAGTAGATCCCATAGAGTTTTTGCAGTGGTGGATGACTACCAAGCTGAGCATCAGAGTACTATGATTAAGACCACAGATGTGTTGCGTGGTACCCCTATCTTTGTACATTTTAATTTTGGTGCTTTAGATTCTTTTATTTCTGCATCCATTATGGAGTGGTGTGGGCTCATGTCTGCTAGGTAGGCAGATAGGTGGCAAGTAGAATTGGCTACCGATGTGTGAGTGTTTGTAGATGCCTTTGTTCCTAGTTGTGAGTTGGACCTAGGACCCTTTGTCACTTCAGTGGACCTTTGAATCATTCCTTTTGGGTCCTATGGAGTTGTGTTGGGGATCAATTGGTTATCATCTCACAACGCTCATGTAGACTGTTGTCAGAAGATAGTAGAGTGTGTAGATGACCTTGGCAAGAGAGTGGGGATCATTGGAGTTCAACAATCGATATTCTTACGTATGATTTCTACTATGCAACTTAGGCGGTGTATGCATCAAGGGTGTCAGCTTTTTGTAGTTTCTCTTCAAGATGTGGATGAGGGAGAGAGTCAAGAAATTTCTCTTGATGGTCACCCTATTCTTTGAGAGTATGTAGATTTGTTTCCTTTGGATATTCCTAGTATGCCTCCGAAATGAGACATAGATTTTTTCATTGACTTGGTTCCTGGTGTGGAACCTATTTTGAGAGCACCATATCAGATGACTACACAGGACTTGAGTGAGTTGAAGTTGCAAGTTGAGGAGTTGTTGGCCAAGGGATTCATTCACCCTAGTGTTTCTCCTTAGGGTGTGTTGGTTATCTTCGTCAAGAAGAATGATGGTTCTCTTCGATTATGCATTGATTATCGACAATTGCATAAGGTAACCATCCAAAACTGATATTCGTTGCCTTAGATTGATGACCTATTTGATCAGGTGAAGGGAGACAAGGTGTCTAAGATAGACCTGAAGTCTAGGTATCACCAGTTGTGCATTCATGATGCAAACATTCATAAGATGACATTTCATACTCATTATGGTCACTATGAGTTCATAGTGGTGCCATTTGGGTTGACAAATGCACCTTCAATGTTCATGAGTCTTATGAATGGGGTTTTTCGCACCTACCTTGACCACTTTGTTCTTGTGTTCTTGGATGACGTATTGATTTATTCTAGATCCATGGAAGAGCATGAGGGTCACTTGCATCAGGTATTGCAGTACTTCAGGGAGAATCAACTTTTTGTGAAATTGAAAAAGTGTGATTTCTTCCTGTCAAAGGTGGGCTATCTTGGTCATATAGTTTCGGGAGAAGGTGTATCTATGGATCCTTCTAAGATCCAAGCCATTGTTGATTGGCCAGTGTCAACCAATGTTTTTGAAGTTCGAAGTTTCATGGGTTTGGTCGGATATTACCGTCACTTTGTTCAGAGCTTTTCTCGGATAGGCCATCCGATTACTTCTCTTTAGAGGAAAGGGAAGAAGTTTTTTTGGTCAGAGTAGTGCGAATTGGATTTTCATACCTTGAAGGAACTCCTTGTTAGTGCTTCGATTTTGGCAGTTTCTGACCGATCTAAAGATTTCATGGTATGCACAGATGCCTCTTTGGAAGCTATAGGTGCGGTGCTTATGCAGGATGGACATGTGGTTGCCTATGAGTCTCACAAACTCAAGGATCACAAGTTGAACTATCTAGTTCATGACTTGGAGTTGGTAGCTATAGTGCATACATTGCTTCATTGGAGACATTTCCTATTGGGGCGTCGGTTTGAGCTGTATACTTGAATTCTCGACAGCGAAGATGGATGGAATTCCTCTAGGAGTATGATTTTGAGGTTTTTTATATTCAAGGGAAAGAGAATGTGGTGGTAGATGCTTTGAGTCGTAGGCGGCATGAGGTTGTAGCATTGTCCCTTGGTATGGACTTGAGTGAGAGAATTCTTCAAGTTCTTCCTCAGGACACTTGGTATCAGGACGTTAGAACTGTGGTGGAGTCTGGAAGACCATTGGAGGATAGATATTCAGGATATACTCTTGAGTCATATGGTCTTCTTAGACATCTTGGATGGATCTACGTACCTCCTTTGGAGGGTCTTTGCATTTTGATTATGTCAGAGGCCCATCGTGGACCTTATTCGTCACACCTTAGTGTCAAGAAGATGCACACAGATCTTAGACAGATATATCATTGGGCTGGTATGAAACGTGACATTGCTGATTTTGTGTCCAATTGTTTGGAATTTCAATAGGTGAAGATGGAGCATCAGCTCCTTGCAGGGCTTTTACAGGCGAGCATGATACCAGATTGGAAATGGGATATCATTTCCATGGACTTCATAGTAAGGTTGCCTATTTCTTCATGGCGTCATGATGCCATCATGGTCATTGTTGATAGATTGACCAAAGTTGCTCATTTTGTGCCTATTCAATCTTCTTATACTGCAGCAGTGGTGGCACGAGTCTTCTTGGAATATGTGGTGAGGTTGCATAGGATCCCAAGGCGGATCATTTCTGATAGAGACCCTATCTTTACATCGGCCTTGTGGACCTCACTTCAACATGCTTTGGGGACCCAGCTAAACTTTAGTTCAGCTTATCACCCAGAGACCGATGGTCAGACTAAGCATGTGAATCAAGTCTTGGAGGACATCATGACCTTAATACAAAAGAACCCCTCTGTCCTTCCATGGTTTTAAACAAGCTTACCACATATCATGACATGAAAAAAAACCCATCAACTATCCACCTCATATGGTTTTCTAGATCTTCCCACAAATCTTTACAAAATCCATGAACTGACTTACTCTGGTGCTTTTGTTTGTTAATATTCTTGTACATCAAGGAAGTTATATCTATAAATCAATATATATATAACAAATCTAAAAACCACATTTAATAAGAACACAATATTCTTAATTATAGTCACTTTATCAATTGCTATCACTCAATCTTGAAGAAAATAGACAACCACCACTGCCACTAGAAGCTACCCTTGAATTTAGTCATTTGGGCACCAAATGGGAATGGAAAATTGGTTATTATTCCATCCTACAATGTGAAATTTCTAATAGTTCACAGAAATAGGAACACTAAAAATCATATAAAATGAAATGCCACCAATACTGATAATCAACCCCATTGTTGATGACTGATGAGAGGACATTGATTGTCTTCCTTCCTTTCTTACCTTGGGCCTCCAATCTTGAATTATTTAAAAAACGTATTCCTCATCACTAGGACATCACAACTCTTCATTATTGACATATTCTCTCCAATCTATTTCTTCAGTGAAGGTAGCACGATGATTTAGTTTATCATCTAGTAGATCTTGTGCCCTCTTCTTGTAACTCAAAATTAGATTTCCTATTTCATGACAATAGAAATATTCTATTTTTCATTTTGATGGAATATTCTTAGATTTTTACTTTCCTTTTTTGTCTTTTGGGTCTTCATTATGATCAAGTAGAGTACAGATCACTCCTTCAAGAATAATGGTTACCTTACTTAAAACAAACACCATTCTAGACATTTTTTTAGGCAAACTATTTAGACGTATTTCCTTTGCATCATCATCTTTTACCTTCTTATTAATCCCAACTAACTGATATGATCTACCATTTAAATACCTTTTCCCATCTTCATTCCATATAATCTTTGGTTCAATATTTTCTTGGAACTTTTTTATTTAGATCTAGAGAGCTTTTTTAATGACTTCAAAATCTCTTTTGTTGACTTCACAAAATCCACATGGTGTAAATATGCTTTTGATAACTCGAGACCAATAGTTCCCAAAGCTTTCTAATTTTTTATATTCCAATTTGCAAGTTTATTTGCATTATTTGGTATGATTGATTTTGGTTTGACAACATCCAAAATATCCTTTTCTATCAAGTGTAGTTGCATCTATACTTGCAAGTATGATAGTCTCTTCCTTCAAATTTCTCAATGAGAGTTAATTTTTCCATGATTACTCTTTTATTCAAAGGTGTTAGGCTCAAATAATAATGTACCTTAACACCTTTTCAAATTTGATACAACAATTAAATAAAATAAACTTTCTAAACAATGAGTACACTTGACCAAGGAAAAGTAGTAGAAATAACAAGAAATGAGATCATAACAATAGTTCTAGCTTTTACCTCAAAAAAACTACCACCACGATAAAAGATAAATGAATTCAAGAAAGCCTTTGAATGCATGCTCCAATGGAGATAATTTCTAAGATTCTAATAAATAATGATAGGTCACAACCACTAACATTACATGAATGATATAGCAATTCCACTGAATTATGAAATGTCATTGCCAAAATAAAGAGAGTTGATCAAATGTGGTAAAACTTGTATAGTAGAAAGTGATCAATGGAGATCTAGTGATTCTATACTAACACAGAGGCATTTGGATGATCTCATGTGGAGATCTATGCATTTTTGCTTCATGTAGCATAGCAGTTTCTAAATAAATTTACCAACTACTAATATAATTTTATTTATTTGTGAGAAATATGCCTTCTTTGTATGAGCTACCAATGATAATGGTAATGTAGTCCTCAAATTGATCAATCTTCACACTAATGATAATGTAGTCCTCAACCTGATCATGGTAAATATAGTTGCCATCTTGGCCACTAAGAATCACCAGGTAAAACATAGAAAACAATAAACAAATATAAGAACTACCTCTTGCAATGATAGGATTGTCTAATCAGAGTTCACTAATCAAGATAGATGTGACCAATGAAGCAAGTTGATAAGGTATGAGAATTTTTAGATTCTATCAATAACAATCCAAACACAAAATTCTTTCACTTTGAAATGAAGGGAAAATGGCACCACGTTTAGTCTCAAGAATGAACAATATTCCATGTCATGATTGAGTCTCAGTCAAGAATCTCTTGAGTTCAAAAACATGCTTGTAGTTTGACTTCCTTATTGAATAGTACATTGCATAATATTCAACCTAATTTTTTAAAAAATGTTTTCTCTACTCATCATACAAGCAGGATATTATCCCGCTCTGATACCATATTGTAAAAATTGATCAGAGATATGCAACTAAAAAACCACAAATAAAATGATAGGCACTTCACCATTTTCAAGCAATACATCTTACATATATATAGGAGAGTCTACTTGTATATTCAAGGAGAGATTACCTTCACAAATCCTTATTTAGTTGTGATTGTTACTCATGCAACAATGTACAATTCAAATTATATGGGTTTTTAAAAAAACTCCAAACCATAATATATATTATTGTTAATATATCAATAATAATACTAAATACTAAAATTTACATGATAATAATTACTCACACAATTATTATTTACCCACATACATGGAGCACTAATTGAAATTTCCTAACAAAGGGCTTGATTGTGGGGTAGACATTTCTCTGATATTTAATTTTTGGACTCCATTGTGGGTAGCTAGAAGCATCAGAAGGAACCCAATTTCTATGATGATATTCACAAAAATAAGAAAATTTGGATGATTTTGGCTAAAGAAAGGGTTATGCCCTATCTGGAGCATCTTTATGGCTATTACCCCAAGGTGACTAAGCTCTTCTATAAAGGGTGGAAGCACAAGAAAAATTGCATTAGAAACATATGTTTGGAGGTTACACAAGAATTGAATACAAAAGTCATTGGGCTTCCAATGGATGGAAAAGAAATTCAGGGACAAAAAATCCTATGAGTTTATGGTGAATACTTTTCTCAAATACAAGCGAGGTTTGAAACTTGTCAAGAATTCAAATGGTCACTACTAGGTAGACTCTCTTAAACCCCTTTGGGTGGGTGTGGCTAATGTTCTTATGTATTATTTTACACTAGATGGGTAGTTTACTACTACCTACATCAGTTTTTATTACTTAATCACTTTAGGCATAAGATATTGGTTTCAGTCCCTTTCTATCTTCTTTCATCCTTCAAAACTAGTATTAAGGAAGACAATAAGAAATAGAGTAACCCTAGTCTTCATGTGAGCCTGATTCTTCTAATCATGAAAAACTTTAAATCCTTTGCATCTCCTCTTAAGGGGAAAGGATATGGTTCCCCCTCTTTGCATTCAAGAAATTCAGGGTTTGAGGAGGACATGGAGATGGATTCTAAGGAGGGAGAGAATGACTTGAAGGATGTTGACTAGGAAGTAGAGGATGGGGCTTCATCAGAGTTCAACATTGTCTCGAAGGAGTAGAAAAAGGAGGTCCACCCTCTTAGGGATGAGAAAGGGAGATTTGTGAAGAGAAAGAAGGTGAGGTATGACTCTCCTAGTCGAGTAGATGTGAAGTTGAATGAAGATGAGGCTAGTGATAACCCAAACATGGAAGGAGTGAATTTCATGGATGAAGGGGCCAACCTTAAGGGGGGGGGGAGGAGAAGGGTCCTTGGGATCAATCCCTTCCCCTCCATTATCTAATTGTGTTGATGAGGATATCTAGCTAATCACCCTTCCTTTCAAAAGGATTTTCTTAAGGACCCCCCTTCCTCAAAAATGGTCTTGGGAATTGCTAGGGATGTTGTTATGGACTAGTTTAGTATTTCAAAATGGTTGTTTCTAGAGATAAATAAAATTAATGTCAATACCTAGTCCATTGTAAGAAAGATCAATTCTTTGGAGTGGGCAAATGGTCAAATATCCTCTAAGGCTTGTGTGAACAATGTGATTTTTGATGAGGAAGAAATAAATTTTCTCTATCCTAGAAAACATGGCCAAAGATGTTGATGTCCTTAAAATTGACTATGAAGGTAGGCTAGGGGCTTTTCAAGCCAAAATAAAGTGAATTGATGATAACATGTCACTCTCTATCCTAGAAAACATGGCCAAAGATGTTGATCTCTTTAAAATTGACTATGAAGGTAGGCTAGGGGTTCTTGAAGCCAAAATAAAGTGAATTGATGATAACCTATCTAATTTGCTAAAGATGAGTTATCAGACAATTCATACCAGCATAGAGGGGATTGAAACTCTTGTGAATCATTGGTAGAAGGTGCAGGAAACAAAGTTTGGGGGCAATATTGTTAATGATTTGGAACTGGCAAATAAGAGTAAGCTAATAGAGGGTGACAATAGCAGTCATTTAGAATGAACCCATGGGCATATCAAGAAGATTAGGGAGCAAGTGAAGATAGAATTGCATGATCTAAAAAAATTGGCTCAGAATCTCTATTAGATGGAAGCAGAGGTTGTTGAAGCCCTGATAAATCTCTGTTAAGTTTTTTGTTAGCCTTTACTAGCCTATTTTTCTAGGAGTCTAGTTTTTAGTGTTTTTGCGTTGTTGTTGAGTTGTTGGTTGGTTGTGTTCTTTTTTATTTCTAGCTCATTGTACTTAAGGTTTTAGTACCCCTTCAAAACTTTTTTTTTTCTTAATAAAAAACATTATATGTTTAGGTGCTTCTTGCTATAATTTGATAGCTAAGAAAAAATAGAGGAATAAATACAATACATAACTAGCTAATTACACAATGTGTATAAAAGTGAAATTAGATTTAAGGGAAAAACAAAAACATAAAATTTTACATATTTAACTCCATTGCAACACACATTTAGCAATGCATTGCTAAATTTTTTAATATACCTTTATAAGAAGTACCTTAGAATAGGATTTTGTAGTCAATGTAATTACAACCCTTCTAACCTAACTTACAAATTTTTGTGTCATTTTATGGCTAGAAAATATTGAATTTAGTGGTTTTCCTAACATTTTATGACTTAGACACATAAATATAGATCTAAAATGCACAAATACACATACTCATAATAATTACTGATGTGATTTGATGATATTGATATATTTATATAACCACTTCACACCAAAAACATTAAAACATTGTGCACATATCTATCTTGTATTTTAGGCTTATGATAAACCTTAATTGCAAGGTGTGGTTGGTAGTGAAATCCATGAATAATAACAATAGTAATAGTTGGCTTACATTCTTCCTCTCTTCCACCTTGATGCTAGTAGCTAGGGATCATGGGAATCCTTATAATCAATCCCCTACATAACCAAAATTTAGTAGGTTTGGTCATTTTTAAACTTCTTCTCAAATTCCGTGTTCAACATCACTTATCACAACTATAGAGAAACTGGAGCAAGACAATTTTACACTACCATGCTCTTGAGGTCTAGTTGTTCTCTTTGTATTATGGAAGTTTTTAATGGGTTCCAAATGGAAGGCAATAATGTAGCAAAGGAACAATAACCATTTTTTTCTAATCTACCTGTTATTAAGATTTAAGGTAGGTCCTCGTGTGTTTTCTTAGCTTATTTTGACTACAATCACTATCAAAATTTAAGCAGAAAATGCACATAAACAGCTACATAAAAACATAAAATTATCCATGAAAACTTGAAACCAATTTGATTGACATCATGGCTTACATGTTTTTTCGAGGTTTTATTTTTTCTGATTCATTTTCATGTTTAGACAGAAGAGCCCATGGTTTAAGTAGTGCCGTTTATCTCCACGTAAAAGAATTCAAAACCTTGACGTTTTTTGAGCTAATAATTTCTCATTGAAAATGGAATTAGAACATCCAAAAGTCCTATAATGGATAAGTGTTCTGAGTGACATCTGAGGCAGAACTACTTGTATGTACTCAATTGTTGAAGACTGCATGTAAGTCAAGTCTCTAATGTCGGCTGAGATAAGTCTTTAATGTCGGCATGCCAGACAAAAGAGTACCATCAAAGTGAACACTACCACAAAAATCCTTTGGATTCTTTGAGAACGATTAGATTAAGATTATCACGCTGAACTGTAATTCGTATTATGTTTTCTATTTTGTTTCATTAGAAGATCTAATTAAATTAAATTTTTTTACCTTAACTAATTAAAAGATTAAAAAAAATCACATCCATTCAAATGTGTGAGAGAATAAGAAAACAATTTCTTTTACAAAAAATGATTTTGGCCAATTTCTTTTACAAAAATGAAATTAATATTTTAGGTTTCAACATACCATTTATCACAAGAGGAAGATAAGCGCGATGCAAAGGAATATATATTAGGGTTTTTTAAATTATTTTTAAAAACATCTGAAAATATAGGAATAATTATTATTTTATTTTATTTTGAATTTTGTAATTTATAAGTGTTATAAAAATAATATATAAATAAATAAAATTAATAGTATGATATTTTAATATATTTTTAAAGTTAAAAGAAGTGTTTTAATTTTTATTTATTGTAAAAAGAAAAATGTATGTTTCACAATTTTCTATTAATGTTACTAGTAAATAAAATATTTCAATATATGTTTCCAATTTATATAAATCGATCTAAAGTTAAAATAATTTTTTCATTAATCTATACCAATTCTCATTTATCTATATATTGTAGCTCCCTCCCCTTTCATCTTCAACCCCCTCGATGGCTAACTCCATCCTAGACTACAACAATGCTATCAAGGATGCCCTCACCGCTGCTCAACCTCCCCCCTTTACTCCCTCTGAAACAGTTGATACTTCTGCTCATCTCTCAAACCCGAGGACCCTTAATGCACAACAAGTAGTGATGGAAAAACTGAGAAATGCAGCAGAAGTTAGGAAAATTCTTGAACAAAACCTCTTCAAGCAGAAATTAGAAATTGAAGCCTCTCGGTGTCAGTTACCTGACCTTGAAGACATTGATAGGGGTGTTCCAGATATGGCAGAGACCATTAACAGGGCCTTGGTCTAGGACCCTGAACTATCCACTTGCAAGGAACTGAATGGACTCAATACTGAGGAATCCCCTACCTTGCAAGGGGAAAGGGGAAGACCTAATTTGGAGGAGATACCATCAATCCCTCTAGATAATTTTGGTACTTTAGAGGCCTCTAGGGGAGACCTTGCTAGTGTTGTCCCCTATACTGCTAGCACCCCTATTAGTGCCCTCAAGGCAGTGTCAACTACCACTCAAGGTGTGGAGCCCAACATAGACCCCTTCACTCCTATGGAAACCAACTTTGAACAAGGACTGGTAGCTCCTCAATATGGATTTACTATGGTTAAACACAAGAAAGCTAGGAGGAAGGTATCTCCTAAGAATAGAAAGGATAGTGCTAACAAGAAGGAATCTCTAGGCCTTGAACAAATCTTCAAGGCAAGGAAAAAGAGAGGTAGACACTCCTCTTCTATTGCATTTGATGCTAACAATATACTAAGCAAAGAGGATTGACCGAAGTGTTTTGAGGGATTTAAATCCCAAACTGACCCACCCCAATTAGGTGAATCATGCTGAAAATAATATCTTGGAACATCAGGGGCCTTGACACCCCTGATTAGAAGTACATCATAAAGAGATTTCTTAATGCACATAAGAACATGGATTGCCTCCTCTTGCAAGAGCTAAAAGTAGTGGGTTTCACCCTATAAATTGGTCTCAAATGTATCTGGAGGGAGGCTACCTCCTTTTAGACTAATCATACCAAAGGAAAAGGTGGCTCAGCCATACTCCTTAGTCCTAAATGGGCCAACAAAGTAGATAACTGGGGACAATCCCCCTGTGCTAGAGCTCTATGGGTCTCTATTTAAATGGGGAACCAAAGGTTTGGAATCTGCTCTATCTATGCCCCGAATGACTACAAAGAAAGAGGTGAAATATGGAACTGGCTAACAACACTAGAGGATATCCCTTGGATTATTGGGGGAGACTTCAATATGGTGGAATCTCCTAGTGATAAAAAAGGGGGCAACAGATTTGAATGGAAGGGAATGGAAAGGCTTCAATGGGATAGAATGATCAATAAACTGCATCTCTTTGACCCTATTGCTAGAAGGAAAGACAATTTGAACACTATATGGTACACCTGGTGCAACTATCAACAGCTAAATAAAAGGATCTACTACAGATTGGATAGGCTCTACCTCAATAAATCCCACTTTATGATAGACAAAGGCCCTAATGGTGATCAATATCTTGTCTCCCCATTTACCCTCTTAGATCACCACCCGATAATAATGGGAATTGACCTCTCTCCAATGCCCCCGGCTTGCTCAAGAGCTCCTTCATTCATCCTCAACACTAGACTCCTTGAAGATGAGGACCTTCGCTCTACCCTGGCCTTTATCAGAATGTTTAACAAAAAGAATAGGAACCATCTCTCTAGTACAGATGCATGGAATGCAAACATAAAAACTTGGACCATCCTTTGTCAAAGAGTGGCAAAAAGAAGGCCAAGGATGTTAGGAGGGTAGATTGACTACTCTAGGAGGATCTATGTAATGCAGAAATGAATCTTCAGAACTCTCCTAATGATGAAAACCTCACTTGCACTCTATTGACAATCAAAGATCACCTCAGGAAGTTTTAGAACCAGAAAATTAAAGGGCTAAAAACCAAGTCCAAACTAAATTGGTTGGATTCTAGGGACAAGGGCTCCAAATTATTCTTCAATATGCTCAAAGTTAAGGAAGGTAAGGAGAACACCAATGGTATATGGGACAATAACACTCATATCACAGACTCCCAGGGGATCCTACAATGCTTCTCCCTCTATTAAAAGAGGTAAATGAAGACCACAGACATGCTAGAGAGATCATTAAGCAATTGACCCCACCCAAGCTTAATGAGGAGGACTTTGAGGTTCTTGGGCACCCTATCTCAAGAGAGGAAATAGCCATGACTATCTCCTCTATGGGCAATGACAGATCCCCTACACCAAATGGGTTCCTAGTGGAGTTCTATAAGAAAAACATTAAATGGATTGTAGATGACCTCCATGATCTATATTTGGAGGCTATATCCAAAGGAACCCTAGGCAAAGAGATCAACCAAGGGATTGCCAAGCTCATTCCCAAGGAGGGAGACAAGACCCTAGTTAAGAACTAGAGCCCTATCACGCTGCTAAATGTATCCTATAAAATATTTGCCAAAGTAGTAGCAAATAGGTTAATCAGAATACTACCAAAGATTATTAGTCCTACCCAAATAGGATTTGTTAAAGGCAAGTTCATCCTTGAGAACTTGGTGACCTACTGGGAGTCTCTTGAATGGGCTAAGGTCTTCGGTCAGAATGGGGCTATTCTATTAATAGACTTTGAGAAGGAATATGATAGGATAGAATAGGGATTCATAATTCAGATGCTACCTAATCTGGGTTTCTCAGACTCCTTCTGCAAGATTGTCCAGACACTACTTAGTGATACCAATGCAATTGTGGAAGTAAACGGATCAAAATCTGACAACATCACTCTCTCTAGATCAATCAGATAGGGGTGTCCTCTTGCCCTGACCCTATTTGTCCTGGTTGCGGATGCTATGCACTACATACCTAAAAACTTCATATTATCCCCTTGGGTTAAAGGAATTGCACTCCCTAACAAAGAAGAAATCATTAATATATAGTTTGCAGATGACACAGCTATTCTCTTCTCCCTAGAGGAGGAGAATTTAACACATCTTCTTCATAATATTGGGATCTTCTGCAAAGCATCAGGTAGTAGAATTGCCCTTCACAAATCTACCTTGCTAGGTTGGACTGATGCCCCTCCTATTTGGCTGTCTAAGTTTGATCTAAAGTGGGGAGGCCTAGATACCATCATCAGATACCTGGGAATCCCTTTCTCTGTCTCCCTGAACTTGAAAGAAATGTTGGAATGGTTCAGAAATAAGGTTGATAAGAAGCTCACTAAATGGAACCGAAACTTTGTGTCCTTAGTAGGTCATTTTCAGGTGTGTTAGAAATTGCTATCTTCATATAACATATACTGCTCCTCAGCCTAGTTATGCAGGAATTATTAGTTCAACTACATACAAAAAAAAATCAGGAACTTCCTTTGGTCAGATGGAAAAGGAAAAAAGAAGAAACACGCTATTAAATGGGATTGGTGTATCAGATCTAAGATTTAGGGAGGTATGGGCCTCAAAGACCTCAAACTTCAAGGAACTAGCCCAGCTACCAAATGGATTTGTAAATCCATTGATGGTAACGAACCCTAGAAAGTGCTTGTTAGAAACAATATTCAATGCTCCACCCCAAAATCAGCAAAAAAATGGAAGAACCTACCCATGGGAGACCTGATTGCTAGGAATTTTGAGGTCTCCCCTATAGGGTCAGAAGTCTTTAAGTCTATATGGAAGGCTTGGAACCATGTTAGACAATACATTAGCAATAAAGACATAATAGATAAGAAAGGCTCTCTCAATCTGGGAGGGTCTATATGGTGGAATGTTCTGCACAATGGGAAATGGCTAGCCTATATTTAAGGTTGCTCTACCCTAAAATGGCACAACCAGGGATTGATCACATTTGAACATATTCTGGAAGATGGCACTCTGAACTCCTAGGAAACTCTCAGCTCTAAATTCAACCTTCCCCTCTCCCAAGCTAGAACCTATACCATCCTTAAGTTTGCACTAGCTCTCATCCTTCCCTCTCCTATCCCCTCCTCTCCCTCCCCTTTAGCCTCCCTCTATTGGATAGATGGATCTCCGCTATTGCTAACCAAGGCCAAAATGATCTACTCTTCCCTCTCTGATTCTATGGATATCCTTGACCACCTTAACTACACCTAGAACCTTTCCTGGAATTCCAAACAATGGCATTATGCCCTCTTGAGATTATGCTCTAACCCGACTGAACCAAAGAAGAATTTTTTTTCTTGGAGACTCTTGCTTCATAAATTGCCACTTAAGGACAACAATGGAGACCCCCTACTGTGTAAACTTTGTTGTATCCCTGAATCTGTATACCAAATTTTTTTTGGTTGTCATTTTGCTAAAGAAGTCTAGAATTTGTTCGGTATATCACTTAATAGCAATTTTTTTACTATTGAACAGATGGTATTTGGTTATATTAGAGGTGGCAAGAAACATGTTAATCTTTTTTGGTTTTCTCTCTCCTTGGAAATTATGTGGATCATTTGGAAATTTCAGAATGATGATGTGTTTAATGGAAAGAGTATGAACCTCACCGAGTCTCTTAGGAGACTCATCCGCTACCTTGTTGCTATGTAGGTCATAGTGGTACTAAGACTAGAGGAAGACAAATTTGATAGGTGGCTAAAGAATGGGTCTACTCTATTTTTCATTAGAAAGCTCTCACATGGCTTCACTTGGGATCGCATGGGAATCAATAAGACTCATTTTGAATAGGGACTAATGAGATTCATGCAAGAGATGGAGGCATGGAAATAGAGAGAAGACTTCATCAAGCTAGAGCTAGAAGGACTACCCTCCCATCCCTACAGAGATTAGTTTGCAGAAGGTAATGTGCTAGTCTGGTGCGAGGGAGAGATAGGCTGGATTGCATGCCCCCCCCCCTGTGGGTGACAATAATGATCCTAAGTCTTCCTTCCTTTGTGTTCAGTTAGTTGTATACGCCGTGATGCTTTTTGATATGTCTATCATTTTGTGTAATTTTCTAATTCAGCTCCAATGTAAACGATCGTATATCATGACTCGAGATCTAGCCTGATATAGCTCTTGCAACTTATGTTTTAACTCTTTAGTTGGCTGCAAGGTATCTAGCCAAAACTCTTGAATTTTGTAACTGCTATTTACATGATTCTTAATACAAAATATATTGCAGTTTTAATGAAAGAGGACTTCTACAAATTCTACAAAGAATTTTTATCAAATAAATTAATTTTTTTTTATTTAGCAAGCGACAAAATCATTCTTGAATAAAAATGAAAACATCTCAAGATTGAGTCTCATTACACTACTTAATATCTCCTACAAGATTGACAATGTTCATCGATATCAGAATTATATAGATGGAGTAAGAAATTTTAATACATAAACAAATTCAAGTTCAAGAAGGAAGGTTTACCTTAGAAAACCTATTTCTTCATTGGGAAATAGTGGAATAGCCCTAAAAAAGGACAATATTGCCTCCTCACCAAATTATATTTTGCAAACTCTGCAATAAAGTAAGATGGTAGTTATTTTTCAAAATATTTTAATGACTAAACTTTATATGCAATCTCACCTCAAACATCACTAAAATCTCCCAATAATAGCTAAAACAATACCCTTGATGTCCTAGGCTTATATTTCTAAGGTATCTTCTTTAACTCTCTCTTAATGAAACTAAATTTATGATGACCTCAACTAACTAGCTAGCTCCTTAGATACCCTCACATGGAAATTCATCAAACATGGTGCATTTTCAAGATATACTTACATCCACTTCAATAAAGGAATCTCATTATGTGAAAGATGGAAGAGGTTTATAAGTAAAAGTAAAATCTAATTTGGTTCAAGTATAATTATTTCTAGGGTTAGACACATTTAAATAGTTAGAAAACTATCCATCACCACTCAAGTCTACATTTCATTATATCGAATTTAAAAAATAATAATTTATAGGCAATCAAATCAAATTATTAGGGAATTTCTCCAAAAAGAATGGAACAACAAAATATATCATTTGTTTACATCTTCCTTTTACATGGAACTTAGAAATGATTTATTAGATCTATTTAAACTTCTTAAATTGCTATGTTCTATATAAATCAACATTAAAATTATTATTTTCAAAATTATATATCTTAAAGTAATCACTTTAAACTTTTATAAATATAATTCTTTTATTAGTTTTCTATTAAGTAATAAATGACATCTTGCAAATAAAAAAAATTAGTATACCTATTATCTTGTTTAATATTTTTCTAATAATTAGTTTTACATTGAGAGATAAATCATGTTCACCTTTTTGATGCACTCTTATATTTGAGAAATTAGATGCCAGAATCATAAGAAAAATATTTGAGTTTAAGTGTCAAACTTGATTTTGTAAGATCTGGGACATCTCTATGAGATTTTAGAGAAGAAATTTTACATTAGGAAAATTGAGACATGTGGCCTTACTATGTTGAACACTATATAAAATTTATCTTTGAAAAGTTAAAGGAGAGTTACATAATCCAAATGGGAGTATAGAGTAGGCATAGGTTCTCCATGGGAAGGTAAAGGTTGTTTTTTCTTGGTCTTCAAATGCAATTCTTACTTGCTTATAACCACTAAAGCCATCTAAGAATGAGAAGTGCTACATACTTGCTAAATAATCCAACACTTGGTCAATAAAAGGAAGTGGAAAGTGATCCATCTTAGTTGTAGCATTAAGTTCTCTATAATCTACATAGACCCTCCATTTTGCATTCTTTTTAGGCACTATAACTAGAGGGGATACCCATTGACTATCAAAAATTGAGTATATAAAGCCTGCTTCTATTAATTTTTTAAGCTCTATCTATCTTAACGTATGATTTATTCTCCTTTGTGGTCGTCTCACTAGTCTGCAATCTTCTTTGATATAAATCCTATGTGTACAGAACTTAGGATCCAAAACCTTCATATCATGGTAATCCCATGTAAATTCTTTCTTGTGAGATTTAAGCAATTCTATCAAAGACATATTGTGATCTTGAGTGAGTTTATTATTATTATTCAAACACTTTCCTAGAGATACTTTTATTTGCTTAGTCAATTCAATCATAAATGCTTCAGTAAGATATGGCATTCATACCTCATGCGACAATAGTGTATGAAGTAGATCATTGGCTATAGGAAAGTTGTCAAAACTAGGAGTAGGAAGGATTAAATGCAATGGATATGTAGGACTTGATGAACATCCATCTAGTTCCTCAAATGCTCCATAATGATTCCTAAGGATGTTGGAGATTAATTCATCTTGCTCTTGAATCTACATAAAGGGATCCATATCTACCACCATAAGTTGTGCAACTGAATTGGATTTATATATTTCACCCCCTATGTTAGGCCACACTGGTTGTTTCAAGTCAAGCTAAGGTTTTGCTGGGGGATAAAGTGCAAGCTCCTTAGTAGACATGTCATTTAAAATTGTCATATCTCCTGATCTACATCCTATAAAAGAATCTGTTGTAGAAAACCAAGGTCTGCCTAGAATAATGACATATCCACCCAAAGTTGGCATTGGAGATAGGATCATAAAATCAGCTGGGTATTCCCAAGACACCAGGGTTACTACATGGTATTCCACCATACCATCAGGTATAACAGTAGAACTATCTACTAGCTATAGGACGATAGGGGTAGGTCTTAGAGTAGTGACATTTAGATATTGCATGACATCTTTTGTTATCACATTGATAGCTACACCTAGATCAATTAGGGCATTTTGAACTTGGATACCATTGATGATACATGATATGCAAGATATTGATTTGGATCAGTAGAATAAACAGGTTGTTTGTGGTTTTCTATTAGGATTGAGGACAAGTTGTGATAGGAATTGAGTAGGTCTAGGTGCACTAGCAATTGGATTAGGAGGAGGAATTAGGGCTTGTTGATGAGGTTGTTGAGATGGTTGTAGGTAACCAATAGACTGGTTTGGCCATTGTTGTCCTCCCCTCCATTGGGATGCCTACTTCCAATTCCCTTGAGGTGGTTGCCAACCTCCTTGTGATTGCTACCAATTCCTTTGAGGATGAGGCCATGGAGATAGGGAGTTCTGATAATTGGGCCATGTATTTTGATTATTTCAAAGTTGTGAAGGAAAATTTCCTTAATTTTATGGGTAACAAGGCTACCATTGACTATTAGGATTATAATAATTTGTATAAGGACCATTGAAAGATAGTGGGTCTAGTGGCATTCCTTGTCTTGGAGTCCATTGCCTTCTTTGTGCAATGTTGAAAATTTAATCTTCATCACCTTCAATTGGCATGAACTCTAGTGTAATTGGTTTGCTTTCAATATTGGCTACTTTTTGCACCTGCAATCCTTTTCCCTTTCTCTGTAGTGAGGGCAATAATCTGCCAACATTTATTCTACCTCCTCATGCTTCTTTTTAGATTGAAGTGTATCTAGCTCACTAACCATATTGTTTATGATGTCTCACTTGAAATTTGATAGCAAATTAGTGATCTCCATCCATGAGACTCCATTAGTGGAGGATCTACCCATACTAGGTTGGTAACCTCTTATTTTCTTGACATCTGCTCAAGAGTAGTATTGACATATTTTCTTGATGGCATCCCAAGGAACTTGAGTAATATATCCTCCTTCGATTAGGTCAAAGGCTTCAATATAATGTCCATTGATTCCTCTGAGGAAGAGAAACTTTTGAGATTCTTGATTAAGTGCATGATCTAATGATTTTTGTAGACAAAATAAGAATCTTTAAATGTAGCCCTCCAAAGTCTCATCTTCCTTTCGCTGCATCTGAAAGATGTCATCTCCCCTCATATTACCACTTCTACAATACTCTTGGTATTTCTCAAGGAATTTTGTTTTCATGACTTCCCCAACTGTACACAACACCTCTTCCTAAACTCATGAACCATCTTAATGCTTCTTCTTTCAGAGTGGTAAGAAACGATTTAAGCCTATGAGCATCTATAGTGTAGTCATAGCTTCTATAGAGGATATCAAATTCAAATAGAAATGTATTTGGGTCCTCTATTACTAAATCATAGAATTTAGGGAGAGCTCAAGTAGGGATATTCTTGAGATTATTGTTATCATTTTGATTAGTGATAGGGAATTAAAAAGTGGTTTTATTCTGTTGATTTTGTGTAGCCATACTTGCTTGATAAAGTATCAAAGAAAATGGGTTTTCAATAGGATTTTGGTCGATTGGTTCTTTAGGATTGTTAAAATTGGCAAATATATCAGCTAAAAGATGTATATCTTAGTCTTGTCGTTCATGTGGCTAATTAAAGGCATCTTCTAAGTGATTATTAAGATAATTTTCATTAGGAAGAAATCTCCCTAAAGCATCACTTCTCCTATCCATGCATTGTTAACTCAGAAATAACAGTAGATCATTACTCTATGGAAGTGAAAGTTGTATGTAAAGAAAATGTTGACACTACTACACATAAAATACAACTAAAAATGACTACAAAAGGTTCTTTACTTTGACACCATCCTCGACAATGGTGCCAATTTTTTTTGACTCTCTTAATCGTGTTAATTACTAGACTTTGAGGCCATAACATAGGGATTGGACATCCATACTAAGTAGTTATATGATCATCATGAAAGCTCATTTTCTATCAACCCAAGACATATACTTGAAATGGGTCAACAAAGTATATGCACTAATGTCTTCATTGTAGTCATTCTACTAAGAAGGAAATGACTCTAAACGTAAAGTGCATGGAAATAGGAATAACTAAAATTCTTTTAATACAAAGTACCTTGAATTCATAAAACTAGCAACTTAGTCCATAGCAAGTAGGTAGGGAACTACTCTGTATGCCTTGGCTGCAGGAACAATCAAAGGATGATTTTCAATGGCTGTAGGAACAGTCAATTGCTAGGAAAAAAACTAAATACTGAAGGAAAATAACTAATAAATACAAAAGGTGGAATTCTCACTAAG